>NC_136772.1:3362764-4612764 GCF_947034865.1 Barbatula barbatula
CATCTCCAATAACTGGGTCTGCTGGATGTTGGCAGTGCTTGTTTGAACCATCAAAGATCAAGACCAGGGGGTTTGGGAAGGAAGAATACCAGATGTGGGGCAGAAAGCTGTGATTATAGATCAGATTGCTTGGAACCCCACGGGCTCGACAAAGGGGAAGGGTCAGGAGAGAGACGATTCCTGCAGAGAGCGACTGCAAGAGGGTACTGACTGTTTAGAGGACAAGCTCAAAGACAAACAGGAAGTTGGAGAGATGCACAGAGAGTGGCCAGCTCTCAGACAAGGGCACAAAGCCACAGGGTCCAAAGACTCTAAATTAAAATCAGAGCTGATCTTGAAAGCTCTTTGTTTTTGGGGTTAGGGGTGAAGTCACAAGGGTGACACCTTAGACTTTCGTTGAGTGGATTTGGTTTGATAAGTTGGGTTTTGGTTACATAATTTAGACTGGATGGAGTTTTCTGATTTTAGACGTGATCTCGGAGGGTATTGTATGTGCTTCATGGTTTGTACACATAGTGTACAACAAATTTCTATTCGTTACCTTTGAAAACAGGTGAAGGTCAAAATGTTATTATGAGATAAAGAGCATGCATTCATTTCACTTTGATTTCAATCTTTGATACCTTACCCGGTCAATATTTGAGATATCACGGTTATTTTTTCACAGAATATTCGTCACATCACATTACGATTTAATGTAAATCAGAAAGAAACGGATTTCAAATACATCACATTTCAGAATATAGTAAACAATTTTAACAAGTTTTAAACAACATTTTCAAAAGGTTTTTTTTTTAGGTTATCGTGTTTTTATTGTGTTAGTCGCTGTATTTTTGAGGTATTATTTTTACTGAATTGATATTAATTGAAATGCTTAATTGGAAAAAAATTGTTATTGCAAATGAACTGTTCAAATTATGTTGTAGATAAGAAAATACAAAATAAATCAAAACTTTATCGTTCAGTATCTTCAGTATACATGTAGTCACCCTTGTTTAAAACTTGTAAAAAATATTTTCCTGGCATTTTTGTCAGCCAACTTTTTAATATCGATAGGTTTTTAACACAGAGTTAAAGGAGTTTCCCATCTGTTCTGGTCTCTTATGGGCTGCTTTATTCTTTATAGTTTTATATTTCTAAAACATCCTGTTTACCAAGTTTTGTAACGAAAGAAGCTAATATGTTTGAACAATTTCGCTAGGTCAAGAGAAAACATTTTACTCAAGAGACTCAAGTGACTTTTGACTAGTGTATGTGATGGGAAAATATACTGTGGCGTAAATGCACTCGGAGTTGTTTGGAATATAAATGTCTGCCAAATACACATTAGATCGTGTAGTTATGAATAATACTGACTAACTGTAAAACCACAAAAAGAAATGTTCCACAAAGCCCTATAAATCAATGTTTTCGGTTAGTCCTCAAACTTTCTATTGCATGCACCTTAACAGAAAAGGAGCCAGACAGATTATAATTATTTACAGTGCTGTTTCAATAGCTATCAGAGAGATTCCTCTCATTTTTAAGGAGTGTACGATTTAAAACATCAAGAGATAATAAACCCCTTAAAGCAATTTTAACATTTTTGTGATAAAGAATCATCCTACTCCCATCCTACTTCTCTATACGTCTGCTTTTCTATTTATTGAGGTTATGAGAAATTAGATATGCTATGCCCCAGTAATTGGAAATAATGTAAACTCAATTGCATTTACATTGGATGGAGACCATCTGCTGGTTTAAGGGTTTGTAATTGGAGGTCAATCCAGGTAATTTGGAAAATAAATTGAGCTGTTCATCTTCCCCTTGGTCACAAATGTCTTGCTCTGATTTTTGCTTTTTATTTAGGAATAATTCACCTAATGAAAATGTATTTGCTTTTATTTCCAAGGATGCCTTGTATGCCTGCAATGATCACGCTTCAAGGTCAAACAAATAAAGCCAAAATGTTAATGTAAACTCCTCAAACACACACTTCCGTACATTACTGTTTGTTTTCCTGTGCTGGTGTCACAAGAGAAACAACTTCCTTCATTTCAAACTTTGCTTAATTCCCCTGTGCTATCCTGTAGTTTTATCTCTTAACATGGTCTCACGGGTCTCTTCCTGCTGGCTTGGTCCCTGTCCTGTACCACACACGGCCTAGACATCAGAACATCTGACACAGTGTCTGATGTCACGCTTTTATTCGACAGGCCAGATATTTCACAAATTTTTGTTCCCAAAAATCTTCACTGAAGCACATCGAAGCCAAAGACCCAGAATTCGTGACCATATGTTGGAGATATTTGATATTCAGTTTGTGTCTATCACACTGCTGCTTGACAGATGTGGACCAAACGGCTGTGCAGTTTGAGGGGGTTCTCCGTGCATCGGCGAGTCATTGGAATTCAGTGTACATTCAGGGGCATAATGAGATATATGGGAATTTCCATAACTTCCGTAACCTCCTGACTCGGTCAAATGGCGAGCCGAGGAGTTCTTTCATCTCAAGGCTGTGAGCTGAGTTACAAAGATCCTGTATCAGATCAGGAGGACGTGTCTGTCTGCCACGTGCGACAATTTGCTTTGTTCAAATGGAGATGTCATTTCGACATTAAGAAGTGAGGGAGGTGACAGGCTTTCTAGTGCATGAACACAACTTTATTAATGTAAATAAGCTCTAAAAACTTGATCATGGAGAAATGTATTACATATTTTATAGTTTTATAAACCGTTTGATATATTGTTAAAGGGATTGTTGGCCCAAAAATAGAATGTTTCAGTGTATTCGTGTCCATAAAATGAAAGTCACTGGGCGGCCAAAGATAACCATCATTCTTCAAAATATCTTAAACATATATGGAATGGCATAAGGGTAAATAATGAAAGCATTTTCATTTTTGGATACACAGTATTTCTCTCGTATTGGAAATATGAATTGGAATATTATTGGAAAAGTCTAGTATAGTATGAAAATGAGATATTAAAGAGATCTCCTTGTCCGCCTTGTCTAACACGAGAAATTAAAATATCTGTCATTGAATTGCTCCAGGGTGGGTATTTCAGTGATCTTGACTTTGAATTATCAGACCACCTTTCTCAGTTTTTTGCCAACAGTTAGGTTATGTCCGGGAATCTGCTTTTCCTTTCCTAGTGAGAGAAGAATGCCCTACAGATTCTCAATCTGTGATCAATTAAACGGAGTTAACCCTGATGTATTAAAAATTGAGTTTGTAGTTCTTTCACAATTTGCGAGTGGTATATTTCAAGCAAAGTTTCTTACAAGAAGTGGCCTTGTGGTGAAGTTTTATCCCTCTGTGTTTTCAGGGACTGCGTGTAGAGAGGCAGCTGTGTTGAGGATGAGCATGACTGGCAGCGGTGCCTCAGTCCTGTGTACCCAGAATCCTCAGCCCTACAACATCTGTTCCAGCCACAGGCAAAGAGAAGGAGACGGGACCGAAGAATTAAGGAGGGGCTGTTTCCACTCCTGGACAGAGAGAAAAAGACAGTGAGAGTAAATATTCTTAATATACTTAAATTGTGTGTGTTTGTGCGTGCGGTTTTATTGATATGTATACACATTTTGTTTATTTTATGCCTTGCCAGCACAACATCATTGGAAAATGTGTTGGTATTCTAGGTGTGTCTTGAATGTATCGTGAAATGTTTTCTTCATAGGTTTGGGGATGATATAATGTCCATTTGTGCTCAGTTTCATTGCATACCCCCTTTATCAACTGAATATATGGAAACCACTTTTCCCAAATTTAAAAGTTGACTTTATTTTGTTATCCACTCAATTATTGATTATTGATCTCATCAGAACAGACCCGTGAGACATTTTTGGACCCCTGTAGTAATCCACTGCCCTTATATTGCTTTAGACTAAACTAAGCAATCTAAATAAACAACAGTAGTTAATAAATAGACAGACGTGCCTATGCTGTGTATTTTTTCAGAAGCTGCTTAAAAACAAAAACATAAAACATCCTGTGACTCTTGGTTACAACAGTATGAACTCAACCCTGGACTTCCTCAGAGAGCCTGAAATGAGATCTTGATTAAGTCATAGGGAGGGATCTCGCATGACATCAGCGCGAAAGGCTCGTTTCCTCTTTTCATAGCACATCATGATAAACTGTTGCTCCTTTACCCGCTTCTTGCCCCAATATATATTTCCCAGCTTACTAGTGGTTTAAAAACACTTCTGCTGTTTATTTTGTCCACCCACGTTGTGACCAAGTTAAACGGATGTCAGTTGAAACAGTTTTTGTTGATACAGCTGGATGTATGTGTGCTTCAAAAGCTCTGTGATGGTAGGCCTACCATCATGAGTATGTCGCAACATGCTAGGGGTATTTGCACCGGAAATTGTATATTTTTGTTTGCTTCATGAATTACACTTCGTTTTACCCTGGGTTAATAATTAATACAGTTTACCTTTTAACACCGTACACCCTGAGTTAACGTTCTTTTTTGCATAATTATGAGGTCAATAACAATGACTGACAGCTTGCGACAGGTGCTCAACTTGTTTTAATAAGCATTTGTCTGTATGTGCGTAAATCTGTTCTGGCTGTTTTATACAGTGTCTCTTTCGCTCATCTCTCTCTCTCTCTCTCTCTCTCTCTCTCTCTCTCTCTCTCTCTGATGCTATAACAACGCAATGACAAAGTTTCTGGGACTTTACAGATGTGTGAAAAGTAAAGTACACATTTAGGACACTTTTACACACTCTGACAAAATACAAATGTGGCTTAACTGACTGCTTAGCAAAGTAAAATCTTTCAAATTGTTTTAAGCGATTTCTTTCAGTGGGACATTCAAAAATAAAAAATAAATCCAACAGTAAATTTCTCTAAAATGTACATACATTAAATAGTTTAGCACCTATCGTACTATTGCTCTTTTATGACATATCGCTTATTTTACAAAAAAATTTCAGGAAAATCACAAGTAAACTTTTGAGAATGTGCCAGCGCATGATCAGTAACTCGAGCATTAAATGCTGTGGGAGAAAGTATTTTTAAATGTGTAGTCATTTTCTTAATGTGCTGGTCATGTCTTTTATATCGCCAAAAATATGATTCAAATTGATTCATGGCATGAGAATGTAAACGCAGTATTGCATTCAGTATTGAGTCATCAAAACTGGTGGCAGACAGAAATGGGTTCGGCGAGGTTTGAATTAAGCAGACACACATCTGATTTAACACACCCCTTCTTGTCCTCCACGCTTTAGTGACGAATTAGGATTTGCCCATGAATGCTGGGCTGAGCGTGGGCAGGGCTCGGGCTTAAAGTCGGCCTGGTGCCGACTCATAAAAATGATTTAAAACCATTATATCTGGTCTGTTGTCATCTCTGCAATCAATCTCACCACCATTACAAAAACTCTGAAAACCAAGCTTTCCTCATACATCACAGCCTATCCATATTTTGGATATAAACAGCTTTAATTGTATTCCAAAAGTCTCTCTTCCTGTTCCGTTCCCATGCTTTTTATTTCACAGCCACAACATTGGACAGTACATTTTCCCACCAGTTATAAAAACTCTTTCTATTCTGAATGTTGTCTCATTTACCCTAAATAATCTCCAAGACGAAGTTGTATTTGGACTAAATTGAATTATATCTGGACCATCTCCAATGTGATTCTAACGCGATGCTGCATTATTATGTGGTAGTTTTATTTTGATCGACTGAAACCGGATCAGATTAGCTGAGAGGTAGACAGGCGTACTGTAGATTTTCTCTCCCCCAGCGTTTACTGTCGCTCTCGATCAGGGTGTGATTGACAGCCTATGTTTTCTCTATAAACAGAGCCTTAACAGGTGCTTGTTGACGCTGACACGCATCTGTGTTTAAAACGTTTAATGTCATAGACAGGCTCCTGGGCCTCGTGCTATTGACTCGATTGAGCTGTATTTGTGTGGAAAGAAATGAAAACTGCCGTGGATACTAACAGTTTCACAGGAGCAAAAGTGTGTTATCAGTACAGATGTGATGGATGGATGGATGGATGAGGCATTTACTGTATAAAGCGCTTTGTGTATTGCCGTACATACAAAGCGCTTGGTAGCCATGGCCCACAGGCATACATTTTCATACAACACACACGCTAATAGAATTGATAGTATATAGATATAATTATGGATCCTTTAAAAATAATAATGTTTAAAATAATGTATAAATAAAATAAAACAATACATTTAAATATATAGATACACAGAGAAATAATTATGGATCCTTTAAAAATAATAATGTATAAATTAATATATAAATAAAATTATATATACATATATATATATATTTATACTGATTTGACATTTGTGTGTTGTGACCTGGGGTGGAAGAACCCAAGTGCAGGCAGCGAGGATGAAGGGGTTAAACAATAACTTGAACGTAAACTACAAACACCCACAATGGGGGGTAAAACACTAACCAAGCTAAATATCTAAACGGAAAACAAACACTTCCCACAAGAGGGGCAAAAATAATACTTTAGAGTATACATAGACGGGAACCTGGGAACATGAACAAGGGAACTTGGGAACATGAACAAGGGAACTTGGGTACGAGGGAACATGGGAACAAGGGAACATGGGAACATTTACAAAAATATTTTATAATTTCTAGTTTAGATTTTAAAATATAAATGGTCAATTTCAAAGTTTTATATTTCACTTAAGGTTTAACATTTTTAATTTTTTATTTAATATTTTAAATATTTAACTTACTTGTATGTTCAGTGTCAACATCATGATTTGATAAACTCAAAGTTTTCAAATACGTTTAATAAACTTGACTGTAGACTTTTTTATACAATATAGATGTTTGATATATAAAATCATACGTTTAATGCATCTAACCTTAAATAAAGAGGCACACATTGGAGATGTTTATGGGCGGTGCATGCGAGCATGTGTACATGCACATGTGCATTTGTGTGTGTTCGCTGGAGATGCGGTGCAGCTGTTCGCTCACTGGCGCTGGAGGATCTGAGTTCTGGCCTCTGGAAAAGGGAAGTAGAGCATTAAAGCTGATGTGACGTGCTTGCCTCTCTCAGTCAGGGCAGCTTCAGCGGGGGCTACCAGGTGGGAGCAGGGCTGCTGACTTCATGAGAGCCCCTGTCTTCTGATGCCATCTCAACCAGCTGCAGTCGTGCTGAACGGTGCCAGCACCATATCCACTGCGGCGGCACAATACACACACGTCAATCGAGCGTGAACACAAACACACATCAGTGACTCTTTTAACACAATGGCAAATGAGTGAACCTGCATTCCAAATACATGTGTGAAATCTATTAGAAGCGATGTATTCTTAATAGTTTTGACTCTTAATGTGGAAATTGTATTAAAAAACGAATAAGTCAGTGTGTCTGAAAGTTTGACGCAAATTGCATCCGGCAAAGAGGTTCTTGAGAATCTGTTTAGATTTCCTTTCAGACAACTTCCAATCACAATTAATTTCATATCAGCTTCATTGTCTAGAATGCATAGACAGATGAACTTTGTGAAAGGGTGTGTATGTTGCACATATTTCCGGGAGTTCTAACTTTCTCAGTAGCAGACTTTCTCTTCTTCTTTTCTAACTCTTCTTCCCATCTTTTATGTGCACTCGTGATATGAAACTGTACTTGACCTCCTGATAAGGTTGAAATTTGAGCGAAAGAGTATTTTATCATTATATGCAAAATGACAGTAAACAGACCCAGTAGGGGAAGCAAATTTTTAGTCCTCTATGAGCGTGGTAAAGGCCACAACATATGTTGAGTTTCCGGGAAATGTGTCCGGTGGCTTTAATGTAAGAATCCCACCCCGCTTCCTTCCTGGACCTGCGAGGCCCCAGGATGGGACAGGGCCATTGAGAGAAAGAGTTGCATCAACTCTGTTGACTGAAATGGAACAGTTTTTTTCACAGCAATGGCGGTTCATGGAGGCTCTCAATAGTTAGTAAGTTAGTAAGGCATGGAGCTGAAGCTAAACAGTCCGATTGTGACAAACTTTTAACTCATTTACATTTAGTCATTTAGCAGACGCTTTTACGCAAAGCGACTTACAAATGAGGTTAAACAATGGAAGCAATTGGAACAACAAAACGCATAAGCGATTTAAAACTGGTCTCATAGCCTACCACAGTATACAAATCTTTAGAATGTAAACACAAATGCATCACACGCTGCATTGGGAATGCAAGATACTTTGCTATAACATCTCTGCATGCATTCTATTAGCATGACAACTGTGACGAAATTCAGAGCCGAGAACCGTTTGTGGTAACACTTTACATTAAAGAGACCCTTTATAAAGCATTTATAAACATGTCCATAAATGATAAATAAGTCATTTACAAATGCATTATGAAGCAGTTATAACTGCATAAATAAAAAGAGGGATTCTAACTAAATACTTGCCAAATAGTGAGCCATGTTTAACTCACATGTTATAAATGCTTAACAAATGCATTTATTCATCATTTATAAAGCAGTTTCATTATTAACCTGATTTTGTTTGCAATATAGGCTGTCAGACTAGACACTGTAGGGTGTCATGTTGTTTTTCTAATACCTGCTCACTATTTGGCATGTATTTAGTTAGAATCCGCCTTTTTATTCATGCAGTTATAACTGCTTTATAAGGCATTTATAAATGACTTATTAATCATCAATGAAGACATTGATAAATGCTTCATAAAGAGAACCTTAATGTAAGGTGTTACCCAGTTTGTAATCGTACTGTGTGGAACCAGGCTCAGACTGCACTGTAATCATTCCACACCTTGCTTAGAATGGTTCAGCATGACGGTGGAAAAGCGTTCTTTGAGTACACGATTATTTGACATTTTTCATAAAAAGACTCAAAGACTCATAGACTCAAACAATGCTTTTCTACTTTTTGTTGAAAACAAGTATATTAACAGCACACTTTTTTGTCTTTGACTTTTTTGTTAGGGATTGGACGGTTACGATGTTGAATTTTTCCTAGGATGTCTGCATTTGTTTAGGATTATGCATTTAATCAAACTATAATTTGCAGCGAGAGCCAGTGATGAAAACCTCAGGCTCAGTGTGTTACGTGTTTATGATGCACAGCGTATATATATTTATATAATGTTTTCTGCATCCAGCTAAAATATATCAAGAGGCTGTGCAGCAAACTGTAGTTGTGTTGATGGAGTGTTAGCTTAATATATTTACACCTACAGACTAGCAAACACCCACACGCTTGCACACTACACGTGCATGCGAACACACATACTGTACAATACAAACGGCTGTTCAACGGTCCAGCAGAGGTGCGAAAACCACATTAAAAAAAGAGATGATAAGAAATTTTTCTCTTTTGTCTTTGTCACATTTTATTTTTACACATTCATCTCTGAGCACTTGCATTATGTGCATTATTTAAACGAAAAGTTAAGTGCCCAAACACTTATGAAAGTGGATGAAGATTTTTACTGGCATACGATGCAAACGTCTCAAAACCCAATAAAAAATAGCAGAATAGCTGAAATGTAGTCATACATACCAGTTTAACTGTAGCTCAGTGGTTATAGAAAGTCAAGCAGCAACGGTAGCAATGCCAAGGTCATTGGTTTGATCCCAGGGATTGCATATACTTTATAGTATCATGCAATGTAAGTCGCTTTGGAAAAAGCGTCTGCCAAATGTGTAAATGTAATGTAATACTTGTATGGACTTATTTGGATCTTGGAAGTGTAAACCACTATCTACTTTCCTTCTATGGAAGTCAGGGAATCAGGCATTCTGCTTAACATCCTATTTTGTGTTTCACAGAAGAGAAAATGACACAGGGTTGAAACGACATGACAAAGTAAACAAAGAGTATATTTTCTTTAAATGCACGACATTCCAATGAGGGACACTGACCGCAACCCCAAAAGATCGATGCTTCTGCTCATATCGCTTTGTTTATTTTGAAGCCGAGTAGTAATTCCCTCCCTAGTTCCGTTTGACACTGAGTTATAAATGCCCTTCTTGTGAAATGACAGCAATATCATCAACAAATGAGGGGTCCTCGGGCGAGCCACTGAGACATGGCAGCACAGCGCTCACCCAGGTCGGCCCCAGCTGTTCTCGGGAGGAGCCGGAGGAGGAGAAAAGAGCAGGAGACAAGGAAAGGAGGAGGGGAGGATGATGGAAGAACATATGGAACGTGCCGCTGACTGCTGTGTCCCTCGGAAAACCTGCGAGCCATCACTGTTCTGACAGCTGGAGGTTATTAGCCTGAGGGGGCCGGTGCTACACGCAAACACACACTATCTGAAGTATGCATTGATAGAAGTCCTAAATGCTGTCGAAGAGACATTTGGCTGAATTCACCAGAGCTCGCCTGCTGTATATAAGTGGAAGGGTGTAATATTTAAGGATAAGTTTAAGAAAGTTGTAAAAGTTTGAAAAGTTGAGGGAGGGGACATAACAGTAAAAACTTCAGATGTAACTAAAACTGTCTTTCAATGAAAATGAGAAAGATAAAATAGGTGATGTCACCGAGGGGATAATATTGGATGATATATGGAATAATCATAATGATACTGTTGCTGATTTAAAATGAAGCATCTTTATGAATAACACGATGACTAATGGGCTTTTTATTCTGCCATTACTGTAAATTACAGTATCAAGGGTGTCATTAGATTACGTAATGCGTTGCGTCCTTGTAAGTATGAGAATGCTTAGAAAAAAATGAATAGATTTACATTTACAGTAAGTAGCAAAACTCAGTTAGTGTAAGATTTCTTTGTGTTATTCAGTTACTTTCATTTCGATGGATGGATATAGATAGATAGATAGATAGATAGATAGATAGATAGATAGACAGACAGACAGACAGACAGACAGACAGACAGACAGATATAATTTAATTATAGATTATATTTAAATGACAGGTTTGCAGCAACTTGAGGGTGAGTAAATGATGACAGAATTAGACATTTTCAGTGAAGTATTTTATTTGTCGCCATTTTAACATGTTTTAATTCCATTAAAAATAAAGTGTCTCGGTGTCCATTAAGTTTATTTAGTCACAATCAACAAATGCAGTTATTTAAAAAAAAAGATGTCAGCACATGGCTAACTCGAGGCACAAACTCATTGAGTTAACCTTTGCAGACCCAAAAACCTTTCACACAAGTAAAGGTTTCATACAGCCGTAATAGGATATCATGCATGTCATGTCTCAAAGAAGAGACTTTTCACTGCAAATTCCTTCTCCTGCATGATGCACGATACGATCAAACAGATATGGGCCTGCTCCCTGTTTAGCGGTAGTGAATAGCCCCAAGCTTTAAAAGGGAGGAAATGCAAACCATGCCCACTGAGGTCACCCGGCCGGGCTCAAGACAGCAGCGCTCAGATCTCAAATGAAGCTGCTGCATAAACATCATCATTTGGTCTTAAAAACCATCAGAATCACTTACATTTGACTTATTAAGCTGTCTTGCAGTTTACATTTCTCCTGAGACAAAAAGAGCCATAAATATCACACATTTCTCCATTAGAGTTTCAGAAGACATTTCACTCTTGTTTATCTCCTATAATTAAAGAAATAACATCTGAGACTAAATTGATACGCAAATGAATAACGGAACCCCATCAAATCTCCTCTGAGCAATACTGTTTTTCCTCTGGGTTTACAGTAACTATGACATTATAGCTGTACAATGATGTGTGTCAACTTGAGACCATTTTAAGAACTTCTTTGAGAAGTCTTAATGAGGCAGCAAACACTGTAATTTCATGTCGTGATGACAGCAAGGCTTGGAGGCAAGCTTATCTCCATGCTGAAGTCGTTCCATCTGAGCCCACGATAGCGTTCCAGAACCGAAACGGGGCATAATCCGACTCGGTGGGGAGCCTCAGCGGGATCGATTTAACTTAACATTTACTTCCATTCAAATGAGGCCCCTAGTCCCGCTCAACAAGACGATGGCGAGAGTGCCACCAAAACTGACTTTCTTGCTGTATATATAGAAAGTGTACACGGTGTATTCTTGCAGGTGCAGAAAGCCGGATGAAAAGAGCCGTAGTGATTTCGCTCTGACGAAGGTCATCGGGTCTGACCCCCTCATTCCTCGCCGGGTCTAGAATAATAATGGCAAAAAATAAAAAATGCAGCCAAAAGCAGCAGCCGTGACAATGACACTTTATTATCCTGTCTATTTGTTATACAAATGTTCCGCGGGGACGTAACAAAACAATGCTAACAGCGTTTCCCATTGTCAGCGACGCTTAAGTAAGAGTAATCTAAATGAAATACCCCTGTGTGGTTGAGAAGCAAGGACTCATTTATCACCGGGATCAAAAGGCAGGACGGTTGGCGCTGTCAGGGCCGCGCCGCCATACTGCCTGCTCAGTAATGACGGCAATAATGTGTTTATTTTGTGAAGAGACCACGTGAGGGCAGAAGTTTATTAATGTGTGCTCAGGTGAGAGATAGTTGAGTAAGTGAAATACAAAAAGTAGCGCGGTCAGGCTGACGCGGAAATAAAAGAGAGGAGCGGCGGGGTGTGTAATTCATCAAATGAGAGGATGAGTGGGCGGAAGAACACGAGGAAGCCGTCGGGGTTCGTGTTGGACGGGGTTCGTTCTGTCTGTGAATGTGAGTGTGTGTTCGAGGAGGGGTCTGTGTGAGTGTGTACGCGCTCACGGCCGAGTTGAACTCTCTGCGTAATTAGTCCGGCGACAAAGCGCAGCTGGGGAACCTCTTCTGAAAACAATGCGCGTGTAAGTCATACTCACTGGTACAGCTGCTACAGCAGGGCACACCAGCAGTTCCCAGAGACAATGCTAAATCCGTACACACATTAAAGGATTTGCTCTTTTCTGTGTCTTACTGTTTTTTTATAACAATTCACGTCCACCCAAACTCTAATTTGAGACTCGTGATGTTTTGAAACATAACTCAATGATATTTCCCACATCTATTTCTAATGCTATTAAAACATCTCCAGAACTAAAAGTAAAAGAAGAAATACAAAGCGCATTTGTTTTGATCCGCCAAGCTCGGGCTTAAATGAGAAATGTACAAGAGGTTTTGTGGTTTCACACGTTGCTACGCCCATTTATTTTATTTGCATGGAAGTAAACCTTGCAGGGTTGCTCAAGTGTTTATTTACTCAGCAAAACATGCCTTTAAGATGAAAAACACCTGCTGATGGATGGAAATGACCTTTAGGTGCTCCTCCTGTTTAGCTGTAGGAGAATGTCAGGCATGCATTTTCAAACACAAACGCTTTCGGTATTTGGTACGCATCCGTTTTTCGGTAAGAATTTGCCATTGTAAATGTATAAAATGTATCTTCAGGCAACAAACACACACACTGTACTGATAAAATATGTCCAAAATGTATGTATTGGCAAAAATAATGGACTTTCTTAAGATATAGTTCAAGATATAGATCTTTACCACATAATTTCTCCAGAATATTGTGCAGGAAGTCCTGTCATTTTGACCATTCTAGCACAATGCAAAGACAAGTTTGGTCGATTTTAAATGCCGTTGGTAGATATTTGAAAACATCCATGCAAGAGTGTACATAAGCAAGCTTACAATACTCAGAAGAGATGCTCAGATAAACATGACCCGGGCAGATTGTGTTCCTAAAGACACAAGACGTGCCTCCTCCTGCTGTGAATGTGGATGGGAATTTATCTGTAAGGATGATGTTCATGAATGGCAGATGCGAACACATAAGCACAGCTTCTTATACAACAACAACATATAACAAACATGAAGTGTGTATGGTTTGTTTTAAAAGTTGTTTTTAGTTCTAAGTTTCTGTAAATCTATTAAATCGCTTATTGGGAGCATTTGTAGAGATTTATGTAATGGTCACAGAAAGAAGGACCCTCACATCCTGCCAATTTCCACCCACTTACAGCTACATTTTCGCACCCAACTCTCCCTTATAACATCCCTCAATGCGTTTCCTTCCCAGTTTCTGAAGAAGATGAAAGTCTACAGCTCTAGAAATTTGTTTGTTTTTACGTTAAAATTGTGTAGAATTTCCATAAAATACAAATTATTTACAGAAAATTGTAGTTTGTTTATCTTACACTATTCACATTTTCCTGGTAGCACAAATCAGTTTATATTTGTACTTTTTGAAGGAATTACGCATGCTTTTAATAAAAGTCTCTGAGGGGTGAGTCTGTTTTCCCTTCTGTTCCACTATTGTGTGTAAAACGCCTGTGGAAACAGGCCACTGGAGCATTATTTATGTGACTGATGAAATATTCAATACCTCAGAGGCGGCAGTCTGTACAAACAAACTGAAATCAAATAATGTCTCTATATTTCTCAAGAAAAACAACACCCAATCCATTGTAATGTTTCTGACTGTTTTCAGAAAGAAATCGATAGAAGGTGTTATGTCATATTTTTCACAACTGCACTTGGTTCCTCTCCCGACTCTGTCCTCTCAGCTGAATATGAATAAACAGACAACATCTTAAAATGGGACACCATTAAAACCAGCGTTGGGCAAATTATGACTAAAAAATTGTTAATGATTTGGCATTTTAATTGAATTGCATCTTTAACGCCTCTCTGGATGTTGCATTTAAATTGGAATAAACAGTATCGCACTTATTATTATATATTTTAAACACAGAGTTGATGGATATGTCACAGGTTGTGTGTATGATGCATAATAAGTCCTAATAATGAAATGTATTTTTCTACTTTCTATTTAAAATGTATACAAAAACAAATTAAATTGCTTAATTCTAAATTCCTGTGATGCAAGCCAACAGACCATTCATAGCCACGGCACGGAACCATATCAGACAGAGAGAGAGAGAGAATATGGGGAGTGTGGATGCCTCTGTCTGTTTTGGGCCAGCTGGTACATTAAGGCTATCTGAAATCGACTGTAGTTTTCAGAGGGAGCGACCACATGTTTAAGCGAGAGAGGAAGGATATGGGCTGTGGACCATGAGGGTCAGCAAGCTTTCATGAACCTTGTCTACTTGGTACTTCCTGTTTGGTGTGTCGCCTCAGTTGAGGAATGCAGTGCAGGAGAACGGGCTTGATACACATCCCTGCAAGAGCAGCTAAAAATGCAGCACCAAATTACAAAAGACGAGATTTCATGATAACTATGCAGAGATCTGTGGCAGAGCAGAGGTCTGTAGCATATCAACATCATTGCAACATTCCCCAAAAATGTTGTTCTATTTCCTTGCATGGTTCGGTTCAGTATGACTGTAATCTCGCGTAGCCACTAACCAGTCCTTCATACGGAAGGTTTAGAAGCTCTCGTCACTTTCTTTGGCCAATGCTCTCGGACATCCTGTGAAATTCAACCAATTAGATGACGAATTCGAACGTGTTGAAGTGTTTCCAGGAAAGTGTGCCTTCTGCATCATTCAACGGTCCCTGGGCGTGACCTCTGAGACTGAGACTAGCATGACTGTGAAGAAGCTAAAACATCATGACATGTTTCAAAAGCTTGATGCTGTCCAATAAAATGGACATCACAGGGTAACTGACAATCATCATCATCATTACATGACGTATAAAAGTGTAGTCCAAAAACCACTTTAAACGGCATCGGAATGTAGAAGAAGAAAGAAGAAAGTTAAAATCTTGAGGGTTTTAAATGTTCCGTGTCAGAAATGGGAACAAAGAAAATCAGCAATCAAAGAAGTTTATGGAGGGTCCGTCCCCTGCTGTGCCTGAATGTGAATCCACAGAGCAAATCTGCAGGGCTTTTCTAAGTCTCTCCATATTCCCTCTTAAAGACCGTCTTTCCAAATCTGACAGTTTCTATAACACAAACATAATCATTTTCATTCGCTAAAACGGAAATAAACTTTACAAAATGGGGAAAACAATGCAAAACTGCATTGTTAATGTAATTTGGTTTTACTTTACTTTTATAAAGTAATGACGTTATATACTATCGCATTTTTCTATGTTCTTATTGTGCTTATGAATACAATTTAAATTGTAATATGGGCTACTCACTAACATGTTTGGGTCAAAAAAGGACAAACCCTACAATTTGGTTAAATTGACCCCCTTTTCAAGTCAAGACCCCCAAGTCAATCAACATTTTACGCGCACAATTAAACATTTCCTTGTGTTTAGTCCATTGCAAACATGTTGCAGGTAAACATAAAATAAAAAATGTCAAGAATAAGAATTACTTGAAACCTACAAAAAAGTCAAAGCAGTTTTCTACAGTCAACGAATATCCAAGAGATATTAGACAGGTATGTTAACTACTAATCAGATGACAGATGTTACATGTGTAAATTGACATGATTTCTAAGACAGGTGTCAACGTGCGCCATGACTGATATGAGGGGGGAGTGGATCGTGGACGAGTGGTACGCCGACAGATTCATGACAACAAGTCTAGCCCCGCATCTTCCACCCACCCACGCCCCAAAAGGTGCCAAGGTTTGCACCTCATCTCATCTCTCCTTGTTATATTTTTCATTCGGAGTGCTTTGGCACTTCTTCGCCGCAGACTCTGATTGCGGATCGCTCGCTGTTCTCGTCACTTTATTCTCACAGGAAGGCGTCTTGGTTCCCACTGAAGCTTTGACAGGCTTTGCCATTAGACGGGAGTGTGATCGGGGCGAGATCCAGTCAGAGGTGGTAATTAATGTACCAGTGCATGTTATTTATACCGTAATGTGCAGAACCGTTTCATCCGTCATTTACAGGACACAACGGGCTCCAGAAGAGGGTTCGAGAGGGGGAAACAGCACGGCGTTGGCTGTTGAAATGGATTTCGGTGGTGGGAATTGGTTTCTTGTTAATTACCTGCAGAATGTATTAGCCAGTCTAGCTAGTCAAACTATAGCATTAAAAAGAGCACGATTTATTTTACTCAGTTTCTTTCTCACAAACAAATTCGGATTTTAGCTTAGCACTGCGCTAGCAGCGCCAACACAATCTCATGGCAAATGTGTAGTTTGGCCTATTTTACGATGTGGTCAAATTTGCCTAATTCGTATGAATTCGGACACAATACGCAACGTATGAGGTCCTGTGAATAAGCAACCTCGTTCAGATTGATAGATCAGATTGGCATTGCTTGAACTTGTACAGCTTGAATGTACTTTACGTCACTTTGTAAAACTTTGTCTGACGAATGCATAACTGTAATAGTTATGACAACATGAAAGACAAGCAAGAAAAAACATCACCACCCGCTATCTGACGCCACAAAAATTTCAAAAAGATTTGAAAGTCTATTTGACCTCACATACGTATTTTCCCCCCAAAATTGGTTTTGTTTAAAATTGCTGTCAAAAGCAGAGAAGTGCTTTTAATCCTACAACTGGTGTAGTTACAGCATCTGCCAGCAGGGGCGCACTGGCTCATGCTAACCAGCCAAACCCTAAAACCAAAACGAACAGTAAGTTGTCAGACCCTTAACAGGCCTCACTATTGAAGCGCATCCAAACTAAACAAGGTAAAAGCTTTACAGGGGGGGAAGTCTGTTGGAATGTGAATGCATAAACTCTTGCGTCTGTGCAATCTTACCTCATTTCTTCTGTTGAGTGTCTACCTGACTTATCTCTCTTGCTTTGAGGCTGGACGTTACACATTTTCCTGTCACGGTAAATTACAGAGTTCAGAAAAAACTGAGAGGGGTTTTACAAGGCCCTGGCCTCTTAAGCGTGTCAAGATTAAAGCTGTGGCATATTAACCTGAGCCTAACCTTTGATTCAACCTTAAATGACATGAATAATCCACAGACGTAATGAAGGTAGCATCAAAGAGGACAAATAATTACACAAATACATTCAAACTGCTCTGTACGATGTAAAACAGGGACACTTGTTCCATACCTCTTAAGTCTCAGTTGTATTTAGGTGTAGTCTCCGTTTCTGTTCCCAAAATTAATGTACATTTGGGTACATTTTATAAAAAATATTGACTTGATGGCAGACTTGTTAAATCGAAGGGCAGTTTGTGCCATTGTTTCGATCTCTTCTGCATCTCCAATAGAGACACATCTGAGATTTGTTTATGTTATCTCAAGAGAACTATCGGAGTCGCAGATGTTTCCATATGCTCTCCATTTAATCTCATGTCTAGGAGATAGAAATATCATCAGTGATTTTAATTTCTTAAGGTAATCATTTCCGAGTTATTTTATATTTCTGAATATTGTACAGCTACTTTAGAAATTTTCTATCTGGTTTTAAATAAATTGACTTTTATTTCGGCATACGGATTACACACTGTGTGTGTTTTTGTTGCCAGTGAAAATCACTTCCACAAAATGAACAGAAGTTCATTTCTGACACTGCTTAGGAATGTTTTTACTGTCTTTGCATTAATTCAATTACACCCTAATGTTCTCTGGGAATACCATCTTTTCATTGTAATGCTGTTGTTTACTAAACAGGCTGTGTTTTGCTTTATCTCCCCTGTGATTTGCATTAGCTGTAAGGCTCGTACCCTCTTCTGCCATCCTGCCACTGATGGCATTTATCGCAAGAGTGGCCAGGGGAACCGCGTGCCACATATAAAGATCCATAATCTACAGAAGTAATGTGAGGTTGAAACTCCAGGCTCCAGACATCTGCCCGGCAGGATTCAATCGGCTGCTGAGATGGAAAGTGAAAAGTCTCTGCTAGACATCAGATTGTATTTTCTCTGATAGTTTTAATGTGTTCTCTTTGAAAACGAGCTTCCGTTTAATTGCTGCTGAATAGTGTGAGGTTAGGAGAAATCAATCTAGTCTGCAGAAGGGGTGAAAATATGATGGATTCGCCGTGTCTGCTGCGTTTCCTCAGATGAGTCTCGTCTTTCTTGATGAATCGCTCTCAATGAATCGTACGAGTTGATCTCGGGAAATACATGGGGTGAAGGGTGACAGGAATATTCAGAACACTTTATCATCAATTCACAGTCAACAACGCACACATTTTTGAATGGATGAAATAGGAAAAGAGACTTTGAACTGAGTGAATTGTGCCTCGAAGGAGAAGTTCACAATATTTACTGAAACTCGTGTCATTCCTGCATACACGAATGGGGACTGCATCTTTCAAGCTTCAAAGGCCTTTAAAGGGACAGTTCCCCCAAAAATGAAAAATCTTTCATTATTTCCTCACTCCCTTGTCATTTCAAATCTGTATGACTTACTTTTTTCTGCAGAACACAAACGAAGCTATTTTGAAGAACGCAGGTGACCAAACCAAGGCGGTATCAATTCACATCTATTGCATAGACACAAAACCAATTCAAGTCAATGGTTACCGGTCAACAACATTCTTCAAAATATCTTTTTTCTTGTTCTGCGTAATAAAGAAAGTAATTCAGGTTTGAAATGACGAGAGTTTGAATAAATAATGACAGAATTTTCATTTTTGGCGGAACAAACCCTTTCAAAATCTGCTCAGAAATGAACTGAAGATGACAGCATCTGGAAAGCCTGTATTGCTGATCCTGAGGTAATCCATGAAAACCTGTTCTCTCTAATTGGCAAGATAGTCCGTTTCCCTCAACGCTGAGCTGCAGCTTGTGGGTTTATTTATCTTCGCGTGATTCTTTTTATAACCCCGTCCTATTCTGGGACAAGCTAAGTACAGCGTAAGTCACCTGGAAGCAGACCGTACTCATTTTAAACACAAGCCAGAGGCTCCGGGCCGTTCAAGACTGTGAAACGACCTCAAGGGGCAGTCAATCCTTCCCCTGAACTTTTGAGGTGAGGTCACGGAAAGGTCAGAGCACCTTTTCTCTTTATGACCTTGGGTCTGCATCATGTGTAGCATCAGACGCCTTTCAGTTGAAGCTAACACAACCTTTCCGTGGAAAACGGGACAGTGGTGTCATTGAAAGCTTATGATGAGAACCATCTGTTTTATCCGGTTTGATGAGGTAGCTGTGGTTTTGTGTGCTAATAGCGCTGACTTATTTTGGCATTTAGAGAGGTTGGGAAACCCCTTTCCAGAAGAACAAAAGCAGGCAGAACACAGCCAAATGGACGCGGTTTAGTCCATATATGGACATGCAGACAATTCCTCTTCCTGTTGACCCGTGTCTGGATCTGAGAATCAAACAGGAACAAACTAAAATTGAAGTCATTGTTCACTGACAATCGTGCTCTTTTGTTTTAATCCTTAAGGCCTCTGAACCTGCTACATTTTCATTATAAGTGGCTGTATAAATACTTAATGAAAATTTGGTGAAAGGAATCCGAGTGAGCTAGTCCCCCGCGCGTGACACTCCTGCAACATTTTCCACTTTATGATAAAAAGTAAACTGGCTTGGAAACTCCCATCACATTTCACACAAAGAGAAAAGAGTGAGAGAATTAATTAATGAATGAATGAATGAATGAATGAGAGAGAGTGTTGTTGTCTTGTTTTGAATGCTAATTAATGGCTAAAATAATTAGGAGGAGACTGTCTGCCGACTGCCTTCCTCACCATCAGCAATCTGTGTGTTTGATGTCCAGATGAGCCATGTTGCAAGCTCTCACAAAGATCCATTGTTACAGACGCTACGAATAAATCTGCCCTGACTAATTGAAAACATATTCTTTAAGTAAGAGATTTCATTATATTCTTTGAGCTCACCAATGAAATTTCACATCACCCGGTGTCAGAAATATCTACAGGGTTTGCATTAGAGATTTTTTGTCACGAGAAGGCACTCCGATATTGACAGATGGACTTTGCTCTTCTGTATTTGTCAAAGCTTGTATGCTTTGGTAGGACTAGTGAGGAGGAGAAGTGAGAGGGGAAGGGTGTTCACTTGAATATGCTCTCACAATATCTCAATACATACACGCTTATGTATGCAGTATCTAAGAAGAAAAATCTGTTTCTGTTCTTGTGCAAAACTAGCGGAGGAGGAGTACAGAACACACTTCACCTCAAAAGGAAAGAAATCCTTATTTGTCTAAAGGAAATGAACACTTTTAGGACTATTAAGATGTTTTGCATTGTGACGTTTTCAATTAAGGCCACATAAATACCGACAGCTGCAGCAAAGTGTCAAGTAAAATCACCTTTTTAAATTATTTACAGCAGACTTCATTTTTGTAATTTACTATTTTGATGCATTTCAAAAATACATACAAGTTCTGTCAAATAAAACAATAACATTTTGTCAAATCATTTTTTTAGAGCGCATTAAATTTCAGCTTATTTAAATTCAAGAGATTCTAAAAATACCAACACCTTGATTTATAGAAATAACTCAAATAAAATAGAATAAAATATATGTCTGGATGCATTACGGTAATAAGCATTTAGAAAGAAAGTGCTTCGTCTTCTGCTTTTGGGTTAAAATATGACCCGAATGTGTTCCTTACAAAAAACAAACATGTTTATCTGATTCTTCCACCTATACACAACAGTCAGGGCCTTCGACGCTAAAATCTTGGAATCTTTATTCTGCCAAGAGGCTGAAGGTGTCATCCCAATAGCCGCGGAGATGATTTTTTCTGGTTGGCATCTCTCCTGCAGATGGAAAAGAGGGGATTGCAGGCACTTCTTAAACTTGACAGGTTAAGAGTGAAGTAATCCCAGCAGCAGCTGTGTTCTGCGGAAGCATCTAGTGTTGGTGTGCGAATGCTAAAACTGCCATTGCAATAACCTCCCTGAGGAGCTACTTAGTAAGCTATCCGAACATCATCATGAAGACAAAGACTCTCCAATTTGTGGACCAGAAGCCTCACGGGTGTGGAGTGTGCGCCATCTGTTGGCTGGGACGGATTTGAGTTCAAAGATCCAAACCAAGAGCCTTCTGAAACCAAACCACTGAAACAAAACTGGATGGAAATGTTTGAGGTTTTCAGGCATATGTGTTGTTTACATAGCTCTATTATAAATAGGAGTCTGTATTTATGTTTCCTTACTATCCAATAGGACAATATATGCTTTTTAAAAACGACTGACCCTAAGGCAAATGTCATTACCTTTAAGTTATGGAGCACATTTTTATCTGAAAGATGCCATAAACAGATCAAATCTGAGAATATTTTTATCAATTTGGTGACACCAGTTTTAGAAGCGCACACACACTATATATTCAGCCGTCTCAATACACACGGCTCATCTAAATATTATGATTCTGGAACATACTGGTTGAAGTGGGAGAGTTTCACACCTCTGGTGTCTAAAATGAGAACACTTGTTAATGGAAGAATGTGGTAAGACCTAATTGGGGTCTATAGGGATCTTGCGGCTATATTTCATATGAAATGGTTTGAAATGTTTGTAGCCTGAATAAAAATAGAGTGAATGTTAGTGATGGAACACAAAACGTCTATTTAATGTGTTAAGAAAGTATTATAAAAAAGAAAGTTATAAACTGTGTTTAGCCAACGCGTGCTGTCAATATGTCACAATTGCACAAATTATGAAACAAAATCTTTCATGAAACAGCAGGTCAAACTTTTGGTCAATATAAAATGAAATAAATAAATAACCTGTGTACCCTTACAAAAAACACTACACTTTTATTAAAACAACAGAAATGGTTCCAGTAGGATTTAAAGGAATAGCCGAACCTTTAATATGAAAATGCGATCATCATTTACTCACACTTTTGTCATTTTAAACATGGGATTTTGCAAAACACAAAGGAAGATACTTTGAAAAATGTTGGTAACCAAACCACCGTTGGTCCACCCATTGACTTCTATTGTATAGACTCCAAACCAGTGCAAGTCACTGAGCACCAACAGTTTTCTGTTACATCTTCTTTTGTATTCTGCAAAAAGGAAAATCGTTTAGACTTGACATGACAAGAGGGCGTGTAAATAATGACAGAATTTCAACAATAAATGGTTCCTTTGACTCAGTGGTTCTTTGGGGAACCCAAGTGAAGATGCACCTTTATTTAAAATACACATCCAAACAAAACATATCAACAGAAGAAACCCACGGAGAACATTATAGTGTCCAGTAAAACCAATACAATTCCTATTAAAACCATTGAATCCATTAGAATTTGTGCGATTGTCTCTCATTTTTACACGGAAACCATCGGGGTAAAAGGCTACTCGAAATAATGATACCAGAAAAACAACTAAATAATCCTGAAAAAGACATCACCCCAACAGATCATCCCAGATCTGTTGAGGTGATCTGCAGTCAAACGCAGCTCCTTGAAAAACAAGAGAGGCCTGGATAGTGGCAGTCGACCGCCCCCTGTCAGAGAGCTTCTATTGTCAGGGCATTTACCAGCACACATGCTAATCCACGGCTCACTTCATCTCAATTAAGTCTTTGTGCGTTCTACTTGTAGTGGCTCTAAAACATCGGAGAAGAGGCCTGAGACCCCCCCATCACTGCAGCTCGCACACACAGAACTAGACGTACTTGAATAAACTCCACCCCTTCTTTTGTCTCACGGACATTGAGTAACATGGACAAGGAGGGGTTATTAGCCTGAACACTGCTTATGGGAATTTAATGATAGCTCGAGAAAAAGGTTTAAGAATGTCAAGCTTTTCATTAAGTTGCCAACTTAAAACGGTTTAAAGGATTTATGTAGAATGTAAAATACACACCTGTTGAGAAACAAAACAAGTTATAATAGTTTCCATACAAATACCAATATGAACCATTGACTGTTTACCATTAAAACCATTATAAATGTATTTCATCTTATTACAGTAGGATGAAATATTTTATTGGAAAACAAACCACTAATAGAACCCACACATTTCCTGTAAAAATGATTCTGTGTCGTAGTAGATTTCATGAGATTAATTGAGTAAACTTTACTTTATACAATTGTGTTTCTTTTTGAAACAAAATTGTAATTAAAATTATAGAACAAATCTCGGATTTCTAATTGCACAAATGATTGAGTAAACTCAACTTCATTTTATCATGTTCACCACACTTAAACCTGCATAAAGGATCTTAACTTGTGGTGGGACTACATTCATTATTTTGTGAATTCAGAGTGCCCATGCGACAGCCTTAAGAGAGTCATTTCTGTGAAAAATCGAATCAAATAAAAGAGTTTATTGTTCAGTTGTCTAAGATTTAGAAGAGATTCCGTTTGTTTTTTTAAGATTATCATGTGACATAATTATTTAGGTCATTTTACTTGATTTCATGGTATGTTGCATAAAAAATACACCCTTAAAAGTACTTACAAATATGTGTGTAATATTGCTACCATCAATTTTTAAAAATCCATGTCATTTTTTACAGTGTTTAGAACCAATGCAATTCCCATTATAACCATTAAATGCATTAGAATATCTTTACTGGTTTCTATCTTTAGGCAGGAATAGTGTAGATTGAACACAGCAATGCAACTTTTATTCCTGTACAGCCTTTCGAGGACTTTACTTTAGTAAACTTGATAAAGCTTTAAAATGCATTTGAGCCACTAGCAGAAAATAGATCTACATGAGGCCGTCCAGACAACACCAGACAAAACGGCGCTTTTAGAAAATCCTTATCTGTTCATTTTTAAAATCACATCAGGGCAAATACACCTATGCCAAAAGAAATCACACACATTGTAAAATAATGAAAAGTGACGTCTAAAGGGTAGAAGCAAGGTTGGATTGAGATCACAAGTTTTTGGTGTTTGGATGGATCAACATAAACCATGTCGGTCAGAAGTGTGAAGAGAAACATCCCTTCATATTATTTAAAGAATTTAAAAGGGGCAATTCACCTGCATCCCTCTTTTCTTATAACCTATAAACCTGTGTGTCCTTTTCACAAGATGAAACTCCGATTAGATCAGTGAAGTCATAGGCTATACATAAAATGTAAAGGCAAAAAGCAGATACAAGCCACAAATAAAAAAATCATCATTGTTACAAAAATGTATTTATTAAATACAGTCTGTGAGAGGAAGGAACGTTATGCTTTGTCTCCCTCATGTGGCCACACGCTCTGAATGAATAGATCTGTCCTGCACAAAACAAGTGTTCCTTTACAACCTGAACAGATACATGACCAAAAATAACCACACACCTATCTCATTATTGCCATGTACCACATTTTAGACTTCAAATGGAGACATGGCGATTGTGTAGTAGCCGAGGAAATGTTAACTGAACTAAAACGTTAAACTGGTGTTTGTTCACCAGGAGCCTCAACAAACTTCCAATGGGGTGCTTAACATGACTTTAAATGATATAAAATTAAATAAATCAAGCATTACAATAATAAAACAACTCAAATCAATTTATTATTAGTTTGGTTATCTTTTTAGGCCAACCTCTAGAATATTTGAATGGGCATAAGTTAGGCGGGCTTTAATATTGTTGGGGGCTTTAAAGTGACCCTTTCGGGCCATTTAGCTTTTCTGAAAAATAGTTTTGCTGCCTTACGTTCAATCAAATTGGCTTTGCAAGTTATTTCAAGTTGCCATACATCATTTCAAGTTTTATATTCAACTCATCAAAATAATCAACGTATTATACTCTTATAATAAAGATGTCTAAAGGGTCTTCACAGTGATGCCATTGAAGAACCATTCAGTCTAATGTTCTTACCTTTTTAAAATCGGATTATAAACTTTTTTTCGCCACGGACGAAAAGATTTTTCGATGGCATTGTGAAGCACCTTTTTTGTAAGTGTGTATTATAGTGTGTTACGCCGTTTTTCAATTGAACGTTGAGATGTCTCGTAAAGCCAATTTAATTGTACCTTAAAAGTTGAAATGATAAATATCAATACAAGTTTAAACACTCAAAGTCAAAGCGTCACCACAGGAGGCTTAACTCAGCAGTAGTCACACCACTAGATATTATCTTACACTATGGACATGATTCATTTAAAACATTCATCTAAGAGAATAAATCCGTCGAACCAGTGTGTGATGTTGCACAAGTGTCCCTGAAAAGCCTTTCAGCAGTTTGAAAAAAATCTATGAAATACGAAAAGACTTCAAAATGGATAAAAACTTGCGTTTCAGTAACAACCATAAAAGATCATTAAATGTAAAATATCTATATGAAAATTGTATCCGTGTTAATATGGTAAGCTGCGCCAACAGACTTTTTTTCAGTGTGCCACAAACTCTTGAAATAGTGTATCTTACAATGCAATGCCCAGTTGAAATCGATTCATTCAAGTCAAAATAAATATTCTTAAAAGATAACTCCTATGTAAAGATAACTCCTATGTAAAAAACAGCTGCTGGATAACAGTGTATGCTGCACTGTTGTAAAACTAGTACTCCTTTCTGAATTTAGACTTCTGAGATCCCTATGGGATAACATAACAGAAATGAGCAACTGTCAATCGACAACTAACACAAGAATCAATCACTACATTGCTGCATCGATCACCATCATCCTCCCATTTAAGTGCACTTAACACGGGGGCCACCAGAGGGCTGCAAACATTCAAGTTGGGTCAGACAGCCGTATACATTCCACTGCCCTCCAGGGTGTAAATCTGACACTATCAACACAGGTCAGCATTAATCTCACTTCACTCGCAGCAAACACAAAGCTACACCAGGCGAATTCTCGATCGGGGAGCGAACCTAAAACACCAGGCTCATTCCGTCACATTGTGAAAACAGAGCCTACATGAATGTGAAATGTACACAGGAGACCGAGTGACCCTTGACGCGGGCCAAAAATGACATAACAGCTCTAATTAATGTCATAGCCACATGTTTGTGAAGTTAGCAAGTCCACAAGTCAGTGCTGTGACCCGATATGACACTAAAGGGACAGGAAGTTTTCCTTAAACGAAAGCTTTTGATCGACAGCTGTCCTTGTCAGTCATACAGAAGCCAAAAAATGAAGAGGTCAGGGCTCGGGGGTGGATAATTATGGCTTTGCTCAATGCAGGCAATGAAGTCTCTTCATTGGCGGCCACTCAAAAGTCACTGTGTATTCTGACAGAATTTTATAAATCGCAGTTTTCCGACAACAATTGCAAATATTATATTATATTGCTCGAGTGTATGCTTTACCACAGCCCATTAAAGGGCTAGTCCCCCCCGAAAATGAAATTCATCATCATTCTAAATCTGTATGACTGACTTTCTTCTGCACAACACAAATGAAGATATTTTGAAGAATGCTGGTTACCGAACAACACCGGTCCCTTTGACTTCCATTGTATGGACACAAAACCACCGAGACATTTTTCAAAATATCTTCTTTTGTGTTTCACAAGAGTCTTGCAGGTTTTGAATGGAATGAAGGTGAATAAACGAAGAGAGAATTGTTCTTTTTGTGAGAACTATAACTTTTCGTTCATCTACGACGCCTTTGGCCAATAAGCATTGTCAGAATGACATTTTCCTGGGGCTCAAGAGATATCAGTCACATGACAAATGTTTCCAGAACGGTTTGCCCGTGAGCAAAGAATGCTGAATTAATTTGTATCCGCCACACATGACAGCCGAGAAACCAGAAGCAGAAATTAACAGACTCAAGGCAAGAATGACACCAAGACCCGGTTTCACAGAAAAGGCTTAAACCTAGTCCCAGACTAAAATAAATGTGTGACCTGTTTAAACCGAATATAACTTGCCCAGAAATATCTTTAAATATATCAGTGCCATTGTTTTGTTTCAAGATTCCAGTAATGTATTCTTCTAACTCATTTTTAAAGCGACATACATATAATCAACTAAGGCATAGTCCTGGCTTAAACTAAACTGTGTCTGTGAAACCGGGACACAAACATTTGGGGATATCGACCAAAGAGTCAACTCTATCATTTGACAAATAAAAATGTAAACCTTAAAACCTATATTGACCATACAGACTATATTGACAGTTTAAAGTTTAGGCTTCCAACGATCCAAAGACATTTTTGTTTTTTTATGTATTTTTGTTTCACTCTCGTGTGTGTCACACACAATCACGTCTTCATTTTCATATTGACTCTAAAGGGGAAGTTCACCCAAAAATCAACGTTGTGTGTTTTCTTTACTCACCCACATGACGATCAACATGCTTGCAAATTGAAAATCTGTAGGGAATATTTTTACATAAATTGTTGAGTCTGTATTTAAAAAACGGAAAATGTGTTGGGTCAAAGAAAAAAAACAAAGAAAGGTTCAATGCTTACAGACCTCTTCACATCGTACAGACCCCCTTGTTGAAAACAGCACACACACACCGTACCCCGGGGGGACAGTTTTTTATTGTGTTTGAGGGGATGTTACAGTGATGGCTCATTTTAGCTGAGCTACAAAACGTTCAATGAGATCTCTTCATTACAAACTGACAAAGGTATAACAGATTCACAACAGCATGTACCACAGAACTGGAAATGAGTGTGGGTCTCATATAAATGACATCATTTCTAATAATCTACAGCTCGTATTTCTTTTTTTTGTCTTTTTTTCGCTTTTTTTCATCGACTTCATACAGATAATGAATTAGGCTAAAATGCACCATAATATTTGGTTGACTTTAGGAACATTTTTCTTATTACATCACAAAATACATTTTTATATCCCAAAGAAGCAAGATTTGCAAGAAGGCTTTTTAAACAGAACTAAATCTACAGCTACAAAATTCTACTCCGGCAGCCTTTACCGCGCTCGGTTCTGTCTGCGCTCCCAGTCCGTATTGGGTAAAAACACGGGGTAGAATCAGTATGACATGTACACAGAAGTCCGTATTGTAAAGGCTATAAAGATTTGTTGCAGGTTGTAAAGTTGCCTCTCCTGGATCTTTACACTCCTTTGGGTGATGGGGGTGCGGGAGGGGGGTCGCGGTGAGGGAGGAGGGGAGGAGGAAGGGGGGATGGCACAAAGGGAAACCGGGGTGGAGGTGGGGTGGCTAGAGGTGCCGCCGGTCTCCGTCTATGTGGCGTATCTCTTGGTCCACTGTCGAGCTATCCTGTCATGTTCTGCTCTGTTGGTCAGGTACTGAGTAGCTATGCTCCCCACCAGAGGATCCGCTGAGATACGGAGAAGAGAAATGAATAAAATGTAGAAAGTGAGACGATTTTATACCCAAGAGTCACGGAGAACAGTATTTGGAGAGACATCGGGCAGCACAGAGAAAGCAGAAGGAAACGAGATAGATTTCATAGAAAATAAAAGAGCTGTGCGGGATTCAACAGACAGTTTTGGTGATGTTTTTGAAACAAACATCACGAGGACACATTTTGCCTCAAAAGGCCTATTTATACTTGACTTGTGATAAAAATCTTGACTGTAAGCAGCACAAAAATGAAGATGAATGCTACGAATCTGTAATATGAACAAATGAACCTGTCTATTTTAATTAGCACTTTCGAAATGAAACTAAATTAAGAAATGTGATCAATCATTTCCAGATCCGGACTGTATTATTTAACATCATTTATGATGAAGTGGGACATGTTCCTGGAAAAACATCTTTTGCCATTACTAGAACATCAATGCAATCCTTAACTTCCCTTTGATTTTAAGATTTAGTTCTTAGGGACTACAACCATATTTCAAGTGCGTTACAGGTCGTCGTACTCACCTGGATTACAGTCTGTCAACAGGGAACAGATTGAGAGTAGGACCTTCGAGATGGTGAGAGCCGGGCTCCAGTTATCCTTCAGGATGTCCAGACAAATCACACCCTGACTATTGATGTTGCAGTGATAGATCCTCGTACGGAACGTGACCTACACGGAAGAGAAAACCCAAGAGATTGGCAAAACTGGATGATGTTGGCTCACCGGTGCAGAACCTCGGTGTAATGCTATGGATGTGTCTTAACAGGCTTTCATTATAAAGGGGGCTTTGGAGAGCTAGATAGCAGCTTTCAGTCTTATTAACAGAGAGGAATCCTGAAAGCTATCGATCCAATGAGACGAGAGAGCTACGTAAGCATAACCTGACCTCGCTTTCAAACTGTGTGTCTGTAGCCGGGGTATTGATGACTTATGGCCTTGGCTTAAGGAGCCAGCAAAAGACCACGCTATTGTGAGAGGACCGAGTCTGCCGGGTAAAGGTCAAGAAAGGGCAGTGTCGGATCGTGAGCGTTGGCATATACAGACCGGCCTTCTTGTGTTTGTTGACGTTGTTGTCTCAAGCTGCCGCTGCAGCAGCTAGTGAGACGGCAGTCACATGACACAGTATAAACCAAATGACCAAAATAACCCTGTCCCCCTGTGCCTGGCACAATGCTGCTGTTGTATGAACACGGTGGTCTTAGAGTCAGACTCAACACGGGCAGTATGCCACGGGTGGTCTGTGTGAGGCCTGGGGACCGACACTGAGAGACACAACAACAGAGATATACATTCATATCTCTACGGGAACACAAACAGCAGGACAAATAAAAAATTGAGAGAGAAACGTCCTGCTTTCAAACTGCTGTGTAGGCAGCTCAGTAATGTTTAAAGATATTATACAGCAGATAAGATCCTGATACAAAATCTGTCCCAAACACTGCACCAGAAGCATTCTACATTTTTTAAATAGGAAAGAAAGAAAGAAAGACGGAAAGAAAGACAGAAAGAAAGGACAGAAAGACAGAAAGAAAGAAAGAAAGAAAGGAATGAAGGGAGGAGGGAGGGAGGGAGGCAACAGACAGACAGACAGACAGACAGACATTAATATCTAGAAAATAGAAAATAAGAAAGAAAGAAAGAAAGAAAGTTGGTAGACAGACTGACCTAAATAAATAATAATAATATAATACAAAAGAAAGACAGACAGAAAGAAAATAGAAAGAGCATGACAAAAGAAAAACAGAAAGACAGACATAGTGCAAAAAAGAAAGACAATATAATTGAATAAAGACAATGAAAGAAATATGGAATGAAAATGGAAGAATTAAAGAAAGAAAAGAGACAGAATGAATGATTGAAATACAATGAGAAAACCAAAACAGACAGAAAGATTCACAGACATAAGTCAAAATGAAAAATGGAATAAAAAACGAAAGCAAGCCAGCGAGAAAACAGCAGAATGAAAGAAAATACATCAAAAGAAATATAGAGCTACAGAAAAGACAGACAGACAGGTTAATGCTTAAGAAAGTCCCCCCCAAAAAAGGAAAGAGCCCAGACACAAAATGACAAGAGTGACGAAACCCAAATGTCCTGTGATGAGAGCGGTGCATTAGAGCCTCTTACAGCATCACTTAATCAATACTCTTTATTTCTGGATACAGTTGTAGGATGAGACGCCTCTGTCTCTCTCTCTGTCCCCAAACACACACCAAACCTCACCGCTCAAGTGAAAGAGAGCGTGCAACTTCACAAAGCATCATCCCAAACAAACGTAGGCAACATCAGCCCCCGAGTCAAAAGAATGAGGGGCGCTGGACCGCCGACTCGGCCCGGGATCCAGCGCAGAAGATGAATCCTGTTTATAATTACTGGATTAGAGCTTCACAGTGGCTTGATGTGAACAAAAAGCCTTTGCAGCTCATGAACTTCATATAGACTTCTTGTTTACAGATGAGGGCCAGACTCAAGGCTGAGGAAACAGATTCTGTTGGTAATTAATGAGAGACGGCGAGTCTGACTCTTTCACCTCAACAGTCAGAGCTACAGTAAAACCTGCATCTCTAATCCACACAGCTGCTTGTCACCATCTCAGTAATTGCTTCATGTTGATGATATCTGTAGAAAGAACACCTGAGAGTATGTTTAGCCACCCAGCGAATAAAAAACTGTTCTGAATCACATTACCCTTGAGGTTTTTTTTTAATAGAGGTCAAATCTGTTCTGAATAATTTGTTACAATAGTGTCCTTGCTAGACTTAATAAGCCTTAATTAAAGGTCAATAGCCTTTTGTCGAAATTCCCTTGGCCGACTATAAACTAACAAAAGCAAACCACACACGAAAACATTAATTTAAAAAAATTCCATCTTTATTAAAATAACCATGGTTTTAGTACAAAAAAGAATTGTTACTTTAGTTAATCTATGTTAGCAACAAATGACCCATGGTTTTGTCTACAGTAACCATAGTTTAATACTAGTATTTATTGTTAAACCAGTTAGTAAAAATAGTAGTTATTATGCATAGAAAAACATGATTTCTAGGGGTTACCGAGACACTTATCCCACAAAACCGAGTTACGTGAATAATACGAGATTTTTAGACATTAGAATTTGAGCATTTTTCAACTCTGGGCGCCCGGTTGAAGGCCGGTGCAGAGCATGGGAAAACGCGGAGTGCAGAAAAAAACGCCAGCTGTTCACGTTTTCAAAAAACGTGCCGTTTCCATAGGAAACTACTGAAAAAAACACGAGAACGCTGGTAGAAACACCTCGACGGAAACATCCCCTAAAATGCGAGGAGCTAGCGGACGCAAAAGACGCATCCGAATGTTTAAACCGTTTGTCTAGAGCGTGTGTACATAGAGAAACGGTTTACGAATGACCAGGCCACAGCCACACAAAACATGCACTCACACAAATGCTCCCAAATATATTTTGAGGTCGCACGGGTTAAATATAGGGAGCAATGCTACTAAATTGGTTGCAATTGCGAACCCAGCACTCCATCATGCCAACTGAGTGAGGATATTGTGTTAAGATCTCATGCCACGAGATCTCGTCACACCCCAAATGATTACTACGCTTTTACTACAGTAAAACCATGGTGAATGGGTAATATTACCATGTAATAAATAACGATATGCACATGTGATTATCAATATTTACATAATTTTTAACACTCTTGCAGCTCTAGTGTCTACTATAAATAATAACTCAAATGTGGATTGAACCATTGCAGATTATAACTACTCGTGATATTAACATCAGATGACTCATATAGGGCGTTGAGGTCCTGCAGCATATGCAATAACACAGATGCATCCCACTCAGCTCATCTCTGAATTATTCACCCTGTTACTGCGCAGCTTTTGCATTCGGACTGACTTTATTTTCAATCCTGCTGTAATACACTTGTGTGTACATTTTGAGTGAACTGAAAGATTGTGTTTGATTAAAGATGATAACCACAGAAAGATTGAAGCATGACAGATTTGCAAATGAAGATGGATGAGGTGTTTTTATACCTTTGGTGGCTTGAAGGGGTAATCAGAAGAGAAGGTGATATCCAGAAAGAAAACGCCCCCTTCGTAGACTGAACCTGGAGGCCCCAAGATAGTAGATCTCCATTCATAGATGTTGTCACCCTTGGGTCCCGCACTGAAAAAAGACACATAAACAGCAATGTGAGTAAACTGAAGCTTTAAGTCTTCAGCCAAGATTTAAATCCTGACTTGCGGCTGTTTAAACGCATTCGACCACAAGAGCGTCTACTTCCTGTCAGTCTTTCTACTGTCCTACAAAAAAGAAGAAGGCTAAACTACAAACGCAGTTATGAGCAGCAGGCTGTGTAATATGAGAGATTTTTTATTTTGTTTTCACTTAGATTATGACAATTTGACTAATAGCAGTGTCTGCCAACAAACATAAACAAAAAGCATGTTTTAGAAAAGGTTTTGAGCAATGTATTATTCGCATGAATTATACTGCTATCTTGTACCCTGCAATAAATCAATCTTTCTCTATCAAGTGCACTGATTTGAAGAGGCATATCTTCAATAAATGTTTAATTTAAGCAATATTCTGTATCACTTCACATCACTTAATTCGATTTTATGAGATGAAGGTGGAAAAAAGAAAATCGACCAAACATATTGGGCCAAAAAATCAGACCCATATTTCAGCCGGCCTGATATCTAAAAATCGGCATTGGCCAAAGAAAAACCCAAATCGGTCGACCTCCATGTAATAATACTGTACCATATGCAGCAAGGAGAGCTCATCTTTGACTGCATAGAAAACACAAAACATGCGCCTACACTGACATGTTTGTCTAGTGTTGCAAACAAACATACCCAAGAGGCTTCAAGAAACCATAAAACCACGAACAAGCTTTAAACATATCAAAAACAAGCACTCAACATTCTGCAAAATGAAGTTTATATTTAAAGTGAACCCTACTGCGCAATGACTTTTTAATGCAGACCGGTGGCAGAATGACTTTTTATACACAACGTATCATGAGCTCAAAAGTTGGTCATTCTTGGTGATTCGGGTTTCAGAAAAAAACTGGTTGTTGAAAGAGGTATAATATTTCCCATAGTTACAGTAAAATATTGTTAAACAGTAAAACGAATGCAGAGGCTTCGTATGCAACACACATAAATATTTTTAAACCCAATCTTGTTGAAAACATGTCAATGCATTCAATTATTTGCATTTAGTTTTTTAATAAAACTGCAATTGGTAATGTTTTATGTGCATAAAAATCTGTGTTCAGAGCTATCTCCTTACATTAATTCACAAAGGTAAGATTATAATGGTTCTTAAATTGATCTGTCGGGTCACATTTTGCAGTATTGACTATGTACTAAAACTAATGTAACCTGAAATTTTGTTTCAAACAAAAATGGGGATTTCACTCCAAAAATTGATGAGTGCAATAAAGAAAGTAGTTCTTTAATGTACTGAAAGGTACAGTTCACAAATATTTGGGAGGATGGGAGGACCCAGGCAACACACATACTGATGAATACACAAAGTGTCTGATAAATGCATAAATCTAAATCATCTGATCACTGTGCACATTCTTTTACGTGTGTTTTATACAGCGGTGAGCCTTACAACCTGTTAAAGATCAGAAGTTTAGATGAGTCACTGCTTGCTTAAAAAAAACAAGTTGCTGATACAATGGAAGTCAGATTAATTTATTATAATCAAATCTAAAATCATGTTCGAAAACATTTTTTTTATGTAGCTAGGTAACCACCGGAACAGCTGTCCTCTCAGTCAAGGATTACAGCGCGAGCGGTCTCAACTTTGGTTTGTTGTTTGGGGAAGGGAAGCCTCATGAACTATTTTTCTTTATAGTCAATAAAAATTAACCGTATGATGATAAATGACATGCTAAACGATTTTAACATTTTATATTATTTGACGATAATCATGATTAAACATCAATAGTAAAATTAAGACAATTCTTTTATATTGCAGTCAACCGTAATGAGTGCCTGTTTCTGATCTTGTGACATGCTCCTCTAACTCAGTTTAAAGACAGCATCAGCAAGCTTTTTACACATGCATTTAAAATTACATTAATCTTATAACATTATGGAATTGTGGTGTAAACACAGTTATAGCGCATTTGAGCAGAATTACCGTTTATCTGTGCAATAAAACGGTATGCAGATGCAGTTTATGCAGATTAAATGAGTCTATGTCTTTAAAGGCAGGGAAGAAGACATCATCATGTTGTTTTCAATTATATTTTGTATAGCTCTTACAATATCGTTTTTTTAGAAACATGTAGTGTATATTATATCATTTTAAATGATTGTGCTTCATACATTTCCAATTTTAATATTACAAAATAAAAGAAATGTTTACATGTTTTGTACTTATTGTCACATGAGAAATGTTGCAAGTCAATAAATGTCCATTTTTGTTGCTATTACACTAGTCTAATATTTGCTGTGATCAGCATTTTAATACTCCTGAAATAACAGAACATTACTGTAATAAAGAATTACAGTATTGAATAGTTACTGTGATTGAACTTAGTCAGCATACTGTGCAATGTATTACAGCAACTTACTTGCCAATTGCTGCCAGCAAGTTGCTGTAAATTTGTACAGTGTAGATCTCACAGAAACCACACCAACAGCAAAACCAGGACAGCAAAGTTTATTCTTTGTGCCAAGCAGTAATAGAGTCAGAGGGAGCAACTGCAAAGCCGTGACTAATGGAAGACAACAAAGCAACCTTTTAGAAAAATAAAGTCAGAGTAATTCAGTGCCCGGCTTCTAATAGAGGAAACGGGTGAGGGATCCATACACTGGCGTAAGTAAACAGTTAGTTATCTCCAACATCTAATGCTCAATTAGCATGTGATGAAACGTTCATCTTTGCCAGCAAGTCACCAGCCCACACACTGGATATCATGCTTCTCAGCGAGAGCAGACGGCTGTCAAACTCAATTCGCCATAACGCTGAGGGCCAACAATAGGCGGCATTACAGCCGGAGAATAAAGTTAACAGGAGCGGATGGCGTGAAGAGCATCAGAACAATGAACTGTCGCCATGTAGCTTTTTTAATTCTTTCAGGTGGATAAATTATCCAGGGCTGTTGGACTCTTGAGGGTGAAAAACACTTTGAATACATCAGAGAGTAATAAATGGCAGATTTAGCGAGAGCAGCCCGTTACATAGATCATTTAACAGCTAAACAACACGGAGGCCTGGTCATCGCTTACTGCCGCAAAATCAACACATGACATTTAAGATGTCAAGGGGAAAATGTAACTCTAGTTTAAAAGGGAAAAAATGAGGGAGAAATAGAAAAAATCTTTTAACGCCTCTGAACATCGATCTGACAAGCCTTCAGTGGGTGGTTAGGAAAGCACCAAGAGCGACGCGTAATGCATTGACCCGGCCCTGCGAGGGCTCTACTGGATTACCACAGAGCTGCAAATTTCAAACATAAGGGCACATGTGGAGTCATAGCAGTGTGGGTGAAACTGCTTTCAAACTGTGGCTACAAGCTTTGCCAACTTTCAATTCATGTTAGCTGATATTATTAGAGATGATACAAATACAAACGTAGAAAAACAGAGTTGTACAAATAATTTACAAAAAAGAACTCCCGCAAAAAGATTCACCAAATCCCAGCGTCTGATAACTCGAATCACAAAAGATGAACTAAATTAAACTGAAGATCATATAAGTTCAACTACTGAAGAGGTTTAAAGGTGCAATCTGCAACTTTTTGGTTAAATGAACAAACATCTGTTCTTGAGCAAGTAAAAAAAGTCTTTAAAACTTTCGCCTTACCCCCATTTGCAACCATGAAATTATAATTATTTATAACTTGAATTTGATTTAGCAGGAAATTTCAGTGTAACATCATTTTTGTTATGTGGCCCACACTTAACTTCCGATAGACCTCCGCAAAGAATCAATTACTTCGGAGTAGTTAAATTTGACACAATATATAATAAAACATAAGTATAATTGAATTATAAAAATGAAATAAGTATAAAATAAATTGGTATATTATAACCAAACACAGGCCGTAAGTTAACTTCAGGCTGGTTGCGTTTGTCCAATGAAACAGTCTATAGATCACCACCACTTCCGGTCTCAGTTTTTATTTATTACATTTTTCTTATCTCACATATAAAATAAAATCTTAAAGATATTTGTTAAACATTTGGTTGTAAATATTCTCTTGGTTGTATTTTGGTCAAATGTTTGTATACTGTTAAAACACTGAAACACAGTTATTTTGGACCAGCGTTGTTATGTCTTCCGAAGTGTTTAGTCACGTCACCAAACAAATGCACAAGCATGCTTACTTTCAGCTCCAATAACACTGGCTTACACCAGACCGTAAAGGTTCATTCCTGTCTGACATCTTAATGTTTTACTGTGAAGATCTGTCGCAATTACATTGATGTTGAAGTGGCACTCGTACCAGATTTAGCAAACTCAAAACGTAACAGTGCCAAATGATTGAATAAAGCCGATGTTAATAGCCGTACAAGCCCCCTAGACTTTAATGAATTCTTGGCAAACAAGTGTACAGTTGTGTTAGATTAATCCAGACCTTCAAACGCTTCCCGAAGACAGAGATTTCCTTCCAAAGGTTTCCAAAAGATACAAGAAATTCACACAGGCGGCAGGGAGGCGAGATAAAAGGATTAGACCTACGCAGATATAATGCAGCGTTAAATGAATTCTACATTTACAGGTGTTCAACCCTTACCGATTCCATCTACGCATCGTGTGAATGTTAAGCAGGCACCTGAAGGAACGTTTGCCACCATAATAGGGCCGGAACGATTCCTCGAGTAACTTGAGTAAATCGAATACAACAAATAAAATCACACTTCATTTAATAAATTTAACTACAATACACACGGAGCGCTGCGTTTCCCCACGGACCATTATTACTGATCATGAGACTGCGACAAACACTGTGTGTGCGTGTGGTTGTGGTTGTGAGAATGATGAGAGAACTTTGTGCTTGGTACGTTCCTTATCTTTAAACTGAACTTCTAGGACTTCAGCAGGCAAAATTTATCCCGTCTGACTAGCGCGTCCCATAACGTTTACAGTACATATGTCAGAAGGCTGAAAACAGTCTCTGTGGCTGTTTAAACACATGCGCCCATAACAGGGATGTAAAATGTGGCATATGTATTCATCACTGTAGCACACATGCGATACAGTTTGGCAGGTGCATTAAACAGAGCCGCTTGTTTGTGTAAAGTGTGTTTGTCGTTGTGCTTGTTTCTGTGTGAAATCCATGGCACACCGCTATTTTACTTAGTTTAAGTCTATTTTGCCTGTGAAACTTGTTTTTTGCGTCTGCATTGAGTGCATATAATTGAGTCCATATAATTAAATAATCCTGTTATTTAAACACACCATCTGGCTGTTCTGCATGTCTGAGTACGGAGTAACTTCATCTCTAGAGTGAAGCTATGTGAAGTGAATCAAACACACACTGAAAAATAAGCGTCTTCCGACGGCCTGCAAAAATAACAAATATATTACGATTTAATAGTAAAAAATAAAAAACAGAACTTTGAAAAATGAAAATTAATTTAGGTACACTAAATGCATCATGCATAAGGTGAAGTTAGTTGTTTACCTTTGAAATTATTCTTTCCATTTATGTTAATTATTTATATATTTGTATTACATTGCATTTTGAATGTAATATGGCGATGGAATGCACTAAATGGGTTTAGTTTTCACGGATATTAATGTGTGCAATTTCGGCAATAAAAATGTAAACGTTTCTAAAAGGAAAATTAGTTGTTAAGAGACCAGTCTTACTTTCTCTTCAAAAAGTACTTATTATCCAAATACACAATTAATCGAATGAATAATAGGTAGAATTCTCGATTACTAAAATAATCGATAGCTACAGCCCAACACCATAACCACATTTATGATGTAAATACAACAAATACCATGCGCTGATATAATATAACCCGGAAAGGATGTAAGCAGTGAATTTCAGGCAGTAATCCTGCTGAAAAACCGGAGTGACCTCAATAATCCAGAGGCCCCTTATATAGGCCGTTCTAGCATCGCTGTGAGCCGCTCTGAGTCGGGCTATTGTGTAATCCAGAGTTCCCTCGAGGCGCACACACACCATAATCACCTCAAATGTATTTGCACTTCGCCCACTTCCTGTAACACACACATTTCTCCCTGCAGAGACTGCTTTAATGACCAAGCAAGAACTTATTAGCCCTTAAATTTTAAGAGCAAACTCCCATTAAAAAAAGCTTGAATTTAGATTCTTGCGCACACTTTTAAAAGAAGCAAGTTTAAATATTAAGCTACCGCTGGGGCTGGAGGTTCAGGGTCGAAGTGCTCGTCTATCTATATATCTGAAAAGCTTAGGAAGAAAGAAGATAGTCCTGAAAATATAATTATATTCATCTTAGCACAAACACATAACATCTATCCATCTCCATCTGTCATTACAGATAACTGAATAACATAAAGAGGGGGCAGAGCGGGGGTCTTATCTAAAGTCCTTCCTCCACATGCACAAAGAAACTACAAGCACCGCCAGAGCTAAAGGATTCCTCTGACCCCTTTCAAAATATGGATATAAAATATGTATGAATTGTGAGGTGTCTGTTTTCAAGAGTGTTTATGGTAATCAGGTTCACTTTTTTGCACATAGCACCGATGCTACAGAGGTGTAAGGTTTTGTAGCACAAGCCAAACAGTTACTGCACAAGTATACCTCTGTTATCATCTTTAGATAAACACAAGTGCAGGTCATCATATAAATAGACAGGTAACCGGTAAAAAGGACTTTATACAAATGGATTAATTAGGGACACATACATTTTATCTAATTAATAATTTTTTAGTTCTGTATTTACTATACAGTAGTTAAAATACTGTAATTTACTAAAGTATTCACTACAGTACACGGCAGAAAAATTATTGTGTACCATAGTATATTATAACCGTACTATAGTAAATATTAAAGTATACTATAGTGTTTACTACAGTTTATACATTTACTACAAGACTTTTATTTTGGCGGGTCGTTGCAAAGACGCTTGATTTTGTGCCAGTAGCTTCCCTCAAACAGTGAAATCCTCGGTAAATAAACTAAGCATGTGCGACATACATGTCTGACTGTACAGCCCTGTAATTATCTGTGCATGTTATATGCTACACATAGTCAAACATGAAGAAATTGCAAACAAATGCAACAATGATAAAACAATAGTAATGTAACTTATGTAATGCAATAAATGTTGACATACGGCCGCGGAAAAATTAAGAGACCATTACAAATGTTCCTTCATTTGTAGAGGTATTGTGGATATTTGAGTCCAGCGTCTGTGGAATATCAACCAAATCAAACCTCAGGAGTGACAGAAAGTCATCCAACAGCAATGTGAAAGACTGACAAGACTGGAAAACTATGATAAAAACAAAATTATCACATTTCTGATACTTATCTTCAATACATGTACACTTATTACTGTTGTATTGCTTAAAATGAATTTGAACTTGTTTTTTGCAGTATTTGAGGTTAAAAAAAATACAGAGGATTTATTTTCTGCAAATACATGCCAATAGAAACATTTCTTTTATTCTAAATTTGGAAGAAATATAGTTACTAGTTCACAGAATTAAACAAAAATGTTTGTTTGTAAAAAACTGTTACCATCTTTATTAATTACGATGGAAACCTATACAAAAGACATGCTAAATAAAAACTACATCTCCCGACCCTCACATGAGCATGCGACTAACCAGTAAGCCACACCTCCGAAAAAACACACCTCTTCATTGTCACATATTCTTCCACATGACAAGATCTATTACTACAATTTGCAAACAACCGTTAAAATATACGCTTAATACTTCACAGCAGGGCCGCGGGGGATATGTCAATAATCAAAACATAATATTAAAACCATACGCCTGGCTTTATGTGCAGTAAGAAATCACCTGCCTCTCAACGTTAAATATGCCATTGAACACACAGATGTCAGACAGTATTCAGGCGGTACGCAGTCAATGACCTGACACTGATTTTAAAATTGGCCGCAATTAATGCGGTAACCTCTGGGGCTGGGCTTTAGACTTTCTCTTTGAGCTATCAAGCCCCCTTTGCTCTGCTCTTGCTGGCATACACAGCTATAATCAACTGCCTGCCACTATCCAGCTCTGTTATTTGTCTGACAATGGAATAAAGTCATGGTCAGCCCTATAATTATGATGACATTATATGAATAACTATAATCTCAGCTCCTATAATGTCAAATTCAGGGCAATTTATTACCATACAAAGATAGAAGAAAAGGGGCGTCACATTAGTAGGGTAAAAGAAAATGAGAAGAAAAGTGAGAGAATAAAGGAGGGATTGCAACTGTTAAATTGGCTGGATATAGTTTTCTTTCCAAAATTGATATAAAGAGACAGAAATCTCAAAGATGTAAAAACGTCTTGTTAAAGCGATAGTTCACAAATAGGGTTGGGCCGATAGACGATGCCATCCTCCATGACAGGCATGATGATGCCCGGGCATCATTATTCAACCCAACACACAAATACTTATCCTTAGGCCATCTCGGATGTTTGTAACTCCCTATATTTATCAGAACAGACACTAAACACACAAAGTTCTTTTTTGGAAATCAAGGTCAAAAGGCCCACATATATACTATATATAAGCCCAAACAAGTTAAGCTCCAAAAGCACATACATCCATCATAAAAATAATGCTTATTAAGCCAAAAGATGAACATTTTATGCGTATTTAGTTCAACTAAAACCAGAACCAGCACAACCGAGGGCTAACTTTAAATATGGCAACATATTATATTAATAGCAAGCCTAAATTTTGTTTTCTCACTTATTTTGTTCAGAACACATTTGTTAACTCACTTGAGTCATTTGGATAAGTGTAAAGGGATAGTTCACCCAAAAATAACAATTCTTTCATTATTTACTCATGTTACTCATGAAGTTTGAGGGTAAATAAATGATGACAGAATTTTTGTTTTTAGATTTACTATCCCTTTGATGAAGGATGTGTGTGCTTTTATATGTATATCAAGTGAATTATATAAATGATATTGTTTTTAAAACAAATAAATATTTTAGTGGTTCAACTCAGGAAACAAGTCATATATTGTACATCCGGGATGGCATGATGGTAAAAAAATATTGGAGAATAATAAAAAGAAAGTTACATTTAACAGACACAAACAACTCTAACTCAAGTAACATTAGACAAGCCTCATTCTAAAAGTCCATGAAACAAGAGCAGCATTACAAATGTACCACTGGAGACATCAGTATACACAGTTCCATAATGCATCGTAATAACTCATTAGAAACTCTCCCCTACAGCAAACTGACAGATATAACAAAAACAACTCAAAGACAAATGACAGAGGTTATCAGAAAGATGCAAAGAGATGTAAAAGCATCGCACACACGCTTTCATCAAATAAAACCCTCTACACACAATGTTAGATGACTCCGGTCCATTCATCAACCAGAACGCAAGAGATCTCGCTCATTCAACGCTAAGACGCTGATTTAACTCAGGTTTCTCAAAGCCCTTTATGGAAATGCAGCACTGTACTCGCTAAATTGTTCAGTAAGAATGAATGAGATTCCTTCGGCATTTCACCATGACAGAATTCGCCACGATGCTTGCCGTGTAATGAAATCATTGAATCTCTTTTCATGCACTGCTGCAATCCTTCATTCAGACCACGACAGTTTATATTCGCTCTTCATCGGCATACATTATTTACCAGTAGACACATTGTTTTATATCAGATAGCCAATGAATAAAATGAATGCGGGGAAAATAACATAATGAACATAAATGGAATGAAATAAATCAATACCGACGGATACACCTTTAGAGAGAGTGATCTAAGAGCAAGAGAAATAAAGTCAATCTTCTATTAGGACTCGATGGTAGTTACAGTCGAAAATGAATTACAAAACTACTATTTTTTTTAGCTTGCAGATAAAAAATTAAGTACAGCTCATTAATGAACAGTTGATATGTTTAAACACAGAGTAATTTACTGTATCGGACCACAAATCTGATGAGGAAAATATTGAACAACTATATTGAAGTGCATGATATTTCAGCCGCTGATACATTACCGAAGTTAATATATCTAAACGTTTTTATCCACCAGTCACCGAATCAAAAATAATCGCTGCCAAATAAAGCAATAGGAGAATGTATGGATGGCAATACAGGCCATGGGGTCGATTGACTTCAGCCATCTGAGCAACATTGATACCGGACCCCTGGAAGATCGCTGCCTCTCTCAGCTCAGCATGAAAAGCCAGTAGGGCAAAAAATAAGCCCCGAGTCAATATGGTCTGTGTGTATAAATAAACCTGTGCTGAGACATCAGTAGAGCGAGCGTCAGCCGGCCGCATCTGCCTGTGATGATGATGTAGAGCAGATTGATGAAGACTGACAGCTCGTATAAGCAGCGTGCCGACTAGCTTGCCCTCTGCTTCACAGACAGACAGGAAGTGAGATGAGCTGCGCACACTCTGCTCGACGGACGGAAAACAGAGCTGATACTTAAAGATCACTTCAGCCAAAAATGAAACTTTCAAGCAATCAAACATGAAAGACACAAATGAAATCAGATATAAGAATTAGTGTCGGAGACAAACTTTACAGGAGATAATATCTACTCCCTTGATGTATTTTTCAACAGAATCCACATATCAATTTTCAACAACACTCACATCTCCATCCAGATTTCTGACAGCTACAGGTCAATAAATAGTCTGCAGAGGCACTAAATCCATAGCTAGATACAGAATACAGTATTATGAAATATGACATCAAAAAGAGGAACAACATTTCTCTCACTTTCAATGACATTCTCTAAACCCTTATAAATCTGACGTTGGTTAAAGTCGAAATGTTCTGCCGATAAGGAACCCGTGGTGAATCTGATGAAGTCGTTCTGTGCGAGCAGAACCCTGACGGTGACGCATTACACAGAACGTGAGCTTGCTTTGCGTTGCTGATGTGAGATCTGGCTGCGCATGATGATGGGCTTCAGGGGCGCTGGAGAATAACAGTGTTTTGAAAAGCGATGATGATAGCAGACTCCACAGACAGATGAAAAACATCACGCTCCATATTTATGTATTAGAAATAAAAGGCTTGAAAGGGCATGAAACTAGTCCACCGCTAAGATCTCTGCCTGATACGAGTGCATTGAAATCATTGCAACAATTTTATATTTTCAAACAAAACAATGACATTAAATTGTGATCTGAACTTAAGTGGAGTTTTTACGTTTCTTCTGATGGATATAAGCACTATTAATATTAGCAGTGTAACATATTACATTCAGCTCACGATTTGATGCGATACACGATTACAATTGAATCATACTTTCAACGGTAATTTACACTCCACAAGTGTAGATTCATTTTCAAAACATTCAACATTTTCAATTACATTTGCCATTTTGTTAAACAGTTATAACATTGGAGGTTTATTGAAACCATGAGAAACTAAAAGCTGTATTTAAATGAACACAAACTGTAAAGATCTGTCAATAAAAAGGCTGCATCCTAACCAAAGACGATGCGATAAAATTCCTGCGATAAGCAGTTTGTTTGACCATACCAAACGCGAAAAAAGGGCGGGACGGGACAATCAATCACAAAACACAGCCAATCAATCAGAACAGTTTTTCTCCAGCCACGCACCCTCTCATGCTGAAGGGTGCACGGCAGAGAGATGCGTCCTGTTCTCATTGATGCCTCAACGGATGCCATGCTAGAATTTCAGAATCTAAACGTATGTGATCAATTGTATATAGCCTGTCATCATCCATGCTTGGTGATTAATATTCATGAGGTGAAAAGTTAAAGTAAACATAACGCATTATATGTGCCATCGCAGGTCATAACGCATTATATATCAGCGGCTCCACCAATAATACTAAAAAAAGATGTTGTAAAGCAATCACCAATGCTCCATATTTTTCACTTCTAATCTATTTCACTCTTATTGAAATGAGCTTATTCAACACAGTAATGAATCTGATTTCTTAAAAATCACCACAATTTTCTCTGCCATTGTTTAATGTGCACCAAACCCATTTATCAATCCTTTCAGTGAGCGTTTTCAGCAAAGATTTTTAGCTTCTCCGTTTTCATTTTGAGCCATTTTCATTAATGAATGAATGAAGAGATTTTTGTTAGAAATCAAATGGAATCATCCATACTTTAAACACAGACAAATGCACAATGGTTTTTGAGCGCAGGTCTAGTCTTGGATAACATCTCCAATAAACACCAGAGACCCCTGAGTGAGAGGAACTTAACAAGGTGTGACGCCTCTGATGATGCACTTGTTACAGGAAGTGGTTTCTACTCCTTGCAATATCTACAGCTTTTAGGTGCAAACCACAAACACTCCATACATAAAATTGTGTCAACCAATGAAACGCTCCGACAGAGCTCACACTCAAACGCTATTGGCTCATATCTCTTTGAAGCTGCACTGTCTTTGCTTGAGACAGTAATGAATGAGAAATATACTTTAAAAAGACATTACATAAACTGTGTAACAATTCTTCAATCATGCAAATCACATACTTGGTTCGATTTTTAGCATGTCATGTCGGCTGTGTTTTACTGGCGAATGTAAAGGAAAATAAAACGCTTTGTAAACCACATGGAGACACAGATTGTATTTTATGCTTCCTCTTCACTCTTCTTTATATAGTGAGATTAGCACACGTGATGTGCTGGGACGGAGTTGACCGATCAACAGATAGAATTAAAGATCATATCGTAAAATATCCCCATCTCGCTACGAGGCGCATCGTAATGTTTTTCCACCGCGAAATATCGTACAACAAAGTATTGTTACACCCCTAGTGTCTATAGAATAGGGCTGCAACTAACAGTTATTTTGATAATCGATTAATTTGGCGATTAATTTTCAGATTAACCGATTAATCGGATAAGTTTGAATTATAACTGCGCATCTTGCAAGTGACGTCACAGACCAACTAATCGATTAAAAAAAATCGTTGACAACTATTTAAATTATTGATTGTATTGATAAGTTGTTGCAGCAATACACTAGAATAGAAGTCAAAGTCGGTTACAAATTTCTTAAACATCTTAAGAGTCAACATCCAGCTTCACTCTTTTGCACACATCCAGTCCACCGCCAGCCTAACATCACCCATCATGAAACCAAAACAAGAACAACCTCGCTTCTATCCTCAGAGAGAAAAATCACAGAACAGAGAGATAGAATTACCGTCACGCTCCAGGCTCTGTCGGCTGAGACTTGTTGCCATGGGATCTGTCACGATTTTTAATAGCGGATTACGAGACCTCTGACGCCCATTGAGATCTGCTGAATTAACTTTGAGGTAAAATGGCACTGGTGGAGCGATGATTATTAAAGAAGCCTTTCTAATGTTGAAGAAAGATTGAATTAAGCTCGTCCAGGCTACAGGAAACATCAGCTTTAAGCTTGTCAAGGATGAGAGATCCGGGGAAGCACAGTTAGTGTTTTACTGTGAGGGAGGGAGGAAGTCTTGCATAGCCAGACATTTGACTCACGGCGTAACGTCTGGTCCACATCAAGCTTATTTTGGCCGAGAACTTCCTGCTAGAACAGCAAAATATGTAAAGTGCAACAATACAATAACAGACGGTTGAATGCAACTGTCTGAATGCGTTGTTATTTTGTCCACTAGGAAACAATTATATTGCTTCTGAAGGGCAAACCAAATAGAAAAGAAAACACAGTATAGTTTTTTTCCATTATATTACCATCTTTGTTTGAAACCTGTAAAAATTATTTACATGCTGGTAACCGAACAATGTACATGGACGTGCTTTCCTGTACGTCAGTGGTTAGAGTATGGCACTAACGCCAAAGCCATGGGTTCGATTACAGGGATTGCACATACTTCGAAAACAAATGTATAGTATAATGCAATGTAAGTCGCTTTGGATAAAAGCGTCTGCCAAATGCATAAATGTAAAATAGAAGTGAATCGATACCGCCGTTGTTCAATTACAAACATTTTTCTAAATATTTTCTTTGATGTTCAGGTTTAAAATGACAAGAGAAAGAAAAATTTTTTTTGGGGGAACTTAAATGTCAAATCGACATTTCAAAATTGTACCAGACACCTCAACTTATGTGTTCAGAGGTGTATAAAGAACTTACATAATGAAGCGCTTTTGTTTTTTTTACCTTCGAATGAGCTACTTCTATCTACATATACCGCGGGTCCCCTTACATGGAATTCACCATGTTGTTTCTCCAGTAGCCCTTAACAGACGTTTCATAAATACGTTATCTCCTTTAGCAAAGAAGCAAAACACAATGACATTTGTTCTGTGTCATCCCCCGTAGTACTTCAAAGGGGAGGATCGGAGTGATCCGTTGGTTGCACCTTCTCAACCTCAACTCTAGATGCAGCTAAATTTCATATACTGGAACTTGAAAGTTTATGTAAGCTTCTGAAATGGATAAAAATGCAATTTTTAATTCATCTCACTTTTTCAATTTATCAACATACAGGCTATTCTGATCAACAAAATAATTTGGGTCTGAAAACCATATATTGGGTGAATGATTAAACTAACCCTGAAAAGCTGTTCCAAAAGAAAAACCCTTTTCAATAACTCAAATATATTAAGAAATAGATACATAATGACACCAGTACAGTGTCAACCTATCAAACAGTGCATGCTAAAAAAAGAAGCTTGATGAAAATTCAGAAAGCCGTCTCGCGACATGTTTGTATGACATATCGCTTATTGCTCCCTGAATTCTTTGGATAAAAGCGTCTGCTAAATGACTAAATGTAAATGCAACAAGTGTCGTTTTGGAGGACATCTCTTTGACAGGCCACTTTGAGCTGAAGAAAGGAACCTTTGAGGAGTTCAAAGGGGAGAATTGCAATAATGCTTAATCAATTTGAGCTGACATGTTTTGAAGGCGCTCTTCCTTTTGTGTGTGTTGGAAAGAGTCGGCGTATGGCCTTAGGGCCCTGCTTGCTTTTGTTCCAACAGTGCAGAGCAGAGAATCTTTCTCTATGCGACCCGTGGCTCTCTTTTGTCCTAAATACACACACACTTAGCCTGCTAGTCAGTGTGACGCTCAGCCAGGTGACCAGATCCCTAGCGAGAAGATGAAAACATTTGCTTATTTGACATAATGGCTCATTGCTAAACCTAAGTAACAGTCCTGACCCGATACTCAAATCCCATGGAAACATTTTAAATAGATTCTCCATTCAAAGCATCATTTTGAAAAGTGTTGACAAATGTTTCTTGAAATCGACCTTAAAACAGACAGCACACCAAAAATAAGAACTCTGTCATCATTTACTCACGTTTATTTCGTTTTTTACTTTCCACAGAACACAAAAACAACCTATACTTGATGGGGGGAGTTGGTTCTACGACGCAAAAAATACAATGGAGACTGAAGCTTTTAAGCCGTAAAGAGGATGCAGATTAAAGTCAAGGAAGCTATAAAGTGCAATGAAAGGGCTGAGTGAAGTCTCGGAGTTGTTGTGGGTGTGTAGAAATATCTGTTAGGAATTCGGCACATATTTTCCGTCTTTACATAAGGAAGAGTTGGCAGACCGGTTGCAGCTGTCTAAAACCGCTCCTTGTAATCCTGACAGCGCTTTATATCACACGACAGCATTGGAAACACAAACAAGAAACACATCAGGGTCTAAATCTGAGCTCCACAAGCAGATGAAAGGCATTTAATTGGAAACAGAACCAAAGTTGAAGTGAAAGTTCGGTGCAAGTTACGGTAATACATCATATTTGTTTGTCTTATTCCTTGTCTTTTCGATCATTATCAGTGTTGGGGAAATACCTTGCGTTGGAAATAAATCTGAAGGTACTACGGATAAAAAGCTAAAGTAGGTTTAGTTGACACAGATTCAAAATAACCTTGTTAAAGGAATAGTTCATCCAAAAAATGATCTGTCATGATTAATTTACCTTCATGTTGCTAAAACCTGTATATCTTTTCTCTGTGGCGTACAAAAGAAGATATTTTGAAGTGGTTTTGTCCATACAATAGAAGTCAGTGGGGTTCAACATTCTTCAAAATACCTTCTTTTGTGTTGTACAGAAGAAAGTCATACAGGTTAGGAAATGACAAAATGTGTGTAAATAATGAAATAATGTTCTTAATGTGCAATACTTGTGCAGAATGCATCTGTGCTCATCATTCCTAACAGGAAACTTCCAACGCTTTTGTCACGCTACACTTGAAATGTGTCTTGTTCTAATAAACCAACACTATTTTAAAATCAGCCGAATACCATCACGGAATTGAGAATATACTGTAACGTCACATATTCATTTCTTAACCAAACGCCATCATGGAAAACGGACCGTACAGCTCTCGAGAACATTGACATCTCTAAGATGTATTGAGCGTTTTAGGTCTATGCTCGAGATAATTGTGAAATCAGTCGAGGAGCTAATTTCATGTCACCACACTGCAAATAACCCAACAGCCAGCAGCAGACATCGTAATATGTACCCAAGCATCATGGGGGCTATAGTGCTGGAATAATGGCCAGCCAATGTTACGTCGACATGGGAATGTGGGGGAGGGGGAAACAATACACGAGGACCCTCTTGGACACCCCCAGTCACAAGATGAGAATGAAGCAAAGGTAGCAGAGCGAGGAAAGGTTTATAGGGTAATTATCCAATTAAAATCTTTAACAAGCCTGAACAGAGGTATGGTAATTTGGGCACATACACACAAACGTCTTTAGTGTCGAAATGGGTGTTGCTGTATCTCAGTTGAATAGAGCATCGTGGGTTCGATTCTCAGGACGCAAGCATACTGACCAAAAATATAAATTCATCGTCGCACAAAACACTGAATTTAAACATGCAAATTACACACAACATGTAAAACACAAACATGGGTGCAGACGATGTAATGCAGGGATAGTTTCAGTGTGTGTGAGCGTGTATGTGCTGGGCTTCTGGTTATCACAGTGTGAGGTGCAATGGGGTAGTTATCTAAAGACCAGGCCACACGGTCGAGCCACGACATGACTCCTCTGTCTTATCAGCGGCGGGTGATGGAGCAATAGCCCTCAGCGGTGTGGGGGTGGGATTGTGCACCGTTAATAGGCAGAGCGGTCACAATCCCCAGGAGAAATCTATGACACACAGTCCACACACACGGTTTAGATATCTTATGCTACAACAGGGTTACATTTTTGTTCACTTATTCCATTTCCATAAACATACACAAATGTATAAGGCTGTAGAATCTGATGCAATCACATTTGAAGCTGTTTCCGCTCCACAAATATGTTGGAAAGCCAAAGGGGAAATGTTACCATGGTTTTAATACAGTCAAAATTAGGGTTAACCATGATTTGTTTTAAGGATTGATAACCATTTGTAATTGATATTAAAGGTCCAGTGTATGAAATTTAGCGGTCGCCATTTTACATTTACGCATATGCATTTGGCAGATGCTTTTATCCAAAGCCACTTACATACCATTATCCTATACATTTGTTCCTAAGTATGTGCAATCCCCTGGGATCGATCCCATCACCTTGGCGTTGTTAGCGCCACGCTTTTACCCCTGAGCTACAGGAAACCTAGTGAGGTTGCAAACTGCAACTCGCAGCACACTCCACCCCTCCCTTTCGAAGCCTTACGGTGGCTGACACAGAACTCCGATGTCGTCACGTTTTTGTGACGAAATTACGAAAACGCGTTCTGTAGATAAGCTTGCCCGTTTAGGGCTATCAGTGTTCCCCAAACAATGCATTTACTTGGGCGGTCACATTTTGTAATTCTTTTATCCACCCCTGATAATGACAAACTAAGCTTTACTTCCTCGTCTTCTCTCTTTCATGGCTTGTTTGGTGCGAGTGGCCCATGGCCCAGTGCGAGTCCTCCTCTTCCGTGTTCGCAAGCACTCCCCTCCGATGAGCTCCATGTGTGGGAGCCCTCTGCCTCTCGTGCACGCATGTATTTAGCTCCGTGTAGTGTGTTTAACGGTTACCTGCCTTAAAAATCAAAGAAGCGTATCTTTTACTGCTTCTCTAACGCCATCAGATGACTAGCTGACGCTTCGACCTTGCCGCCTGATTTTTTTGTTCCCAGTTTTACTTCGAGAAAATTAAATACGCTACCAAAAAATACGGCCTTCGAGCATTCTGAGAATTATTATCACAGGAAGGACAGAATGTAAAAAACAGCTTCGAGAAAAAGAGCAAAGTACCAACGCTGCTCTGCAGAAACAAACAGCCCGTGTCCGACAGCTTTCCTCTGGCAGTCTTTCAGACACGAGGGCATGCGATATCGCTGAGTACCATAAGATATGTTCAGGCTCTTGCTTCTGTGAGAGAGATGACACAATAGGCGAGATGTACCTCGGCTCAGGTCAAGGAAGTGACTGCCCTACACTTTCACCTCAGATTCAATGACATTTACAACCCAAGGCTTAAATTGCCTTGCTAAGCAAGCTGCCTACGTAGTGCGTATGCAGAAATAAAACAAAAAGATACCCCTGTATATCGATTATATAATCATCTTCTCCCCCCGTTTTCCCCATTTGTCTGTTTAAGTGTCAGATGTCTGATGACTAGTGTGAGGCTGTCTGCTGGACATTTAGTGACACAACTAATAAAAAAACTCACAGTGAATCTGACAGCTGGACCAGGGCCAGGGCATGATAAACACTGTCACAAGCCGGTAATAAATGTGAGCTGAGAGAGAGGGAGAGAGAAAGGCGGCAAAAAAAAAGAGGATGGAAGACCCCCGAGAATAATGAGTCGTATCTGAAGGGCTACCTTTCAATTTAGACAAAGAGCTGCTGAGCACGGAATACATTTATAGGATCTTTAGTGTACAAACTGCCTGTGGAGAGCCCGACCCATGCGTAATAGCAGCGAGAGCACCATCGGCACAGACTAAAAGAAAGGGCGGCCGTAATTGGCTACGTGATTGCTTTCCGTGATTCATGAGTATGCATCAGATCTCAATTACCCAATCTTGCCAGGAGTCTTCTTTAAATATTTACTCGGAGTGCCTCAGCACGTGGGCTCTGGACCTGCGTTGTGCGCAGTTTCCTTTCATTGTCCTCGCGTCTTTATTTAGCTGTAATGAAGGGGAGTTACTGCAGCGGTCTGCTGTAATGACAACAATGAGGAGAGCGTTACGTAGCAAAGGCTTAAAATGTCCTGAACTCCGTATGTATGGGCCTTTTAATTTGTGTCAAATATCATGATGGTCTGAGAGATTGTTTTTTAGGAACTGTCCACCAAATTCTTTTTTTGATATTTTCTCATACTATAATGACCTATACTATACTATAAATCTTATTATCGACCATATCGGTATCGTACGATAAACGTTAATTTTTTTTCCGTTTTCGGTCGATAATAAGATTTAGGACGATATATCATAGCCAATAAATTATGAATCATTTCCTCTGGTTGAACCATTTCAGCTGCATGCTGCGGCTGCTCACGGTTCAAATCCAGTACAGTATTGTGTTTCTGTCATGATCATTCACTTTGTTGATGTAGGTACAGTATGTAGATATTCATGAATGCATCCTTAGTTGAAATAAAAACTTCCTTAAGAAAATGAACAATGGTTTCATTATAGTAAAAGTGTATTATCTATGTTTTGTCCGCATCGATAACCATTTATATAATCATGGTTTTATGACAAAAAAAACTATGTCCACAATAACGGTACATTTTTGGTGCCGTGGTTTAACTACGGAGACTGTTTTGGGGTTTCATTTTAATAAGGGACGCAAAACATGAAGGAAATCCAACAGTCGTGAGCACAATATTTAAGCCTTCTGAATATGCATTTACATTAAAAAGAGCAATATCCAAACACTGAAGGAGGTTATTTACTAATAAATAAATGTTAGTTGCACAAACTGTCTGCATTGTTTGAGCATCTGATCCACAACACGCCCACAATTTTACCTAAACGTCATTCAACACGTATATATAACTAAGAAGATGATCTTTCAATGTTTTGTGTCCATACAATGGAAGTCAATGGGGGCCAAAGCTTTTGGCTCCCAACGTTCTTCAAAATATCTTCTTCTGCGTTCTGCATGGGAAAAACATGCGGAGTGAGTAAACTATGAAAGATTGTTTTGAATCCCAAACACCAACTGTGTGGCCTAGAATAAACAGTGATAAAACTGTGGGGCAGCTAGCAGACAAAAGTAAAAAAGACCAAAGCTTCTGTTCTACTCTGCTGTCTGATTCTCAGCCCAGACCTGAAATTTGATCTTATTGTTTCAATATCCGGTGGAGCGAGATAAAAAGACAGAGTATAAAATCTACAGCAGTGGCCAGAATGAAAAATCAATGAAGAATACAAAGCAAACAACACTTCCAGGTTAATAGACAAATTTATCTAAAGCGGACGGATGGATTCACACGGTGGATTGTTGCGCATGGTTGCGTCACAGCACTGCTAAACACCTTCATTCAGGGCCGTTGACACGTTCAACAAGCCCGACACTATGTCATTGTGGAGGGGTCACGGAAACGCAACATCTTAAACAAGACTGCAACAGCAGCAGCACGACGGGGGCCATGAAAACAGAATTCTTAAATAAGTTAGAGCGTTAATAATGAGGGTCAATATGACAATTTTTTAATAAAGTTTTACTAATGCCAAAAATAAGGTTTAAATGGAAATTTCACATAAAAATAAAACTTTGCCATCATTTATTCACCCTCGTGTTATTTTCTTTCCAATGTGTAACATAAAATAATATATCTGGAGAAAATGGTTCTGGACAATAGAAGACAATGTTGTCAACGGTCTTCAAAATATTTGTTCTGCAGAGAAAAGGTCTTTCAGGTTCCCAAAGTATTTGTTTTATTGATGCTTAAAACCTCAAAAACAATATTTATTTTGTTAATTTGACACCACGGAAAACCATAATTGCTTATTTTGAACTACATTTTGACTCCAGGAATCAGCAGCTAAACAGACATAACACACAGAGATTCGCGTCAATGCCTCTCACTTCCTCACACACGCTGGTTATCAAGAGCCTTGGGGTTTATTATTTAAAACATGTTAAGTTTTCACAAACGGGACATTTTAAACAGCGAACAGTGGATGAACTTACACTAACAGTGGTCATTGTTTATCTCATCAAATTTCTCTTATCTACCGACAAGCAGCTACACTGAAACGATAGCGTTGAATAATTTTCGCTTCCTCTTTCTGCTTGTTCAGCACGGAGCGAGGCGTCCGCTGGTAATAATCATTCATCTTTAGAGGCAATCTAAATTTTACTGTTTATTTTTATGAAGACATGCAAATTCGTGCTGAGAGAAGCCGGCCTTTTCGTTCCACGGCATGGATTTTAATAGATTGCTTAAAAACGCAGAGCGCACTCCACGTTGCTGTTAAATATCTGCTCCTTGAGAAGAATCTGGTTGTAAATCACAGTGACATGGTAAGTGGTCGGACAGAAAATTCGGAGAAAACGCAGAGGGTCGGGCGGCACCTGAGAGCCAAAGTACTTTGAAAGTTTCCCCGGATAAATTAATCAGCATAACCATTTTCCTCTTTAGTCCTGCTGGAACATGTCGTTTCAAATCCGTTAGCGTAAATGCGACTGCCTAAACAGTTATTACAACATCAGCGTGAAACCGGCGACAAAAGCGTGAAGTTTACACACCACCGCCGCATCAATCTCTGAGGAAGAAAAGTCAAACGAAACACTAGCGCTTTTTCTGAATAAATAAATACAAATTGTATCATTATTTACTCCCCCTTATGTCACGTTTTCTCGTCGGATAGACTAAAGATTCCTACTTTTGAACTTAGAATAGCATGAGGGTAAGTAAATAATTTTTCCTTCAAATACCAGATATACCAACCGCAGACGTATACGTAACGAAAAAATCTAAATCCATAAGACAACAGAACAGTGATATGCATTGTTCCCACAGATCCAACGCGATATGATGCACAAGCAACAAATCAGTTTAATATGTCAGTCTCCAGGTAAACCGTGCTCAAGGGAAATGCTCTCAGAGAAAAGAACCAGTCGGAGAGCTAATGATGAACGTTACGGGATAAACATCTTAGCCTGCTGAACTGTGTGGCTGCACACATCACGCCATGAAAAGCCACGAATACCCTGCATTGTCAATTACCATTATCAGCATCTTTGACTCGCGGCTTGAAGCCGCTGAATTGATCTCACGGCTGGCAGAGCGCACACCATTCTGCGGTCTCTCCATACACCCTGGGATTTTCATTTCTCCTCACGTGCACTTAAACATCTCTTACACCTTCAGAAGTCCATCTGGATTGCAATGAAACTGAGCGATCTTGTAAAGGGCCAGTGTGTGTGTGAAACTATGAATGTAGTGTCACTTGGGCAAGAGCTGTCAGCTGAGCTGGGATCAGCAGTTGGAGGTCTTTATGAATTGACATGGATCAAATGAATGCGCTGTATTCAATGCCTGCTTTCGGACATTGGACTTGCATTCGGCTTTATCTGATGTTGGGTAACTGAGACCCTTTAAATTTACAAAAAACAACAAGGCCAAAGCATTTGTTGCACGGCAGGTAGGAGATTATTTGGAGGGTTTGGATTCCTCTCGCATCCTCCATTTAGAGAAACAGTATATGCCAACCACAGAAAAATGATACAGAGAAATGCAATCGCGGTCTTTGAAATGGGTGAATCACAAAACCTCACAAATGTGTTTAGGACACAAATCCTCCAAAAATCAAAAGAAAGAATATATAAACAGTTTGAACAGAGTAAATTTGGAGAATTTTAGGACCATTCCGATTTTTACATAAGCATATTTGCGCTAAGCATATTTTTAAAAAGGATTTATTTTTAGCCTTTTGCCTTTATTAGTTTACTAGGAGAGAGAGGACAGGAAGCGAAGTGGGTGAGAGAGCGGGGGGGTGGGCAAAGGGCCACGAGCCGGGACTCGAACTCACCCCGAGCAAAATAGCGACATATGTCGGAGCACTAAGGCTATTGGCTCCAAAACGATATTTTTTACCTAAAAATGATCATATTCAACAAGAGATTTTTTGTATGATTGCAATTCCAATTATTCTTGATCCATTTTTAACGTATTACCATGTTTCAAATTAACACACGTTAAAGCAGTATAGAAAGACGTATTACTATGCATAAATATAAAAAACTTTAGGAGTGAAATGCAAACGAAACATGTTGTTGACATGCTTTGAAACCCTCTTACATGACATCTAAAAAATCAGAATAGAATCCACAAATAAGAATGAATCTGAACCCTGCCAATACCACTGAAAGAAAAAACAAACACTTCAAGACCCTTACAAACACTACCAACGAGACCAATCTATCAAATCAAAGGACTTGTAAAATACCCAGAAACAATCTAACAACTGCAGTTCTTTACAAAACACACACACACTCACATAAGAGCTACAGAGGGAATTTTAAAAGCTCCCTCATCTTGTTCTGGCATCTCTAGGTCAGCTCATTAAAACAGATGGGGGTTCAGCAGTAAGTTCAGCATGAGGATGCGAAATCAAAGCCATATGCTTAGGAGCAGCATCTGCCGTATTATTAAAAACACAACAGCGCCCAGACCACAGGAACATCAATAACAATAATGCCCCTGGAGAAAAAACACTATCCTTCCTAACTCTTTGAAGACGTGCGTCCAAAGGCAAGTCCATCAGTATAAATTGTCGAGTGTGTAACACTCCAACAATTGGTGCTTAAATCTTTTCAATACCAATCCGTTTTCCAATAAGAGATGTGAAGATCACGGCACATACCTGCAGTTGGGCGGCGGATCCAGAGTGATTTCTGCGAGCTCTTTCTGGATTCTGGGAGAGATAAGCGAGGAGGAGAGAGACGGGGAGAAAAAGAAGAGAGAGATTGAGAAAGCTGTGAGAATTGCGAGCAGCCAGGGAATTACACTGCCCTCTACCTCAGCTGCCTTTACTGCACGGCTGGCTCTGCCTTCAGCAGCACAGCTAACATGGCTGCTTCCTCTTTGTTCTCCGAGGCATAACCCGAATCCCATAACAGGAAAACTTTAGCGTGCATGTTTCTGCCCCTCTCTCCATCGCACTCCGCTGATCTCCACCTCAGCTCAATTCCTGCACCCCTCAGCTCCCAACCTGGCCCTCATCTACTGCTTTAGTCACTTCAAGCACAAAAGATTTTCTTTTAAAGCTTCTATGCAAATGAGGTGGAGGGGGGGGTGTGCTTGGGCATATTTGACAAGAGCTTTAAAGCAGAGCTGGGGTGCTGTTACAAATGCATTATCAACGGCGTGTAAGGGAGCCGGGGCAGGATTTTTGACATTTTCTATGAATAAACGTTTTTTGATCTGTCAATTCCACCCACATTTAGAGTCTGCACAGTTGCGATCGGCACTGTTGACGTGGACTAAATAGTTGGAGTTCGATTTTTAAGCGCCAAATCTATCACCATGCTTGTATGTTCAATTGTTAACCTACAAACTAACCTGATTAAAATGGGAACCGTAATACGGACAGATGAGACCTCATTTTCACTTCTCACGCTCCTCATAATAACTTCACACAGAAGTTCTGCTGTACTTTTTTCCCTAAACAAGTCAAAACTTTGCTTCTTTGAAATTTAAATTCACGATCTTGGATCTTTGAGTTTCTTTGTCCGTGCAGTCACTGACGTGTGTCAAAACTGTTAACTGGCACATTACGAAAAAATACACCTACTCCTAGTGCACTAAAGCATTATATCTTAAATGATCATAACATTATTTAAGTATCTCAAACACATTTATCCTGGTGCATTAATGCCAAACGGCATCTCTTTGAAGCAAACCGTGCACAATAGGTCTATTTATCATATTTACCTCTTTGCACTGGAGGATAATTTGGCTGTTGTTTTGCTGGACAGTTTGGTGGATTTCTTCTGTTGTTGTGGAGGCGTGGGCTGTTTTCTCTCTTCTTGTTCTTCTGGTTCTGGCACCGGAGGGTCTCTCTGATCTGCATCAGAACTACCACTGCTGGTGCTGGGACTTTCATCATCTGACCGTTGCCTTTCACTGGACATTTTCCACCTTTGTGAAGGACAACAAGAAGTTCTCAAGCACTGCGATCACAGGACCGCGCGCACGCATAAAGTCTCCGGGGGTTTACGCAAATCGCACGTTTGCTCGCTGGTAGGTAACCCTGTAACCTCAACTCTTAAACCCTTAAGTTCCTGTACACAAACAGAACCGAGTCATATTGGATGCGCGTGCCAAGAGGGTGTGCAAACAAGATGACATATCGCGTCTGCAAAAGGAAACTTCACTAGACTGTCTCTGCGTACAACCAATCGAGAATCAAAACAAATCATTTGGACTCGAGAAAACACCCACGACTGAACACGACCGCGATCCGATCACATCAAAACTGTTGTCATTCTGAAGGACAAACGTCCACGTTTTTACACGACACACACACACACACACATACATTTATAAACACGTCAACTTAATCCACTAGCGGGCTGAGTCGATAGTATTTGTAAATAGAGTGAAACGCAACATTGTTGCGGGAGCATTACGACGTTTCGCGCGGATACATTGTAGCAGTTTTGCGCTTGACGACACGAGCTACCGCGTCCGTCGCACGTTCACAAAAACCGTCTTGAGTTTTTCCTTCCCGTCTGCCGAATAGGTGCAGTCTGCTAAATGACTAAATGTGAATGTGCGGCGACTGTCTGCAGCCGAGCGTACGAGAATACACGACAAAAACGCACGAGGAGATTTCACGAGCTGCAAAGGAAAGCAATAATAATCGCACCTATTCGCAGCGAGGGGGGCTCGCCAGCGAGGCTAAATAAAACATTTCATGTCCACCCCCCTCCTTCACTTCGGGTGAAGAAGGCGATATCACGACCCCGATCGCGAGGAGAGATCGAGTCGTTCGGCGCACACGGGTTCCGATCGGATCTTTTCAAACCCTTTGTAAGAGCCGAGAGGTTTGTTATGGTAGGAGACACTCCAGTATCAGCATGGTGTATCAACTGATGCGTGAAGTCAGTTTCGACCTCCCTTCTCTTCAACGACAGACAAGAAAAACACCGCGAAAAGACGACGTTACACCGCCTAACCCGGACTCTACGAGACCCTTAGAGGTTCTTCTTTACCTTAGACGCGATCCTGTCCTGATCTGGGGTGGTTAGGAGTGTTAGAAATCCAGTTGAAATGGAGCCGGGAAGACGACGGTCTCCGGCCGAGCTGTGAACATTGGAGAGTAGGAAGGAGAGGAGGCGCTGCACTTTTGGTCGGGACCGACGGGTGGCGCTGTACTTCGGGTACGCGAGAGGAACTCGAACCTCTGGATCTGAGGCATGTTTGTGTTCTGCTGTCCATCGCATTGGATTATCAAAGACAACGTTTGAAATTTCATTTGAGTTGGACGACAATGGCACGCAGGACGTGGGGATGGGTTATGACGGGAGGTATATACCAGCGAGGAGGACGAAAACGAGTGAAAATCGAGTTTCCTTTTGAGCGCGAGCGTTTGAATAGATGTTTTTAGATGTTGTTTGTGAGGACTGTGTGGTGAAAGATCAGCTCTTGGAAACTTGGAGTGTGGGTGAGAAGTTTGCCTGGAATACCAGTGCAGGTGGGAGTCCCTGTACAGCAGTGGATGGCTTACTGCATGACTTCTGTTGTCATAGGTCTATATTGTCATATGGTGTCTTACTTTACAATTTATGCTTTATGACATTTATATATTTAGTGGTATAATGTAAGAAATTCCTGTTGTCAAAACTGTTATAGTCTATTGTGTTGCCTATATGGACACGCTGTATGCCACTTGTATTGCGGCATGTCATCTCTGTTGTCAGGTCTGCACGGTTATAGTATCGAATTTATTATTAAACATGGCTTTTACAGTATGGCATGTACAGTATATGCCATATAGTGTATAGCTATAGTATACATTTACATACATTTAGGCATTTGGCAGATGCTTTTATCCAAAGCGACTTACATAGCATTATCCTATACATTTTACATAGGTGTCTGCAATCCCCTGGGATCGAACCCACAACCTTGTTGTTAACGCAATGCTCTTACCACTGAGTATAAATCTATAGTGTATATGACATGACTCTATTGTCATGGTTTACTTTAGTAGGGTGTGTTTGTAAATGCTGTATGACTTCATTATAAACAGTACTTTATACTTTTCTATAGTACATCCTGTCTGGTGTCTTTGTAGTCTAAAGTATATGTTTAGTATGTAGTGCTTGAGTGTAGAATATTCAGCTTTGTATTGTCATATGTAATGCACAGCTTCTCAATAGAATAGTATTGTATAGTTGGAGGCCTTTACAGGCAGTACGGTTACTGCATATTCGATTGAGGACAAGTTCAAGTTTGTGTAATTTCATGGTTCATTCATTCTGCACAGGTGTATTTGAGATACTCTACTGTGGGCAATGGGTCTGTGTTTATGAATGATCTGTCATGTTAAGAAACACTGCTCACTTATTTCTTCCAACTGGACTGTTAGTCATTCACATTTATATTTACGCATTTGGCAGACGCTTTTATCCAAAGCGATTTACATTGCATTATTCTGTACAATTGTTCCTAATTATGTGCAATCCCTGGGATTGGACCCATGACCTTGGCGTTGCTAGTGCCATCCTCTAACCATTGGGCCATTCGGGTGTGTTAATGCATCATTTAGTATTTTAGTTTCTATCACATTATCGTAATCTTAGTATTATTTGCATTTTGCTCTGAACTCAAAAGTTGTGCAGGCTTATCGTTCAGAGAACTTTTCCTACTGGTCACACTGGTGGGACCCACTTTCTCATTTGGTCGCACCCTTTTTTATAGTCATCAAGGATTGATGAATCCTTTTTTTAACTTGTCACTCTGTCTTTTAAAATAGTCGGCTATAGGCCGCTACATATTTGCGCTTTAACACTTGCGAGCCCAATAACTCCCAAATAATGCAAATAAACTTTGTATTTGTTATTTTTTAAAGTTGTTATTACTTCGTTTTATATTGAAGTTATATATTGGCTGAAATGATCTGACACAAATATAACATGTCTCTCTTTGCAATCCTCTGGCCACTGGCCTTCTTTATTTTGACCACATAAAATAAAATGACTCAGAACTAAATTAGTATATGTGTAAATAACCACACAAAAAAAATCGAAAATCGCAAAAGATTTAAGTTAACACGGAAAACACTTCACTGGATGGGATTTTTCCTTTATGTCAGCTGCATGTGCGGAACACTTGTCAGGTCTGAATGCGCCACGTGAAACATGGATTCGGTTTTCCGACCTTGCTTTTGATTAACGTGTGAGGGAGAGAGAGAGACAGTAAGCATATGGAGCCGTCTGTCCCGCGATGCTTTTATGCCATTTGGTCTGCGCAACACCGAATGAAGTCAAACGCATACTTTAGTTTAATACTCCTCTAAAGACGCTCTTTCCTGCACTGATCACAACCGTATCGTTTGCCATACATAAATCACATTAAATGTATACAAATCTTTGGTGGGGCATAAAGACGTATTTACGCACTGCACCAATGCGACCACCCACAGTGTCTTTAATTTTATTTAAATTAATGTGAGTATAAAGGTCATTTATACATAGTGATGATGATATTAAATGTAACCAGCAAAATCAGCAAAAGTGAGAAACATGCTAATTGGGCAGTGACAGAGATTTGTTTTTCACTATATGAGACTGACGCTGCAGGGTGGCTGCTATAATGCTGATATATGATGCAGTTTAATATTGGAAAATAATACTTACACATCACTTCTGAAATGAATGTTTATGTTACTTATTTATTTGTTAAGTTTTACGTTGGGTTATCTGTGAATGCATACAAGATAGGATGATAAAACAATCTCAGAATGAGTTGGCTGGCTGATGCATTGGTCTATTACTAACCTGAAAACTATTTGAACACATAAGCCACACAAATAGTGTATGAACTTCATTGCAAGTTTGATCAAGTTCATAAAATGAAAGAGCATATTAAAAGCAGAATGAATAAAGGGATATTTCACCAAATCTGTCAATATTTATTCACCCTCATGTCACTCGTGTAGATATTTTGAGAAATGTGTCAGTGGTAGTCAATGCGGGCCGATGCCGTTTGGTTGCCAACGTGCTTTAGAATAACTTGTGTTTTGTAAAAGAAAGAATCATACAGGTTTTGGTTGACACAAGGTTGAAGATATAATGAAAGAATTCTCTAAATCATTCTGAGACCAGTTGGTTAAATTGCTCAGAAAAGTTAGTTTTGAGAAAACATCAAGTATCATCATGGTTTATACTTTGCTTTCCGTCTCAGTAATATTCATAACTTTTTTTAGTATAGCTCAAGTGTTCACCATTTGGGGTGACTAAACACCCTCTTATAGAGCCCATGTCTGTGAGAGCTGTCAAACTCTATTGTTCTTTGTCACTGAACTGAGATGTTAATCCTCTGGTCATTCTGTCAACTCGGTTTCACTTTCACCTGCTTTGAAATGTTAGATTAAAGAGCACTTTTAAATCAGACGTTCCACGCTCCAGCAAACAACGGCACTGTGTTTAAGAGCAGCTCTGTTTTCTCCTTTGCGACAGGCCAGTCACTCTGCACATTCTGAGTGCTAATCTCCAGGTCAGATGGGAGCAGGCCAGGTTTAGGAGGTTGTATTCGTTTTTTCGCCATGCGGCTGTCTCGCGCCTCGTGCTTATGGTGTGTGACAGCGCATTGACAGCAGGGGAACAAAAGGAAAACAGAACAGCGTGGGTTTGCGGTTACCACTATGTCAAAAAGATGACATACGGGAGCTCAGGTGAAATTCAAAAGCCATGATATGTATCAAATGTAGGAGAAGAGATAAAAAGCTTTAGCTGGCTTGTGAGGACAGGAATGTTGATCTTGAGAAACAACAGATTAGATTTTATTCTGAAGAAATAGGATAACCTGAGGCATCTGGATTTTGTTAAACCGAGGCATGCGGTAGTCTTTAAAGTTAACATAACATGTGAAGCGTTTTATTTTTCAAATCGGTTGTATTTCAGAGTGAAACAGGATATTGAATGAGATATCATATAGGGTGAGACTCGATTTGACTTTGTGAAACATGAATGGGTGTTAAATGAAATAAGAATGAAACCAGACTGTTGGGGGAGACGGTTTTTAATATTTATTTATCTGTAAATTGTTTTTTTTTAAAATGAGCAATGTTTTTTAATGTACAACGAGCACCTCATTTGTCATTTATCTACATGCACCAATGAATCATGTACACACCAAAAACATGGATTAAGGACGAAAAAATTGACCCTATTAATTTAATGTTGGCTTGAAATGCAGAGAAAAAGTTTTTAAGTATTTAAAGCACATGGTGGTCTATGTCTATGGGCATGTTTTATAGAGAAGCTATTTCTGAATATGTTTCCGTCTTTGGAATAAAATTTACAAAATGAGTAGAGCATTGGGACTGACTCATAACAAGGGAGCTCTTATGGATCCTGCGCTTGCCAAGACAAATTTGCTTTAAATGTATTTTTTTGGTGTTTAACAATGAAAGATGTGGTATTTTGGAAACTGAAAATCCGCAAGGAGTTTGTGGTTGACCTACAGCTGATCATATGTCTTTAAATGGCCGGAAAGGAAATAAAGCCTTTGTGTCCCCGCACACCATGGCAAGAAAAGAAGAGCCTGTACTAAAAAGAATCTACCAGAATTGAGGTTTATTTCACCCAGAGCATCCATAATACACCACCAACTCCAAAATCTAAATTTTGTGCCTTAAAGGATAAATGAGAATTAATTTTGGAATTACTTAAACCCAAAGTGATTGTGCATTTGAATATTAATGAGCTCATAATTAGGCTGTCAGCATACAGAGGCAGAAATGAACATTAATATTTAAAATCACAGCTGGTTGCTCCTATGCCAGTGAAGTTTTACTGATTCATGACAGCACTTTATAAGAGCAGTCTTTTGAGCCGAAGCAGCGCGTTTAAAGAGAGAGTTCAACCAGAAAGAGGAATTTTGTCATTTGCCTAAAGTATACCCCAGACTCTTCACACTAAAAAGTAAATGGGGACTAGGGGCTGTCAATCTTTAAAAAGTATTTGAAGCACTATAAAGGACTGTGTAAGAGAAAACTTGTATAGTCTTTATAAAACTTATATTAAACTATTAGAGAACCTACTCGAATTGAAGCTTGTCATGTGTTTAAAATTGTATATGACTCTTTCTTCTGTGAAAAGCAACAGAGTACATTTTGAGAATGTCAATGAGTACCAGCGCTGTTTGGTTACCAACGTACCTCAAAATATCTTATTTTGTGTTCTGCAGAAGAAAGAAAGTCATACGGTATTGAATGATAAACACATTTTCATTTTTGGGTGAACTCTCTCTTGATAGTTCGCCCAAAAAATAAAAGCTCTGTGAATATTTACTGAAAGTTCTTACGCTAAAAAGTGGTCTAAAAAACTAAAGCCATTTGAAAAATGTGTGTAAGGAACAGAAATTTGATTAGTAGTCGATGAGTCATTATTCACAGCTGTAGTCACTGTTCGCTTTCATTGTAAAAAAGAGCAGCTTGAGCGTTAACACTGGCTATAAACAACTCCTTTTGTGTTCCACGGAAGGAAGAAAGAAAAGTCATACGGTTGAGTAAATGATGAGTTTTCTTTCTGGACAAACTATTCCTTTCAAAGCTCCTCTCTTAAAGAGATAGTTCAGCCAAACATTTACTCACCCTATTGTCATTTCAAACCTGTATGACTTTCTTCAGCAGAACACAAAAGAAGATATTTTGAAGAACAGGTTTGAAATGACAGGAGGGAGAGTAAATGAAGTAATATTTGGGTAAACTTTCCCTTTATGTTTCATCCGTTGTAAGAAAGGCACAGCTTGGCCCAGTTGTGGCTCTGATGGGTACAGCATTGTCACAAAACAGGCACTACCAAACATCTGCTTGTACCAATGAAATGTCTAGCAGAATGTGCCAGTTCCTATTTTTCATGCAATGAAAGTAAATGAAGCCCCCAGGTGTTTCTGCTCTCCATCTTCTTTCACTGTATAAAAAAAGCATTTTACATTATATTCTGCAAGAATCACGTTCCATTTACATTTGTGAATTTGACGGCTGCTTTTATCCAAAGTCACTTCCAGTTCATTCTAATACATTTTATTTGTTTGTGTAGGTTTGCTTTATCAGCAGTATTCCTAAGAATGCAACTCGTGGTCTTGGCATTGATAGCGTCATCCTTAACCACCCACAGAACACCAAGAAAGAATGCCATCAATTTTCAATTTGTGGCGAACTTTCCCCATCGTCTTTTGATGGCTTTGTGATGTATATTCACTGCTCCCATAAAGAAGATCAATAATGTTGAAAGCATTTATATTTTTCTGCAATCTTCCATTGATAACTAGTAATTAATACATTGTCTGGAGGTTGTTGTTTGTACAAACTGTGCCTGACTCGTTTGTTTGCTTTGTGCAAATTTGCCTGGAAGTATGCCAGAAGCATGCAATAGAGATAAGGCCTCATTGATTGATGGGGTTCCAGTGAATCGTGCCCTGTAAGCAGTGGAAACACTCTCTGTTTTCTGGAGAAAAATCACACACAGCCTCTGTTGTGTATTGTTTTTTGTATATTCAGTGGTCAATGAAACAGAACTAGGGGTGGGTTTTGTAAACACAAGTACTTGACTTGATCTATGTACATTTGTGCTTGAAAGATCTGCTCGCACGTTGCATGGAGTCTTGCGTTTGTTTCAGCATCTCTCAGCATGAGCATCTTTCACGACAGCTTGTCAAGTTATAAATACACCTGCGTTCACTTTCCTGAAGGCTGACAATGAACAGAATTTTCATTAGAAGAGACATTTGTCCATTTTATAGTCATTATGGCCAATCTAATTCATAAAACATTGGCGGCAAATCTAACCAAGCATGCAATACGAATGCAGTATGCGGTCATATTCTATAAACTCTTACAAATCACACACATGCACGAAAATGTGTATAGCTGTTTTATTTTATCAGAGAGCGCAGTGACTGAGCATGCAGTAAATTTACAAAGGTGAGGAAATCACCGTGCCCGAGAGATGAGAATCGAATCGGTTGAAGGCGCTAAATTCAGCATCGCACACTTGAGAAGTCGCAAATCTGCTATATAAAACTACCAGGGTAGGAAACCTACACTGTCAGTCATTGTACGTATTTAAACATCGTAAATTACTTTACAGTGATGGAGTGAAATCCTGATGTAAAGGCTTCAGCTCGTGAGTGTTTTATAGTCTATTATGTGATGCTTTAGCATGCCGCTAGACTCAAATCATCCCCCCACACCACCTCACACCAGGCCCATTGTCCTCTGACAGCACAATTGCTGTGCTTTCACTGGCTATGTGTGTTCAAATGGAAATAGATTGAATTAATATTGCTACTTATGAGTCCTGAAAACATTTATATATATAGTCTGCTAATTTAACTGTGAATACAAAACATTGCACTGAGCGCTACAGTAAGCTATTTTGTTTTGGATTACCAGGCGTAAAATAGCTACAAGCTGACAGTTATTACTGAAATAGGTGTCTTGGGAAATCACACCTGTCTCTAGGACAACCCCTAGGCTTTGTGAACCATGACAAAAAAAGTCAGGGGAGCGGCCCACTGGCCAATCAGAATTCTGTATTTTGCCAGTGACTCATTTCGCTGTTAAGAATTTGCCAACATAGGCAGCTTTTGGAGAGATGGGTGTTTGGAGAGGTATAAAGAGGTAAATGAAACCCCAAAATTAAACTTCTTAACATATTTTACTCACCTCATGTCATTCCAAACCTGTATAACTTCTTCTGTAAAACACAAAAGAAGATATTCTGAAGAAGGTTGGTAACAACCAAACAGCACTTCCAACAGGACATAAAACATTTCTCAAAATATATTTTTTGTGTTCCATACAAGAAATTTTTTGAGTGACATGAGGCTGAAAAAATGATGACAGCATTTGAATTTTTGGTGTGAACTATCCCTTTAAAATCCTTTAGAGACCTGCTCTACCTGTTGCATTAGAATGACGTATAGTGAAGTCACATACATTTCCGTTGACGTTAATGTTAATGTTTGACACTTTTATCTTAAGCCACAAATGTAAACATTTATCACTGTGTGACTCCTGGTTATCAAATCAGTCTACACGAGCTTGCAAAAGCATTTTTATTTACGTACTATACTTGCGTAGACTATGTTTAGACCTAAGCAACTGAAGAGTCCTTGTTTTGTTCTAAACCATTTATTTTAAACCTTCACCACATATACTCTCTCCGTCTGGATTTAGCTGTGGTTTAGAAACCACTCAGCCGAAGGTGTGCAGCCGAGGTTTGCGGCGACCGTGACGCCCGCACTGGTTATTTTCGTTGGACAGCGCAGGCATTGCGAGAGCTGTCCCTCAGGCCGCAGACAGACTCGGCGAGCAGACTCCAGCCCCTCTCCGTATGGAAGAGCAGCTGTATTATTCAGCTCCCGCGAAGTGAAGTGCAGCCCCTCCTCTTCGAATGCTCACTGGCAGAGTTTGTTTTTAATCACTGCAATCTGTGGCCACTTCTTCCCTGGCTCCCCTGATGGGTAATAGAGTGTAATGGTGGGCTGATTTTAGGCCTGGCTTGGCTACCTGCATTTCTGCCGCTCATCCGTGCAGGTTTCTACTTGTACTGCTTGTTGCCTTTGTGCTGTTACTCCAGCAATTTTTTATTTCCTTTCGCAAAGATGTGACTTTTAGGCTGGTTTATGCTAGTTAGTCGAGCAGCATGGTGTTCCTGGTGCAGCAACCTTGCCGGTTAAGCTGGTCGGGTGACCATAACAGACTGGTATTAGAAAAGAGATTGAAACACATAAAAGATAAAAAATATTAAAATAGTACAAATCGTTAAGGTGAATTGATAATGCAAAACACTTGACACAGCTTTCAAGTCACGATTTGATCAAGTAACTGCGATTCTAAGCAGGAATTTAAAACCATGCAAAGATTTGGATGCTGTTCGCTTCGCTGCCAGAAGGATTGTTCCACAAAGTGGGCCAGCAATTTCAAACACCCGGTCATCGCCGTGCTGAGTCTAGCTAGACCTTGGAACCGATAGCATTTTTAAATGTCCCGACCTAAGCCGTCGCACTGAGTTGTGTGAATGCAACAACACTTAGAGGTAAACGGGAGCGAGATAATGTAACGATTTATACAACAAAATAAGTATTTTAAAATCCAATCTGAGCTAAACGGGAAGCCACTGCAAGGATAGCAAACCAGGGGAAATGTGCTGTAATTTGTGCGTACCAGTCAGTAGCCTAGCAGCTGCATTCTGAACCAGTTGTAAACGCTCCAAAGAAGACAGATTTAGTCCATAATAAAGAGAATTGCAGTACTCCAACCAAGAAGAGACTAAATGGTTACACATGGATGACCAATATTCAAAACAGGACTGATACTGGGGAGCATATGTGCATAATATAGCATATATTTCGTTTTGTATATCTGCCCTTTGTCTACTTGATGGTTGTCATGATCTGAAATTACCTGATCTTGGATTATTTGTGTTTGTTAGAGGGGGAAAATACCCAGACTGCAAAATTAAGTCTAAAGATGTTTTTATTTTCACCTTGTTTTCCAGTAAAAATATTGAAACAAAATGATCTTGAAAAGCAATAATACACATCTTTTTCAGAGAACTGTATGTTGTCATGCAGCACTTTTTTAAAATAATAAGTAAACAACCTTTAAATAATTCATTGTGCGGATATCGGTTTAAATGAACCATAGTTGTTCTTTATTTGTAGTAAAACCATAGTAATCACGAATTTAGCATGGTCTTCTCACAATAACCATAGATTATTTGACTACAATATAAACATGGTTCATTTTTTCTAAGGGTATATCTGCCAGTTCATTAAAGATAAGTGTGAATTCATGAAAATTCTGTGATCAGTTTATCACGCTCATGTCTTTCCAAACCTGCATGACTTTCTGTCTTCTACAGAACCAAAAGAAGATATTTTGAAGAATGTTGATAACCGAACAATTTTTTCAAAGTATCTTTTGAATGAAATGAGGGAATTTTTTACACAATTTAAATTTTGGGGTTAACTATCCCCTTAAGTAAAACCTTTTATAGTTTGGCTGGCAAATAAATGTATGTTTCAATATTATTTTTACTGTAAAACTCAACTCTTTAAGAGTTGCTTTTTTGTAGTGTTATTTCTAGAATATAAATAAAACCTTTAGTTTAAAAAGGGGTGTAATGGAGTTAAACTGAACTTGGCAGAACAGGATACACTTGTTGTATAAGTGTGAAGATTGTCAACTTTCAAGATCAAGCAGTTGTAGAATTGACATTTAAGCAGGGGCTTTTATTCAAAGTAACTAGTTGAGGCAAACAACAAGTGATTTTTCACATAAAGGCAAAAAAACATAATGTGTACGTTGTAGTTGTTGAGCCACCTGTTCATGCAAAGCAAACATTGCTTATACGGTTGACTAATATAACTTATTGAACCGTTGATCTCTGCTATGATTTTCTGCAGTGTGTGATCTTCGCATGCCTGCGGACCTGAAGGTCAGTGTGCCAGAGTTGGAGAAAACCCCTGGAGGAGCTCGATTTCCTGCAAGCGGCCGACGGCATGCTTCTTCTCATTGTTTTCTCTGCCTGGGCTTTTTTCGGATGTTGCGTTGCGGAGGCCTTTGTGTGATTTCACAGTCATTTGAACAACGGTGTCTGCAAAGGATAGATTATGACAGATTACTGCTCAGAAGCCCGGCTCACCGCAGAGATAGAAGGCACTTAGATCACAGATTTGCGCGGAAGCTTTTCTGCAGCAACCTGAGGGACGTTTCAAAACAAATGCGTTTTCTCTCGAGGCGAGCGTATTTACAATCAATGCAGACTTTTCGCTTTTAGATTTCGCAGTGATTTCTTGGTGTCTGAGCGGTTTTGTTTGAGCGAGATCGGGTGCGAGCCGTGTGTGCGGTGGGTGTGTGAGCTCTCTTTGTTGTCTTAGGAGTGTCTAGGGACATTATTTCCAGTTTCTGCTGCTGGGGCCCGGGGCTAAAGGAGGGATTACAGGGTATACAAAGCCAGCTGATTTTTTTGTGTTTCATCACCGCAGCCTTTTGTCTTCCTTTGTGCTGTTGATACATTCTGTACTATACACTCAATTAACATGAATATCGTGCTGTCAGATATGTGACAAGTTGGGATTGATGGCTGACTGATGCAGGACTTGACATGTGCTGTGCATATGGACTTGCCATATGAATACTCTTTCAGTTTTTCATCAGCATGATGAGAAAAAAAGTATCTTGATGTAAAGCTGTAACAGTAATGTGGATAGCACATTCCAGATGATTCAGAAGAACGTAATCCGAACCTGAGTTCTCAATTGGGTTTTGTTTATCAACTTTCATCAACAATTCTAAAATTGCTTAGGAGAGATAAATACAAATACAGAGAATGGAGATGAATGTAAAATTGATGAGACATATTTGAGTTCATATTGCGATCTTTAATAATATTAACTTTTGAGTTAGGACTTGGCAAATATCAGCTTAGTTTGTGTCAAAGTTGAGATTCCGTTTGAAACTCTAATGGAGACATTTGTAAGGTTTCTGTTTTTTCCTCTGGAGAAAACCCTGAGACGTAGGCAAAATTTTCAGTTCTCCATTCAAGCTCTTGACATTTTGAAGAAATAATTCAATTTGAGAGACTGAAGAAGTCGAGTTATTTTATGTTACGGTGCCCACGCACCTCAAACTTAATTAGAAATCAAGATGATATGTTTCCCAGCTACGCAGACCCCGCATCCTTTCTTCCTCTTGCATGAACGTTGTTACACAGAGCAAACATTGTTTTTGATAGAGCAGAAAAGAGATAGAAGTCAGAACTGATCGGTCAGGTGCTGACATGTGTTTGCAGACGATTCTTAAAGATGGCTACAGAATCTGCTGATCTTGTAGCAGATCATTCCACAAATGTGGAACCGAACCAGAGGAAGTACGTTAGGAAGATTTTTTACCTTGTTGGGATGGCACCACAAGACGTCGTTCTTTTGCAGAGCGTAGGGATCTGACAGGTACATACAGCAAGTCTGCATTAGTGAGTGGAGAAAAGGGGGTGCCAGGAGTAGAGTATTGAATGTGATGCGAGCGACTATATGGACCCAATGTACCTTAATGAAGAGAGGAGTGACGCGTGCTCTCTTCGGTTCATTGAAGACCACTCTTGCCGCTGCATTCTGGATCATCTGTAGAGGATTGCTTGTGCAAGCTGGAAGTCCAGCCACTAACGCATTGCAGTAGTTCAGTCTGGACAGAAAAAGAGCCTGGACTAGAACTGGCGTACCGTGCTTGGATAGGAAAGGTCCAAATTTCCTAATATTGTAGAGGATGAATCTACAGGACTGGGTGGTGCTGGCAACCTGATCTGTGAAGTTAAGCTAATCATCGATCACCACTCCAAGGTTTCTGGCCTTTCTGGAAGATGTGATGGTTGATGAGCCCAGTTAAATGCAGAAGTTGTGATGAATCTTTGTGTCGGCCGGGATTACAAGCAGTTCTGTTTTTGCAAGGTTCGGCTGCAAGTGATGGTCCTTCGTCCAGAGCTAAATGTCGGCAAGGCATGCTGAAATGTGTGCAGAAACAGTCGGATTTCCAGGCTGAAATTACAGGTGGGGTTGTGTATGATCCACATAGCAGTGATAGGAAAAGCCATGTTTTCGAATGATAGAGCCTAGGGTTGTCATGTATACATAAGATAGCAACGGACCAAGCACTGAGCCCTAAGGCACCCCTGTGTCATGATGTTGGGACTCTCTCCAGGATACTCTAAATTACCTACCTGAGAGGTAAGACCAGAACCATTGTAGTACCATTCCAGAGACACCCATAGCCTTGAGGGTTGACAGGAGGATGTGGTGGTTAACGGTGTCAGAGGCGGCAGATAGATCCAGTAGGATCTGAGATCCACTGTTCTCGTACAGTGCAGGATTAAGAGTGGGTTTCTTCACTCTTAAAACATGTAAATGTCTTTTTATAAAATGGTCAGTTCTGGTCCTTGATTCTGATTGGCTGAGTTGAGTTCTAAGCCGTTATAAAATACCCCGAACTATAACAACTGCCTGCATTACATAGCCTAAATATAATTGTATTTACTTTATTTTATGAAACCTTGTTACTCTGGAATAACTCCGGTTCGCGTCGTGCCACAACGCCCTTAGCTGTTATAGTATCCACTGTAACCCACTGCTTATTGTATAATTAGGATAGTATATTTGGAAAGCAATTTTTATTTAAAATATTTTTTATTGGCAATTATATACAATTCATATTTTGATTGCAGATTTACAGCCGGTGAAAATAATATTTTCAGTTTATCTCATTTCTATAGTTTTGTGTTTAGGTAAAATGAACATAATATTGAACAATATTCGTCTTATTTATTATTTATATATATTATTATTTATTATTATTTCAAATAAGAATATTGTTTCTGTTTGCATTAATTTTCAGAAAACAAAGGATCCTCTCTATTTTTTAGACCTCATATACTGCAAAGAAAACAAGTTCATATTCACTTTTAACTAATACAACACTAATATTTGTTCATGTATTTAGCAAAATTTTATGAAATTTGGAATGATCTCATTCTATATTTTTTTCGTGGCAGTATATACTGTATGTATACGTATATGAATTGACTTTTATATGATCAGAAGTCATATTGGAATGCATCTCTGTAATGAAAATCCAGAGGCAGACAGGTTGAGAAGCACACTCGTGTCACACCTGCTCCTTTAAAAAAAGACCTGTGCAATGCTCTGTGGAAACCGATCAAACTGCAGTGTGTGTGATTTGTGAGTTGGTTGGTGGTTAAATGCAGCTCCCCGTGGCCAGTTGTGATGGAGGACAGTTGTGCGGTGCTACCTGTTAGCCGTGCCTCACCGGAGGGATACCACATCAACGTGGGTGGCGGCAAATAGCTGTGAGCTAGATTTGCAGGGGCGGATATTATGATTACAATTATGAGATGTTTGTGTAATATGAAACTGATTTCTGTTTTTCATATGTTGAAGGTGTCCATACAACGTGCATGCTCACCTTCAAAAAATATATATGTTATTTAAAACCTCTCAGGTGTCTCTCAGTGGCTTGTGTACAATGGAAGTTAGGCTACAAACATTTATTAAAATATTTTCTTTAGCGCTCTGAAAAAGAAAGTAAGTCATAAAGGTCTGGAGTGACACGAGGCTGAGAAAATAATGAAATCATTGTATTTTTGCTTGAACTATCCCTCACATCTCTGAAGTATCTGTTGAATGAATTTTCAAACGTCAACTTTAGTCTCTTTCGTTGAGGCGCAGCTCTATATGGTGAGAATTATCGTGCTATCGGCGGCATGAAGTCGGCGGGGACTGCCAATTCATCATTTTGTGTCAGATGGGCTCATTGTCATTGGTTGTGTAAGCATGTATTACCACTGGATGTTTATGGAACCATGTGCTCAGACACTTTATCATGCATCTGTGCATCAGTCTGCATGCATGAAATATGCATGATCGAACAATTTGCTTGCTCAGCCTGTAGAATGCATGTTTTGTGAGATACAAGTATTTCTATTTGTATTCATTCATTCACCGTGTGTTTCAGTCAGACTGCGCTGACCTTGGGACCTTGTGCATTTGTGACCTTGCGACCTGATTGATAGCCTTTCACATCAATCATGCATTGTATGCGAGATGATGCATTTCTCTCGGCTGAATGTTGTGACACAGTTTACATATGCCTTACCAACAGAACGTAATGCCATCAGATCTGAGAGAGTCATTTTCTCAATCTGTAATTTTGTCTCTTTTTGTTAGTTCAAACTGTTTTAAAGCTACAATCTGTAACGTTTGCCATCTTTGTTTAAGACGTAAAATTGCAGGTTACTTACATCACTTTACATGAGTTGACGATATTTCCTATCAAATTATACCCTCGATTGTAACTCAGTTTATAATTCCTTATTATAGATTTACCGTTCTGGGTTGAGGAAAGAAAGGAGACAGTTTTGAATACTGTTTGTCATATACTTGCTTAAAAAACAAATGTTTGTAACCAAAAGAATTCTAGATTGCAGCTTTAAAACAAGAAAATATTTACTTAGAGAGCAAAATTACATAATTTATATAATTATAATAAATCTAAAGGTATGTCAAGAATTAAGTTTGTTTTTAACACCATTAGCAAATATGTTTTGCCGGTTCAGTAGAAGTCTAAAAAATGTTTAGATACGTTTTTGCTAAATAAAACAACAAAGGAGTTTAATTGATGCGTGATAAAAATAATTTTATTCAGTTTCATTATGTAGCAAGTACATTTTATTTTAAGCATTTTTTTATTATTTGAATAAATTATATTTTTGTCAGTGACAATTAAATAAAATAAATGTAACAAAACCTAATGTATTCTGGCATATTGCAAGATAAAGTCAGCTAGGACACTATACGTTCAGAGATTATTGATCTTTCATCATTTTGTAAGATCATCATGACTGCCACATTCAGACAGATGAAAGATCGTCTCACTAAAAGCTTTCTTACGACAAGCCTTGGCCAGCTTTATCGACAGCTGTGAGAGATGACCCTGCGCTTCTGCACGATATCAGTGCGCTGCGATTCATTTAAAATAAATTTGTGACAAGTTCCTTTATAGACCATCGAGACTGTGAAGTGCGTCAATGGCACACACCAACAGTGAATTCATTTCCCTCTGAAAAGCGCTTGTCATTACCGGCCCATCCGCCAGGTCCTTCTCCCATCATGCCTGGGGCGCTCCATCAGCTTGTTCAAGCTACGGGAGGAGAGGTTAAACAGGCATTTCCAATGAGCTGACTACTCGATCGGCCCTCTAGTTAATGGGCATTCACAGGACACGAGTCAATGTCACTCAGCGTCACCACACTCAGATATGGCACTCGGGGGCTAATTGATTATCATCCAGCGAGCTATTAAAAAGATATTTTACCTACTGTGACGCTGTGGTTTTAAGCAAATGGACCGCACTACGTTCAAAGCAATGTTTGATTGTTTTATTGTAGTGCTATCAGCCTACAGGCCAGTATTGGCCAGTAACTCACTTCAAGTCTACGTGCTAGTAAATACATATTTAGAGGCGTTTTTATGACAGTTTAGACAAAATATCATCATTTTAATAACCTATATTTTTATTTTCAAGTTACATAAATTATTGTGGTGATTTTGTAACTATTTTCAAGGTGGCTAATTTGTATGAGTTTGTATGATTTTATTTGTTCGTTCTAGTTTCGATTGATAAGTATACCAGTCATTTTAGGTTTAGGGGTTAGGGGAGGGGCTTCAGTATTGTTTTTTTCCAATAATCGTACGTTTTTGTTTGATTCACATCGTACGAAGTCAAGTCAAGTCCCATCGTGGGTTTTGTGTTGTGCATAGTGCATTATTTGTGAGATTAATATTCGCGATGATTTCTAATGACACAAGCGTTGAAAAAAATCACAAGAGGGTTATAACTGGTGTGTTTTATGTCATATATTAAAACGTGAAAATATTTAGAGTTTTTTTTGCTACAGGCCGTATTTCAGGTTATTTAGCAAAAACCCATTCAAAAACTGAGACTTTGGGGCGATGGAACCGGAAGTCTTAAAATGCGAACTCACTTCCCGGGTTTGCATACAAAAAAGGTCCAAGCACTCCATAAAGCTGTCAACAAAGCTGTTTATCCTTGTGTCTCTACTAAAGAAGACACACCAGACCTGATCTTCCAACGTTTCAAGATGAGCATGCACAGCACTTAGCCTACCTGGAACTCTTAAAACATGATCGGGTGCCCCGGGGCTTCTTTGAAATTAAGATTTCATCATGGAATGGCAGGGGGAAAAGCATGTGGAAGGAGTCATTTGAAATCAACAGAAAAGAAACAGCAACAGGGGGTCACAGAAGTGATGGCTGTGTCCCGTCATGTGTAGGATTGAACCGCTGGACCTAAATGTACTCTAAAAATACACACGGCAGAAAATGACAGTGCTGGTACTTCTCAGATTGCACTTCAGGAAGGACCCTGCAACTTGCGGGGGGGCTGTCATTCTATATCTCCTGTCTAAGGGTGATTTAAGGATATTATGCTTGAAACATGTAGTAATAGTAGTTAAATATGGACTGGGAAACAGCAGGGATCAGTGAGTGAGAAGTGATAAGAAATAGTGAGTCACAATGTAATGATACGATTATTTCTATAGTGTAATATCTTTGATATTTGTGGGAGTCTATATCGAGGTTAAAAAAAGATGTTTATTTCCTTTGAATATCTATTAACAAATATCAGTGGTTTTATGGGGAAATGACTCAAAGCTCTGATTCGACAGATTTAAACACAAGCAGACCAACGTGAGAAAAACTAATAGAAGTGGTTTCAGAGACAGTTTTAATCAACACCTTCTGTTACAGCAGGCAGACCCAGTGGGCTGTAGTGATCTGACAGAGCTTCGGGTGAACACGCTTAAGACTGCCAGTCTCGCAATACGAATGTTCCTGCGTGTCTCTGTACCTCCATTAGTCATAATGAGGTTCAGCCATTGCCACTAATGACAGCCTGTTCGAAAGCATCGTACAACACACTGGGCATTTGAGAGGCAGGACTGCGGGGGCTCCATGTGCTTTCTAATTGATGTTTTTTTACGATTTTGCACATTTATTCACAATTTTGATTTTTGCAAACACCTGCATAATTTACTCTACGATTGATTTGTAGCACAGCAGTTGATCACACTAATAATATTGCGAATAGGTTACGGAAGTATTATCACGGTATCTGTGGACCATGCAAAATGTTGTTTTCTCTCTCAGAACATATAGTTTTATGTCTTTTGGGTTTCCATTTTCCAACATTAGTTTAGCCATTATTTATAATTATCCAGTGATATTTTTTGTATGCACAAGGATTCTAAAAACAGCTGGTGCTCTTGTCTCACCATCATCGAGTCCATCTAATATTGCACAAAGAGAAAAAACTCAGACAGACTAAATCCAGAAGAACTGTGGCATTCAAGATGCTTGAAGAAACCTACCTGCAAAGCTACCTGAAAAACTATATGCAAGCATATCTAGGACAAATGCTGAAGGGTTGTCACACCAAATATTGATTTTATTTAGTCAATAGAAGTTTATTGACAATTCATTTTTGAAAACATCCCCACTTCACAGAATTCTTCACAGTGCCGTAAACTTATCAAAGTACTGCAGCTTTTTAGGTAGGTTTCTGTGTATATATAAATTAAAGGTCCAATGTGTCATTTTAAGTAGGATCTATTGACAGAAATGCAATATAATATTCATAACTATGTCTTCAGAGGTCTATAAAGAACTATCATAATGAAGCGTTATGTTTTTATTACCTGAGAATGAGCTGTTTCTATCTACATACACAGCGGGTCCCCTTGCATGGAATCACCATGTTGTTTCTACAGTAGCCCTAAATGGACAAACTGCTCTACAGAGCAAAGAAGCGAAAACGTCATCTTAGTCCTCTGTCAGCCGCCGTACTGCTTCAAAATGGAGGGGTGGAGTGAGCCATTGGTTGCACTTTCTCAACCTCACCGCTAGATAGTGCTAAATTTCATACACTGGACCTTTACTGCTATCACTCGGATTCGCCTTTAACTTTGTTTGTTTAGTTTTTTCTTTTTAGGCCAAATAACTATCAATCATTAGATGAGTGTATGACGACAGCTGCAAAATGTTGAACGGATCATGAGGCATTCACAATATTATAATGTGTGTAATACTAACACACTATTGATACTCGGTTATTGACAATGCCGGTATATAGTGAGACCCCTCTATGTATGTACATGCTGCATGTGTGTTCCCTGGGACTCAAACCCATGACCTTTGCACTCCTAAACCAATCCTCTACTTATACAGTAGATGTGTTTGTGTGTCTACAGATGTCTTACATTACTTATATTAAATATTACATATTTATGGTGTATCTCTCTCTATCTCTCTCTCTCTCTCTCTCTGTCTCTCTCTCTCTGCCTGCTTGTCCTCCTCTGATGTGCTGTAATAATACCGTAAGACTTTTCTCTCAAGCCGAATTCTACCCAGCTGTTCCGAATGACTGCATTACAACTACTGTAATACATTTCTCTCTTCCTCTCGCACATCAGGCTCAATAGCTCTATTAGTGATCATGAAGGAACAAATGTAACATTGTCAATATTAGATTGCGTTGAACAAACCCCCACAGCCGTCACCACCGATAACAAACAAACAAACGGCCCGCTCGACTGGATAGAGACGTTTCCTTTACAGTCAATGCATTATTCATTACTGCTGCTATTTATCGTTGACACTGTTTCAGCGTGCTCTACGAGTTTTTTGCGAGAGGACATTTTTAGATTTTCACTGCTTGACATGTAGAGGATTATTAACAGTCAAATGTAACGTATGTCTACACTAGATGTAGCGCTACATGACAGCAAGTTTAGATTTGTAGGGACGTGGACACGGCTAAAATGTCTTTAGAGTTTCTTGCCAGGGAAGACAGAATTTTCATTTGTGGGTGAACTGTTCCTTTAATGTTGTCACCTTATCAATGTTCATGAATCATGCTGATAAGCTTAATGATACATCCCCCTGTTTTTCATGTCTCAGTTACATTAGTAGACCAAGGCAACTGATGGACATCTTTCAGTTTTGTTCTATATTATATTGGTTGGCTTAGTGTGACTATTGAGTCGATCTCACATGTCTGATGTCATGACTAGCTTTTTCGGTGTGTGCCTGTGGTCACGTGGGCAGAATAATGTGTGTTTGGTATGTGGGTATTAAAAATTGAATCAGCCTTGTGAAGAGATGGATTATTGAGTGGCTTTTCTCACAAGAGGAAACGCAGATGTCCTCACATTGTTGAGATAGCATCAAACACATATTATTCTGCCCATGAAAGACTCATGGATGTGTCCCAGTGTGCTTGTATTGTGAAAGATAAATCATGAATCTCTCAACATGACATATTTCAACTCAACCTGTAACTTTCTTATGTGCCTGGGCTGGACATCATCCAACGACTAAACTGCTGCTGTTATGCCAGATTCTAAAGATGCCTTAATGGGTTAATGGCATCTGTGGATTGTAGAAAAGCAAACAGTTCTGGAGCATTTTTGAAAACCTTTGTAATTTTTCCTACTATGGTAGTCGATGGTGGCCAAGAACTGTTTACTTCCAAGCATTCTTCCAAACATATTTTGTATATGTAAAAATTTGTTTTTACCTTTTAGCGTTGTTAATGTAAATGTAAAACCAAGTCTGTACAAAGACTACAATAGTTTGGACATTTAATTTTATTTTGCCTTTAACTGTCTACCCTCTGAAATATGTTGTTAAATTAGCAGTGGCAAAAAAAAATCTTAATCCCCAATTCTGGCTATGACCCATTGCCCCTTGATTGATGTGTTTTGCTGTGCAGCATGACGGTATCGTCCCATAACAGATTCTGTTCTTCACACCCCAACCCTTCAGAGACTGGCCAGACATTCTCCTTGTCCTAATGCCCGCCTGTGTTCCATTCATACAGTGTTTTTCCGTCATTGGCCTTTTGGAGGAATCCATCAGGAAACAAGGCACATTGTGTGGCGGCCCCTTGTGGCTGGTGTAATTTGAACAGACAGTGGTGTGAATGAGAGGCGTTCCGCTGGAGCCCGTTTCATTTGGCCATGATGAATAGCTCTCTGTGCCACGGGAGAGTGGTCGCTCACACTGAGGATCAGGCCCGGCCGGGCAGAGGGCTTTTCGTGCCGTTACAGGTTATTAATCGTCGGGTCGCTTCCCTACGGTGCTTCTGCGAGGTCTTGCCAGAGATGGAGGGCTTGACACGACCAGAGGTGCCATGCCGAAGGAGGGTATTACAGTCTGGGACCCGGGCCTTCTCATTCAGCCGAGAACAAAGGGCTTTCTTGTGATAGATTGGCAGGGTTTTTTTTCCTTCTCGCTCTTCCTCCACAGGCATCCTCTGCCAATTTCTCTGGATGTGTCCTTGTTAGTGCACACACTTGTTAGGGTTTCCTGACCACTAGCTTGATTTTATTTAGATTTTTTTGCATGAATACAATTAACTTCTTGCAGTTGGAGATCAGAATCTGCCTTCAAAGTGTTTGTTTATGTGTAATTTTTTATGTTGAAATGGTTTCAGCTTAGTCTCTGCCTCATCTGACGCACATCATGCTAACTGGAAATAAATGCAGCCATCTGGGACGCTGTAATCTGATTGGCTGATTCCTGAAGATTGAAAGTTATGGTTTAGACTATTTAAAACACATGGTTTTGAGGATGCAAGAGAGAGTGTCAAATCTTTGCAAGATATTTCAAGAGTGCCTGACATAAAGTAGATTGTATAATTTTGTCCGTTCAGTGTGTTGAATAATCTGTATTTATTACTTGAGTACAGACAGACATTTTTGGTATTATATTATAAAAGCCATAGTTTTGTTTGCACTGGTTGTGTGGTTTTGTACTTTTTTCTGTGGAAAACAGGAGGAGAATTTGTGAAGAATATTGACTCTTTATTGAAGAGAATATTGACTCTTCGAATGAGTTGAAAGTAGGAATGCATGATAAATTATCAGCCATATTGGTATCGGATGATAAATAGTCATTTTCAATGTTATCGTTATCGGTCGGTATTGGCTCTAAAATGAAGGCAGATATATTCTAGCTGATAAATCATAAATCATTTCCTCTGTTTAAACTTCTTCAGCTGAACGCTGCTCACAGTTAAATAACAGTACAGTACTTTCTTTCTGTTGTGATCATTCTGCTATAAGCAAAACGTTGTTGGTGAAGGTAAAGTATGTAGAAGAACAAAAGCGTATAGCTTGAATCAGACTGCTGTCTGAATGCTTTCTGTCTGGAGATCTGTTAGACATGTGGCATTTTCTGGGTTGCTCTGGAAGAACATCTTTAATTTGTTTATTGAATAGAAAAATATAGCAGAAAAGTTTGAAGGTTAAAGAATCGTTACAGTGTAAAATAGGCTTTTTGCTTGATTTTCAGGGAAAAAAGAGAACTAATGGTTATTTTGTTTTCTGCAGTGAATCTTTTCAAATAAAAGCACTCGTCCACCTTTTGTTTCTGAGTTAGGGAATTTTATACTCATATTTAGATACTGTATATTAGGCATGGGCCGAATACCGGTTTCAAGGTATACCAAGGTTCAAAAGAGTTAAGGTTTCAAAACCACACTTTTCTGTGATACCGTTTCTAAGGTATGAGCTGTGTTTACAGAAAAATACATAATTAAATCATGTAATTCATTGTTGATGTTTATGTCTAATATATATATATGACAAAAATATATTTTTTAAAAAGAATATTGTAATTTTAAGGCTTTATTTTTTACCTGACACACATGTTCTATATGTTGGTTCAAAATGAAATGTATTGTGTCCAGTTGAAAAGTTGTTTTTGTACACGCAGACATTTGGAAATAACACATTTTAGTGTTGTAATAGCAATACCGTAACGGCGTGAAACCCTGGAATTTTTTGTTAAGGTTATTATACCGCCAAAATCTCATACCGGCCCATGCTTACTGAATATCAGGCAATTTATCGGTTTACGATATATCGGCTGCTAATGTTAAAGAATGATCTGTTATCGACCAAAATTGACCTATTAGTGGTGCATCGCTAGTTTAAAGCAATGTATTAACGCGTAATGAATGACAGAATTTTGGGTGAATTATCCCTTTTAAAAAGGGAATAGACGGCCAGGATGAATGTAGCTCTTCTTCCTGCGTCTTTGATTCTCTGCCCCGTCGACTCGTAGGATTAGCAGAGCAGCTGGTGAAGCCGTTGTGCTAGCCGAGGTGAGGCCTGCAGCGGTCCTAACGTGCAGCCGAGAGGTTTTCCACTGATGAATGTGGGTCATGTTTAAGTCGACTTGTTCGTTGAACCCCGTCTTTCCATAAAGTCTTTATGCGATTCATCTGTAGCTGTCAGAGCAAGCCCGAGCATTCTGTTTAGTCTCTGCACGCCACCAATTACTCAGCGCACTCCCTCGGGGAAGCACCATTAGACCAGGCTCTGAGATTTTACGTTTTAAATTCCTGAATATCACAGCTACACGGCAACGAATCTGAGTGAAGTGGGTCTTATCGCTCGCTTCTTATTTCTCTCTCAGTGATAGGAGAGAGATTCTCTTGGGTGCCTGTGTAAGCAGAGAGCTGCGCGTGGGGGTGCGCGCCACTGCAGGTTTTTGCATGGCATGCACATTCATTTCTCTTTTCAGCATTGCTTAGATGGAGTGTAAGTTTGTGTGTTTATTTAGGGACTCTTGCGGCAGTTGCATTGGTAGCCACACACTTATTTTGAAGGTTCCACAATTGAAGCCTGGTACATGTTTAAAGGGGTGATATCACAAGCCTTTAACAAATATTATTGTTTGTTTTTGATGTAATTGCAATGTGGATACACGATTTAAGGTTCAAAAACGTTGTATTTTCATACCGTGCATGTTTGTATCTCCTCTTTGCCCCTTCTCTCGAAAACGTGCAGATTTTTTTCAATCGCTCTGAAAAGTGAAGTGTGTTATGATTGGCCAGTCAACCAGTGCGTAGTGATTGGTTCAATACTGGAAGCGTGTGACGGAAATGTAACACTTCTTAACATATTTGGAACATCAGGTTCCAAAGTAATTGTACTGACAGGTACACCCACCTTACTTGCGTATACATTTTGGGCGGTCTTAGTCAAATCATACCACGAACTGACGTAGATTGGTGAGGGTTTGGTTACAAGAGGCGTTTCAGGCAGGTCTGGGTGAGCATTCGCTTTTAGATAAGTGCATCTTTTGTTTCCGACACTTTAATGTTTGCACTTTTACGTGTCTAATACATGCATGGGCAACTTCACATCAAATAACACATCAAAGACGCAGACAAACACATATTTGCGCAGTATGACCCCGTTAAGGTTACGATCCTGTGAGAAGTGACAACTGAGGACAGGAGGTGGAGTTCATGTTGTGTCTTTGGAGGCAACTTGATGTAGATAAACGAAGGTAGATTACGAGGGCTCTTTGGACCCTGGCCTGTATCCCTGTAATACAGTTGTGTCATGGTTGTCCCATCTTCAGTTTTAGATGGTATGCTCATAGACTGTTTATGAAATTATTGCACACAAAAGACATTGTGAGATGCTTATTTGGAACTGAATTTCTGTAATCTGGGTACATCAGTCCACCGGGATACAATTTTTTTTATACAAGTTCCAAGGTAGATGCAATGGGCGGTTCCAGGGGATAAAAAGTCAATGACACCAAAACTCATGACCCATAGATTAATTTACAAATGTATGCACTGATGTCTGATATTCTGTGTATTGAAAATAATATACAGCTCTGGAATACATCAAGAAATCACTACAAAACTACTAATTCGAGATTTCTACATGCATGGTGGCCATTTCATTGTGAAGAATGTGTCCAAGAAAAGTAAATTAAGGGAGTCACCCAAAAGTGTAAATACATTAATATTGTGTTTTTTTAAATGAATATAAACTTGTTTTCTTTGCAATATTTGAAGTCTGAAAAAATTGCATCTATTTCTTATTCTCCATTTGCTGCAAATAAAAGTAATATTATTGTTTGGAATCTAGGAGAAACGCTGACTAAAAACAACAAATATTAAATAAAAGCATTCTCTTCCCGAGCTGTGTATTAAAAATACAAAAATTCCATTATTCCACTTTAAACGTTTAAGACTGTATCATGTCACATTAAAGCGTGATCACTCTGTTTTCATTATGGACATGATTAATATGACCCTTATCAATATATATACATTATTTTACCTTTCATATTACAAGCATGTGCGAAGAACAATAAGGTCCTAAGCTTTGAAGATTATTAAAAAAGAGGTGTTTAAACACATCTGTAACTCCATTTGTCACGCTGCAAATGGCAATGATTAATTCGTCATGCTGGAAATAGAAGGTTAAGTCATATTCATGCATACAGAAAGATTGCATACTGTGCAATTTACATACAATTTACTGCAGGAATCATATGGTAGACTTTACATTAGGCTTTATTCTCAGGGCTATTGACCTCCCATAAACGTCATTTATGTAGTGTCAAGCTGAGGCTATGGTTCTTACGCTCTCATTTTGTTTTTTCCCTTTCCATCTTTGGAAGGAAAGCTCTTAGAGGAAGTGAGCCTGTTTCTAACAAGACAGCTCTGAGAAATGGGAAAAAGTGCGCGGTCAACAGCTGGAAGCCAGGATGTCACGGCGACTGAGCCCAGCTGGAACATCTGTCCCCTGCATTAGAGCATCTCTGTCAAGAGATGGCTCCGTGTCGGTGCCACACTCATCCTCCTTCAGGGAGGAGAAAAGCTTTTCTGCATCACTCGGGAGAAAAAAGAGAGCCTAGAGTCTAAGGCCTCTTTATTTTGACCTATCCGGATGAAAAGACTAACAAAGCTTGAATTCTGGCCCTTGCACGGGTGTGCTGCAAACATCTTAAGTCAGGCATTTGTTGTTGTTTCCACCGGACTGGGGGATGTGATAATGTGGGGCGTGTGTAGGAATAACATGTCTGTTGAATTGTGTGAAGATTTCACAGAGCAGCTTTAGAGATTTGTTGTTGGTTCATAGATTCTTTTGCTTGAAGAGATACTTTAGGAGTATTTGTTTGCACGTCAGGGGGCTTTTTACTTTAATGGTTGATCTGTTTTCCACAAGTATTTGGGAATGTTACGGGTTCTTCCAAACATATACATGGTATATGGATGCTCTTGAGTGCCGCAGAGATGACATATCTTTGTATGCAAACCCCTGAAGCAAGGAGCATTTTAGTACTTCTTGCCCCAAAAGTCTATGGGATTTTTGCATGGGTTTTTGGTATATGGGTCTGTGAAAAAAACACACCAGTTATAACCCGCTCGTGATTTTTTAAAGCCTTATTGTGTCTTAAAACCGTGGTTGTTACAAGTTGCTAAATGCTACTACTTCCTTTGGCGGGAACATTAGATCTCATCGCGCATATAAATCTTACCAATAGTGCAACATGGGCACAAATATCTAAAACGTAGATGCGGATTAATTCATGGAGTAATTACTTACCAGGGAAGACGTTTTTAATAAAGTTTGAAAGTGTTGTGGGAGTCTTGGTGGTGGTGACGTCGATATGGAGCGACCATGGTGTAGTCTGTTTATACCCTCATGTTAGATTTTTACTTCTGGCCATTGTATTTAGGCTTCAAAAGTAACAAATGTTGTGTTCATTTGTAAAGATGATCTTGATAGACCAAACGTGTAAACATCATTAGCCTTTGTTAATCACAGAGCTTTTTGGGTGACAAAAATCACCCTTAATGCGATCTAAAAAAAATTCTCTATAATTATTTTTCAGTTACGGTTTGGACTACTGCTAAATAAAAAAAAATAAGGTAAAAATAATTCAACTGTATAGTTAACATCTCTGGTGTGAACGCATTAGAAATCATTAAGTATTAAATAATCAAATTCAATAACAGTAGTTTGAACACAGCCTTAACATTTGCTATTTCTGTCTTTCTAGTTGCTGTACAAAATAAAAGTCATCATGCAATAAATAAATATGTTGTAATATATTTTTTATATTTATATACGCAGAATATATTTTTTAATGGAAAATGTTTTTATAAGAAGAAAATAAATGTTCTTCAGTAGAACTAGAAATAGATTTTACCAAACCAAATTTGAAAGAAACATTGGGCTGGATCTTACAAAAGTACCCAATGTACTTTTATGTAAAAGGCGTCTCGTTTTATTTCTTGAAATGAAAGATCAAAAATAAGGATCCACATGTGAAATATTTTTTGTTGTTGTTCTATTGCCCAAACTCTCTCTATCCCTAAAATCCAATAGATGAATCCAGTGCACACACCATTCAGAGGTCCATTACTAGAACTGAGTGGTCTCTCTTGAAGATGAGGCCGTCTTTAATCCCTCGCACCCGCCGTTTAGCTTCTTGAGGCCATGAGGGATTTAAACTAATGTAACACATCACAGAGGTTGATAGATTGTTCTGTAAGGCTCCCGCTCAATTCAAATATGACCCTGGCTCATTTAGACTGACTCCAATTATAAATGGAGTGAATTATTTCTGTAATTCTTTGCCTAATGAAATGTGATTCGTGTGGTTGTTTTAAGACAGCGATGGGGAATAAATCAGTTGCTCGTGCACCTGATTGACTGTTTATAAAATGGGCCGTGACCTCGTCTCGTGTACAGAAAGGTGTTCGGAATTGCTGTAGGTTTTTGCTTTATTCCGTCATAAAATATGAATGTCACTCCTCTCCAGTGATTTACTGAGCTCTCAGCTTCATGAACACACGCAACCTTGCAGTCAGACACGGCTCGGCAGGGTAATGTGTGTCATCTCATAATCTCTGTAAAGTGGACAGATCTTACAAATGCATTCAAGTTAACAGCTGAGCGTGTTTAGTGGCGAGTGCTGTTTCTGTAAGCGTAAAGGCAGATCGCTGTGTTTGTGTTCATCGCAGCAGATGTTTGATGTGTAATACAGCATCATTACGGCGAGCTTTCAGAAAGCAATAGAAGCACACGCAACATCATTGGAGAGACTGCAATAGATCTCAACACCTTCTGGAAAGGGGCTTTGGGAAATAAGCGTATGCTTGACAACTCTGGTGCTTTTCACAGGGGGGATGAGTGTGTTGTCTGTATGTGTGTGTTTTAGACAAACCAGCTCACTTTGAGAAGGACACTCCAAGGAGGCAAATGTTGATTGCATGATAGCATTTGAAATCCACCAGATGATACAAATTTAATGTTGACAACCACCCTGCCTCCAAAGACCACACAAGTACTGTACACTTAACTGTTAAATGCATTGGCAGCTGGTGCCTCTTAAAGGGATCGTTCCCTTAAAAATGAAAATGTATTGCTCATTTGTGTTGTTTCAAACACGTATGACTTAATTTTCCGTCCATGGAATACCTAAAGAAAAAAGCATGTTAAAAATCAAAGTCCCCTTTTACTTTAATATTATGGAAATAAAAGCAATAACATTATTACATTTCTCCACTTGGATAATGAAAGTCCTGCGAGCCTGTTCACACAAGAATGATAACTAAAAAGATAACTATAATAAAAACAATTTTGTCTACATCAACGAATGATAATGGTCTATTCTAGTGCTGTTTAATAGCAATTGATTGAATTCAAAAGAAATGTTTGTTTTACATTATGTATGCGTGTGGCGTGTATATGTATATATAAATGCACAATGTGTGTGTATATACAGTATATATCACAAATATTGAACTAAATATATTTACATTTATTTTCAAATGTAATTAACATTATGTAAATGTATAAATATATAATGAATTTATATATAAGTAGACATGTCACACACACAATTATGTTATAAACACAAACCAAAATATATTTCATTTTAAGCTTCCGTGCTGTAGTTTCACATGTGACATATTTAAGTATAAATATTAGCAATATATAAGTCATTTTCTTTAATATATCTATGCACGTTTGTGTATTTATATATAGCCTACAAATAAAAATATACACACCACACACATATATTGTAAAACACAAAAAATTTCGATCAATTCATCGATTCGACAGCACTACTTTAGTCTAAGCTTTTGTTTTCTCTTTCAGTGTCACATTTTAAATGCGTGAGACCTTTAAATGTGATTGTTTTTTACTGTAAATATTTTATTGTTTATCTAAAATTATTATCGTTTCTCTATATCTGTACTCTTTTCTGTAGTTATGGTGTGGATGCTGCTATTCTCTTAGAATCTTTATTTTTTTGGTTATTATCATCGTCATTGTGCCTTATATGAGGGTGATACGACATCATTTTCGGGCGATCTAACCCTTAAACAGTGGAATACTGTAACTATAATCTTATCTGTCATTGTTTATAGCCAACAAGATCTTCTCTTAAGATTTGGTCTACTGTCGTATTCTCTGTCAAACAGGTTTTGGCCCTGGAGAATGTGCTGTAGCTCAAACGCTTCAGAGCTCCTCTGGGGAAACAGAGGCAGGATCCTGGCAGGTTTCACAACCACTTATGTCCTTGAGGGCTCATTATTGGAGTAAAATTAATGATGAGCTTTACAGTCACGGGGAGTAAGCGGCTGCTCTGTACACCCATCGAACGCCCACAGTCCATTTATGTGTACATGTTTATCTCTGCTTCCTACTTAAACTGTCTTTAATCTGCTTTAATGTGCCAAGATTAATCTTAAAAAAAGGAACGTGCATGAAACAAGATCCATTTTATTTGACGTTTAATGTCTTTCTTAAGCCTGCAGCAAACTTTAAGGAATTGTTCATTGTGTATCTAAGATCAATAATTCGTACCTAATTTGTTGACCATTTTTACCCATAATATCTTTAATGTTTCTCTAATGAACAACTGAGATGCCAAAGAAACTAAATAAAATGTCTGTAAGGTTAATTTTTATTTTATGTTCTTCTGTCGACCAAACCAAAATACCACTTTCTGTCACCAAATGTCTGGATGTTTACATTCGTTTTTAACAGTGGAAACAAGTACAAGGCGATCTTCTGGTCCGTAGTCACGTTACTTTGGTAATGTCAGTTTCATGAAGGAATGCCCGTAACATCTCATCTCTATAAAAGATCCCCTAAGGCCAAACTGAATCTTGCATTTCCCTTTTTACAGCGAGCGTTCTAACCACACTCGACTTGCAGATGAATTGACATGAAATAAATATGGAAGCTTTTAAACTACAGTGTTTTTTGAAAGGCTGTAAGACTTTAAGATCACATTACGCTACGTGAAAAAGAGCCCGGCTCTTTACACAGCCCGCACATAATAGTGGATTCATTATGGTGATTGCGGCACCGGGGGAGATAATGAAGAACATGACACAGGTTTATAGCTTGACAAGATGATAAAAGCAGGTGCGTAGTGAGATCCTGGATGAATCGGGCCCTCTCCGTCAACTGAGATGCATGTTTAAACTGGGTTTTTCTTCAATTTGGCGCAGTGGGTTTTCAGAAATGAAATTTCTTTGCAACACACATTGCAAACGCAGGAAGCTGTTTCCTGAATGGCTAGCCACGGCATTCATGTCTCACGGTGGAAAGGATTTCTTTGTATATAAATAAAAGCTATTTGAAAAGTAGTACAAAGAAATGAAGACATGACAGAACACGCTTTATACAATTAAAGGTGCTGTGTGTAATTTTTTGAGGATCTATTGACATACACTGAATACAATATAAATACACCTACACAGTCTCAGGGGAATTCGTGACATTGTCACGAACTGTCATCTAATAATTTGTGTTTACTGACAGTCAGCACGGCTTTATCGTGTCACCCAGCACGACTTTCAATCTAATGTATTTGAATACGCGGTATCTTTCATATGTATAAATATATATCAACGCAATCGGATGGTATTTCATACCTATTTTGTGGCTCATTCATGTGAATTCTTATATTTCCTACAAATAGGAATGTTTTGAATTGACTTTTCCCCAGTGACATTAGGTTTAGGGGCGGAGTTACGGGAGCCTTTTATCATTGTTTTGCCACCTTGTGAAACTCAAATTGTTTGCAAGATTTGCCTTTGCGGCTGTGATTTCAGAGCTGGGGTGAAGTGAGGTGTTTGGCTAGCCACCACCTAAAATATGTACGACTTCTTTTGATATCAGATTATACAACCTGCTCCTTAACACCTCCAAGACAAAGGAGATCATCGTGGACTTCAGGAAGGCGAAAGGAGGCACACACGACCCCATCCACATTAATGGGATGGCTGTTAAACGTGTTTCCACTTTTAAGTTCCTGGGGACTCATATTTCGGAGGACCTGTCCTGGACCACCAACACCTCATGCCTGGTTTAAGAAGGCTCACCAGCGTCTCTTCTTTCTGAGGACACTGAAGAAGAACCAACTGTCTTCAACTATCCTGGTGAACTTCTATCGCTGCACGATAGAGAGCATCCTGACCAACTGTGTCACAGTCTGGTACGGGATCTGTTCTGTTGCTGAGCGTAAGGCACTGCAGTGGGTGGTGAAAACAGCCCAGCGCATCACAGGGACTACACTTTCTCCCATTGAGGACATCCAGAAGAAACGCTGTCTGCGTCGAGCTCACAGCATTCTCAAGGACTCCTCTCACCCCGCTCATAGACTGTTTACTCTCCTGCCTTCCGATAGGCGCTTCCGGTGCCTCCGGACAAGAACCAGCAGACTAAGAAACAGCTTTTTTCCCAGAGATGTTTCATTATTGAACTCTGCCCCCCACTGATTCCACTACCTCTCTTACCTTGAACTCCAAGCTGCTATAACATTGTTTACACTGCACTACAGGGCTGCATGCATGACTGAACTGTACACACCAGTACTTCATGTTGTCTGCTCTACTGGACTGTTTACACACGCACAGCATCATTTGCACTCTATACTGCTCACTTGCACATCTGAAATATGCTCATTTGCACTAATGGACCACTTTCATAACTGCACTAACTTATCTACTGTCTGTAACTCTATTAACTCCATCCACTCATCCACTGCACTGTAACTCTATTAACTGCATCTACTCATCCACTGCACTGTAACTCTATTAACTGCATCTACTCATCCACTGCACTGTAACTCTATTAACTGCATCTACTCATCCACTGCACTGTAACTCTATTAACTGCATCTACTCATCCACTGCACTGAACTCTATTAACTGCATCTACTCATCCACTGCACTGTAACTCTATTAGCTGCATCTACTCATCCACTGCACTGTAACTCTATTAACTGCATCTACTCATCCACTGCACTGTAACTCTATTAACTGCATCTACTCATCCACTGCACTGTAACTCTATTAGCTGCATCTACTCATCCACTGCACTGTAACTCTATTAGCTGCATCTACTCATCCACTGCACTGTAACTCTATTAGCTGCATCTACTCATCCACTGCACTGTAACTCTATTAACTGCATCTACTCATCCACTGCACTGTAACTCTATTAACTGCATCTACTCATCCACTGCACTGTAACTCTATTAGCTGCATCTACTCATCCACTGCACTGTAACTCTATTAACTGCATCTACTCATCCACTGCACTGTAACTCTATTAGCTGCATCTACTCATCCACTGCACTGTAACTCGATTAGCTGCATCTACTCATCCACTGCACTGTAACTCTATTAGCTGCATCTACTCATCCACTGCACTGTAACTCTATTAGCTGCATCTACTCATCCACTGCACTGTAACTCTATTAGCTGCATCTACTCATCCACTGCACTGTAACTCTATTAACTGCATCTACTCATCCACTGCACTGTAACTCTATTAACTGCATCTACTCATCCACTGCACTGTAACTCTATTAACTGCATTAACTCATCTTCTGGACTGTTATACTGCACCGTAACTTTAATAACCGCATTAACTCATCCACTGCACTGTTACTTCAACAACTGCATTAACTCACCTATTGCATTGCAACTTTAACAGCTAATGTCAATAATCTATGCACACTTAAATCACTTGCACTATTGTTTAGTCTAAATTATTATCTGCTCATATCCACCTGTACATTAATGTTCATAGTGTTAATGTTCATAGTATATAGTCATCTGTATATATTGTTCATAGTACACACCTACTGTCATATTTTCATAGAACATACCTACTGTAAAATATTTTTATAACTGTAAATTATTTTATCAATATTGTATTCTGTATTTATTCTGACTGTATATCCTGCCACGTCATTACTGCTAGAAGACCTTCATAAAATATAATCACTTACTCTTGTGTCATTTACCAGCTGTTCAATTATGCATCTCTGGCTTTCTGAATAAACCTGACAGATCCAGAGCAAGTCTCTTTTTCCCGGCTGTTTAAAGCAAAGTGTGGTCGCGACCCTAAGATACAACACAAAGTGATGTGCTTTCATGTAGCCGTGCGTGCCCTTCTGTGAAACGAAAACGGAGTCTTTATACGAGTAGCTATTCAATTGACCAATCATTTTGTTTGTTCATTTCACAAGCTGTTGCTTTGATTGAACTGATGGGAAGCAGGCAGGTGAGCCATTAGAAAGGCTGGTCGTAGTCGTAAGTGCCTCACCGCATCTCCTCCGTGTTAGAAGAAGAGGTAATCCTAAAGATCCATTCTGTCAAAACTAGATCTCGCCGAGGGCAGCTGGCACACATCACTGCGTGTCGGTCTGTTCTGAAATCAGAGGCCTCAATTAGGTCCTCTTCAAATATAAATAAGACCCGGTTAGCGAGGAGAGAAAGAGCACAGGTCAAAAGTCATTGATATTGGTTTCCGTGGTATGAATTCTGTCTTTGCAAGAATTTGCAGCTAATACGGGATGCATTTTCAGCAGGGTTTGCACAGGGATTTGCCGGAACATCATAGCTTTAGTCCAAAATGTTAAAGGACCGTAGATGCACTTTTGAGGTAAAGGACGTTCACTAAGTTATACAAAGCGTGCAAGTCAAAGATATATGGTTTTGCTTTCTGTTCAATTTGAAGGGACGGTTCATTAAAAAAAAACAATCTGTCATTATTTATTCATCCTCATGTCATTCCAAACCTGTTTGACTTTCTTTCTTTTGCAGAACACAAATAAAACATTTTAAAGAACGTTGGTGACCAAATAACATTGGCCCCCATTCACTTCCATTGTATGGACACAAAATTACTTCAAAATATCTTCTTTTGGAAAAAGGAAAGTTATACAGGTTTTGAATGAAATGAGGATGAATAAATAATCACAGAATTTTTATTTTGGGGTGAACTGTCCTTTTAAGTAGCTATGTCATTGAATGCCATGGATGAAGTCTTTGTTTATTCAAAAGGTTCGTTCTGTTTTCTGCTGTACTTGACATTGTTGTGCATCGATTTAAATAAGTTTTGTAACTCCTTGTTCCAGTGATTTAACTAGTAAAGCATGGCAATAGCAGCATCATAGACAGCAATTCCAATAGACCTTTAACAACCAATAAAATAAGTTGCTTTGGATAAAAGCCTCTACCAACCGAATTTGTAACCGCTGAATTTGTTTCCCATCGTTTCGCCAATGCCTGGTCGGCCTGCCCAAAAAATACTGAAAGCCTCAGAGGCACAAAAGTGATGTACTCTTTACACCCAGTAATATATTTGGCTGGTTAAACAATGGGTGCATTGTATGGCGTGCCCCTGGAAAGGGGAAAGTGTGCTGGCTGTTGCATGGCTCCAGTGTTTGGTGTGGGACAGGGGCACAATCGCTGCCTGCATCTGTCCAGGATACGGTGTAAAACGTTTATCACAATCAATGGAAAAACACAGTTGACGAATTCAGTGTACCATTTATATTCATGCTGAACAAAGTGTCAATCACTTCATCTTACTATGGAACATTGAAATGCATTTGCACATAAAAAAGAAGAGAAAGTCTTCTGTGAAATGTGGATATTAAAAGCAGTTAGTTTATTATTGTTTAAGGTTTGAATGCAACAGCATGACTGATAAACTATTCAGCTGAAAGGTGTGTTAAATTCCCCTTTTTGCTGTGTTTAGCGTGAAGAGACATGCCGTGCAAACATGCGAGCCAGAAGCTTTTCTGCACCACCCCTTTCTCCCGCACACAACCTTTGGCATTCAGAAGTCGTCCTGCTCTCCTGCGGCGCAGTGCTCATGGAGCTGTGTTAACAGTCCTGCGCTGCTTCTCTTCCTCCATCTATCAATGCTTAACCTTTCCTTTATAGCAAATGCAACAGTTTACTAGAAATAATATGACTGAAACATAAAAAGTTGAATCTGCTTTACCAGGTGGAAATGGGTTTAATAATACATTTTATAGAAAGATCACTCTTCTGTTATTTCTTTTGCAGCACATTACAAAAAAGATGGCCAATCTAGTTTTATTCTGACACACATTATATTAATTTGAGGTTTAGTGGGTAGGTTTTTGTTGGGTATGAGTAATAAAATGCAATTTGTAGGACTATTCTTTTTGCATAATTCATTTTTTGTATTCATAGTACATTACAATACGCTTATATGAATGTGTGTTCATTTCAAAGCAAAAATTAACATTAATTGCTAAATTGCTAATTGCTATACTACCCACAACCCTGTAGAGATCAACCAACAAGATGATGTTACCATGGAAACAGGATGGGCACTCACTCTCATAAAACATTGCTTATGATGTAGTTAGATGGAGTTAGTCTCTTAAAGCAGCCGTGCAATGGTGTTTCATGCATTCTGACTTGTTTACAATGTTAAACGCGTCTTCTCATGCTTGACATGGTACTGTCCCCCAGCGATCGTATACGTTTCTGAAAGTTTTTTAGAACATGAAAATCCATTTCTTAACAGCTTTTCTTAGTCCCCTATTGGATAATATTGTCGGAAAAGCACGCAGGCACATCTACGGGTCAACCAAGGAGAGCGGGATAAGGAGCATGCTCACAATTCACTTACACTTGTATGTGAAAGAGAGAGAGAGAGAGAGAGAGAGAGAGAGAGAGAGAGAGAACAATGTTCGCGAAGCTCAGCTATGTTTGTTTGTTCACTCAGGGTTCGTACACGTTATACCAATACATGACCCAGAAACTTCCATGTATACACAGTAAAGAATGAAAATCATATAAAAATTTGTCCTTCACTTTGGATAAAAGCATCTGCCAAATGCCCAAACGTAAATGTAAAATTGGAGCCTGTCCAAACGTGCAAATATACGAACGTTTACGTTCGCCGCATGCAAACTGGAAGCTATCTTGCTGTCGGGAAACATGCACTGAAAAACATTCCTCATATCGTCACACGACTTGTAATAGTAGTGAGAATTAGCCACCTTTAGTGCCCACAATACCTCTGCAGTTAGGGCTTCGTTTCTTGACACAACATCCGAAATGATCCTTTGTTTGATGGAGGACTTCAGTGAAGCACCGCAGCTGGCAGTGTGTGAAACGCCATTGTCTGTCTGTCTGTCTGTCTATCATTTATCTGTCTGTGTGTATCTGGTCTGTCCATCTGTTTCTCTGCCTGTGTGTCTGTCTACCTGTCTCTGGACCTGTCTGTCTAACTGTCTGCCTGCCTGCCTATCTGTCTGGTGTAATTTAATCTCTCCCAGTTAAGTCGTAAGAGAAGCAATTTTTGTCTTTCTTTCTGCCATCCACATCTCCCTCTATCAGCAGAATTTTATGCAGCGTAGTTAGGATCATACACAGAAAAAAACATTTTCACACTGGGCTCACTGTATGATTATTCCCGTTGAGAGTTTCTGCTCCTGCACGGGACACTGAGCGTTAGCAGTAGCATTCAGCAGGTGACTGTAAAGGATCAGGTGTCTTTCCTCGGGGAGCTGGATGAATGTGAGCACGGAAAGGCTACAGGAATACAACACTGATGATTCAAGCGATGCATGTCATTGCGTCTTTGTGGGTTGGGCCTGTTCTTTAAAATACTGTGTTTTTTGTAAACTTTTTTGTTTTGGATAGGTTCATTTGCTTTACAGTAACACTATGTTTTAAAAGAAAAGGTTGTCATGTGATTTATATAATAGGCAGGATCTTACAAATTCTGATGTTTATGACAGAGGATGATAAAAGTCCACATGCAGATCATTAAAAAACCTGACGTGCCCTTTGCAGCTCATCATCAGCTCTTTCACGGTTTTCCTTTTAAGCTCCTCGAGCGTAATCATTTATCAGTCTGTTTTCGTCATAAGTAGATTAAACATTATGTTCCAAGTCATTAACGCTATTATTCAAAAAGAATGAAATCTATACCCAGATTACTGTAATGCTTGTGAATGTACTGACATGAAATAAACCCCCTGTCAGATCCGCTCAGAGGCCGGAAGCTAACGCAGAAGCGTTGTATGTCATATTAATTATGCTGATGGATAGTAATGCACTTTGAGGATGGCTGGTGTGCCGTTTAAGACTGAGATCTCCCCCTCCAATTACTCTGTAGTTATTTATGAAGATGATATTGATGAGGATGCTTAGAGAGTAGATGACACCGCTGAAATTACCTCTGTCATGGATAATTACTGGCCGGACACTTTTACAGATTGTTGTATGCCACTTTTTACAAGAACAGCCGAGCGCACACTATACAAAAGAGATGCTTGTTGCTCTTTCGTGCTTTATGGATGCAACTCAAAAAACCCTGATGCACTTCTCAATATCTCAATTATTTCTTCTAGACATCAATGAGATGAAATACATTTTTGCATTTGTAATCTGCTAATCTGTAATCTTCAACACTGCTCCTTCTGATGGAACCCACATCACCATCCTCTGTCCATCAGTTCTTCTGCCTATGCCTGAGGGTCCATGATGGCCTTTTAGTCATGGATGCAAAACAGGTTTTTTCCATTTAACCCTGTTACTCAGCATTACACAGGCCTGGACAGAAACCATTCAACTTCAAGCATTGTTAAACGCCAGAAGCAGGAGATCAGGGCCTCTTGCTGTTAATGTGAAAATAAAGCTTACTCCAGGGCCAAATAATGATAACACGCTATTATTGCCCATCTCATAGGATTACGCCTATTTATCTGGGCGACCCAAGCTGGAGTGAAGCCTTTGTGCTATTCAGACATTTCTGGTGTCCGTAGATGAAAATGTTTAACTTTGTAATGTGTTTTCAGAACTAAACTTGTGAATGCAGTTGAATTATATATGCATGCACGTGTGTATCAAATGTAAACTACATTCAAAATCCAGGGATTGTGACAGTGAGTTTTGCATTGGCAAACAAAACAAAACAAAAATATACTACTTCTATCTACACACACAGCGGGTCGCCTTACATGAGATTTACCATGTTGTTTCTACAGTAGCCCTAAACGGACAAACTGCTCTATAGAGCGTGTTTCGTAAATACGTCTCATTCGGCAAAGAAACAAAACATGACGACCTCTTAGATCTGTGTCATCCTCCGTAGTGCTTCGAAACGAAGGTGTGGAGTGAGCTGCTGGTTGCAATTCATAACTTTACCACTACATGCCACTAAATTTCATACACTGGACCTTTAAGAGTAAATAATCATTCAAGTCTCTCAGTTCTGCACATATGGACCAAACTTTTTTATGACATCACATTTACTTCTGCTTCTCATCATGCTGTTAGGTAAACTAAATGTTATTGGTTTATTTTCACAGCCATTCAAATTGACTAATAACTTTCTATTTCAGTGGAAAAACGTCTATGTATCAAATAAAGCTACACATTTCAGTGCACGGAGTGGGTCTTTAAATGACTTAATATGGCTAAAATCTGTGATCGTTTCTCCTATTTGTTTTCTCTTTGAACATGAATATAAATCAACAAACAAAATGTTATTGTTGCCGATGAATTTAACACCATCTTTAGTGAAATATACTGTAGGTAGCAGATTCATTTCTGATGTTGCACAAAATTAGAGCTTTCATCCAACTTGCTTTCGACAGTCAGAGCCATGCCTGAAGAGACATGAAAAGACATTTATATCTGTGTGAACTGCAGCAGATCACACAATCCAGACGAGAGAAATCTCATGGGTTTAACAGTAAAGATAATGCTCCCTCCAGAAAAAAATATTGCAGGATGACACAAATTGTGTTAAATCATGTTTAATGAAAAGGTACCACCGCAAGGCAGTCAAGTTAGATTACATAATTACAGGAAACTGGGGCGTCAGCAACGCACAACACACACCCCACGAGACAAACACCTCGGGCGATGAAAGGCCCAGAAAAACAAACAATGATTTATCATCGTTTCCCAATATTGTGTTTCATCTTTCGCCTTTGGAGATGCTTAACATGAAATCATAATTGACCGTATTTACTTTTTTAATAATAGTCTGTGCTTTTATTGGGCATGATTTATGTGCACAAATGTTGGCATGCAGAATCTAGAATCAAAATGTAATAACCTGCTGTATATTGAACATTTTCAAGTGAAACTGCTTAAATAGGACTCAAGACACTATATTGTCATTTTATTCATGGTGAGAACATTTAAATCTTGAGTTTTATTTTCAAGAGCAGTCTGCCTAACATCCCTTGTTGTGCTTCAGGGTAATTGATAAAATAATACAACTGTGAATTGTTCCCTTTCATTTCATTGACAAGCGCTGCAGATTCTCGACACATTTTCACACATCTAATCGGGAGTCTGAACCTCATTCTCCTTTACTGCATCGCGTACTCCTTTCATTCTGAACAAAAGCAAGCCGGTAACCCACAGAGTGAAGGTGGAAGCATTGGTATTCAGTTCAGGTACCGGCTGCACCCCCACTGGTACGTTCGCCGACTATTCATTTTATACAAACACAAGGTTGCATGGGTTACAAAAATGGTCGGATCTCCTGCATCTTAAACACGGTGTTGTCAAATGTAAATGACAGACTGACATTAGATGTCTGCCTCCAGGCATCGTGCATCCAGAGTTCTTTCAGATGCCGCGATGTTTAATGGAGTGTTGAACATTTTAACAGGTCAACCAAAGAGATGCTATCTGTATCTCTGGTGCAATGTTCCCATCAACTAACAACTTGCATCGTAATGACTCTTGACAGGTGATTCTTTTTGGACAATCTGAACTAACTGTTATTTCTCTTTTATAAGTCTTCTTTGATTTCCCATTCAAACATTTAAACATTTGTGATAACCTATGATAACTCTCGTAACATCACGGCAGGACTGTGGTAATGGCTTGAACCTGTGTCAACTAGAACCTATTAGTTACACGTAATGGAACACAAAGCAGATAAGGGAGTGAAATCGTGTATTTGTATCCTCTCTGGACAAGATGAAAAAGTCAGGCCTCTTTTCATTTGATTTGACTTTGTGATAATACATTTAGGGATAAGCTGAACGCTTCTATTTTTAACATCCATCTCATATCTGTGTTTGCAGCATACCGTGAAAGCGTTTCTGCAAACATCCTGTTGATATTTGTTCTGAGTCAATTTTTTAAACTTTTTACACTATTGTGTCTGTGCCGTACTCTAAAGTGTGAAGTCAGACATAAAGTCTATTAAGGATGTAATGTAAAAATATGATGGGGTCCCTCAGGGATCGGTTCTTGGGCCGCTGATTTTTTCCATCTACGCGACATTCTTGGGACCCATCATACGGGCACACGGCTTCTCGTATCACTGTTATGCTGACGACATCCAGATCTACATCTCGTTTCACCCAGACGATACCACTGTAGCAGTTTGCATAACAGCCTGCCTAAATGACATCTCAGCTTGGATGAAAGAGCATCACCTCCAGCTGAACCCGGCCCAGACAGAACTTCTCGTGTTTCCGATACACCCCACGGTGCAACATGATCTCACCATCCAACTTGGCAATTGCACAATCACTCCTTCCGAATCAGCCAGGAACCTCTGAGTCATGTTTGATGAACAGCTTTCCTTCAATGATCACATTGCAAAGACAACACGATACTGTCGATATGCCTTGTTCAACATTCAAAAGATTTGACCCTATCTCACTGAGCATGCGGCACAACTCCTTGTCCAGGCCCTGGTAATCTCAAGGTTGGACTACTGCAATGCTCTCCTTGCTGGTCTTCATGCAAAGGCTATCAAACCCCTCCAGCTAGTTCAAAACGCAGCAGCACGCCTCGTCTTCCAACAGCCCAAAAGGGCTCATTGAAGCCTGTATCAGATTCAAGTCACTGATGGTTGCCTACAGGACTATCACTGGATCTGCACCGGCATACTTTCACACCCTACTACACTCCTACACCCCATCAAGAACCCTGCCCTCAGCAAACCGGCAGCGTCTTGTAGTGCCTTAAAGGCAGTAAATCGCTTTCCTGCTCATTCTCCTTCACAACTCCTTCCTGGTGGAACATTCTTCACAACTCCTTCCTGGTCAACCACATCTCTCATAACCATAAAAAAATACTTAAAACCCATCTCATCTGTGAACACTTGACAGACAAATGAAAAAAATGGAAAAAAACTACACCAACTCTCTTCTCTCAACAGGTAGTGGTCTAGCTTTTGTTGAAACTAGTAACTTTGGATTAGTACCTATTGTACTATTGCTCTTATATGACGTATCGCTTATTTTTTGTTTTTTTAAGTATTCTGAAAACTGTGATATGAGGTTATGACATAATTCATTACATAAATCATTATTTCCCCTCACAAATAACAAATTTTAAAGCTAACTTAAACAAATAATAAACAAATAAAATGTTACATTTCAATATCTTTAATCGCAATATCTTTCAGTTTGCATTTCTAAAATAACTGCCATTACAGCTGATATGCAAAAATGTTGACAAGCCGAAAGCAGCTTTTAAAATCCACTCATACTGACCAATTCTCTCATGTGCTTCACATTTTTTCCTTTCTGTCAGAAATAATGTGTGATTCCAAAATGTGTGGTCAAATGACAACAAAAGCATTCAGTCGCTGAGATGCAGTGGGTGGATCTACTTACAGCTGGCTCATCTTACCCCAATCTCCCCTATATGAAAAACAGAGACCGTCTACACCCATTGGAACTCTTCTTTAAGATCTTTAAGATCAACATCTTTCAGATGCCCGGAATCTCTATAGAAACCTGGTTGTGAAATGGTAAAGGGAAGAGCGGCAATAGCACCATGAAGCCACGCTGCCATTTTTAACAGTTTTTTAAAAAGTCACATTAAATTAGCTGTGAACTTCTGTATGAATGCAGAGTTGACATGCCACACTCGTGTAGGATGCAGCAGTGCTATTTCTCTCTCTGTCTTACTCTCTACATAGCCTCAAACCCTTTTGTTTGACTTGCAAAATATCACCCAAATATGTTTGTAATTATTTTAATGTGTGGTCATTATTTTCATGCGTTTGGATTGACATGTAGCCTGCAGTCAAAAACGTTGTATAGACCAGTAGATGGCAGTGTTGTCTTTTGGACAGGTGCATGCTATTCGTTTCTATGAATAGAAAACTGAAAATCCAGTTAGATTTTTGCTTGAACTTTATGTAATTTAACCATACTATGTTTGTACTACAAAGTTTATCCTAAGCATAAGTAAAGCCTTTAAGATGATTACATATAGGGTTTAAAAGTCTGAGAACATTGTAAAACGCTTCAATACATTGCATTTATTTGGCTTTTTTATAATTTTATAATGTGAAAAACACAAATAATAAGATCCTTAATAACGTGTAATTTGTAATTACCTTGGATCATTTATTGTACAGGCTACCTGTGATACTGTAGTACCTGTGGTAGCGTACTAAGGGAAGTACTAGGCTTACTCTGTACTGAAGTCCATTTATACACTTTTTCGTCCTAATAATTCAAATCCACCAAATTTTTGTAACAGCCTTTAGGTAAAGCTGTGAATGCAATAAAACTTACTAACACTGTCATTTATTTAGGACGGGGTAAGACCTCCAGGGAACAGTACAGTCTCACACTTCGCTATAAATGTCTGGGCACCTGGAAGTGAAGATGCCTTGGGTCGCCTGCAGCTTGATGGATATATTTTATGTCCCTTGACATTCACGCTTTTGCAGAGTAACTGCTTTGAGTCAGAGGTGGAGATAACAACAACAGCAGGGAGGCAGCACAGGTCACTTCACAATGGACTTGTCATTTGGGTTCAAGAAAATGCCACATAAGCCCTTAAACCAACTGAAGAGTAAACCCCCACCGGGGCGGAAAAATAGTTCAACAAAACCACTGCATTAACCTTTTCTACATAAATGCAGTGTTTTATACTCTGTAAGAAGTTGCTAAATTGCATATGAAATATACAGTATATGCTACAACTAGTGTTACTGTATATGCATATATGCACTAACCAATAATATGCAAACAGATGTGAATTGTTTAATCACAAGCTCGTCATGAAGCATGTGTTACATGAGCATACAACATTCCCCTTCAGAAAAAAAATCAAGGTTTTTGTCTTTATTATGTCTCTATTATGTCAATTAATCATTCTTAAAAAATGCTAAATAACAAATATTCAATATTTTTTTCCCGAAAAAGATAACACAATAACACTCGTATATTCTCAAACATTTCTCACCAAATAAATCAGAAGGGTGACCTTGATTCATTTTATAGTACTCTAAGTTTACTTAATACTGTTCTCATTTGTATATCTCTGTTTCTCTTAAGCAATTTGCTGCTTAAATGAAATGTTTACACTAAAAGTGCACTGTAAAAAAACTGTAATTTTACTGAATTTTTATGTAAAATATAAAAAACCTGATTTTTATACAGATTTTCTGTATTTGTTAAATAAAAAACAGCAAATTTACAAGAAAAACAGCGGGAAATGTAGTTTTACGGGGGAAACCTTATTTCTCGCAGAAATTTTCAACATTTTTAAACAAGTTTGTTTAACAGTTTGAAATACGATCAAAAACTATAAAATGACAGAACAACAACATTTTTACAAGAAAAATGGGGAAACAATTTAATATATATCTTTATATCCTATAACTAATTTGTTATCATCTGAGCAAATGGTCTCTGGGTCATTAAGTATATGCAGAATCCAAGCCCGTATAGAAATATATACAATTAATCCATAAGGAACTGTGCATCCAAAACCATGAGGATTTCTGTAGTAATGAAACTTTCAGTTTTAGTGATTCATAAAACCAGTGATAAATATACTAAACTTACTGTAGGATTTATTTGAAACATGAGCTGTTTTTAGTGGCCTGTAACTAAATTACAGCTTCAGTTCATGGGTATTAATACAGCACCCACTCAAGGGAATTATTATGAAAGAAAGGAAATAAACCAGGACTTAATGAAACATGATGTAAGAGTAAGAAAACTACACTTTATATGCCAGATTTTCTGTATTCTGTAGTGTTTGACCACTTTAGGAACAACGTGACATTAGAGAACATAAAACACTAGCCTTCACACATATGAAGAATGATTAAAGGGACATTATCAGATCATTATCATGTCTTATGATAAACACTTTTAAGTATACTTATCTGATCTTATTTTACTATTTTCATTCTTCAAGTCAAAAGAACTTCAGCCCGAAGAACTGCCTATATACTGTTGTGACAATGGATAGCCTACATCACTTGGATTTCTTCGTTAATGATTCAATTAAACGTACAGTTCTCTGGACAAAACATGAAATTCGCCTCTACACATTAATGTAGTGTAAAATAATGTTATTGTGACATGTGTTTTCAGGCACGTTGTTGTTATTATTGTTAAGCAAGGCGTGATAATCATCTCACAAAAGTTCTGTGGTAGTTGTGTGACACGCGTTTTCTTTTGTTACACGCGGGTATCCGTAGCATCACTTCCGGAACAAGACTGGAAAGATGGCGACCGAGTCAAACGAGTCCGGAACGGGTATTAATATGAGTCCTGCGTCTGAAGACGAGGTACAAACATTATTATTTTAACGGGTTTATCTGCAGGCATTTGTTTTTTGACGGCGCGGAGGTATTGAGGTGGTCATGTGCCTGTTTCGATGGGTTTTAGCGGGATGGGCCCGTACACATGGAGCAGATGGCGCGACATAAGCGTTTTGAAAATCAGTTGTGTGTAATACAGACATAAGCACCGCTAGTAAACAATAATACACGTTTATATGAACTCGTTTACAAGCCCACTGGTGCGATTCAACAGCGGATTATGTCTGACGCCAAAATACAATTCCAAAGAGAAATTGTTTGAGACCGTGAAAGAAACAATATCAACAGCTTCAGTATCTTATTCTTTTCAAAACAAACATTACGTTTTAAATGTTATCTGTATTTTTTTAATAGGGAATGTTTCTTTAGGAACTTTATTAACAGTGTTAAATGATACACAAAGTTGCATTATGTGCGCCAATGTTATTCTTTTATATTTTGTATACTTATCTTATCTAACGAAACCTAAAGAATGTGTGCGTTTGATAAAAACTGACTGAATGTTACTTGATAAAACTCACCATTAAAATGCAAATATTATAAAGCACAATTTTAGTGTCGCAAAAAGTGTGTCTGTGACGTCAGCACCGAAACACACTTTTATTTAAACACACGTCATTTTAAAAGTATAATATGTTGGTACATGCAGTTGTGCAATTTTTACAGGACAGTATATTAAATAATAAAAAAATATCTAATGTCACAGTTTTATATCAACATCTTGAAGTTTAAAATACATTTTTATGGTGTTTTTTACAAATAATAGTTTCAGATCAATTTAGCAAAATAGAAGATGTGTGTTATCATCCTTCTTTCGCTATTTGCTTCCAAGCACAGTGTGAAGTAGTCAGATGTTGTTGTTTTTAAAGGATACTTTAAGAAATGTTTAATTCATAAGTCGATGATCAGGGCTCACCATAGTTGTATTTATCAGTTTATGGTCTAATAGAGACCATAAATTGCTTCTGCGCTACACTTTTTGCACTATCCCAGTTTTCATTTGTTTCTTCGTTGCTTTCACTAGATAACATGGCGCTGTTCTTTAGTGATATCCTGCCAAGTATATGCGCACAGTGGTATAAACAGTATAACAAAAAATTACCGGTTAACACACAAGATGTCCTTGGTTGTGATGTATTTGTTATCCTACCATAATGCCACACCTGTCTCATCTAGGTGCTGATATTGCTCTCGTTTTACTTTCTCTCTCTCTCTCTCTCTCTCTCTCTCTCTCTCTCTCTGTCTGAATGATTTATTTTTTGAGCATTCAGCAGTCTCATACTATAAAACCACTGAAATACCACCCTGCCTTTCCTCTCCTAGAAAATCCATGTTGAAAGGACCCCTTCTTTCCATAAGCTTGCAAAATGACTTGAGTCACCTGCTGTGTATGTCTTCAGATTTGGCTCGGAGGGGACAGATAATCTCAACATCTTGCGATTTGTATGCGGAGGAAGGCAATCTCATAGCTATTCTAAAAAGTCTCCTCGTCTTCCCATCTTAACCCTCATTGGTTTACAAGCGTTACAGGAACAGCACGGAGAGTCTCGCATTACCACCGCAGCAGAACACGCACGTCTGCTTCCGGCCCGTCCTGCTGAAACAGCAAATTGAATTTTGATTGAAACGGAGCTGCCGGCAGCTGTGAGTGGCATGTCCACTGAAATGGGGATGAGAAAGTGACGCTTTACTGCTGTTGTGAGACTCAGGCAATTACCGCAGTACTAGATGCAGATTTACTCATGGGAGTTTTGCTTTTGCAGTTTTATTCGCTTGGTATATATATATATATATATATATATATATATATATATTCACAGTTGTTGCTTTTGTTCTTTATTTAGAAATCCATTTCTTAGCCTTCTTTCTAGTACACTGACTGACGTCACAGCGCACACACATCCACTGAGACTTTCTGTGTTGTACTTTTACTAGACTGTTCTTACTCCGTGTCCTTGCTCTGTTTTCTAGTCTGCCGCCCCGGGAGTAATGGATGCGCGGCGGAGGACAGCCTGCACAAGTTCATCTGAGGATGGAGAGAGTGATGGTGATGACCGCAGGAGGACTGGTGGTGAGCGGCTGTGATGATTTTAAGTTGGATCTGTATTGTAAGCCATTGCCACCTTCGAAGAGCTTCAAATAAATGTGGCAAACATATTATTCATGAGAAATGGCTCTGCATTTACATTATACCCATGTCATGTTCTCCTGTTTTAAAATGATATTTAAAACGTTTGAGGATGCCACACTTAGTTTTTTTTACACATTTTTTATAAATCTGAGGAAATTGACATTCTGCTAGTCACAACCCCTGTGATTACTTTGGTTTAAAATAAACTGGTGTTTAGCTCCAGTAAAACAAACTGGAAAAAATTCTGATTACAGAAACTGATGCTTCATCACTTTGCCACGTAAACCTAGTTTCCTCACAGCCGAGACCCACTTCTTACATTCTCTTAGTCAGCACAAAGGATGAATAATGTGACAGTAATGCTCCACTATAGATGCACCTGTCGCAGATTCACACAGATTGTCCCGCTTGTATGCTTGGTGTGAAAAATAGCCACGAGGAGAGCATGTTTACTACAAACTTCATGAAAGAACCCGTTTTTCACTCTACAAATTGAGGTTAGTTATGGCATAGGTACAGCCTGAGATTTTTGGTAAGAATCAGGGCCGTACGTTTACTTTTTCTGCACAAAGCACCCGTGCTACAGAGGTTACAGTTTTGTAGCACAGACCAAACAGTTGTTGCACAAGTATACGTCTGTTAACATCTTTTAAACAGTGTAGGTCATCACATATATGGACCAGTAACATGTAACTGAAAGGGGATATTAGCATTATACACATAGATAAATTTGGGCCATCTAATTATGTATTCTTTTGCCCAAGTTAGCTTTTTACTTTTTAATTTGTCTGAGTTCTGTATTTTCAATGCTTTACTTTCTTAGTAGTAAATGCATTTTGTTCATAAAAATAGTGTAATATACTATAGTATTCACTACATTAAACTGCTGTAAAATTACTGTGTACCATAGTACATTATTATAGTATATATTAAAGTACACTATAGTGTCTACTACAAATTTTTTTATCATCTGTTTTCAAATTAAGTTGACTTTAATGGTCAGCTTAATGACCATGAAAGGCTGGTCGTCTTGTAAACGCTTGACTTTCAGTGTGTAACAGTAGCTTTACTCAAACAGTGAAATGCTCGTAAAATAAACTTGGAACAACTCTGGATGAAGGTCCTGTGTTCATGTCCTCGTATAGTAAGATACAGATAAATCCACGAGTGTCACGGTTGTAACATGATAAAGTGTGCAACTCATTCACTCATAGACACGCAGAACAAGGAGAAATAGTAGGATTAGGCTTTCGTGATTCCTCCCATGTTTTCCCCTCATCACACTGATCATAGGGCTCTACATCAATGGACTCTATGCAGCAGGAAAACAAGTTTTAATTGCAAAAACGAAAATAAATAGCGGTGGGCCATTTGTTAACCTGACACAAGAATAAGCACAGTGACAAACACACTCTGCACAAACAAGCGGCTCTTTCTAATGCACCTGCCAAACACCTGCGTGCTACACATTTATTTTTATTAAATAATATTACATTTATTAGCACAGACCGATTTTTTCATTGCATGTTTACAGCCCTGTAAGATGATTTTGAAATTGTTCCTGATGTTCTGCTATATTAGTGCTAATATTTGGCTCAGGTGTTGAACAATAGTGAGTCTATGTGTCTCATGCGTGTGTTTCTATGGCATCAGTTCAGCAATGCAGAGACACCGTTTCTACCTGATCTATTGCTCCCTGATCTCTGAAGCTCATCAACAACAGTCTCACTTCAGTAACCTTTATAGTCTGTTTTATCGTCCGGTAAATGCTTTCAATAATCTTTTCTGCTGAGCTGTTGCAAATCAGATATCTGCCTGCGAGTCCTGACACCTGCACAGGGATATTTGTCCACATAGACAAGGCTATTTCTTCTAATTTGCCCCGTAAACCCAAGGACACAATTCACCTAATAGCATACTGCGTCAAGTGGTCGATCTGTGTATCGTTGTGGTTAAATTTGTCACATTTGATACGGTTATACCCTAGTGTGCTTTCCAGTCCAGCATCATATTGACATAAAGTGGAATATTGGTTCTTAATGGCAGAATAAAGGTTTTCTGAAGGCTTTTTTATGAAAAAAGTTGTAACAGTTTATTCCGCTCGGTCTCATGATTTCTGCCCTAAAATCACATTGTATGCATGTTGTGATGTGTCATGAGAGCAAAATCTTCCTGAAAAAAATTGAATTTAGCCCTGAATGTAATGTGTTTTTGTTCCCTTTATTTAAAAGCTGTGATTGAACTGATAAAGGGATTCACAGGGGAAAAGCAGGTGTTGAGTCACGGGTCAAGCTATTTATAAGTATTTCATGGAATCCCCATCACATATCCAACGTTCTATGTATGCGTCAGCTTTTGGTGTGAATGTCACTAAAGAATTGACAAGAAGCTTGCATGCATTTATCCAAAACTTGTATTTGACTCCTCCAGATTTGAGATTCGCTCTTCTGTAAAATGTATTCTCCACAGAAGTTTAATAGTTAATGTTCTCCCTCTCTTTTTCCTGTGGTTCAATTATTCATGACTAGTTTTGTTAATAATGTCCGCTTTGTGTTCTTCATGTTCTGTTTTCCAGAGGGCCAGCGTGAGGGTCGTCCTGGATCGGCCCAACGTGAGGGATCTGGTTCCAAAGAGGGTAGTCCACGAGCTGGCAGCCCCCAAGCGAGGGAATCGAGTGACTCAGACAGTAGTGAAGATGACAGCGATGATGGTGTAATACACAGGATAAAGAGCAGTGTCACACATATCAGGGTGAGCCGCATAACTCATTTTCATGTGTAGATATTCGCTAATTCAAATCAAATGCAGTACAGTTTAGCAAAGAGTGGTTGGAGAGTTGTGCGCTATGCACGCTTGCAGTTGGGGAAATACTTAGATTTGAAGGATTAAAGGATTTTTCTGTGTGTACAAATGTATTTATGAAACCGCATCTGTCTGTTCCAGCGTGCATCTGATGATGAGAGCAAAAACAGACAAAGAAGCTCCTCACCGGACAAGTAAGTCTTTCATAAGTCTCTACCAGCTTCACGAAATTATTCCCGAATTCTGAAGCATCTTTCAAACTTAACAAATTGTCTCTGTTGAAGTGAGAAAACTCATAGGTCAAGATCTCGCTCCAGATCTCGCTCAAGATCCCGCTCTCCTCCAGATCGCTATGGAAGAGGTCGTAGGTAAGAGATATTTATACTTGACAGATTTGATGTAAAATATGTCACCGTACAGTTCTGATATATCTCCGCTCTCCTTTATTGGTTGTATCAGGTCCAGGGAGCGCGAGCGAGACCGAGATCGCTACGGAGACCGCGATCGTTACGAACGGCGCTCCAGCAGAGAGAGGGATTGGGAACACAGGAGGAGGGAAAGGTCGACTTCACCAGGCAGAAGTGATAACCCTCCCACAGAGGAGCCTCCGGTGAAGAAGAGGAAGGAGGTTCTGGACCCCATCCTCACCCGCACCGGTGGGGCCTACATCCCACCAGCCAAACTGCGCATGATGCAGGCTCAGATCACTGACAAGAGCAGGTTGGTTTCACAGTTAGAGAAGAGCCATACTGAGAGGGTGGTGACCCTAAACTAACTTTTCTCATAGTCACGCTGATCGTTTTTTGTGCAGTTTTAATGCTCTTTATTTAAAATTGAAAGGACTTTTGTCTTTCCCAAAAAGAAGAAATGTTTTAACCGTCAGGGACTTAAAGGGGAGATGCACATTTCATCTAAGCTGGATAGTTCAAAGTGTTTTGCTGCTGGATACGTACGCACAAAATGCTTCTTTTATGTGTGTTATTTTTAGTTTTGTTGAGGTCACTAGACCAACGTAGACCAAAGTTTTAATTTGATAATTTGCATCTGAGATTACAGTTTTAAAAGATGAAGTGAGTTAATATCGACTGATAGCCGTGTGTGAGCGGTGGTCCTTGTTCATCCTTCTGCAACTTTATTGATTATGAAGCCCCGTTGGACGTCGCGATAAGAATAGATCGTGATTTATATGTGGCGGGAAATGAATTCATATGGATTCAGTAGAGAATCGATTCATTTCCTCATGCAGAGGAATGGAGGTCACCAGCCAGGAAATATAGAGGCGTCCCTTAGGGCAGGGAGAGATATCTATAGCATGAGAAGTGCAGTCGTGTCGTGCACTTGAGGCCAGACACTGGATGATAGGAAATAGAGAGACAATACATCAGAGATTACTCTCAAGAGCAAATAAGGGCAGAGAATCAGGTGGGAAGATAGCAGCTCTTCAGCTCGCCATCAGCTGTTTGCAGGCTGAAGGAACAACTTTGAACTTTAAAATTGTACTTGGGAGGTAAAAAGAAGTCTAAATTCAACATTGTAAAACTGCTACTTTTTGTTTTAAATCTTCAGTTTGCAGTATCAAAGAATGAGCTGGGAAGCCCTGAAGAAGTCCATCAATGGTCTGATCAACAAAGTCAACGTTTCAAACATCGGCAACATCATTCAAGAGCTTCTGCAGGAGAACATAGTGAGGGGCAGGTAAAGATGGCCGACAGTAGCACTGTTCTCATCTGTTTTAATGTCTTGTCTCAAAACAATGATGGTCGTGGTCGTGTCTTCTCAGGGGTCTTCTGGCTAGATCTACGCTTCAGGCCCAGGCCGCCTCTCCCATTTTCACCCATGTGTACTCTGCTGTGGTGGCCATCATTAACTCAAAGTTTCCTCAGATTGGGGAACTCATCCTCAAGAGACTCATTCTCAATTTCCGGAAAGGTTACAGGAGGAACGATAAAGTAAGACTGTGGGACATTGCTTTCTAGTGGTGTTTCTGTTAATGTCATTTTCTAATTTGTGCTCTCTTTCTTTTTTTCAGCAACAATGTCTCACAGCATCCAAGTTTGTGGGTCATCTCATCAACCAGAATGTGGTATGTTCTTCTGTTTAAAGTGTGACATGCACATTTTTATCAGCATTTTTGGGTTAACACTATAAAAGATTAGAGATGTTTGGCTGACGTCTTTTTAATTCGCTTTGGCCCAAAGGCTCATGAAGTCCTGTGTCTGGAGATGTTGACCTTGCTGTTGGAAAGACCAACTGATGACAGCGTAGAGGTGGCCATCAGCTTTCTAAAAGAATGTGGTCTGAAACTAACAGAGGTCTCCCCCCGTGGCATCAATGGTATATTCCTAACAATCATTCCTTGAGTTCTGTGATTGATGTTGCAGTAGTACTTTCAGTGACGCCTGTTCTTTTCTTCATAGCCATCTTTGAGCGTCTGAGGAACATCTTGCACGAGTCGGAAATCGACAAGCGTGTGCAGTACATGATAGAGGTCATGTTTGCAATCAGGAAGGATGGGTTTAAGGACCACCCCATTATTCCAGACGGGCTCGACCTGGTGGAGGAAGAGGACCAGTTCACACACATGCTCCCTCTGGAAGACGAGTACAACCAGGAAGACATCTTGAGTAAGATCAGCCACACGTACAGTAGTTATGAAGTTTAATGCAACTTAATGCAAGAAATTGTGTGAGCTATTTTTGTCAATTAAAACTTTGCAGTTTGACAAATGTATAAACATATCGTTCATAATGGAAAGGGATGTAATGATTCACTGTGAGGAGGTTGAAAATCTACTATAATATATAACGATTTAAAGGAGAAGTTCTGCCATCGCTGTTCAGTCAACGACATTTTTCAAAATATATTTTTCTGTGTTCTGTGGAAGAAAGCTATACAGGTTCGAAATGACAAGAGGGCGAGTAAATGATGACCGAGTTCACATTTGTGGGGGAACTATCATTTTTAAAGGGAACCTTTCTACCATTAATTACCTCGCGTAGTTTAACTCTAAGACCTCCGTTTTTCCCCAGAACGCATATTGAGGTAGTTTTGGAAGCTTTCTGACTCCTCCATGGATGGCAATGCAAGCAAACTTCATAGCACGCATTCCAGAGAGCCACAGATGCATGCATGTGGCGATGACAGCATTCAGTGTCAGCACCACGCGCATGCGTCGATCAATGCTGACACCGGACGCACTGTCATCTAACACTTAAATCAGGTTTTTTCATAAAATCATTACTTTTGTTTGTTTGCGCACACAAAGTATTCTTGTCGCATTATACAAATAATACTGAACCACCCGAGTCGCGTGGACTATTTTACGAGGTCTTTATGCACTTTCAGCGCTTAAGTTTTGAAGCTTCCAAAACTACCTTAAATTAGCATTCTGGGGCAATACGAAGGTCCTAGGGATTAAACTACCTGAGGGTGAGTAAGTAATGGCAGAATTTTGTTTTTGGGCGGAGGTTCCCTTTATGTCCGTTGAGATGTTAAATAAATCGCAATAAATGTTTTGAACAGAAGCGATGCTGTGTTTACTGAAAACCTGGAAAAGGTGGATATGCTGATATTTCTTAAAAAAATGCACAAAGTCTTAGTTTGTTTCTATCGAAGATACTTTTGTATTATTAATTTTTTGTTTGATTTGGAGTTTGTTTTACATTTCGTTTTATTATTTGACATAAACAATATTGTTATTTAACTAAGAATTGTGCAGCATTTAAGAAATTATCAAAGGCACTTGTTCATTTCTAATTTGGCTCAACTCCTTTTGGAAACGTATCGTGAATCGTATCGCATTGTTAGCTGAGTGAATCATTACATCCCTAATAATGAAGTATAGTGCTTCAGGATTAATCATATTTTAATCTTGATAACAAATTTTGCCTTCCACGATTAATTTGACACAATTGTAGCAATATAGATTTGTTAATAGCAAGCACAAAACATCATCATGATAAGGTCAGAAATTGTAATGGATGAGTGTTTAGGAAAGTGCAATAAATATGCTGAAGTGACTGAAAAACGTTTTAAACCGACATTATCATGATAATTAATCACGATTATCATTTTACCCGTTATCGAGTTTGGAATGTATTGAAATGGCTCTTGTTATCATCGTTCCTGCCGAGGTGCTGAGCAAGCGACATTGTCTACCTTACACACACCTAACCTGCCGGCCCTCCATTTCACATGTTCAGCTAATTACCCTGATACCAATATAATGGATGACATCTTTTTCTCTAAAGCCACCCAAGAGGAAAGCCATAACTCCATTCTCTCAAAGTTGACACTGCAATCCCATCTCTGTTTGTGTGTAACTGATGCTTCAAGTCTGAGTATTCAGCCTCTGTCTATAATGTTTATATCATTTATGAATAAACATATTTTTTGAGGCTCATGAGACGTGCTAATTGAAAATTCATACAAGCGGGCCTTTAGGGTGCATGAGCAGCCATTAAGCTCATTTATGCATTACGACTAATACACAGTAAATTCTTCTTTATGGGTAATTGCCTCTGAATACATCTCGTTGGCATCGACTTAATTGCTGCAGAAATTGTAATTGCAAACGAACGGTCGGCTTTACATCAACAATGTTCTTTTTGCAGATGTCTTCAAATTGGATCCCAACTTTCTGGAGAACGAAGAGAAGTACAAGACAATTAAACGGGGTGAGTTAATGAATCATTTGCTGTATGTGTTCCCAGTTCTCATCATCGCCATCGAATAATGACGTGCATCACTATTAGCGCACTTGCATTTTAATTGTATGCTAATTGGACACGGACTGAAGATGGCCATATGATACTTAAATGGTGGCCCTTAAATGTGACAATTGCAGAAGCTTGTTTTTAGATAGGTGACGATTACGCAACTTACGGTTTGAGAAGCAAGTCTAATGGAATCATTCAGCATTGGAAAAGTGACCTAGTACCAATGGGAGACCTAGGCAATGAGAAGTGTGTTTATGCGTTACGGTTATCACTTTTTTAATGAACCATAGGTAGTGTGAAATTTGAGTTAATGTGGACTTTTGGACTGCCGAGGTTCACCGCTGTAATAAAAGTCTACATATGAGTCAGATTTCTAGGCAACGCACATACTTAAGCAAGTTTCAAAGCCAAATGCATGCAAATAAATGTGATCAAAAACTGATTTGCGATCATTTCATGCCATAGAAATCCTCGACGAGGGAAGCTCTGGCGATGAGGCTGACGGCAGCGGAAATGAAGATGATGATGAGGAAGATGAAGAGGCGGCGGCTGCTGAAGGTATATATGAATCTTCAGAGTTATCACATAAATGAGTAATGTGCTGTTATATTCTACCTGATGCGCCTTGTTCTTGCGTGTGGGTGTGGGTTTTTGAGGACAGTTCTCCTAGATAATCCTGCTCATGTGGTCCCCTGGGTCCCCGAGCTGCGAATAAACAGCATAAAACATGCGAAGGTCAAGGGTCTTGTATCACACCGAAGGGGCTTATTTCGCGATAACAGCCGGCTGCTTGTACATTATCCCATGAGACAAATAATGGACATGAAAAAATTTGAAATATTTTTTGCCGAATGCAGACCTCCTGCAAGGAAAAGCCGTTTATTTTGGATTTTAAAGTAAAGAACGATATTATGATTAAATTAAATATTTGATTTGTCATAGAAAATGTTCAAAATAAGGTTGTTATCAGGGAATAACGAACCTGCAAATGTCGCGACTGGCCAATCAGAATCAAGTTTTCCACTGAGCCGTGTAATATGAGTCTATTTAGTGTTTTATTATTTTAGGTCCACTCAGTTTTTTGCACTAAAAACAGTCATCGTTTAATTTTTCACTGATGCTGTTGTTCGTACTTAACAAGCGTCTTGTTATCGTTGCTTTGATGGTTACAAACTACATGACTCAAGGGGGTGATAGAATCGACTTTAAATGCATGTGATGTTAAATGTGGATGTTATTAAGGTGGATAAATGTGTCTCAGCAAGATCCTTGTTGCTTTTGAAACTGTTAATCTGAAATGATTTCTAAATGCAAGCATGCATAAGATTTAGCATTGCATGTCTAAAAGTGTTTGCCTTCTAATACATGTTTTGGGCATTATGTGGCTTTTTTCCCTCATCTCTGTGACCTTGAGAGTTTTTTTCTTCTGTGAATCTCTATTATATTTGTGAAATAGTAAGACTGTTGCTGTCGGGTCCACCATTGCTAAAACTGCTCTATCTTTTACATTATACACTTTTTGCAAACCTTCATCATATGATCAAATCTCACAAGCAGTCAAAAGCAGGGATAATGTTGTAACACATTTAATCAAATTACTGTGAAACCATGAAGCTTAAAAACTAGCAAATGTATATTACAGTATGGTTACCTTGTTATATAGTGATTTCTTTTTTAGAACGGAGGATGTTAAATTAGCACCTTGTAGATAAAGCCTCCAACACATTGCCAGACACTGCTATTTATAGATATTACAATTTCCTAGAACGTCTCTTTGATTGTAATGTGAAAATGTAAGTTGCTACGAGCCGCGTGTCTTTGTGGCAGTTATGTCCCGTTCCCATGACCAGACGAGGCTTAGCTGTGATAATTGCTTCTGCTGAGAAACCACCTTCACCAGCGTCCCGTGAAGTGTAAAAATAACTCCACCAAGAACAAGTGCTATTGACCTCTGGAGGGAGACATATCATATGACAAAAAACTGCCTGTGATTGTTGTTGGCTTGCTCGCCCATTTAATGTATTGTTTTTCTTTTCTTCATTTAGAAGAAGAGAAAGTCACCATTTTGGACAAGACGGAGGTGAACCTGGTCGCCTTCCGCCGAACAGTTTACCTCGGCATCCAGTCAAGGTGAGTGTGTGTCATGTGATTCTAGGATACTGTCGTCTCTGTGCATCCATCAGCAGAATGGAAAGTGCTATAAAGGTCGCCAGAAATAGTCTGCAAAGTTTAATTTTGGCCGGAATTGAAAAACAATCTACATTGAAATCCTATGAGCATGGATGAGACCCCACAAAGCTTTGTGGTTTAAATCTTAAAACAAGCTGCTTTTTAAGTAATTTGTTTTGGTTGGAGACCTATACCCCTGAAGCCCCCCGGGGTTCCTGTGTGCACAGATTGGATTCTTTCTTATTAGATGTTTTTAATTTAATTTTGACACCAAGGAGTAGCAGGCGTGTGCTGCCGTCATGGATCAGAAACCGCTGTTAGAAGACGTAAATTAAATTTTCTTAATTTTCTTAATTTAATTTCTTTGACAAGGAGAATATTTAGAAAAAACGAAACAACAGTTCAATCAAATAATAAGTTAAGAATGTGATATCCTTTATGTTAGGATGTATATGATAGTCACATGGAAATGTACGGCATATTAAGGTTGCATCAGGCGCTAGGTGTTTACCGTTCTGCCCTCGCAGGCACCCTCAGAGTGCTTTATTTGCACTTCAGTTCCACCTCCATTGACTTCAAGCTTTTAAAAGGCGTCCATCGCATAGAACAGGAGAAAGTGAAAGACCTTTCATCGCCTCAAGGCTCCTGAGCACTAGGGTTGGGTATTGTTTGGTTTTTTCGATACTGGTGCCAAATCGCTACTTCAAAAAATATGGGCAGAAAATGTGTTGAATATATCAACTTACAGAGTCAATTTACCGAGAGTCTTGTAGGCAAAATATGTAGTAAAAAACACGCTTAACTGTGCACTATGTGACTTGTAGTGTCACCTCTGTCTTCTTTTGGTTGGCCCTGCACTTTAAACATCATTCAGAGATTCCAGTTGTTGAGCAGTCTATATAAATATATATTATTTACAAAAGAAATATGAAAAAAAAAATCTCGGATTGGCTAGACTAAATTGTCCAGACTGTGAGCCGAGTTTGGTGTTCCTGCAAGGCAGAACAGAGACACAGAGGTTGTGTTTGTCAGCAGTTTGTGAAACTAACCAATAGATGCAGAATGCTGACTGAAATGTCTGAAAGACATGTGAAGCCCATGACCTGATCCATAGTATACTGTCCTGCCATACTACGTGTCTGTTGTCAGGATGCGGTGTTTGCAAGCGACCAACACAATAGAATGTGTATGGTATTGTACGCAAAGTTTTTTATTTATTGCTTTTGTGTTGTTTCAGACTGAAAACTATGCTGAAATACATCATGTTGGCTGTGGCGTTGTCAAATCAGAAAGACCACAAAATATAATGTGCTTGAAAGCCAATTTAAATCTTAATCTTAAAAATGAAGCACTGAAAAACTAAATCCACAAACCCAGGACAGGCAGCAGGATCAACTTGTTTGAGATAAAACGTCTCTTTAGATGCACAATGTACAACTTAACAATTTCTCGTTTTGCTTTTCCACAGCTTGGACTTCGAAGAATGCGCCCACAAGCTAATTAAAATGGATTTCCCCGAGAGCCAAACGGTATGTAAATAAACACTATCATTGTTTCTGAAGCTCTGCCGGTCTGTCTTGGTTTCCGTGTCTTTGCGCACAGCTGTTTATCAGAAGCTTTTAACTTCATCTAAATATTTGTTTTGGGATTCAGAGGTAATTTGCGCTATTGTGGTCACTTGGGAAGCATTTGTCATCTTAATATCGTTGTTTTGCCGTTTCACAGAGGGGAAAAGTGGCTGTTTTGGCTAATGACAACTGGGTGTACCATCCTGTTTTAACTGATCAAATGCTTTTCTCATGAAATGGCCTGCCTGTGATCATCACCCCGCTGTTTCACGAGTCAAGCTGCGATTCAGTGCCGCGGCAGCTTTTTATCACTTTGATGGTGCAGAAAATTCAGTATTTCTGGCCATCTGAATTGTATGTCGCCAAACTGCAAATTAATTTGCTTTGGGCTAGGCAGTGACGAAATGTTTTAAACACAGTTTTTATAATCATACATTTTTGTTGTCTGTTTGACCAGTCTTGCTTTTCACCTTTCAATCTTTGAATCAGTCTGTTCGACCTTATTAAAAGATATCCGATTCCAAGTATGAGATTTCTGCCATTTCTTATATGGACTGAGTTGTTAGATCATAAAATCTCAAGTGCTGATGAGCATGTATGTTGTCCCCGGGGCATGTATGTTAAGTCAACAAAATACACCGTGAGAAAGACGAACCAGCCCTTAATAGAAAGACCCTTTCCCCCACTTTCTTTTGGTCATTTGAGAAAGGAGTCAGTGAGGTGAATCGGATGAAAGCGTTGTACTTGCAGGCCTGAGGGAGGTTGTGTAAGAGGTTAGCATCTTACAAATGTCTGCATTACATCTCTCTGGTCCTGTGCACAAGCGTAGGAGGGGAAATGCATCTTCTCTTGCCCTACTAGCATACAAACATACACCATGTCTTCAAACCAATGATAAGAGCCGTTAATGCATGCAGTGATATTTTTCATGAAACATGTAGAGAACTATAAAGGCAGCTTCAGGAATATTGACTACTGTTTATAAAGATTTTATCGGTCTGATAATGTTTTGATCTGTAGGCTTTAAGCAAGAAAATCAAGCCGTAAATAGATGAATCAATGATGACCTCATTGCAAGGAAGTGCTCATGTTTGCCAGTTTGACAGCAGTGAGCTGTACTCAGATCTGCCAGATCCTGGCTCATATCCAGACCTACCACAGCCCTCTGCGTCATCTCACACACACACACACCTGAGACTACACGGGAACAGCGCCTCATCCCACAAACCACACCAGAACTACTCCGGTTTCCTTAACATCACTGTTTGATGATTAAGTTATTATTGGAGCTTGATATCTTAAACGTGTAATCTGGAATTTGGGTTGACCAATTGGAGTGCTTTATTATAGGCATTTACATTGCATTTACGTACAGTTGAAAGAAAAAGTATGTGAACCCTTTGGGCTGACTTGGATTTCTTCAGAAATTGGTCATAAAATGTGTTCTGATCTTCATCTAAGTCACAACAATAGAGAAACACAGTCTGCTTAAACTAATACCGCACAAACATTATACGTTTTCATGTTTTTATTGAACACAACATGTAAACATTCATAGTGCATGGTGGAAAAAGTATGTGAACCTTTGGGTTTAATAACTGGTTGACCCTCCTTTGGCAGCAATAACCTCAACCAAACGTTTCCTATAGTTGCAGATCCGACCTGCACAACGGTCAGGAGAAATTTTGGACCATTCCTCTTTACAAAAGTGTTTCAGTTCAGCAATATTCTTGGGATGTCTGGTGTGAATCGCTCTCTTGAGGTCATGCCACAGCATCTCAATCGGGTTGAGGTCAGGACTCTGACTGGGCCACTCCAGAAGGCGTATTCTCTTCTGTTGAAGCCATTCTGTTGTTGATTTACTTCTATGCTTTGGGTCGTTGTCCTGTTGCATCGTCCATCCTCTGGTAAGCTTCAGTTGGCAGACAGATGGTCTTAAGTTTTTCTGCAAAATGTCTTGATAAACTTTGGAATTAATTTTTCCATCGATGACAGTAATCCGTCCAGGGCCTGAGGCAGCCCCAAACCATGATGCCCCCTCCACCATATTTCACAGTTGGGGTGAGGTTTTGATGTTGGTGTGCTGTGCCTTTTGTTCTCCACACATAGCGTTGTGTGTTCTTTCCAAACAACTCAATTTTGGTTTCATCTGTCCACAGAAGGTTTTGCCAGTAGTGCTGTGGAATATCCAGGTGCTCTTTTGCAAACTTCAAACGTGCTGCAATGTTTTTTTTTGGACAGCAGTGGCTTCCTCCGTGGTGTCCTCCCATGAAGTCCATCCTTGTTCAATGTTTTCCTTATTGTAGATTTGTCAACAAAAATGTTAGCATGTGCCAGAGATTTCTGTAAGTGTTTAGCTGACACTCTAGGATTCTTCTTCACCTCATTGAGCATTCTGCGCTGTGCTCTTGCAGTCATCTTTACAGGACGACCACGCCTAGGGAGTGTAGCTGAACTTTCTCCATTTGTAGACAATCTGTCTTACCGTGGACACATGGACATCAAGGCTTTTAGATATACTTTTGTAGCCCTTTCCAGCTTTATGTAAGTCAACAATTCTTGATCGTAGGTCTTCTGAGAGCTCTTTTGTGCGAGGCATGGTTCACATCAGACAATGCTTCTTCAGAACAGCAAACTCAAAACTGGTGTGTTTTTTATTGGACAGGGCAGCTTTAATGAACACATCCAATCTCATCACATTGATTGGACCCCAGGTTGGCTGACTCCTGGCTCCAATTAGCTCTTGGAGAAGTCATTAGCCTAGGGTTTCACATACTTTTTCCACCCTGCACTATGAATGTTTACATGTTGTGTTCAATAAAAACATGAAAACGTATAATGTTTGTGCGGTATTAGTTTAAGCAGACTGTGTTTCTCTAATGTTGTGACTTAGATGAAGATCAGAACACATTTTATGACCAATTTATGAAGAAATCCAAGTAAGCCCAAAGGGTTCACATACTTTTTCTTTCAACTGTATAACATATCCGATTTGATGTTGGCTTGACTTCATGTCAGCCTCGTTTCTTTTGTATGATTGATGGACTATGGGAGGCATGTCATTAAGTTGAAACGAGATCACAGTATGCAGTGTTTTTGTTGGGTCCTTGGAACCTGCTGTGTTGACCCTCTCGAGCATTCACACCAGAATAAACTGTCCTTGAGCGCTCTTTAGTGAGTGCTGTTTCTACCCATTAATCTGGCTGGGTTCCCATATGGAAACCTGGAAATATTTTAAAACGGTTCTACGCTTTCCTGTAGTTCAGTGGTAAGAGCATGGCGTTAACAACACCAAGGTCGTGGGTTCGATCCCAGGGCATACTTAGCAACAAATGTATAGGATAATGCAATGTAAGTCGCTTTGGATAAAAGCATCTGCCAAATGCTTAAATGTAAATGTGTGACATTTCGTAAAAGACCATGATTTGAAAGCAAAGCGTTTAATGGATTCACAGATTGATGGGAATTATTTGTTAGATTTAACTCTTTCTAGTTGTATTTCACGCAAGTATCGTCAGGAAGTGTGGGCGTCTCGTAAAAGGAAACTAGACAACTGTCATATCGGCTGTAGTTCCAGGCCAAATGTTTGTGATGACATTTTCTGTCATAGCGCTCCGTTGAAGGAAAATCCCACCAGAGGATGTCATTAGCTTGACTGTGACAAATATAACTACAAAGATCAGAATGTTGCTTAAAATCCGGAACGGCTGCGTTTGTTTGGTGGGGTCGCTGTTGTTAGAGTTTGTTTACATTCTTCAAAAAGGTGGGAAACAGAAAAAACTAAAAAGTTTTCTGTTTGCATGTCAGAACGTTTGTCAGATACTATATTGTATACGAAGAGAGTTCCAATGAGAGTATAGAGAGCAGGAGAATACTGTGTTCAGTGGGTTGTACTGTTGTTTACAAAACATTGAAAAAACTGTATACCTTTCCAAGAATTTTCCATTTTATACCAAAGAAAATGATTTTCCTAAAACTGCTGTCTTGCTGTGACTAAGCCCCGATGACTCACTGTTTCTCCATTTTTATAGAGTTTCTAGCAATCGTTTAATTCTCTCCTGAGGTTTATTATTTTTCACCCTAGAAGCGAAAGGCCAAAGCATGCCGTGTGACACCGTAAACGCTTTAACTCGCTCTGTTGATATTTACATTACATTGTAAATGGCAGCAAACATTACCTCCAGTCACATCCAACAAAAAATGCAGTCCACCCGCATTTTTCCTTTAAGAGATGATTGTAAAATCTTTTTTGGGGACCTGTTGAGAATTAGTGAGTATGATGTGATGGACGTGTAAAAGCCGCTGTCTGGCAGCAGAGCTGATGGTGCGATTATTGGTCTTGTTAGCAAAAAACACATTATGAATGCAGGATGAATCATGGAACTTCACAGATGGGCTGTTTGTTATTCACATATTCGCATTTCTGTCTCCGCCAGCCCCGGCCTCATGGAATCCAAGCGTATGGATTGAACGTTTCCGGATGAATCACGCTTTGACTGTTTTTATCCTGAGACAGGGCGATGCATTAATCGAACCATGATTCATTTTGCTAAGAACCTTTGTTGCCGCTATTTGTGTCATTGATTCTGAATGTGTAGAAAGTGCAGAGCGGTCTGGTTTCATATAGGATGACTGCAAACAATTGTACAAATTTAACGGTTAAAATGCTGAGGCTTTAGATGAAGTCTTTTTTGTTTTGCGTTTTATGCAACATTTGGGATTTTAATATATACATCCGTGGGAAAACTTAAGAGACCTGTGAACAGTTATTTATAGGGATGTTAAGGTAAATTATCATTTTTGTTTCATTCTGTGAATTATTTCTCCAAAATTGTAAATACAAATATTGTTTGTATTTATACGCAGAAAATATAAAAACTGGTCAAAATAACAGAAAAGATGCTCTGTATTTTTCAGACCTCATGGATGTATTTAGGAAAGTTGAAAAAAGATTTTCCTATGTGATAAACTTTACAGCGTTCAGGTCTTGTCATGCTGTCAGTAATTCACATTGCTGTTGGATGACTTTATGTCACTCCTGGGGTTTGATTTTGTTGACATTCAACAGACACTGGACTGAAATGACCACAATACATCTAGAAATGCTTATATGAAGTGAAAATTTGGAACGGTCTTTATACAATATTTTTGGGTCGACCATGTCTTCATAATTCTATTGTTGTTTGTTTGGTTGTTCAGTTGCTGATGTTTTCTGGATGATTTGATCTTCTTGCTTTGTAGTTGTTAAGCTGCTTTGTGTCTGACCGAGTTTATTCTGTGTCTGACATGTTCAAAGGACTCAGTCGGGTCTGCGATCTTCAGCTCTTTATTGCTTCATACTTGAAAAACAGTAAGAGTTCGCTTTGTCCCAAGTTTTTTGATTGCAGACGCTTTTTTTGCTCTCTCTATCGAAGTGTTATTGTGTTGTGGATATACTGCAGTAAGTGGCTATTGATCTTCTGGCTGTGATTTTACACTTTCGGTTTAATTTACTCCACAGTAAATGAAATGGACTGGAGTTGTCAAAGTTTCATTCAAATGATTAAATCTCTTTTAATGTTTCTTGTTCTTCATGTTGGTCTTTAAGCCTCATGTCGTTTTGTCATTTTTTTGTATCAATCTTTACTGAGCAGATGGCCAGTCATCTGTGAGAACAGTCTCGCTGTGCACGATTACAGATTTCACATCACAGACTCTTTTTCGCTCTCTTCCTATCATTGATCTCTTCAGAAATGGTTTATGTTGAGGAGGAAATGCATCGATCAGGTTTGTGTCAATCACAGCATCAACTGAGATCTTGACTTTTGGAGCTCAAATGAGCTGCAGGTCTGGAGAACAAATGACTGCTTTGAACATGTTATCTCTCTGAGATGGTTTTTGAGAGGGGGGGCGTATGGTTCATGAATGTGAAAGTGTGATATGAGGGTTCACAGTCATGTCATTGCTATGAATTGTTTTTGAAGTGTTGTCACCGTCTCCCAGCTTTCCCAGCTTCGGTCATCAGCTGACCCTTTTTTCAGCACATTTCTAATTCGGTGCCAGACAGCAGGCCATCCCGGTTAAATTTGTAAATTGATCATGTGCTTGTCTGTCTTTCTCCTCTGATGATATGAGGTTATGAAATCAATAGACTGATCCAGTGTCATCCATCAGGCTTTGTTCTAACTGCATGGATGCATCTGGATCTAGAGACGGGAGTCGGAAATGTTTGGGCTGTTCACTGCATTGTCCTCTTGAGATCAGGTGAGCCACAGGTGCGAAGGAGGAAGGGCTAAATGGTGTTTTTAAGCATGCTATTCCCTCATGTTAGGGGTTCCAGCCCTTAAGGGATTTACCTGACATAACCTCAGCAAAATCTTTTTCCACGTCCACCATGATTTTTATCGCCTGCCTGCTGATGGATTGAGGCAATTGTGGATGAAGTTCATGAGTGCACACTTTTCTGTTTCACAAAGATTCAAACCGGTATGAAATAAAGTGATGGAGATGAAGAGGGGTTGATGTGAGAGGCTGGTGTGACGGGACACCTTTCAGAACGCTTTACCATTAGAACTGACACATGTGCCTCTCCGCCTGCAGGCACCTGCTAGAAAAGAGTAAAAATGATCACATCAAGCCCTAATACCATCTCAAGAGCTCTTTATGTCCCTCGTCTACTTGTTTTAGATATGTGGGGTTTCACCAAAACTGTGTTTTAAATGGAGTATTGAGCTCATAGTACCGTGAAGGGGTGCTGAGAACAGTTTGTCATGTCAAATGTGCTGTGATCGTCTTTACATCTTTATGTAAAGGGCTCCATCCCCTGATGCTTTGTTTTTAAGATGTCTTATTCCCATGTGTCTGTTCTTCCACAGAAAGAGCTGTGCAACATGATTCTGGACTGTTGTGCCCAGCAAAGAACATACGAGAAGTTCTTCGGCCTTCTCGCTGGGGTAAGTCAGTCTCACGATCAGCGTTATTGCAGGATATAGATTGCATTTTTAGTCCACAACGCTAAAAGGCCTGACATTTTACGGCTTTGGTTTACTTACTTGTATTTTTAACTTGTTAGTAAACATGATAGAACATCTAACAGAAATATGAATAGTTATTTCTTTTAAAAAACTGCAACAGTTTTTTTTATTATGGGTTTCCAGTTTATTACAGAGACTTTTCATAAACTGTTTTCACAAGCCAGTAGTTCCAAAGTCATGGAATTGCAGCATTTTTCTCGGTTTAGATTTCTGAATATTTTAAGTGGTAAATGTGTGTTCTCCAATGTTTGCTTGAGTTTTCACCAACTGTGTTTTTCTGCAGAGGTTTTGTATGTTGAAGAAAGAATACATGGAGAGCTTTGAAGCTATCTTTCAGGAGCAGTACGAAACCATCCACCGTCTCGAAACCAACAAACTGCGCAATGTCGCTCGAATGTTCGCTCATCTGCTCTACACGGACTCCATACCATGGAGTGTACGTATCTCTCCTTTTTAAACATAACGCTGTAATGTTCTTTCAAGCTGTAATTATGTTTCAGAAAGCACCTCATCTATATGTCCTGACGCGTTATTGGTTTACCGATGCTAATGTTTGATAAGTTAATGTACAGTATGTGGGGTTAGACTGAGATTGTTTGGCCTTTTGTGTAATGGTTTGTCTTTTCAGGTCCTCGAATGTGTAAAAATGAGTGAAGACACAACAACATCTTCCAGTCGCATCTTTGTGAAGATTTTGTTCCAAGAGCTTTGCGCTTATTTGGGTTTGCCTAAACTGAACGAGAGACTTAAGGACATGTAAGTGCAGAGTGGGATTTCATCTGATGAAACGGCAGTAAAGTGTTTATTTCCGAACAGTCAAATGGACCGTTTTATTTGTTTTTCTTTCTCAGGACGTTGCAGCCTTTCTTTGAGGGTCTGTTCCCACGTGACAATCCGAGGAACACGAGATTCGCCATTAATTTCTTCACATCTATTGGTCTCGGAGGTCTCACGTAAGTTTCTCTATGGTTTTAACTTTGTGTCTGTAGCTCATTTGGTTGCGCAAACATCATGAGTTTCATTCCCATGAAACATGCATACAAATAAATATGTACACCTTAAATACACTGCAAGTCGCTTTGGATAAAACCTTCCCCTGAATGTTTATACGTAAAGTCTCGCTGAGGTTACAGATGTCTGGTAGGTGTGTCACGATAAGCAGTCGAAAGCCGACTGATGCTCATGAAACCGCCACTGATGTTTTTCTTCTGTCGTTCCTCAGGGATGAGCTGAGAGAACATCTGAAGAACGCTCCTAAGATGATCATGACCCAGACACAGGACGTGGAGTCATCGGATTCTTCCTCTTCTTCCTCATCATCTTCAGAATCCTCCTCATCCTCATCTTCTGACAGTGACAGCAGCGATTCGTCCAGTGGTTCCTCAGACTCCTCCTCCAGCAGCAGCTCTTCAGGTATCAGACACTCTCAAGATAGATTAAGAAAAGGTGTGATAATGGTCATATTTAACATATTTGTAGACTTTGTTTTCTGTTTTGATTGTTGTGGAGGGATTTCAAACAAATTCATTAAATTGGCGAACTTCTCATGAACCTGCTCTCTATAATACATTAAGTTTCTCTCAGATACACTGTGTCCTCTTTTAGAATCTGAAAATATGTCCAGATTTGCTCATCATTGGGCTGTTCTGGATAGCCAGTTGATGATAAACACTGTTATAAATTCTTCCCTCTCCCAGTCTGTATGCAAATAAACTCTTTTGGATTCGGCGTTGTGAATATAATTAGATTTGAGAACAGACAGATTGTGACAGGAATCTGTGAGCCCAAGCCATTCAAGTGAAGTCAGTTGTTTCATGAGGCTGTTAATGAAGTTAACACTTTTAGAAGATATGTGATGTCAGGCCTTTATCATCTCATCTGCGATAGTTTTATGGATGTTCATTGTTGTTTATAGGTTTACAGGATTTCAAGAATGATAGTCACTTGCAGTTCCAGCAAACACGTGCCCTGGGCTCATGCAGGCTGGGACAAATATTTAATGCATTTTGCTGGCTGTGAGCTAGTCAGTAGTTGGCTCAATATGACTTCTTTTAAGCAGATCAGAGTTTGTGATTTAGGATCAAGACAACAGCGTTATATAACCACCGTATCATATTTTTATTGAAAATTGTTAATATTTCTGAATTTTTTTATTACAGTTTTTATTTTCATAGTTTTTTTCAACGCTTACAAAATATTCATTTTTTTCCATACAGATTCTGACTCGAGACGCAAGAAGGTCTCAGGCAAGAAGAAAAACAAGGACAAGAGTTCCAGCAAGGCATCTAACCAGCGTTCCCCTCTGGAGGAGCGACCCAGCAAGAGGCTCGAGAACCGGCGGCAAGACGAAAGCGACGAAGACCGCCGCAAATCCGATAACCACCAGAGAGATTCCCGCCGCAGGGGACGTGTGGAGGAGTCGCCTCCTGCTCGACAACGAGGAGACGAGGATCCTGCAAGAGGACACAAGGACCAGAAACATCAAAGACACGGCCAGGATTCCGAGGACAAGCAGCGGGATTCGCGCAGGAACAAGGATAACGACAAAAGCGGTTCTCACGCGGGCAGGGACAAAGACAGACGGAGAAGCCAGGAGAAGGAGCCTCTCAGGAGAAGCAGGGAAAGGTCAAAGTCGCAGGAGAGGAGTCGCAAGGAGATCGACTCCAGGGACTCCTACAGGAACGGATCGGAGAGGGCGGACAAAGAGAACAGGCGTTCTCACAGATACAGCGAAACCAGAAGGAAAGTGGAGAAAGGCAGAGATGGATCACCTAGGAGCCACAGATAGCCGCTTTAAAGAAGATCAAACGAAAATCGTGATAGTCGTGTTGGTGTACCAACATTGAACCATGCTTGTTCACTGTGACTCTCACCTGTGTGCTTCTGCATAGCCTTTACATTGCCATACAGCTTATTGAGCAAGAACGTTCGTAGTAATGTCGACGGTCTCCGAGATCCCAAAATGATTTTAGCGGTTAAAGTTTCGGGGTGTTTTGTATTTTACGTATCCATTGCCCAATTGTATTTTTTGCTGTTGATTCAAAATAATTGGAGAAACAAGATTAAAGATGACTTTTGCCATACATTTGAAAGGTTGACTGTGCTCATTGAAGCTCAGGGATGTGTTTTTGTTCTGTGTACATTGGCTTTAGCATTCAAACATTTTAAGCCACAACTAAATGTCATTGCATATCAAAACAAGTGGATTGCACAAGCACACATAAATAGATGGTAATTTTGAAAAACTGGGTTTTTCAGATGTCAATGGGACTAAAACAAGAAAAAAGCATGATTGGTATGAATTTAAATTTTGTGAGAAAAGAGATTCACATCTTTGTTGCTTGCTGTCGCTATTTTATTACATTTTGTGACACGTAAAGGAGGGACATTGCCTGTTGGTGCTGTCTTCTGCACTATATCCTTACTTTTCAATATTACAACATATTCACAATATTCTGTTGTTTTTATCTTAAATCTTGATATATTGCCCACCCCTAATGCAATGACATTGATACAGTTTTCAGTATCACAATAATTTGAGACAACAAAATAGGTTTTCCATCTATGTTTTGTTGGTGTTGAAGCCTAATGACGTCACACATTTTTTTATCATTAACAGCACATGAGTTTCTGTCACGTCTCATCAGAGATGCACTGAAATTTCATTGCAGTTGTGTGAGAACCTGTTTTGCTGTAACGGCCGTGCTGCCTGATAGGATTTCACATCTGACCTTGTGTGTATTTCCAGGGGTTATACTGAGACTGAACTGTTAAAGTCAAGCCCAATATAGAAACGGCCTTTTTCTTTGTAGTCGCTAGCAGTTAATGGGATGCGGGACAAGCCCAGTGGGAGTGTAGAGCAGCCAATCGTATGTGAATAAAAGGTCATCAATTGTGTGTTAGCAGTTTGTTCAAAGGAAGGATTTCAGGTTTGTGTATCTCAGTTCAACCGAAGGGTGAATCTCACAGAAACATTTTCAAGGTCATTTTTCGCCTTAAAATGAACAAAGCAACAAGAAATTATCAATTTAATTAAATTTTGCTTAAATCTTTTTCATTCTTTTTTACATTCTTTTCTTGACACATGTTTGAATTCTCATCGTGCATACTAATGTCTTTTTTTAATGCTTTTGATTTTTTTCCAATCAAAGAACAAGTCGTATACAGCTTGAGACACAAGGATGACAACATTTGTTTTTATAACTATGCCTTCAATGTGAATAATGGAGAAAGTGGCGGGTACTCAAAAAATGGTCACCATTTAAAACAATCCAAAGTAGTCAATACATTGCTGTTTCTATCTTTTAATTATAGGGTGAAATGTTACCCATTCTGGTTTTTGACAGCTATCATAGGATTCACCCAGTCAAATCTCTTCAAAGCAATACTCTTTGAATACTCAAGTGGGTCAATGGTATTAATATCTAATGACCTCCTTTTTTCTGGTGGTTAACTGTCTTGTTTATCATCTGTTTCTGCTTAAGACAGACTGTTGACAGCTTCAATGTCTCTGGAAGGCAGCTGTAACTTAGGGCGCTCTGAAGGGAGACACTTAGCCGTTTTATTATCAGTGAAGCAAGAGATAGACCTGTTATTTGGAACTCCCTTGACACCACGCTGTCAAAGTCATTTTTGGAAGAGCTTCTTCTCTGCCGCTCGCACCACCAACAGCCTGTCTGCAGGAATTTTGCACTTCGGTATCAAGAGTCGGTTTTGGACGCACGCCCTTTCCATTCACAGCTAACTGCCATTTGCTTGTCTGACTCGAGAATTACATTTTACTCACCATGTGTGGTCTTGGACTTTCAGGCTATTTCAGGTTTCTTTTGTGCCTAGGCTACTCTTAAACTCATAAAAACAATATTGTAGTTATTCACAGTTTCTGGGCTGAAATAGAAAGTGAGATTATTTTCACAGGGACATTGAGAGACGTGGGAATAGCAGCTTTCATCAGACTCCAAACACCTGTCTCACTGCTGGGCCGCAAGGGACAGACTTGATATCAAAATTTGATGCGTTGACTGCATCTATCTCCATTAATGTCTGCGCATGCAAGTTTTTTTTAACATGACTGCTGAAGGAATTGATTTACATCTACCATTCTCATCTGCGTCCCATCTCCCTGTGCATTACAGGAGGATGCATGTATATTTTGTGGTTGTGCTGATGGATGTCGGTGTGAGAATGGGCAGTTAAGCAAGTGCCTGGAAAGAAAATATTGAATGGAAGCTCTGCACAACGTCACCGCAGGAATTGAATGATAGGGTGGAGTTCTGCATGGGTGGTTTCTCGAACCCTGTTTTTATATTTGAAAATAGAAATTTACAGATTACCGTTAGTGTAGCGTGCAATTAGGGGTCTATGCCGCCTTGCAATATGTCTCCCATGAAATCAAAGTTAACGTTTTGGGGAATTTAGTGTAATAACAAAGATATCTATAAACGTGAGCTCCAAAACCATGACAAATTTTGCAGTTTTAAACATACAGTGACTTCCTTTAAATACAGAACAATTACTTTAATGACATCATTCTGCACTTCAGCTTCTCATCAAATTACAGGCTTTGGTGTAGTCTGGCTAAATGTTATTGGGTATTTATATACAATTGGGAGGAGCCAGGCAATATGTCCCGCCCTGGCCTTCTTCTAAACAATGCTTCACATTTTAAAGCACTACGTTTAAGTCCAGCTCGGATTGAATTGTGGAAATAAACTACTTGTAAACAAACCCTTAGTCCATTTACAAAACGTAATTCCACCACAGATGCCATTTAAAACCCCTCCGATAATAGTTTTGCATAGATTTTAGTCAGATTATAAGTCTTTTTTTTTTTTCAATTTAGTGGCTAAATTAAAAACTATGACTCGAGTATAAATATGCTCCGAGGATAAGCCTGCGTGGAGATTTCCACTCTGAGATAACCAATCCTGCACGAATACTATGGCGACGTTGATGCTCATGAATATTAAGTAGATCGCGATGACGTCACCCACCTACTCGAAGGCTCGGCTGCTGAATATTAAAGTGAACCCTCTGACGTTCCCGGAATCTCTCCAATGGCAGAACCCAGCTCCTGAATATTAACGAGACGACGTTGACGTTGCCTAGTAACCGCCCAATGAGGAGATATCGTATGAATATTACCGGCATGGCCGTCATCTTAGTAGGATTTGATAACAGTCCAGTCAGGACGAGGCGCATCACCTCAAACACGGTCAGTATGTGCCGCGCAACCTGCCGGAGAGTGAAGCCAAGTGCGTTGAACTTTACCGGCGAACCGGCTGTGCAGGTGAGTGACTTTCGCAGTTGTGAATAAAATCACACGCAAACGTGTTTTCTTTGGGATATTTAAGAAGAACAAACGCACCGGAGATCCGGTCAGATTGTGACGAGCCGACCTACTGTAAAGTGTACTTGAAGTATAGTATAGCACGAGCTACGTTTTATATAGCGTTCGCAATAACGTTACAACAGCGGACACGTTATAGGCTTCTTCACCTACAGGTTGGCAACGTTCGCTTTAAAGTTAGTTTTAGAATTTATTTGTCGAGGAATCTGTATGTGATGTTTCCTCGCCGGTCTTTGATTTCGTGAGAGCTCGCGCGCATTGCTCCCCGAGCGCATCTGTGGTGTCTATTGGAGACTCCGTCCGTAAAGAAAGCGCGCGTGTTGGTCACGAGCAGCTTAACTTTGTAAACATCTTACTGTCATTCAGAATCAGTGTAGACTAGACGATGTTGTCTGTGTAGTCAATAGGCGTCACGGGCTCAGCTGATGGGATCACTTGGTTTGGAGACACGTTCAGGGGTTCTTCATATTCATTTATTTTCTGTATGTATGTGATGGGAATGCGTATGTAGTTTATAAAAGATCAAATAAGGACGATACTAGTAATTATAAGATTGTTACTAGTAATTGTAAGATTGTTACTAGTAACTGTAAGATTGTTACTAGTAACTGTAAGATTGTTACTAGTAATTGTAAGATTGTTACTAGTAACTGTAAGATTGTTACTAGTAACTGTAAGATTGTTACTAGTAATTGTAAGATTGTTACTAGTAATTGTAAGATTGTTACTAGTAATTGTAAGATTGTTACTAGTAATTGTAAGATTGTTACTAGTAACTGTAAGATTGTTACTAGTAACTGTAAGATTGTTACTAGTAATTGTAAGATTGTTACTAGTAATTGTAATTGTTACTAGTAACTGTAATTGTTACTAATAATTGTAAGATTGTTACTAGTAATTGTAAGATTGTTACTAGTAACTGTAAGATTGTTACTAGTAATTGTAAGATTGTTACTAGTAATTGTAAGATTGTTACTAGTAACTGTAGTTGTTACTAATAATTGTAAGATTGTTACTAGTAATTGTAAGATTGTTACTAGTAATTGTAAGATTGTTACTAATAATTGTAAGATTGTTACAAGTAATTGTAAGATTGTTACTAGTAATTGTAAGATTGTTACTAGTAATTGTAAGATTGTTACTAATAATTGTAAGATTGTTACAAGTAATTGTAATTGTTACTAGTAACTGTAATTGTTACTAATAATTGTAAGATTGCTATAGTAATTGTAAGATTGTTACTTGTAATTGTAAGATTGTTACTAATAATTGTAAGATTGTTACTAGTAATTGTAAGATTGTTACTAGTAATTGTAAGATTGTTACTAGTAATTGTAAGATTGTTACTAATAATTGTAAGATTGTTACTAGTAATTGTAAGATTGTTACTAATAATTGTAAGATTGTTACTAGTAATTGTAAGTTTGTTACTAGTAATTGTAAGTTTGTTACTAATAATTGTAAGATTGTTACTAGTAATTGTAAGTTTGTTACTATTAACTGTAATTGTTACTAATAATTGTAAGATTGTTACTAGTAATTGTAAGATTGTTACTAGTAACTGTAATTGTTACTAATAATTGTAAGATTGTTACTAGTGATTGTAAGATTGTTACTAGTAATTGTAAGATTGTTACTAGTAATTGTAAGATTGGAGCAGCGTTCACAGTTTGATAGCGTTACTAAAAAGTCCCTGTATATTTGTGATTGTACAGTTGGCAGTTTTCCTTCGTGTTTCTTCGTATTCGTGCCCTTTGTGTGATGTTTTTTTCATACATTATTGTCAAAGTTGTTGAACAGAAAATGCATACATTTGTAGTTCAAGTTCAAGTTTGTCATTTCAACAATAGGCAGTACACAGTGAAAAGAAACAACGTTCCTCCAGGACCAAGGTGCTATAAACACACAGACTACATAACGTGCACATGGGTCTAAATGAATCTTCATTTAGAGGGTCTACATCCTTCATATTTATGATTAATATTTAGATTTATTCAAATAAATGATGTGAATTCAACACTCTTTTCTAAGACTTGGTGTTGTCAAACAAGAAATGAAACGGAAATGATATGACTCCGATGTCAGTTTTATCCCCTTTTCATGTTAAGTTTATTTTGTTATGTCTTCTTGTTTTTCCTTTGTAACTGTACCAGGTTTAATCTAGCCAAGCCCAGTGTTACTGTCTATGTCGGATTCTGTTTATCTCGTTCTCTCCATGGTTATCTGTGGTTTTATGTGATGTGATGTGATGTGTTTTAACGTGAATAAGGCAGAAGGATATTTTCTACCTGTACATAATTAGCAGGGCAATTATGTCATTTCCACATCACGACATCAGGACTTGGCAGATTTGCGTCATGCCTCGAATAGCAAAACTCTTTGTAGTCTTTGTGCATTCATTTTGAAAAAATGGGTCAGCTTGAAAGTTCCTTCCATAAACGCGTGTTAGTCTGCTTTTGTTCTAGTTGTCCCTGAGATAAATGTACCCACAGTGACAATAAGAATGTGGTTGTAAGCACAAAGTCTATAGATTGCATATACTCTATGTTTGTATTATGAGGAAACTTGGGTATTTGATAGATCTTATAATTTATTAATTCATTCTGCACAATTAATATAGCGTGCAGATATTTGGCTGTACTTTTGCTTATATCAGTTTGTCTTTTATTTCTGAGTGTGTAAAAGCGAATTTCACTGTTTTGTGACAACATTTTACCTTCCTAGACATATAGTGGCATTCTGAATAGAGTGGAGTAATATGGGGTTCTGGAAAAACCAAATTTATACAACCTATTAAAAATTTCTATAATGTGGCCAATATTTTCCGGTTGACCTTGAAGATCCAGAACTGCTGATGGTACTTTGTAACATGATTTGTGTTGAAAATAGTGAAAACAAACAGATGGAAAATTGATTGTCATCACTCTTTGCTTTTCACCATTTCCTTCGTTTTTAATATAAACATATATTTTAAAAGTATAGAGAGCTAATACTCAATTCCACTTTGTGATTGTACTTCACCTGGAGATTTCATATATACACAGGGGTGTTATTTAACCTGCTGTCTCAGTCACAAATACAAAAGACGACGATGCACACTTGCTTGCTCAATAGCTGCACTTGTGGAAAATTAATACGTTTTCATCTTTCTGCCATTTCGGATGTCCTTGTTACTCACACACCTTCTCACCTCCACTAATGGTTTATTGAAGGTTAATGAGAACATCTTGACAATTTCATAGGTATCCTCAAAGGAAAGGTCCTAAGATGGGGATGTTCAATTACTGGTCATTCAAGGTCAACTAGGTTAAAATTTTGACAAAGTCATAGATTTACTTAAGAATGAAATGTGTCATTTTTGCGCAGTAGTCTGAGGGGGCCAGGCATCACATCATAATGAAGTCTGATATAATGGTTTGATTTTAAGAGGTTTGGCAGTGGTGCTGTTCAAGGCATCCCGTTACTGGATGCATTTGATATGGAGGGTGTTATCCTGGATCCACAATGATGGTTTAATCATATAAACAGCAAAATCATAGATTTACGAAAGATGTGTGAAATCTTGCAGACTTGGACACAACTATTATAGTATTGGTGAGACCTGGCAAATGAGTTTACCCATGAAATGCTGGACAAATCCTATGTCTTTATATTTACCCAATATCGGAACATACCATGAAATACCATACTACATTATTTACAGTAAACTGACCCACAGATAAACACACACCATTCTCAGTATTTCTAGTTGCACATGCATTTTTGTTTACTTAGATTCCTCTGTCTTTTGAAAGCCATATTATGCTTTCCTATCCTTTTAGTGCACTCCACAAAAGGCATGCTGTCACGCCGCAATAAGAGCTGGTTTTGTGGTATAGCAGCTGGAAGATGCCTGCATAGGTGACTGGTAATTAGTCCCATTCTGTCTGATGTGATTTATGGCTCTCACCATCATGCGTGAACGAGATCCATGAGGCGAGGTACAGAAGTAATGTACGAGCATGCTCCCCTAGTTTTACGATGCTTTCATATTTTCAAATCAACTTAATAATGCACAGAGTTAAGACGGCATTAATTGGTTTGTTAAGTCTATGAGATTCACTTTTACTGTAATTCTGTGGCCTTTTTTAAAACCACATTGTTTCCACACTATTGCCTCGTTTCACAGACAAGGTTTAAGACTAAAATGAATGTTTGACCTATCTTAACCAAAAATAAATTGCCCTGTTAAATATGTCAATGCCATTCTTTGCCTTTTGGTTATTCTTATTTGCATTCGTAAAATATCTCACAGTACTCATATCCCTCTGGAGAATTTAATGACATAAATAAAGCGTCCTGAACCAGCGAAAATGTAAAGAGGGCTGAAATGTCATTTTTTTCTCTAAGGCATCTTATTAAAAGTGACTTACATATCCTAATTTAACTAATGCAGTCCTGGCTTAAGCTAAGCCTTGCGGTATGAACTGAAATCTTATATTTCAGCATATGCTGATGATTAAAGGTGTAGTGTATGAAATGTAACAGCATCTAGTGGTGAGGTTGTGAATTGCAACAGAGCACAGAGTTAAGACGGCATTGATTGGTTTGTTTAGTCTCTTTAGAGCAGTTTGTCCATTTAGTACTGTAGAAACAAGTACAAGGGGACCCGTGGTGTATGTACATAGAAACAGCTCATTCTAAGGTAATAGAAACATAACGCTTCATTATGTAAGCTCTTTATACACCTCCGAAGACATAGTTATGATATTATATTGGATTTCTGTCAATACATCCTCCAAAAAATTTCACATTGGACCTTTAAATAACATAGTTCCTAAATTATCAAATAAATTAAATAACTTTTTTTAAATAAATAAATAGAGTATACAATTATTTTAGATTAAAGACAAAAGTTATACATACTATACTGTCCAGTCCTGTATGTCTCAGTTGGTTTATTAGTCTTTTGTCAAATGTTTTTCCAGCTAAATGATATTAAAACTAATTTGCTGTTAAGGTCAAAACTGCTGTGGAGTAGTGACATGCAGTTGTGACATGACGTCTAATGCGACCTGAAGTAGCATGAATATTACTGCCAATACACACACCCACACGTATGTACACCTCCATCATTGTGTGTGTAGTTCCTTTGACCTTACATTTATTTTTACTGACGGGAAAGCCCGGGAGGGGGCCGCTGCTTCTGGCTGGGTTTGGAATGGGGCAGAAATAAATTGCCTCCACATCTCCTGCGTCTCAGCGGAGTTTAAGGAATGATAACCTTAGCTGGGAAACTAGGATATGGGGAAGGTCGGCTAGATCCAGTAATTAGCAGCGGGAATGAAGATTGAAGTTGGTAGACAGGAAATATGGGTGAGGAAAAGGGGTAATGAATCAGAATACTCGGACAAGACTGAGGTTGTTTTTTGGGAAATAAAGGAGTCTAAGAAGTGTAAAGCATTATGGCATAGGGGTTTAAATAGAGCTCTGAAACCAAAATAATTTAATACAAATGTTTCGTCATTTTCTTCATAGAGATTTATTTTTAATGATGACAGGAATTGTAAGCCGATTTTCTCTAGTGTACCTTTCTTGTGGTTGGTTTTTTAAATGTTCTCCTTCTATGATTCAAATCAGACATTTATATCATGGCTGGTTGACTTGGTTCAAGGCTTAGAGCTCTTTATGGAAGCTTTTTTTCGATCCCTATGGAGTAAATTAATAGAAATCTTCCCAGAACCAAGGCTAGTAAAGTCACTGCTGCGCTCTATAAAACACATTATCTGCAATATGTCATTCGTTCACCCGGAGGCCCCACCCTGCCGTCCGGCTCTCGCCCTGTGTGGATGTCCCCCTTGTCACCTGGGGCTGCACGCTTGTTTCTTACAACAGCCAAAGTGCTCCTTTGATTCACTGTATGTTGTTCTTGGTTTCCACGATCATGCAAATGCTGCATGAGGTGCATCGCCAAGCTCATGCTTATTTGGCCAGTTTCTGCTTGTTTAAGTGTCAGTTTGTCTCGTGCATTTTTTTAAAGCTTAACTGTGAGAATTCGCACCATGAGCCGTTACCAAGGGACAGATGTGATGGGTGCAGTGGGAGAGATTGAGGTGACAATACATTCCCCTAATGAGAGAGCATCTTATGCATTATGTAATACCTGAGTAAACACAGAACACGCATGTAAATTGAAAAGCCCAGTGGCAGATTTGGCACGCTTCATTAAAATGGGTCATTCTGTACGGCAGATGCATAATAAACATTATCTGTTATATCCTTACTGTATAAGCTGTCTGTCTAGATGGCAGTTTATACTAAAGTTAAGATGCTAAATTGTAATGCTTGGTTCACACCAAACGGGTTATTTTCATGTGTGAGTTGTGGTGCTTGTGTGGCTTACACCGTTCATTTCACTACAATTCCCAGTTCAGTTTCCAGTTGTTTTTTTCTGTGATAAAATAAGGTTCTTATGTAAAATAAAAGGAGTCAGCTGTTTAAAATGATGTCCCCAACAGCACCCAATTAAAACCTCCAGCAACAGTCCTACATCACCAGCAAAATAAGTTGAACTTTTCTTACTATGGCACTTCTTTAGGTGGTCTTTTTTTAACCATTAGTGTATCGAGTCTGTTAAACTGTATATACAGTAAATGTGAGATCATAATTTTGCGAATTTCAATATCTAGGACAGGACTAAGTCGTGTATTTGGTCGCACTCTGGATTCGAGAACAATGTCCAGAATTTCCTTAATGCTGGATAATGAGGGAGACGAATGCTGGCTTAGATGAATCCTAAAGTGTGTCTTAAAGTGAAAATTCATCCAAAAATGAAAGTTCTGTCATCATTTATTCACCCTCTTGTCATTTTAAACCTTTCTAAGTCTCTTTCTCCCGCAAAAAACTAAAGAAGCTATTTTGAAGAAAGTTGGTAACCAAACAGCAGTGGCACTCATTTACTTCTACTATATGGTAACAAAACCAATGCAAGTGAATGGGTGCCAGTTAACAACATTCTTCAAAATAATATTTTTTCTCTTCTGCAGAAGAAAGTCATACAGGTTTGAAATGACATTGCTGTCTGTAGTTAAAATTGAGCAGCAGACATTGCTTTCTCCCCAAACCATCAACCCACTTCTCTCAGGTTTCATGATCTGACCTGATATTAGGTTGAACTGTTCGCCTTGCGTTTTTTTTCACTGCCGCATCAGATTTAGATCGGACAAATTGAATTTCATGCCATTATATCCATTCCAATTCGTATAGCTTCTAAAGCAGTGGAGGTAAAGTGCTGATTCAGTTCCTATAATCAGGTTGAGCGTTGCCATGGCCTCTTAAAGCTCTCGGTTCAACTCATGGGCTTCATGGCTTTCACTTACGTCCGTTTGATGGGCTGCCAGCACGAGGCGTCTGTCTTTAGCCAGACTTCTAAGTTCCTTAGACTTTACGTCAATCAGAGGTGGTCAGTCGGTGGCATAAACCTTCCTGCCACCACAGAATTCCAGGTCTGAGTATTAGACCTTCGAGAGAAGCTAAACTACAGCAGTTGCTGTGACTGTAGTGGTTTATTTAGTAGAGGCCTCCGGTTATTTTTTAACCCACCAAAAGTCTGATGAAAGCTTCCTATTTCTGTTTCAGGATGTTCATTATTAATAGAATTCATTAATGTTCAGGTACTCATCGTGTTTTTACGATGTCACAAATTTTACGACGTTCCTAATCCCAGATAATGACATGCATGTAACTCAATCAGATAGGATCATGTGATGGACAGATTAGATCCGTTTCCAAACCTAGTAAGCTACCTTGCTGTGTACTGTCTACTAACCCTTCTTAGGCATTACATAACCATCACACACTATCATAAGTGACCGAAACAAATGCTTAAGATCATTTTCATGGTATTGAATTCATTTCACGTATAACATTTCTTGGATTTCCTTTTTGATTATTGAATTTTGGACAAAAACTTTCAACTCCTTACTTTTATAACAGCTATTTGTTGGGAGTATAATGCTTTAAAAAATGGTGCCTACGTAGGCAGCTCACAAGGTTTTGGAACGCAGCCTCTTCCGTCTTTTTTTAGCACATCTAAGAGCAGCCTTTGGATTGAAGGTCCGCACAGGTGGTACATGCAGAGATGAAGCCAAATGTGAGACAAATACATTTAACGATATATCCGAAAAATGTTGACGTAAACAAAATTGAACTGTCTGCCGTACCACAAACCTTTAGCGGATTAAAACAGGATCTGGACTTTAATCAGAGGCAGGGGAGTCATTTGTTGATTGTGATTTTGAGGAAGGCAGCAGCTTGTGGAATCGGATGAGCTGAGGGACGGTTTGGCTCAATGACAGATGGGAAACATTAGGGCTCCTCTAATCCTTTCAACACTGACACCAGAGTGTGAGAGAGGTAACTCACACCCGTTACGTCTGATGCCAGCAGATAAGAGCTCATACACGATATCTCTCAAAGCTACTGAACAGGCAGAAATGCTGTATGGTCCAATGTCTTGCTCTGTTAGTAACCATTGGAGGCAGCTTTAGACATTGGAGGCAGTGAGTTAATGCATCTCTACATAGAGAGGAAACGCTTAATGTGATCTGCCGTCTTATCTTATGGCCTGACTCTGGGTTCCAGTGATTCAAGGTTCAATCCTCCTCTTAGAGCACATTGGCTGTAAGAACTTGTCTTGGGTGTGTTATTTGATGCCTGATTGGAAATTTCTATAATTCCTATAACATCGCTTGCAGCCTGTATTTTGCATGACAACACTCTACCTCTTTTTCTGTCTCTCAATGTCAAGTATCGCTATGCGTTAGCGGATATACTGTAAGCAGCGTTTGGCTTCTTAATTTTTCATGAATCGTCACCGTTTAAGGAAAGCCGTGGTAATTGAAACTAGTTCAGCTGTCCATTTCAGATTGAGATATGAATTCATCTGGAAATCTCTGCTGCTTGAAATGGAGGAGTCTGTTAAATACAGATTCAGTTTCAGCCCTCTTTACATTTTCGCTGGTTCAGGACGCTTTATTTATGTCATTAAATTCTCCAGAGGGATATGAGTACTGTGAGATATTTTACGAATGCAAATAAGGCAAAATAAGAGCGTGATGTTCATGTTCACTTGTTCTTTATTATTCAGTTTAAAGATGATCTATTCAGTTAAGATGAGAGTCATTTAGATTAAGAATAATCTGATTGCGTAGAGTTGCAAATATAGCATTAAGGTCCACACAAGTAGGGTAACAGCTGACCTCTGTAAACCCCATCTCTCAGATGATTGGTCAGCAGTGGATTACCAACTGGAAGATAATTATGCGGGTAAATCCCAAATCCTGAATACACAGCAGCTGTGGGTACAAACAAGGCCTTTTTTCGTCCGCTGTTATGATAATGAAATATTTCCAGCATTGCTCTACTTGTTTTTCCCTGGTTGCATTGTGCTATGATCGTAAATCGCTTGTGACCTGTAATCCATTCAAATATGAACGATATTGCACTACGGCTCATCCAATAATTGAATGCCCTTTTCCTAACCCTCAATCAACAATTTGGAAAACATACTTGGGGATTTAGCCGTGTATTATCTGTTGACCACATTTTCTGTTTTAATTCGTTTTTCACTATGTCATATTTCATAAATATTAAAGGTTGAATTCTGTATAATCTTTTGCAATCCTAGAGAAATGGTCTGAGCTCATTGCAATCGGCACTCATTTAGTGAGCATTATATGTAAACATATTTTTACCCCAAATATCTGACAAAAAACATGCTGTTGACAAACTCACACATACTAGCATGAAGTTGAGCTGATAAAGTTGCTCTGACGTCATCCCCAGCTCTTTACATTCCAGCAACTTATGTACATTGATAAAATGTCAGTCCTGTCTTTTAGACTTTTTTTATAATTCATCTCTCATATTGGTTCACACCATATATATCAGGGTGTCCGCGGGGTCTTAAAAAGTATTAAAACTTGATAAATAATTGTAGAGAAAAGTAAGGCCAATAAAAAGTATTAAAAAGTCTTAAATGCCATTTTCCAAGGTATTACATTTAGCACCAAATGTTTGGAAACCGAAAATAGCAAAAAATGACATGTGATGTGATCAACCCGCTCGGAGAGAGAGAGGGAGAGAGAAAGAGAGGGGGGCGCGCTTTATTACTGCCGCAAACATGTCGGCAGTGTGTGGAACATCTGCCTCGCCGGAGTAAATTTCTGAATGAAAGCGTATTTACCGGTCGGTAACTTGTGTACTTCAGACTGGCGAGGGCGGTCTGACAGTAAGCCTGCCGCTCGCACCACGAGTCCAACTGAGAGAACAATCAGCTTTTGTGGGGGCAGTCTGGAGGAGAGACGTGAACTGAAACGGTTGTCAGTCAGAATTGCTTGCATGGATTTTTTTTCTTAAAATAATTTTGCAGTGTAGCCAATAATAATCCAACAGTTTTCATTTATTCATAGTTTTATTTTATAATGTTGAAGGACATTCTTTCAGCAGTCAGTTATAGGCCTAATATAGGATATTCAAGAAGGAAGAGGGCTCTATTTTTGTTTTAAATATTTAAAAATGTACATTTTTACCATTTAGTTTATGGTAAAAAATGGCTTAAATAGAAAACATAAGAAAAGCCGTGTTCGGTATTCGGCCAAGTGTTTTATTTTTATTCCGCTTCGGCAAAGAATTTTCACTTCCGTGCATCCCTAGTCCAAAGAGGTCATATGCTAAAGTTTGCCTCAAGTTAATCGAGTAGGTAGGCGAATAGTGGGAGGTCCATTTACACTCGGTTGTTAAACAACATGGTTGGAGGATAAAGAGTTGGAACCATGGCTGAGGAATAACCTTGAGGTGTATTGCTCTGTGTGTCAGAGGCCGTTTAGTGTAGCCTTGTTTCTCTTTCTAATAAACCTTGCATTGGTTATAGTCATTCAATTAATTCTCTTGCTTCATTCCCACCCTCCTAAATGATGTTTAATTAATCAGACTGTTTAGTTGTGCTATCTTACAATCATTATATAGTAAATGTAAGTTAAAGTGTCGCCAATGTAACAGATTAAAACTAAAAAGTGGCGATGAGGTCTTAAAATGTAAGGAAAGAGTCTTGAAAAAGGTCTTAAAAAGTATTAAATTTGGCTGCATGCTTCCTGTATATAGCCAGGTTCATTAGAATGTCCCACAGTGAGGTGAGTCTAACCTTCACTCTGCCCCTTTTTCTTAAAGATGCTGTGATCGCTGTCCTCCATCAGGACATGCCCGTACCATCTATCGCTCTGTTTCCCACACTGTTTAGTTGTTAACCCTAACCAAGCATATATCCACCTCCTGTTGACGTGAGGATTTCTGTCTTATTGCGATACAGAGCAAGTCGGTGTGTGAGCATGCACCTGCCTGTGAAGATCCGAGACTTTTGGACTATATGAGCAAAATTACTTTGTTTGTTTTCCAGTAAAAAAATTACATTCAACAAGATACATTTATACAATAATTGTAGAGAATATATCTTAAGCTGTACATAGTACATAGTTTTCAAAACGGTCCTCTTCTTACCCCATTTGGCAACAATATAACTTTAACCCTTGCAAGATACGTACAAAAAGTAACCTTATAAAGTATAGCTTTTATAAAACAAATCGAATATCATTATAAATATTTTTGTACTGTTCCATGATCTCTTAGTGTCCTTTCCAGTCATTTGTGACTACTGGATGCTAGAAAAATGTGTTAACTTTATACATTTCCATGATTTTTTATTTATTCCATGACTCATCCAGCCCACTATTTCATATGTCCCTGATAGTGATATTTCCAGGTGTTCCTTTACTGTGCGGACCCTGCTGTGTATGTGGTGTTACTTGTTTATTAATTTGTTTAATGTGTGTGTGTGTGTGTGTGTGTGTGTGTCCTCCTTTCTCTGCAGTGACAGGAAGTGCCACTAATGCAATGGCAGTTCCTTAGAGCCATCTTCTCGTAATGCTGAAGGGCAAAATGAGATATTTTGCCCCCTGTCTGCCCTGGTGCTGCTAGAGCTGACAGCCTGATACTGTCAGAATATAATCTGTCAGATCTTCCATTTATTCCTGCTTATAGAGTTTATGTGGCTTTATTCATCAGTAACAGCATCACGTTCTCTCCTATCTAAGCCGGAGTGGTGAGGTGGGGGTAAATACAATGACCCGACCTGTGTCAGCAGCCACACTTTTATGCACAGAGGGGAACCCAAACAAACATGCTTCAGCTATTAACATATCAGTTTTTCTACTTTACGATTCTATTAAATATTTCCCAAATAAGATGAGTATTGTTGGCTTTTTGTGTGCATGTCAGCTTTAAGGGTGAGTGCACTTATAATTCCCTTCAAAACTCTGTTTTTGCAGAAATGCATGGACCGAACTCATGTTGCATTGAGAGCATTTTCTGGTTTTATCTGATAACTATTTTTCTAGTATTCAAGGCCAAATGTTGAACACATTTAGCAGACACTTGTACAAAAGTGTCTGTTAAATGATCAAATCTAAAATGAGAATACACAGGCCGGCCACTCAGTTTGTCCAGTCTCTAACTAACATAAGCAAGTAGCAAATCTGTCCACGGCTGTTTTAAGCAAATGTGTTTCTACTCCACTGGCTCATATTCTATTACAGTGGATGATATTTTTGCATAAACATCATCCTTTTTTCTAAATAGCTCAGAAATATTGATGGTTTCGTAACCAGTCAACGGATGTTGGCGTGAAGGTGATGATCAACCTATGTGATGGATCTCACATATATAGTTACACATATTGGCAGACCCATGGCATGCTCGCAGCGACTCTCCGTAATGGAACACTTCACATGCACGCAGGGCCAACTGTTCGCTATGCGGCTGAAGTGCACATGTTAATTCAGTTGGGAGTTAAGGGTGGAAATGTTTGTATCACTGTGCTATGGTTTCTAGGGTCAGATGCGCGGTTGTTTTAGTTGACCTGATTTCAAGGGATATTTTTCAAGCGCATCTCCTTCCCTTTTTAGATGGTTGATAAGCTTAGGGGCATTAACACAGATGCATTCTTGCATTAGAAACAGCACAATACAGCCCAATCAAGATTAGAAGGGTGGCACCTATGATCATAAAGACAAGTATATTAGAATATTTAGCCCATGATCCATATGGAATCCCAGAAGTCTGGGCTTAGCCCCAAATATCTGACTCTAGAATGGCTGCTGGTGGTGAGAATTGTTTTTGGCCCTGCATGAGGTTAGTTCTGTTTCAGAGTTCAACATGTTCATTCAGAACCTTCTGTGAGAACTGCATTCTCTGTGTATAGACTGAAGCAATAAGGGCTGGAATTGAATTTGTGTTTGTGAATGCAGTTACTGTGTGAAGAGCTGGGACACCTGAAAAGAAAGTTGGACATTAATTTTGGTCTGCTAGAATAAATAACAGTACTTAAAATAGCTTAAAACTATATTATATTTTTTGCAGCCTAAAAGTAATTTATTCTGTTCTGTCTGTAATATTGTGTTGATTTTCATGTAATTTAAAAACAATATTTCTTAAAGAACAAAATGTGCCGGGTCTTTACGTGTACAATAATGCACTTACAGTGAACAATGCACACGTTCTTAAAGGGACAGTTGGAAGAATGCTTGTTACAAACACAGGACACGGAAATCAGGAGATGCAGATACAAGTAGTTTATTGGATTATACTTAATCAGGATAACTGACGAAGACGAAGACGAAGACGAAGACGAAGACGAAGACGAAGACGAAGACGAAGACGAAGACGAAGACGAAGACGAAGACGAAGACGAAGACGAAGACGAAGACGAAGACGAAGACGAAGACGAAGACGAAGACGAAGACGAAGACGAAGACGAAGACGAAGACGAAGACGAAGACGAAGACGAAGACGAAGACGAAGACGAAGACGAAGACGAAGACGAAGACGAAGACGAAGACGAAGACGAAGACGAAGACGAAGACGAAGACGAAGACGAAGACGAAGACGAGTAATGCGGGAGAGTCCTTGAGTTTTGAGTCGTACAAACAAGACCGGACAGTGATTGAGTGTGAACGTGGGCCTTAAGTGCTGGCGGTGATGAGGTGATGATGAGTTGCAGGTGTGTGTGATTAATACTCCGGAGAAGCTGCACGTGATGCTTGGGAGTGGGTGGAGCCTGGCATGCTTGTGACAGCTTGTAAACAAACAGTTCATGGCCATCTTCTTTTGTGTTCAACAGAACAAATTAATTTATAGAGCAGATTTTCCTACTATGGTAGTCAATGGGGGCCAAGACTGTTTGGTTACAAGCATTCTTCCAAATAGCTATCTCTGTGTTCATCAGAACAAAGAGATTTACACAGATTTAGAACAACTTGAGGGTGAGTAAATAGAATTTGGGTGTTGTTAAAAAGTGTTGTTTTATGCAGATGAACTTTAAATTCGGAATGGGTAGAGTTTGCTCCAGAATTTTGTGAAGTAACTTGACATCCCATTTGACCTTAAGAAAAGTTGAAATATTGCATTAGAATGTCAAGTTCTGTTAATAATTCATTGCCATGTTGTGTAAATATTGTGGCTGTGATTTTGAAACCGTGTGTAGATAACCGTACATATCTTCCTCACCCTATAATGGATGTCCGCTGTAAGTTCATAACTGACTACTGAGAACTTTTTACAGATCTTTTCTGTGCTAATGCCATGGATGCTGTCAATAGAGCTCAACTTGTATTTAACCTGAAACCTTTTGTAATGTAGCTCTCAAAAAAGAAATTTCAATGAAATTGTATTTATATAGAGCTTTTCACAATGTGCATTGTTCCAAAGCAGCTTTACAGGAGAAAATAAGAAAAGCAAAAAAAGGTAAAACACAGCACAGTACATGGTGTTTATAGAACAAGTTAAATTCACTCAATGCATTTTTTGCATTAAGTGAATGCTTGGCGGAAAAGATGTGTCTTTAATCTAGATTAAATTGGGAGTGTGTCTGACCCTTGAAAAGTATCAGGAAGGCTATTCCAGAGTTTAGGTGCTATTTGTGAGAAAGCTCGACCCCCCCTTTGGTGGATTTAGTTATTCTAGGTGTTATCAAAAGTCTGGAGTTTTGAGATCTTAGAGAACGTGATGCCATCAAATCTTTCATCTCCTTTAAAATCGTAAATGTGTTTTCTGCTGTCTGGTGGTGTAAAGTCCAACCTTGACACTGTTGCAAGTTTTAAGGCAAAACATCACACTTTCCCATTCACATTTCCCCACTGAGAAACACCCACACGTGCCAATTTAACCAGGAACACGTCTTACTCAAGTCTCAGTCTCCCTTCAGACAGTGAAGAATGTCCAGGACAAATACTGTACATGTGTTTAGCCAAACCATTCCTCTCCCCGTGTTTACTCTCTCTCTCTCTTATTCACTTTAAAATGTTTTCAAGCTAAAGCAGGAGAGTAGTCACACCCGAGACCTTTCGGAAACCCAATGCGTTGATACTAAGTCACAAAATGGAGTAAACACAATTAAACCAGCTTGTCTCTTGAGCTCCAGGATGTGGCTGAGATGTGTAATGTATACTTTGGATCAAGTTGAAGTGAAATAATGTGACTTTTACAGCAAGTTTGCAGCGAGAGGGAGTGCTTATATGGAAATGGTGTGTGTCATGGTTTTTATAAGCACCACATGAGTTGAATCAGTAAGTTGGAGGCCTGGTGTGTGAAGGCCTGCTGCTTGTCTCACGCTCTCAGGGTGGGAAACCAGGACTTGGACAAACTTGAATCAGGATTTATAAAAAAACGTTTTTTACTGGAATCAAATTGACAATACACTTAATATTTTGTTTTCAAATATACATTCGGGAGCATTTAGGGAGGCCTGTAGTGATTCTTCTCTTGAGCCCTCTTTTCATCTTCTCTTGATCTCCTGCTCACACACCCTGTCTCTTAATCTCTCTCTCTCCATCACTCTGTATTTTCTTCTCTCTGTGCCTTTACACTCCGGTAACTTCTTCTCTCTTGGCTTGTCTCTGTGGATCTCTTGGGTGTAATGAGTGGTAAATACAGTCCTGTCTCATCATCGTTATTTATAGTCTGTTTGAGAAATTGTGTGTGTTGTGTGTGTCTGTCTGTGCCATTTTAATCAGTAGTATGTCCGTTGCCCATTTATAGATTTAGATTATTCAGTTTTCAGTTCTAAATACTGTAATTAGCTGTAAGGCTAACATCAATACTGCACACTGTGAAGAATTTAAACAAACCCGTAAACCCATTTATGATGTATAAGCTTAATTGATTTTCTTGCTCTGAAGAATAAGTTGAAACACATACTTTAACATGGAATAATGTTTATTTTCTAATAGTTTCTCAGAATCTGAAAATGTTTCCAATGATGATGAAATTAGATAATTTGGTTAAATGCCCAGCAGAAACACAGCCTGTTTGTAATGGTAGAGCAGGTGATACTGTACTCTAGTGTAAACAGATTTCACTCTCGGATTTCCACATGCTTCAGCATTGTGAAAGACCCCCATCAACATGACTTATACCATTTAAGGCTTTGGGCAGTTTTCCTGCTTTTATGCATCACTTAACAGCGCTCTGCCCGTCTGTTCTGTCAGCTTTTGATGGCCAATGAACATTCATTTGACAACACTGGACAGCGACACAAGGTCAAATTCATGCAAACACATGTCTACTCAGTCTATATGGTTCAAAGAGTTAGTAAATGAGCTGGAACAATAGAACCACTAGCCCAACACATACCATGTAGGCTTGATGTATATATTTACATTAAAGATTTGCAACAAAATAAGATATTTAGAACACGATTACCATGGTCAAAATAATTTACAAGAATGATTTTATTACTGTCTAATGAAATGTTTTTTGAATTGAATGCTGTCAGAGAAATTCATCTTATATTATCTTAAAGGCAGCGGCTATAGATGCTATTACACAAAGTGAAAATAGTGACGGGTGCTATTTACACTGAGTTTAAATAGAAAATAGATTTAAAAGTCTTAAATCAATTTTATTGAAACATATCCCTTTATGATCTGTAATGTAATAGAAAAAGGTTAAAGGGCATTTTCAGTGAGAGGAGGACTAGAACTCCGGTCTCCCATGCCAAGCCATACATACGTAACACCACTGGAGTCACTGTTTTAAATGGTGTCGTTCTTACACTTTGTCTTTTCCAATCCCATATCGGTAGGCGGAGTGAGTGGAAAAAGTCTCTGCCAACAAGGCGGGCTATTTGTACTCAATGTAAATAGACACTCCGTATTTTTAAATGTGAGTGTGGGAAGGCGGAGGGAGTTTGTAACCATTGTGGCTCTTATATATTTGGGTCAATGACATATAACGACCACTAATCATGTGGTGCGACCAATCATATATTAATAATTGTGTTCAAAATTAAATATATATAATTTGAGTCTTAAATAGGAATCTCTGATGCAGTGTGCTTAAGTTATTGGTTTTTTAAAACATTTATATCAGTTGTGTATGATTTTCAGGATAATAAGAACATAAGTTTGTTGATTCTGTTAATTTAAGAAGACAAAACTATAGAACATAAATATGAGATGATACTTACCAACATTCAAAGAAATGCAAATGCATTGTTTAAACAGTTTAAATAATAAAGATTAGTACAAAATATTAAGGATGTCAAGGAAATTAATTTATTTGAAGATAAATCACGGTCACACCACATGACATTTTTAGGGCTTTGGCCAATTAATAGATGAAAACATTTAAGTTCACATTATAGAATCAGCATTTATGTGTACATCACTTTCTTAGTGTTTGAAAAACTGCAACAGATATTATTATTAGACGATGTCGAAGATCTCTACACAACAAACCGATATTTTATATTTCAAAAATATTGTGACATCGATAATGTTTAATGTGCGTTTGCTTTTTTATGTAGGTAATCATGTCTTTGAAGGCTTGCGTTGGGGATGCACATCCCAGATATCAGACTCACACCAGGGTTGCCAGATTCCCAAACTAATATATCATTTTATCTTCTGTATTTGAGGGATTGGTGTAGATTGCTAGATAATGTCCACATGGCCCGGTCAAAGGCACGTTAAGAATATCTGCGAACCGCTTAGCAATTGAGACTCACCAGTCCTCACCTGACTCTTCAAGCTCCTGACCCTCCATTAACAGACTGCTTCCTGCCCAGATGTTACACGTGTGTGCCAAGCCCTCCCTGCCTGTGATAGACACACATTGAGTGGAAAAGTTCCACGTTCATTTTCTGCTAAGAGCTTCCAGCGAAACGCATTAGTGTTGAATTAGGCTGCAGGAACACGTTTGTGTTCCCTTTCCATCTGTGAGGTTTTAGCCATGGGTTTCGTAATGGCCCGTACTGTAAAGTCTCATAAAGGCATGGTTGACCAGCCCGGACATATGTGTCTCCACATCTTATGAATGTATTTGAAGTTTAATGCACAGGTATGTGGAACAATGTAATATCTCATACATATAGGGCTGGTAAAGCTGGGCTGATCCCCTCCTCAGAGTCTAGAGCTGTCACAGAGACAGGTGGGATTTCTCTGGAGATCTCACCTGGATGGTGGGGACACACTCTCACAGAGAAATTGCTTTCATGGCTTTTAAGTTGCTACAAATTGCTACAGCCTTTTTAGTAAAGGATCTATCAGCCGGTGTTTGTATCCAACGTACATTTTTCCGTCCCAATCTCTATTTTCTACCCTCTCTCTCGCATTCTCTGTGGTCTCTGAATGAACAGACTTTTAGTTACTTTATATTTTTACTCCACGGCCACAATCTGGCATCGAATTCAATATCTGCGTAAAGCTGCTAATTAAACCCAAACTGTTATACAATGTAAGGTTGCCAAGGAATTAACATTTACCTTCTGTGACTCTTAAACAAACTCTCGCCTGCAGAGTATTCAGCGGTATTCACTACAAACCATTTGCTAAGGGTCACAACCTATTAATTTTAAACATGTGTTTTGTACTTGTCTCTGATTTACATGTTGAACCACAAAAGTGCGTCTGTTTGAATACTCTAAATAGTGTATATTTATATATTCTCACATTTTCTTCTCCCAAACTGTTCCTCTCTCTATTTGTTTTGGCACGCATCTGTCACGTCTACACCGAATGAGCACAGTGCAGCACGACACAACAAAAATAGATAGTTTCTGCATTATTTATGGAGGTCCTTATAAAGAATACTGCCGACCCTAAATTCTGATTGGACGAGCTGCGCACTTAGCTTTAAAAATGCTTATAGTGACCTCACATTTTATAGTAATTCATTAAAGTCACATTGTTTAGTAATCTTATATTAAGAACTGAAAATATTTTGTCCATCATCTTAGCCATCAGCACTTACAAATCATTACCATCCGAAATGTCTATGCTGGTGCACTGTTTATAAATACAGTACATACAGTACTTGAATTTCGGGAAATTGCATTTATGCATTTGACAGACGCTTTTATCCATAGTTACTTAAGTGCATTACCATGAGATCAAATCCATAATGTTTGCACATCAGTGTTGGGTAAGTTACTCTGAAAAAGTAATGAATTACTAGTTACCAATAACATATTTAATAGTGTTATTAGATTACTGTAAAATTTACTCTCTCCTACATCAACCTTGATTAGAATGGATTCAAGGATAGACGTGAAACACTTATTTAATTATTTCTAATAAATAATCAATAACTTCATATTCTTATTTACTGACAAAAGTATAAAAAATGTGAGAAGATTACATTAAAGGATACATTTTAAACTTAGACTTATTATTTTGATGTAATTTCCACTATTGAATATATTACACAGAATTTAGTTCAATTACATCAAAAGTAACTGTAATTAAATTACAGAGAAAATAAGAGTAATCCTTTATTGTACTTTTTCAAGGGTAACGTAATTCAATTACAGTAACAAATTACCAAATAACTAGTTAGACCAAACACTGTTGCACATCAATGTGAGATAACTGTTTTATGAAGAAGAGCTCTTTATATTTTCCCTCTTTTTTGGTTTTTGCATGCATCAAGTGTTTTCCCACATTACTGCTTTGCTTGACCGGACTCACCTGCAAACACCTGATCAACTTCCTGTTGTCTGACCTCAAAATCTCAGCATTGATCGCACATGACAAGCCTGGGAGGACAGTTCTGCTTTTTAAAGGCAGAGGAAGAGAGAGAGAAGAACAGAGCAGAGAGAGCCGCTCTCACCTTTAGCCTCAGGCATACATCTGACATGATCAAAGCTTGACACTTATCGTATCACACTTGTTTAAAGCAGCAATCAGCCGATCTTTAGGAGGTATATGTGCATTGTGGGTAGAGAGACTAGAGTTATAAGCATGTGGATGAATTTAACAGATGATTTTAATGCGCACAAAAATCAAAGCTCTCCAAACATCACGCTCATCTTTCACATGAAAGATTCTTTATCACTTTTTTTAAACCTCTCAGTGTTTCATATATTTAACTTTTGCATTGTGTCATAAATTTGCTCTCCGATTTGGTTGAATGACTAAGTCAACAATGCTTTTCGATACACATCGGAGCGATTCTAACGTCAGCATTACCATGAAACATTTAACGGTTTTCAACATTGTAAAGTCCCCAAAAAGTCTATATTTCCCTGTATTTACAACTGAGTTGTTGTAATGGATTTTTAGAAGAAATTCCATTGTTACACGTAAAGATTGTATTAGTTCTAAAACATTAGTTATCAAATTGATTTAATAGAGAGATCAAAGAACTTGTTACGATAAGCATTTTTCAGAAAGACCTTTAATGGCGCAGAAATGTATTCCTTTGTTATATGCTTCGTAAATTAGAAAGGCAGATATTATAACGTCTGTGTGTTTTATGATGCTATCATCAACCCACCGATAATGTTTTATAGCTTAAGTTCCTGGGCTATTGCTTTGATCTGCGATCTGCTTCAACCATACATTTGAAACAGTTCTGTTACAGTATATGATCAAAATGGGAACAGATTAAATACTTGACTGTAGGTCACCTTGAATTACAATGCATAGCCATATAGTGTAAATATAAAGATGTATAGCTCTCAATGTTTCATATAACATGGCAAGTATTTTTTAGAAACTGTTTTATTTTGTTTTTAGTATAGTGTGGCGTAAATACACGTGTGCTAACTTTTGTACATCCTTAAGATCTAGTCATGTTTATTTGAACTATTTGATGCCTCAACATCATTTTTTGCAATAATATCAACAGTGGTTTTGGTAGCATTTCTGGCTTCATTGTGACTTTTTTATTGTTTACTTTTCACAAACAAAACTTTTGTTTTAAATACAATACATTTAAAAAAACCGAAAGTGCCTTTTACCCTAAGGTCCTGTTCTGAATTTTCATTTTTTGTTTTGTATATTTTAAAATATTTTCATCCCAAGAAAATGTATTTTCTGTCCTCAGCTGGATAAAAGCTAGTCAAAACTAAGTTCTTACTTTCCTGATGTCTGGATACTATCTGTAAGCTCTTATAGGTTTTTTTTGTTGTTAAATGTGCAAAACTTGTCAAACTAAGAACTCCATTAAGTCTCCCCAGTGGGGTAGAAAACCATTGAGCAACAAAACCTGATCCTGTACACCAGGCGAGAATAAACGGGCATTGGACCTCTGCTTGTGTCGATGTACCTGAACAGAACGTTCTAATGTATTCTTCTTAATTATTTGTTTATATTATGAAAGTTTTAATAGACTTGAGAAGTGCTATCTAAGATCAGTTGATTAAATTTTTAATAACTTTTTTGTATAATATAAATATATAATTGATTCAGTGTAATAAAATTATTTTCTGTGGCTTAAAAATACCAAGTATATAGGTATACAGTATATACTCTGCAGTATTCAGAAAATAGCAACTGAGAAATCTATTACAAACATAGACCGGGAGGTACTTGAATATTGATGTGACCCATAAGTGTGTGTGAGATTGCACTGGGGGAAAGTGGAGGACCCTGGCAGCTTCATTACTTAACCACTAAACGAACAGATGTGTTTGTACTGCGAACAACCACGAACCAACCAGCGCAGTCGGTTTACTTCCTCCAAACCCCAAACCGCACAACATTTCTGGAAACCTGCCCACGCGTATACAGGTCACCAAAACCACTGCAGCGTTTCTCGCTGGCCTCATTTACACTGCAAACTAGAGCAAAGCTTGAGCTTAAGTAATAGCAGAGGGGTTAGAGAAACAGATTCACGACATTGAAAGAAAGTGATTAACATCAGGGATTTCCACTTGCACTTTTTCTTTCTCTGAATACAAGAGATTCCTGAGAAAGCTGAATGGTGGTGGAGAAGTTTGTGGAAGTTTATCTGAAGGGATTAGAGTTTGCAGCTGCCCACAGAGATTACTGAGACACTGTCAGAGGATTACTAGACAGACTGGATAGACACATAGACTCTGTGCATCCAGCCTTTACATTGACACACAGCTTTACTGGGTGAACAGAAGAACATGCACGCATTAGATTTCAATGCAAAATATAACGAAAAATAAGTCCGTTTTTAGGAAAGATTTCATTGTGGTTTTGTAAAAATATACATTATTATTTAAAGGACCAGTGTGTAGGTTTTTGGAGGATCTATTGAAAGAAATGCATTATAATATACATAACTATGTGTTCAGAGATGTTTGAAGACCTTACTTAATGAAGCGTTATGTTTTTATTATCCTAGAATGAGCTGTTTTTATCTGCACACACACACTGCGGGTCCCCTTACATGGATTTGGGTGTTTTGTTTCTACAGGAGCCCTAAACAGACAAACTGCTCTACAAAGCGTTTCAAAATCGCCCTTTTGAAATAGAAAATTTAATTGTTTTTATGTCCACAATGTTACCTAAATAATAATGACCCAAAGTTAAACTTTATTAAAATAATGAGAATCTAATCTTGAAATGGAGCTTAAATCTATGAAAAGATTGATTATATCTACAATATATTTAATTTATTGTTGGATAGAAATGTGACCTGGTTTTTGTAAGATTCATCCAAGCTCACCAGGACTCTAACTCTCTCACAGACACATACATGCGTTGCTAGCACAGTGATGGATATTACATCCACAACAAAGGTGCAGCAGACTCAGTTGGCATCTTTACGCTCCTTTATCCCGTTACTCATCCAGCCCGGGAAGCATCCAGCCGTAGCATTTAGGCTGACTGACTAGATTTGCTGTTTTTTCAATTTTCAGATTAAAAGGATCATATAAGTCTCTGTTTCCCAGAGCGCACCATTGCTCTTTGTAGTTATTCATTATGCTGGACCGGAGTAGCAGCTCTTGAGAGGTCAGGAGGGCTTGAGTCAGTCAGTACACAGCTTTGGGTAATTATTCACTCTCACAGATCCCAGATACACAAAAGTAGTTAGAGTCTGATGTCGCTGACCGAAATAAGCCTCTCGTAGCTGCACGTGCCTTCCTGCGGTGGGGAGCGTTTGCTGGGCTCACTGTCTTGTATTTTGGTTTTCAATTTCAGTTTTGTTCAAGTGGTTGTTTTAAACCTGTATGACATGCTTTCTTTCACAAATTCTCACTGTATGATTTATTTATTTATGATTTTAAATCCTTATTATTATTCACTTTTTATGTTTGTCACCAAGTTTTGAAAAATATCTAATAAAGTGTATAAGTGAGCATCAAGTGTTTAAAAAGTGCAGTGTTTTTTCCATTTACTGAAAACAGCGAGCATTTGGACATCCGATGTTTCAGGAGGACAGCCACAATATATAGTATATTGTAAGCGTGTATAGACAGTATCATGTACACATGATGTTAGTTTATTGAAGTAAAAAACGAATCTGTTGCTTAATAATAATTTGGTAACAATAATTTTGCTCTGCGCTGATGACATCCTAGTCGCATTGTGTAAGACACATGGGCTCAAGGCATGTGAGTCGGGTCTCAACAGATGGGCACAGGAGGTCAGTCCGTGGCTCTGTGCCCGCTCCACAAGTTGGGAAGCTTGGCTTTAGCGTGCAGGGAGGAGGAGTCAAAGGACAGAACATTCAGCCACCCGTGTAGCCCACACAAGCGCTCCAGACGTCCACGCTCGGACACGTCTCGTATCCAGCCTGTACCTCTGTGGTTTTAGGATGTAAACTCTCCCCACCTGTTTTTGAAAGCTCTTTGTGGGGTGATGCTGAATCTAGAATGTGAGTCACCAGAGTGCCATCTGGATTGGGATTAAACACTTTCCTCTCTCCTAACCCTCATCTCTTTGCTCTCCTGCAGGTATGAAGACCCCCCTGAGCCCCACCCAGCTGGTCGAAAACGGACATCTGTGCTTCTTACCTAACTGCGTGGAGGTTAAAGAACCCAGTAATGCCAGCAGAGATATGCAGCTGCAACAAGAGAAGAAGAAACTGCTCTACTCCCTGTGCGAAGTCTGCAACATCCAACTCCACTCGGCCGCTCAGGCCCAGGTCCACTATAACGGCAAGTCTCACCTCAAGAGGGTTAAACAGCTAAATAATGGAGAGATGCCTACGGCGAACGTCAGCACGCTTCCCCCTCCTCTCCACTCTCTCACCAGCAACGGCAGTCAAGGTAAGACCTTGTGGCGCTCCGTAACCCCCCTCGGCTGTGTTGCAACTCTGCTTTGAAATCCGTAAACAGCTCTGACAGTAATGCACCCCGAGTTAGCATTTCACTCAGCTGCCTGGTTTGTCATTCCTTGTCATTTTACGGGAAAGTAAAGTGTATAAAGTAAGGGTAAGAGAGGGGACGTGAGGTCCGGACAAGACCCCGGTCAGACTAGAACCTAGGTGGCCAAGATCAAACAACTCTTATATGGCAGGAGCTTGTGTACAGTCCCCTGCATTAGTTGTTTTTATTCTCTATGGCAAATGGATGTTTCGAATAGGGATGCACGATAAATTAGCCTTAATGGCACAGTGGTTAGAGCCTGGCGCTAGCAATGCCAAGGCCATGGGTTCCATCCCAGCAGATTGCACAAATGTATAGTACAATGCAATGCATGTTGCTTTGGATAAAAGCGTCTGCCAAATGCGTAAATGTAAATATATTATACCCGATAAATAATTTCCTCTGGTTAAACTTCTTAAGCTGCACGCTGTTTACAGTTAAAATACAGTACAGTACCGTCTTTCTGTCATGATCATTCACTAAATGCTATTAGCAAAACGTGTGGTTCGTATGGATTCCTATTCAGGGTCCTTGCAAATTAAAAGCATTACAAACTGCTGTCTATCTTAAAGTAGCTGTATATGGTTCTTTGACTAATAAACCACACCATGTGCAATCGTACCAAATCCTTTGGTGTGACAGTGAAAGTGTAGAAAATAAACTGTTCATAATATAATATTTAATTTATTTTTATATTTAGCTTCATTCTTTGTTTGTTTTTCAAAATGTTTGCTATGTCATAGGAAACTGGTGCGGTTTATTTGTCAACTACCGATATAATGTTATAGATATCAGCACAGTAAACACTATTATTGGAAGGAGACAATAATTTTTTTCTTAAAATTCCAGTACCTGTGTTACTTGAACTTACTTTGAGGTCATTTTGAAATATCTGGGGCGTTTTTATTTTCATTTCTGACCCCGGTGAGAGCAGAACCATGTGTCCTCATTATAACCGTCCGGGTTATAATGAATAATGTCCATTTTTCCTAAACTGTGCTACATTCTCAGAGGGACCTTTAAGAATAGTGTCTGTTTAACAGGCCCATGGCGATGCTGGCATGTGTAAGCGGTGCGAATGGCAGCACCTACACTTTACCAGTGAGTGAAAATGTATAAGTGAGTTCACAGTCTGGCTGGTGGGTGGAGAGAAGCTGTTTACACCGTTGAGAGAAAAAGATGAAAAAATACCTGCATCCGTTAGATCCAGATGGATGCCAGATTACCTCCATATTTAAACAAATGAGGGGTTGTTGTGAGGGCTACCAGGGAAACGTTTGGGTTGCTTTGATGAAAGATGGGCAGAGGATTGACTGGCACTGCGACTCAAAGTCCCAGCGAAGCGTCAAACCAGCGATGGCCAAACCTTCATTAGATTGATGGAAAGTTTCACACAGGCTGCAGACATTAAACAGGTTCACTGTGCTCAACTCCATGGGAAAACTGTGTGTTTTATTTCTTGTTTGACAGGCGAAGCAAAATGGAAATTTGTATTCGGGTTGAGAATCTTATGGCGCAATTAGAAGGTCAAATGTGTCATAATGATTTTATGACTCTGTGCATGCTGGTAAAATAATCTTTAAACTTTCCAGTTTGAAAAATCCCAGATATGTTTTTTCCCGTTATGTTGTTACTTCAGACTTTTATATGTCAGGGATGTGGATAAGTGCATGAGAAATCTTGGCCACACAAAATGCAATGAAAACATAAAGCAATTTGTTGGTGAAAACTACATTAAATTCTGAAGGAAATCACTTAAAATATAATTCTCTGTGTGAACAGAATACAGTAGTCAATCCTCAAAGTGAATGATGTAGTAATATCCATATAAACATTAAGATATAATATAAGTCATTGTTTTTGCTCCTGTAAATAACTTAATTTTGTGCATATACAGAACAAGCACTGACGCATTTAGAAGAAGTGTGGCAACAGTATTAGCTACAGTGTGAGCGTGACTTCTCCCCATGAGAGGAGATTGTAATGTATAATGTAAATGGGATTTTCAGGGCATAATTTGTAATTGTGTCACGTTTTTTTCACCAGCACATATGTTTGGTAAGTGTGATTTTATATTGGCACATAAGTGTGTCTGGATGTAAGTAATATAGTGTATAGTATGTGTGGAGGTGGTGTTTGAATTTGTTGTGATAGCATCACTGCTGTACTGTATACAGAACAGTACCAGTTCAGTTCCTGTAGCTAAACACACATAATGAGAAAAAGTGTATAGACTATTTCGGAATAAAGCATCTGTCAAATACAAAAATGTAACAATATGAATTGACTTCTGCCATTAAAAGAATCATAATAGTTGCGCATAATGTGCATGCTTTGATGTTTATGCATCTTTGTTACTTAATGTAATGTAATGTACACTAGGTGTCAATGTGATTTTTTATCTAAAGGTGTGAGAAAAGAAGAGATGGTCTTTCAGGATCACGAAACGGTCTAAACAATTATTTTCATTCAGAAACCCCAAAGACAGCATTGATCTTACATTTTATGACAATTTGCATGTCCTTCAGATCACCTTGAATATAAAAATAGATTTTTTTATACATTTTAAATTGTCTTTCTTTTTATATCTGTTAGTACAGCTGATGTGCATATTTTGGCAAATTATCAATTAAACCATGTAGGCCTATTTCATAAAATAATACCATGCCTTTTATAATGCTGCTGATATAATGTTTTCTCATTTCTACACTGTTTCTCACATCTCTGCTGTTTTTGTCACAACGTACAGTAAAGTAATTGTGTTGATGTGAATCGATTGTGGCTGAGCCCCTTGAGAGTCGGTGAATGTGCATCTTTTAGCAGGCTGTCCGGTTATATGGTGTAGTGTGAGCCGGACATATGTAATTACAGCAGGGAGGATGTGTTTACTGCGCTTTAACCACGGGATCTTCTTTACTGACGGCAGTTCAGCTCTGAGACATATGTGCTCACATATGTGCCTTGCTGACTTTGATGGATTATTAAAAAAGCTTTTGCAAAAATTGTGTTTCACTATTTTCTGGACCACTTGGTACTGTGTAGATGTTTATTTACAGCTGCGTGTGAGCGAGTGTGTTTGTAGTAGAAACAGGGGCCACAAGATGGCAGCGTTAGCATCTTTAAAAATACATACGGGTTCTTTTCGATAGAAATGCGGTTCCAGGTAAATATGGTCTTATTTATGGTGCTATTTTTGTTTTGATGGATAGGAATCGGGTGAATCATGCTGAAGACTGTAGGAGCATGTCACAGCATTTGCTGTGGTGCGCGTTTGAGGTCGTCGTGTATAATTTTCTGACCATTTTTATGTCTTTGAATATCACTGACTCAAGAAACATGACTAATAAAATGACTAATGTTATAATAATAAAACCTGACAGATTTATATTTTTGTTCCTCGAGTCATCCCACATCAAATTAAACAAACATGAACTAGACTTTTGTTGGATGATAAGTGTAAACGGCAGAAATGACACTGAATCTGACATTTTTATATATACATATGTGTGTGTGGATGTATTTTTGACAGCCTTTATGGTAAAACAGGGCTAAAAAGCATAAAACCTTGCATGAGACGGATTGTCAAAAGAGTTGATTACATCATTGCATTACTTTCATTGATTGTAGGTGAACTGTCCCTTTAAATTTTGAGCACGGACAACACAAGAGCTGCGTCTCAATTCGAAGGGTGCGTCCTCCCAAGGTCACATTTGTCTACCGCATATCATCAAGCTTGTCTCATTTCAGTTAAAATAACACAATACAAGCATTTCAGAAATAAAACCAGAAATAATGAGGTATGTGGGCAACAAAAGCAGCGTTCAAATTGAATTAAGCTATAGACTTATCTTAAGGCTGTAGACACTTGTCTTGGGAGATCTTGTCAGATAAAAAAAGAAACTAATGCAAATAATGCATATGCAAATAGGTTTTTCATTTTTATAGGCTTATCACAACCTATAAATAGACTTTTAAAGCCTCACAGTTTAATATGTACACGTGTCATTCCTAATCTTATCCCTAAGAAAACATAGTAAATGCCTCTGGCATTATCTCTTGTCTCGTCACACTGATCATTGTGAATTACATTACATGAATCACGTAAAATACTTTTTTTCCATTTAAAACAGCGTTTTGTAGTTTGCATCAGTGTAAACTATCGCTCAACATTTCTATTGTTAAAAAAGGTCACCACAACAGCTCTACAAACAGTAACTCCCGCCTTCTTACGTTTGATTTTGACATAAATGTTCACTGCTAGACCGCCGACGAAAACGTTTGCAGCACCAGCGTAATACAGGTAGGCTTTTAGGCATATATTTTGCAAATTTTATTACACACCACATAAACAAATGGCAGGTGTGAGCGACCCTGCGTGAGAAAATGGATGTGTGAGAAAACGTGAGAGTTGGCGGCCCTGGGTAATTCTTCTGCAATTTGACTTGTGGAATCCAGAAAATTATGTCAAATATTGGGTTATATGGAGGCAAATATCAGATTGTTTTCACTGAAATGACAGTCATCGTGCTAACTCAGTGGTTAGAGCATGGCACTAGCAATGCAAAGGTTGTGGGTTCGATCCCTGGGAATTGCACCCACTTAGAAACAAATGTTTAGTATAAGCTTTTGCCAAATGCGAGTTTTGTAGGAATAAATACAGTGTTCCAGTTGTGCTAAAATAGACAATATAATAACAGATAGTAGGCAAACATACTTATGCTTCTCTTCATATCTGTTTATATTGATTTCCTTATTGCCTAAACATGAAAGTGGTCTGGATCAAAATAGAAAATGTCCAATTCAGTCCGATTTATACTGTTCACACTAACATTCAAGACACAGAAATGGTTGACATGACTGATTTGAATCACGTTTAGATATGGCCTGAACGTAGCCTATTGAGCAAACAAATGTTCACATGAGTCATGAATGTCTTGATACTTTAGTAGAGAATTTTTGTAAATACTCACCAGAGAATCACTGGCTCATTTATGCAGAAGGTTTATTGAATACTTCATACAAATCGTGTGGTGAAATGGGGACCGGCCAGGTGATGTTGGCTCAGTTAATGACTGATGGACGTGTACAAGGTACGAGCCTTTCCAGAATGAAACATTAATGGTCTCCATCGAAAGATTTATACTATTAGGAGCAGCAGGGTGTGTTGTAGTAGCTATCTAACCTGACTGGAGCCCTCATCTCAGTCTGGGAAAATTGTTCTTTTATAATCAAGCTATGAGACCGTGTTGTCATGTGTGCCCCTTTAACTACCATTCACTTTCAACACATCAGGCTCCATAACTCTACCTGCCATTTTTTTAGCTGTATTGCATTTATACCTTACTTTTCAGATGCACAGCCTGTGTGATCAAAAATCATCTACACAAAATGTGACCCTGGACCACAAAATCAGTATTAAATTGCATGGGAATATTTGTGGCAATAGTCAACAATACATTGCATGGGTCCAAAAAATATTTTATAAATAATTACACGAAATGTCCTACCGTAAATCTGAACTTTGCTTTTGTGTGTGGATGCAGCAAAATTGCTTACGAGAATGGCTAGAAACCCGCCTACAAACTTCCCTCACTGCCAGCTCTTTAGAAATTCCCCTCTCAAGTTTGGTGTCTATGCTAAGCTTAGAATTTCAGCTTTTGGGTTCATCTACTCTTCACAACATCATTACAGCGGTAAGCCATTAGGGAGCATTAAAACAAACCCGTTTCTTCTCTGCAAACGCCTGATTAACAACTTCAAAGGTGATTTTCTCAACATTTTTATTTTTGCACCCTCAGATTCCGGAGTTGTATCTTGGTCAAATATTCACTCTACCATTAAGCCCCACTACAGCTTAGTTATATATCTAGAGATTGTGGGCATCACTGACTCATCTAATGTCCGCTAGTGCTAAGTGTTTAGTACATCAGGTTCATGAGATAATCTACCGGAGAATGCACAGACTAATAAATGTGTACTGTGAGAGTTTAAGTGAGCTCAGGGCATGACCTTTTATCTGTGTAGTGCACTTATGAGGTTTTGGATAAACAAAGTGCATCAGCAGATTACTTCTGAATGCAGTTACAGTTAATATTCTTATTATTAGGTGTCATAATATTCTCCCAGTTGTTTTTGTTGTAATGTGCTCAATGTTAGACAGTAAAGATGAATGCATGTATGTTTGTTTTGTATAATGTTAAATTGCAGCGGCTTAGTCTTAAAGTCATAATACTATGTCTGTTATGTGGTTGAACATGTAAATGCATGTTAATTTAAGCACATCCTTCAGCGCTTAAACCCAAAATTGCATCCTCTTGCTTTACACTGTTTTTCACTTCCAGTCCGAGCAAGAAAAATTATGCAAATGTCCAGTACAATTTTCCATATGAGTGCAACGCTGCACAGATGATTTACTTTTCAAACACCATCAAACACTTTCTGTCAAACAGACACAGGGTAAGAAAACTCACCCAACAGGCGTTTAATGAGTCTCGGACGGTCAGCGAATACCTCCCAGCACATGGCCCGTCCTTCCCACAGGCCTGTTTTCTGTGTGGGTCTGTGTTTTTAGAACACACTTGTACCCCCGCCCAGATCCTTTTGATTAACCTTCAAAATATATCCTGGAGAGAAATTGTTAAGGTCACTGTGACACACACGCATACAGAGTGAGGTCAGTAAGAGAGTTATTCGTGGGTGTTCAGAATGTATGTGCAGCTTGAATGTCTTACTTTCTGTTTGTTTGCATTAAGCAGGCTCCTTATCTTCATTTGCCTCCATGACCGGAGCTTTGTGTTGTTAAATAAGAGGGATTTGTTTTGTGCAGCTTTTCTTAAAACATATCTTACCTTGTTCTTGGATTTTGAGAGTGAGTAATAGCTTCACTTGTTTGATGTTGAAAAATGGCCCTGCATGTTTGGAAGTACACAAGATATTTGTTTTATTATTTTTCTTTTTGATGTTCTTCTGATGTATGTGCTGCCAAAACATACTTGGCAGAAATATGTTACATCGTGTACATCTTTTTACCAATTGGGGTAAATTAAAACGTGGACGTTTGTGCCAGAGTTTTGACAGAAAGGAAGATGTCTCATAGGCTGAAAAACAAACCCGTCCACACTACTGCAATAAAGCACTTTTTTGTCACACTGCACAGTTCATATGTGGATTATTATAAATTTAATTTGTTATATATAATATAATATAATATAATATAATACAATCATTATTTTGACGCTTGTCTGTAAGCAGAGTTTGTAGTAGCAGTCAGTTTGCTTATACATCAACTCTAAATTCCTCTCCTCGTTTCTCCATTGATTCTGTTTATCCGCTCATTCATCTGAACAGTCTGACAGTGACAATATATCATTTATATTAAAGCACACTGTGTAACATACTTCACCATCTGCTACAACATGCACTAACAGAGACGGCGCACAAGAGAAAAGACGTCACATTATTCACGTTTCAAGTGAATCATTGGATCTCAACGGGTGCCACAAGTGGATTGATGAGCGCAGACGAAAGAAGAGAGGCAGTGGAACACAGATGCTCCAGAAGTGTGACTATTGCTTTAAGATAAATGACTCCAGCCGATGCATTTCACTGGATGAACGTATGGATTCTTATCTCTTGCTTCAGGGGTTTGGTCTGCAATGTAGGACACGGCACTTTGTAGTTAAGCGGCTTGTCAATCACTTATCGTCAGATGTCCCGTACAGCCTTAGGAAACAGCTGCCTTTTTACATTTAGCTTTCATGCATTTGGCACATGCTTTTATACATTACAAAACGTAAATTTTTTATCAGCAAGTGTGTCCTTCGATTCCACAAGTAGGCAGTAAACAGCAAGATGGCTCACTTGGCGCAGACCTTGTATTTCAAGTTCATTCGATACATTACAGATCATGTTTAAAGCTTTATTCTAGCTCTGTTTTGAGTCATGTGGCTTAAGTAAAGCTTGTTTAGCCGTTCGCATACATCACATTCAACCAGCAGTCCTTACTGTTCTGTAATAGACACACACACACCAACAGGTGATGCCGGCCCTTTGGAAACGATGACTAGATGTAACCGTGATAGCCCTGTGTGACATTACTGGTGGCTCGTGTAGTCCAACCAGGGCTGAAATATTGAGTTACACGTTGTGTTAGTATGTCGTTTGGCAGCTGCTGGAAGCTTCCTGAACTGCGGGGTAACGGGGCTCGTCCAATGACATCTACTCGCACATTTATCTAAGCCAGCGTGGTCGTTTACTCACAAGTGTCAGGTTGTGCAATCCACTTCTCTGTTCGTTTTGTCACCTCTGCTGGTGCGGCCCCGTCCATCTGATTTTTCTCTTTCCACGTCCTGGGCCTTTTCAGATCTCCAGTCATTTAGATTTGTGACAAACCCCTTTAGAGGAACGTGGGCACGGTGAATGCGCCATTTGGTTTAGTGTTGACATCAGCTATGGCCTGTGACAGCTGCTTTGGATGCTTTGACACGTGAATGTGGGTGAATGATGAGATGCAGATTTTATAAAAAAAATGCAATGTGATGAAAGACAATAAATGCACCTTTTCTGTGAAGTATATTTGTTTTATTGTTGGCACCCTTTCAGCTGATGAATGATAAAACATAGGCTATCAAAATGTATTTGAATTGAAAGAGTTAAGCATTAAAAATGTGAAACTGCCTCACGCAAGCTTAGAATAGACATCACGTTATTGTGATTTGGCGTGGATGCTAATGTGGTTAACTTTATAGCTAGCTGAGAAAATAATGTTGTCAAATTTTATTATCACTTGGTATTGTATTTTCATTACATTACAATTCAATCAAAAATGTAGTTATGGCTCATGTGAAGAAAATACAATATAATAATGCACTTAAATGTACTGCAAGTGCTCTATTTTCATGCACTCATTTTGTACTTAATATATAAAAAAATCTTTTTTTAATATACGTTGTGTGTTTTTGTACTAACTTTTCAAAAGTGTTTTCCATATAAATGATGGCAACCTAAACACAAATGAACACAGACTTTTTTTAAGGATTCTCTCTTTTGTTTGTCAAATTTGTCATTGCCCATGTCCATTCATTTCTCATTCACTGCGTTGACAAAGGACGAGTCAATCAGTGACATCCATATAGCCATCCGTATTTGTAAAATAAGAGCAGGAGAATGATGTGCTTTATCATTTAGTTATGCATTATGATGTGAAATATGCAGTCTGCGCTTAACAAAGAGCATCAGTGACCCGTTGTATTTATCCACCTGACACGTTTCTTCTCTTCCTCGCTCTCTCTCTCTCTCTCTCCCTCCCTCCTTTTCAAATAAATGTGTTTATGGATGTGTGTGTGCACTGGCTGTGCCAGGGACTCAGGGATTTCCACTCAGAGGAGAAATGAAGCAGCGTCTGGGGAGCTTTAGAGGTGAATTGATCTTAAAGAGTCTTGTCACACAGATGATAAGACACGAGGCTGAGGCATTGTAGCGCTGAGAACCACATGATCTGTTTATCTTAACGCTTTTGTTTTTTGTTAAGAACATTGAATCAGGCTGCCCCCGTTTGAATACATTACTGACTGTAGGTGAAAATGTGGACTAGCTTTAACAACAGAGGTGAGCATTGCACATTTTGTTTTCCTGTGATTGTTTTGTCAACTCTAAAGTTACAAACAGTGTTTTTTGTAATTAGAAATATGATTATGTTTATGTATAGAATACGCTGTTGTTTTTTAAGCTTTATTTTTCAGCAACAGTACACATCAGACAGAAAAATCATAAACGAAATCTTTATTATTTCAGTTGTATCTTCTTAACAGCTAAGAGAAACATTTATTTTCTATGCAAAAGACATTTTCACACGTGGTTCCCTTTGAATTTGTAAGTAAAAGCTGCTTCGTTCTATGCTAAGATTTGCAAGGAGACCAAAGAACCTTTTGACGTGTGTGTGTAGCTTGACAATTTTATTATAGTAAATAATTGTACTACAGGCAAGCTTATCTTGCATTTAAATCGGAATCTGTCTTTTTGTTTGACAGAGTTGTAGACGTATTCAGTCGCATTAGTCCGTATGTCATCTTTCGCCTGCAGGTCATTGCTAGGTCAGTTTAAGGGGAGGTCTATGTCTGTGAGGCTTAGCTAACACACATTTCTTTGTCTGTTTGAGGCAATGATGTGTAGCGGAAAGGAGAATGCTGGGATCAGGTGAAAGAGAGGATTCAGCGTGTTACGTTCAATATTAAATAAAAAATATGGATTTGAGGCAGATTTAAATATGACTCTCTGCATGCAGATGTGAAGGAAATAATCAGCAGATATCAGCTGCCTTAAACATCCATTTAAAGTGTTTGTCAAGGTTAGGTTTTGCCTAGTTAAGTATGGGTCAGTGGGTGTGTGTTATGGGGGCAGAAAGCTTCTTTCCCAATTAAAGTCATGCATTCTGCATTTACATTTGCTGTTTGCATTTGACATACCCTTTATCCAAAGCGACTTAAAGTGCACAGGTTCCAGCCTTCCCGGGACCCTGCTGTATAAGCCTGTCTGGAAAATGGATGGACGGAATACAGTTCATTCAAAGTATGTTTTTTGTGTGTTTTCTGGAAATCAAACCCATGATATTTGCGGTGCTTAAGGAAGAATTCTAATACATTTAACCTCATACATTTAAATCTCATGCATTATATTACAGTACATGTTTTGACAATGACAAACAGTTTTGTCATAGACATTACGCACTTCTGAATGGTTGTGTGGATGTGCCAAGCATCTAGTGCTGATGTGTGTAAATAGCTATGCGAATAGCTTTCGTCCACTATTATAGTCCTTCTTGGTGTCATCAAACAGATATCACAAAAATAAATACTTTTTAGTGTCAGACGTTTGAACTTTAAATGTCTTTCCCGTGTTCTTTGAAGGCGTGAAATGGCATTTGATGCGTGCACTCTGCACCGTTTACAGGGTGTTTTAATATGATGGTCAGCGCTGCTTTATGCCTTTCTATCTCTAGCCCGATGCGGTATCAGGGAGGCCAAGGTGTCCGTGTGAGATAAAACTCCACAATGACACTCAGGAGAGCAGTCGAACTATCCAACTGAGACACCAAGGGCATTCTTGCATTAATTCACTGGAAACATTTGCTGCGCTGACCTGGGGAATGTTCAGATTCATTACCGCCATCTAATTCCTTGTAATGGCTTTTCGGGTTTCTTGTAACCCCAGCGTCTATGTTTTACAGTGGACTCATGGGAAGAGTTTATTTTGAGAACATTGTTTGGAACATTCATTTTTTTGTTGTTTGTTTTCCTTTAATGTCTTCATGTTTTGGCATGCCATATTTATTTATTTTTAAACACTTGACAGTGGCTGAAATGATTAGCATTCTGACTAGCGGTTATAGCAAGTAAATTTTTTCAAGTTTTCTTTTTTAGAAATGGCTATATTTAGAAAACAAAACTAACTCTGACTCCACAGCGTATTTACTTGTAAACCGATCTAATGTGTGACTGCGTTTAACAACCTTCACAAGAGTGTTTGTGTGTGTAGCTGACCAGGCATATGAAGTTAAACTCGTCTGTCAGATCGATAAGAATTGCCTGTGAAGGAGCCATGTGTCAGCAGTGCTGTGATGAGTTAGCCGGCTTTTAGAGAGTGATTTTATTAGCTTCACTAATCGATTTCTCCCTTTAGACCACAGGGCCTCCAAAACACCCATTTCTGCCCCTTTTCATTCTGTGATCGCCAAGTCCTTTTGTTTATCACTTCCACAAGGACTTAGCAAACTGAAGTGAGCACATTGTCATTATTTATTCACACTTATGTTGCTTATCTTCACAAAAAGGTGACATCACAAAAGGATGAAGGTCTTCATGCAACTCACATATACAATGACACAGTGACCACCATCACTGTCGTTCTACAGTAATGACAATGACGCCACAAGGGTAGTCCATATGACGTTTTGTATTTTAAGTCTTCAAAAGCTATGTCTTTGTTCGACGAACAGACTGAAATTTTAATCTTTCGTCTGCAGGTCTGTAATCTCCATTCTGTGCGTTATTTGCATTTGGCTATGATGACATCAAACCCGATGCCGTTTTTGATTCTGAACTCAAATTGGCCCAAGGGAAGATTAGCAGTAAATAGGCACTGGCTTTTCAGTCTGACTCTCCAAAGGAAGCCGTTGAATATCTTCAAAAGATTAGCAAAGATTAGAAGAGACCATTTCAGAGAACATTTTTATGATGTTTAAATGTACTATTTCTAGGCACAGTATGTGTGTAGGTAAAATTATCATTTTTGTTTCATTCCGTAAACTACTAACCAAATTAGTAGAATCAGGAACAACTTTACCACGTTTCAAATCAAAATATTGTTTCTATTTGGATTTATTTGCAGAAATTTTAAACTGAGAAATAACCAAATAACAGAAAAGATGCTTTTCCTTTTTAAGACCACAAATACTGCAAAAAACACGTTCATATTCACTTTTAAGCAATACAACAGTAATATTTGGAAATGTATTAAGGTGTAGTTAAAACAACTTACGGTTTTATGTGTCTTGTCAAGTCTTTCACATTGCAGATGGACTTGGATGCTGACCTGGAATGGTCTCTTAATTTTTGTCTGCGCCTGTAGTGTTTAAATAAATGACTCTTTATGGTGTTTGTTTTTTGCAGCATGACAGTCGTATTCACTATGGCCTGTCTTTTGGGACAACAACTCTATTAATATCTCCGGTTATTTTTCACAGAAAGAAATAACAGCATATGGCTTTGACGTGTGGGTGAGTAAATAATGGTATGCCTGTTCCTGTGTGAAATAAATGCATAGAATGTGATTCACCCTTAGACGTCTGGAAGGAATCACTCTTAAAACCTTTACAGGAATCGATCTTGAAAGCACCTGTTTTCACCCTGTTTGCTCTTTGTCAATTCTATCGGCTTTTGGTTTGTAATCGTTCATAATATTCACAGAACACAGACCTGTGGAGGACTGTTTTTATAATTTAATAAAATAAAAACATATCGGGTTATACGGCATTGATATGACTTTATGCGAAACAAATTGAAATATTTTAGCTCCGTGCCGGGCAGTGCGTTCCGTGACCTTTCCGTGCTCTCATTTATACAGTTTATTTCTCCTGTAATTGCCTCTTTTCATCATATCAGCAGTCATATACTGAAATACTGTCATAAAAATACACATTGAGTGTATGTCAGTCTATAGCATTAAAGCTGCTATAAGCAAAAAGCAAATAGGCAGAATACCAGAGAACCAGCTTCCATTTAATTCAATATCAGTTACTTTGATTACAAGTTTCGATTTTCATTCATTTTTCCCAGGGGCATTCGTAAACACTTTCGGTTTCATTAAATTGAATAGCCTCCTCAATTGAAGTCACTTTATTTCACATGCTATCAATTTTAAAATGAAGTGTGGGATATGGTTTCCCCAGCGAGATGAATTACTACACGGTTTTCTATTTTAGGTATATTTTGTTTGGTTTATGTAGAAATCACAATCCTGCGAGGCCCTTGTCAGTGTGTTTTTCTTTAATCCATAATGTCTTTGGCGAACATTCCCGCTTTGATGTAATTACTTCTTTACCTTCTGGCAGCTGTTCAGCTATTAAGATCTCAACGTTGATATCCGGCAGATAAAGATGCTCCAGATCCTACAGTATATGACACTCAGCCTTTACAGGGTCTAAGCAGAATTTTATTTGGGGTCCTCCTGTGCCCCCAATACAATTGACTATTGTCAATGTTTGATTATTTGCATGCACACTTTAAACATAACCCACACAATTCTATTAGTTGTAGTTGTGTTTGGGATGTAGGAATGTCATAAAATCAAAAACACAGTGTCACAATCGTGTGGAGAGATAAGGACAGAGGACCCAGGCGCAGACAGAGGTTGAGGGGTTAACCAATATTTAATAAATAACAAAGACAAAACCCACAAGGGGGTAAAAGAACAAAACATGAGAATATAATAACATGACAAGACAGGACTAAAACTAACTACACTTAAACAAGACTTAAATAAACTCTTGACATGAACTACAAATAACTATACTAACAAGACATGAACTCACCAACCAAATCCCAATGAACCAGCACAAGACAGAAGACACAAGGGCATTAAATAAGGGACCAAATCAAGAGGGGAACAGGTGTAGGGCATTAATCAATAACGAGGGTAATGAGAGGATGGGAACAAAGACGAGACCGGAGAGAGTGTATGGAAGGCCATAAGAACAATAATTGTCTCTCTCCACATTTAACATGAGCTTCTGTCATGATCCTGCCACTAAACCAAGAGAAACATGACATGATGCGGCAGAATCATGACACATAGACCTTGCGTTAAAGTGTTTTGTGATTGTCAAAACATTTGATATTATCATGATAATTTTTAATTGAATGTTTATATATTATTAGGGATAAATGGAATATGTCAGAAAATCTGCCTCAACGTCCTTCATATCAAAACGTTTACCTCAATACGCAGATAAATAAAAAAGGGAGATGTTTGTACCTTCATGCGCTCCATAGTCCAGTGTGCATTGTTTTCAAACTATTGTTTTAAAGTTAGCTGCCTGCCCTGTAGGCTATATTCAATTCCAAAAAAAATTTGGTTTGCCTGCTGCATAACCACAGTCTCCTGAGTAATCTTTGTGAAGGAGAACAGCGAATTGGGTGTTTTATTAGACCTCCGAGAATGATTTCAATCATTTAAGCAGGCTTCCAAAAATACTGCCACTGCACTATAAGAAACAAAAACAATACATTTCTGACACAAATACTGAAAACAAACTACTCAAATACTACTTTTATCAGTGAACACAGAGACTCTGAGCCGGAGCAGAATACACAGATCTCTAGAAGGGTGATAACAGAATGCCTTCAGCAGGGATGTGAGTCCATTCCGCTTCACTCATACAGCCTACCGTGCAGTTCACCGTTGCATGCGTGCTTTGCACGTGTGAGGCATGACAGACGTCTGCCCATGCTTCTCAAAATTAGCGGAGGATAGAGAAGTAGGCACACAATTTTTAAATAATAATAAACATTATTTCAGGAACTTCCAGGCCCCTCACATGTCAGGGCTCTGTGTACTCAGTCAGCCTTTTCTCCCCACTTGAGACCCTGCTGTGTTACATGAATATAACCTTTGTATCTTTAAAATTGACAGAGTAAGGCCTTGTCAAAGATTAAAATCACAGGGAGGGTCACTTGTAAACTGATATAGTGCTTTATCGATATATAAAAAAACTGATGTGCATTTTGAAGTACACTCATCGACTGTTTTAAATCAGATGTTAAAACCTATTTCCTTTCAAATTCTGAATTGAGGTGGGCTTTATAAATCTGCATTTAGTTTTGAAGACTGACGTAAACGGCCAAATGTGAAGATTTACTCGGAGTTCAATGAGTTGTGTCGGTGTGTATTAAAGCAAGCACTTTTAGTAACAGCGACGCTGGATTGTTGGTTTTGTGCTATTAGAGCAAGACTCAACAAACTGACAATGTGACCGACTTGACTCTTTCTTCCATAGCAGGGGGGTCGGGACAAGTGTGTGTGGCGAACATATTCTTTTCCTTTTATCATGTGCATTACGGCTTTGTTTTCACCACAAATGTCTCCTCTTTATGCCTAAGAGTAGAATTATGGTAAGAAACAGCTGGTGACTCTTCCACATACACTTTGTCCTCGGTCCAAAGAGACTTATGCAAGCCATTTCTGTGTCAGTTTGTTCTCTCCTAGATGCGCAAAATAGGAAATGATGGATTTGAGAATCCCATTTGATTCCGTTTTTTCAAAGCTTGTGTTAGTATGGTGTGTAGCTTGTTTTCTTTGTAAAGAGGCCGGTGTGACTGCGGCTGTGACGAATGACATCCTCGAAATTGTGTGAATTCTCAGCAGTGTAGTGAATCAAAAATGATCCACATTTACTCTGAAATCATGGAGTTTCGTATGCTACTTCACATACACCCATCATATTGGTGCTACTTTATTGATATAAGCATGCATGCGGGTGACTGACATAAAATTCCAGTTTAGGTCATATCCCGCCGTGTCACATATTATTATATCGTTCCAAACACATTTTTACAGTTATTTTGTCATTTTTATACCTGCAGTTTTAATGAACTCGCTTTAATTGATAGACTACAAGTCTACAAATGTACTTTGGAAGTAGGAAAAAACTGAAAAGGTTTATGATTATTAAACTTTAGTCATAATCTAAGTACTTAAGTTCAGTTAAGATTTATATGTGTTTGCTAGATTTGCAAGAAGAACTAAACCTGTGCAATGTATTTCATTATAACAGCCAGACAGGCAAAAGGCAGATACAAAACTTGGATGCAAACAATGGAAATTCACGTTTGGATGCATTCAATTTAAAAGGCTTAGTTTCAGAAATAGATGCGCACAGCTGATCATTTCTTCATTGTAGCGGTTGGGTTAATAAAAGATTTTGCGGCTGCTTTGATTGATGGGCAGTTCAGCTGTCGCGGATTGACGGCCATTATCTGTAAATGATCACACAAAACTTACTATCCCCCCTATATTTATAGATGCATTCATTGCCTGAAGAATGGCAGTCAATTATAAGACAGGCTCCTACATAATTTCAGACACTAAATGCCTTACTGATTCACACGGTACGCGTGTGACATTTAAGGAGTAGTGTATATTAAATGTGATAAAGAAAATGGAGTAATTTCTGGATTACTATGTCTGTTTTCTTTAAATAATGCACCCTTAGCTCATCCGATGGGTTATTCCCAACGCGCACACTGCTTTGGAATAAATGCTTCTGGTAATTGCATAAATGGAAAGAAAGGGCAACATATATATGACAATGGAAATTTAAACAAAAGAGAAGCTTAACCGCAATATAAACGTTTCTGGAGTTGATAATTCATAAAGAATTATATCATTCCCTTTTTACAAAAACATATTGATTTGGTAAAAAAAGTGCTGTAACTTTTGACATCCCTAGTAAGTATGGAAAATTCCTGCTTTGAGTACTGCAGCTGGACCTTTTATATTTCTCTTTCACAATCTGGTCCATGTCAAATACATGGAGTCTGGTGGTTGGGAGAGGAGATAATGTGTGTATGTAAAATGCAAAATGACTCTATTGTGACAATCTCAATTCAGATGAGAACTTGCATACCCTGCTTCTCTTTGAATGGCCATCCAGAATGAGTTAAGAGCCATCTGAGCTGCAAGAGGAACTGGCTGTCAGAGTGTGTCAACTTGAAGTTCCCTACGGTGCTTTTGAAAGCAGCCTTAAGTTGCAGTTCACTGAACAATAGTCTGAAATTCTCCGTAAAATAGAATTCTTACATGTGTTTGCTGCATGATAGGCCATTTTATCAATGTAGACGTGTAAGCTTTGAGTTGTTGTTTGGATGTCATATAAAATGCATTATTACCATAAAATTTGCTGATTTGAAAATGGCTAAATGTCTTTTTCGCTATCTAGTCCCAATGTACTTTATTAATGTGCTAAAATATGGCTAAAGTGTATTAAAATTGAGTTTTTCACATACGGTGCATGCAAATGCAGAACACCATTGGTTCTTTTGTGTTTCATCTGAATGCTTGTTGAAGTTTTTGGTTGACTCGCTTGAATGCAAGAAAGGTGTGGAAGAAGTTATTGGATAGTCCTCAATTACAAAGTCTTCAAGTGTAAATCAATAGTTGTGGTATTCCTTGGAGGCTCATTTTAAGGGTTTTCTGGAATTAATTTTCCTAAAACTATGTTATTCGGAGATGATGTCATGGTACAAACTTGCTGCTGGACTCTCTGGAGTTCAGAGAATTGTACTTTTTGGCTCTGAACCACATTTCCAAGCCTCAAATCTAACTTTACTTTAATCCTTCCAATAAGTGCTACATATGGATCGGGTTAGCTGAAAGATTGGTATATGTCGATAGAAAAAAAATAAGAAAGCTCACCAAATCAGCACCTGTTTTCCATCCCGTTCGGTTTGGTCTCCAGGTTTCCCCCCGTGGCTTGCTGGATTTGAGCGAGAGGTAATTGCCATAAAATTAGTGTAATGAAATGACTGATAGGGGAATGCGCTTGTTCACTGTGATTTAGTTCGGTCTTCGTACAACATAAACATGGTTTCACGTTTTCTTTTATATCATGTCAATGCAAAGATGCGAATAGACGTATACAATTTTTTTTTTATAAAAAGACGAATAAAAATTTCAACTCGAGTGAAAAATTTGCACGAAGAGCTCATTGACAGACTGTTTGACATGTCCGGACTCATTTGGTTTCAAATCTAACCACATCCGGGGGAAAAAATTATGTCAGAATTTTCGTTTTTTGTGTGAACTTTCCCTTTGATTACATTGTTGAAGCTAAAATGGAAGCACAGGTTGCATATTTCCTCTATTATCAAAGCATCGTACAGCCCCACACTGTCGTTTCTTTTGCTCTTTAAATATCACACATGCTCCATATGTAAATTCTCTCGCAGATAATTGCCTCTGAACTGCCTCATGTTTTCTCTGCCTTTGTGGTGTTATGATACAATGTCTCTGCCATGTTTATGTCAATGCACATAAGTGATGAGAGATATACCAGTTTATAAGATCAAGTCGGCATGAAAAATTGTGTTTTGGGCCAAGTAATTGTACTGTCCTATCAGACCTATAGTCTGTGTTCTTGCCATCCATAAATATTACATGCATTCATCCCGTTCGTGTGGTATGTAGTTTTTAGTAGTCTATTTTTGACTATAGCAGTATTTTGCTGCTGTAAATATGTCCAGGAAGCGTTTTTCTAGCCGGCTGATAGAACTGAAATTAATTATTTGTTATATAAAGGAATAATTCACCCCGAAATAAAATGATGTCATCATTTGGTCACCCTCATATTGTATAAAACCTAAATTATATTTTGAGAATGTCTCTGTGGTTTTGTGTCCATACAGTGTAAGTCAACGGAAAGTACCTGAGGTGAATGATGAAAGTATTTTAATTTCTTGTGAACTATCCCTTTAATATTTATGCCGCCATTATTGGGAACACTTGATTACCTCACGAGTCTGTTTATTACAGGTTGTAGTTTAGCTGTTTTCGTGCTGCTAAGAATCACATGTAGTTTTATAAGAGGTCAGTGGAAGTATTTGGTAGTTGTGGCCATTCATCCTACTTAGAACTTCTAAGAACCGACTCTTGTCTTCATTAGCCGTCTAATTCATTCTGATGCTGTGCACATCTAATGCTGACTGTATTTCATTAAGTGTCCCTTACAGCATGCGATTTAACTGTCTGACTCCAGGAAGAAACAGGACACAAATCAGGAAAGCAAAGACCATCAAGGCCTCTATCTCCATAAAACTGTCCCGTACTCCTGTTCTTATGATGTTTTAGGAACCTGCCGCCGGTGGGCTGTTACAGGGTCACAGCAGGGGTTTTTGGAATCGGGGGTATAATGTGGTGGGTGGGATGAGGGGTGGGGAGATGGAGGGAAGGAGGATTAGCATGAAGGAATTGCTTTGAGCTTCGGCAGGCGAGGACTCCAGATGGAAAACGATGGCTGGGCGAATCCATTGCTGAGCTAGCATTCAATTGAAATATGGCCAGTTCTTCACAAGCAGAAGGTACATTTTTGACTGTTCTTCTATGGCCCTCTAGATTTTGAAATGGTCACATTTGCGCTGTATTTGCCACGCTCATGAGATGCGTATGGAAATTCTTCTCAGTGTTGCAACCACATTTTCATAGACTTGCACTGTAGAAAAAGGCATTGTTGAAATACTCTGGTAGCTGACCTGAAGGCTTTATTTTAAAGAGACTTATTAAGGGTTTTTTTGATGAGCTTTCTCTAGAAACAATTCTCCCTGTGAAGCACATGAGCACCAGTGGCATAAATGTAGTCTGAGTGACATTTCTTAGTGTCAATTGTTCAACAAGTTAGCGCTCATAATTCAGTTATGTAAAATAAGTAAATTGCAGTCAGCTGAGTTACATTTAGTCTGAGGATTTCTAAGAAGGCCTTCTTTGCATGACAGTTGTAATGGAGAGCATTTCAATGCATTAGATTTTTTATTTGATCTATCACTGTCACACTGAAACCTCCAATCTACATTTCTCTTGATTTGTTTTCATAAATCATTAATACTTTGAACTAGATTGCTCATTGTTCATTTACTCATGTACTTCAAAATCTATATACATAAATATTTTCTGATTAACACAAAAGAAGATCATTTGAAGATCATTTGAAGAATGAAAGCAAAGGGTTTGAAAACAGTAAACACTCTCTCTTTTTTTCAGCAGATAGCGGTCTAGCTTTTGTTGAAACTAGTAACTTTGTATTAGCGCCTATTGTATTATTGCTCCTGTATGACTTATCGCTTATTGCTCTCTGAACTCTTTGTAAGTCGCTTTGGATAAACGCATCTGCTAAATGACTAAATGTTAATGTAGTTCTAGGGGTCTTTTTGACTACCATTGTCATTTTTCCTTCAATGGCAGTCAGTCGTGGCCAAAACTGTTTAGTAACAAGCATTCTTCCAAATATCTTTCTCTGTGTTTTTCCGAACAAAGAAATTTAGACAGATTTGGAACAACGTGCAGTTTTATTTTTGGTTAACTGTCCCTTTAATATTCAATGGCGTGAACCTATAGTAACCCCAGACATGATATATACAGAGATACCAGAACTACAAAGTGTTTTAAACTCTGTCCAAAAGATTTACTTTGTCTGTGTGTGAACATTTCTCATTTAACAGTGAAAAGGCCGATTACTTAAAAGTCTTAAAACACAACAGCAGAAAATGGACTGTTAGATATTTAGGGCTCAGACAAAAAATGGAATCTATTTTTATGTTTATTTAAATTATAACAATGATTGAAATATATGATACATTTTTAAATTGTAATGCAAAGACCCATCATCAAAAACATCATAGTTATTCATATCCTTTCCTAAGAACCAGATTAACATCTCACAGCCTTGACATCATCAACAATTACTCCTGTCATATTATTATGTTCTCATGCCCCTGTCCTTACAGCCTGAGAGGCAAGTCGGGGATTGTATTACACCGCTGTCCCAGCCTGAAGAAATGACGGCAGGATTAAGCAGTTGTGTCACACCTGACACGAGTGATCATTCCAGTCACTGTGGGGGCTGCATTTCAGACGGCGATGACAAACCAACCCATACCCTATTGGTAATTCGATCAGTCCTTTCCTGGCATAAGAAGGGGCCCCTCATGGCAAGATTGTTCCTCTTTGATAAGGTTGTGATGTCTCGAAGTTCTAAAATAAGAAGTTTAAGGAGAATCAAAGAGACGTGAGGTGCTCAAAGCAGACTGAAACGTAGAAGGGCAAGAGGAGATGGTAGCAGAAGATAAAGATAGCCATAGAGGGGTGATGGAAATTAAAAGCGCTGGGTTTGAGACTGAACAAGAGGTTCACATTCCGATCTGTTTTGATGTGCAGAAGAATCCTGCGAGTGCCGGTGACATCACAGTGATCGGGCTCTCCCGTTGAGGTACGCAATTCTAACAGGAGTTCATTAGTGCAATGTGTCTGATATCTTTCATTTGGATTCTCTCAAGTAGAAGCACGCCATTTTCATATTGTCTCGCAAGCTTATTTGATTTACAATCTGGTGGAGGCAGCCAGCCATGTTGAGGTAAATATGCGTGTCCCGGCTCCAGAGACTCCCAGCATGCGATGTGTCCAAGAGAAAGCTTTTTTACCGAACGGTGACAGCAGGGAATAAATCTACAAAATGTGGAGTTCCACAAGTCGACTCTTTCTAGCGGTGTCATCCTGATCTAATGCCTGGAGTGAAAACTATGAAATATAGTTTAATTCTAAACAGTGTGTAATGGGATGGCCTAAAGCAGTGGTATGGCCACACCGCCCTGTAAATCCATTTAAAGAACTGGCACCCCCCCATACTGTACATTGAAGATAGATAAGATAATCTGTAAAATATGTTAGATATAGTTAATTAGATATAAAGAAGCAAAACATACCTGTGTATGACAGATTGGTCGCAAGAGATCAGATTATAAATGTAACAACCCTGCTGATAAAAACAAAAGAAACCAGCACAGAAATGAATGGTTTCCATTAAAATACTATTGTGAACCATTACCTTTTTGGATGGGAACCATTACAAAATTCTACTGTTTTAGGCATTATTCCAAAAGAATTAATCCCACACAAGCGAGAGTTTATTCACCGTTTATAATACAGACGTGGGGTTGTGTCATCTGCCTGAAAGAATAGCGCTTTCCATCTTTAATACCTGTCAACAGCTTTAAACAGCCGTCCAAGTTCAGAAATATATGAAAAGGCACTTTATTTACACGTCACATGCACTCTGCACTCATCGGGAGAGAGAGAGAGAGACTTGTGCTTATTCTGAAAATACAAAAATATTTATATGATCTACCTGTTTCATAAGATGAAGTAGATGTAAGTGCTACTGCTTCCTGAATGGACGTTTGCCCTCTTTGTAGATATTAAGCTTTTGTGCGTAGCCTAAAATTGCACTGCGCAGGACCTACAATGAGTCTGCACAGCCGCTCACGCTTCTTCAGACGGAACTTTGCCTTCCGTCAATTTGCAATCCCGTTCCTCCGTGCATTCGCGATCGAGTTCAACAAGGTTTGGGTTTCAGGGAACTGTCACGCCCCTCCTGCGGTACTTCTGTGTCCCCCTGGTTGAGAACCAATGGCCTAAAGGGTTTTCCCTATGCACTCTAGATATGAGACATGCCATATGCCACATTTCCTCTGGTTTAACTGCTTTGCTGACTTGAGAAATGTAAATTTAAAGTGGTAGTCCACCCAAAAATCTACATTCTGTCATCATTTACACACCCTCTTGTCATTTCAAACCTTCATTTCGTTTTTTCCTGCAGAACACAAAACATGTTTTGAAGTTTGTTGGTAGTAGAACAATGTTAAATAAATTTTCACTACACCTTTAACCCTTACGTGTGCTGTTCCTTCAATGAGATTTGCCTTAAACTTCATTCATGTTCCCGATTTTTTTTGTGCTCTTCCCCAACCACAGACAAAAAGGTCGAGCATGTTTTTGCTACATCACATATGTCATCTGCAGATACACCCCACCAATGCAGAAATGCTGGAGAGAATTAAGCAATGTGTTTTCAATGAAGAGCCAGAACCACTGCACTCCCACAGGAGTAATGTAATGCTCAGAGGTTTCTCTTTGTTGTAGATGTTTCTACTAAAATTGCTTCAGGAGAAATGAAAATAGAAACAAATTTCACTTGTTGGCAGTGAGAGGATAAAGTTATCATAGACAGCATACTGTAGAAAAGCAGGAGATCTACATTTGTCCTCTATTTATTGTCGTTGCTGTCTAGAGAAAACAATTCACTCATAAAATATAACCATGGTTTTTAAACCATTTTAAGTCTAGTAACCATGTTTTTTTTTTTCATATTGATAACCTAACCCTAAACTACACTCTAACAAACTAGGGATGTCACACCAATATTCTGGTATTGTCAATAATCGTGACATTAACAAACAAGATTAGCGATATTGTGTAAATTGTACACGTATTGTAATGTCGTTAACTATTCGGCATCCATTTAAAATGTTGCTTGGGGCGATTCACATTTCGTGATGCTTTCTCTTGTCAAATGAGCCTAGGTGCGCGTGCGGCACTCTGTAAACTATTTCCACGAAATGCCTAGAAAATGTGCACGTCGCACCGTATGTGCGTCCCGACTGCAGCGCTTCCTATTTGCGGGCGCCTTCAGCGTGTCTACATTTAAAATAACAAACTTGCGCTTGCAAAAAACGCAAAATGTGAATCGCCCCAAATAAACTTAAAGCTGAATTTCACTGATGGTATCATTTATTTTAATCTTTTTTTTATTCAAAAAGGTGATAATACAGTCACTGCATATTTGGTTGGCCACGATAACCGCGCAGTGAAAACCTGACACTATGTGTGACAGCCCAGTGTTGGTTTAAGCATGGACTTACCCAACTGTTGAGTTACATTTTACAGTGTATGGTTACTAGCAAATCTTGATTCAACTTTTTTATTTAAAGTATAAGTAAACCATGGTTAATTTTCATAAGGGTTGTGAAAGGTGACGTTGTTTATTTGTATGTAAGCATAGTCACATTGGGTATGTGGATTTGTTCTTGCTGGAATGTGTAAATGCAGCATGTGACCCACTGATTAGTCTGTCTTGCACAGCGTATCGTCCAGCATAAAGCTAAAAAAGCCTTGCCACACTGTGTACCTGATTCAATACTAATGTTCTTGTTGACTGCCCCCCACCCTCACTTCTCATCTCTGCCTTTTACAGCATCAACAAACCGGAGAAAGCCTGCTGTCCTCGTCTTACTAATTATCCAAACTATTGCCAAAGGCTCTCTTTGTTTGTGTTTTCACCCGCCTGTGCTTTAAATATCATCTTATAAAGGTCTTCCACCCACCAATCACCTTAATGATATCTTAATGAAATACAGGTGCACCGTATGGTGCCCACTGCCGCTTATTACCTTTGATTCTGTATGCAGCGGAGCATTGTGGGTAAAAATGCAGTACACCATGCATGCTGTTTAGGTTGAGCAGGGTTTTTTGGTTCTAAATGTTCCGTGTCTGGAACAACAATGTTCCTGATTAGCTTTTTATGGTCAGATGTTTGGAGTCAAACATTAAAACATTAGTGGGGCTTGCTAAAGCAATGTTAGATTATGATCAGATTTAAGGTCGATTCATCTAGCAGTTTTTGTGATACAGATATAAATGATACATTATGAAATCATGTGGCTTTTTTAAGAAAAAGTCTACTATTACTTTTTTACAGTGTGTTGCTATTTTCAATGCATGACTGCTCAGGGGACAACAGTCTATTAGAAAGGTTGCTCTGAAGAAGACGGAATCTGAAAGTTTCAGACTTGTATCCTTAAATTTGTGTTAATTTGAAGTATGAGATACATTTTACAGTTATTTTAAAGCAAATGAAAAATAGACAATTGACTTCTAAAAAAACACAAGCCGGGTCATATTCCGCGCTCCCTGCTGTCCAGAAAAAACAAGGTTATTTACAACTCTGGAAGCCTGACAGCATCCTTATAGAGGAAGCCATTATTAACCGTGATTCCTGACCGTTCACACATGCTAGATTATCCTAGACAATGACGACAGGCTGAACAAGCATTTTTTAATGAACGTCTTTGACCGGACCAAGGTGAAATGGAGGTCCCACTGTGGACTTTCTGCTCTTGACAGAGCAGTTTACAGTGTACTTGAGGACCTGTTAAGTCCACATGGTGCATTTTGGAACAGGGCCTGAATTTCCTCTTCCATACTTTTTAAATTTCAGAAATATTCATTTAAACATAGCTCATGTCATGGCCAGACATTGAAAGAACCTGTTTTGTAAGTTTATTTGTAGTGAATGATAGGGAAAGGGCGCTACCTCATAATCACGTCACTACTAGAGCAAGCTCCTGATTGGTTAACACCGCACGAATATCCGCCAAAGTTCAAATTTTACGTCAAACGCCCAAAACGCTCAATTCGCGTAATTAGTGCGAATGTCTATCACGTCTTTGCATTGCCATAACATGTACATCACTTTGCGAATAACGCATCTTTTGCGTCTGGTGTGAATGCACAGTTAAGGCCTCTCTATACAGTAGTGCAGGGGTCGGCAAGTCAGTTTGGCATCGGGCCACTAGATGGCGGGCCAGAACATAGTCAAAGGTTAATTTAAGAAATTAATTGATGGAAAATGCATCTAGAATAGCCTACTTTTAAAAATATAGTTATTATATGATTACATAATAGTTATATAATTATTTAATGTAGCCTTTTACACTCCTCACGTACTAAACTGCATTTGTTTTGCCTGCTGGGGGTACGCTATTACGTCATGCGCAGAGTGATGTTAACATTTAAGAAGTTTTGTGAATGCAAAGCCAAAGTGAATGCAAAGTGTGTTTTATCTGCATCAAAGTTGTCGCTGTTTGCAAAGAATATAATATTAGACGGCACCACGATACGAAGCAAAGCACCTTCAAAAAAGCTTAATTTGCTTTGTTATTGTTCACGTGTTGGTGGTGAAGCCCTGCGTTATAAGCAAACGTTTCAATGCTTCGCTGTTGGTTTTTCCATACCCCATATTTCATGTAGGCTATTTTAGAAGTGTTTCCAGAGATCGACAACTCCTTTGAATATCTTTCAGAACTTTTCAAACCACAAGCTATCCATTCACTTAAAAATAAAACAGTGCTGCAAAAATTTTATTTTGAAGGCAAATTCACTTAAGACGTGATTGTGACGCATCTATTTCAGAACCAGCTGCGGGCAAAATAATCAAAATAATGATGCTGGCAAAAGCCAAATATTATTGCCTGGGGGCCAGTTTTGGCCCGTGGGCCGCCTGTTGCGGACCCCTTCAGTAATGCAACCAGAGAAGGAGACAAAGTTTTAGCTGCTGAAATATTGTAAACAGATGCCGCTGTCTCTGCGCTGTAAATTACATCAGCACCTCCAGGGATCCAGGGTGCGATAACCCTCATAACCTCCAGGACTCCACAGTCACCCACCAGCCACCGGAATATTTGTTGTGACGATCGGGACATCATGACCTGCTGCGAAGTGCAAAGCGTATTTCTCCGAATTGTATTTCAATGACCAGTTTGTCATCTCATTGTGACCTCTTTGAAACCGAAGACGCTTAAATAATACATCTGCTATGTCCGAATGTGGCGCAATTAAGATTTCCATTCAGGTCAAACATGTACTTATAGTTGTCAGATATGGGTGATGGAAACTTCAAACAGACGTTGCTGTGAAAATGGGTGTGGTGGATTTGTGCAATTTAATCATTTCAGTCTCCACCCTTCCTCAGCTGCACATGTTATGCGTTTCCCCCCTTGCTGAGCCCTTGGATTTACATGCCACGAGACGTTGTATTCTTGGATACTTGTAACACGATAAGAGGACCGTTCTGTGTCATTTTCTTAAATGTTCTAGGGGAAACTCGACACCGGATGAAGGGCTTTGAGATCTGAAAAAAGTCACTCACAGATGTTTCACCTCCCCGTTTGTAGCTGCACACCACCTGTGTCTTCATATACGTGTTCCTAGATACTTCTCCGCCACTTAAATGGAGCGCTTTCAGCAGCCAGGCTTTCATGAGGTCACTGAGGGCTCTACTATTGTCTTTGAGAGTTGTCGGCTTGAAAGATCTAAGAGATTTGAGTTTGATAAAGGCAATGTGTGTGTCTATTATCCATGAAGTGTAATGTCAGTGTCGAAGACATGAAACTGTACTTTGTATTGTGTAAAATAACGTTTTCAATAAAGTTGTATTTGTTAAAGGTGCTATTTTGGAGGCTCTATTGACAGAAATGCAAAAATTTACAAAACTATGTCTTCAGAGGTGTACGAAGACCTTACATAATGAAATGTAAGGTTTTTATTATCTTAGAATGAGCTAACAACATACACCGCGGGTCCCCTTACATGGAAATCGCCATGTTGTTTCTACAGTAGCCCTAAACGGACAAACTGCTCTATAGAGCATGTTTCGTAAAAAACATTATCTGCTTCGACAAAGATGCCTCAAAGTCTTATGTCCTGTGTCAGCGGCCATTGTGCTTCAAAAGGAAGGGGTGGAGTGGGCCATTGCTTTCGAATCGCAACCTCACAGCTAGGTGCCGCTAAAATCTTCACATTGCTCCTTTAACATTAGTAGATGCATTAGCAAACATGATCTAACAATAAACAATATCGTTTTTCAGCATTTATTAATCTTTATAATTCTAAAATTAACATAAATTAAGATTATTAGATGCTGCAGAATATTGTTCATTGTAAATTCAAGTTATCTTAACTTGTTAACAAACACAACGTTATTGTAAACTGTTATCTTTATTTGAATATTTGACATACGTCTTTCATAGATCAGTGGACCCATTCAAAGTTTGCATCTTTTCAAAACTTCATAACTTTACAACTTGTGGATATTGAAACAATTGCATGCATGCATAATATGTGTCGTTCCTGTGCATTTCATACAGTACATTTACTTCTGAATTGGAAGTTTTCACCATTTGGAAAACTCTTGATTTATTAAACCCCAAACCTCATTTGCATAAAAAACTGTCTCTTAATTCGTGATTATGATTTTTTTCTGGTCGGTCGGCTGTGCGGCGTTCACTCAGTGAGCCTGGGATTGCCCCTGATTTATGAGATCCAGATTCCTATGGGCTGAATCACAGCCAGGTGCAGGATTTTAAAAGCAGATCGTCAAAATCACAAGATCAGCTGCTTTGTTGATTTTACGCAGCCTCTCCTGCCACATCCACAGAGAGAGACCCAGATTTTTCCCTTTTCTCCATGGCTCAGAGGGACTGTGAGAGCAGCATCTGCCGTCTCCGTCTCTGGGTAGACTCTCTCTCTCTCTCTCTCTCTCTCTCTCTCTCTCTGCTCAGCTGAGCGCAGCACGCGTTCACAGTGCATTCACTCTCTCTGTCAGAGCTGTATCGTACGGACTGCTTAAGTTCATCACTTTACTCGACTGGCACGGATACCCTGCTCCCACACGCCGCTCTTCAGCCATGCTCTTAGGTGAGTACGGCTTACACTCGAGATGGAAGCATTGTTTCATGTTTTTTTTTGACTGCATGCCGGCAGTCTGTGCGCTTGTGAAAGCTTTACGTCTGACAGAGAGACACGTCTTTAATTCCGAGATGTTTGGTTAAAATGTGTTTGACCGTACCATTGTCTTTGCCGTGACTGTTAGAAGCGAGCTTTGAAATATGGCTGTGCCCTTGATTTATGCAAGATATCTTGTCAACACATTGTTTTGTTTATGTAGGTTAAGTTTGTGCCATTGGTAAAAACAGCTTGTTATGTTATCTGAGCTGATGTTAACTTCACCTGACAATGCGAACTGTATTCTTTGAGGAAGAAAAGACACTTGGTATTGCTTAGAGTATCACCAAATGCATTTATTAATAGTTCAGTTTTTCATTTAACCAAAATCTCTGCATAAATATTTACTAAGCATGGCTTTTTTTAGCAGCTGACTGTAACATACGTTTCATTCCTGAGATCATTTTCATGTTTGTGCTTTCCTCCTCTCACACAGAAAAAAAATATTTGACGTAGAATCGGCTTTATGTGGCTGGAATAGCTTCCAAACAAAACTCCCACCTTCAGCGGGTTAGAGATGTCAGCGAGCAGAGAGGCGTTCAGAAGGGGGTACTGATCACCCTCATAGCGTGACATGGCATGACGTGGGTGTTCAGACTCCTTTAAAAGCACATTTATGCATATACATTGGAAAGCCTCTCTCCTGAAATGCTTGCTGGATGATGTAGTAATACAGTGTGATATTCCCAGTGCAGGGGACCAGAAATAATCAGGCATGTCTGTGGGGAGCAAGGCGTTGAAATTGCTGTTGATGGTTGCCGCGCGACTGTCTGCCAGTCTTCTGAAGCCCCCTGTGGAGGGAACCTGGGGGGCACAAGCCCTTTGCCAGAACTTCAGCAACTTCATTAAGCTCCATACTAATGGAAAGACTCAAAGAAATGTTCTGGGTGGAATACAGGCAGAAATTGGTTACACAGGGTAAAGCAAGTCATGGTTAAAATACACACTGCTTTAGAATGCCCAAAAGATTTTATTTTAGTGTTGGTCAAATGAGACACATTTGTTTTCTTACTACTTTGTATACAGCTTGTTTAGGACTATCTGTTTAGAATAGGTACCAGATATGTCAGATGAATTGGAGTTACATAAAAACTGGCTGAGAAAATCAATATCATCAAACATGAGACTTTCACAGCTCATAAAAAGCCTTTTTTAAGTCAATTTACAGTTTGGTATTGAATGTTTTTAACGGTTAATCTGTGCATATATGCATCATATGATTTAACCATGGTTTTACTACAGTAAACATACTTTTACCCCCTTCACGAATATAGGTCACCACAGGGGACATCTACAATAGGTTTTAAAACGAAATACGTATACTGTCCATCTGAAAATCTTGTGTATATATTATATAAAAATGTGTACAAAAGGTTCATTCTTGTTTTATGTGCAAGAACGTGTCTTGTGTGAACAGATACACCTGCACTGGAGATGTGTTGCCTGCTGTTGTGACTGGGGTTGTGCTCACTGCAGAATTTTCAAAAGCATACTTTGCATTTAGGTGGCACTCTTCGTCAAATTATTATTACTTTCCTGCTCCTGCACACAAAAGTGTTATTTATTGATCTATGTGGCTGGTTGCAGGTGGATGCGGTATGTAAAATATCGTATTTGTGTTTGTAAAACAACACAACTATTGAAAAGACATTTGCCGCAAAAGGCAATTTAGCCTTGTTATGTTTTAAGGTTATTTATGCTTCAGGGAAAATAAAATAAGTTGAAAACAGATCAATAAAGCAAGCGACTTTCCTTTGTCCGTGAACATGCATAGGAGTTTAAGCATATGTTTAAACATTAACGGTAATTTGATTGCAGAAAGTAATGCGTCTCGTTGAAGAGACATTTGCATAATCAGGTTTCTTAAATTGGTGTATATCCAATTAAATATTTAAGCGCTGGATTTGAGCAACTTCCCCCACATGGGTAGAGGGTAAAGGGAGAAATGAGTAGATCTCTTTCTCTCCTAGTTTAATAGAAGCTGTATGAAGTGTTTCATGCTGTATTTGTGAGTTCATAAAACAGACGTTACTTTTATTAATGTTTTCTTGTAATTATAGTGTATTTAATTTATGAGATATAACTGTTTGGAGACCAGAGCATGTGTTAATATTTCTCGGGAAGGCGGAGAGAACCTTTCTGAAAATTCCACTTCGCTCGCTCAATACGCTCAGCGTCGCTCACTTAACACTCTTGGTGATTTTCGCTGCTGGATTCCTGTCCCAATCACACCGCATGAGCCTGAAGCCTGACACAGGCTGCATCCTCTGCCGCATACGTCATCGAGACTGTCTCGTTTCAGTTTAAAAACAATGAAATGTCAGGTTGCTGTTCTGAAATAAAACTTGAAAGTTGATGTCATATGCGGCCGACAAATGCATTCTCCGGAGGACTGAGCCTTCGAATTGAGATGCAGCTACTTTGTCAAAAATGAGATCAAATGCAATGTGTGGATAATTCTTTTTATCACCTTAATGCAGAGACATAAATGCAATACGTGCTCTGTTGTATGCACGTTTTTTTTAATATAACCTTTATTTATGCTCAAGGGTTCAGAACTATTAGTATGCGAAGCTAATGAGCCCCTTGGGTCAATTTTCTCATAACATTATCAAATCATTGTGGGAAATAAGTTTACCTGGTACCAAATGTCTTGCGTTGCCATGGAAGACCACCGTTCTGCATGACAATTACCCCGGCCACCAACCGTGGACCTGATCTCTTCTCTCTTATCTGTAATTACAGTCAAACTGCTCTTCCGTGCTCTAATGCAAATAATTGTAATTGGAAACATTTGTTTTAGCAAAAAACTCTGTCAACTGAAACCATGATGAATCTCCAGGCCTCTCTCATTGACCTTAGGTTAATACCACCGCCTTTTTGGTTTTAATTGACACAAAAGCTACCTGCCCGGGAGGACCATACGGACTCTGACGTAGAGCGAATATGTCAGCCGTGGCTTTGAGCGATGCAATAATCCGCTTGACGGGATTTGATTTGCATGCACTCATAGGCTACTCACCTTACTGAATATTAATGTCCATTATTGTTTTATAAAGTCAAACCAGAGAGTACATTTAGGGAAGAGAAAAGTCAGCCCACGCGTTAGTCGAGAGACTCCCAGGGCCCGACAGTAGATATGTTTTTTCTAAAACTCTGTATTGGGACGCATTTCAAAACAGCCCTGAGGTTTGGATTCGTGTGCTCAGCGCAAGTTTTTAGCAGACATTTGACTTTTTTGACAAACAAGCCCGAAACACGTTGACATAAGGTCGCTAGAGGGGTCGTCTCTCTGTTCGCCCAAGGGACGTTGTCGCAGATGAGCCAAGCCCGGAAAACAAGCATTAGTGACGGAGTTTCTTTAGAGCGTGACAAGAGGTTCCCCGTTTTCCTGTTCCATAGTCTCCATGGAAACCACAGAGCTGAAACAACAAGTAGTGCCGCTGGTAAAATCACTTTATGAAAGTAATTTGCACAGCAAGAGCCGTGCGTTCAGATTGGAGAACCTTGATGGCTGCATATGCGAGCGCGCTTTTAAAACGCTATAATAAATTCCCCTTTTCTGATCAATCTCGTGTGTTAAATACAAAAAACAGCCCACTTGGATGCCAAATTATCTCACTGCGAGCCACATGAAAAGCACAAACGCGTGACGGTACAATAGGCACAATAATTTACACAGGCAGACGCTTTAGTCGGAGCGAAAGTGCAATCGGGTGAATGTGCGCACCATATAGGGGGTTTCTTAATGTACATCTTACGACAAGGGTCTTGTATCGCTGGGCACACTGAATTTGTTCATTCATTTGTTCAAGAGCCGTGTGTTAAAGATCTGGTGACAAACCTCTTTATTGATCGTGCCATTGTTGAGATGTTAGCGACTTTGCGATTGCTTAGAAGAATAATCTCCCTCTTTTCCCAACACAACATTGCGTTTGATTTACATTGCATTTGTTTGGATTTTTGAAGTATGGTAATCATCAGTAATGCTTTCTAAAGCGAGTGTCGCTATTATTGATACTTAGCGTTAGGATTTATTTATTTTGAGAGACCTAAAATGTGGCTCATAACTCACCCACGTAACGTTTGCACTAAGGCCATGAATGATCGCTCACATTAATCGTGAAGAGTCTGCTATTACTTTTCTAAGCAATCTGACTGATTTCGCCTGGCTGGTGATGCTATATAAGTACTTGCCACCTTCAATGATGAAAAATACCTCATTGCTTACGAATGTAAAAAACACAGATCCATACATAAGGGTTAACAAACAGCCAGCAAATAGTTTATAACATCTTAGCAATGGGCTAACAAGCAGTGTCATTGGAAGAGAGTAAACACTTCTGGTCTCAATGCAGTCCTTTGAGAAAGTCCAAGGAAACTGTTCATATCATTGACAAACTGCCAACATGTCCCCGAGATTCTTTGCAGAAGTGTTTGTGACTAGTTGAATGAAGTTCTTTTTCATCTCTGTATAAATGTTTAAGCAGAAAGTTTCCTTCTTTCTGGCGGTTTTGAGGTATGACGTGGTGTTGTTCTTAGAAGTGCAGACCTTGGATGGTGGTGTTGGTGAAAGGTATTTCTTTCATGTTGGCTTTTTGCCAATGCACTGTAGCTGATACATCTCTCAACTATGTTTCTATTCCCATAATCCTCATGCAGTTGACACAGATTTAGCAGCCGTCCCTTTGCAGGCGCATCTCTGGGCAGTGAGTTCACAGGTGCCCGGAAAACAGGTGATGGATCTCTCCGGCGTGCTCCAGCACATTGTTTTCTAGCCATTAACGGAGAACCTACAATCCTTCTGTCAACAGAGGAGTTCATCTCAATGAATGATCTGTCTGTGGACACACGCAAATCTAGTGCACTTTATTCTGACAGTCGTAGAATTTGGCAGCGGGTTGCTCTGCATTCTCTAAACAGCCAAATATAAGAGGTTGGCTCAGTTTTTGATTCCTCCTTCTTACGTTCTGTCTTTCCTTCCTACGTCTCATGCAGGTGGATTGAGTCAACACCAGTGAGTCACTCCAGTGTACATAAGGTAAAATAAGAGTAAAAGATTCACAGCCCACAGAGAGATCCTAGGAGAGACCGTAACCTATTTAAGTCAGACTGATATATCTGCTCATTTTCACTTTTGGCTGACCTGGCTTCTTTTGCACAGAATTTTCACATTTTGCGCTGCACTAGGTCAGAAGTTTAGAGTCACTAAAGTGTGTATACTTAAATGTCAGAACATAACATAGTGGTCAAAACGTTTTGTCACGATTAGTGTTTCATAAAAAACGTTTTGTTTTTATAAACTAAATACATTGCATATTACATACGTTACAATTGCTTGAAAGTGAATATGAGCTTGTTTGAGGTCTAAGAAAATCAAGAGCATCTTTTATGTTTTTTTGACAAGAATGATCATTTTACCTAAACACATACCTAAATAATAAATTCAGAAACACCGAAAATAATTTTGAATGGTCTCTTTATTTTGTACGCCGCTGTGTATGCTTAAACGTTTCAAATTGGTGTTGTGAGCCTTTGTTGTGAACTCCTTCAATACAGTTTAAACAGCAGCCCTGCGTGAGACCTCGATAAGCTCGTTGAGTTTGATAAACTACATTTGTACAAATTCTTGGCAAAAGGTTGAAAGTTGCAAATATACTGTATATATTTATTTATTTATTTTGGGGGTGTAACCATAATTCCCAATCATATATACAGTATTTTATTCTGTGGTTTCCAGTGTACAATTTTTCTAAAATGAAAAAAAAGGAATAAAGAATTAGCAAGCGACCCTGAACTTTCAGACCAGTACTTTTCATAAGACCAAACGCTTGTTTTCTTACACAAATACACGCTTATAGACTAGAAAATTTGGAAATTCACTCAGTGACAGCTACACAAGGTCTTTCAATCTGTGTTGCTTTGATTATACTATTCTGTACATAAATGCGTTCCTCCAAACACAGTATTTGAGAAAAGTGGACTCATTTTAATGTGAAGTACTCTCTGAGTGCCCTAAAAAACCCAGCAGCCACGATGGAGAGTGGAAAGATGTGTCCTTGTGGTCATTCAGCACAATGGCAAAAACATACGGATATGTAAATGTAGACTGCTTGGCATATTGCGAGCGTGTGGTCTCATTGTGCATATTTAGTCCCTAAACACACGTGAACACAACTTCTAGCTAAGTAAGCTCAATTTCATGTGCTAATAAATTCAAAAATGGCTGAAAAGGCAACAGTTATGTGATGCATTACTGCACATGATTGTAAACTTAACTCTTATGGACAGATTTGTCTTCAAACTGTGGTTGTTGGAGTTGACTTGAAAGAGTAAACTGATATTAAAGCAGACATTTGATTTTACTGCATGTATAAGTAGGTCTTATGGAAAAGCTGACAATGCAAACTCAAGCTTGTGTAGCTATATTCATCTACATGCATTTACTTTCTATGTGTTACTGTTTCAGCTTTATTGTATGCTGATTAGATGCCAGCTTGCGTGACCCAAAGGACCTTTTTAAACCTCCTCATGCAAGAGTTGGACTTAAATTAATTTCCCGTGGCTACATGTGTTTCACATCATGTGATCAAAAGCACAAAAAAAACTCACAGACTGCAGCATTCAGCTTCAAAGTGAAATTATGAAATTAAGTGAAACAAGATGTACAGTGTGTTGGGTGTTTTAATAAGAAAAGGATGCGCTGGTAACATAGTAGGAGCAGAGGTTCTGTATTTGGTTTTGTATTTGAATGTGTTAAACATGTTATGATAGCGTGGCCGACGATTCACGTTTGACGGTGACACTGTTTTCAGCATATTTGGTTTGTTCTCAGTTTGATACCCCTGTTGGTATTTGGTGGATCAATGTTAATGAGAATTTTGGCTATGTTGGTGTTTTTTGCCATTTGTAGGATCAGTGTGAAGGAATCAAGTGTTTTGGTTTTCAGGTAGATATAGGTACAGTAAATCAAGATGAGCAACATGGTTGTATTTGGTAACACTTCAGTATAGGGGGCAATTCACACCAAAGTTGTTGCGATGCTTTTTTTTACACCATCAATTTTGAACGTATGACGTAGTATTTCTATGATAGATTCACTTCGAAAGGGTTCGTACAAGTTTTTTTCGAACATGGATTCCCGTTTCGTAGCAAGGGTTCTTGGTCCATTGTGGGACGCACGTCCATGAGTCATCCAACGAGTGATAGAGCACGTCCATCGATGCCACTTCACTCGGCTGACGGAAGTTTAGCTGTGTTTGTTTGCTCACTGCATTTTGGGGATGCTATATAAACGGTGGATAAAACGCTGGGTTTGGAGATCGTTTAAAACTGAGAAATGACGCGGCCCAAGCTCTGAAAGATGTTTCTATGATTTTAAATAATGTAAATGATTTTTGCCATTATTGGAGGTACAGAACCATATGTGGGATGAAATAATACTAGATTTATCAGAATAAATAAATGGAACATGCACCTTAAATTTTCTTTAGAACTTCATCAATGGTATTGTGGCCTGTAGCACAAAGCATTATGCACAAACACAGTATATTTCCTATTGGGACCTGTTGATGCTCATGTAATCGCAAGCAGCACTTTGTATAACCTTGCAATTTCTGGCAATCGAATCATTTCTTGTAGCACAAGGACGTGCATTCATAAAGAGGTATGCTTTCATTTACCCTGTTGTCAGGAGATTTTTATTAGAAGGCACGCAACTTCGTTTTCACAAATTGTGTTTAAAGGCACAGGCAGATCCTTTTCAGTCTCGCTGTCGTGCGCTGATGCAGACCCGAAGCGCTGGCATGTAAATCTGCATTTATATTGATTTTAAGACATTATTCGATTTTCCTGAAATAGTGATGGCTGTGCATGCCATGTCAGCGTGCAAAGGCTCAAGAATAAGTGCGTTTGAGCAGCTGTGTGCCATTAAATAGTTTTATCCCACCGCGGTCACTGTGCTGTCTAAAGCAACCGCCTCATTAGACGTGCTTCTGGTTGGGATGGACAGCCGATAGCAGCCTTTGTGTCATCTAGCCTGACAGATAATGTGCCAGAATCATGTCCCCTATTTACTTTTCAACACCATTCTCCATCCATGACGGATTTAATTAACTCGTGTAAGCTAGCTAATAGTTAGTCTATTTCAGCACTGTCTCAATTGACACTACAAGGACAAAGTCAATACCAGCCGTATTAAATCTAAAAATACCTTTAAAAGTGAAAATGGATCCAATTTACTTGTTTGGCTTGCATGTTTTTTGTCTTACTATGTGGGGTTCAGCTGTAAACGCCTTGTAAAATACGAATTATCATAACATCAGGCTGGATATTCCAATATTTCATAATCTAGGATTAAAATGCAATAAATTGCTCTTCTTCCCATTAAATCCTCTAATGCGTATATCCATATTTCATGTCAGAATATCAAAGCAAAATGGGTCATGAAAAGCTTTTCTTTTGAATTTATGTGTTTGTATATTTCAAAGCCACTGTGTAGCAGTTTGCACACTTGATCTCACATACTCAATAGAGGTTTGAATCTGAATGACTGTATTTAACATGTCGCTTTCAAGTTTGAAGTTTTTGTTTACATTGGTAAAATAAAATCATTAGATTTGTACTGTAATAGTAAATCATGGCTGGTCACTTTTAGAAGTTGCAGTGATGCTTTCTTTTTCCTGGAATGAATGGGAAACATGTACGTTCTCATATTTAAAAAAAAATTCATATCATTTTTAGGAAGCAAATACTTTTTTTATTTTTAATATTAAAAAAGTTCATACTTTATGTTTACTTAAAGTGTTATGTATAACATGTAGCCGTGTACATACAAAGTATTTTATATGTTTATAGAGCATTGATCTCAAATTTGCAGTTTATAATTACCTTCGCCAATTAGAATATATAGGACTCCGTTTGCATCAGTAAATAATTAAATTATTTATGGCAATGCTCTACCGCATAATTCTGTTTTAATCATGCTGTGTTTTCAGACACTGTGTATTCAGTGCTCTTGCTAGTTTGTAAACATGTAAACTTAGCGTGTGGGTGTCGGATCGAGGCAGTGCTTTTCGCTTAAGCATCTCTGCGTCCTCTGATGCTGTTTCTTAAGGTTCGGTTGAGTTCCACACCTGCTTGTTTTTAACTGTGATTAACATTCTCTTACAGACTCTCATTTGCATGGTTTAACAGCTGAAATCAGGGGTGTGACAGGTCCCTGTCTGTTGGACTGTAGCCCTGAATGTTCTTTAATAGTGCCAGATCTTGTAAATGCTCTCTGTCCTTTGTTCTATGAACTATAGGTGACGTTCATTCATTTATTCAACTCACAAGGTGAGTAAACTGGTTTGAAGTGTGCAGATTTGTTTCAATTGTTCATGAATCCCCAGACAAAACTTTCTTTTTGGACTTATTGGAGCCAACAGAGTTAAGTGCACCTCAACTGTTGCTAGTCATACGTGGTTAGGCAACAATAGACTGCAATGCCATAGACGAAACATTTTTGATCATTGAATTAAGAACTGTTTATTTATTTTTTTAATAATCTAAATAAACATTTTCCACTAGAATGGGTCTTCGTTGGCATCGTGACACATATTTTTTATCTTTGACTTTTTGTGGAATTGTCAATCAGCTTTATTGTGGACAAACAGTATATTGTTGGTATTGACATCCAGCCAACTAAATGAAAAACAAGAAGAGAACACATTTTCATTACTGTTGCCTACGTGTGATTGTTTAATGAGAGTCACGGCTCACTGTAGATTAGATGTTTATTTTAGCATTCACTGATCTGGTTGTGATCGCAAGAAAGGGACCCAGCCCTTTATATAAAAATAATACATTATTCATCGTTTAAGGAATGCATGCAACATGCATGTAACATAATTTACAACGTGTGTGTGCAAATTTAATTATCCACAGTATATCTCTGATGTTTAAAATTAACCGTGGGCTCAGCTCGTGATGCTGGCCGAGTCTAGTACGCCGCTGGCTGATGCTAATGTCATTGACCTACTGTCGTCTTTCTAATGAAGATCTTTGTGATGGAGGCAAGGTTATGTGCCATTAGGAGATACTTTTCCATCCACAGTGACTTAAGACCCACTAATTACGCAGACAATCCCTCCGGAGGAGCCTGAGGTTAAGTGCTTCTCTCAAAAGCCTCAGTAATGATTGAACAGGATTGTGTTCTTACTAATTCTCCATTCCCAGAGTCAACCAACTTGGGCCTGAACCTGCACACTTGATGTTGGCATGCCAGGTCTTTGACCCCCCCCTCTCCCACTGCCTCTGCCACTCGATGTTGGCACTGAATTTCATGCTTGAATTAAAATCATTGAATGTGTCAGTTCACATTTCTCTCCAGTTCATGTAAAGCGAAGCAGGCTGTAATCTCTGTCACAGAATATTAAAGGAATAAGAGATATTAAAGGGACACTGTCATGCTCTGCTGGAGTTTGTTACATAGTTTTTCATATAAAAGGATGCAGTGGAAATAAAGAGAATATCTGAAGGACACATGTACCTTGCGTGTTTTGAAGTCATACCATAGCTTTTTGTTAGGAGCGGGTGAGTCATTTGCTTAAAAAAGGCGCCCCGCTGCTGTAGCTTCCAAATCTCATTTGGCTCTCGGGCGCTTTGCATCACATGAAACATTAACCAATTTGATTTGATCAAACGTGGCACGACACATCGACTGCGGAAGTGCTTTTTAGCAAATAACAATCTCAGTCCATTCCTTGCACAAAGCGATTGTATGGCCTTCTATATCTAAAAATATTTCTTTGATAATTTAGTACACGCTTTAAAAGTCAAATGTGTGAATTCTTTGGAGAATCTATACAAAGAAATGCTACATAAAATTCATAACTATGTCTTCAGAGGTGTATAAAAACCTTACATAATAAAGCGTTATGTTTTTTTTTACCTTAGAAACAAGATATTTCTATCTACATACACAGCGGGTCCGCTTACATGGAAATTACCATGTTTTACCACAGTATCCCTTAATGGACAAACTGCTCTACAGAGCGCATTTGGTAAATACGTTATCTCCTTCGGCAAAGAAGCAAAAATGTGACGACATCTTATTCCTGTGTCAGCCACCGTAGCGACACCGTAGCGCTTCAAGAGGGGGAGAGCGGCGGAGTGAGTCGTTGGTTGCAATTTGCAAAGATTACTTACAATATTGCTAGATTCCGCTAAATTTCATACACTGGACCGTTAATATAAGTTGTATGGATTGTAATGTTTTTTTCTTTTGGTGTCCATTCACTTTTATGTTTCATGGGAACGATCATCCCATCCATTTCCTGAATCATTTTCTTCCACAAGAGACACAGTCATGTGGGTCTAACCCTAATGATGAGAAAGTTTTCCTTTTTGGCTGAACTTTCCCTTTAAACGTCAAGATGTAAACCACTGTTGAGTTTAAAGCGCACCTGTTCTCTCTCAACAATGAAGACCGTGGAGACGGTCTGCTGCTGGGCTGAATAATTTTCTCTCCTTCGAGAACTCCTTTATAAAAGCAGAACCAAATTCAGATATGTGGTTTCAGGCTGCGCTCTTAGAGAATAGCTGTTGAAATGAAAGTTCATCATTTGAGGCAAAGATGAATAAGCTCTTTTATACCGGGACTGATGTGTGCTTATTTAATCTCAATCCTTTTTCTCTCTTGGCATAGAAAATCATCCCCAAACTGTCACAAATGAATGTTTCAGAGTGTTCTGCTGTTGTTTAATTCTAAGCTCTGCGTATTTTTTTCACTTTGCCGTGCAGCGGATCTCTACGCTTCCAATCGTATCGGCCAGAAAAAATATGAAGTCATAACCACAGTATCTGTTTTCCTCCGTACAAAAGCTAAAGAAACATTAGACTGAACTATTAACATACATTCGGTGGAAAAACCTTTTTAGAAATTAGTGATGAAATCACTATGTGAAGGCAATTTAAACAGAAAGTCACTTTCGGTTGGGTTTGGAGAGCTATCAACATTTAGGGGGACTTATTTTAGCTCCAGTCCTGTTGTGCTTCAGGCTGAAACAAAAAAAAGGTTCGCTGTTCTATCGATTTCAAATCTCAGCCACAGCTCTCTTTGACTACATTATTTACAGAAGTGTAATGATGGTGCGGTTTTCACCGGCGCTGGGTTTAGATTAGGTTTAAAATGACATCTGAGACTGTGTGGGTCCAATATGATTTCTCTTCACCGCTCGTTCGTTGCACCAGGTGGCAAGAGACCATCGGGGTGCAACTGAGTGACCGCATCTCAAGCTGTCTCTCTCTATCTCTGTCTCTCAACTTGGCTTTTTGCTTCCAGTACAAGGGTTTTAATGATAAAATCCCACCTGCCACAGATGCACCTTTCCCCCCCTTGAGGAGCCCACCCGCTCCCCCGCCCTCCTCAGTCCACCTCGCCTTTTTCATTCCCGCCTGGGAGAGACAGAGCGAAAACTGAGACTTGACAAACAACCTGTTCTCGCAGATGCCACAGGTCCATTCCCACACATAGTTTGGTCACGCTGTGTCAGTTTGTCCGCTACACTACTGCTAAGTCTAACTGAAAACAAAGTTGTTTAAACTTAGACTCGTAATTTCATCAACAGCAGTTTTGCATTTTTGTCTTAAGTGTGTGTTTGGCAGTTGTTCTGTATGCAGTGGAGTGCTGGGAAGACACGTTACCTCTGTGAAATCTGCAAGCTTCTTCAGTGGCTTTTATTCATCTGAGGATATTTATAAAGTGTTTCTTACATTGTGTACTCTAGATTTGGTTCACCAGGCTGTTTTTCCTCTAGATTTTAAACGTCTTTTCCTTTTCAGTGAATCCTCACTTACATTTCTTCTGGAATGCATCATCTTACAATAAAAGAGTCAACCTTATAACCTTTACATGTATACAGCGAATACCTTTCTCTGCGTTTTACATGTAAAATAGTTTCAGTACAGTGGTGGCCAAAAGTGATGTCCCAGAGGCATATTTATGAAATGTCTGCTTTTAATGCTACCACAGGTTCGATTATTTCATCGAAATATAAAGGGTATGGTTATAAAATGGACAAAACATTTAATGTATTTATTGGACAAAATTATTTGGCAAAAAAGCAAATAACAGAGAATTTGGGTTACAATACTACTGAAAAAAACAACACAAACCCAATAGAAAACCTCAGATGAAATTCTAATGGTTTCCATTAAAATATCATTATGAACCATTAGCTTTTTTCATTAAAACCATTACAAAAGGCATTTACATTATTACATTTATGGCATTATTCCATATATCCCACCAATAGAGTCCATCACATACCAGTAGACACCATTATAGTTCCATCCATCCATCCATGATGATTCAATTAAATTGTATTTATATTGCGCTTTTCACAATGTGCATTTTTCCAAAGCAGCTTTACAGGGGAAAATAAGAAAAAATGAAAAACACAGAAAAGGTAAAACACAGCACAGCACATGGTGTTTATAGAACAAGTAAAATTATTCTAGTAAATAATATCTTATGTCAGCAGTCTCCCGGTGGTTTAGTTTGCATTAAGTAAATGCTTGGCGGAAAAGATGTGTCTTTAATCTAGATTTAAATTGGGTGAGTGTGTCTGACCCTCGAATTGCGTCGGGAAGGCTGTTCGAGAGTTTAGGTGCTACTTATGAGAAAGCTCGACCCCCTTTGGTGTTATCAAAAGTCCTGAGTTTTGAGATCTCAGAGAGCGTGATGGGTTGTAGTGTGATAGAAGCTCTGTTATGTTTGTAGGGGCTAAACTGTTTAAGGCTTTTTAAATCAAATACAATTGCCATTATAACCTTTAAATAGTTTCTATTGTGGTTTGGGCAGGTTATATTTTTCAGCAGGGACTGTATAAAAAATGCATAGAAGCCCAAAGGAAGCACATTTTAAAATATATTTGAGTAAATAGCAAAGCATTTTCCAAAGTTGGAGTTCACTTTTGGCCAGAACTGTATATACATTTGGCTGATGCTTCTACGTTTGATCAGTTGTTGAAACCATGGCGCTGCCATAGCATGCACATAGTAAGATGAATTTACTGCAAAAACTCCCCTCATTCTTAAGTGGTTAGTTCACCCCAAAATGAAAATTAATTTTCTTACATGTTATTCCAAACCTGTATGACTTTATTTCTTCTGTGAAACAAAAGAGGAGAACATACTGATCACGAGAGATCATCACCATAATGTTTTCATTTTCCATACAATAAAACTGAACGGTGACTGAGACTCTCCATCACATTCTGCCCAACGTCTCATTTTAGGTTCCTCGGGAATAAATGATGAAGGGATTAAAATGTGGATGAATTATCTCTGTAAGTACTCAAAGAAGACATTATTCAGTCTGAAAAGTCAAAACAGTTTTTCCTTCATTTTTATCTTGCAGAATACCCCTTTGAGATAAAGTGTATGTTGACTAACCTTTGGGATAAGTGAAGTCTCAGAGTGCTCCGTTTGATTTGGCATTGTCAAATAAAATCAGATGGTGGAATTCAGCGTTGCGAAAGGGTGAAGTTGAGCCAAGGGCCTCTCGCCAGTTCCCATTCCCCCTCCGCAGGAGAGTCAAAGCTCTCACTCCATCAACGCTGCAAATGTCACGGCGTTCCGTCTGCATCACGTAGAGCCACTCAAAGCACTGATAAGCACCTGGACATAACTGTGTCATATTCAAAAAAGGAAAAAAATTTTATTTCTGTCCTGAAACCAGATGGTAGGCAGAGTATCCAAGTGTTTTTTTACTATAAAATTTAAATAGATGGCACGGTTTACTACACAGGTCATAAGATATTAGATATCCTATATAATACTGCATGTTTTTCAAGTCTTCATATTTGTTTTGCTCTTCCCCATCTCCTCAGCCCTAACGCTGTTATACTCCAAACTTCATTGGTTCTGACATGTTACCAAGCATTGTATAACAAGTTGATATATTCAACTGTAAAAATTAGAGACCAATACTGGTTTCAATCTCATTCTATTTCTCACGAAAAACATTTATTTTGCTTCACAACACTTGGACTGGAGGTCTGTTGGCCATTTCTACAAAGAGGGAACATCTGAGAGACAGGTGCAGCTGCCAGCTGCCGGTCATACGCTTTCTTTCTCCTTTCTCATATCGGACTTAAAGGCACGTGGCTGGGTGATGAAACTGAGTTGAAAGAGAAACACTGGACAAGGTTTATTTAAATAATTTTAGTTTCGATTTCAGTCTGTGGCTTTTGTGTGAAATGGCTTGAGGTTGAGTGGCAATACACCATTTATGTCCTTTGCAGCTGCAGCAAGTCTTTGATGGACGGTTTGAGCTATGATTATAAAGAAAGACTCTTCAGTGAATGATAGTCATCTACCCTGAATAACTGACTTTTGAACTCGGTTGCAGTTTTATGTCTGTACACTTTTGTGTGTGTGGATTACGGTATACTTAAACCTAATGTGGCTATGTGATGTGTGATGATTTGACTGTGCTGTTTTTACTGCAGGCCTTTACACGGATAGTTCAGCCAGAATTGAAAATTCTTTCATTGTTTGTTCACTGACATGTAATTCCAAACCTGTATGACTTTCTTTCTTCTGCAGAACACAAAACAATATATAACCACTTTGACATTAGTACACTCCAGTTTATTGGTGCTTATTCTTGTCCCAAAACAGTGTTTGGTTGTCTTTGTATGGGTCCAGTGTATGAAACTTGCGGTGAAGTTGCCTTTTGAGGCACTACAGTGGCTGACACAGGACTAAGATGTTGTTTCTTTGCCGAAAGAGTTAACATATTTAGAAAACGCTCTGTAGAGCAGTTTGTCCGTTTAGGGCTACTGTAGAAACAACATGGCCAATTCAATGCCAAGAAACCTGGTGTGTATGTAGATAGAAATATCTCATTCTAAGGTAATAAAAACATATCGCTTCATTATGTCCATTAGGCCTTTATTCACCTCCGAAGACATAGTTATGTATATAACATTGCAGATTTAAGCCCAGACACATTTCTACCAGACTATTCTCAGAATCTCACTATGAAAGAAGAACTGTGGCTAATGGCTTGTTTTCCTTCAAGATGAAGGAATTGTAGACGTTGTGGGGTGACAATGGCTAGCGGTTTAAGTGGCTTTCAACTACAATATTGCAGGCTTAAACCCTACCAAGATTGATCATTGAGCTGTTAGCATTGTTCCCTCGTGCCGGGCACTTACTCAAAGTTATTCTGGCGGGACTGTGCTGTAATTTGCTTTGGATAAAAGTGCCTTCTAAATAACAAATTAGCTTTTTAGAAAGTATTGTACATAACAATAAATTACAGGTTTCACAGGACACAACATAGTATTGGAAATGTTCTCTGAGGGATGTGAGGTAAGAAACATGTATGGGTTTCTTAACAAGGCATCAGGCAGGAGACTGCTTTTTTGTTGTTAAAAGCCCCCTGTTGTTTACCTGGCTGATGTGGTTCAGCTCGACACTGGATTATTCAGTACGTTTTAACCTCTCCTTTCCTTTTCCTAATGACATGCAGTCTTGCGAGTACCGCCAATTTTGTCAGCATTGTTAGAGGCCATGCCTTGGAAACAGCCACCCGGTGTGATCATTACCTGCATCAACAACTGACTATGTGTGTTTTTTAGAATGCTTTGTGTAAGCGTGGAATGCTCCATTGCCTGTTGGTGGCTGTTTTTGTACCGCTGAAGAGGTAAATGACTACGACGACACACATTTGTCATGCCCATCCTACTTTATCATTGTAAGGAAATGGATTCAAACATGCTAATCAAGGTCCAAATCACAAAGCTCAAAAACATGTAAACCACGTAACTCCTCATCCGCTCACAACTCACAATGCTGCGCTATCACCAACGTTTCCCAGGTAACAGTCATTACTTTCTTAGGTTTCATTCTCCAGATACTGAACTGGTTTTAAGAGATGGTGCTTTTGAATTCATTTGAGTGATTCGTACACATGTCAAATGTCTAATACGCTGGATGACAGCTGAGATGAGACACAAATCGAATATCCCACTTGCTTGTTTAGAGTCTGTGATGTTCTAATACAAGTAAAAATAATATTTGTTCTTTTTCCATTTAAACATGTGTTTGTCATGAACTAAAACGGTCATTGTAGTGTGATGCACTCTCAAAAATAAAGGTTCCTTAAGGATTCAAAGTGTTTATTGTCATATGCCCAAGTTTCCCTGAGCAATGGAATTCTTACTTTGCTGTCCATAATGAATGCCAAGACCGTGCAAAGCTATACACACACGTACACAAACTATACACATACATACATACGTACAATGTAAGAAAAATAATAAGAAGAACTATGCTAAAACATCAAATAAAACTAAACATAGACTGTTGTACTGTAAATGTACAGTATGAAATTATGTTAGAAAAACAATAGTGCAGTATCATGTGCAAATTGAGTGCAAGTACATGATAACTATAGCAGCAGTAATAGTAACAGATGTACAAATTGGATGAGGCCACCTGAGTAATATTAGCAAATATACAATAGTTGTAATAACAGTAATAACATTACAAATGTTCAAGTGAGATGAAACAGCTAAAGGTTCTTTGTTGATCCATATGGTTCAATAAAGAACATCCGTGTGGGGTCTGTCTTTTGCACAAAAGTTTTTTGTTGTAAAAAGAGGAAACATTCTTGTAAGACTGAAAAGTTCTTTGGGGAACCAATAATCTGTTCTTCAATGCCATTGCTGCAAATCCCTTTATAACACCTTAATTTTTAAAGTGATAGTTCACCCAAAACTGAAGAAAGTTGTTAACCGGCCCATTCTCTTGGATTGGTTTTGTGTCCATAAAATAGAAGTGAATGGGTGCCGAAGCTGAACCGTTACCAACTTCATTCTTCTTTATTGTTCTGTGAAAAAATATTAGTTATACAGTTATACACTTAAATGATGAGAATTCTCATCATTTACATTTTTGAGGTGAACTATCCCTTTAAGTGTCTATCACCATGTTTATAGTGGTCATAAGCTAAATCTACAGTGCATCTGTGTACCTGGGTATCACAACAGTACATTTTTGTTAGTCCTCTTAATGCAACGTTGACTCATACAGTTTTCACACATACTCTATGTGTGCTGTTCTGGCCAAACAGAGCTCTCTGGTGCCGAGTGCACATGTGAAGAATGGTAATTACAGCAGACGCTCTCTCACACAGACACACATTTTTTCCTGTCATCAGTTTTAATGGTCGGCCCTGACCACAGTCTTCAAACCCCCGGTAAGTCTGTCCTGAAACGAAGCACGGCTCTTTGTAATGCTCCTCTGGTATTGTTCCCTGCAATTCATCCTGACACTTGAGGTAGAGTATAACAGAGGTAAATTAAAAGAATAGAAAAGCTAGTTTTATGTAAGCCTTTGATGCTTGAGACACACTACATTGGACAGATATTTAAATCGAGTGCGGAATTTCAGTTTCACTAATATAAGGGAATTGCAGGAATAATGACTTCTACGAATCAAGTCAAATGCTGATCCAGAAGAACCCCCAGTTACTACACAAACGTTTGAACAAAATACAACCAGTCGAACATTTATAACCGATTTAAAATGTTCAACAAATTGTATTTGTATGATTTAAACAAAATACTACTTATAAATAAAAATGAAACAGGAAGAGCTTCTGGACCACTGTTTACGTCTTGCAATTTAAATGCATAGTTACTGGCTTCAAAGGGTTGAATAGATGCAAGAAAGAAGAGATAAATTACAAACTAAAATGCAGACATATAAACAATAATATCAGTCTTAATTCAGTATGCCAATATTTTAATGAAGTTATTGCATTGGGTTACTTGGTTATTTTTGAAATGTTGATAATTCTATCAATATGCCAATGAGTGATCTTACATATTAAGTATATGGATACAAAATCCAAAAAATCAAGGGTTAAAGAATGAAATGTGTTCGAGGGTTAAAACCTATGTGGTGAGAAGAGTCATTACCAGAATACATCCCTACATCTGTGATGGTTTCATTAAAGTTCAGAAATAAACAGTGTTTTGCCTCATATGCAGCATGAAAAAGCAGTTGTTTTATTGAAACTGAATGTTCTGCTTGGGCCACAGAGCTTCAAATCAAAACTATGAATTTTGATGCCAGTCGATGGGCCAAGTTCAGTTATTGCATGTGGTTCTCATTACATTCAGCAAATGGGAATAAAATAAGTCTGTTTCTGTGCTCAGATGTCCAGGTAAAAGGGGAGACATCTGTCCACAATGAAGTGTTTGCATTTGTAATACAGTCCGCATCAGTTGTTCTGCAATCAGTAATGGCTCTCAAAGTAGAGTTCTTTTTACGAATAAATTACAAGTCATTTTAGCTTTAATGTTGCTGGTGTTGAAAACGGGACAGGAAAGGAAAACTTAAATATCCTTTCTGAAAATTCTTATCCTAGAAGTTGTTTTTTGTGCACACATCGTATGAATTTATAGAAACAACTGTTCCGTCTCTGTCATCAGAATTAGATTTTGTTTTATAAAAGTGAAAGCAGATTTATGTAACCAAATGATGTCGGTAAGGCCGGCACAACACAAGATCCTAGCTGCTTTTCACCGCTGGCACAGTGTGAGTCAGACCGACTAATCTGCATTCTAAACATTGGGTCAAAACATCACACACCCCGTTTGCAACTATACGCTTCGATTGAAGGGCCATTCGTTGTCCTTAACTTGTTGGACAATTGGAAAAGATGTATCTTATCGGGGCAAAAGTTATTGCTCATATTCAGCATTGCTCCTTTTTTAGTTTGATTCGCATTCACGTGCATTGAGTCTTTTATCTGTTTTTTACCAGACCAACCCATAGGAGCCATTCTAAATCTCCGTGAGGGTTCTTTAGAGACACCAATGACATTAAGAGCAAATGGAGGCTCATGCTGAAATCTATTTCTTTTGAAATGATACATTTGAGAAAAAGACTCAAGTCAGAGATTTCATTACCAACTCATCAGAATCTCTCAAGACCAAATTATCTATCCACATGCTATTGCTTTTTTCTTTAACTATATGTCAGTAATTGTCTTTTTTGTGTCTGTTTCTTGGAGAAATATTAGAGACAAAATTGAACTTACACCTGAGAACTCTTTTATGTATTTTGAGCTAATAAAGAGAGCAGCTCCGCAGCAATTTTCATCTTTAATATCAAATGGTAAAAATGAAATATGTTTTTTCTCTAAAGAGCATAAATGTACTACTCTAGCTTATGATTAAAACAGCTTTATGGTACATTTTACCTCCTGGGTGGCTTTAGAGGCTTGCATATCCCCTGCCATGCTAAAAGCATGCTTGCTTACGGTTGCCATAGGATTTGTTAAACCAGAAATGAGCTCTCTGTTTTTTTACCACACTGATGATATGCCCCTGCTTGACGACTGCAGTGAACTACAACTGGCCTTTTCCCTTTCTGCCCATACATCATTAGATCTCTCCATGCCACATTACATGAGATCCTTTTCTTTTTTCTATCACACATCAGGTTGGACGTTAAAGCAGTAAAAAGTACATGATCCTAATTCCAGTTCAACTACTGTGTTGTGTCAATGAATACGAGACTTTGATAGGTTTTTCGGGTCTTTATTTATGAATTTAAAGCATTTTACAGCATACTTAGTACAAGGTCTACACATAGGCTTTATTGTCTTAAAGGTCATTCATTCAATAGTTCATTCAAAGATACCCTCATGTTGTTCGAAACTCAGTGGAAACTTTGTGGAGCACAAATTAAAATAGTGGAGAAATGTTGTTTGGTTACCAACATTCTTCAAAATATCTTTTGTGTTCTGCAGAACAAGTCTTAAGGATTGGAAAATGACATGAGGGGGAGTAAATGATGACAAAAATCTTCTTTTTATTCGAACTTTTCCTTTAAATTGTCAAAGTTAGTTTTGGTCAAGTTTGTTATTGGCATCGTATAGCAAAGTGTCCACTGGTTGCATCCTTCAGAGTCCAAATGCAGTGAAGCAGATGCAACACAGGTGCTGGATATTTGAAATCCTGCTCACTTAATGTACTGCTTTTTGCATGCTGGGTGACATATTTGGATGCAGCCAACCGCAAGGCCGGCACATCTCTTTGGTGCCAGTCTTTTCTCCCAGTGCGGCTCTACAGCGCTGAGATGTTCCGCTTCATTTAGCCCATGATGAAGAGTTTGCTTTCATTAATCTGGTCACTTTTCTGTACACCCCTGTTTAAATTCCCTGTCCATGCAGCCGTGCAGAAACATTATTTGTCGCAACCTCATGTGTAGACAGGGGAGATTTCTTTGAGAGATGGATTGGTGTTATGAATTTAACTTAGCTATACCAAGAAGATGAATTTTGTATTACTCTTTCCTAGCTCTGGAGAGTTGATGTTTATTTTAAAGGGATACCCAAAAATGTTCTGTCATCATTTATTCACCCTCATGTCATTTCATTCCTCTATTACTTTGTTCTGATGAAAACAAAGAACGATGTTTGGAGGAATTAAAGCTATTTTCAGTACTGGCAAATGAAGTGTCCCAAATATCTTTCTTTGTGTTATACAGAACAAATAAATATAAACAGGTTTGAAATAATCTGAGGGTGTGTAAATGATGACAGAATTTAAATTTTCTGGGTGAACTATCACCTTAGATATTGCTTATTTTAAATAAAAATTCAAATAATATGTAAATTATCTGCATTTTGGGTACATTTAAAGGAATAGTTCACCAAAAACAAATGGTTATACATAGGTATGTGCAAACCCCTGGGATCGAACCCACAACCTTGCGTTGTTATCGCAATGCTCTTTAATGTCTAGAAAAAATGATCTGTGAATTTTTCTTTCTTGTGATTAGGTCAGAGAACATCGACATTACACTTGCGCTCAACATCTTATCATTGACTGTCTCTCTCTCTTTCTCTCTTCAGGAAGTTCCTGTCATAGCAACACGCTCCCCACACTGGTTCGGACTTCTTCTCTAATGATGCAGTCCACTCTGGATATGAAGTCTTTCATGACCTTCCCCATGGAGAGCTCCTCTCCGGTCGGTCTGTTCCCCAATTTCAATACGGTAAGCAAGCCCACTTTCATCTCCCCTCTCTTGGCTTTGTTCCCTTTTAATGTTGGCCTCGTTCCTGTGTGGGTTGACACTGATGGAATTAAGAGCCTGCCGGTTCAGAAAGAAACAGATTGAGTGCGGAGAGCTAATGTTATGTTTCGCGGATATCGTTCATGATGGATTCTTTCACAAGCTGTTGTTGTCGTTGTGAAATGCTACAAAGTGGGCCAGTATCATTATATGGTGGTGTTCAGAAGGGCGCCTTCCGTTTAAAAAAAGTATGAAACATTTATTTATTTTTGTCTTATTTTCTGCATGTGTGAAATAGCAAGATGGTCTGTAACATTTGCCCACATGTGCATTATAAACAGATTTTCTTTTCCATATTACTTTTATACATTTCTTTATTAATGAAGCATTAATTTTCATTAAGTAGTGATGCTTTATATACTTTACACAGTATATATTTTTGTACGCTTACATTAAAAGTTTACGGGTAGTTGACAACTTAATGTGTCCTATGCTGTGACGGCAATATGTAGAAAAACAAACTGTTAATATTAATTTTTTTTTAATTATTAATATTTATATGATCATATAAAATTGCATAAAACAGATTTATCTTCATTGTTAGGTTTTTTACTAAATTTTTGCTGCCACACCAAAGGATAAATTTCATCCTTCTGATGAAAAATAAAACATATTGACAGCCATTCAAAATCCATCTGATTTTAAAGGACTCTTTTAGCATTTAGCGTAGAATAAAAATAATGTTGTAGTGTGCATAATTATACAGTTTGGTGATCTTTATTCTTAGTATGAAGGAGACTTTACTGCTTTAGCATTTAGTTTGACCTCCTATTTTCATTTGTGTTTAACTTTTGTTGTTTTCTTGGTTTTGGTTCTCTTGTACAGCTGCTTTGATGCAATGCAAATTGTAATAGCGCTATAAAAATAGAATTGAACGGAATGAATGAACCAGAAGAAATGTAAATACAAGGAGAGCTGGGTGCTTTTCCATAGTTTCCTTTTTGAAGGAGAGCATGTATGAGCATTTTCAAAGAGTTAGTCTTTTTATTCCCGGCCGAAAACATATTTCAATTTGGATTAAAAATGTATCACTTGCAAGTTTGTGACCCTATTCAGCCTTCAGGTTTTGTGCTGCTTTACAGTGGTTTTATGTCTTTATGTTTTAGCCTTGATACCCAACCAAGGTCAATAGAAGATATTAAATCAGTTCACATTGCAATGTGGTTTTTCATCATATTGGGCTGCATAGGCATGCTTTACGTTCCATTTTGAACATGGCCGAACATTGTGTGTGTTTGCAGAAGTGCCGTCCCTTCAGACATTGATTCCAGCCCCTGGTCCAGCCTCCCAGAATGAGAGGGAGCGAAATCGATTTGAGCTTTTATCTCCCCAAACCCAGGCTGTTGAGCTGATGGCAATGAAGGGAGACACGGAGAAAGAGCTGATGGGATCTGAAATAGAAAGAAAGTCCGTCTGAATTTGGAGCTTGTTTAACTGCTTCTGCCTTTTTTGTTCTACCCAATATCTTTCTACTTCTTTCTTGTCGCCTTCACCACTTTCATTTTATTCTCTCCGCTGCACTGTCCTGTAGTGGCTCGAAAGGAGAGTTTTAATAAAAGCGGTTCGTTTTAGCCTTGTCTCTCATAGCCAGGATTTAATAATCGGCATGAAGTCAAATCCACAGCTCATTCTGTCCAAGAATCAATGACCGACATGCAAAATGTTAATGTGATCAGCGTTTCTGTTCTGCAATTTTCATGCATAATATTCATCAGACGGTGTGCGGTCTGTAGTAGCGCCCAACAGTTTGCGCCGTAAATAAACAAATAACGGGCAGAAGCTGTCATAATTACTGCTCGACTGTTCCTGCAAATCAAGAGATTCTCCATGCTGCAATCATCTCACTGCAGAATTACCGTAATTATACCGTCTCCCTACAAGGCCATCAAATAAATTATTTTCAACTAATGAAGCTAATCACAGTATTCTCTGTCGAGCTTCCATGGAACGCCGTAATTATAGTTAGCCATGCACATGATTTGCAGTTGTTTTCGAGGTATCACTTGATCAGCTGTTGTTTGTTTGTTTGTCTCCGATTTATCTCACCTCTCTATTCTAAATCTCCTGAAATTGACATTTTTGTTTTTCAACTACTATGCAGTACGTTTTGTTATTCAATACAGTATGTTGATAAAATATAGACCCCTCGTTTTAAAAGATTCAAATGATATTAGTGTTAGAAATAATAGAAATCTGTATAGTAAAATTTCAAACGATGTTTAAATGAAGTACCAAACTTTACACCATGCACACCATGTAAATGAAGTCTCTCTCATTAGGCAATTGTTAACTTTGGATTGAATTTTCTTGACATTGTGTAAATAGCAAAGTTACACAAAATAAAGTTTAAATGCTTGAGCTTTATTAAAACAGTTCTTTCCTTTTTTCGTGTGAAATAAACTAAATACAATTTTGGGACCGTACATGAAGTGTCTTTTTACATGAACCCATTTCACAACTGTAAGCTTATAATAAACATTTTGAAGTTGTGCTGTCGGGGACGATTTTGTGGGAAACGTCTGCTTGGCGTCTCACGCCTTTTGCCGAAGTAAAGCCGCGGTCACACTTGACTTTTTCGCTCCATTGACTTCCGTTAATACGCATGCAGAACGGAAACGCAAGCCCGTCCGAAGATATTTGGGATTTCGCTGCATAGCAAAGTTCAAGTTTCTGACCTGCGAATTCACCTCGCGTGATTGCGTTAGACCATTAGAAGATCAAAACTTCACAGCGTGACCTCTAGGTACAGAAATGTTAAAGATGGAAGAATCGCTCCCGCCCACTTTTGCGGCACTTATTACGTATGCTCAAAGTCTAATCTGACCACGGCATTACCTGTCATTTTTGTTTCCAACAGAGATAGTTATATAAATGCAAAAGTTACCGATTGCAGCTTGAAATTACAAGGGTTTTGGAGTAAGGTATTGCATAGGAGGAACTCACCTATGAAAAGAATCCGAAATGAGTGTACAGTATATAACATGCTTTGATTTGAAGTAAGGAGCACGCTGTTTTCATTGTGTCATAAAAACATAGTTGAGCGTATGTGCCCTGACATATGCCTGTCCTGGCAGTCCATCAGAGCCGACTGTTTGTGGAACATCATGAGCAGGTGTCCTTATGTATAATTAGTGCTTCCTCCAGTCCACACGCAGAGCGAGAAACCCGCAGGTCCCAAGCTGCTATTAGCATGAATCTACCAGATTCCTTAACAAGATATCACAGGTCACGGACAGAATGGTCATAATACCAGCAAAATGTAAGCATACTTCTGCAATATTCTTTTGCGACTGTTTACTATTTATTATTTATTTATTAAAAATAAAGACGAACAGTTAAATGTGAAAAGTTGAATTGTGTTACTGCTTTGTTTGTGAAGTAATTACTGGAAGCAGAAATACGTAACCTATGCCTTCCTATATCACCATCTCTGTCTGAAGCAAACATTGTTTTGCAAGTCTCTTGGCTGGTCTTATAAATCGTTATTATGAGATATGAATCACGGTAAGGTGATACTGTATACTTACTTTTTCATTTTTAACCAAACAAAGATTACAGCGTACAGGAAATAAAAAATGAAAACAAAAAGTGCAATAAGAAAGCATTGAGTATCGTGCTGTGGAAAGACGATGATTTTACAAATTGACTTCACACAGAAGTACACTCACTTTTGACATTGAGTCAGGGTCACTCCGCGTATCGTCTATTCAGGCTGATAATAATACAAATGATATAGAGCGGTAAGAGGAAACAGAACAATTTGTCTCATAGAAGTATATTGAATAAAGCTGTGTTGTTGAGGCAGCGTTGGATAAAGAGGAGCTAGCCATCAGTAAGATTGTGATTTTGTGCTTGAGTGGGCCGCGGCGATGAGGAATGATCGCGGTGTGATTACAGCCAGCGCATAGTCACAGCTCGCTCCGTCTCTCTCGGTATGACTGAAATCAATGCGGCCAAAGTCACAACAGACTGAGGCCAGTTTGTGCTCAGCCAGGTGATCTCAGCCATGAAGAGAAGCAGCACATAATCCATCTGCTCGGCTTTCTGTGCTTCAGAGACGCTCTGCGGCCCGGACAAGGTCACAGCTATCAGCTCACTTTAAGATGTTCTAACTGTAGGGACAAGAAAGAAAAAAAGAAAGAAACTTACAGTGATGTGCTAGGAAATGGGACTGCGGGTGGTTTGTTGATATGCCGACTGCAGCTGACACTACTGAAGATATGACACGAGCATAGCGAGATGAAGAACAGTTAACAGAGCTCCTCTCACATCTGTTCCTCATCTCTCCTCTTCCCTGATCCTTATCACGTCAGTAAGAAATTCACTTTCATCATAATCTGCCTTTGTGTCTGTTTGCCTTCATTTCATTTCCCTGCTTGAGTGTGTGCATTGTTTAAGAATCATAGTCCCGGTCATGTTTGTTTATTTGATAGATTTTTTTATAATGAAGGAATAAAGGTGAATTGCAGCGAGCTTTAATTTGAAATCATTCGACGGTGACTGAGGTCTCTTCCTCTCAGGATAATGTGATTAACAAGCCCTGACTGACAGGTTAAGTCACTCTCAGTGGCATACTAAAAATCTGAAGGGGAAAGCATGAGACTGGCTCATCCAAAAACGGAGATGTACAGTATATGTTTATTACACAAAATGTAATATACCTTTATTTTAGTTTAGGTAGATACTTATATAAATTTATATTTAGATGGCTCATGAAAGTTGCAACTATATTACTAATACATAGTACATAGTGTATATACTAGTATACTTAATACCTAAACTGTGTATTTATATGTAAGTTCATTATAAGCATACTTAGATTTTTAAGTATACTTTAAGTAGTGTACTAATATGAATGTACTAGACGTATGCTTATACGTGTACTATTTCAAAACTACTTGAAACTGAATTGGCACGCTTTTTAGTTTATAAAAGTATACTTTATTTGTGTAACAATAATAACCTTTTAGTACACAACTTATTATCTAAGTAAACTAATAGTTTAGTATTTTTTGTACCGCAAGCAATTTTTTCTTTAAGTGAGATAAACATCATATCTACAGTTTATTATTTCTATATCAAATGTTCATATTTAGGTATTCATTTTTCTACTTGAAATATACATTTGTCCTTTAAGTATATTTTAAGAACGTTAAATCTTATCATTGTGTACAAAGAAGATCATGTTTTAGTTCAACACACACATTTTCTGACTTGTACTCTGACTGTATAAACTTAACCATGGAAGTTTATAAGACAGTATGTGAAACTGTGTGAAAATTGTATTTAATTGGAGACTAAATACTAAATAAAACTACAAGCCAAGTATACTTTAGTTACCTTATTATACTGGTATTTAATATAATAATAATAAAGAACATCTTGATCAAAAGACTGTGTACAAGTAAAGGCCAAATATTTATTTCTGTCATCAAATCGGGCCATTTTCAGTATATGTGTGAAAGGTATCTAAAAAGTGGACTGAAAGTATACTATCTTTTTATCGTTTAAAATAAGTATGCTGTACTAATTGTACACTTATACTATACGAGATACATCCCTGTATCGGGTATACTCGTGATCAGAACTGAGATTTTAATTACAGGTTACTGCTGTTCAGAATCACGCACGACAGGCAATGCTTAAGAGTTGACAGATTCCCTCTGTACAGTCACGTTTTGAGTTTCTGTAAAGAACGGGGGGCATTTGCCGTGCCGTAGAGCTAGTGGCTGAACGACAGGGAATGCATTAGTGACCTGCAGAGGTTGTGAATGGATGGCTGCTCATCCTTTCTGATGTTCTCTAATCCAATAGAGGGAGAGGGCTGTATTCTTATCTAAAGTCAGCCTCTTATGATGCTTTTACACTCGAGATTGTGGCGCAGACCCAAGTCCATTTGATTTCAGAGATCAGTTTGTTTGGTGGGTGTGAAAGCAGTTTTTACAGCTCTAGGACTCCACTGGTGCCATTCAGTCTGTAAGCTGGACTTTCTGATTGAAGTGAGATGTTATTTGTGTCAGCAGACAGTGTTTTTACAATTAAAGTGCATCTAGCACAAATCATTTCAGTGACAAAACAAAAAAAAAAGTATAATGTACACTAATGATTACGAATACATCTGAAAAAAGCTGAAATCGATCTTGGGTTTGAATCAGGCGGCTGTAAAAATGAATTCTTGGTCAGGGTGGAATTAAAGGGTAGTTGACCCAAAACTACAAATTCACCCTCAAGTTGTTCAAAACCTGTATTTGACGCTTTATTTTGTGGAAAACAAAAAGAAGATATTTTGAGAAATGTACAAAATATGGGACACAGGATTGGTTCACCCAAAAATGAAGATTCTGTAATCGTATACGTTTATTTATTTTAATGAAAGATTACAGAGAAAGATACTTGGCAGAATGCTTGTAACCAAACATTTCTTGGCCACCGTTGACTACCATAGTAGGAAGAATTATAATAGTAGTCAAAAGTGCCCCGGAACTGTTTGCTTTCCTATATTTCCTATAATATATTTATAAAGCAATTTGTCCTACTATGGTATTCAATGGTGGCCAAGAACTGTTTGGTTACAAGCATTCTTCCAAATGTCCTCTCCTCTGTGTTCATCAGACTTGAGGGTTTGCATCAATTCCACAATTTAACATTACCTGCAATTTTATGTTTTAAACAGAGATGGTGCTTTTATAGATGAAGTCCTTTAGAGTAAGTCAAGGCTTTGGAGGTACATGAATCCATCCGGCGTGGTGAAATAATGGTTGTAAATTCTTAATGGGCAGAGCTGGTAGGAAATCTTATCAGGAGCAAACATGTTTCCCTGTCTAGTGATCACTCACTCCTGTTTACCAAAGCTCATCAGTTATTCAGAGCTAATCAGCCTGAAATACAAGCATCTGTAAACAGCTCTGGTTTGTGTGTGTGTGTGTGTGTGTGTGCAGCGCGCATGCGTTTGTGTGTGTTAGAGGGTGAGAGAGCGAGTTGTCGTGAGAGTAGATGACCTCTACCACATCGCCCAAAGTCTCTCTCATTCTCTTTCTGTCTCTCTCTGTTGGCCTCTGACCGCTTGTGAATTCATGCTGAACTTCTCTATGGACGCACTCCATTTGTTTCATGCAAAGTATGCCAGGATAGTGTCACACATTCAATTTTTTACTTTTTCACCACATGATCTTGCATTTTACTCGGTTTGTCTGTCAAGTGAGTTTTAAAATGTTTTCCTGCAAAAAATGGAACGGCTGTGAGAATGTGAAATGGTTAGATGACTTGGAGGCAAACCCAGAAGTCCGTTCTTCTGCCAGAGTTTCATGCTTGAGGAGCACAGAAAAGCTCTACGTAATATTGATGGATTCTGCACAAGGCGTATTTGAGAGGTTGTTCAGTTTTGTCCATTTATTTAATACTGAAATAATATGCTCCAGTGTTTTCATTGCGGTTGTGAGTGTGTGCAATATGCACGCTACGCATTGTTTGTAAAACATGGACTGTAATGTACAAATGTATATATTATATGTATATATTAGGTATAAGCTGAATTTACCTTTGTTACTGCTTTCACATTCCCCTGCACATGATTTAAAAAAACAGATTTTTTAACAGGCTTCAGACAATTTTACGCCTAAAACAGTTTCACTGCGTAGAGCATCTGTGTCGTCTCAAAAATGTTAACACAGCACATATGCTGAGATATTGTTAGACTGCGGTATTAAAATGTATTTATATTGCCAATGGTTTACTTAACTTGCTTTGATTGAATGTGTTTATTTCAATTAAGAATAAGTTGATGGTTTAAATCTAAATGCTGGAAGCTTTCGTTTGCTGATTTGGCAGGTCGTCTTTACACGTTCATCTTTTCGGTTGACTAATCCGAGTATCTATTTCTATCAGGAGGAGCCCAGGAGACCAGCTAGACCATTGATTCTCACCATTAAACAGCTGTCCCGCCTACAGCTCCAAATGCTTATTACTCTCATTTCCCCCCAGCGTTCAGGGTCACAGAGACCGTGTGTGTCCTATCTCACTAACTCTCTGGCTGTCTCTCTAACTCACCCTACTTTTCTAAAAGTGTCCCTCCGCTGTTTGTCTTCCAGATGGACCCAGTCCAGAAAGCGGTAATCAACCACACATTTGGAGTCTCCATCCCTCCCAAGAAAAAGCAAGTTATTTCGTGCAACATCTGTCAGCTCCGCTTTAACTCAGATGTGAGTAAAAAACAAACATTTCTCGGTTGTATGTTTACATGGGGTGGTGTGAATGTTTTTGTGTCGGGGTGTGTGCGTGTTGTGGGTCTTCCAGCGTATTCTTTTTCTCTCACAAGCATGAAGAAATGTGATCTTTGCCCAGTCAGTTTTGTGTAGCAGTAGCTTTTTAGTTCTGTGTTTCGTGTTACAAACTACAGCTGATTAAGATAAGCCCCGGTTTAGCCGTTTGGGGTGCGAGTGGCAACACTCTTCATTACTCACACACACTGAGGTAATAAGTTATGGTCACATTTTAGCAAAGTCACTGCCAGTTCTGCCCTCAGCCAGGTTTTAATGAAGTTTTTCAGTCATCGCTGATGAGGAACACGCTGGCTCATTTGTATTGTTTCTTTATAGCAAGTGTTTAATTTGCTGTTTGTCTGTCATTCACTCGTTTCCCTTACGTGTCAATTGCACCCAATTGTCTTTATTCAGTTTATGATTCAGTTTCCCTTCGAAATATGATTATCTGATATTGTTATGTGTGTTTAAAAATAAGGTTTATGAATAACGTTTTGCATCGAGCATTGCTTTTTAAAACAAGATACGCTTTTTAAAAAATAAAGTTCTTGTTATGACGTTCAGTTTCATTAACAGCGATTGATCTGCACCCACTATTAAATGCATTTGTTTGTATCTACTGAATACAAACAGTCCCACGTAAGAGGTCATGAAATAAGAACTTTATTTTACATTGTCGTCGCTGGTCCTGGCAGTGCAGTGTAGTGTGATTTCTGAACAGGTGACTCGTATGAATCAATTCTCTCCTTTGAAATTGTTTGAAAGAGTCACGATTCATTATATTTAGTATATCTTCAGTATAGATTCAGTTTACTTTGCAAAATGTTTACTTTTCGAGATTGAAATCAGCAATATGCTATTATTTACGTTTAGTATTTTTGTTTAGAATAAAAGTAGGACTAATATGACGAATGAATACACAAATGAGCAATTTGATTATTCGCTTGAATCGTTATTGGAACTGGAATCAGAATCGTTCAATACAATCTCACAGTTTTTTGTAACTAATTTTCGTGGTGGCTTATTCGTATGAATTGTACGATCTTATTTGCTCGTTTTAGTACGATTTCCTTTCGCAACAGTGACAACAGATTTAGAGGTTGGGTTAGGGGAGGGGCTTAAGTCGGACAATGAGATTCAAATTGTACAAATGAATAGGAATTAGCCACCTCATAAAATAGTTACAAATTCTAGATCAGGTGGAAATCTTTACATTCCTTACTATTCCCGGTCCAATTTACAATGGGCAGACGGAGTTTTTTTGCATTTGCATTTCTATCTCTTCTTCACATTTAAACTGGCAATTCACAGCTCAAACGTAATTTCTTTAGCCACAGCATTGAAGATAAAGTAACTCCAAATGCCAATGTTAACTAGCCGTGAAGAACAATGCCGAAACTAAATATATAAAAGCGATTTTCTGCATTACATTTTCTTTTTCTAATACTGCACCTGATGCCTTTCGTCCTTCCCTCTTTTTAATCTATGTAAACAGATTTTCATGTAAAATGAAAAACATTTCCAGTATTTATTTACTGGCTGAACTTTGATGAATGAAATGCCAGGGGTTGTAGTAAACAGTAAGGTTGTGTTTATGAGTGAGAACACAGGTGTGGGATTCTACACAGAGCCTCTCATCTGGCAGAAAGTGGAGCGGTGTGCTGTTCTTCTCAATGGGAGAAGGGCAATTACTTACTGCACTGCCATGTTGTACCATTCTGTCTTGGCCATGATTAAGCTATTTAATTTAAGATGAATGGCACAAGGTGGCATTAAGCCCTGGCTGACGGAGGGCTCCCACAGCGAGCTGTAATTGAGAAAAGACTTCTCTGGAAGTTGAAAACAGATGCTGGAGTACCATTGAGCATCTGTTTTGTCTCCTCAAACTTTTTTTCACCTTTATCGTGACAAACAGGCAGGAATGCGAGACGGGGAACACCTCTGAGCAAATGCAGACGTGGTCACATCTCGACGGGGCGGCTGCCGGGCGTCCCGGCTTGTGTGTTGTTCCCTCCCACTGTGCAATTTTGGTTGATTGCTATCTTCTTTGAAACACTGTTTTTTCTAGAACGTGTTTCTGAATTGAAGCGACTGCTAGAGATTAACTTGTCTGGGAGCCCTGTTATCTTCTAACTTTCTCTGGCTCCAAACAAGCGCAATAAAAGAGGAAAGTAAAGTGCCCTTCTTCTCGTGATAATTGAAAACGGTTTCCTCTCGCGATTGCCCGTTTGAGCAACGCTTTTAAGATTAGGCGTCATATCTGAGGCTAACGCGGGGCGGAGGTGTCAGCGGATGTTCTGCAGACCGCAGAGGTCTTTGATGCTAATTCTGGGTGCACGTGTTGTCACGTTCTGATTCGGGAAGATAGAGCTGTCTCTCTCGCTCTATCTGTTCCCTGGAGATGCTCATCTGCAGGCTCAGTCCAAAGCGCATCCTGCTTAAGTGAAAGTGATGCTCTGGTTGGCATGTCAGAATAAATCAGCCGGCGTCCCTGACTCTGTGTTTACCTTTATCCTCCGCTGGGCCGAAGATGCTGTGTTTTATGTGCTGCTTTGGGAGAATAGAGATATGCACTCTTGTCCACAGGCAGTGTTGGGTAACAGAATCCGGACCGCATGTAAATCTGTCAGATGAGGGATGTACATTTAAATCCGTGAATGTAAATCTTTTATCTAACACGGTTCCTTTGGCTCACTTGGTGAAACGTCCCAGGGATCACATTTACTGATAAAATGAATGTGATTTTTTTAGATTTTGCTACAGAATTTTAAAAGAGCTCCTTGAGTGAAGATTACTATTTTACTAGTAAGTCTACATACAAGATATGAAACCCCCTTCTACTAAACATGCTTATCTATTCCAGTAATTCCAATCAAAACAAATATTGTTTCCATCTTTTAACTCAAGGAAATGACTAAAGTAGTCAAATTAGAAGCGGGCATCCCAATACTTTTGTCCATATTGTGTATATATAGACTGATGGATATAAAAACATATTCTTTCAAGTGGTCCACACATTGGACCAAGCTTCAAACTTGGTCTGTGTCTTTATTAAGGCTTAAACACGTCTTCATTCTACGGCTGTGATGTAATTTAAGCCCGTACTTTAGAGCACGCTATGAAACTACTGTGACATTCAATCCTGTTGCCGGAGGGGAAAACAATGTAAGACTAAAGGTCTGAATACATCCTCAGCCATCATCTTAATGAAATTGAGAGAAGCCATATTTCCATTTTGTGTTTCTGTTTCAATAATGAGACCAAATGTGTTGCTGTGAAGTGTCTTATGGGCATTTTGCTCAAATTACATCATGTACGGGTGAGATGAATAGGAAAGTGATATATTCCCTCCGCCTGTACTAAAAAAATACTTTGAAAAGCTTTCCAAACCACAGCATAAAATAACATATATTTTAACATTTGATGTACATTTTTAGATGTGGCCAAATGAATGGTGATGTGATTTCCAGCACATTGGTGTATTTATAGTTTGTTAGACTATTTGGTAACACTTCACAATTAGTTACACCTACAATTAGGTACAATTTGTTAACGGTAGTAAATCCGTTAGCTAACAATAAACTATTTAGTTTTACAGTGTTTATTCATCCCTGTTTATGTTTGTTCATGTCAATGGTTATTCCTGTTAATTCATGGTGCATTAACTAATGTTAACAGTGACAATGTGTGATTTTAAAAAATATTAGTAAATGCTGAAATTAACATGAACTAACATTAATATAATAAATATTGTACTAGTATTTTTCATGTTAGTACACTTTAGCTAATGCATTAACTAATGTTAACAAATAGCACCTAATTGTAAAGCGTAAACGACTATTTCAAAATTGTAGACGTTTATGTTGATGAAATAATTATTGTGTAAGTATGGAAAAAATTCCATTGGCCCAATTTAGGACTGTTCAACGATTAATCGCATCCAGAATAAAAGTTTGTGTTTATATAATGCGTGTATGTGTACTGTGAATGTAAATTTTCTCACCAGTGCCACTGAAAGAACACAGTTTCCCTTTACCAAATAGATTGATTTCAAGTGCTATCACACTTAGTATTTTAACACGTGGGAATGTCACCGGTGCTGTCAGACTAATGGACAAATGGACACAAATCCAAACTCATGACAGACTTTGCCCTTAATGTGCCAGATCAATACCTGAAAGCCAAGCTTTAAATGGCATATATGTCCATTATGTTTTCAAGCAGAGCTCGTCCAACTTTACCAAGCGTGTAATCACAGGACAGTCTTTAACAACTCAAATCCGCCACGCAGTTAACTGACCCCGATTGACCCTCTAGTTCAACTTGAGTTTCTTAAATGGCTCATGCAACTTACCTTATCACAAATGTGTTTAGCATTACGGTTTATGTGCTTTCCACAAACTTAACACGCTCCCATTTTCTACAGACTGCCACTTGTTAATACGACAATTAGAGTTTAGGCGAGGCCTGCGGGTGGCTGACAGGTCCATAAACCGCGTTTGGTTTGGTATCGTTTTTATTTCATATTTCGTCTTTCAAATCTTGGCCCTCAGTTTAGCTATTAAAATAAATTCTTGCAGATGTGGCCTAAATAAACTCTGTGATTGGGAAACCCGTAGTTCAATTTGAGTTGGTCCGCGTCCCTCTAAGCTTTGCCAAATACACAAGAATGTTTATAACATGAGCCCTTTCTCCATCTGCTTTGTCTTTTGCCACTACTGTTGACTTACATAGTTTTTTTGTGCCTTTGTCGGGTGTTTGTTTTGAAGGTGAAACCGCTACTGGTGTTTGCTTTGAAGAGCGCATTAAATAAATGAGAATAATGGACTCTTAGGTTTCCCCTATATCCTGTAAATGAGATGTTTTATCTTCATTTGCACACAGCGTAACGGAGAAGCCCGGGCCATTTCATTTGAAGTTACCTGATCTGAAGGTGCGTGTCCCGCTGTGATGTGACATTAGGTGAAGTGGCGGCGTCCCTCGCAGAGACACGCAACCCTTTTGTGCGAACAAGCCAATATGGAAGATAACTAGCACATCTCATTAAAGCTTTATGATCTCTTATACACATGCTGTGTCATTAATGCACAGGGGTAATACAGAGCACTCCCCCACAACACATGTCTCTATTGAACTGTCGTGTTGTTGCTCGACTAACATTACTAGGTAGAATAAGGACAGCCTGATCTTCTGCTGAAGGATGTCTGGAGCTTGTAAAGTGCGATGCCAAGGTTGTGGAGGTTCGATGCCCAGGAAAAACACATACTGTACTAAATGACATTTTTGGCCACATGAATAGATGTATAAAACATAGCAAATGGAAAGTTTTTCTTAATTGAGATTTGCAGCAGTTACTGTGAAGTTTAATAGTGAGGTTGGATTCAGGACTTAATTTACTGTAAATAATTATTTGCAATTTTGATTCCATTTTAGCAGTTAATGTTAGTGTGAGTTCATCTTTTAATTATGTATTTTTAGAGACGGTTTCATCGGACGCACTTGCCTGGCCCCAAGTTAACCTCCGCTATTTAATTCATATTTATTTTCATTTACATTTAATTGTATATTAATTGTATTCAATTAAAACCACTCAACAGTTATTGGTTCTTTGCGGAGGTCCGGAAGTGAAGTTTGGGTCACACAACATTGTTTGTGTTGTTGCCACTGAAACCATACTTTTATTTTAGTTTTATATATTTTAAGTTTATCATTTTTATGCCACAACTATAACATAAACATGATATGTTTTGTTTAGTTTTAGTTTTTCACAAGAAACATGGTTTGGTTTAAGTGACTGTTTTTAAATAACTTTAGCAGAGTGAAGTTACGGATTGGTTGTTTATGTGACATGTTGACTAAACACAATATATGTACCTGGAAGAGCATTCTGTTGTTCGTTGGAATTCCAGCGAACACACATTTTGATAAATTGTATAACTTGAATGCGCTGTCGCTTCTGATAAAACCTTCTGCCTAATGCATCATTTTAAATGTAATATAATACAGACCCATTTTTCAAAAAGTAATAATTGAATCATCACAAGAACATGTAAAGGAACCAGAAATGGTAAATTCTTCACGACTCACATCAATATTTAAGAAGCCGGTCTTTTGCCTTTTTAGAAGTTGCTAAGTGAAGGATTAAAAGCGTTTGGAAGTTCAGATTGAGGCGTTTTTTGCCAAACATCAATCTACAGTTCACATACTCTTATGTCTTGTGCTTGGAGGAAGAGGAAATATTTGAAAGGTGTTTTTGAAATACGGGTGCTGCAAGGTAGAAACATAAAATCACAATTTTATCTGTACTCTTAGTTGATGGACTGGCTAATGGAAATGGGCAAACTTTTAAAAGCACAATTTAAACTTACATTTTAGGCTTTTACTGTGGTTGAAAACGTTTTTATTGGGTGAAATGAAGGGTGAGGAAAAATAACTCGCTGTATGACTTCATGGAGCGAGGTGTTTTGTGAGCAGGGGTTAACAACAGCGGTTGGCACGAATACATTCAGCACTTGTGTTGCATAATTGACTTTGGATCATCCAAGTTTATCAGTGAATCTGTCATGACCGAGGGGGTGTGACAGAGGGGGGAAGAACCCAATTGCAGGCAGCGGAAGGTGGTGGGGAAGACTTTATTACTTACACAAAACAAACACCCACGATGGGGAGAACACTGACGAGACTAAAATATCAAACTGTGAAACAAACACTTCCCACGAGGGGGCAAAAACTAAATAAAGACAACGACACAACGTCTTAACATTCGAGACAAGGCAAGGCAAGGCAAGGCACACAAACACGGAAACTAGTACAACAAACAAGCACAAGACAGTAGACATGAGGGCATTAAGGGAGAAAAACAAAGGAGATAACAATGGGCAGGTGTGGGTAATGAGAAACGAGAGCTGCTGGGCCAAAGACGAGACCGGAGAGAACGCATATTATATCATGACTGACAATAATATGTTTCTCTCCACACAAAACATGTGGCCCTGTCATGATCCTGCCACTAGACCACGAAATCAAGACATGAGAAGGCATAACCATGACAGGATCACTCCATAATGCTAGCATGCTTATTTATTTTTATACAGGTTTTCAAACCCTGTTAGTCTGTGTTTTACATCAGCTGTTTAATGTATTCATGATGAAATAGATTCTATACAAGATTAACGATTAGTTCATACAGCATCACATGTCACAAGCTGTTACAGTGTGTTGGTGTGTATGTTTTTGACAGGTGTCTTGTGTCATACATGAGCAGTGAACAGGAGGACACACAGACTGATGTAGGGTACGGCACTAATGTTGCTGGCAATTCAGATGTGCAGATATCAGCATATAGCTGTACTGGTGTTTTTGCCTATGCAAGCTTTTTTCATGTGCAAGGATTGCGTCATATGTATTTATTAATATGCCTACCTTTCATGAATATCTTGTAATGTCTGACTGCTCCCGAATGTCAAATACGGGCCTTGTTTATAATACACAAGCCGATGTTTGTAAAAACATTCTTGCAAAAAATGTTGCTTTGGGATAATCCACGAAACATGAGGTGAATGGATTTCTCATGTTGTAAATTGTTACATTTCTAAGAATGAACAATGCAACAATTTACGTAAAAATGGTTTTGCAAATAGTCCCCAACCCCAAAAATATTCTGCTCGTATTGACTTGATCATAAGACTTAAACTATGGTCAGCGTACAATGATACAATGATTTTGTATATATTGAAATGTATGCGCATATTAAGCTGGAGAGAAAGTCACTTTATAAATGTCAGGAACACTTAATCCAGGTCACAGGAGCTGTTAACATTTTCACCATGCAGAGAAGTCGACGCGGGCCGTCACATCACACACATCACTGTCTACAACAGCATCAGTCGTGTGTGTCATTCTAGCACTCATGACTGTCACTTAAACAAGCAATCGTTGGACGTTACGCACCTTGTTTTTCCCCTTTCACTCTCTCTCTCTCTCTCTCTCTCTCTCTCTCTTTCTCTTTCTCTCAGTCTTTCTCTTTTAGATGTCATGTCAAGATGTCATGTTCGACCCCTCTTTAGTCACCGCATCTTTATGAAATGTGTTAGCAGCATGCTTTGTCATAGATATTTCTTTCACAGTTTGTGTGTTTGTTTTGATCTATTGTATATGTATTAACTGTTAATATGTTAATAGTTAATATGTTTCTTTCAATAGCGGCACATCCAATACTGTTCTGAAAGCAATCGAACCTATTGTCTGTTTATCCAATCGGTCGATTTTAAAACGTTTTCATGTATCCTGAAAAATGCGAGAAATGCAAAATAAATGTATACAAATTTACACGATTTTATCCGAACCTGGCCATTCTTAATGCTTCATGTTGCTTCCAGTCGCAACTTTTATAAAAAATGAATGACTTCCTATCTGTCAATGTGAACGTCCCTTAGATCTTGCTTTGTTTTTGCATCATGTCAATTGTATAGTCTTTATCTGTAATCATTTTTTTAAGTCATGCTATTGAAGTGACATAACATTTCTTTAATCGCAGCTCAGACACCTAGAATCCTTGAGCTGCCAGAAATCCCTTAAACTTGCAGTTAGTCAATGGGACGGAGTTGCAGCCTTTGGAAAGAAAAACTTTGTCACTTTGATGTCATAAAAATGAGAAACAGAGCTTCTTTTTCATACCAGTCAGATATTCAAAGGGATGGTAATCCTTCATAAGCTCTCTCTCGATCTCGCGTCTCTCTCTTTGAGTCATTAAGTCTCCTTCCCTTTGAAATTTGAACAATTTAAGATACGAGCAAACTCTCCATTAACAATCTCGCCAAGTGCAAACCATCGCCGTCTGTTTAGCGTTTTCTATTGAGAATCAATTCTCTCTGAACATGCCTCGTACTTTATTCCCTGTCTCCGATTCCAGCATCACAATCTCGATGCTGAACAGTGCCTGCTATTGAAAGCGTGCTTGGGTTGTGTGTGACTTCCGTCTATGATGGTACTGTAGATGTAGTGTGAGAAATGAGCCTGATTGGATGGTTCATTTGTTCTCCTTTGTAGAGCCAAGCCGAGGCGCACTACAAAGGCAGTAAACATGCCAAGAAGCTCAAAGCGCAGGAGACCACGAAAAATAAGCAGAAAAGTGCTGCCGCCCAGGACTGCGGCGCTAAGACAGTCTGCACCTCCACCTCCACCTCCACCAATACCACCTCCTGCAGTTCTGTCACTGCCAGATGCCCTGACCAACCAGGTTAATAGCTCCTTTTGTTCTTGCTCCACACCTTCTTTCTTGTCCTGTTTCTCCGCTCCTACCCTCTCCATCCTCTTCCCGACTGTGTGTCATAAATGTCGTACGTGCTTCTGTGTTTGTTTGCTTTCGTGCTTTCACTCTCTAACCCCGAACCCTGCCAGTGTTTATACTCCGTCTGTGTGTGTGTTTGTGTACAAGGGATCTTTTTTAAACATTATGTGAAGAATGCATTGATGCGAATCAAAACTTGAGGCGTGCATGCCTTGCAAGGGTTTACTTAAGTACTTTTAGAACAGGGCTATTGTATTTGAATGGATGGTTAACCCCAAACTAAGATTTCTGTGAAATAATGTCTCATGTCATTCCAAACCTGTATGACTTTGTTTCTTCTGCTGAACACGAACGAAGATATTTTGAAGAACAACACTGGCCCCCGTTGACTTTCATTGTATAGACACAAAACCACAAAAACATTTCTCCAAATATCTTCTTTCACGTTTCACTGAAGAAAACATCATATACAGGTTTTAAAAGACGCGATGGTGACGGAAAATAAAGACGGGAGTAATAAGGATGGAACATGACTGATGTTTTCATAAACGCCAGAATAAAAGCATAAATATTTGAGTATTAAACAAGCGATTAGGTAAGATGCGAAGAAAATTCTGGCAAACGTACCTGGCCCCGTGCCTCTCAAACCAGAAGTTTTATTTTAACAAGGTCTCTGATCATTTCGGTCTGATCTTAACAGCTTGATCGACACATTTCCAAACTGATTCTTTAATGAACCTGAAACAGTGAGATTCAGGCTTTGCTAAGAGGCTGTTAGAGAATGAAGCAGTGCAAACTATATTAGATCCGACAGGAAAATCTCGAGTGCTGTTCTTTATTTCACATGCAGAGAGGTTTAGAATTAGGACATTTAGAATTCTGAAGGTCAAAGAGAGGATGGACAGTGTTGGTGGAAAAACTAAATGATAATTCTTTTGTAAGGGGACTTTTTGTAATATAACCCCCTTGTATACAGTTCACTGATGATATTGATTCCATTAAACATCGGTTGTGTTCTGGAGCTGTACACTGCTAAGTCACAACCGTCTCTGGATTTTTCAGGCAGTTTAATGTGGGCATTTTTGGCTTGGTACTTTTAATTCAGTAAGTAAGCAAGTACATACATTTATTTTTAATAAACTATTAGATTATTGAGTGTACATTTTTATGTTTAAATCTCCCAATAGAGATTTTAGCAGATTGGTTACCATATGCATTGCCATAACCATAAATTATTTACAAATAGCATTGGAACCAATAGTTATTGTAGTGAGACCCTGGTTAACTATAGTTTTACTACAAATTAAACTATAAAAAGAACTATGGTTACTAGTTAAAGATATTTTCTACTGTTGTTATTATAGTTTTATTAATATACCATTTTCTATTAATATAAATATTTTGAAATTGCTTTTTATATATTTAGTTTTCATGATAAATTCTTTAAATATTTAGCGGTTTTGTTATGTGCTGTTGGCATTTATTTGTTTGTTTTATTTATTATATTTTATTGTTTTTATTTTATAATAATTTATATGACTTTTATATTATTATTAGCACTATTATTATTGTCATTATTTTAAGTATTGATATTTGTGTTTATTTCTATTTTAGTTTTAAGCCGTTATTTGATTTGATTCAATGGACATATTTAGTTTCAGTTAACCACAAAAATTCCCGCTATAGTTTAACATTGGTAATTGTTTTGAGGACAAAGCAAAGACAAAAAGCCACACTCTTAATCTCATGGGGTGTTCAAATGTAATTTTGTGAGTATTCTTACACCCCTGAACATATGCTGAGGTAAAGACCTGTCCCGGTGAGAGGTGATCCGCCATATGCCAACCACATCTCACTTTACCTGCAGCTCAGCTTGCTCGCTCAATCATTGCCTGCATATTGAGTTCCTTTTGCATTATCGTTTTGTGTTGTTTTTTGCGTTTAAATGTTTAATTAAGCTCAATGACAGCAGGTCTTGCAGGGTAAGCATGCTGAGATGTGTTGTATTACTTCCCCTCTCTTTGATTCGACGGAATTAGATTTGTGTTGCATTTCAAAGAACATAATCATCTGATCTTTGCTTCATGCTGTGACCCACTCAATTTCAGACCCTAGTGCCTGATTAAGAATCAAGCCTGGGATGTACCAAGACACGTGCCCTACAGGGGGCCAATCTGAGCCGTCGCATACTTTCCAAAGTCTTTTTCTCTAGCTGCAAATTCAGAGATAGATTCCGGTGCGTCTCATTTATTAGGCAGTGGTGTTCCTCATTGGTATGCAGCGTGTTTTTTGCAAATCAGGCCACATGAATGTCAGCCTGAATCACAGATGGCTTATGGGTCCTTGCTGTCACGCTTGTGTATTAGCGCAGAGTTGAGCTCAGACATAGCATCGGGGTGGGTGGGTGCGCTGCCGTCTCATCGAAACGTGGATTCGGAGAGTGAAGTCAGATTTAGATTACTTGGGAAAACTTCAAGGGCTAAATCATTCAAGCTCCAGGATTTTACGTAAGAGGCTGTTTTATGTAATGTTTTAGAAGGCTGTGTGTTGGATTATTTTGGGATGGTAATTGCGCTTGGTTTTTGTAAGATCCAAGACTCGCTCCATATCCACGACTCTCTGGCTCTGAAAAGATATAGCAAGGTCGTTTCAACGTTGCAGTCACTGTTGATATGAATCCAAACAAGTGCCAGTTGTTATCCAGTTGTTGGCTGTGTCCCAAAACTTTCCAGTTCCATACATAAGTGTCATTTTAAAGAAATAGTTCACCTTCAAAATGAAAACTCTGTTATTATTTACAGAACCTGTATGACTTTCTTTCTTCTGCAGAACACAAAAAAATATTTTGAAAAATGTTGGTAACTGAAAACCATTGGTCCCCATTGACTTGCATTGGTTTTGTGTCTATACAATGAAGTCAATGGGAATCAATGGTTTTTGGTTACTAACGTTCTTCTTGAGTTTTGCAGAAGAAAGAAAATCGCACCGGTTTAAAATGAAAACACAGTGAGTAAATGATGACAGAGTTTCCATTTTGAAGGTGAACTATTCCTTTAAGGCCTTGCCAAAAGGTAGGCAGGGGGATTATATTGTATTCAGTGATCAATTTTTTACCCAAAATTAACATTTTCATCATTTATTCAAGTCAGTTCAAACCTGTATGACTTTCGAACCCAAAAATGGATATTTTTAAGAACATTGGTGACCAAACATCATTGACCCCATTGACTTCCATTGTTTGGATACAAAACCACTGAGATTTCAAAATATTTGTGTGTTCCACGCATAGGCGTAATTTGCGCAAGACATTTTTCGAAGAAATTAAGAAATGCTTGTGGAAGGTGTGTTTTGTTTAGGGGTCATTAACATCTAAAACTTGTGGAAAGTGCAGGACGCGCCGCTTTCTCACCATCTCTCGTACGTTATATCTGCGACTACAGAGACGTGGCCAGTGTGAAATGCTTGCATCATCCGCACTCACGGCGCTTGCTTGTGCATCCAGTCCAAGCTTAAAAACTCGCAAACCAATGAACAAGTGACATTTTTCATCATAGAGATTAACATTTTTTTTGTGTTTTGCACCGCAACATAATATATATAATAAGAAAAGTTACGCCACTGGTTCCACGGATGTAAGAATGTCATATACAGGACTTTTTTTGTTTGTTTGGCCAAACTATCACATTTAAGCATCATTGTGTGTTTTCTTTGCAGAAAAGTGTATCCCATTGCAATGAGCTGAGTGGAATTTTAATTACAAACATGCTTTTAAGTCAAGTCAAGTCAGCTTTATTTTTATAGCGCTTTTTACAATTTTCATTGTTACAAAGCAGCTGTACAAGAAAACATTGACTATAAGCAAAACATATAATGTTATGCAAGTCAAAACACAGGTCAAATATCAGACAGACTATAAATTCCTATATGCAGTGTTAATGAAATAAAAGTATAAAATGTATGTACTGTGTGTGCAAATATATGTGCTATTTGCATATAACACAAATTCTCAATCGGTCACTTCTAAAATTCTGTTAAAATGTTACAGCAAGACACGTGACTCTGTTTCCTGCCAAATAGTTACAATACATGCTCAGTGACTCACAGAAAAAATAGTGAAAAAAGCATAATACTAAAATGAAAAGAACATTTGACAAATAAACAAGAGCAGAAGCCCAGAGCTGCAGGTTAGTCTCAGCTGATGTAATGTCACAGAATGGAAAAATATTAGTGTGTTCTGGCTCCTGAGGGAGGATGAAATCATAAGCAGAGTGTGACATTTATTTAAAGCAGTATTCTCTGAGGGTCCTTTGGAGAGGAGGCGGAGACTACAGACATCGAGCCACCGCTGCATGTAACGCAATGACAAGGGCGTATGGTTGGAGGGAGTTTCAGGGTCAAGTCCAATCGCATCAGAACACGAAGTCTTTTTCAACTTATCCCATATAGAAACTGCAGCTCTTGCCTGCAGTTCAAATGCAAGGGTACAAAAAAGATTTTTTTTAAACAAAAGACATTTTGTCAAGGTCTCACCACTAACTTTACAATCCTATGTGTGTGTATTTTCCTCTCTTGTGTTTCCAGAAAGAAAGTCAGAGCCCCCGGCTATGAACAAAAGTCCTGTTTCCCCGCAGGTCCTCGTGCCCACTCCTACCCCGTCTCCTGTGCCGTTAACGCCCAGCCCTTGCAAGGCGGCTCCCGCGCACGCCAGCCCACCCAGTGAGCCTTCAGGGCCAGTGGCAGCTCTAAAGAGCACCCCCAATCCTGCAGCGGTGCCAACGGCTCAAACGGAGACCAGCGGGGAGTCTGAAGAAGAGAAAGCCAAGAAGCTGCTGTACTGTTCGCTGTGCAAAGTAGCTGTCAACTCTCTCTCACAGCTGGAGGCGCACAACACAGGTGTGCCAAACATCTGCCTCTGCATCACATTATCTCTTCATAGCCTCTCTCGCCGTTTTATGATCTTCATGAACATTTCATGGGGTGACCTCCGGGGCTTAGAAATGTGGGATGTCGTTACAGTCACAACATGTATTGAACTGTACACGGAGTCGATACTGTGTGAATAAAATTCCGTCTTGACTATCTTTGTAGATCTAAAAAGGTTTTTATTGAAAATGTCCAGGCTTGATTTTTTTGTCATTATCGAGATTAAATGGTTGACACAGTCAAGAAGGCATTGAATTTTCATACATTCGTACATTTATAGTTTTTCCTATTATCTTTCTCCTGCTTTCACATCTAAAATATTTCATCAGCCCTTTTATAAGTAAAATAATTCATCACGAGTGACTGAAAGGTGCAGAAAAATCTCTCTTTCCTGCATTAAAGATTACTCTCATCATTTTTTAACAAGCGATTCAGATTATCCAGAGCCGCTGGGGTCAATACCTTCAGATCTGTTTAAATTCAAATGTATTTTAATTGGTCGTCTATGTTTTTTCGTTCATCGTCTGGAAAATATTGCTCTGAAATTGATCGCCATGAAATAAGGTTCCTCTATATTGTTATGGTTGTGGTGTGGATTCCGCTCTTCTCTTAAATTTACAAGGGTTTTTAAAACATTATATTTATAGTCATCTTTATATTTATCATTCTTGTTGTAAACAGACCATTAGAATTTCTGAAGTATGTACGCCTTTGTAACGTTATTTTACTTTAAGCCCCACAGCAGAGATATGAACCTTAAAGAATTAAATGATTGAATAAAGTGACTTCCATTAAAGATTGTTCCTTAAACAACTATAATCTCTGTTTTATCTGGTTCATCAGGTTCAAAGCACAAAACTATGTTGGAGGCAAGAAATGGAGCTGGTCCCATTAAGGCATACCCCAGACCCGGGTCCAAACTCAAACTTCAAGCCACACAACTCAATAAAGGCTCAGGCTTACAGAACAAAACCTTTCATTGTGAAATCTGTGATGTCCACGTCAACTCAGAAATTCAACTTAAACAGGTACAGCAGCGGCTCAATTCATTTTGAGTTCATGACCCATGTGATAAACTTTTGAAAGGGATGTACACATACTGTACCATATCTCTTGACTTCCAACGCCATGTGTCCAATTAAACTACTCTTAACTTGACCGTCTGGAGGGGAACTTGGTATTTTGGCACATATTCATGTGGCACATGCTGGTAAAAAACAATAAACAAAGCTATGCAAGAGGACACGTGTCTCACACTAGTTTTAATTGGGCTTCGTTGGATTTTTGTGCATATACAAATTTTACCAAACGTTTCCGTTTCAGCCTTATACTGAGAATATATACTTTATTCAGTCTTGTACTAATATTATTAAATACCTCAAGGTTAGGTAGCTTGTTGGGTTACCACATGATGTCCAATGTACAAACCTTGTTTTTTTAAGCGTTTGCAGTTAGTGTCTTTGTTTGCATGTGCCACAATTATTATTGGTAACAGACCATAATGTGTGCATTGTTTATTAATGAAATCACCATGAATGCCAGCTAATGTGATTTTCTATTGTGTAGTTTATGCCGTGATAAATAATTGTAATGTCAAGCATTCGGTCTATTCTTATTTTTTGTGTTATATAAATTGTCACTTTTTTATGACGTTAATCAATTGTGTTTAATTTCACAGCATATCTCCAGTAGGCGGCACAAGGACAGAGTGGCAGGCAAACCGACGAAACCCAAATTCAGCCCTTACAACAAGCAGCAGCGCAGCACCAACACGCTTGCAGTAATGCATTATTTATGCTCTTTATAATCAAGGCCTTTCATCAAGTGTTACTTGCATTTCAAGTATTAATGTGGTGAGGAGTTCATTCCTCACGCTGTAGTGGAGGCTGACAGTCCTCACTTTTTATTCTGATGCATCACAGTGGCTCAATCCTTGTTTGGGATTTGTTTTAGTTATACAGCATGTCAAATGTGTTTTAAAGCAATATAATATGTGCTGATCTGTCGGTAAGCCCCTTTATTACAGCAAATCTGTACATGACTTTCTTTCTTCTGTGGAATAGAAGAAGATATTGTGAGAAATGTCTCAGTGGTTTCGTGTCCGTACAGTGGAAGTCAATGGTCACCAACGTTCTTCACAATATCTTCTTTTGTCTTCTGCAAAAGAAAGAAAGTCATACAAGTTCAGTGAGAGTACGGAAGAACAGGGCACTCTGTTTTGTCTCCCTTACCAACTGTGTTCTCTCTGTCTCTCGTCCAGGCAAAACTAGTCTTGCAGAACGACTTGGTAAAGTCAATTTCACCAGCTTTCCTGTCCACACCATTCTCAGCCACCACAGTTCCCTCCATCTCCCTCCACCCGCGTCCCAGCACAACCATTTTTCAGACGCTTCCTCCCTCGTTTCTCCGGGCCGCTCCGGGTCCCATCCGGCGCACCGCAGGCTCCATCCTGTTTGCGCCTTACTGAGCCCTCGCGCAAGGACGAGACCGCTGGGTCGGAGGAGCTGTTCGTCTCAAACTATGCCCCGCTACGTGCTGTTCTTCTGGAAACAATGGTGTATTTATTTAACTTTACCCTTAACTCTCCTCACCGTGGAAATCCCAGGAAGGTGGTCGTCTCTGTGACGGATTTGCATTTGAAACATTCAGTGTTGAACTGCTTCCTGAAAGACTTGAATTATCGTGGTCTTCCTTTTCAACTGAACCAACAGCTTTGGATAAGGCGTCACCCAAAACGACACCAAACCTAACCATAGTACATGTTCAGTCACCGGCTTGATGTTGTCAGGGACTCGTGCTGCAGTTTTGGCCTATGTGCTGTCTTGTATTGTGTAGTCTCAGTCACCGGTGCTTCAAAGCTCGTTTCCTTTTTTTGACGTTATCATCCTTTTATCTGACATAGGATTTCTCATCCCCCCATGTGTTCAGATTCTTATTTTTCTCATATAAGTAGATTCGGTCTGTTTTCATCATAAAAATCTCTTCTCTTTAATAGGAAACCCATGGGCCTGTCATCTTTCTGTGATTTCCTTGTTTGCCATGAGACTGTAATAAGTTGCAGTTCTCTGATGATGCAATAATGTATAGATCAATAAATATTGATATTCGTCATAGTGTATTTATTTACCTACCAGGTTGCAATACTAGTCGAGTTTTATGAGCTGGAAGAGGAACTCAGAGAATTAGGTACGTCATTTGGTACGTTATTTTTAGAGACTGAAAGAGAAAAATTTCCATTCACTGAGAGTTCTTTATTTGGCTGTGGAATTTCCTGCTCCATAGTATATACAGGTATGTGTGTATGTATGTATGAGAGTCTGTACATAAAGATACTACATTTACAATAAAATAATTTATTTAAGTGATTTCTGACATGATGAGGACATCCTGTGTTTTTTTTATTAGTCTTGAAAATTGCAATCACAGGTTTATTGTTGTTTTGTGGTTCAGCTACATTTGAAGTTTCAATAAATGCTAATAAAAACACACCTATTACCGCAAGTCATATTAAAGGGTTGGCTAAATGACTAAAAGAGGAAATTTTGAACAGCGGCGGCACGCATTGGCTTGCATTGGTTTTGTGTCCATACAATAGATGTGAATGGGTACGGCTGTTGTTTGGTTACCAACATTCGTCAAAATATCTTCTTTTGTGTTCTGCAGAAGAAAGAAACTCATGAAATAACATGAGGGTGATTAAATGAAGACAGACTTTTTGGTTGAACTTTATGGCGCCATGTTGATACATTTCTTGGCAACCGCACAGGTCACGCGCAGCTCTAAAGGCTAAGTGCATCAAGTATGCTCGAAAAGGTGAACAACCTTCCAAACAGAGGGTCTTGTGTCGCCCTAGAGGTGTTTATTCTGTGATAATGACGGGCTGGCTGTACACTATCACGCTTGTTATAGTTATTACTGAGTCAACAGATAAACGCACATGAAATATTGTTTGTGAAGGTTTAGGAAGGATTCCAGAGGTCACAAGCGCACTGAAAAAATGATTTTTACTGCTTGTCCAACCAACGCAATAGTTCACGATTTTCTTCATGTTCAGTTATGTATTTTAATCCATTCATGTTGGCATTACATTAATGATTTGTGTCGTGTTATTGTTACAAGTAGTCAGAGGATTTATATTTCCCAGAATGCTTTGGGTAAGACTGCATTTTTAGAGTTATTTCTTAATTAAGTGTTTTTCAGTAAAGAGAAACACGTCTTAGTGTTTAATGTTCATCATAAAATGTTCAATTTTTGCTGAGCTCTGTTGAATTAATATCTTGTTAGAGATAAAATAACATTTTATTTCATATTATCTTAAAACATTATGGCGAGAACGTTAAATGAAAATATGAAACAAACATAGAAAACAAATCATGATATCAATGATTTGGCAAATTGAACATAATGAAATGATGCAGACACATAACATTATTATGTGCAACCGCTGTATATCATTTCTTTATGTTAAACCAACAGATTCGTTTTCAGTGCATAGCAAGGAAGGATAAACTGTCAGTTATACAATGTTGCTGTAACGTATGGCAGGCGAGGCAGTGGATCCACATGCAGTTTGAGATTTCTATTAAATAAAACAAAGCAATTACAAAACTAGGTAATCCACAAAAGAAGCTCAAGGACAACAGCCAACCAATCAGAAGACTTCCACAGAATTGTAATGAATGAATTTATTTCATTATGTTTAGTTCCCTATTTATTTACAGATATGTTGTTTTAATGATGAGCATATGCATTCAATTTGTTGTGGAGATTTTAGTTTTTTTGAAATGTGTATTAAATCATTCAGCTCAGTGTTGTTTGATTTAATTATTAGTTTATGTTGTGTTTCCATAACTTCTTTTCTTTTTGATGTGCATCCAGAATGACTCAAATCCTGTTTGCTAATATAAACATTCTGAACATAATCAATGCAGGGTTTAAGTCATCTGAAATGACTTGAAAACATCTTTGAAGTGCAAGTTATGGATCGAGGACCGTCTCTAATAGGCCGATGGGTGGTACTTATTCCAGGAGGGCGGCAACTTTATATGCGTGCTCAAGGTCCAAAACTCTGAGGTCACTGAGGAAATATTTCTGTTTTTCATTATTTTCTAACGGAATGCAAAATGTTTCATTGCAAAGCACACGTCCAACATAATCTTAATCAAACACCATGAATAAATGTGAAATTCAAGTTGGAATTTGTAAGTATTTAATATGTCAACCTTCAATTGCTTCAGTGAGCGTGTGTACTCGATCTGGCATGAACCGCACAAGTTTGTGCAAAGCCTGATGATGATCCATGTTCTCCCAGCATGCTTTGAGAATTTTCCAAAGATCATCCTGTGTGCTGCAATAGCTGCAAGAAAATCTGACCTTTTTTGGAGTTAGCATACTAAATGTCACTAAATGTTGCTGTACATTTAATAATTTCGTGCAGAATAATAAGTATATCTGCGTTTTTCTGTTTTAAATGTTAGAAATGTCCTAGTTCGTTCAGCTTGTGTTTAGTGGTCTCTGGACCCCCACAAGATGTCACGTCATTAAGTCTCTTGTTTTTTTATTGATGTTTTCTTCTTTCGGTCTCAATACATCTTTTCTGTCTGTTAAATTGTGACCTCATTTGTCATGATCATTTGACTGCGATTATGTACACAATGACAACCGCAGTAAGACCCAGATCATGAAAGTGAATGTTGATATAATAGGACTGCCCTTCACCTCTGTTTTTCATTATGCTCGTGATACTGTCTGACGGATGTCCAGCTCTCAGTGAGAGACGCTTGAAGAGGATGAAACCTTTTTGACAAGCTCGCACCAAAAACATCAAGATGATCCAATCAAAACCAGCAGTGCGTCTCTGTTCCGCGTCTCTCCTCCTGACCTTAATCAATGTCACCTCTGTCATTAATATAGTGAAGGTGCTGCATTCCAGTGTTCATCTGGAGAGGTGGTAAGTTGTATTTTTGGATGTGTAATGTGGACATCAAATGTCAAAAGTTCAATCGCCTTGCAATTGCAGTACAAACTGTACAATGAGAAAAGTATATGTGGAGTAGGGTCAGAAACAACCAGGGGTCACAAGTAACAAGCTGACCGTTATGCTTACATATATTCATATTTCCTAATTAATAATTGATTTCATAATATTGTAGTTCATGTGTGGTTATGGATTTAGCTTTTCTTTCAGATATCAAGTTTAATTCAGAAGTGAGTTATATAAGTCAAATATGCCAAGATCGAACATACTTTATGGATGGGAGATAATAGTCTATCATGTGCTGGTAATGATGATAACCATTATTATTGATTTTGTGTTAATACACCTATGATAATATTCTAAGATAAACAAATTAAAGAGCAGTTCCCAACCGAATGTCATTGAGAAGAATAGGCTCTGTGTGGAATGGGTGACTGCCGTCTTTGTCACTTCTAAAACAGCTTTTTGTCTTCCCAATGCAGATATGGGACATTAATGTTTGATTCCCAAAAATCTTACTATCTCAAATACATCCAGAGGTTTTAAATTCAAAGTGACAGCAAAAAGTACAATTCTCGCATCATTTGCACACCGTCTTACCGTTTCAAGCCTGTATGACTTTCTTCCTTCTGCAGAACACAAAAGATATTTGGAAGAATATTACCGTTCACTTTCATTGGTTTTGTGTCCATACAATAGGAGCGAATGGGTGCCGGCGATGTTCGAATACCAACTTTCTTCAAACTATCTTTCTGAAGTGTTCTGCGGAATAAAGAAAGTCATACAGGTTTGAAAAGACAAGTGGGTGAGTCAATGATGACAGGATTTTCATTTTTGGGTGAACTATCACTTTAAATGCTGTTTGACTGCAATGAGCACATTCTCTTTGAGCTGAGTTGTAACACTATAGTGAGTCATTGTGGTAAATAAGACAATACCGCCTCTGTCCTTCCAAAGCCTGTTTTTCAGGACATGAAAAAAACACTGTACTTTATAAAGAATTAAAACTGTTTTTATTGGTTAGATATTTGCAAAACCCAGTGACATACATAAAGGGTGACTTATAATAATGATTTGATGTCAAAAGTATAAATCACATAATATGGAGATTCAGCAGCGATATAAAAGATAGGCATGGTTTATCGGTCTCAGGTCTTTCAGAATCTTCTGATATCGATGTTAAAAATGGAGTGGAATTACTATCAGTGTCCGTCATTGGCCACAGCGTCCTGCTCACTTCAGCCTGGTCCAAAAATACATAAAAAGCTCTTGGCAGTGAAGTGATGAAATACAATACACGCTCCCTAATGCCGGCCGGCTGTAAATTGTGTTGATGGACAGTGGGGGTATTCGATCTTCCAGTGTAATGTCAGCTCGCGCAGTGCTGCTCGGATCTCTTGTGTTTTAACTGGACCCGGTCTTTATCGCTGTTGAGTTATAAATCAGCTTAAGAGATCTTTGCTAATGGAGCTCGGAGAGAACACATCGTGCCTTGGAGACTCAAGTTGTGAACATGTGCTGATTTGTCACTCATCTGAAATGAAAGGGCAGCTCTAATCTCATCTGTTTGCTCAGCATTTCAATAAGAACTCAAATCATTCGTCTTGGACAGGATATAGCTTGAGACGTATTACTCATCCGAGTTCTTTACCGACTTACCCAAAGGAACGTTTTTACCCTCTGTGGTTGCTCTTTCATAGCTCAGAAGATCTAGTCGAGCTTTCATTCAGGTGTCAGTTTTGTTTAAAACAGTTTTTTCTTAAATCACAAAGACACGTCACAGACTTATTAAGGCTGCAAAGATCACTTGGTCTTTGGAGACCAGCATGTTCATGTTAAAATGCCTTTTGATTGTCCCATAATACCTGAGCACAGTTTGAAGCTTTAGCAGAGACACAAGATATAGCTTTCCCTCAAGATAAAAATCTGTTTATCTGTTTCCTAACAGCTCCAAATTCGTCTTTTGCTCAATTCGTTTCCACAATTCTCTGCCTCCCATCTTTTGTACTCATGTCAGGTATGAGAACACCCACACGACTCGAAATTGCTTGTATTCAGCTCTCTCCACAAGCACTCTTGAAATCCTTGTGTACGCCAACATGGTAATGAACTAAAATGCTGTGACTATGAGACTGTGAGTGGGGATTAAACTCACTGTCACTTTCTGTACTAAAAAGTAGCATTTTTAAAAGAGGTTTTTAATTTTACAGACGAGATCTGCTTCCAGGCTATGATTCAGTAAAGCTTATTAAATGACGCAAATGTGCATTTGTAAGATCTATTTTGCGCATTGAATTTAATATACTGCTTTGTCCAATATTGCCAACTTTTCCCACAGTACAAAGTAAGGATTGCTATACGCTTTTCTCATATCCCATATTGGAACGAACGATAACACTGGCTTCTCACAACAGTATATTTTTTGTTTCTGTAATTCTTTTAATATAATTATTTTTAACACACTACTTCTTTGTCTCCACAAGAAATAATACGGTTGTTTCAAACCACAAACCCCATGCCAACCTCAACATGACATTGAAATCTCGAACAATCCCAATACACATCCAGAACAACTCTGAATTGATTTTATTCAGATGTTTGTGAATTTCAATTTCCAATTTAATTTGTAAATTAGATTTGGAGGATAAATTAGAATCCCATGAGAACTGGAAACTGCTGGCTTATTTGCATGTAGTCATAAAAGTTTTACATGCTGCACTTTTATAGACTCAATTGTTGTAAACAAAAGTCTGTTGGCAGCGGAAGAAATCATGACACATGAATTCACATATTGACACTATGCCAGTTTTTTGTGTATTTATTTTCTTGCTTCAATAATAGCATGTTATTTGAATGAATTGTTTACAAAAAATTAACAATAAAACGTGGTTTTGGTGGGAACGGCTTAACCATGTAATGGAAGTTATGACCACTTGATGTTGCTCAGAGGCTAAACAGCGCCCTCTGTTGACGCTATTAGATTCTGCATTCATTCATACATACATTCAAATGACAAAATTTGCTGACAAACTTTGAAGTTACATTTATAAATATACTTCAAATCCAAATATTGTTTTTTATATTGCCATTTTGGAAAAAAAGAAGAAAGGGGGAAAAGCAGGACAAAAGCATTTAGTTTCATTAGTTCGTGAAACACACATTATTTAATGGATCTATGTTCTTGAACATCCAAAAGGGTACTTTTCATAAATGTCAGGTTGAAGCTATTTAAGTGTAACCTGTCAACTCTTTTTTCTTAGAAACTACTTCAAGAAACATGCAAAAATAATCTGCATGGCTCCCTTGTACTCAACTCTGCATCTGCCACATTATCTTTGCAATGCTTCACTTTCTGTTTTCCTCTAACTCAATTTTTTTCCTTCTTTTTAGAAAGTGACCCCAACTAGAACAGCATGCCATTCACCCAAGAGAGGAAGGGAACCATCGACATGTGGCCAATTTCGCTGATGCCGGAGGAAAAAGAGGACATAGCACTAACAGTGTCCGGCCAGACTGTCCTTCAGCGTAAGCTCCAGTAGGTTCTCCCTCTGAGTTCTGCACGGGCCACACAGATGCCCTGCCAGTCTCTACCCATCAAACTGTCCCAAGGGGTGACAGCCTGTAATTACATATCAGCACAATTACTACCGTGATAACAATACACTGAGCTGGCCTTATCTTTACATCTGCTCATTACCACGGGTAAAACCTTCTCACTGTGGAGAGTACAGTTTCATCTGCCAAGTTATTCTTGGCAACACCAACAAGTCAAAGTTATTTATCAAATGAGGCTGTTGCTACTGATTGTTGCATAGTCGTTATTCACATTTCATTTTCATATTATTGATGTATAATTTTTTTCTACGTGTATTTATTTATTTTCATGCTAATTCTTGTTTTTCCTTACTTCATTATTGTTGTGAATTCTTCAAATTATACAATTGTCTCAATGGTACTTTTTATTTTCTATTCTTACTTTCACTGTAGCTTCTAAAGAATATCATTTTATAACATGTGTTGTATCAAGCATTTGACTATACTGTGTTTGGTTATGTGCATAACAAATAAAATGACTGGCAATGAAATATTATATGGTGTAAGAATGTTGAAAACAACGCGTTCCTGTTTTAACAACTTTGGCTCACACTTTTGATCAGTTTGAGATTTCAAAGCAATCAACATAAAATCCAAATGGAATGTGTTGGGTTTTATGAATCGAGAATGAAGTATTCATCCATATGGAGTATGGCGACTCAAACAGAGACATCTAGTGGAGCATTTTCACACATTTAAGTCTCAGTAATTAGGTGCTGTGTGCACATACAGTATGATTACCATAGCAACTGCATCTCACCATGTGTTTTACTATTTATGAAACCCAGATGATGTCTTAACTTATTCTATGATGAATTCTCTTACATTTCACAAAAAACTCGATTACTTCTCACGTATTAATAGTATGAAAAGAGTCCAGTTTTCTGTCTTATTTATTATTTGCACATGTTATTTCTGTTGTAAAATGTTATGTTACATTGTAGAAAGAATGAGATGATTTTCTTGTGCCTTGAACCCTGCAGGACAGATCAAGGCAATCCTAGAGAAAAGCAAGATAGGTGGACGGATGCTTTAAAGCTCTGAGAATAAAGCTGAGTAATACTGTAATATAAAACATGCAAATAGGACGATTTTTCCATATCCATCACAATACTTTGTTTTTAGAACTGCCTCTTCCATCACTGTTCAATATTCCACAACATCAAGTTAATAATACTTAAGTTCAAGCCAAAGATCCCAAAACCGTTCAGTCTATAATAGACTTAATGTATGTGTAGGCCGTCTTTGTGGTGAGTTTAGCTCTTTTTTTATCACAGTCATTTTTCAGAGCGAAGAATCCACCGACAATGTTATGCAATGGACAAAATTTGATTGTGAATGCTACTCTGAATTGAAATATAATTTCTTAATGATATTATTAAAGTGATATTGTTATTATATAAGTGGTTGTAAAATGTGATTGTGTGGGTTAAATCCTTTTACAAATTACAACTAGTTATACGCTATGAAAATGCACTGAAATGCAAAACAATATTGGAGCAGAATTACACAAAGCAGAAACAATACAGCCTGTGCAGCAAGATCAGTTTGTCATTGCTTGTTATCTCAGTTTGTGCTGTACTCCAACATCATGTTCACATTTTAACACTTTATTACAAATCCTAAACAATACAACAATTATTGTAAGCCAATACATTTCATGAATCTTGCAATCTTAGCACTGTGCTTCGTGTTGTCTATGCTGTCTGTGCCTGAACTGAGAATAAAGCTCTTAAAACCATCTCTTCTGTAAATACTTGACAGACAAATGAGAAAAAAATGTACACTAACCCTCTCTCTTCTCTCAACAGGTAGTGTTCAAGCTTTTGTTGAAACTAGTAACTTTGCATTAGCCCCTAATGTACTATTGCTCTTATATGACATATCCCTTATTGCTCCCCGAACTCTTTGTAAGTTGCTTTGGATAAAAGCGTCTGCTAAATGACTAAATGTAAATAAAGCTACTCTGACACATATTAAATGATACTTCACCCAAGTCTGTATAAATGTCTTTGTTTTGATGAACACAGAGAAGGAAGGATGATACAACCAGACAGATGTTGCCCCCCGTTGACTACCCTTGTAGGAAAAATTACAATGGTTGTCAAAAGTGCCCCAGAACTGCTGTCCTTCATCCTTCAAAATGTCTTCTTTTGTGTTCAACATTACAAAGAAACGTAGACAGATTTGCAACTCGAAGGTGAGTAAACGATGACAGAATTTTCATTCTTGTGTGCAGTATCCCTTTAATACATTAAGGGTAGATCAAGACTGGTTATTAGGCCTGTGATCATTCCTCCCTGGATTTGTTATTTGGGCACTTCAAAATATAATTGAGGTGCCTATACATCCCGGTAAAGAAATGGACTTCACAGTATAAAGACTTCTTTGCATTGATCTATGGCGTGTCGGTTTTGTGTGACTGTGTGTGAAATGCAATAAAAAGTCTTGCTCGCAAAAATATTTACATCATTTATTCGACACACTGTTTCTTTAAAGAAACCCGGCGCACGCCCCGCCCACTACAGTAGAAAGTCCAGCCCGCACTGTCCCCACAGGCGTGGCTACGTCGAGCACGACCCGCCCCTTCCTAACAAAACAGCGTTGCTGCCGTTGCTTCTCTAAAGGCAATTATCACACCGACTCCAGTTCTCGATACGGAGAAAGGTAATTTTATTCTTCTTCGGCATTCTTCTTCTTCTTCTTCATCATCATGCGATGAAAGAAGCGTTGTGCTTTTAAAGTAGCCGCTTCCACTGTATATTCACCCGCAATACACTGTCTTTAGCCGGGCTAACAATCACAGCAAATGTTATAATCGATAGAGAAGGCTGTTCGCGTCCCGCTGAGGTAAGTCAGTCAGGCTTTTTCTTATATTCACCTCAGGAATACACGGCTGTGAAAAACCGTGGCTTAGCGATCACTTGCTCGCGCTAGCCAGTAGCCATGCACGCGCCTCGAAAATGTGCTTAATGTCCATTTGAACGAATGCCCACGCTGCGTTAAAACGCGTCTTTCACGTGACAACCCAGTCCGGTGGGTTCTGGTTGACGCGAACGAGTGTTTTGTTGCGGGAGTGACCTATAGTCTTTACAGTATGTAGGCCAGATAGGTGGGTCCCCCTCTTTGTCTCGCGCTTGGCCACCAAAGCAACTTTCAGCCAGCTGTTGGGTTGCCAGACACTGGGATTGCCAACTGTTGTCTTCCTGTGACCACTTGCCAAAAGACAAGAATCTAAATGTTAAGGCTTGGACCGACACTGTGTGCTGTACCCTGCTGAAACGATACGAATTCTAATGGTTTCCAGTTACAAATTCCATTAATGCTGTTGACCATCCAAACCATTATTTCCTGTATGTGATGTGTTTGTGCATCATTCCAGTGGGATTTGATGGGGTTCCAATTCACCAGATAACACCCCACCTACAGACCCGATATTACCAGTAAAGACCCACGGAGAACACTATAGTTTTTATTAAAATCAACACAAAGCCCAATAATGCAGAAACGTATTAACTGCATTAACTCGTATACTGCACCATACCTTTTAATAATTGGATTAACTCATATACTGCACAATACCTTTTAATAGCTGCATAACTCATCCACTGCACTGTAACTTCAACAGCTGCATAACTCGTCCACTGCACTGTAACTTCAGAAACTGCATAACTCGTCCACTGCACTGTAACTTCAACAACTGCATAACTCATCCACTGCACTGTAACTTCAACAACTGCATAACTCGTCCACTGTAACTTCAGAAACCGCATAACTCGTCCACTGCACTGTAACTTCAACAGCTGCATAACTCGTCCACTGCACTGTAACTTCAACAACTGCATAACTCGTCCACTGTAACTTCAGAAACCGCATAACTCGTCCACTGCACTGTAACTTCAACAGCTGCATAACTCGTCCACTGCACTGTAACTTCAACAGCTGCATAACTCGTCCACTGCACTGTAACTTCAACAACTGCATAACTCATCCACTGCACTGTAACTTCAACAACTGCATAACTCATATACTGCACCGTACCTTTTAATAGCTGCATAACTCATCCACTGCACTGTAACTTCAACAACTGCATAACTCATCCACTGCACTGTAACTTCAACAACTGCATAACTCGTCCACTGCACTGTAACTTCAACAACTGCATAACTCGTCCACTGCACTGTAACTTCAACAACTGCATAACTCATCCACTGCACTGTAACTTCAACAACTGCATAACTCATATACTGCACCGTACCTTTTAATAGCTGCATAACTCATCCACTGCACTGTAACTTCAACAACTGCATAACTCATCCACTGCACTGTAACTTCAACAACTGCATAACTCATCCACTGCACTGTAACTTCAACAACTGCATAACTCATATACTGCACCGTACCTTTTAATAGCTGCATAACTCATCCACTGCACTGTAACTTCAACAACTGCATTAACTCATATACTGCACTGCAACTTTAGTAGCTAATGTCTATCATTTATGCACACTTAAGTCACTTGCACTATTGTTTAGTCTAAATTTGTTCATAGCCACCTGTACATTAATGTTCATGGTACATACCTACTGTCATATTTTCATAGAACATGCCTACTGTAAAGTATTTTTTATAGTCCATGCCCACTGTATAATATTTTCCTAATATTGTATTCTGTATTGATTCACTGTATATTCTGCACTTGCTAATTGCACTTCTGGTTAGACCTAAACTACATTTCGTTACACTGTACTTGTATTTGTGTAATGACGATGAAGTTGAATCTAGTCTAATCTAATAAAACGATTCGATCTATTAGAAATAAAGCAATGGTTTGTTTCTTTTTAGCAGGTTAGCGGCACGCTGTCATGCCTCATGGTTCTTTCATTCATGTGTATGCAAATTACAACTTTGTTATACAGTGAAACCACGGAGAATCACGAACGGCAAACAAGTCAAATAAATATCATACTATGGCACTATGATTTCGATCTTTATTAAAACTCAATAAATTATAAATATATCCAGGTTATATTTTCACAGAATTTTCCTTGCGTTATGTAGGATGATATTATTCAGAAACGCAGTAAATAACAAGCAATTACTTTAGCTGGGGTTTGCTGGCAGGGTCACACGTTGATTCCTTTCGACTTTAGGCATGTTCATTCATTCTAAACCGAGCTTGGGCGTCATTGTTGTGAGCGTGTCATCCTTTAGGGATCGTTTTTGAAACTACACCAAGGCACAAACCATTCTGTGTAGTTGCAGAATATGGCGTTTCTCCTTACATATTGATTTTTCAAGTAATGCAGAAAGTTTTGCGTACACCATGACGATGCAGAATCATTATGATGTCCTAGACGTCACCTTTAAGCCCTACTAGAGGAGGACCAGCTGGGGAAATTTGCATGAGGATGGGCCGGTGGGTTGCATAGCAATTCCTTCTGCGGCAGTGCGATCTAATAGTCATTCTGGTCCAAAGGTTCTTTTAACCAGAGATGTTACTGAGTCTAGCAGACACATCAGCAAACCTTGTGATCACTGCTGAGCTTTTGTTTAGTAGATGTGGCGTTTCTGTGCATCAGCTTAATATGTTGTGTTTAGATTGCCAGGCTGTTTTCTTGTGCAGTGCTTGCCCTCTTAAATCTCTTGCAGTTGGTTTGTTGATTAAATCTTTTTTCAGGGGCATTTGATGGTTCTGTGGGCTGTAGAAATAGTGTTTTGGTGATTATTGGATTTTGACATGAGCTTTTCCAATCAAAGCAGTTTATGAGAGGTGGTCTGCTCAGAAGAAATATAAATATTTATGCAAAGTTTCAGATTGGAGTGGATCTGTTGGTGCTGTGCGCTGGATGCCAGAATCCAAATCACCAAAGCAGGTTTTTAAGCTAATTCACCCCAAAATGCAAAAAACATTACCCACCATTCTGTCAGATAGACCGCTGCGGCTAAAACGAGTATTATCGTGTTTTAGATGTAATGTGTATGCACAATTTAAGGTTCAGAAACGCAGTATTTTCCAAATACCGTTTGTACCTCCTCTGTCCTCCGTCTCTGAAATGCGTGGATTTTTTAGTAAGATCATTGGTCTGAAGCGTGAGATGTGCTAGGATTGGCCAGTTAACCAGTACGTAGTGATTGGTCGAATACTGGAAGCGTGTGATGGAAATGTAACACCTCTTACCATATTGCGAACATCAGGGTCCAAAGCAATTGTGCTGATAGGTACGCCTATCTTAGTTGCGTATACATTTGGCCGGACTTAGTCAAGTCAACCCAAGAATAGGTTCGTCTGGGTAAGCATTTGCTTTCAGATAGAATAGATTTTGTGTTTCGACACTTACATTTTTGCAAGTTTACGTGTCTAATACATGCATGGGCAATTTATAACACACCAAAGGCACAGAAAAACACGTATTCGCGCCATATGATCCCTTTAAAATATATCAGTGCCATTGTTTTGTCTCAACATGCACATCAGTAATGTATTCTAAGGCATTTTTATAAATGCGACAAATATCTTAATTTAACTAAGGCATAGTAAGCCGTGCCTGTGAAACCGGGTCTAAATATGTTTGTGTAATATGTGTTTAGGTAAAATTATTATTTTTGTTTCATTCTGTGAACTAGTAACAATGTTTCACCCAAATTTCAAATACAAATCTTGTTTTTGTGATGCTTAAAACCATATGGGTTTGAATCAACATGCTGATATGTAAATATGTCCCGAATTATCATTTTGAGTGATGTCTTTCATATATATTAAACAGTTCCTCTGTTTTCTTTCTCTCTCTCTCTCAGCACTTTTGTTGTTCCTCTGCATCTATTTGCATTATTTTAGAAGATGGGCCAGGGGAACGCATGAGAGAGAATGTACTTGATGTACTGCATCACTGTTGAAGGTGAGTGACACTGTCAGCTTTGAGAAATGTCTTAGACAAGCCTTCATGTTGAGCTCAGATCGGTGTGTAGTTCTTCTAGCACACTGTGAACTTTCGAGTGTCATCTAATTATAGTGATTTAACCTACTTTTGAGCTTGTTTTCCCTGTTTGTCTTTTGTGTATCATTTTGGTATTTCTGGCATAGATGGTTGTGTTGTTCTGAACAAGGATTTGTTGGAAGCCATTTTTGTTAGTGTTTATCATCATAAGTGAAGCAAACTGAGTTTTGTGTTGGCATTAAAAGATTGCCTTGAAAATGTAATTCTTTCCTTTTTAACTCGCTCTTCGAAAAGCATAATTTAGCGTCCATGAAACTCCACTCAAGTTTCTCAAACATATGTAACTGTGGAGTTCATTTGCAAAAACGTTTTTTATTGTAGTTTTTTATTGTGCTTTTCATTTAATATCAATCAAACTGCAGTTGGGTTGTTTTGCTTAACTTGTAATAACTCAACAAAATAAAGCTAACTAGTCATCCAGTAACTTAGTCAGTTACTTGTTTCGGCTCTTAATGATATAATGTGAAGTGATCCAGAAATAAATTCTCATATTCGTTTTCTTTTCTTGTTGCAGTTATTAAGTAAAGCATACACTCCATTCCAGGATGGAGGCCACCACCATACTGCCCTTGCTGAAGAAGAAGTTGGCTTTTTTGTCAGGTATAAATAGATTTAAGGTTGGTCTTAAAGGTGGCAACAGACTGGTTAAAATACTTTGCTTGCTTGTTTGTTGCGATATGATACAGGTGGCTGCTTTCCTGATCTATAATGTAATCAAATCTCACGTTTTCTGTTATTATCCTTTGTTAAAATCAGAGAAAACGTATCTGTTGTGAAATATATTAGGTGTGAGAAATTCGTCAGAGACAAATAAGTATGCATATTAGAGATGCACCGGTATATCGGCCAATAATCTGTAGTGTTCGATAAAAGCAATTTTGCACACTACCGCTATCGACTCCTTATATATGTTCATTGATGTTCAATAATAATAGTCATCATTATATGAATCAACATTCAGAAAGTTGATAAATATCGGTATCTGCAGTCATCATTCTGAATAATCGTATCTGTGGAGAAATTTCGTATCTGTGCATCTAATGTGTATTAACAAATGGCCTATGTGTGGTTGGCCATGTCAATGAACTGATTTAAAACTTGCATTAAGTAATTGGTTTGTATCCTCACTCAATAATGTGCTGTTATATTCAATTTTTTCCCTTAGGTTTTTACTTCTAGAGAGGGAGACATTTTAATGCGGTGTGTCCTTGAAACTAAATATGTTTCTGTGCGGTAGTTCTTGTACGGTGGATTAATTGCATGTTACAAAATCTGACGCGCGTACTCCTCCTCGCAGGCTTTTTTTTGTCAATCTTTTCCTTAAAATGTCACGCTCTGATGCGGTTTTTCCATTTCCAGACCACATTTCACACAAATTTGCGCTGTTTATTTCTGCATATGTCCTTACTCGGCTCTTTGCGTTTGAATTTTCCAGGAGGTAAGGACAGACGCAGTGGCTTAATTCTGACCATCCCACTATGTACGGAGCAGACCAGCATGGAGGAGCTCAGCACAACTCTGGACTACCTGCTGGGCATTCCCAGGTAAAAACAGAGGCTCTGCTCTTCATGACTTGTTAATGACCCGTTCTGTTGCAACAGCTGTATATCAAATGTCTGTCAAAGCAATGGGAAAAGAAATGGAGCATTATTCTGATTCATCTCATTATAATGCACACTGAAGCAGCATTGACACACGGTTTGGAAAGAGGCCATAATTCTTGGTCCGACAGACTTGAGGATGTTTAAAAAATGGTTTTATTCCTGTCTTCGGAAATGTGAGGGTCTTATAGGCTCCAAGTTTCTGGAATGTATTTGGTGTATGGTTCACGCTGGCTTGGCCATGAGCTATTTCTATTTACACACACTGCGGGTCCCCTTACCTAGAATTGGCCATGTTGTTTCTACAGGAGCCCTAAACGGACAAACTGCTCCACAGAGCGCATTTCCTAAAAATTGTATCTCCTTCGGCAAAGAAGCAAAATGAGACAACATCTTTGTTCTGTGTCAGCCACCGTTGTGCTTCAAAAGGGAGGTGTGGAGTGAGCTGTTGGTTGCAATTCACAACTTCACCGAGATGCCTCTAAATTATATACACTGGACCTTTAAAAGTTATATAATAGAAAGTTCAATCAAATATGAAACCCAATCACTGTTTACACAAGACATAGCCTGGAACTTGTGTTTTCTCGAAGTGTCATGGGTTTCATTTCTGGGTGAACTGTTTCTTTAACATAGTTTGGCTTCATGGGCTAATTGAGTTTTGACTGACGTTGACATCTAACAGCGGAGACGCACATGCCCCCTGGCATTAACACAGTCACTGGGTTTCGGCTCTCTTTTTTTGTACTCATTTCAGTGACATTCACCAAATTACTTTCTGCTGACATTTTATAGGAATTTTCTGGGGTGGGTTGGCTGTTCGGTTTCCTCCAGGAATTAAATGAAAAGTTCTTCAGGCCGCTTTTTGTAACAAACTAAAATAGAAAGTCTGTGATTGAACACATGCTCTTTGGAGTCTTTGAGTCACTCTGAAAACTTTTCTTTGATACATTTGCCGTTTATGCATTTCAAAATGCCACCGCAGAACAAACAAATGAGTCTGTTTAACAACATGGCCACAGCTGAGCGGAGTTGTTATAATTGATTCATGTTATCTGGATCGCCGGCATGCATTGGCCTGTAATTTGCGCTATGTGACTGACGAATGCCATGTTTTTCTGCTCTTCCTGCAGTGAGAAATGCAAAGCTCGTGGGTTCACCGTCATCGTGGATGGCAGGAAGTCTCAGTGGAACATAGTGAAGACTGTTGTTCTGATGTTGCAGGTAGGAAAACAGATGCATTGCCCGGCCGTTTTAATTCCTGGTTTTGTTTGATTTGCAGAAATCCTCCGGGAAGTGTGTTATGTGAAACATACTGTGTGTTCTTGACATCTGGTGCTTGTTTTTTTCTCTATGAATCCTGTTAATATCTAGTGGTTATTTAAGTGCTTAAGTCAACACCTTTCTAAAGTAATATCTATAAATAAAAATATGTCTTTACAATAAAATCTCATTGATTAACATTAATGCAATAGCTAACATGATATCTTACAGTTACTATCAATGGAAAATTGTGCAAAGGCTGCAATGCGAAACTTTTATGTTGGGTGCAATTTCAGACAAAACATAAATTTAACGTCATTTGTTTTCTTCTCATGGAAAGATAGGAATGTGAAGAACCCTGCAATGGTCTGTTTCAAACGTAGATGGTCATATAGAGGCAACAGTTACAGGTTCCATCTGTAAATAATGTAAACCATAACTTTGGCTTCAAGAACATATTAAAATTGACCTTAAATGAGATTAATAAATGTTGTAAATGTATTGTTAGCAGTAAACAAATGTAACTTTATTGTAAAGAGTTACCTAGATGTCAGTAATATTATGACATGCCCATGAAGATTGTTTATGTTTGCGACCTTTCCTGGTTTTGTGGTCTGTTGGTGCTTAAGCTTTGTTTATCTGTATATATACTCGCTTTGTCCTGTTTTGTCCTCTGTTTATTACATACAGATCGAATTTCTTTTAGCTCGGATGGTCTACGATTCCTTTTGTTTTTACATTGTGACTTGTGTTGCTCTCCATCAAAGTCCTTTTAAGGCAAGGCAAGGCAGTTCATATCTTGGCAATGTTTAGGCCTTATTTTCTTGCTGGGCTGTAGCAATAAAATCTGATGACAATAGTATCATAAATTCAGCTGATTTAGCTTAAATCACACCGTGACTACACCGGACGACAGATGCGACACACGGCCTTACTCTAATGGGATTGTCATGCCGCATCCAGTGTGGACAAAATGTTAAATAATAATACTTTCTATTGTATTGTGTCATGTCGCATCATGCTGTACCGCGTGTAGACACTGTGTAGGGGATAAAAGACTGGTCCCGCTAATGAGACTGGAACTTTTATAGTTGGTAAAATTCTCAGTAATATGTGATATTGGCTTTAGTAAAAGGACAGCAATTTCATTTCTATAGCTGCTATATACTGAGCATTTCATTCTCGCCCATTATGTAATTATATTATTCGCAAGTTGTAATTTATTATGTCTTGTGTAAATGTAAAATAAAATGTTGTAATTAACTTATTTTTTCTATAAGCTGTTTTGTTTTTCATCATTGTGAATATAATACCTTTGGCTTTGAATTTAGTTCTTTTTTATTGTGAATTGCAAAATTGCTTTTATGTAAATGAATAACCTAAAGGGTGCAATGACTGCATGGCATTGGTTTCTGCTTTTAGCGGTATTGAAGGTTTTGTGTAATTTAGCAAATGATAGTAAAGAGGAGATCATTCTAGCTCGGAGGGTCATTGAATGGTTATCTTCAGTCAGAGTATATCAGTGGTGGAGATGAGCGGCGTAACTCAATTCTCAGCTTGAAGTGTCCTCAGCCTGACCTGATTTGTTAGTTGAGACAGAGTGAATTTAATGTTTGCGGTTGGCAGATAAGTTCTCTATTTCCACTTGCCAAGCATTTCAGTCTTTTTTCCGTTTTTATAGTTTGCATTGGATGACAAATTATGCGTGGATTCCATCTTTGTTTGATAATTGTGTAAATTGAAAGGAGCATGGTAACTCCTCTTCTGTTTATCTGATTCTTTTTATCACTTAAAGTTATTATACAACTTATCTATATTCACCGTCCTCAAAAATATTAGGACACCTAGGCCAAATTTAAAGTGTGATTATTCGTAGCATGTGCGCAACTGTATTAAGTTCTAAAAATGTATATATTGTCGAAGTACAAACGTATTTGTGGAATTCATACATTGGTGAAACATGGCCCCTGTGACCAGTTATTAAAAGTTAACGGCTAACCAAAATGATGTGTATTTTGTATCCATTGCAATAACAGTCAGGTACTTTATGTGTTTGGGGTCGCTGTGTGCTTTTATGCAGCTGTGCAGCTTTTATGTTTTTTGATGAGAAACAAACATGTTCTTATGTTCCCGTAGAACGTGATCCCAGCCGAAGTCTCTCTGGTGTGTGTGGTGAAACCTGATGAGTTCTGGGACAAGAAAGTCACCCATTTCTGTTTCTGGAAAGAGAAGGACAGGCTTGGCTTTGAGGTAACAAAGATTTGCTTCACGCTGATCTAATAATGGTCTTCTACAAATATTAAACTACACATTGACATTCAAGGGATTGGCTTTAATGTGCAAATGTGAGAACGTAAAAAAAATGTGTATTGGTAATTTTGTGGTGATTGTGTTATTGGTTACAGTTGGGTTTACATGGGGTGTAAAATGTACTTAAACCGATGCAGTCATCTAGACTAACATTTAAGAGAGGTGGCACCAGATATTAATTTGATAAAACCAGGGTCATGGGGTGAGTCACTTAAACTTCATTCAAGTGTGTTTAATACTTTATTACAAATGGTCAGATCTGGTCCTTGATTCTGATGGGCTTCGCGCCCTTAGCTGTTATTAAATACATTTTAACCCACTGCTTCTCTGGGCTTATTTCTTAAATAAATCAATTAGATATTTATACAAATACAATTCAAATAATGAAATCATAAACAGTGATATGTAACACTTTACCCTGTTTAAAGCACATGTTTCTTAAAGCTACTTCCTTTATTTGTTGTGAACAACTCTTATAAGAGAATACAATTTCTTTGAATTAATATAATGTTTTTTTGGGCCTGTCCTTTGTTGTTTGATGAACATTATAACCGAGATCTTTAGTATGCATCGTGAACGAGAACTCCGTTTAGCATTTTGTGCTCCGATTCCCTGGGCGCGTGCAAAAACGAAAGGCTTAAGTGATTAATATTTATGAAAGCACTTTTGGCTTTATCAATAGAGACTCACAAATAAATAGGATTTAACGTGATGTATAACGTTAAAATTTTGAATGCTTTGCTGAATTGTTCGAGAGCTTCATACAACAGTAAATTGCTTAAAGTTTAAACCCATGTTTTCTGTATTAGCTTCACATGCATACAGTATATTCAACACATTTCGTTATCTTTGCTGTTTTGTACCGTAGCAGGGGAAATTCTTGTATTGTGCATATTTATTTCAGTTCCAAGATTGAGCGATTCACTCGTCTGCTCTGTCGGTCCTCCTGCTTCATTATAGCATTAATGCGCCCCTTTTTAAACCCGCAAATTATGTCTTTGGGGCAGGGGCACTGATAGATAAGTGAATGGTCGAAGGAGGGGGCTGTTTGCGCAATATAAGGTTTTATATAAAAATAAAATTATATATTGAACATCTTGGCAGTCACACCCGTCTGACAATTAAGAGAACAGGGAGTTAAAATTGTCGCAAAATGTGACCATTTGGTTGCAGTCTAGAGTCTCATGCTGCATTTCTGTTTTAAATGTAAACAAGCTTTCATTTATTGGCATTTTATTAAGTGGTACGTACCGAATCATGAAGAAACATTATTGTTCAGAAAGGTTTTACTGTATTTCTTTATACATAAAATCACACCATGGCAAAAAGATTTGCTGTGTAGCTGCACATAATGAAATGGCAGACTACAGACTAACCAGATTACTAACATCCAAAGGCTCTCGTGCATATAAGTAGGTAATTTCCTACGTAGTTTATGATTAATGGCGCTCTATATAATGAAACCATGCATCTTTATGTGCTGTGGTTTGGGACTGTCTGAGACGAGATGCTATTTGTGAACGCATCTTGTAATTTGCACTGATGGAATAGCTTTTAAAAGCTTTTGTAAATGGTGACTGCTTTTGTGGTGAGGTCCTGAATTCACCATGGTTTTGTGGCTGGTGTTTTGGCCTTCATTGTCATTTGTCAGTGTTTGTGAGGTGGAAATAAGATTTCAGGGGAGTTTTAAAGGCCATGAAGCACATCAGCATTTGTCAGAATTCTGCAGGGAAAATGTCACAAATATTTTAAAGGTTCCACCTTCATAATAAAGGTTATTTCAACACCATTTATGGGAAGAATTTGAGACGTGAATCATCAGGATCTTGTTAAACAGCCCAAAAATTGGCAAACCTTTTATTTCACTCTTTGTTCTTCTAGTGTCCTATAGTAATGGTTATTCTTACCCCTTCATTATTTCTGTATGATGACTGGGTGGGTTTGATATTCTGAACAATGAATAGTGCTTTCACATGGTCACACTTCACCCTGGGGTAAGAATGAATCCTGCTTCTTTATGGATTTATGTTTTCACGCTGTTTATTGAGACTGTGTTTGTTTTGTCATTTGCACATTATAAGGCCAATAACATTAATTGGGCGTATAACATTTTTATTTGCATATTGACGTAAGCTCAGTAATATTGAAGAAAAGATGAGTAATAACTGCTTGGCCATCTAAGTCGGTGCTGGTTGTTTTAAGTCATTTTAATGGCCTGTATTCTTATTTTCTTTTGGAAAGGGAGGAGGTTTCGATTTCTTAAGGTGATAGTATATTTCTCGTTGTAGATTTACTATTTTTAATCCATAAAAGTAAGAGGAAAACATCAAACTGATTATTCCTTTGCCATGAATTTGCTCTTAAAGAACTTCTTTCGTGGATACCGTTTGGTTTGTATCCTTTATATGAAGTCAATTCGATTTTCCCCCTTCACATAAATACATCTCATACATTCACAAATCAGAACAGACTTGGGGGGTCTTTCCTGCTAACTAGGCTATTCAAAGATGTTGGCAGGCCAGACTGCATACAAGATATGCACTTCTATATTAAAATATTGGACTACATGTGCATGTAAACGTCACAAGATCGTGCTGATGTGCACTACAGTATGCAAGCATGCTTGCCACGTTGGTCCGGTGTCAGACAGCATGCTTATTTGCCTGGCTGTCCAGCATCATTCTCTCTGGCCTTGAACTGTTAATGCCATGTTACCTCGCAACCGTCACGTGAACCTATCCAAATACCAAATGCTGTGACTTTAGAAGGACAGTCGGACCACTGTTTCCTAAATGGTAACCTCTGTATGTGTGCGTCTGTGTTAGATTCATTGTTCTGCTGGCGCTCTGATCTAGGCCAGCGTGCTCCTCTACAGCCTGAAACTAGCAGATGGCACAGTTTTAGCTGAATGGAGGTCAGTGTATCAGCATTAGGAAGTGGAGACTTGTGAAAACATTCTTGACCTACTTGAGTATTCACACTCGATGGGTGTTTTGTATTTGCTGATGATCACTGAGGTGCTGGAGGACAATGTGCTCTGCATTAATCTTCCTGCACGTGAAGCTCTTCATCACAGGTGCAAGGCTGGTTTTAAAACCAGCCAAGCACCTGCGATAGAGCTTCAAATGGGAAGGAACAGACCCAGAGGCATTATTAAATAAGTTGATCCTCCTCCTCTGCCACTCAGGACCCATAGGGCCATCTGTTACAAGACTGCACATTTTCTGTGTTGATATGTCTTTCCGAGGCCTTCAGGTGACCCTGCGGTAGATCCCTGACCATGTTAAAAGTTTTACTCCATTGGAATCGGCAATTAACTGGCCCATATTTCATTTGACTACTTGGAGATTCTCGACATTGGTAACAGAAGTGATAATAATACTGCACAAGATGGAATTGATTATGCAGGTATAATGTGTTCATTTAAATATATTAAGCCTATTTTCTCCTATCAAATTGTATCGGCCTAGATATTAGGGGTGGTGAATGCATTAGTTTGATTAACTAGTATTCAGATTAAAGGTTTGGTGAGCAGATGGCTCTCAAACGTGGTCCTCTGTGGCCAAGAAACATTATCACACAAAGTAACAGAAAAATAAATAACTTTGAAGTGGCATGAGAGTGAGTAAATAATGTCGCAGATTTCTTGAGAGGCAGCGCGACGGAGAGGAAGTCACAAAGTCTCACGTCTCTGAAATCTAGGATCTCACACAAAGAAGTGACATTTTTTTTTGTGAAACATTAACTATATTGAGGCTCATTGTCGAATGAAATCGAGCGTGCAGACACAGAAGATGCAAGCACGCCTCTCTGACATCCGTTGAGTAATGGACCCCAGACATTACGAATGTAAAATATTTGTCCTGGTCTCCTCTTCGCCGGCTGGAACGCAGGCTGGGTTTGTTTGCAGCGGAGTCCTGTCCCTCTGTCCCATGTGTTGACTCGGCTGAACACATTTGTAAAAGCAGCTGTGCCGTCTCTTTCTTCCTGTCAACACACAGAAGTGCATCAGAGCAGAGAGGAAGAGTCTTTATAACATTCTACGGGAAGTGACCTATCACTCTTACAGAGACGTCAAGTGATAAAATACGCAGCAAGCATAGCACCTGTTTAAAAATGTAACGCGTGTATGTCATGTGACATTTTCAGCTCCGGTGATTGATCATTAAACCACAGAACTACTTTAGACAAAGACGAAGGGTTTCAAGTTGTGTACTTTCTGCTTTAGCCAGGAAACTGCCATTTGAGATAAATGTCTTAATTTGTATAGTATCATTATTAAATCGCTGTGTAAATCTTATTGGTCAGCGTTTTCCTTTTTGAATCTTTTATATTATTTTTGTATTTAACTCCGTTTAGGACCCTGCATCGTTTTCCGTTCTAAAAGCTTTGTGGGTAATGAGTGTGACTGACATTAAGTGGTGGTTTGTGAAATTGACCCAGCAGAAGGGCTGCTTCACCCGCAGAGCCTCTGCTATAGAACTTCAAATATCAAATCAATTATTCATGGATTATTAACCCCGCATGACATTTCTGTCGAGGCAAATCCTTCACAGTTTTATGTTATGCTACATTGCACACACAGATTGTTGTTTAATTGACTACATTAGTGAATGGCGGAGGCAAGAGCGTTTTGGGGGATGTGCATCATTTTTTTTAAGCTCCTCAACACATTGTGAAATTGTTTGTCTTCATTGAGACCCGATTTATTTCCTTCCTTTCAGGTGATTCTGGTGTCAGCTAATAAACTCACACGGTACATCGAGCCATGTCAGCTCACAGATGAGTTTGGCGGGAGTCTGACTTATGATCATTTGGACTGGGTCAACAAAAGACTGGTGAGAAACCCAATCTCTTCAATTCACTTGATATACTGTAGATTATTTTGTTGCTTTGAAACCAAGAAAGGTTACTGCGCATGCATGCTTTCGTGGCCCAAATTTAACTTCAGATACACATCTGTATAGAACCGAGTCCCTCTAGATTATTTCTGAAAAGTAAATCAGCTAGCGTGATATGAAAGTATTTCTAGCCAATATTATTAGGCGTTATCACTAGAACAAACGTTACTTGGCCAAACTTATATGCGACAAAGTTACACGACCCATTTAACAAATTGTTTATTTAATAAAATTTATATATAATAAAATTAATAATAGGCCGTTATTGTTATCTTACTTCTTGACTGACTCTCAAATGATGAGCTCATCTGTCTAATCGCCTCCTTTCTGTCAGTCTACTCTGATCTGATTGGTCAGATGGTCTAGTCTGCTGTTTAAATTGTTATTCTTTCACTTTCGACTTTGTTTTTGCTGTGTCTGAATGTAAGCAGTCAGCCAAATTGTAATGCACGAAAAGTAATTTTAAGGAAATTGTAATATTTACCATTTAATTCAATTATCATAGTGTAATATGAATATAAATTAACAGTAATTAAAATTGATTAAAATATAAATAGTTGTTATTGGCCGCTAGCCAGACTGATTAACAAACACAGACCCTACTGTAAGTGAACTTCTTTTGTCTTTGTCCTAGTTGTTTAACTGTATGGCATTATAGTTGTAAAAGTATATATGTATATACAAATATAAAAGTTCTATTTGTTTCCTCTTTAGGTCTTTGAAAAATTCACAAAGGAGTCAACATCACTACTAGATGAACTTACTGTCATCAATGAGAATGAGAAAGTATGCCAGGCAGAGAAGGAGAGGTATTTCATAGCTCATCATTTAAAGGATTTGCCATAAATGAACAATATTTCTAAGGCATTTCATATTAGATAAATGTATTTCTTGTTGGGTTATTATGGTTGTTGTGACTATGAACTTCAGTGCTGTTCATAATTCAAGCTTATTCAATAGTACACCCATTGTTTTTGTTCACAGTGATGCTGTCTAAAGGGCGAAGTATAGTTCAATTTTTACGCCAGGGACAGCGTACAGTGCGCGTGATGCAAATCTTGTACAAAGGGCGCATGCGCATGCTCATTCAATTTCTTGCAATAATAATGGCAACCGTGTCCTGGGAGCATCGATCAAAGGTAGTTGAAGAAAACCTGACCCCTGTAGGCCGGGAGAGATATTGCAATATGCCGTAATGCGCATGCGCTAAAACCTGTGTGTACTCGCACGAGTCAAAAGCAGTATACTTTGCAAGGCCGGCGTTCAGCTGTACGGGCACACTCGCGTACACCTAAAAAAAAACTAAGTATGCCGAAGGCTTAATAATTAACTTTGTGACTTTTTACAGTTACATTATGTACCTGCAACGATTTTTTTCTGTTCTTAAAAATGAACCGTTTTGAAAGGGGCGCATGTAACTTCCACCATATGGACTAAATGTTTTTCCAAGATATACAGTAGATGTATTTGTAGCCTTTATCCAGGCTCTTTCCTGAGCCCGTGAAGCGGTGCCAGGCTGCTGAAACAAACGTTTCCCTTCTGCAATCTGGAACCGTTCCTTGTTTCCATAGAAGAAAAGGCTGTGTGACGCAATGAGACACAAAAACACATTCAGTAGACCGTGATTTCTGTCTTTTTTTCTTGTATGCCTACATGAGCCACTTAATCTTCCCACATGGCCAGAAATAAAATGTATACATTTTTAAGAAATAACGCTCTTAAATAAAGGCTGTGATGTTTCCAGTGACTCAACAGCTGAACAATGATATAACTGACTACAAGTTGTAGGTGGTTTTGAGAGAGCTTTGCGGTCAGGCATCATCCACAGAAAAACAGTTTGCAGTTTTGTTTGACACTGTTGGTGGCACATAAATGATGCGCTGCCCCTTTAAATATTAGTTTTTACTGGTTGCATTGGATTTGATTACATAGCGACTTTGTACAATTCTTTTTGAGAGGCCTTAGTACAACTATAGCACATTGTGCTAATCCTGCTTGTTTGTCTCTACAGACAGCAATCTATGGGATTGTCCTATTGCACCACAGAATGATTTTGTTTTATTTGTTTGTTCTTACTCGTAGGTCTTCGGAGAGCAACATTCTGCCTTCCTTTGATCCTGAAACAGTTCTTCAGACTGGTGAGTGTCGACACATGCTGTCTACATTTATATGCACGTAGGTTCTTCTGCTTGGAAATTGCAAGACTCTTGTGCTGCCTGGAGGCTTTTTAAGATTTATGGGCTCAGTTTGACAGACTATTTGTGAAAGCACATTTTGTTGGGTGAATTTGAAGTGTTGTGCTGTATCCAGCGTGTGATGTCAACAGTGAAGCTGTTTTTCCTTCTCAATTGCGAATCTGTACAATTTTATTAGTGGGGTGGAGTAAGAACTTTGCTTTGGTGTTGATAAACTCTTAAATGATTTTCAAGCTCTTGTATTTGAAGCTAAAGTTGGTGAGTAGGATCAAGATTGTGTTGGTACTAAACTGCCCATCCTTTAAACCATCATGCATTGTACTTAAAATGGCTTTAATTCGGAGAACATGACCATCAATGACCGGATCAACATATTGTGGGGCAGTTTAATTCAGATTTCATCTGAATCTGTTATTTTGTAGTCGTGCACTTGCCGCTTGAGGTTTGGAATTCCATTGCCTTCATTATTTCTCTTTTGACACTGTTATTTATAATGTTATATCTGCAGGACATGAGCTGCTCTCAGAGCTCCAACAGAGGCGTTTTAATGGTTCGGAGGGGGGAGGTGGTGGTACGACCTGGTCGCCCATGGACGATGAGCTGCTGGCTCAGCCTCAGGTGATGAAGCTTCTGGACTCTCTGAGGGAGCAGTACACCAAATACCAGGAGGTTTGTCGGCAGCGAAGCAAGCGCTCCCAGCTGGAGGAAATCCAGATCAAGGTCATGCAGGTAAAGGTCTGAGATGGCATAGACTTTCCAACACATGATACAAAATATGTGCACTGAGCTATAGTTTTGCTCAAATGTGGTCACCTGAACCTGATGCTCAAGCGTTGGAAAGCGCTGTTTCAAAGTAACCAGAAATGTTTGATCATAAGACGGAAACTTACTGTAGATTGTATAAGATCAGTCAATTTGGCGTTTCGTTATTTGAGTTCATAGGCTGCTTTTGGTGCTTGAACTGGTTCAAAACAAAACTTTGAGAAGCGTAATGATTCTGCCAGGAACTTTAATAAAGACGGTTTCATTAAGTTAACTTCCGGTGTGTGTTTGATTTATAATATAACCATTTATCTACCTGAGGTTATATTTGAGTCATCTGTTGTAGGCCCACTACATGATATAATGGGGTGTGAGGGTGTTTACATTCATCTGTGAATCATTTATTGGTATAAATATAATGAAGTAAAGTACATTAAATGAATCCTGATGTTTCTTTCAACTGGATTGTACCTCTGCCCCTGTGAGGTTTTATTCCGGTTAATCCAAATGTAGTCTTAAGAAAATTTAATCTTTAACCATTTATCTAGTTTTATTATTTTTAATTAAAATCTCTCCATAGAAACTGACATGTCAAAAAAGAAAGAAAAAAATGGAGGATTCAAGAGAAAGCATCTTACCCAGAAAGAGTGACTCGGACTGTGGCTTAGCTTTAATACTCCAGTGAATCTGGATGTATATGTTCGCATTGCAGGGAGGTATCTGCCTTCTAGAGACAGGATTATACATTATCATTTACATTTAGTCATCCAGCAGACGCTTTTATCCAAAGCGAATTACAAATGAGGTGAACAATGGAAGCAATTGGAACAACATAAGTACAAGACGTACATACGTGCAATAGAACTGGTCTCAAATATCCTACCATATAGAATTTATTCTCCTGTAAACTGTGTTTTTCTGTCTTGTTGGAAAGTTTATACAAGGCACTTTTACAGAGTCAGAGATACTGCTCACTGCTTGAACGGTGTTGATACCATCTCATATTAATGTAGTGTTGCAGATCTTTTATTGCAAAAATAGCTTTTAATGATTGGTGTTTCTCGGGTTGGTCCACATCTCCTCCACATGTCTAGTTTCTAAATGTTGTTTTGAATAAAATATCTTTATTTTGTAGTAATGTGAGTAATATTGTGTGATATTTTAACACTCATGCTGATTTGGGTGTGTATCTTTTATCAGTAAGATATTGTCATTTAACTTTGGGCAATATGAAAATGTCAACAGCGTTTTGTTATTGTTGTGAAAGGCAACAGGATCTAGCGGGTATAATCATAAGGTCATGCAAGGTTATGGTAGAATTAAAGTCTGTCTAATGGAATCTCTTAAACCTCTCCCGTCAGACTAAATATCTGTTTCCATGGTGATGAGTCAGTTGAGAGGTACTTGTCATGTGGGTGAATACGTGTTTCAGGAAAGGAGTTTGGCCTACTTTTTGCCTGCTGTGAACAATTGCACAGGGTTTGTTAGGTCAAGCAGTCATTTCTAAGCGGCATTGAAGCTGTTGAAGACGGGAACCTTTGCAAACTAAGCAACGAATCTTAGTGTTCAGTCACCTCCGAATTAGACAAATCTGTTTATGTGCAGTCACATTATGTGTAATAGATGATAAGCATTTCAATGTTTGGGGTGAACTGTTGCCTAATTGATGTTCGTTCAAAACTTTAACGAGAGACGTGCCTTCTGTTGGCAAGTAAATATCTAGCTAAATATAAATAAAATGATCTAAATGCCTTCTTGTCACTAGTTCAATAGATTTCCCCTGTTTCTGCTGAATTGATATTTTGAGTCTGTTCAATGGCTTTGTTATTAAAGATTTCTTTGTGTGTGCGATCAGGTTGTCAATTGGCTGGAGGGTCCTGGCACAGATCAGCTCCGCACACAGTGGGGTATTGGAGACTCCATTCGCGCCTCTCAGGCCCTGCAGCAGAAACACGAAGAGATTGAAAGTCAACACAGTGTAAGTACTACATCACCTCTGATCCCGAACAACCTAGAGACAAACTAAACCCCACCTCAAAGACAAATATCCCTCTTGGAACCGTTTCCCTTTGAAGTCCACTTATAAAAGGACTTTGTGCCAAAAAAAATCACAGTGTCGTTTTTAATGGCTATTTCATGTTCTTTCCTTGAAGGGTATTGAACAATTTCTTTTATTTCATGATGGTCCGTTTCAATGAGCTGCCGGATGGACCTTATATAAACCAAAAGATGTTGACAAACTCTGGATCTGTGGATTTAGGAAGAAGAGTGATAACAGACTTTGATTTGTAACATTACAAGAATGTCTGAAATGACACATGGTGCTGTTTGTGTCATGCCAATAGGTGGCAGCATAGGTCTTGCAGGTCACATTACGGAGTCACATGCTGCTTTTCTGGATTATTAGGATATAGATTTATACCAATATGTGGATTTATGAGAAATAGGAAACATTTTAAGTAGAAATGAATTTCTACTTATGTCAAAAAAGAATTCATACGTAATCTATTTCAGCGTGTAATTGAATCACGGCTTAATCATGTTTACAGACTTGCTAATATGCATTTTAATTGAACGGTTACAGTCAATAAATGTTTTTCATGCCTCGACTTTCCTCGCTGTCAGCTCACTGCCTGTCTTAAGAGCATTCTGTGGTGCACTCGGCTTGTCTGAAGTACTTACTGCCGCTGTATTTCTTCATACTTCGTGAGATAATGAACAACTTCTGACTATTGGCTTGAAATCTGGTCATTATATCTACCCAGTACCTTGTAATTCCGGTTCCAGTTAGACTGAGGCTAAAGTTATGTAGCGGTAGTCAATAAGATTAGAGATGGAAGAGCTTTGTTAGTGGACTGTAGATTGTGTCTAACATGACAAATTGTCTCTCTTATTTACAGGATTGAGTGGTTTCATAAATGAAGATGTTTTGTTACACAAAGGCATTGCATTTGCATTGATCTTGAGCGTGTGACGGGCTCTGACTCACAGGTTTTATGCTTGGTTACACAGTGACCTCTTTGTCACATTCAATCAGGAGTCAGGAACGGAGCCAATTATAGACTCGCTTCAGTTATGTAAAACTGCACGAAACGTTGTTACATGGTGGGTTTTCCTGGAAGATGATCTGTCAGAGATTTATTTTTGTAACTAAATGTATTAATATGAAGGATGCTTATGGGTACTGTCGTCACGGACACACTGCGCAAGACCGAGGGAGTGATGACATCTACTGTTTTCTGCAGGAATGGTTTGCCGTTTACGTTGAGCTCAACCAGCAGATCGCCGCGCTGCTGAGCGCAGGAGACGAAGAGGACCTGATGGAGCTCAAGTCTCTTCAGCAACAGCTCAGCGACGTGTGCTACCGACAGGCCAGCCAATTGGAGTCCAGACAGAACGTCCTGCAGTCTGCACATGAGTTCCACATGACCGCACAGGATGTAAGCCTTTATAGTCTTGTTGTTAACACTGAAATATTTTCTTCTAATGAAATCAGAGCTCCTTTATCGAGGTCGCCTTATAGGGGCAGAGATCTCGAGGACACAACCAGCCAGCTATTTTTATGGGGATCAAAAGCCAAAATGTACATCTACACCACTAGGTGTCAGCAAAACACGATTAAGCCTACTATTGTAGGCTTGGGACAAAACTTTGAATGCTGCTTCATTTGTGAGTCGATCAGTGAATAAATGTAAATTTAATGGCACTGTATTTCTTTTGTGTCAGTTGTCTCAGCAGTTAGACGGGCTACTGGGCATGCTCTGCGCAGACGTCGCCCCTGCAGATGGAGCTGCAATCCAGCAAACTCTAAAACATCTGGAGGAGAAGCTTAAGAGCGTAGGTTAGGAAGACCCGTTTTCCTACTTGTACACCACAACCCCATTCATATCATTTTAAAAACTAGAGACTTCAGCCTGCTTCTGCCTTTTTCTGTTGTATAATGAAAACAGTCATTGAACAGATAAGGGACAGATTGTGAGCTGTAGAGTCAAATACCACACAGAAGTTTATGAGAAGAAATGTTCAGTTCAGTTTCTCTCACTGTTTTCCAGAGGGTGCCTTGCAAAGCTTGAGGGAAAAAGGCCAAGTTTTGCTTGACCAAATGTCTACCCAGACATCCTTTTCGTACGGGAAGGATGTAACTATTGAGAACAAAGAGAATATCGACCACATTCACAGCGTGACGGAGGATATGCAGCTCCGCAAACAGAGGTTCACCTCTCTTTTGATCCTTTTCTTCAATAATAAAGCCATGATCACGTCACCTCGAGTTAGGCTTGTGCACCATTCAGAATTGAATGAAGAATTTTATAATAAAGAAGTAAAACTTATATTTCAGGAAATAAATAGACCCAATTTAATAAATGAGAGATAAATCTTTATCAACCAAAGTTTTACATTTATCAAATATTAAAATTAAAGACCTTTTGTAAGTGTCACTTTCCTATTATCTATGTGGCCATCTATTTTCTGTTAATTTCTTTAAATTATTACATATAATTAAATAGTGTGTACTTTATATGTTATTATTGTTGTTGATATTGTGTTATAGGTGTGAGGATATGGTGGATGTCAGGAGACTGAAGATGCTGCAGATGGTTCAGCTGTTCAAGTGTGAGGAGGATGCTTCACAGGTCAGAGATTGAAATGTAAAGGTAACTCTCTTTGAAGTGGCCTGTGGTTCCTGATGGGCTATAACTGTTGTGTCATGTCTCGTCAGGCTGTTGAGTGGTTGGGAGAGCTGCTTGACGCTCTGTTAAAGACCCACATCCGACTGGGGGATGATGCGCAGGAAACCAAAGTGTTGCTGGAGAAACACAAGAAGTTTGTGGATGTTGCGCAGGTATTTGAAGCGCTCGAAAGGCAACTGTCTATGTAGGCAGTATCAAAGCAATAACTGATCCAAACATATCTTTTTACTGAAGCAATTTTATGTTCTGCCTTCAGAGCACGTATGATTACGGCAGGCAGCTGCTACAGGCCACAGTGGTGCTGTGCCAGTCTCTGCGTTGTACCACGCGTTCATCAGGGGACACGCTGCCCCGACTCAACCGGGTGTGGAAGCAGTTCACGGTCACATCTGATGAGAGACAACACAGGCTGGAGATGGCCAGTGCCTTCCACACAGCAGCTGAGAAGGTTGTAGCCATTGTGATCTTAAAGGAACGGTTCACCCAGAAATTAAAAGTCTGTCTTCATTTACTCACCCTCAAGAAAACTTGCTTTATCAATTTTCATTTTTACTGTTGAATGCTATAGGAGATATTTTGAAGAATGTAGGAAAGCAAACCGTTCAGGGCCACTTTTAACTACCATTGTCATTTTTCCTACTGGTAGTTAATGGTGTTCAAGAACTGTCTGGTTACAAGCATTCATCCAAATATCTTTCTCTGTGTTCATCAGAACAAAGAAATTCATACAGATTTGGAACAACTCGAGGATGAGTAAATGAAAACAGAATTATTATTTTTGTGCGAACTGTCCCTTTAAATGCTATTCTCTTTCAAGAACAAAGGTGCCTGTGTATGCCAGATGGAAAAAGGAAAAATAAACTCTCAAATCTAATTTTATTGATTGTGTGTCTTTGACCGCAGATTTTGAGAGAGAGTCCTGAATCAGCTGAGATGATGGTGGATTTGGAGACATATGAAGAGTTTGACACGATGGGAAAATCTCTGATGGATAGACTCACTGTGCCTGTTATTTTTCCTGATGGGTAAGAGCTAAAAACTCAGAATTATTGGTCCTACGAACCACTAACTGAAATTACTGTCTGTTTCCGTTCATATCCATTAGTTGAAGTATTCACTTCTACACACACTTGTCTTGACTTGAGTGTGAATACAAGTTTATTACTCATTTTTTAATTCCATATTTCACAAAAATTTACTTTTGTATTTGAATGCATATACAGGCTACACATTCTTGAACAGTTATGTCTTTAAAGGGATTGTTCACCCTCCCCAGAAATTCTGTCATTATTTATTCACCCTCACTTTAAATCTTGTATATGACTCTTTCAACTGAGGAACACAAAGATGTTTTGGGAAAATGTGGAAGATATTTTGTGTCCATAAAGTGGGAGTCAATGAGGGACAATGTTATTTGGTTACCATAATTTTTCCAAATATCTTCCTTTGTGTTCTGCAGAAGACAAAAAGTCATACAGGTTTGGAATGGCATGAGGGTGAATGATGCAAGAATTTCCATGTTTGGGTGAACTATCCCTGTGAATCGAAATGTTTTACAGATTCTGAGAAACATTCCTTTTTAACTGGAACTACAAAGTTTTTGTTTTCAGATTTTGTATACGATTACAGTGATATCTCCCGGTTATTTGGCAGTCGCTGAGATATATCTTTTGTCATGATTTCCCGCAGGAGCGAGCAGTTCTTTGGAAGTCCTGGCGATATGGCCTCTTCCGCTGAAAACATCCGTGACCGAATGAAACTAGTGGAAGAAAAGCGATTTTTACAGGAAGAGGCGGAGCAACGGCTGGATGATAATGCTCTGGAGGCGGGGCCCAGGGAAACTTGAGCATCTGATACCCTTCACGGCTCAACACAGGAAAAAGCGTGGTTTGGCAACACGGTGCCTGATCCTCACGTGCCAGTTCAGAAGTGACCCCGATCACCCGCCATTTCTGTTGTACTCCAACTCACCGTGCCATCTTAACTTACCGAGCGCAGTTAAAGATAGACACCCGCAGGCTCGCCTTGCATTGCTTGCGTGGACAGCTGAATTCTAAACCGAACATATTACTTTGAACTTTTTCCTCCCTATAAAGCTTTACCGTACCTGTCACCTTGCTCGTTTTCCGGCGAAGCACCCCGAGCTTGTGATGGTGCTACTGAGCCTATAGAATGTTCATAAAGCAGCTTCTATACCCCTATTGCTACCTGGTGCTTTAAATTTGTATGCCTTTCCTGATTGACAGAAAGCAATGTATTTTATATTTCTTTTAATTTGCTTTCTGTTAACCAAACCCTTTGCCAATATAAAGATCCGTTATGGAGGCCATTCGGCTCCGATTGAAGATGGTGTGTGAAGACGCCAGACAGTACATGACAGAACGCCAGACACTATTTTACTTCAAGCTAAATGGTACAAAACAAAAGCAGAGCTTTATAATCCAATGTAGAATTGTTGTTTAGAGCTTCGTTTTGACAGTGAAATGTGAAATGGAATTATGTTTCATCTCATAATACGTCAGTCTAACGCGTACGCTGCTTGCATATGGATGCATGTTATCGAATATTAATTCCATATTTATTTTATTTTCCTTTGTTGTTTTTTACCTTGACATGCCATTTAAATTGTATAATGCTTTCGCCATTTTAAAGGCTATAGTGTATTTTATGAAAAAAGTTGTATAAAATAAATGAACAAAAGGTCGAGTAGGAGGTGGCCTGAGTTGAAAGGTTGTCTCTTTCACTGCACCATACATTTGGCAGGTCATTATCATTTACAGGACTTTGGTTACCTGGCGTATGCTTTGTGTAAACCTGCCTCGTGGTTCAGTGCTGTACAGGAATATTCAAGCACCCATTTAATAAACGTGGGAAATACATTTCATGATTTTGTCAATTTTTGTGGTGGTTTTTTTGAAGATGAAAGCTGTTTTGATGACTAGTCAAGTGTGTCTTTAGTTGCCTCAAGTGATGCTATTATGTTTCCCACATCAACAGAATACAGCATTTTAGGAAGAAGTTTGGCATTTGGCAAGCATTCGACCAGACAAATTTTAATGTAATCAACAATGATTGTACTGAAACTTTCTTTTGCAGGTTACTGTGCTTTTATTCTCTGTATAAATGAAACGATTTTCTATGGCAACCTGTGTTTTTTTTAAATGGCCTATGCTTTTGGGTGAATCTCAAGAAAGTATGAAAATGCATGTATTAAATGCATATGGAAAATGCAGCTGTTTTACCACAAATTTTGTCATGACAATTAAAGGTCCAGTGTATGTAATTTAGCGGCATCTAGTGCTGAGGTGGAAAACACTCCTCCCTTACACAGTAGCTGCCACAGAACCAAGAATGAGAGAATGTATTTACGAAACGCGCGCTGTAGAGCAGTTTGTCCGTTTAGGGCTACTGTAGAAACAAAATGGTGAATTCCATGCAAGGGGACCCGCTGTGTGTGTAGATAGAATGAGCTTTTTCTAAGCTAACACAAATATAACGCTTCATTATGTAAGGTCTTCATACACCTCTGAAGACATAGTTATGTATATTATATTGCATTTCTGTCAATAGATCCTCCAAAACACTACACACAGCACCTTTAAGAACCATGCATCCTTGATAGAATTCCACTTGGAGTTTCTTTTTTTGCAACTACAACGATTTATTAAATGAATTTATTTGTATTATGAGATGTAATGTTTCCTAACTAACTGATTAAACATGCGCAGATACAGTCCTACTATAGTAATTAAACGAGAATGTTAATCAGATTCTTCGGAAATGATGTGTCTTTGCCATATTATAATTCATAGGCATGATATTATATTGGCATATTCTAAAACATTTGACATCATCGCACTTGTGACAACTTGACGTTTGTCTTTTAAACTAGTGTTGAAAGACGTGTGTCTCTATGAACATACATTCATGGCACATTTCCAGAGAGTTGAATCATAGTGACGGTGCTTATGTGTTGACTGGGCCAGGAATCAGTTTGAGGAGCCGGAATTTTGTCTATTAATAAACTTGTGAACTTATCAGGGCCCCTGACAGATGGCACGGGTGTCTGGGGCCTCATGGGTTTTCTTAAGTCCCGTTTTGCCCCTTGGTGCTCTCTGAAGGCTTTGAAATATCTCAGCTGTCTTTTCAACTGCTGTGTCTCTGGTTTGGGGAACACTGATGGTATGTCTGTAACTGGGGGAATGACCCGCCCTCTGTGGAAACTTCATAAAACAACTACATGGTATACTAATACTATGAAAATGCTACAAAGTTACTAAATGTTAGTGTCTTTTTGTCTTTATGCCAGATCTGTACAGCTAAATGAAAATTAATAATCTCCTTTCTCATGGTAGTTAATATAAGGATTGTTTATTATTTTAGTTTATCTGGTTTAAAATATTGACATTCTTCACAGGCAGACTCACAGCAAAACTCATACAAAACGTCCTCTTTATGTCTCTTCTCGCAAGCTTGGGCTTCTCTCACGGCAAATAATTCATGTTTCAGTTTGCTTAATAGGTTTTAAATGAAAACAACTTAGTTTAAGCAAATGGTATATTGCCGATGTGCAGATCTGTATGCTTTTCTAACGCTACCCTGATTTTCCCCCACTGTATCTCAAAACATTTCCTCCATCAGGCACAGATAGGAAGACCACGGAGGCCCAGGACGTTCTGCAAACCCTATTGTCCTCATTGGAAAAGACAACATTATTCTAACAGTGAGTATTTGGTTTGACAATGATTGAAATATTCACTCGGTAATTCTTTCCACTGTTTCACCCCTGAGGAAATGAACAGCGCCTTTTGAAAAACAGATTTACAAGAAAAATTGTTCACATGAAATGGGTATCTCCATGATTTATGTTAATGTTGGATCACTGTTGTGACAAGCATTTGATTTGTAAACTTCAAAAATATAAATGTCATGGTTAAAGTTTGGCTAGACACACAGTTAGAAAATATGAAATGTATTTGTGGTGAGGAAGGCGGGACGAGCTGATCCCAACTATCACTCACGCCATCGGCCCCGCCTCACGGCTCTCGTCCCGCCTTGCTCACCACAGTATTTTATTATTTTTATAATAAGGTTGCTATAGTTAAACATTTTATAAGCTTTTAGTATAAAGCCTACAACTCTGTTGTTGAAACGCCAGTACAAAGCAGCCATTTTTGTCATATTCTTCTTAGGGTTGTGCAGTGCACATGTTGAATCTTTCATGTCTATTCACAACTACTGGGTGTACCTCTAAAGTTCTTATTTTACAATGCCAGACAGTGATATTTAAGAGTTGTTTAAGATGTGATTTTACTTCCATTATGACATTTAAATGAAAAAGTTTATAAAAGTTTGGATTTAAGGGTGGATTTAAGAGAACTGTCACCTCTGACTATCAGAACACTTGTCTGGGCTTTTCCCATCCATTGATCGTTGACTTGTAAAACACCAGATCAAAAACCTTTGTTTTTGCAATGTGCAGTAAATCAATGTAATGCATTTGAATAGAAATGCAAAGTTCTAGTGATTTGAATAATTTTGTTGCCATTATATTTAATAGGAAGGAATGTAATGTGGCTTTCTGGCACTCTGTGGTTTGAAACAAGCAGACAAGCACACAACATGCTCATCCTCTTCTACTGTCATTTCAAACATGCGTATATTGATGGAAAGATGCCTTCGAGGGAATGCTGGGAATGACAGTTTTGAAATTACAGATACAATTTTGCTCGATGACTTAATATAGTGACAAAAAATGATTGTTTCCAATGGAAAGCAAAGGTTAGAAAAAGTGAGATGTTTGTAAGGGGAAGGGCAGAGAGCAACAGACCAAAGCTACCAAACCAAGGGGGTGTGTCAAACTGCTCTCAGCACAGTGTGATAAACCTAGTGGATATTTCTATTTTTAACCTGCCTCACTCTGCCCTGTCAACATAGTCGACTGTGTTTGCGCCATAAACTTGATTCAAGCCCGTTGAGTCCGCGAGAGCCCAAATGCTGAAAGAAGTTTCTTGAGAGGCTGTGAGGATTTTGGATCTTTGATGTGGATGTAGACGCTGTCACTTTAAATGAAGCATTCAACTCCAGTTTGTTTGGGTTTAAACCATCTGCTGGGTCAGAGAGGAGATCCGGACTACAGCAACCGTGTGTCCTGAGCTTTATTCTGACCTTTCTGAATATTGGACACGTGGACTCGAGGGGAAAGTGTCCACAATGTCCGGTGAAGGTGATGCTGGAGGTCAACCGTCCACAACAACAATCAGCACTGTGGCTGTACAGGCTGGAGATTCACAGATTGTTGTATCGGTGCTAAAGGTACTTTGAATTTTTCTACTCTACTAAAACAAGCCTTCATTTGTGGTCTTAACAAAGAGTCTCATGTCTGGTTGATATGGGTCTCTTATTTACTTGATGCAGAACTAAATTCTTTATTATACAGTGGGATCCCAATGTTAAAGACCACCAATGAGATGGTTTTCTTTTGCCTTTTTACACTATACAGTACTTATTATTAAACAACAACTTAATGTCAAAAGAACAGTTTAAGGGAAATGTTTTAACATTTTTGCTTTGATGCAGCGCACACTCGAACTGACATGAACTCCACAAGTTTGTCTTAAAACATAGATCATCCGGTTTAAGAGTGTTCCACGGAGCATCTAGAAAATATTCTGAAAACTGTAAACATGGCCGGTGAATAGTGCAGAATCTTTTGAAAATAAATGTATTTAAAAAGTTATTAAAGCCGAGGCTTTTCTTTGTCCTTTTGTATGGAAATACGTTCAAACTATGTCATGTTTTCAGACTTTTGAACAGCATTCATATTTAAAGGGATAGTTCACCCAAAAAGGAAAAATTCACCATTGTGTCATTCAAACCTGTATGATTTTCTTCCAGGTGTTTTAAAGAATGTTGGAAATAAAACAACACTGGACCCATTGACTTGGTTTTGTGTCCATACAATGCATTTGTCCATTTCTCAAAATATCGACTTTTGTGTTCCTATACATGTTCTTGATCATGAATACTGTAGATTACAGAATTTTTATTTTCGGCGGGTAGTTTAGTTGCATTATATTACCGTGGTATAAATGTGTCTTTAAATGCTTACACTCTTAAAATGCTTAAAAAAAGAGTGCTTCATGATGCCATAGAAGAACCTTTTTGTCTAAATGGTTTCATAAAGAGCCTTTAACATCTGAAGGACTTTCTTTGTGACAAAAAAGATTCTTTAGATAATAAAAAAGTAAGAAAGAGATGGTTCTTCAAAGAACCTTTGATACAATGATACAACCTTTGATACAATGGTTCTTTGTGTAACCAAAAAGGGTTCTTCTATGGCATCGCTGTGAAGAACCTTTAAAGCACCTTTATTTTAAAGAGTGTCATCCTTATTTTACATTCATGCAAGGACAAAGTGAGTGGGTTTGGATTTGTCCTGATCGTTAATGTCAGAAACTCACAGCATTGCTTATTCAACAGGCTCTTGGCTTGACCTATCAATGAAAACCTTTTAGTTTTTTCCATTATAAAACTCAACGGAATGTGAATTTTCAACAATGCTGGAGGTGTAGAGACTTAATGGAAGTCAAGAAGCCGTGAGTAAAACACTGAGCTCTGTGACCATCTATTCTCCTTATGGCCTGAATTATTTATGATGATTCTCTGGATCCTGTCATTCTCCTGTCGAGCTTTTAGGCTTGCTAGTATTGCTTGTAAAACAAAGACTGTTGTGTTCCTGTAGTGCTGGAAACTTGGAAGCCTATTACCTGTTTTATGGAAAACAAGACATTTTTATACGAGTTTCTTCTTTAATGTTCCACTAAAATCCTAGCAGCATATGGAGCCTGTAATTTCAGAATGCTTATTTCTGAGCAAACTGCTCATTACAAAGGCTGTTTCTTCATACACAAGAGTGAAGGGCATGTTGGTATCATGGCATCACATGCCTGTGTAATAAACGCCATTCACAATCTTAAAATAAAGGACGAACATAAACCGATTGCAATCAGTCCGCATACTTTAAACTGTATTTTTTGCATTTGTTTATCAAATGGGACATGCTGCGACAGCTGTTGTAGCTCTTGCCGTTGCATTTAATCTCAGAATGGCTCGTCTAGTACTTGCAAATTGCGATACGAATTTGGGATCAGCACTATTTGCACGCCAGCGTGTGCATTAGAGCTATAGATCTGATGAGAATTCACCAGGGTCCTTGGCCTTGAAATCAAAATGCTTTTTGGTCAGTGTCCAGTAGAAGGCCTTCAGAAAAGATCTTCCTAGTGTTGTTTACATTCGGTGAAATGCACTTGAGACCACATGGATGCATCAATGTCAATGTATGTTGACATGTCTTTGTTTTTTTTTAAAGTGTGGAGAACTGGTGCAGCTACAGCTGACGGAAGCACAACCAAACCTCCTGGAGATCGGAAACAACCAGGATGAGACCAAAAAGCTTTTACAGGAACACGAGCAGCTTTTAACAAAACTGAAGGTAAACTCTAGAGCTTTGTTCTTTTGATTTTGACCTGTTCACCCAAATATGTAAATTCTTTCATCATTTACTCGCCTGTACGACTTGCTTTATTCTGCAAACCAAAAAAGAAGATAGATTGAGGAGGTTGGTAACCGAACAATGGCGGCATTCACTTTTATTGTATGGACACAAAAACCAATGCAAGTGAATGGGTACCACCATTGTTCAGTTACCAACTTTCTTTAGAATATCTTCTTTTATCTCTAACTGTAGTGTGAACCTGTCAAGTGTCAACCACAATGTTATGGATTCAATTCCCAGAAAACTTAAGTATCTGTTAGATGCTTTCATCTAACATTATATTTTTATAAGTGTGCAATGTACATATCCTTTATTTGTATAATCTGGATAGTTTTCTGTATTGTGTGTTTTTATAATTCAATTCAGTCTTCTTGGAGAGCCGTGTGTGATTTCTGATATTTCCGTTGATGGGTTTTGTTGTCACTGTTTCAGGTATCATTATAGCACCTGAACTTAAATGGCTTTTTATGAATCAGTTATTTAACTACAAGGTTTCATTTGAGCCTTGAAATGTGACTGTTTACAGGATGATTCGATTCATGATGAATCTTATTTAGATTTGAAGGGTAAGAATAAGCGATGTTATGGCTCTGAAACTAAGAGAAATATAAAATAATTCTCAACAGATGTTGCATAGTATAATAGGACATTTTGTACACTTTAATGATTCCAGATCCAAATACCTGGCTTTATATTTAGTAAAAGGGATTGTTTTTCAATCTTGCAAGGAGAGTTCACCGAATGTTTACAGAATGTTTCATAATTCAGTTATATGCATCTGCCAAGCAGATATTTCCAATCGGCTTGGTAGCTCTCAATTTTTCCAAGACTAGTTTACAGATTAAACGAAAGGTTGTGTACAAATATATTGGAGAACTGTGTTTTGTCAGATCTAAAACTTGCGAACGTTCTTTTATTTGTCAGAGAAATGAAGGGGGTGTTTGGGCTCTGCTGGAAGAGGCTGATAAAAAAGCGAAGGAGAAGCCGGGAGAAGCACTGGTGTATGAGGCCATGGCTGTCTCTCTCAGCGAGGCTTGGAAGACGCTGGTGAACCATCTGGAGAAGAGGAGATCTCTCCTGACTTTGGCTTGTCATTTCTACGAATGTGCTCTGGAGGTAACGGTGAAGAGATGCATTGATTTGTCAGAGAGGCTGAAGAATATACCAGCATCATAGAAGCTTTCTTGGTTCAGCTTCCTAAATTTTAGCTTTTTTGGCTTGCTGGGATGTCTCAAAAACTAAAATCCAAGCAATGGTGACATTTTCAAAACATATTAGTGCAATGGTGCAACATTTTTACAGACTTTAGCCCGAAACAAAATATGAAGTGTTATAAACAAATCGGGTTTCTCTTAACAATATAGGATATAAACAAGTCTGAGGGGGTTCAATGTGCCACACGACACTTTGATCTAAGCTTATCGCACTACACTGTATAGAATGTATTTGTTTAGAAATACAATGTATGCTTTTTGTTTTCACAGCTTTAAAGTAGGAAAGCAAAGTGCTATTTTATACTGACTAAACATTCAATATACAATGTTGTGTTACTTGTTTGGTTTATTTATCTAACGGCGGTTTCCGCTGATCCGAGGGTTGAATCAGTCACATTACTCATTGATATCAGCAACTCACTTCAGCTAGAAACAAAAGAAAGAAGGCCCTGATTCATCACCAGTCTTGTATTTTGGGAAATAATAACACATGTTGAGCATGTAAAAATTGTCATAATTTACTTGTTCATCCAAATCTGTGAACATTTCTTTATTATGATAAACACAGAGAAAGATATTTGGAAGGTATTTAGAAGATTTCTTGTAACCAAACAGTTCTTGGCCACCATTGACTACCATAGCAGGAAGAATGACAATGTTAGTCAATAGTGCCCCAATAGTGCTATCCTACATTCTTCCAGATAACTTATAATGTATGGATATTTTGTATTCAACAGAACAAAGAAATAAATAAAGCAACTTTTCCTGCTATGGTAGTCAATGGTGGCTAAGAACTGTTTGCTTTTAGCATTCTTCCAAATATCTTTCTCTGTGTTCATCCGAACAGAGACATACATACTGATTTGATTATAGTTTCATAATTTCACTACGATTTCAATCTTTGACACTCAGTCAATATTAAATATATCAAGGTTATATTTTCACATAAGCTCTTTACATTATGTAGAAAAGTTGAAATCTCAAAAAATATTTTTTAACAGGTTGGTTTTCACATGACTTGGGTCACATATTTGTTCTGCTGGTGACATTTCAACAGACATCCTTCCTGTTAAATGACTGTTATGATGATGTGCCTAGAATCATCTGCATTCATCTGTTGAAGGTTGCCGCTATTTTTTGTGTAACATGTAATTAAAAGCTGTCATTCACCAGCAGGTGGTCACGTAGAGGACAAACACAGTTTCCGAGCAGATGTTGAAAGAATGAAACTCAACTACATATTGTCATGTGATAATAATTGAGCCCCAACACATATAAAATATATACACTTTTCAATTTACAGTTTGCCATCAAGATTGATGAAGCTGAGGACTTTCAGAATGTTGATCCTGATCTGACTTCTGCAGACAACATGAGTGAAGTGATTCAGAGGCACAGTACTATTAGAAGAGGTAAGGACTTTACATTTATTCTGTTTGTAGTTTTATTTCTTAAGCACTTTACACAAGGTGCATTGTTGGAAAGCAACTTCACAGAAAATAACATAAACAGAATAGGAAATAGACCAATTATATAACATACAGGACAATGTGAATGTCAATGTTTTTGTTACTAAACAATGACAAAGGAACTTAAAGTCCCTGTGAAACGTAAGTTGCGGTCATTTTTACTTCCGTATTCTGACACATTTCTAAGTGAAAAGGCATTTCAAAAGGATACAATTAGTGGGCGGGGCTTGGGTGTTTCACTGCGAATTGATTGGATGTGTAAAACAGCTGTTGCATCGATTTTGAAATGAAACTTGAGCAGACTGACAGTTTAGTCAATGGATGCTCCGGCCAAGCTGTCTAATTTACATTATTTATGTTTGGATAGTAATTTCACGTTGGAAGTGCATTTTCAGATTCTTACTGAAGATTATGAGGGTACATGAATTTTAAAAGAAAATGACCCACATTGATAAGCTATTAACTATAAACGCTGGCATATTTCATGACAAATTTTGAGTTGTCATTTTGAATTTCACTGGGACTTTAAGTGCCTTCATGGTACTCTGTACACACAAACTGATAAAAGGTTAGCAAAAATATTGAAGTAACCTTTCGAACACATTTGAAAAAATTAAAACATCTTTCATTTACAATTAGTCATTTAGCAGACGCTTTTATCCAAAGCGACTTGCAAAGAGTTCGGGGAGCAATAAGCGATATGTCATAAAAGAGCAATCGTGAATATGTGAGCTTCAGTAAAGGCTGGACAATATATATCAGCATCAGACTGTCACTGCTGGTACCGCGCTTGGCGCCGTGCTAATAACCTTATTAAAAGGGATTATTCTAAGATTTACATCATGAATAATTGGAATATCCCCACAGACTCTCAGAATATCTGTCATATTTTTAGTAATAGGTTTACTGCAATGAAAAATAAAAAGCTTTTAGAGACGTGTGCTTTGTCACCAGGAATGTTGGAGAAGTCAATGTTGGTATTGAATAAAAGCCGTGAGCTGCTGGAATTTCTGAAGGACTTTCAGTCGGAACAGGCCCTGCGGTACGGCAGGGCTTCTCAAGGGGCCTGGAACAGCTTTGGAAAGGTTGAAGGTTTAATGGAGATTCTGCAGGACAGACGCAGGCAAGTGGACCTTCGCATGAGACGGCAACAGCGTGAGCTGGAAATGGTCCATCAGATTTGTCAATGGGAGCATAAGGAAGAGGAAGTAAGTCACCTTGATGGAAACAGTATTTTTATTATAATAGACTGCAAAGTCATCTTTACTGGATTTATTGTCACTCATTTAGAAGAGTGGTCATGTCACAATTATTTTTGAGATGAGAGTTTGTTGTACAAAGTTTTACTGAAAGCAACAGAAGAATCTGAAAAGCTTGTGTATTTCTAAAGATTTAGCAAAGTGAAATTTATCGTCACTGAAAACATGAAAATCGATGTGATGAGAGAATAAAATAACGTTCCAAACCTTTCACGGTCGTCTACAAATGTCTTGCCATTATGTATTGCACATCTTGGTATTGAAATAGTGTAATATACAGAGGGGTAATCCTAATAATATGTGTTATTTTACAGACTCTTGAACGGTAAAGGGTTTGCTTGCGGTCGCACTGCAAGGACATTTTGATGACCGGCAGTCTTTATAAAAATGTTGAGCTAAAATAACTGCCCAACATAGTCTGCATGCTGAGAGGTCACGTGCTTGCTTTTGATGCAAGCTAGGCACTAACTGCTCCCAAGGAAATGATTGAGCACTGATTTACATAACAAAACATTAGCTTGCCTTAAGCTTTTCTTTATTTTTGTGAAAAGCAACTTTTTTATACTATTAAAAAAATATACAATCGCTGAAATACATTTGTGCATGAGGCTGTTTACACAAGACCGTTTTCAACTAAAAACGGAAAACGTTTTATGCGTTTCAGCTGTGTGTACGTGGAACTTTTCAAAAACGTAAAAGGAAAAACATTTCAGTTTTTTATCGTGTAAACGTAAGATTCCACTTTTAGATTTGCTTATTTTTTAATATAAGCTATTTATTATTTATGCTTATAAAAATGCCTCGGACTTCTGGACTCAACAGTATTTATGAACTGAACCGGCTTTCAAAAGCACTTTATAAAAAAGGGTGCCTTGACTTTTAAACAGGTGACACGATGGTTAAAGGAAAATCTGACTTTATTCTTGGAAAACAATCAGCTTGGTTCATCCATGTCTGAAAATGAGAACTTTCTTCAGGAACACAAAGAGATGGAACGGAAAACCAAGGTACTGTATGATTGCTTGATTTTAAGGCGTAGTTAACCCCCCAATAAAATGGTAATACAATTTGGAATTTATCACCCTCATGTCGTTCCAAATGTGACTTTCTTCTGTGAAACACAAAAGTGGATTTGTTTCCATGCAGAGGAAGTCGATGGGGGTCCATGTTGTTTGGTTACCAATGTTCTTTAGTGTTCTAAAGAAAAAAAGTCATATGGGATTAGATTTATAATGACATGAGGGTGATTTAAAAATGAATTTCGGATGATCCCTTCAAATGTTTGACCCCAACATTCCTATTTCGACTTGATTGAAGCCTTATTGATTACTGAATTGTGTTTTTCATCTCTAGGATTGGAGTGTGCTGGTGGAAGGGTTACTACAACAAGCGTCTGAAATGCTCTCCACTAATGATTGCTCGGACCTTCAGCGCTTATCTGAGAAGAGAGAGAAACTAAAAGCCACACATGAGCAGTTCTCCAATCTGATGATGACTCGCCTGTCTCATCTGCAGGACAGCAATGCTTTTTACAGGAGTGCTAATAAAGTATGTAATGCAGTTGCACTTCACACGCTGTGGTTAAACTGTTGGTTTGAATAACTGAGCCACTTGAGCCCTCAATGCAGTTCTCTTCTGACCGCACTCATGTGTGGATGTCATTTTTGTTGAACGCACTGCCTCCTAGTGGGCATTTATATGGTGCTCATTATGAATGTGACATTTAAAGGGATAGTTCATGAAAATTCTCTCATTCTTTATGAACCCTTTGCATGTTCAAAATCTGTATACGACTCTTGTTCTGGGGAACACAAAAGAAGATATTTTGTTTCGGTGGTTTTGTTTCCATACATGTGAAGTCAATGGGGGCCAATGTTGTTTGGTTACCAACATTCTTTAAAATATCCTATTTTGTGTTCTGCAGAAGAAAGAAAATCATGCAGGTTTGGAATGACACGAGGGCGAGTAAATGATGAAAAAATATTCCTTTACTGTCATGAGTTAAAAAAAAAGACTAACAGGAACACACAACATATTTTCTTTAGGCATTTGAGGTGCTTGGAGGCATAGAGGCTGCCCTTAAAGAGTTGAAGACCAAATCTATGCCATTACAAGAGCTAGCTAAGAAACACGAAGAGTTTTCACGTTATATAAAAGAAGCATCCACAGAGTCACTTCAGAGAGGTCAGCTGTTACTGCAGAAGCTCAATCCACAAAGGTGAGAAGACAGAAAACAGATCTGGCAATGTGTTCAAAAATAACCCTTATCACAGCAGATTTCCAGATTCTAGGTTCTGTGGAGTGATAAAAGGATTTTGATGTTCTGTTAAGTATCAGGCATATATAGAGTGTGTGTGTGAGTTTGTTTGTGTGTTTGTTAGTGTTGGAGGGCTGCACAGGATGCTGGGATACATCAAAGAGAGAGTGGAGGTGCTGAATCGTGAGTGCCAAGCACACCGAAAGCTAACAGACAGAAGACATCAGGTGGTGTCCTCGTGTGAAGATCTTGTAGATAAGGTATAAAAAATATACAATTATAACTACAGGAATTATGGAATGATGTTATATTAGTGTCTTCAAAGAAGCTACTCGCTAGCCAACCTCTTGAGGTATTACACTGGCTGTCATATATTTCATTTTTTTCACGCTCAAGAATCACAATGTTTTCCAATTTTATTATCATACACAAGGAGAATACAATAACACGTTGAAATAAAAAATCCCAATGAAAGTCATTATTATTACTGTTTCAAGTATAGTATTCATTTCAAATATTTAAGGGGCGATTCACGTTTCGCGATGCGCATGAGGTGCGATGCTCCTGCTTTTCTAGGCACGTCGGCGCCGCATCGAGATCAAAACTAAACTGAGGTAGTGTAGGTAAACATGCCCAATTGCAATTGACTAACTTTAGATAACTTGTAGAAAGCAATTGTTCGATTTTCGCTTTAAGACACAGTGACTAAGGTGTTATGTACTTAGCCTTACTATTTTAATCCATTTAATTTGATCAGTGATTTATCTAAAACGTCTCAATCTGCAGGTTTCCAGCTGGATAAAGAAAAGCCACAGTGTTCTCTCAGCTAGTACAGAACCTGGTTCAACCTTAACCGAGGCTGAGGATGCACTTAACAGACACGTCAAGCTCCTCTCGCAGTCTCAGGTGATGCCACGATCGTACTCATCCACACTCCCTCTGCAATACGATACAGTTGAACTTCAAGCAAATCATGTTATTTCAATTTCTTAAATGTTTATTAAAGTGTCATAACTTAATAGCCACAAAATTAAAGCCAGCATATGGTACCTAAATCTGGTCTGTGCATCATATTTTTGTTTTGCAGGATGTCATGAGAGAATCGGAGGCTATAGCAGGTTTTATAAAAGAGCTACGGGGGCTGGAATCCCCTGAGACAGTCGAGTTGTCCAATAAAGCCTCGCTTCTGGCCGAAGAGATGAAAACGCTTGTCAGAAACATCTCAACACACGTGGAGAGTCTCAGACCCTATGTGGACTTTTTGCGCTCTGCTGATGAGGTATGGAAACACTGTTATTTATTCTCTGTTTGTAGATATTCTTTTCCATTACTCCAATTAGGATATTTCGTGCGATGTGACAGGTTGAGGAGCAGATAAGAACATTGCAGGAATGTTACAAGAACAAGCCGGAAGAAGAGGAGGAAAATGAAGGCACAGGAGCATCTATGAAGGAAATGTTGGATGTTAAGTGGCAGACTATGCTCCAGAGGTTTTTTACAATGCAGGATCTGGGCAACAATTTCATCAACTCCTCCAACATGGTAGGACACTTTGGAGGGTATAGAAGTGCAACACGACTACTGATAATGTTTGGAAACCTATGAGTTTGCAACCTAATATTTTTGTCATTTGCAGGTCAGTGGCAATCTGAATCTAAATGTTAAAGCAGCAGGGCATTTTGTAGAGGTACATATGGAGACACTAAGCAAGAAAAAATCTGAGTTGGCTGACCTGTGGACGTCTTGGCAACTTCATTATAGTCAGATAAAATCAGTGAAGAAGCAGTGGAAAAAATTCAAGGATCAGGTCAAAAAGGTACGTTTGTACACTTGTATTTTGCTAATGCACATTTCTAGTATATTCCAAGATACTAGTGTATCTGTGTTTTAGTCACTGAAAAAGCATCTAAAGGTATTTCAACGAAATGTAAGGTCTTGCTTTTTGGCTGATGTTACAAGGTTTGAGAGACAAAACTAACAATCAAATCAAATCTCTTTATGGTCTCACATCATAAACTCAAGTGTCCTGATGGTGAAATTCTTAGGTACAAGACTCTGTGAGATATGAAAAATGTACAATATACATAAACAACAATATACACAATATACAATAAATAATAGACAATTGTACGCAATATACAATACAAACATTTCCATAATATACACATAGTAAACTGTATTCTCAACAGACGTATAGATATATGTATAGCTTTTATATATAACCTGCAGTGATGTATACTGTTAGTGTTTTACTGTGTTGTTAGTGCAGAAGAGAAGATGGAGCTGTTCCAAAATGTTGGTCCATATTGATTTCATTTATTATTGAAGCATTTGTGATTTTGTTCAACAAAGAAATGAATCAACCTTCGTCTGATTTGTTGACTTCCTGCAGGTTCTTCATGATTTAAAAGCAATAGAGGAGATTTTTGCACCCGCATCTAAAGTGGATTTGGGGGGTGATGCTCAGACTGTCTCTAAACTACAAGAAAACTTCAACACTGCTAAGCCAGAGTTCCTGGTATAAGAAACTTTTCTGCTCTCTTTCTAATCTTATATTTGCATCTATAAGTAAGTAATGTCACTGTTTGAAAATATTATAGCGACTTAATGCAGAGGTGGAATTCCTAGTGAAGACTTCAGAGCTGCTGGCATTGAAAGGAATACCAGTGAAAGAGAAGAACGAGAGAGTTTCTGAGCTTCTTCAGCTGCATCAGCGTGTCAGAGATATGAAGAGAGAGTATGAAACCATTCTCAGCATGGCTGTCAAATTCCATCAGCTTTATCTAGAGGTGAGGTGCAAATTCCATCAGAATCCAATAAAAGCAATATTGAGGTATTGCAATGCATTTTTAAATTAGAATTGCTATACACAACACACCTTGTCATTCTGTTTTCATTCATTTGATGATCAAATAAAAGACATTAAAATACGAAATAATACAAAGTGAAAGTCAAAAATTGAGTTTGTTTCTCAGACTTTAAGGGATAGTTCACCGTATCTGTATCATTTTGTTTATTCTGCTGAACACAAAGGAAGATATTTGGAAGAATGTCAGTAACTAATCAAATCTCATCCCCCATTCACTGCCATAGTAGGGAAAATAAATACTATTGGAGTCAATGGGGGATGCAAATGTCTTCCTTTGTGTTCAGCAGAACAAAGAAATCGATCAGGTTTGGAACAATCTGAGGACGAGTAAATGATGACCGAATTTTCATCTTTGGGTGAACTTTCCCTTTAATATGATAAAAAGAAAAAAAATCACAATAACACTTTAGTATAGGGGCAATTCTCACTATTAACTAGGTGTTATTAGCATGCATATTGGTTTATTACGATTTATAAAGCACATGTTCTACATGAACGTACTCCACATCCCTAATCCTACCCAATACCTAATCCCAACTATTAATAAGCAATAAAGAGTTAATTGGGGAAAAAGTCGTAATTAATGGTTTGTTAATAGCGAGAATTTCCCACTAAACTGAAGTGCGACCAAAATGACAGATAATTCTCACTTACTGTAACATAACGATCACTGGTTTTTATTATAGTACCAGAACAATAAATTAATATTAGTAAAGGCATTAAGTAAATACCTAAGATTGATCATTGCTTTGCATCTTCTTTGTTTGTTCATGTTAACCAATGTAGTTAAATGAAATGATTGATGACTTAATTTATAAAGTTTTAATGTTTTTTTCCCAGCTTGATACCGTTTTAAAGGCAGAACCGGTGGTTGTGTTTAATGACACCAGTCAGGCCAGAACTCAGCTGACCCAGCATCAGGAGAGACAGAAGCACGTTTACCATCTGTACAAGCTCGCTCTCTCACTGGGTGCTGACATCACCAACACTGTACAGCAGTCGGTGCGAACTGTGCCATTTACTTACAGTATAGATTTTTTGTTTCATTTACCTTGTGGTGTTTTTTATCGTTCGCTATTGTGTTCTCCCTTTAACATTTTGCCACAAGAGCCTACTATTTATAAATCATTTAATATTGAAATATTTATATAAGTAAAAAATCCTGAAATAATATAATACAAAGATACGTGTTGCCGGATAAAGCAAGTGCTAAAAATGACATTATCATACCGCTTTAAGCGTCAGCTGGTGTTGTCAGTGCAGCGGTTACATGAGAAGCTGGAAAAGTTGGAGAGAGGAAGCACCAACTGGATCGCTGAGGCTAACAAGTGTGAAGAGAATTTACTGAGCAACGTTCACTGCTGTCTCTATAAGGAAGAGATCAGTGAGGTGAGTCATGTCTGTGTGTCAGTCACGATTACGAAAATCAATTACTAAGGTGATGAATCCCAGCTGGGAAAGAACCTGAAATAGATCCCCTGAATGATGTTCACTTGTCAATGTGATGCTCGAGCTTATCTTCTGGTTTCAAATGGTGATTATAATTTTCTGTACATTTTCCTGAATTCTTTCCCAATTTAGCAACACCATTTTGCATATTTGTTTCTACTAATTGGTTTCAATAAATCTTATTTTGCAGAGAAGTTTTATTATAGAAGTTATAACATATTTTATATGCTTTAAGCTGATGGATTTATTCAATACCTTTTAATTTTTCATCAAAGATTTAAGCTCAACCCTGATGTCTGTTCTTCTGAACTCATTTTTCTGCAGATCAAGGGCTCAGTAACACATGTTGCCTGGCTTTTTTGGTTCGCTCTTATTGTTCATCTATGTCATTATTTATGGCATGTCTGCCCTTGTTAAATTTAGCCTGTTGACAGGATTTATCTCTGCCTGCGGTGAGGGATTCCTCCATTTGTTCTCATCAGTTCTGATAAGACCGAGAATTCCACCCATATCACATATTTACCGCCCACCCCACTCTTCTAGTGTACAGAAAATCAGACCTCTTACATAGTTATTTGGTAACCAAGAGATCCGTATAGTATCATGATGTCCTTACCAGATACTTTTTATTCATGGTTTGTTAGTTTGGTGAAAGGCCCCATTTTTTAAAGTGAATAAATGATAAAAATCTGAATGTTCTGACAGTGTTTAAAAATAATAAGTAATCTCTGACTCCCTCTAGTGGACAAATCTCATCTGACGGATGAGTAGAAAGTTTTGTAAACAGCATTTAAAGTGATTCCCCCATAAAATGTAATTGTGTCATAGTTTACTCACCCTCTTATCATATCAAATCTGTTTGACTTACTTTCTTCCGCAGAACACAAAAGACGATATTTTGAAGAAAGTTGGTAACCGAACAGCACTGGACCCCATTCACTTCTTTTGAATGGACACAAACCAATGCCAGTTAACAACATTCTTCGAAATATCTTCTTTTGTGTTCTACGGAAGAAAGTAAGTCATACAGGTTTAAAATGACAAGAGGGTGAATGGTAAATGATGACAGAATTTTTATTTTTGGGTGAAAACATATCTGACTATCCACAGTATTTCCAATGAAGAAAGCGTTGAACACATGAAGCTCATGCTGTTGTATGAGTAAAACCAATGCTCTAGTTCAATCTCTATTCATTTCTCCTGTAGATAACATATCGAAAGCTTCTTAAATTAATATTCAAGCCTTCTACGTATATGTCATGAGATGCCACACTATTTTCATGCATGACTTCTGTGAGGCTTTAAATAAAGCAAGGAAAGGAAATTTCTAAAAGTAGTTGTATACTCTGTACACTCTGTACAACAAGTCAATCTGTCAATGCCGTGGTTTTATACAGTATGAGAATTTAAAACAAATTAGTTAATTTTGTTGTCATTTTTTACTTAAAGCGATAGTCCACCCAAAAATTTTATGAATAGGTGCAGACTCTGTTCAGTTACCAACATTCCTCAAAATATCTTCTTTTGCGTTCTGCTTAAAGAAAGAAAGTCAAGTCTCTGTTGAGTTGAGTGTTTTAGCATTTAGTCGGGAGAGCTGAGTTTTAACGCTATTTTTTTAAGTTTAAATGAAACATTATGGGATAGGTTTTGTGTTGGTGTTCTGAATAACAGTTGTTTTTTAGAACCTATTTATTTGATAGGAAGACATGATTTAAACTTCTTTTAAATATGGCATGACTCAATGTTATGTCTAATGTAATGCGCATGCGAGTCACCATATGTTGTCTAACATACCACTCTAAGCTCCGCCCAGTCATAAATATGCATGGATAAACAATCTGACATGTTGGCCTGGACAGTTGCTGCTGTCCGTCTGCAGGGGTGACTCTATTTCTCTTACCACCCATTCTCAAATTCACCACTGTCTACCGCTTAAAAAAGCTTTTATATGCTACCGTATGGATATGGATTCCAGTGTAGCTACGTTGGCTGATATTATATTATATTTTGAGTTTTTACAATTTAATTAAAAGTAAAAATTACCAATGACTAAGACTAAGTGATAAATAGTTGAACTTTGTTATATTTGCCAGTTTATTCTTATGCTAAGGCCCTGAGCCAAAGCTGCAGTAAGCCAATGGTAAATGTTAAGAAAGGGCAATTTGACTAAATTGTTAAGAGTCTCAGATTAAGCCTTGTGTTGTAACGCCTGCTGTTATAAGAGACTTTGGCTTGTTTTGTAACTTTATTAACCCAGAAATGTTGATTATGGGGTTTGTGCTTTCACACTTATTTCCAAAAGACAAATTTGGGCTTGGCACCCCACAGGAAAATAATTTAAGGGGAAAATGTTACGGAAACCATACTTTTCTGGGCTAGTTTATCCTCCTCTGGCATTACAAAATACATCCATATGTCCATGGAATACATCAAATATACTATTATATAATGTTGGCATGAAGGAACTTGTCAGACCGGATTTCTTATTTTTCTCGCAAACGGTCAGGAAACAGTAAGTTGGGCCTCAATCGGGCCATATTTCGCTCTAGAGTGCAGTAGAAGCTCCCTCTACAGCCCCCTGTTGGAAAAATCCAGTAGGACCGTTACGAGAGAGAGCTATATAACAGGGTCATATAACAGGACAGCAGCTGTCTTTGGGATGAAACTGGAGCTTGTCATTACGAGACCTAACACTATGGCAAAAGCCCAACGGGCTGGACAAAAATGGATCTGCAATATAAATCATACACTGGTCCAATCATTAATGCTTCTAAAATAATCCCCCTGGATCCCCTCTCTGTGAGATATTGACAGTTTGTTTAAGAATGATGAAAAATCTTCATGCGTTTCTTTTCCAAATGCTGTAATTCATACATAGTGACTTATGAAATAACCCATAAGTACCATGGTAAATCATATCAGTCATATGATTGCTTTGTTTGAAGTTTAGACCAACATTTGAGGAATCTATTTATCTATTAAAGTGCTTTTGGCCTTCAGTGTAACATGTTTCATGACTTTCACTTCATATGCATCATTTTGATAACAACAGCATATTTCTTGCTTATTTTTAGCTGAGAGAGTCCTTTAAAGATCTCAAGAAGAAATTCAACAATTTGAAATTCAACTACATGAAGAAAAATGAGAAATCGAGAAACTTAAAGGCTGTGAAAAATCAGATCCAGCAAATTGAGATATACATAGAAAAGCTACAGGTAATAGTGTTGTTTTCTTTATTGAGGTTTATTAATTCATCACCCTGGAGTGTTGAAATCATACAGATTTACTGTCTCTTAACCTGCAGAAGACTTAAACTATGTACATTATAGGACTATAATACGGAACACAGTATGTATAATTATCACTTTTGGTATTCAAATTTTTCCCTGTTCCAGGTTTTAAAGAAGAAGCTACAAGTGTTTACTCAGAAGGTCTCAGGCAGCTCTGAGAAGCATTTCATTGGCAACAGTCTCAGAGAGATTGAAGATGCCTCAAATGAGCTGCTAAGACAGGTGGGCGACTTTGACAGGACCGCGGAGGAATACAAACAAAACCTGGAGATGAATGTCAAACTCCAGCAAGCTTTAGAGGAGGTGAGGATTTACTGAAAACATCTAATGACATAATAAGAAAAGTAACAGGTTCATCTTGGTTATTTCCAGTCGGTTGGAAAACATTTTGTCTTTAAAGTGCTTTAAAAGAAACAATATTTTTCAATTTGTAAAGCATTATGACAGTGAACTGGCTAAAATAAAAATCTCTCCTCTCCCTTTTCCTTTTGAATGCAGTACAACTTTTGGTGTGATGAAGCAAGCTCCACTATCATACGTGTGGGGAAATATTCGTCCCAGTGTAAGACTAAAGAAGCAGTCAGCAGTCTCTACAAACAGTTTGAAAAGTTTATGTGGCCCACGATACCGCAGCAAGAGGAGAGCATTAACCAGATCACAGAGCTGGCGGTACGGTTACATGGTGAGAAAGTGATCCGAATTCATTCTGAAATATCTGCCGTTGTATTGTTGACCACCCTTCATCCTCAAAAAAATGTAACGAAGTTTTTTTAATAAAGGCGCTGAAGAAGGGAAAAAATATATGGAGAAAACCATCAACAAGCACCATGAAATTGTGGAATCGATAAAAGAGCTCTCAAATGGACTGCTGGACCTTGAGGCCAAACTACAGGTAAAGATGAAAACACTAAACACATTGAAGCAGTTTGAACACACTTGTTTACCTCCAAAACATTTAACATTTACAACAATTTGGTGCAATTGAGTGTTTTCATGATACTAAATGTATTTCCTATGTACTGTTTTCACAGTTACAGATGCTGAAACAACCTCCGACACCTGAAGACAACAACAAACGGGACACTATCGATACTGTAAGAATAAAAAAGGTGTTTTAACTTGCAGTTGCAAGCATTTCCTTTTATTAACGCTTACTTTATTTCACAGCCCGAGCAAAAGGAAAGTGGTCATACGCCTGAGATGACAGGTCCCCACTGTACTAAAGAGATACCCATCAACAAGAAACCTCAGCTTCGCAAGACGAGGAGTCAAGATTTGGCTGACAAACATCATCCAGAGCATCAAAAGGTGTCAGAGACCAGAGTTAAAACCCAAGAGGCGTTTTCCAAGACGAGCAAGGTGGAGACCATCACATGCAAATCTACTGTTGCGAGGAGAGAGGAAATGCACACTACCTTCTCTCACATGCACATGGTGAGCCATTCCCCCATAGAGAGAGATAAGAGGAGCTGCATGCTGCAGCAAACCAAGAGAGACTCCCAAGAAACCCCACCTCCCCCACCACCTCCACGAGATCCAGGCCTATCACGACCTGGCATCAGAGACATACAGAAGGTATGTTTCAGGGTGCAGATAAACAGTTCTGCTCAGAGGGCCGACTATCAGGGCATTAGCTGTCATAGAAGTCATTCTATGAGCCTTTTCAATAGAAACTTCATATGTGTCTTACTCCTCATTTACCCATCAGTTATTTCACTATTATTTTAAAGAATTTTCAGATTTCACACTTATGCTGGGGCCACACCCAACGATAATCGGGCCGATTTCTCCCCTTCCGACAGTTTTAGGTGAAGTCACGATGATGTGTCCGGCTCTAAAGATTATCTTATCAGATTTCCCTGTGGTGTGATGTGTGTAAAGAGTGAATGATCCTGATTGGAAGAACATCGGAGCCGCCCGACAACGAATATGAAATATTCAACATGTTGAATATTTACGATCAGAAATCCTGATGTGTGGGGGAAACCCCGAGGACAAACGCACAAGAACTCTGTTGATTGTCACAAATCAGAAAGCCAGCTGACAGAAGTATAACAACCGTAGTTTTCACTTCAACAAATCCTTTTCTTTATTTCATCAATTTTCTGTCAAAAGCATTACAAACACTATCATCGCAATTATAGATAATTTCAATGAAAAGCAGGCTATGTTCAAGTGACGGTCGTGGTTGGAGTCCGAGTGTGCGGATGCTTTAACGTGGAACAGAAAAAGTAGGTCCAGTGGAGTTGAGCCAGTAGACTCTTTCTGGTGATAATGTCAGCAGCTATTTTTTACAAAAGTGTATTAATACTGTGAAGACATAAATACCACAATATTTAAGTTGCAATAAAATGATATCTAGTGCTGTGCCACCTTAAATGCTTTAGACGATGCTGCTTGAGCACTTTCTCAACGATGATTAATATTTGTATAGGTTATATGTACACATTTAATTATATTGAACACATATTTAATAAACAAAGCTTACAGTTCAATAATAAATAACTCAGGAAATCTCGCAAATTCTCTTCAGAATGTGTTCACAGTCACGACTCTGTTGGTATGTGGTGTGCTCACGGTCCACCACACATCATAGGAGCAAAATTATTAAATATAGGATTTCTTCTCCTCATGTTTGTGGTTTCACCGTTTAAAACTCTTATACGTTTTAAACAAATATTTTGGTGTGGCCCCAGCATGAGGCAGTTCAGATATTTTGATGGAAACAGAAAACTGTTGGTTTTCTGTCCATACAATAGAATAACAACAAAAGAAAGTCATACAGAGAGAATGAGTAAATGATGACAGAATTTTCATTTCGGGGTGAATTAAAGTCTAAAAGAACTGCTTCATATAAATTCAAATGCAAAAAACCTCAACTGTGCAGAAAAGTAATAATCAGACCGTTTATCTAAAAATATATATTATCTAGGCTGTAAGTTTTTCACATTTTACAGAACAACCAACAGGATTTAATCCACATTCTCTGAACCACCATGTTGGGCTTGCGTGTTTTATTTCAAGTTAAAATGTAAAATATTAATTTCATTCTATAAATATCGTATTGGCAGTAATATTGTTATTTTGTGTTACACAGCACACAGTGTTGAACATTTCCACTGATTGTTGGAAAAGTAAAGTTAAAAATGTAAACAGTTTGGATAATAAGGAATATACTGCCGTATATTGTTTTATTGAATGTGTCACATACAATGACTCTGTTTTATTACCAAAGCTGATGGAATAAAATGATTGACATAAAAATATGTATTATAGCAAAATCATGAAACATTTTCTATACAAATATTCAACAATATTTGTTTTCACAGTTTTCTCCTTGGTTGTGTATGTTTTATCTCTATAGACCGCATGTCATCACTCTTTAGAGGAGGAATTTATTTTACATGGAACACCCGAATCCGCAGCTCCACCAGGAAGTGTACCTGAATGTGACTTCCACCCTGAACTTCTCACAGAGGAATCGCTCTCCAACGACGAATACGAATGCACCTCCCCAGACGACATCTCCCTGCCTCCGTTATCCGAGACCCCTGAATCCAACATCGTTCAGTCTGAAAATGACATGGACGATGGCTACTGCGTGAGCTCTCACAGCCTTCGTGTAAACCAGTTCAGCCACCAGTCCCACAGCCAGCACGGCGACGCCGTCCACCAGAAGCGGGAGTGGATGCCAAGTCAGACCGAGAGCAACCCTTCTCCCACCATGGGTTCGGGTGCCAGGTTCAGAGCAGAATCGTCATCTTTCGTTCAAAGCCCTCTTACAGTTCCAGCTCCTAGTCTCATATCCAACACCCTCACCAGCATATTAAAGAGCAAATTTGCCAACCCACCAAGCAGCGTAACTGAATGCCACAAAACTCTTTATTCTGTGCATGAGAGTCGTACAGAAACACAGCAGTGTGTGCATGATTCCAGTACTCAGTCCAATAACATGCATGCTAACCCATTAACTGCAGATCCGGACTCGGATGTTTGCAAGCCCACAGCCATCCGAGAGGAAATCAGGCTGGCATCTTCTAAAAAGGTTACTGGTAACCTGGCAGCTGGCTCGGGTCCTAACTTCTCCAAACCCTTGTCTAATGCCACAGTTATGGAGGGATCTCCGGTGACCCTGGAAGTGGAAGTCACTGGATTCCCTGAGCCTACATTAACATGGTGGGTAGCTTATAACAAGCTTGATCCATAAATGATTGCTGAACACTGTTATATCTTCTGTTAAATCGGAAAACATGCTCTGTGTAAACGTTTAATCCTATAATCAGATTTGAACAACAGACATAACCAACAGACATGATTATACAGTAACACATTTTCACATATTTCGCATGAAACAGGTTTGTCTAGAAAACCATTCTTTCCTTTTCATTTTGATCTGAAACACTTGAAATACTATAACATGGGAAACATGAATGTTGTTCCATGCAATACATTTCTATTATACTAACATTTGAATTCATACGTTCCAAGTTTTTAACCTCTACACCTAATTTTTTTCCTTCATTGCGTGTGTATTAATATGTATTTTTTGCTGTGGTGTGACTGTGTGACATAACAATTCACTCTTTGCTTCAGGTTCAAGAATGGACACACACTGGCCAATGATGAGCACATAGAACTCTCCCATAAAGAAGGCAAGCATGCTTTGTACATTCAGAGCGCTGCTGTGACAGACTCTGGGCAGTACACGGTCACTGCTTTTAACTTGGCCGGTACTATCACCTCCAGCTCAATGCTACAGGTCACAGGTAACAACAGCCCCGACTTTGACGTTCTCAAACTGGACTGGCACACCTGCTTTGGCACTCTGTGTTTCTTCTTGTGGCTGCTCTACCTGCTTCTGTTATAACGGACACGGTCATTAACGTACATGAGGAAAAGCACACGGGTGTGAATTCTTCACCGGCCAATTTCCACATGTCACTTAACCACTGGTTTGCACATGATTAACTGTTCTTGGTCTAAAAAGTATGCACACTTTTTCGCTATTGGGTTGAATGAGGTGGATTTTCATCTGTAGGCCTACATGGTACAGTTTGCTAACCGTGTGCTGGTAAAACACATGTTGTAATGTGGTGGTCACGTAACATAAAGTGTTTCTTTCTAAATAGGTGCTGTCCGCTAATATTTGGGTGGATGACTGATAAACAAGGGTCTACATTGTAGAATGTAATGGTAATACTTGGGGCACCAGGAAAAAGCAGAAGTTGGAACTGTTGAAATAACAGTTTTGCAACAGGAACTCTTCGACCCGATGGTGGAAAAGGTGCTACAGTATTATGATACAAAACCCTAGCACAAAGGTAATAGCACATGGGTAGTTGATATGAGGTTATTGTTGTTGTTGTGAACTGCAGTATGAAAAGCTAAACATCTTTTAAACACAAATCTTTTTCATTATGCACGCTGCATTTGTGAGCTCTTAATAATTGAGAGACTATAATGGAAAATGTCCTTTGAAATAAATTTGGCTGGTCCATGTACTTTAGTAAGGGAAAAATCAATAAAAATGTTAACTATTCACAAGACATAAGATGAAGACTTTTGTTTCATCCAGATGTTAAAGGGATAGTTTTATCATTGTCGTCATTTACTCACCTTCAGGTTGTTCCAAACCTGTATACATTTCTTTGTTCTGATGAACACAGAGAAAGATATTTTGAAGAATGCGTATAACCAGACAGATTTTGACTCCCATCGAAGGAAAAATAACTTCATCATTATTTTTGCTCTGTTGATCACAAAATAAGACATTTTGAAGAGTGTAGGACAGCAAACAGTTCTGGTGAACTTTTGAATAACATTGTATATTTTCCTACTATGGTAGTCAATTGGGGGCAACATCTTTTTGGTTATAAGCATTCTTCCAAATATCACCTTTTTAGTGATATATCCCTATAGCAGAATTTTCATTTTTGGTCAAACTATGCCTTTAAATAAAAAATGTCCAGCCATGCGTCACCTAGGCTATATATTTTTATTTTGAAAATAAGACTGAAACAGTAATATTTTGTTAGCATGAACCAATTGAACATGTATTGAATTAGTCTATGCTTTGTCTGAGTACATTGGTAATAATGGATCTCTGTTTTGTCTTACGCCATGCATTACAAACATCACTGTTTATGTAGCCCTTGTCTGGTCTTTTTATTTAAATTTACACTTCCAAACTAACAAAATTTGACAATTTAAATGATTTATTTTCAAAATATTTGGGTGTGTTTAAAATAATGTTAAACAGGTTTTTGATCTTTGCTTTTACATGTATTTCATTATGTATAGAACTAAATAATTCGTTATTTTCTTTATTCTTCATGCTTTTCAGTCATTTTGATTCTAGAACATTGACTTATTTATCCTGATGAAAACAAATTTTTAAATTAGTTTAAAATTGATGGTAAAATGCTTTGTGGTTAAAGTGCAGTTAACATACAAATGGGAGGGTAGCGAGTGAGGATCATTGCAGGAGGGGCGATGTCATCAGCATATCTTCAGCTTCGAGAGATTCTGAAATGTGACTTTATTATAATGTGTACTTAAATGTTTCAAGTTTAATCTTAAAATTATTAATATTTTCTGTTGATAGACACTAATAAAGAGTTTTGGTCTGACTGCTAAGAAATAACTAAAACGTATGATTTTATATTAAATGTCATTATATAGTTTATATTCTTTGCCATTCTTAGAAAGCTTCTTAGTACTATCCCCTAGATTTCTTTTACATTAAAACACTTCATAATTTGCATTCAGTCATAGCAGTAGCCTAGTTAAAGCTATTTTATTTGATATCGAGCGTTTGGCTCACAGTGACAGACACGAGAAACCAAACACTACTCTCTTTATCTCAGTAAACCCCATTTGCTTACAAATGTGTCAATGTATCATGCATGGCTGGCTGTGAATAACACATTTGTACAGTACGAGATTATTTATTTACATCCGCCATGATTTATTCTTTGAGCAGAATTGTATAAAAAATATGGTTTGGTAAATCATGCAATATCAACATGTGAAGTAAAACTGCTTTTATCAGGCTACTTATGAAACTTACTTTTGATCAGAGGCAAAACTTTACCAAAATTAATAGGACAAAAATGTTAAAAAAAATCAAGGTGATTGTTGGTGTTGGGCATGTTACTGTTATCACACAGCATAACTCGGGCCTCTCAGGTTACACTTTTGCTTCCACAACATGTCGCCTCACTGAGAAGGTGTCTGGAACGTGATTTCTCACCCTGTTCTGTCTCACAGATATGGGGAAACGCTCGCCAGTCCTTTATATTTCAGTCTTGTTTTACAGTCTTGTTATAGTTTTTATTGCTGTTTAACAATAAAGACAGATTTGTGTGAAACAAAGCACACATGAAACCGTTCTTGGCCACCACTAACTGCATAGTAGGAAAAATGTCTCTATGAATTTCTTTTTTCTGTTGAACACAAAAAACTGTTCTGGGTCACTTTTGACTACCATTGTAATGTTTCCTAGTCAACGGTGGCCAAAAACTGGTCACAAGGATTCTTCAAAATATATTTCTCCTCGTTCAGAAAAGGAAATGTTTACAGATTTGAAACAGCTCGAGAGTGAGTAAATGATGACAGAATTTTAATTTTTGCGTGAGCTGTCCCTTTAACAAGGCACAAGTGGTGTATAACAACAAAATCTTTGTTGTCTTTTAAGTAGAGATTTGGTAACCCAAGGTTGAATTATTAATAGGCATATTGATGCTGATCTTTGTGTGTAGTGCAGGAAATTATAAAGGAAACTGGTTTTCTCAGCGCATAGGTTCACTCCCTACTTTCACACCACACTGGGGGTACAAAATGTATTAGTGGAACAAGAGCTCAGGTCACACTGCACTTATCCTCAAGTGCTCTTCCAGAAAGATACTGAGGTTGCAGCATGTGGTGGGTGCCAAGTGGGTAAAACAATGTATATGCATACAGTTTTATTTATTGATATGTATATATAAATCTATCAATTGATATTCATATATTTGTACGGAATTGTAAAGAAATACACTGCCCACTGCTTCATGGGGCTCATATTGTGAAAGAGAGGTTCAGGGAGCATGAGACACATGGATTGGCCACCACAGAGTCCACACCTTAACCCCATTGGGATTCTTTGGGAATTTGCGCAGTGGTCCGACTCTCCCATCATTAATACAAGATCTTGGCAAAAAATGAATGCAACTCTGGATGGTAAGAAATGTTGTGACATTACAGAAGCTTATCGAAAAGATGCCACGGCGAATGTGTGCTGTAATCAAAGCTCAAGGCGCTCCAACTAAATATTAGAATGTGTGACTTTTTATGGATGGGGAGTGTATCATTTAATTCAATAGGGTCCAAATGGTTAAGAGCACTATAATTTTTTTTTGCATTCTTATTTAATACAATTGTATTCATTTGTATACAAAATATTTTATTTTAGATGTATTAGCATTTTATTAATCATTTTAAGAATCAACAATCAATAATTTGTTTAAATATTTAATATAGAAACATATTTTACGTGCCACTTTTTATCACCAACACATTGATTTTAGCATGGTATTTCACCAGTGTTTGTAAAATTGAACTCGACAATTGAATGAATAACCAACAGTTGTGTGCATGTGCTTTTCAACAAATAAAGCCATCATGATGGCCACTGACTCCAATCCCGAAGTGTGTAACAGTAATAATAATTATAGGATTTGTTTTTTGGTCAAATTGTTGAGCAATTCTCTTACAGTCATTATTGTTGCACATTACATTTTTTGAGCTATTTGTATTACAAAGCACTTAAAACAACTACTTGAATATTTAAAAGATCTTAAACCAAAATAAACAACTGAAAAAAGCTAGTTTGACATTGTTGTTGTTGTTCAGTCTTTGCATTGATGATGATGAAATGATGGATTCAAATTTCTCCAATAAGGACAAAATGATCCTACAATTAAATTCTTCATTGACTCATAACTACAATAAAAAATGTAATATTTCATGGGTAAAGTTCCCACGGGTAATTGATAACAATATAGTTATATACAGTATACTATATATATATATATAATAAGAAAGATACATTTAACTTTTTAAAATATTTCTATTTGCTTCATTTAGTCATCACAGTATAGTCTAAAGTTAACTCCACGGCTGCAACTTGTCATACATTCCACCCTTACATGTCACTGCCTATCTTTAACATATTCCCCTATCCGTTTTAGTTACAGCTGCAAATCAACCACAATACTAAAGTTCAGAATCATAAAATGTAAGTCAAAAACACAATGAATCGTTTCAGCTTCACTTTACAGATAAACAAAAGACAAACAAGTGGATTAATACCATCTTGTGATCTGGTCTGGAGACATTTATCTCATCTATATCATGTGTAAAAAAGGGGGTGGGGGGGTTGACCCGAAGCCTGAGTGACAGTGACAGCCCTTCACCCCATTTTGTTCCACACTAACTGGGCATCATTGATGATCTTACTCAAATTAATTTACGAGATAAAACAAACTAGGCTTTGACACTTCTTGATGGGCATTTTCCTGTTTCTTGAAGGGTTGGGGGATGGTTGGGGGTTTCGGCAACTGTGATAAAGTGTCCTGGGTTATGTTGAGTAAAATGGGTGACAGGTGTGATGTTGCAAAATGGCCACAACCTCCCATGATGCCTCAAGAGGGCTGGCCAACTGGGCATGGCAATGATGATGCTCACTAGTCAGGGGGTATATAAAGTAAAAGCACCATGTTAACACTTTTGAGCAGTTGGAGCATTCCCAGCCTTGCCTCGGGTGTAGGGATTGCAAGGGAAAAAGCAAAACTACACGGCTAAAATCCTGTGTAGTTTTGTTTTTTGGGATTTTCCGAGGCTCAACCGTTCTCACTCAGTGTTTTCTGAATTCATATCGGGATAAGGACTTTTTCAGAAGACAAACCACTTTGGGCTTCGCCCCTTCAATTCAAGGCACTCTTGTGGATACAAGTAAGTACGCTTTGTGCTCTTGTACCCATGGGCCTTTGCAATGCTTTCTAATTGTGCTTTGTTGTGTGATTCTAACGATAAAGAGAGCAGCAATGTCAAAGCTGATATACAATTGAGATGTTTGATGGAAATGAGACTTGTATTGAATAATGTGAATGATTATGAAGACATTGACATTAAGAGTTTTAGTTTTTGAAGGTTATTAAATGGTGCTATGATTTAAGTAATGCCAAGAATAGCCTGTGATAGCATTAGAGTGGTGTCTCAGCTGGGCCGTGATGTCTTTTTAAGGGAATCAGCAGCAGAGATATCAGTTGCACATTCAGCTATGTGCCACATGGTGTCTGTCAATCAAGCTTAGTACAGACTATTTTTAGAAGCTGCCTTTTGTGACAAGTTTTCGTTTGCATGGGTGATTTGTTACAGTGGAAATAGATTTTATTGAACAGATTGGTTTTAAGAAACCTCAGTCTTGGTGGTTTAACATTTTGAGGGTGATTTAACAAGTTAATTAAAGATGTAAAATAAAACTTGGAAAAACAATGCATAACTTTGAATATGCTGCTCGAATCTTTGGCCTCACCTCCTGATTTTTGGACGTTGTTTTGTTTTCCAACTCTTGTTATAACAAATAATAAAAGAAGGATTTTTACGGACCATAACTTGACCTATCTTAAAATGTGCAAACAATACGGAAGTGTTGATGTGCTTGTGTATTTTGGAGCAATGCTAAACAGATTTTTTTCCTTTTTTATTTGTTTTTTTAATTAGGCATTAAAATGATTAACAAGTATTAAAACTTCTACTACAGTATATGCGAGCTAACTACACTGTTCACACTAAGTTTCTTTTATCGAAATGAATTGTATTTAAAATATGAAAGTATTAATGTATATTAGTCATTGTTGTTCTTCCTATTTTAGGTAAAGGTCATCTCTCACTGCCTGTCAGCCATTTTTAATTCTAAATATAAACCAGTTATCTTTTTCATTTACGGTACCTTTTTATTCTGAGTCAAGATTATATGGTTTCATTGCGAACAATGCGTCTGTGAACTTGAAATGAACACTACTTTGCATGGTTTCAGTTGTTTATTCAGAAGTGTATTTTTTGTTGTTTATTCAGAAGTGTATTTTAAGGTAATTCAAATCACAGATGATCTTGTGATAGAAGATCAGATGATACAGGTCCATCGGACTGAGTATGTTTTAACTGAATTATGCATCATGCCAGAAAAAGAGCCAGGGATACCAGTTGTTACTGTCATGTCTATGAGCTGTTAGTTGATACCTAGCCCAAATGTTTGGCCTAACACCCAGTGGAGCCTTTGATTTCCCAAGTGTCAGGTCAACCAGATTTCAACCAGTTGGTCAGGGATTACCAAAATGATTACTTGGTTTAGAAGCAACTTAAAATATATTTTTTATCCTTTGTGTCTTGTGATTTCAAAAATGATGTGAAGTTATTTGCAACTTTATTCTGTTTTTATTCAGGGTGCCTTCGAACATGGCAACAAAGGCACCAACATTTACACAGCCGCTTCAGAGCGTTGTGGCACTTGAGGGTAGTGCTGCAACGTTCGAGGCTCAAGTTAGTGGTAAGAATGTTTCCCACTTTGCCATTCCACTATCCTAACGTATAACTCTTAAAATACTGAAGACTGGTAACAGTTTACCTGAGAGTAAATTAGCAACAAGTGTTGAACAAGTTGAAGGTCCAATAAAAATAATTAGTGCATATTTTTTCTTTGAACGTGAAAATTTGGGTGTGAAGTTTTCAAGTGCTTGTCTCTTTGGGGGGGGAAGCAAGAATAATTATTTTACTTATGTTACATCCATGAACCTACTTGCAAGTTACAGTAGTTGCGGAAAACCTCTGATTGGACGTAAATCAATGCAGTACAGGATGAGTCATCAATATTTTGATCCATTTCCTGAAAAATATTATTAATTCAAAATTAACATATCTGCTAAAAGATAAGTTTTGTCAACTAAGAGTAGCCTACATAAGAGTATGCTACCATGGCTTAAAATCGAATGAACATGGACTAAAATTACAATACCAATTTTTACAGCATTTATATAAATGTTTGCATAGCTTAACAGAATTTCTGTTGCATTCAAGCAAACTAATCAAATATTCTATCACCTGCCAATCGCTTTTTGTTAATTTTCACAAATTTGACTACACGTTATCTATTATTAGACATGTTTGTCCCAGTATTTCCAGAAAAGGTCAAACAGTTGACATTCCCTTATTAGATTTAACCCACGGAAACTGTAGAAACCATGTTTTTAGTGCATTAAAACCATTTTGTTGTTCTATAACCGCAGTTTTACAACATATGCCATGGTTAAACTCTAATTATTGTAGCAAAACCATGGTATGGTAACCAATAAAAATACTCCAGTATACTTTAATATTAACTATGGTAAGATGTATAAACACTAGTATCTAGGAATTTTAGTACATTGTACTATAGTAAATTCTAAAGTATACTAGGCTACTGTATCTTCTACTGTTTTTTTAGTTCAGTTTAAAACTACAAAATAATATATTATTTTGCACAAGTTAATATCTTTAAGCATACTTTAATGTAGTGTTTTGTTAGTATTAAATACGTGAACTGCAGTAAATTGCAATTTAATTTCATGTGGTAGCCATATGTTTATTTAAGTTTAAATGTGGTTATTTTCCTAAGGGAATACTATCCAATACAAATTTTTAAGTTATCAATAACCAATATTTATTAGTGAAGGGAAAAGTAATAGCTATTTACGAATACCAAAACTGAGGTTTTATCATGACAAGCTTTGCAACACATTTAACGTCTCCCCACAGGTAATCCAGTTCCAGAGGTGAGCTGGTTTCGTGATGGCCAGGTTCTTACTGCTGCCGCTCTGCCCGGCGCTCAGATCTCGTTCAGCGATGGCCGCGCTGTTCTGATGATCCCCGCCGTGACAGCCGCACACAGTGGAAGATTTTCTGTCAGAGCCACCAATGGCGCTGGACAAGCCACTAGCACAGCTGAACTGCTTGTTACAGGTAAGCTACTAATACATTGTGTAAAGAAGTTCATTGAACCAAATGAAACTGGCAATTTGCTGCATTAGAGGCCGATCCATACAACATACAGTTGAGCGAAATGTCATACAAAATCACAGTAGCCTTAAAGCTTCATACCTGACCAAGATGTTTCAGCAGTAACCGTGGTACTGGTAAACTAGATGTATTAACATTGCTAACTTTTCCCGCCGTTCATTCCAACATAAATACTGTGGTAGTTAATTGATATCTTTGTAGGCCTACTGGCTTTAAAAACGAATACAATGCCTGTAACAAACGCTGTTGTTGAACCTACCACACTAATAATGTTAATGTACTATACGTTTAATTAATTCACTATGAAACTACAGAAAACTGTTGTATGCATTAAACCAAGTTTAGTACTTCTATAATAACTTGCAGTAAACTGCAAATTGTACCATATTAAAGTGTACTAGTACTATATTTCTATGGCTTAGGATAAATACACCTAATCAAAACACCTAATAAAAATGATGACACACAATATGTTAAAATGATACCGTAATTGTGATTTTGGCGCCGGTGGTTCAGTGCACCGTTGCTCAATAACACCATGGATTAGAATCCTGGCTCGTGGTCCTTTCCCAGCCCCTCTACCTCTCTTGCTCATCCCACAATTTCCTGTCTCTCTACACTGTAGTGTCAGGCAAAAAAACTTAAGAAGAAATTGTCATAATAAAAGTCATACAGATTCAGGATATTCAGGAAATAATGTTTATTTAAATTGACTATTTACCTGTATTTTCAGCTGAAACTGCACCACCAAATTTCATTCAAAGACTACAAAGTATGACAGTGAGACAAGGAAGCAAAGTGAGACTGGACGTTCGAGTGACAGGAATCCCTACACCTGTGGTGAAGTTCTACAGAGAGGGAGCTGAGATTCAAAGCTCTGCTGACTTTCAGATTGTTCAAGAAGGAGACCTTTACAGTTTGCTGATCGCTGAAGCTTTCCCCGAAGATTCAGGAACTTATTCTGTCAATGCATCTAACAGCAGCGGACGTGCTACCTCGACCGCTGAGCTTCTAGTTCAAGGTAAGATTTAATACAGTATGCCTGGATATACTGTAAATACATTTCAGATACACAGGGGTGTCCAAAAGCCTGAGACCACTGGTAAAAAGTTTTTGATTTAATATGTTTCATTTGATAAAAATTATTATTATAGCAAAATTATATTAGCAATCTGAAATAGATGCTTCAAATTGTATTTCATTTTTGATCTACAGGAGAAGAGGAAGCTGTACCTGCCAAGAAGTCAAAAACGATCATTTCATCCTCTCAGATTTCACAGACCCGTCAGACTAGAGTGGAGAAGGTGAGCTTTTTCCAGAATGCATCACAATTGTCTGCTTTTCCCTTTTGATCACATCTTTATGTTCTCTCGACAGAGGATGGAGGCTCACTATGAGGCCACTGCTACGATGCAAATGCAAGTAGAGGGAGGGGTTGTGACCCATCAGTTGGCACATAAGACCCCACCCCGTGTGCCCCCTAAACCAACCTCGAGGTCCCCTCCTTCACAAATGACTAAAGTGGGAGGTGCTCGCCAGCAGTCTCCCTCTCCTGTGAGGCATGTTAAGGGTCCGACGCCCGCTCATGTCAGGTAATGTGTCTAAAGTTCTCAGATTTAGATATATTATGTGTAATAAAAAAAATATTGACACTCATATTTGATGATAACTCCAAAGTACTGAATAGACAAGATATTGAAGTCAAAATTGAAAAACTATTTTGAGATAAAATCAAAGAATGTCAATTTTTATTGATGTGTGTAGTATGAGAGAAAAAGCTTAGAAGAATGAAACTTTCTTTCTTCTATTCTGGGTGATGTGGCTGTGTTTTTTTTAAGCAAACTTCATGCATGTAGGGCGATAATTCCGGCATCAGTTATATAAATTAGAACTTGAAAAACGTCAACAGAATCATTCTTTTTTTTAAAGTAAAGTCTTAAAATAACCTGTTTCTTTTTTCACATTTCAGATCTGTGTCTCCCTCCACAAGACTGTCTGTTTCCCCAATCAGACCAGTCAAGTCTCCTGTGATGACCCGCAAACAAGTCACATCGACCACTGAGGTCCTGCCTCCATGGAAACAGGCAGGCTACGCTTCAGAGGCCAGCTACACCAGAATGATGGCAGGAGCAACACAAATCCAGATGACCTCCACCCAAGTTCAGATTGAACAGCGTTGGGAGGGGTCTGCTGCTATTCAACAACAAATTGGCATTGTCAAAGAGGTAAAGAATTTCCCAAGAGGCTATCTCACATTGAATATGACTGCATATTTGAAATTAGAAGATCGTTTGAATGGTGCCATCACCTTCTTTCTGTTTGTTTACTGTAAGTTTGTAATGACTGAGATTTCTATTCGATAACACTAATGATATCTTGCAACCTAATTCTACTTGCATGTGTAAAAGGAGCAGCCAAACATGGATGAGAAAAGTATAGCTGTCGCCACTGTGGTGGCAGCAGTGGACCAGGCTCGTAGTCGCGGGCCGTTGGTCGGCTCTGTAGAACAGCCCAGTGCTGAAAGTGGCGTAACTGCAGTACACATTACGTCTCAAAATGATCAGGTAGTTTAGTCACAGTGCTGTGGTCACCCATCCAAACCTCATGCCCACATTTTTGTGTTTCCACCGACTCCACAAAGACTTTCTTTAAGAAAACATTAAATGGACCGTCTCATTTTCTTTAACCCATCACTTCGTCCATACCCCCATTTTCAGACATGCAGGTACACTAACTTTTAAAAACAACTTGGTGATTTTGCCCACATTTTCATAGATGTCACATAAGGAAGTCAAAGAGAAGTCAGTCTCAACTCTGATGACTCATAAAATCAATATCGATGTTTCAACCGCTAGTGAGAGATCATTGGAAGCAATCTCAACAGCTGCAGAGGTAGAATCTCAAAGAATCTATCACTGTTCTAAAGCCTTATACTAACTACCCTTATAAAATGTATAGTATAACCGAACACATAAGCCTTTTTCACCGCTTTGTTGTATTATTCCTCCATCGTATAACAGATCACGCATGGTACACGTGTCGTGATACACGTGATTGAGAGAAATTGTGGTGTAATCCTCCCAGATCTCATAACAACACTTTACATACCTCCAGTACTACATACTGTACACGCAGACTGTCAGGAGCACGCTTTCAACGTTCAGATCATCTTTCTTCCATTCACTTTTGTTTTGCAGAGAGCACCTTCTGTTTTTATTTATGGGCAACATCTATATTTTTAGACGGGGCTGGATTCTGTTTATGCAAATGTACAACATAATGATCATGATTGCTCTTGTCAGGGTGATGGGAAAAAGGCAGAGGCAGTGGCTACTGTGCTTGCTGCTGTCGATCATGCGCGTATACGAAAGCCCACGCATGCCGAAGGGGCTCAAATGGAAGAGGAAGCCGATGAAAGACACCAAGAAATGCTAGCCGCTAAACAAAAGGTCACAAGTAAAAAGGAGATGTTGCTTATTCCCCCTGAAACGCCAATGCCTACCATTGAGAAAAGTGTTCATGTCACTCAGGTTAGAAGCATTTAAAAGAAATGTAAAAAAGTGGAGGTCAATGTTTTTGTTCGACATCTTTTCAAATAATCCTTTGTTGATCTGTAATAGATTGAACGAACTACAGAGGTTAGCTCCAAGGTGGAGACTGGCCTTGCACCTTCCCCTGTTCCACATTTTACGGTATCAAAAGTTACTGTACCAAAACCAGATCATAGCTATGAGGTAAGAAGTGGTGATTAAAGGCAAGCAAAAATCTCTCTTCAACATTAATAACATTAACCAACTGTATGAACCGTATAAAATGAATCTGAAAGATTGTCCTTCTTTCTATTTAAATTAGATTTCCTGCTTGCCTGAAACACCTTTTCTAAATTCTAAAGGGAAATATATGTACAGTGGAGTTCAAAAGTCTGAGATAACATTTTTTATTTACTTTACAAAATAAAGTATACAGTATTAGTTTAAACTTTACTAGTTATGGCAAAATGCGTTTATTTACTTCACATGAAGAAAATGTATAATTTAATAAAAATGATTATGAATTATGCACTTTCAAAGTCTATTTAAATAGACCATGTGCAAAAGGTAGATATACCCATTAGTTACTTCATAAATTCTAATTAATTGTTATTAAGATAATATTTAGCATCACTAAAAATAAAACGCAACACTCAGTTTTAAACCCCACTGTATGTGTTAGACCCACTTTAATCGTAACATATCACTATCACTAATTATCCAGGCCAAACATCTTTTAAAGCACTTCGTATTCAAGCTCCACCACATAACATTCTTTCCTTCCATTAAACTCTTTAATTAAACCATTGAGTAACCGAGTTGTCTGTAGATGTCCTAACCACTTAATGTCTTTCCATTCCACCCTTCTAAAGTTAAATCCCCTGACACTTCATCCCTGTGGCTAAACAAAAGTGAATTTGTTTTGTGGTCTTCTGTGGTAACGTTGATCTTCTTGGGGTTGGTTAGGTTTCAATAGCAGGTTCTGCTATTGCCACACTTCAAAAAGAGTTATCTTCAACAACTGCTGCTCAAAAGATCATCAAGCCTGTCAAGCCACCAACTCATAAGATGGTAGAGACTCGTGTGACCCCAGAGCTGACCCCTCCTCCTTTTAGAGACACCGCAGAGAGATATCAGAAGCATTACGAGACCGAGTTACACAGACAGATAGGCGTTTCGTTTACTGGGGAGGAGTGGGACACGCAGGTTTGTGGTTTGACCCATCACCTGCTTGTGAAGCTAACATTTCTCTTAATATCACTGGAGTGAATCTTCATCTTCTGAAGTCTCGTGTGTTTGGATTCCACTTAATAAAGGATTGATCACAAAGCTAACCATTTTCCTTACAGATCTCTACTGATTTGCTGAAGATTCTACCATCTCCTCTTTCTAATCTTTATTAGAATTTGTTTTTTATTTTTGTTTGATACACAGAAACAACAACACAGATACCACTCCCTTTGTAACATCACTTGTTCCACATCCGCTAACAAAGAAATCATGTACTAAAAATGCTTGGTGAGAACATAATTTTTTTTCCCCTGCAGGCTGTTGAGACTGCAGCGATCCCCTCTGTTGTCAAAGAACCTGTCATGCCACCTACCTTGAAAGCAGTAAGTGCTATTTAAGGGGTATTTACATAACATTTTAAGATTAAATGGTCACGTGAAAATTTGCTTGATCAAATTTGGTTTGCTTTGTCCAGGGATTGAAGAATGTGACGGTCACTGAGGGAGAGTGTGTGACTTTGGAGTGCCAGATTTCAGGTCACCCCACGCCAGCCATTATGTGGTTCAGAGAGGATTACAGGATCGAGAACTCCATTGATTTTCAGATCACCTATGAAAGCAATTTTGCCCGTTTGGTGATCCGCGAGGCCTTTGCTGAAGATAGTGGTCGCTTCACTTGCACTGCGACCAGTGAGGCTGGAACCATCAGCACCTCCTGCTACCTGCTGGTCAAAGGTAGACATTTACTTAAAATCAATCTGTGTTTTATGTATCCTTGTACTGTTAGTGCTGTGTTAAAATAAATCACTGTAAGTTCAGAACAAAACAGGGCCTACAAATATGTTTCAACAAAATGTCAGTCAATAGAAGTGTTCCATGTTTAAAATAGAGGGTCAAATAAGTTTTAGATAAAACTGTAAGGTCAATAGTTCTCACTACAAAAATGTGGCTAAAATAATTATGTTATATATATATATATATATATATATATATATACATTATAAAAATAAGACACTAAAGTTTTTGGCATTTGAGAAACAATATTAATCATTATTTATGTCTTCTATTTTCCCAACACACAGTGTCTGAGGAGATTGAGAGCAGAGAGGAGATTACTGTCCAAGAGAAACAGTAAGTTCACAACAACAACAAGGGCAAAAAGTCACTGACCTTAAAAAGTAATTATTCTTGCCACTTTATTTTTTAAATAATTTATTAATTGTCTTTTTTTTCTAAATCAAGGACTCTCTTTGAAGCCAAAGAGGAGACAGTGTCTGAAGTAAGCGCAGTCTCAGTGGACATTGGAGCTGCTGCCGCTCCTTTCTTTGTGAGGAAACCAGTGGTTCAAAAACTGGTCGAGGGTGGCAGTGTTGTTTTTGAGTGCCAGATCGGAGGCAGCCCCAAACCCCATATTTACTGGAAGAAGAGTGGAGTTCAACTCACTACTGGATACAGGTATAGACTTTGAGCAATTAATGTAATGTAATCTAAAACTAATGTTGTCTCTGTAAAAAAACAATACAACCACACATTCCTTGTGATTTAACAGATATAGAGTTAGCTACAACAAGGATACAGGGGAATGCAAGTTGGAGATTTCTATGACATTTGCTGATGATGCTGGAGAATACACCATCTTTGCCAAGAACCAGCATGGAGAGGCGTCTGCTGCCACAAACCTTCTTGACGAAGGTTAGTTTTGACAAACCTCAATTCAGTTCTTCAGACGTTTTTAAGGGTTGTAATTCTATTGAAGCCAAGTAAACGTACTTTCACAGTCAGGAATAATTATGTATTCAGTGAGCAAAAGCATACAATAAGAGTTATAATACAAAAAGTATTTGGCTGGTGTGATCAAAACAGGTGAGCCACCTTGAGGTGGCCAGCTCAATGTACAATAACCTTTCAAAATAATAGTTCAAATGCTTTTGTGTATTTTTTAAAATAAAGGATTAAAATATTGTGATATTTTTTATATTTACAGAGGAATATGAAGCCTATATGAAAAAACAGGAAGTGACATATATAACAGAAGTGACCGCAATGGTGCAGGAACCCAAAGTGGCAGATGTGCCCCCTGTAGTTGTAAGCGAATATGAAAAAGAACTCATGCAACGAAGAATGGCTCAACAAACACAGATGATGCAGACCTTTATCTCAAAGACGGTATGAACATACAAGATAATGAACCTTGTTGCTACATTATTTTAATTAATTGTGTTTTTCTATTTTGTTAAGAAATAAATAATTTTATATTGATGAAAAAATAAGCAAGATATGCAATTACTTTCAGGAATTCCAAATATCAGCAATTGAGCGAAAAATAATACAGGAGATTGAAATCCGCATCCTTAAGATTACTTACCAAGAGCTGGTGATTGAGGATGGTGAGGAGATGATCATGAACGTTGCTGAGCATGAAGCTGTCACATCATCATTTAGCACACCGGTCAAAAGTTACAGAATTCTGGAAGGAATGGGTGCAACTTTCCATTGCAAGATGGAAGGAAAGCCATTACCAAAGGTCATACATTTTAAGCTCTTTTGAAAGCAAGTTCTTACAAAAACATCTAAGGTAGTTTGTTAGCTGTTTGCAATAATACATGATTTTTGTTCAACAGATTGCCTGGTATAAAGATGGCATGCGCATTAGACATGGAGGTCGCTATCAGATGGAGGTTCTACAGGATGGTAGAGCCAGTCTGCGCCTTCCTGTGGTGCTGCCAGAAGATGGGGGAATCTATACTGCATTTGCCAGTAACATGAAGGGCAATGCAGTAAGTTCTGGAAAGCTCTATGTGGAATCCACTGCAGCTGCCCAGCCTTACTTTCCTCAGGCAGAAGCTGTGAGGAGAGTCCAGTGAGTATCTCTTTGCTTTAATCTTTGGATTAGCTGGTATGTGACTGAGATTTATTGAATTCATGTTAAGATAAATTGTCTGGATATTCTACATTTACATTTCTAATGTTTTTAGGTCTACATCTCCAATGTCTGCACGTTCAACTAGCTACTCGCCTGGACGGTCACCAGCTCGGTCTGTTAGCCGCTCTCCTGCTCGTAGACTTGATGACACAGATGAGTCACAACTCGAGAGGCTGTATAAGCCTGTTTTTGTACAGAAACCATCATCTTTTAGGTGTTGTGAAGGACAAACTGCAAGGTTTGATTTAAAAGTGGTTGGAAGACCCATGCCTGACACCTTTTGGTTCCACAATGGTAAGTGCTTTTTAAAGTTTATCGCTGCATAGTATTTTTTTTGTTTATTTCTTGGTATATTTGTGCCTTCCTGTTTTAACTTTAATTGCTATCTTTACTTAAGGACAACAAGTGGTCAACGACTATACCCACAAGATTGTGGTGAAGGAGGATGGAACTCAGTCAATGATTGTGGTTCCTGCCATGCCTCAGGACTCTGGAGAGTGGACTGTTGTTGCTCAGAACAGAGCTGGAAAGACAAGTGTTTCTATGACTCTCACTGTCGAAGGTATTTTTTATTCTAGATAACCATGTTGCAATTGAGCTCATTTATAACATTATCAACTCGTCAATTAATCTAGGCCATGTCCCTGTCATGATTCTGCCTAATCTTGTCTTGGTTTTCTGGTCTAGGGGCAGAATCATGACAGACCTACGTGTTTTATGTGGAGAGAAACCTATTATTGTCAATCAGGACATGATATGTGTTCTCTTCAGTCTCGTCATTGGCCCCGCCCCTCTCGTTCCTAGTATTGCTTTCCTCCTGTGTCTCATTACCCACACCTGCCCATTGTTATCTCCTTTGTTAGTCTCCCTATTTAATGCCCTCTTGTCTTGTGCTTGTTCGTTGTACGTGTTTCCTTGCTATACTTGTAAATGTTTCCTTGCGTGTGCCTGTACCTTGGCTCGTGTTCATGTTCCCTTGTAGTTGGAAGTCTTTACTTTCTGTTTTTGTATTGTGCCTCCGTTCAGTTTTCCCCCCATTGTGGGTGTATTTGTAATTTGCAGCTTTTATTTAGTAAAATCTGCAAATTACAAATATTACACCCACAATGGGGGAAAACTGAACGGAGGCACAATACAAAAACAGAAAGTAAAGACTTCCAACTACAAGGGAACATGAACACGAGCCAAGGTACAGGCAAGGAAACATTTACAAGTATAGCAAGGAAACACGTACAACGAACGAGCACAAGACAATAGACAAGAGGGCATTAAATAGGGAGACTAACAAAGGAGATAACAATGGGCAGGTGTGGGTAATGAGACACAGGAGGAAAGCAATACTAGGAACGAGAGGGGCGGGGCCAATGACGAGACTGGAGAGAACACAGATCATGTCCTGATTGACAATAATATGTTTCTCTCCAAATAAAACACGTAGGTCTGTCATGATTCTGCGCCTAGACCAGAAAACCAAGACAAGATTAGGCAGAATCATGACAGTCCCAGGACCCTTTAAGATGGCTGTCGTTAAGCCTCTTATCGAGAAACCAAACTTGGACCCCAATAAACTGGGAAACTGTAGACCAATTTCAAAACTCCCTTACCTGTCTAAAATACTATAAAAATTTGTGTCCACTCAGTTCTGCTCTTTCTTACAAAATAATGACATGCACAAAAAAATTCTGTCAGGCTTTAGATCGCATCATAGTGTTGAAACTGTGCTCTTAAAAATTACTAACGACATGCTTATAGCATCAGATAAAAGTAATATCTCACTCCTAGTCCTGCGTGACCTTAGTGCTGCGTTCGATATTGTAGACCATAATATACTTTTAGAACACTTACACTATTATACCGGCACTCAGGGACAGGCACTACAATGGTTCAGATCTTATCAGCAATCGAATCATCAAATCTAACACAAGTAAATTATGGATTACCTCAGGGATCTGTTTTAGCACCCTTGCTATTCTCCATATACATGCTTCCCCTTGGAAACATTTTTAGAAAACATGGAATTAGCTTTCACTGTTATGCAGATGATTCTCAGTTATGCAGATGATACTTAGCTATACATTTCATCAAGACCAGATGATTCATTCCAGCTATCCGAATTGGCAGAGTGCATCGAAGATATAAAACTAGACTAGTAATTTGCATCTTTTAAATTCTAATAAAACTGAAATATTACTTTTTTCGGATTTTAAACTGCAAATTGAAGGATGCACTGTTAATCCAACAAAAACAGTTAAAGACCCAGGCGTTTTATTATACAGCAACCTGTTATTTGGAACTCGCATCTTAAAAGTAAAAAAAACAGCATTAGAAATTACAAAATATGATATGTATTGCTGACGCATAGAAGCTTTTTCATGCATTTTTGACCACAAGACTTTACTACTGTAATGCACTACTTAGTCGTTGTCCTGCATCATCATTAAACAAACTACAGTTAGTTCAAAATGCATCTGCCAGAGTTCTTACCAGGTCCAGAAAATACAATCACATAACCCCAATGTTATCAACCCTTCACTGGCTACCTGTTTAGAATCATATTGACTTTAAAGTTCTTTAATTATTTATAAAGCCTTAAACGGTTTAGACCCTACCTACATAACAGAGCTTCTATCGCACTACAACCCATCACACTCTCAAAACTCTGGACTTTTGATAACACCTAGAATAACTAAATCCACCAAAGGGGCAGAGCTTTCTCATACGTAGCACCTAAATTCTGGACTAGCCTTCCCGATACTATATTTGGTCAGACACACTCTACCAATTTAAATCTAAATCTAGAACACCATGCACTGTGCTGTTTTTTAATCTTTTGTGTATTTTTCTTTTGTTTTCTCTTGCAAATCTGCTTTGGAACCATGCACATTGTGAGAAGCGCGATATAAATAAAATTGAATTGAATTGAATCCAGACGTGTGTGAAATGTTATGTAAACTCATGTCTTGTGTGTTACAGCAAAGGAAAATTTGGTCCGACCTCAGTTCATAGAGAAGCTAAAGAACCTCAGTGTTAAGGAAGGAAGTTTAGTTGAATTGGCAGTTAAAGCCATTGGAAACCCCCTCCCTGACATTGTCTGGCTGAAAAACAGTGACATCATCTCTCCTCATAAATACCCTCACATCAGGTAAGCAATTTGCCTTTAAAGCTAAAGATTTTAGCTGTAATAGTCAGTTTAATGCTATTTGTCTGTGTTATATATTTGCTATAATTCTCATTTTAGAATTGAGGGAGCCAAGGGAGATGCACGTTTTAAGATTCCTCAGACTTCCGGCTCTGATAGTGCATGGTACACAGCCACAGCCATAAACAAAGCTGGCAGAGACACCACTCGCTGCAGGGTCAATGTTGAAGTTGAGTACACCGAACCTGAACCAGAAAGAAGACTTATCATTCCCAAAGGAACATATAAAGCCAAGGAAATTGCTGCACCAGAAATTGAACCACTGCATCTTCGCTATGGTCAGGAGCAATGGGAAGAATGTGATCTATATGACAAGGAGAAACAACAGAAGCCACACTTCAAAAAGAAGCTGACCTCAGTCAGGATGAAGCGATTTGGACCTGCACACTTTGAGTGTAGATTGACCCCTATCGGTGACCCAAACATGGTTGTTGAGTGGCTGCATGATGGCAAGCCGCTTGCAGCTGCTAACAGACTGCGCATGATCAATGAGTTTGGCTATTGTAGTCTTGACTATGAAGTCGCTTATTCCAGGGACAGCGGTGTCATTACTTGCAGAGCCACCAACAAGTTTGGTGTTGACCAGACCTCTGCAACGCTGATTGTGAAGGACGAGAAGAGTCTGGTGGAGGAGAGCCAGTTGCCAGAAGGAAGAAAAGTACAGCGCATGGATGAAATTGAAAGAATTGCTCATGAAGGTGGTCCCTCAGGAGTCACTGGAGATGACACATCTGAGAAGACCAAGCCAGAGATTGTCTTGCTCCCAGAACCCATGAGAGTATATGAGGGGGAAGCAGCCAAATATCGTTGCAGAGTGACTGGTTACCCTAATCCCAAAGTTAACTGGTATCTCAACGGGCAGCTGATTCGGAAGAGCAAAAGATTCAGACTATTGTATGATGGCATTCACTACCTGGAAATCACTGATTGTAAGTCCTATGATTCTGGAGATGTCAGAGTTTTAGCTGAGAACCCAGAAGGTACAGCTGAGCACACTGTAAGGCTTGAGATTCAACAGAAAGAAGATTTCAGATCTATCTTGCGACGTGTGCCTGAAAAGGCATCTGAAGCACCTGGCCCTGAACCTGGCAGAGTATCGTTTGATGTTGTGAAGGTAGATAAAGTTGCAGAGTCTTCGCAAGCAAAAGAGGTTGTCAGGCTGAAGAGGGCCGAGAGAGTTGTTCATGAAAAATCTACAGAGGAGACAGAAGAGCTGCGCAGCAAATTCAAACGCAGGACCGAAGAGGGCTATTATGAAGCCATATCCTCCGTTGAGATGAAGTCTCGCAGGAAGGACGAGTCTTATGAAGGAATGTTAAAGAAGAGGAAAGATGAGCTTCTGCATTGGACCAAAGAGCTTACAGAGAGTGAGAAGAAAAAGGAAGAGGAAGAACGCAAACTTACCATTCCTACAATCAGACCTGAGAAAGTAGCCTTTTCTCCTAGCATGGAGGCTCCAAAGATCTTGGAAAGAATTCAGAGCAAGACAGTTTTACTGTCTGAAGAAGTTTCTTTCCGTTGTAGGGTTGTTGGTAAACCTGAACCAGAATGTCAGTGGTTCAAAAATGGAATTTTACTTGAAAAGTCAGATCGTATTTATTGGTATTGGCCTGAGGACCATGTGTGTGAATTAGTGATCAAAGATGTCCAGGCTGAGGACTCTGCTAGTATTATGGTCAAAGCTATGAACATCGTTGGTGAGGCATCAAGCCATGCCTTCTTGTTGGTTCAAGGTATGTTTTGTATGTTCTTATTCTCGTTATCATTGTATACAATTTCAACAATGGTAGAATTTGGGATAACTAATACTGTTACTGTTTGGGGCTTGTTTTGCAGCCAAACAAGTTTTGTCTTTTACCCAAACGCTGGAGGACGTGTACGCAAAAGAGAAAGACACAATGGTCACCTTTGAGTGTGAGACAAATGAACCATTTATCAAGGTCAAATGGTTGAAGAACAATGCAGAAATTTTCTCTGGAGACAAATACAGGATGCACTCAGACAGAAAAGTGCATTTCCTGTCTGTGCTGATAATTAACATGCAAGATGATGCAGAGTACACTTGTGTTGTATCTGAAGATGACCAAATAAGGACGTCTGCCAAACTTAATGTTGAAGGTAAGCATAATCTGTTAATTTTGAATTTCATCAAATTTGTTTGTGTTTAATTTAGAGTTAGCTTTGGGATTTTGGTCAAATACGCCTTGTGAATTTATTTGCAGGCTCACCACTGGAAATTGTTAAACATCTGGAGAGCGTTGAAGTGCCCGAGACATACTCTGGAGAGTTTGAGTGTGAGCTGTCCCGCGAAGATGCTGAGGGCACCTGGTACTTTGAGAACAAAGAAATTACCCCAAGCCTAAAATATGTTGTGTCCTCTCGTCGTGGCCGACACAGTCTGTCTGTAAGAGATGTTAAGAAGGAAGACCAAGGAAAATATACTTTAAAAGTTGGCGATTTGAAAACGAGTGCCACATTGAAGATGAAATGTAAGTATAATTTGAAAATATCATATATAATTGTATTATACTTCATTTCACCCAAACATAAGATAATTTAAATGTTAGCACAAATATAAGATTTCAAGCCTAATTAGCTGTTTTATGACATTTTCAGTTATTTAAGTGAACTTTTAATGTTTTTGACATGATCTGTCTCACTGCATGATGATATAAAAAAAGTTAAATTGCATTTGGGGAATAAAACATTCTGATGTTAAAAACTTCCTCTTCTCTTTATTTTCAGTGCGTCCAGTAACCCTGATGCAGGGGCTCTCTGACTTGACTGTTTGCGAGGGTGATATAGCCCAATTGGAGGTGCGATTCTCACAGGAAAACGTGGAAGGAACTTGGATGAAAAACGGCCTGCCTATCTCTGCCTCTGACAGAGTTCACATTGTCATCGACAAACTTGTCCACAAACTTCTGATCGAAAATGTCCTGAAGGATGATGGTGGAACGTACTCGTTCAGTGTTCCCGTTCAGTTTATTTCTACGAGTGGAAAACTGACTGTTCAAAGTAAGATGGTTTTTGATAGTTATAAAGCAAGGTTGTTCAAATCTTTAAATATTTATTGACAAATAATTGTTTGCATTACCTTCACAGCAATCGAAATCGTAAATCCTCTGAAGGATGTTCATGCCATTGAAGGTATGAAGGCAGTGCTAGAAGCGAAAATCTCTGCCCCTGATGTTAGTTCTGTGAAATGGTACCAGAATGATAAGCTCATCCAACCTAGTGATAGAGTCCAGATGGTTGCCAAAGGGTCAAAACAGAGGCTGGTTTTGAACAGGTCATTTGCTTCTGATGAGGGCCAGTATAAACTGGCAGTTGGCAGAGTGGAAACAACTGGAAACCTGACTGTTGAGAGTAAGTAGTTATGTGAAATGTCCATATGTTTTCTAAAAACAGGAATGCTTGTAAAGAAAACTTTTGTGGGTTTCCATTGTTTACTAACATGTTTATATCTTGCAGAGGTCAGCATCGTCAAGCACACGGAGGACTGTGTATGCACAGAAACTCAGAATGTGACTTTTGAGGTAGAATTATCCCACAGTGGAATAGATGCTTATTGGACCTTTAAGAATCAACCTCTGAAGGCTGGACCCAAATACAAAATGGAGTCCAAAGGGAAGCGCTATTGCTTAACCATTATCAATGCCATGAAGGATGAAGAGGGCCAGTATGAATTTGCAGCGGGTGAAAAGACGTCCAGTGCAAAACTTACTGTGTCAGGTGTGATATTTGTCTCTTTTCAGATCCCTCTTGACATGTCAAATCTACTGTACATAGACAGTGCCTCACGGTTATGGTTTTCTTCCAACAGGAGGCGCTATAAACAGGCCACTCCGTGATGTGACTGTGGCAGAATCCCAAACTGCTATGATGGAGTGTGAAGTTGCTAATCCTGCCTCTGAGGGCCAGTGGCTTAAAGATGGCCAATCCGTTGTCTTTAGTGACAATGTTAAGAGCGAGGATAAAGGCACAGTCCGCCAGCTTGTCTTTGTGATCACAAGACCACAAGATATTGGAGAGTATACCTATCAAGTGGCAAACTCCAAAACATCTGCCAACCTTAGAGTTGAAGGTATATTTACTGTTTTATTAGCATAATGGTCCCTGAAAAGCTAATGGAATTAGCAATAATTTACTTTGCTTGTAGAATTCCTTTTTCATCTTTAAAATAGTTTCCATTACATATGACTGATTACAAATGTTTATTTTGTAGCTGTGAAGATTAAGAAGACATTGAAAAACCAGACAGTTACGGAAACACAAGAGGCGGTGTTCAGTCTTGAACTCACCCATTTAGACGTCAAAGGATCTCAGTGGATCAAGAATGGAATTGAAATTGTTCCCAGTGACAAATATGAGATAACAGTGGAGGGCATGGTGCACACCCTGAAGATCAAGAACTGCAACACACAAGATGAGTCAGTCTACGGATTCAAACTTGGAAAGCTCTCCGCCAATGCCAGACTGAACGTTGAAAGTAAGTTCATTGTTTAGTTAAAGCAACAGAAAAATAAATCCTCAGGAAAATGTAATCTTAATTTGTGTTTTCATTCTTTTGCAGCTGTTAAGATTGTGAAGAAGCCAAAAGATGTGACCTCCCTGCTGAATGAAACAGCATCATTTGAAATGAGTTTGTCCCATGATGACATTCCGGTTAAATGGATGTTCAAAAACCAAGAGCTTAAACTGAGTGCCAACATTCAAATAATGTCAGAAAGGAAAGCGCACAAGTTGGTCATTCAGAATGTTGAAGAAGTCAATGCTGGAGAATATACAGCTGTTGTTGGACACTTGCAGTGCAGTGCATATTTACATGTTGAATGTAAGTACAAATTTAAAGATCTTCAATTTAGTTTAATGGATACTAATAGCATTTATTAATGTCCTATTCCACAAACATGTATCATTTGTTATGAAGGATGGGATGTCTTATCAGGTTAAAAATGCTGATAATAATTAGTTCTAATCTCATAACGTCTCATGAACTCATGTATCAACCTTAAATTTGATACATTTGAGGGTTATATTTTGTCTAATTCACTACTCATACAATCATTAAATCCTTACAATACTTGTTCCAGCTTTGAGAGTCACAAAACCCATGAAGAACCTTGAGGTTCCAGAGACCCATGTGGCCACATTTGAGTGTGAAGTTTCGCATTTCAATGTACCATCCACCTGGCTGAAAAATGGAGTTGAGATTGAGATGAGCGAGAAGTTCAGGATTGTGGTGCAGGGCAAACTCCACCAGCTGAAGATCATGAACACCAGCCGAGATGATTCTGCAGAGTACACATTTGTGTGTGGAAATGACAGGGTTTCTGCCACACTAACAGTTAACCGTAAGTTATTTTCCTGTTATTTTCCAGTACTGGATTGCTCACCGGAAATTTTCTTAGCAAATCTAATGTTTGTTTCCCCCATAGCTGTACTGATCACATCTATGCTCAAAGACCTGAATGCTCAGGAGAAGGACACCATCACATTTGAGGTGACGGTCAACTATGAAGGCATCACCTACAAATGGCTGAAGAATGGAGTTGAAATCCGTTCCAGCGAAAGATGCCAAACTCGGACTAAACAGTTTACTCACTCTCTAACAATCCGCAATGTACACTTTGGGGATGTTGGAGAGTACAGGTTTATGGCTGGATCTACTGAAACTTCAGCAAAGCTATTTGTTGAAGGTAATATCTGCTTTAAAATTATTGTTATTAAATGCGTTTTGTCTGTTGATTCTAATCAAATTGTTTTCTCTTTTAATACATTTTAGCTCGTGTCATTGAGTTCACCAAGCATATCAAAGACATTAAAGTTACTGAGAAGAAGAAGGCTATTTTTGAATGTGAGCTTTCCGAACCCAATGTCCAAGTAACATGGATGAAGGATGGTCAGGAACTTGAATTAACCGAAAGGTATTCTTCATGTTTATAGTTTGCTCTTTGATTTTATCATCTGTTACTGTGTAATTCAGTCTATTGATAGAGATGATATCTCTATCCCACAGACACAAGGTTGCCACAGAAAGACATATACATCGTCTGATGATCCAAACTGTGCGTATGTCTGATGCTGGCGAATATTCTGTGGTAGCTGGCTCTAGTGTATCAAAGGCCTACCTCACTGTTGAGGGCAAGGATGTGCGTATTAGTGAACCCGTGGAGAAGGAAATCACTGTAAGTACAAATCTGTCTTCTTTAATACACATTGCTATTTTAATTTGTTAATCATAAACAGTGGTTATCCCATTAAATCCCATAGGTGCTTGAGAAACAACGAGCTACATTTGAGTTCGAGGTCAATGAAGATGACATTGAGGGACGCTGGCTGAGAAATGGAGTTGAGATTCAGTTTTCTGTAGATCAGCGGTTCAACTATGTGATAATTAGGAAAGTTCATCGTCTGACAATCACAGAGACCTACAGGAGCGATGCAGGAGAATACACATTCATTGCTGGAAAGAACAGAAGTGTGATGACGCTGTATGTCAATAGTAAGTACGACCTCAGATCATTATCTCATAATATTGTAATCTCTCACCTAAATTAATATTAGTAATCTGTTAAAGTGATATCATCTGTTATTTACTCTTAACCAACATTATTGCATTGTTTCAGTCCCTGAGCCTCCTCAGATCATCAGGCACATGCAATCTCTGTCTGTCGAGGCCGGCAAACCTGCACGTTTCTCAGTGGAAGTGACAGGAATCCCTCAGCCTCAGGTATCCTGGTACAAGAACTCTCAGGCCCTGTCCTCTGGGTTCAAGTGCAAGTTCCTGAGGGAGGCCAATGAACATACATTGCTCCTCATTGAGGTCTTCCCAGAAGATGCAGCGCAGTACAACTGTGAAGCTAAGAATGACTATGGAGTAGCCGCAAGCTCTGCTACACTTGATGTGGAAGGTAAAGCCAAACAGATAAATATAAAATTCAGATTAAGGAAAGGTGCATCAATAACATACACCTGGTGTCATGTTGTAAAATGAATTATACTGGTTTTAGTTCCAGAAGTGGTTTCTCCTGACACTGGAGCACCCCTGTCGCCACCTGTGGTGATATCACCAATACACAACACTTCTGCCAACGAAGGACAATCTACAAGGTTCCAGTGTCGTGTCTCAGGAGAAGGTAATTTAGTAATCATGTGCTGGGATGTACAATTATCTAAATGTTTATTATCTCCTTAATCGATGTTTTGCTTATTCCTCATTTACTCCTGTTTAGATCTGACAATTACTTGGTATTGCAAAGACAAGGAGATCAAGCAGTCTGACATATTCAGAGTGTCTCAGTTCGATGAAAACTGTCAGCTGGAGATTGCCAGAGTTCATCCAGAGGATGAGGGCGAGTACACGTGCGTTGCTCGTAACTCTGCGGGAATGGTCTCATGCTCAGCTGTACTGAAAGTGGATGGTGAGTTCAGCTTTCTTATAAACACAAGTGATAGTGGATTCAGTAATAATAATATTACTATGAAATTGATTGATTGTTGGCTTTAATATAAAACAATTGTCAGCCGAAAGAAAATGAAAACACATTTGATACACGGAAACAAACCTCTTGTGTGTGCACTTCACAGAGTAGTTAAGGGCAAATCAATACTTCTTTTCAGGACTAACAATTGCAGACTATGCATCTGCATCGCAGTCACAAGCGTCGTCCAGTCTCTTCACAAGCATTAAATCTGTTCAGAAGGACCCTACTGGCCAAAGACCCACTTTCGTTCAGCCTATCGTGATGGGCGAAGTGGCTCACGGAGAAGTGGCCAGATTTCACGCTCGTGTGTCTGGCATGCCAAAACCAGAGATCAGTTGGTTCCATGACCAACAGCTTATAAAGCCTTCCAAAAATGTTGTCTTTCATTTTGATGAGATGACAAACACTGCTACGCTAATCATAGTCGATGCTTTCTCTGAGCATGCTGGACAGTACACTTGCAAAGCAGTCAATATCGCAGGAGAGGCAGCGTGCTCAGCCAGTCTTGCTGTAACCAAAGAAGGTAACTGAGCTCAAAGTAGCTGAGGGTTTTTGATTAACAAACCAAAAGTTTGTTTAATGATTCACACCATTGTCTTTCTAAGTCTCTCAGTGAATAAGCACCTATCAGTGAGTTTTCTGAGCACCTCCACTAACTTCACCTTAGGAAAGCTTTAAGACAGTGATTCACCCTGTAGAATTTCAGTTTTCTTCTGTCATTCGTCACCATTGTTGTTCTTGTACATTGTCTTTTCGAAAACCACCTCGTCCCTTTATTGCATTTACAAAAGTTTCCAAGTACTGTCCTAACATATTCTTTTGTATTGTTATCTTGCATAAATTATATTTAAAGTCTGTGCTGCATGCATATGATGTTTTCTTTAAAAAAACAAATTCATGTTACTGATTTTGTAGTTCGATGATTATTAAAGAGTTTTGATGTAGTAGGTTCAATGTACAATATATTCCAGAAAAAAGTGCAGGTTGGCAATGACGCTGGAGTTTTATTATGCATGCTCTTTCCACCTTCATTTCCTTTGAATGTTTTTACATTTGTGTTACATGCCAATAAACTGAACTTTTCTATTGTACAATTAAATATTATCCTTAAATGATAAAATGTTGCTATTGAGACTGAACAACTTAATTTAGCTGGGATCATTATTTATCATTGATATTCTACTCATTGCTCTTTCTTACAGTTGCAAAAATAAGAGAGGAGATTGAAGCAAAAATTGAGGAAGAGGTTAAAGGTAGGATCGATTTACAGTATCTCTTTCTAGATAGTGTCTCTATATCAAACTGCTGTATTACATATAACAAACACTGCATGCAAGTGAATCCTTTTTAATGGGAAAAACTTTCATATTCCGTTGGATATGCTTACTGTATGGATGAAGTCAGGTGTTATTGGATAGCAAGCAATTTGGTTGATAATGCTTGCTGTGAAGCACTTTTGCAAAGTGGGGTTTTGCATTTATCTTTTCTACTTGAAAAGCATGAAGGATATGGTATCTTTGATTGTTTCTAAAAAAGGTGCAGGATGATAATCCTTTTAAAGTTCCAGACCACAGGAAATCACATTTTAAAAGATATGGAACTAGCCACATCTTTTAATTGCTTCCTATGTTTCTTGAATCTGGAACACACCTTCCTGCAAATATTTCTTAGACTGGCTTGCAGATAGCGGTATGTGATTAATGTTGTTTGCTTTTTTAAATAACATTGTTATATCTGTAAACTATATTAGTTCGAATAAACGCCTTTGAAAAAAAGTGAGGCCATTAAAACAGCCCTATAATTCTTTTTTATATCAATAGACAGTGATTGCTTCTCTTTTTATGTATGAAAGAATTGTTTCATTCTAAGGATTAGAAAGGGCGTTTATTCATCATTCTGCAAGTCAGGTAAGGAATATTTTAGGATATACATGAAGGTAAATTCAAAAGCTTCTTCAAACCAAATCAGCATTTTTTGGATACATATTAATGCTTTGAAAGAAATTTATTCTTTGAAGAACTGTCCACAGAAGAAGGAACAAAACATCAAGCGATTTTCGTGTCAGAATCTTTAATAAAGAGTCAAGTCTTGCGTTTATTCGAACAAATATGGTGAGTGATTTTGTTTTTTATGGCTTTGTGACTTGATGCATGCCTTAATATTTCTATTAATATTCCTTTAAAAATATATTTCAGTTTCCTTAGCACACTGGGAATTTTATTGAAATTTGTCTCCCTTCTTTTCCAGAGTTGTTTTATAGTGAAGGAACTGAATACATGGAAAAAGAAGGACTCCAATATGGTGCTTTTTCAGACCAAGAAGATAATTTAGATTATGGTCTTGTAGCCCCCAGTGAGAACATCAAGCCATCCTTCACCAAAAAGCTCAAATTTCAGTCTATTTTAGAGGGTGAGACTGCAACTTTTAGGTGTAAACTAGTAGCAACGCCATCTCCAACAATACTGTGGTTTCATAATAACAGACAAATACAAAAGGAAAACAATCGTAAAATACATACAGTGAGTAAAATGCATATGCACTTCACCAGTTTAACAATTGAAGGTATTAAGGAAAAAGACTCGGGGAGTTACAAAGTCATGGCAATTAACACAGAAGGATCTGCTGATTCCAATGCGTCACTCCTTGTGTCATTGAGGGAAGAGCAAGATGTAAGTTATTTGAGTCATTCTAGACATTCAAACAAAGCCTATTCAAGTTCAGACTCATTAGCTGATTCAACAAAGGAGAGAAAATTTAGAGTAGAGCTAAGATGTGTTGGCTCTCCATTTGATAAAACAGGTAAAGGGCAATCCAAAGGTCATTGTAGATCAAAAAACACTTTGTTTCGTACCATGTATTTTAGATCTGCATCCCCTTCAAGAATCCCAGATAAAGACAAGTTAGAAACAGCATCTGAACGTGCACGTTCTCCGCCTCTCATGTATGAGAGGTATGAAAGGTTTAGTGATCGATACAGCGATATATACTGTGACAGATTTACAGGTCGTGATCGATACAGTGACAGGTTCAGTGATAAATTTAGCGACAGATGTAGTGATCGGTACAGTGATAGATTTAGTGACACAGACAGCCTTCATGGAGAGGTTAAGGCTAAACTTGGTCTCTTGCAAAAGGCTGTCAAAAAGAAAAAAAGACTGTCTATATCTACAATGTCCTCATCGGAGTTTGAATTGGAATCGGTTACAAGTGAGCCTTGCTACACAGATTATGTTGAGAGACTCAAATTAAGGCCTTCCACTTTGCCAGAAGTTCAGCATGTTGCTCGCCCTGGTGAGCAAGAAGGTTCCAGAAGCTCAGCAGAATTTCAAAGTAGACTGGAGAGAATAACTGGACTTGGCTCGCAATCATCAGAGCGAAGAAGTAGACACTCTTTTGAACCACAGTCAAGATCTAGGGCACTGAAAATGATGAAGGGTGAACTTCCTCTGCAAGAATCATTAAGAAAAGAGAGTGAGATTGATGTGTCTGATGACACACCGATAGATCGAAGGATCATACCCAAAAAAGAGTCAGAAAATGAGATGGAATACAATATTTTAGCACACAAAGATGATCGTACCAGTAGTCTTAGCCAGTGGGATGAAGAGGCACAGATAAAGGCAAAAGAACCATTTGTTCTGCAGTGGTTAGAATCAGGAGAAGCTTCTAAACCCTTGATGAGTACACAGGAGATATGCTCATCACACAAGGTGCCAGAAAACAAAGAGTCCCCCCGAGCAAAGGTGGGGAAGTCAATGAAAGAAAGCTCTATTGGTGATGATGATCAACATGAAAGTAAAATGATTCCTGTACAGAAATTAGAATCGAGGGCTATGTCAGTTGAGAACATCAATGAGAAAAACCTGGAGTGTGAGTGCTTAGAGAGTTCAGATGAGTTCTTAGCTCAGCGCATTCGAAAATGGCAGCAGGATGTGCAGTGGGATGAAAAGGCAGAGGTCAAGGCAAAGGAACCTTTTGTGTTAGAATGGTTAGAGGCAGGAGAAGCTTCCAAGCAAGTAAGCAGTAAACAGGAGATCAGTCCATCACTTACAGAGCTACAAAATAAAGAGTCTTCAAGAGCCAAGGCAGTAATGTCAGTGAACAAAGATGATGGTCTGCATCATGAAAGTAAAATTGGTCCTATAATGGAAATAGAGCAGACAGCTGTGCCAGTGGAAAACATCCTTGAAACAAACCAGGAGATTGAGTGCTTAGGGAGTGAAAATCAGTTGTTACCTCAACGCATTCGAAGAAGGAAAATTGATCAGGCAGAGGCTGTTGTGTCTCAGTGGTCTGAGGAAAATGTTTCTTATCCTCATGAATCTGTTGGTAAAGTTCACAAGGAAGAGGCAGTAACTTCAAAATCTCAGAAAGATTCCCCATTGACAAAGACTTTAAGATCCCCATTTAGAGAAAGACGTTCACATGAACGCTCATCAGAGGGTATGTTGCATTTATCAAGAGAGAGAATAAATGAGTTAACAGATGAGAGTGAACCCTATGTCAGTGAACAAGAGGCATTAGCCCAGCGTATAATGAAATGGCAACAAGATGTTTTGACTGAGCAAGAAAAGGCTGTTGGACAACGGGTTGGTGTTTCAGAGAGTGCTATAGAAAGCACAGCATTCAAAGATGTTGAATTGAAAGAGACGGACACGTTGCCACTGCATAAAACAGCAAAGGAAAGGTTTTTCAGTGATATTTCTTCTCAGTCGTATGTGACAGAAACACCTAGGAAAACTGATAGCATATTTGAGGCTGACAGTGAGAAGCTAAGGACCCAAAGTGACTATTTTGTCAGTGAGGAGGAAGCTCTAGCAAAGCGTATTAAAAAATGGCAACAAGACGTTCCAATTGAACAAGAAGAAAGTGTTGAATTAGAATCTAAATGGGCCTTAGCAGAGAATCCACAGTCTTATGAAATGACCCCGGAAAGCACATTGATGGCCACTGCTTCCCCAGCACCAATAGAGTCGTATAGAATTTACAAAGGATTTGTAGATTATAAAATCACTACAGATATCACTGAAGGTTTTGGAAGGACATATTTGGGACAGGAAGATGCAGTTCAGCCGCATGACAGTTATAATAAAGATGTTACGTTGTCTAGACAGGAAACTGCTTCAATAGATCACCAAAAAATTATGTTAAGTCAGGATATTCCAGGGACTGCACCTATAGTAGGGAATATGCCTTCAGGGGTATTAAAACCAGGAGCACCAGTCTTTGTAACACCGTTAATGTCAGAACTTAAGGTAAAGAGAGGTGAAATGACTGAAATAAGTTGTCAATTTCAGGGAGATCCACCACCATCTGTTTCATGGCTTAAAGATGGACAACCTGTAATACAAGACCCAGATTTTGATGTTCGCATCAAAGCAACTTCATCAACCCTGACAATTTATTATCCAACCATTGACCATCAAGGTGTGTTTACCTGTAGTATTGCAAACAAACATGGAAAAGCAAGTACATGTTGCTTGTTTAAAGTAACAGACGATGATCAGCCAATGACCCAGGTTGAGCCTCCTCAAGTATTTAAAGTGAAAGACGAGTCAGTTTTCCCTGAGGAAGAAGTTATAGAGGAAGAACTTAAGAACTTAATGACTCCTGATTTGGACAACAAGCACACATTGCAGGTACCTCAGGCAGTCATTCGCATACCACAAACTTCAGACTCCTCTGTTCACTCTTCACCAGTTGAGATTAGAATAACAGCTCCAACACCAGTGCTAGAAATGATCGATGAAGCTAAAGACACATGTGAGCCTACTGAAAAAACTTCAGAATCTCCCGTTGATGATGGCACCTCTCAAACAGTGAAGCATAAGTTTACATTTTCTTTTGATGTTGTTGGTGAAGCTCCTCAGGTTGTTAGAGAGCTAGAGAACATTAGTGCTTCAAAGGGCCATACTACTATGCTTGAGTGCATCATAGTTGGTGAACCAACACCTGAAGCCACATGGTCCCATGATGGCATTTCCATTGATCTGAATACTAACAAATATAGATCTGATGTACAAGATGGCAGATACAGACTTTACATTGATAATTTTACATACCATGATACTGGAATATACAGATTTGTTGCTTCTAACACTCTTGGACAGGTTGAAAGTATAGCTGATGTGTCTTTTGGTTCCACTCTTCCGGACTCTGGGTTTTCGTCATTTGTCATGTCAGAAGTGAATAACCAAACAAGATCGCTTGACTCATCTTCAGAAAATGCAACAGTGAGAACAAAGACTTTAGTAAGTTCTTCCACACCATTAAAACATGTTAGAAGTGAGGGGACTCATGATTATAGTAGATTTTCTGATGAATTTCAGGATACTAGCAAAATCGATGAACCTTATCTGTGGGAGGATGTTCCCAAACCCAGGCACACTATGAAACCAGCATCGTACATGCCAGTAATAACAGGGTGTGGTTTGCAGTCATCGGGAGCAGATGTTAAAGTATCCAAGTTAAAACAAGCATTTGAAATGCCAACAAGTTTCAGAGATGAGCCTGATGAGATGATGGCAATGTCAAGGGATGTGTCATATTTCCCTGTTGAAGATATTCCTGAGATAGATCTTGAATCTGAGCAATATGAATTGGAGCAAGCAACTTCACTTTATCCTACCCAGGACAACATGGCAGAGTTCAAAGCAGATCCTACTGTAACTGCAGCAAAGACCTTCTTTTTTGAACGTCCCTCAGATGATACAGATATAGTTCTGGATAGCACACAACACACCTCCCAAGAAAAAACAGTGGAAAGAATGTCTTTTGTCAACTCGCACCATTTTGTATCTTTGGCCAATGTTACTGAAGTCCAGCATTCACCCACATTGATTAGACCCCAGGCTAGATTGCCAGAGAAAATGAGTAAAGGACTCTCAGACAGCACAGTTGAGCAAAGAATTACAGAAGAAGAGGCATATGTTAGGCAAAGTGATGTCTTTGCTGAGAGTGGCATTGGTATATCTGCTCAAGAAATTTCACACTTACCTAATATAACAGAGCCTTTAAAAATAAGTCATGTTAACACCCGAACAGCAGAAATGCAACCTGTGGACATGCCACAAGATTATGTTAGTTCAGCTGATATGAAGAGTAATACAATGAATGCCTCAAATACGGCAACACTGGTTAGTTTAAAATCCAGAATTGAGGCTGACAGAACATTACAGTCTGACTTAACCGATTATTCTTTGTCAGAGAAGACACAGCTTCAGCAGGAACAGAAACAACCCGCCAGGCAAGGTACTGTTGGTGTTTCTAAACTTGAGGAAGAAGAAGTAACTTTCAGTGCTGTTTATGACTACTATAACCAACCATCTGATTGGGGAAGACCCTTGTCACCAGAGTCAGAAATGTCCATAGAAGTAGGGAGCACGTTTAGTGAGGAGATGGCTGAAATTGAACGTTTTTACACTCCAGCTTCATCCACAGAAATATCTCAGATTCAAAAGTCACCTGAATGTTTCCATACCCCCTCAGAGACTCCAGGGGCAGTCTTGACACCTCCTGACTATCCATTTTCCCCTGCAGAACATAAGAGACCCCCAACTAGCTCGAGTGATGGTTTTTATTCTCCGGCTACGTTCTTTAACTCTCCAGGGGATGAGGGTACAGAAACTGCTCCCCCTGTTTTTACAATAGATGAGGGCATGATTCCTTCAGATGGGCGTGGTTTACTAGGTTTAGGAACACTTCAGGAAAAGGTTCAGGGAATCCCTCCAGCTTTCCTTAAGCCCCTTACAAAAAGAAGAGTTTTTGAAGGTGAATCTTTACAGTTCTTTGCTGAAGTATTTGGACTACCCACTCCAGAGGTGAAATGGTTTAGAAACAAAACTGAGCTAAAAGCTGATAAGAGGATTAGCATTGCAAGAGATGGTGATAACATTGCCTTGGCAATACGGAATGTCACAAAGGCTGACCAGGGGGAATATATTTGTGAGGCTCTGAATTATGTTGGTGAGGCAAAAAGTGTTGCTTTAGTTATTGTTATATCCCAGGAAGCTAGGCAGATGCTACCCCCTCCTTCTGTAACCCATCAACATGTCATAGAGTTTGATGTTGAAGAAGATGAAGATCCTTCAAGGTCTCCATCTCCTCAAGAAATCTTGTTAGAAGTTGAGTTAGATGAAAATGAAGTGAAAGAGTTTGAAAAACAGGTCAAGATTGTCACTATTCCAGAGTATTCAGCTGACAACAAAAGCATGATCATATCTCTTGACGTTTTGCCAAGCATCTTTGAAGAAGGTGTTGTCGATTTTATTACTCAGGAAAGTGAGGATTTACAAATAGCCTTTGAAGTTACAGAAATGCCACCACGTTTTATAAACCCAATTTATGATATTGAAACTCCAGAAAACACAAATGTAATGTTTGAATGCTCTTTAATGGGTATTCCGTCTCCAGTAGTGTCATGGTATAAAGGCAATATGAAGATTCCCATGGATAGGAAAAAGTACATCTATTCCTCAGATGGAGACAATCACTTTTTGAAAATTCTCAAAGCCAACACACATGACAGTGGCATCTATACTTGCAGAGCTATTAATGTTGTTGGTGAAACACTTTGTAGAGCATCACTTATGGTTATGAACCCACAGTTATTCTCAGGCAAGACAAGGGGAAGAGAATTAACTGCTGTGTCTCTTGGTAGCGCAAAGGTTCAGCCACAGAAGTTTGACTTGGTTGTGGGGTATTCATCATTTGATGGTGAACCATCATCAGAGATAGAGCTTGAATTTGAGTTTCCACAGGAAGCTGATGAGTCTCAGAAAGCAGTGAGACTGGTTGCTGTTACGGATAATGAAACAAGTGAGCAAGGGGAGAAATATGTTAGTATTAACTTCGATGTCTTTGCTGAACCCTCAAAAGACGACAAAATAGAATTTGATGGTAAATCCTCAAACACTTGTAGTTTTCAATTTCAAGTCACTGAAATACCGCCTAAATGTATAATCCCACTGCAAAATGTCACTACAGCTGTAGGTACACCAGTTATACTTCAATGCTTAGTGAGTGGAAAACCAAACCCTATAGCAGAATGGTACAAGGATGGTGCTCCAGTGAAAAATGCTAGGTATATTATCCAGGAAAAAGCATCAGGGCATTTTAATCTCCTTATAACAAACGTAACTCATAGTGATGCTGGTGAATTCAAATGTGTAATCCAAAACAACGTTGGGTACATTGAAACCACTTCGTTGCTAAAGGTATTTTAATTTCAGATCAGTCTGGGTGGTTCATGAATTTCAGACCACTTTTTTTGTTTACCTCTGATAGATTTAAATCAATACAATTTTAATTGTTTTTCTGTTGTAAAATATTGTGAAATGATGTATAGAAACATTATCTTAACCTGCATTATATAAAAAAAACTTTCTCTGAGCCCTGAAATTGTTTCTAGTTACTTTACACCTTTATGCTGCAGTCTTTGATTAAGTTTTTCATTATTTGTTCTCTTTACTAGAAATTAATATTAAATTAAATGCAACATTTAATCCACAGTCTCGGATTAAAATGATCAAACAATTTGCTTATGTCAGCCAATGAATCCAAAGTGTAGCTTTGGTCTTCTACATTTTCTTATCAACTACAATGGCCATGCGTTTTAAGAATTTTTATTGGAATATAAATGGTAGACTAAATGTTTTTCTATTGTTTTAGGTAAATCTGCATGAGAACATTATTTTCATTTGTGTTTTTCTTCATCCTTAATATTTTTCTGATCAATTATTAAAAGGGTCAATAAAGGTAAATTAATTAAAATGCCAAGAGTTTTCAGACTAGATGAGAAAAGATTACATTTTCTTTGCATAGTCTGATTATTTTCTGAATCATTATGTGCATGAAGATAAAATGATCATTTGCAGTATTAGAACAACAGCATAGATTTTAATTTAATTGTACCCGTTTTGTTGTATAGATTTTTTAAAGATCACGGGAAAACTAATATTTAACTAGGTGTAAATAAAAATATGAAAAATACTAGTAGTTAAACTTCATAACTACTAATAAACTGGTCATAATAGTAATAGCTTACATATGATTCCTTATTTTTCTTTGTCTTTGTTAAAAGTAGTTAATCAAATGTAGTTCAAGTAGTCAAAACCGTGTGTGCCATAATTTAATTTTAAATGCAAATGTGCTTGTATGCCTTTTTGTTGTAATTATATGTACATGAAAAAGTAAATAAAATTATGATGAAAAAGTTTACTGGTATACTGCATTCTATTCTCTTTATTCTCTTAAGGACATTTTTATGTCCGCTTCTTGAGTAATGCTGTTTGACCTCAATCTTCTTTCTTAATTTTTGAGAATATTTTGTTGATTCTTTAATCCCATTATTTTCATACAGAATTTTCTAGTTTGACTGTGAAGACTGAAGAAGAGGATGAAACCTACAGCACATCACTGCAATTACCTAAAAAATCTAAAACACTTGAACTCAAGCCAGAGCAAAAAAGTTTTTCTAGTTCGTTAGAGAGAAAAAAGGACAAACCTGTGATTGAATCCAAGCTTATGCCTGCTGAAGTTACTGTTGGAGACTCCGTTAGGTTTACTGTCACAGTGTCTGGTTTTCCAAAGCCAAAGGTTCAGTGGTTTCACAATGGTAGGGCTATTACTTCTTCATCAGTGTATATGTTTGTTGAAGAGAGAAGTGAGTACACTTTAATTATAACTGAAGTCAAGAAAGAGTATGAGGGTGAATATTCCTGTACTGCCAGTAATAGATTTGGCCAGACAACCTGCAAGACAATGTTAAAGATACAATCAAGTAATTTATCAGCAGCAGAAAAATGGGTGGAACAAATGTTTAAAATACCAGGAGAACCACCACACTTTACCACACAAATTCAGCCTGTGCAATGTGTAGAGGGCAGTGAGGTGAAATTTCAGTTTAATGTTTCTGGAGCTCCAGTTCCTGGTGTTCAGTGGTTTAAGGGTAATCATCAAATTAAGTCAAGCCAGAACTGCACCGTTGTTAGTAACCAAGATGGCTCTGGCTTCCTTGTCATGAGTGATATCCAAAAGAAAGACAGTGGTGTTTACACATGCAAAGCTGCCAATACCTTCGGGGAGGCCAGCTGCAGTGCTGAGTTGATTGTATTCCACAAAAAAGTATCTGTATTTCATCAACAGCAGTTAATTCGGGAGCAGAAAAGTTATAAGGTGTCCCTGACTGAGCATGCCACTGAATCCCGTTTGTACAGCGTTAGCCTTCCCGGGCAGGCAGGTGCAAGTCTACAGGGAGAGCAGCAGGTAATTTACACCATTGGTACAGAAGATAGGCAAACGATAGAAAGTGAGCAAGTCGACACGCTGCACGACTTGGATATTTCTGCTGCAACTGTGCACAAGGAGCAGTTAACTCATCAAGCTGCAGTCTTGCAGTCACATGAAGTACATGAAGGTATAATTTCTGGTTCATCCCAGCCAGAGCCAGTAGTAGCAACCCATTTGAAACAGCTCCACATGGCTGCCATGACCTCAGCAGTTCAGGAAAGTCAAGGCTTTACAGAACAGCACTTTGATCGTATCAAAAGTCCAGAGTTAACAGAGCTTGAAATTGCAAAGGAGCATCCCTCACAGCTGATGTCTGCCATAACTGAAAGTTTGACCTCACTGACCATTGTCAAAGCTGAGCCATTATTAAGCAGTGAAGGAGAACAGATCAAGCCAGCCCCTGAGCCCAAGTATCCAATATCAAGTCACCAAGTTGAGACAAAACTTCCAATTGTTAAAGAACATTCACAGGTTATACCTCATACAAAGCAGGAAAAGGGATACCAAGTGAAAGAGGGAGTTAAAATTCTTTACAGTGCAGTTTCAACAGAGAAACAACAATTCACAGACGGACACTCTAAAGAACTGTCATTACAAGACAGCATTTTTCAGTCATCCGTAAAGAGAGAATCTTCAAAACCAGTTACCCTTTCAGTTAGTGAGACTACCCAAACCTTATCAAGGGAACAGAGGTTATCTATGCACACGCCTGTTGAGGAGACTGCATCTCTTGTTAAAGACAGAGTGTTAAAATCAGCTATTGTTGCAGAGGAAATAAATCAACTTCAAGCTGATAAGTCAAGTTCGATCCCAGGTTTAGACAGTGCAATTTCCGTGCATTCCCAGAGAGAAGAGGGACAAGTTCTGCATTTGCAGGTCTTTACAGATCAGAATAGTCTTTTGAACGAAGGTAGATTCAGCAGCGAGAAGCCCAGCATAGAGAAAGCAACTGCTCAAAAAAGCCCAATTCTTAAGCATACAGTCTCAGTGGATGAACAGCAATCTGTGACATGTGAAGAAACATATCAGTTATCAGCAAGAGAAACGGAACTTAACATACAACCCTGTAAGGAATCTCCTGCTCCTTTGCATCTTCAGGCAGTCCATTTAGAAAATACATTGTCAAAAGAAGGTATAATCTCAATGGAGAAGCCAGACCAGCAGGTGGCAGTGCAAAGACAAGAAAAAGCCCGCCAACATGTTGCAAGCACAGAGGAGAAAAGGGAGCATACAGCAGATTATTGTAAAGATCTTGATTTGTCTGTAACAGGTGTCCAGTCTGAAATCAGAAAAGAACCTAAACCCAAAAGTATTCTTCAAGTATTCTCAGAAACTGTGCAATTACCGAAGGAAGCTCCATTTGTGAGTGATATTAAACAGCAGCGTGCCTTAGTTCAGAAAGAAGATTGCTGGAACATCATACATGTGCCATCTGTGTCAGAAAGTCAAGATATCGAGGAAGGACACACAGAAAGCATAGGCACAATTGAGAAATATGTTTCTGAAACTAAAGTTGAACCCAAAATCCCATCTGAATTACTTCATGTTGAGGAAAAAGAAATCTCAACCGAAAGCAGTATTGTTCTTGAGGCCACAGAGCAAGATTTTGCAGTCCAAATTCAAGAAGGACAGTCTGTTAGACAGTCAGTATTAATGGAAGAAAAGCATGTAATCAAAGGTGAGATATCTCAAGACATTACAAAATCTGAAACAACCACAGCAACTATCACTAAACAGAGAAGGGGGGCCTTTATAATATCAGAATCAAGAGAGAGCCAAACACTTCCCAAAGAGCTCACTTTTGTTATTCCAGCTCCAAAACCACACACTTTGGACATTAAGCATCAGTTAAAAGATGCACTAGCAACTGCTGTGGCATCTGACCAACCCTTGATCTTGGCAGATTTGGTGGAGGGTTTAGGGTCTGTAGAAGTTCTTGAGGTAAAAGAAAGGAGAGAACCAAAATATCTCATGTTCACATATCTTGTTACAAGCGCAAGTGCCCCATTTGAAATTACAATTGCCTTTGAAGGAGAGTATCCACAGACTGCTGATCTTAAAAGTGAACTTCAAGCTGCTCTCTACTCCATTGTTTATAGGGAACAGCAGGTTCTGACCTCTGAGCAGCCAGGCACTATGCAAATTGACAGGCCCCAAAGATTACAGGTTAGTCAGGCTTCTTCAAAAGAACTTCTTTCTCCTGTGGTGGAGGTGGTTAGGTTGACAGAAAATGTAGAGCCTTTCACATCACCAAAGTCGCAATCTGCAGCTCTGAAAACTGAGTACAAAACAACTGTACAGTCTCTAACAGCAGATGAACAAAGTGTTATGCAGCAGTCAGCAATTCATGTGGCAAGTGAAACCAAAATTGAGGTTCAACAGTCTATCCATGATGAGCAACGAGAAACCAGATCTGTGACAGTAAAAAGGCATGAGAGAGCTGTAGGGACTGCAGCTGAATTGGTCTTGGGGCCAGCTCCAATTGAACAAACTACTATCTTTCTTCGAACAGAGGAAAGGGAGGAATATATATCTGAAGCAATTATGAAGTTAGAAAAAGAGGAAGTTAGAGAAGAGTACCCCATCTTTGAGAGTAATTTGGAAAATATTGTAATAGAAGAACATTCTGAGGCCAAATTTACATTGACAATAAGGCACGTAAAGAAAGTGAATTGGCTGTTTAATGGAAAATCAATTAAATCTGGCAAAGAGTTCAAGTGTTCCAAAGACCATGACACTTACACACTAGTAATCAGGAAAGTTATCAAGGATCATCAAGGAGAATATACTTGTGAGGCTGTAGGAGAAGCTGGCAAGTCTTCAAGATCCTCCCACCTCACAGTGGTCCCAAGAGGTTGGAGTTATGGGATTATTTTGCCATCCAATGCTACACATGACTAACTCTTGCCATTCATTGCTAAATTGCATATCATTAAATACCAAATTTCTCACTTCATTTCATAGAACGGATCTCTATATTTAAGTGAAGAGACCTCCTTAATGTTTTCTATCTTAATTTGTTCTTCACAACACAATGTCTTTTTTTCACCGCACCAAAGCGTGAGCATGACTCCACATCACCTCTTAACCTGCTGGATCTTTCAGTATCATTCCAATGTTCATTCAGTGTTCCTTCTTCATTTTGCAGAGTCTTTCATGTTTGTCATTTACCTTTGAGAACGTATGAAATGCTGCTTTGCGGTTTATCAATCATTAAGCAGCCCGTTCCTTCTTTCTTTGCATGCATGTTCGGATTTCTATTCATAATTTCACTCTTCATTCTGTTTTTCTTCCTCATAGCAAGATCACCATACACTTTACAGTCACTTGTGGAATATTCTTTCACTCCATCAAACTGTCCACAGTAATTGACACTTTCTGTAATTGAAACTACAGTTCTGAGTATTAATATATTAATATTGATTTAAGTTGATCAACATTGTATTTTTCCGTAGAACATTTTGAGTAAAAGTGCCAATCACTGTGGATTTTCATGCTCATTTGATTACTTTTGTCTGCAAACAAGTTAAAGAAATGTACTAATTTGTTTCCCTTTGTCTGCACAATTCAGTGCCACCTGTTTTCAGGCAGAAAATCCAAAATCTGGAAGCCAGTGTTGGCAGCCCTGCAAGGTTTCAGTGTGAGATCGAGGAGGCTCCGGGCGTGACCTTCAAGTGGTTCAAGTCTGGTTCTGAGGTTAGACATAGTGACAAATGCCGGATTATCAACTATTCTCACTCTTCATCTATGGAGCTCCTGAGCCCATCAGTGGCGGACAGTGGAGAATTTACTTGCAAAGCTTCAAACCGCCATGGATCTGACAGCTGCTCTGCTAAACTAAGTGTAACAGGTAAGAAAATTACTTTGTATTGGCTGATGGTCCTCTTGAAGTGTGGTCACATACTGAATTGACTGCACTTGGCATGCTTTTATTTTTTGTACTGTACTGTGTTGCCACAGTTATTGATATATATTTTTTGTTTTTTGCTCTGACTTTCTTTCTATAGAGGTATTCCCACCAGAGTTTGTATCAAAGCCTGATTCGATGACTTTATTTTTGGGAAAGCAAGCGAAATTTCAGTGTGTTATTTCAGGTTCCGATCCCATGACCGTTGTCTGGCACAAAGACAATATTGCCATTTCACTTGATGATCACTACAAAGCGTCCTCTGACAAAAATAAGTATTGTCTTGAAATCTTGCATCTACATCAGAGTGATCAGGGAACATACCTTTGCAAAGCTTCCAACAGTGTTGGTACAGCTACCTGCTGCACTGAACTTAGGGTTGTAGACAAACCACGCTTTGAGAAGAGTTTTCAGGCAACCGCTGTAGCTGTGGGAAACCCACTACACCTAGAGTGTCAGGTAGATGAAGACACTGGCGTGGCTGTCGTCTGGATGAGAGATGGCAAAAAACTCCATAATACAATGGATTGTAAACTATCTTTTGAGGAAAAAATGGCCAGTCTTGAGATTCCAAAGGCCAAATTGAAAGACACTGGTGCATATACCTGTACTGCTGCAAATGATGCTGGAAGCAGCAGTTGTTCTTCTGTTGTAACAGTGCAAGGTAAGAATAAATGATTAATGCCCTTTCCTAATGCAGTATTTTAAGAAAATCTGCATTACTGGGTATTAATTTTTGTAAGTGTGAGAATATAACTGTATTCGCATTGCTTTGACAGAAGTGGTGAAGCTTATGCATCAATTGATGTGTCATTGCCATGAAGTTTTGCATCTTGATTGTTATATTTTTTCTCTTTGTCTTTATTCCCTTTGCCCTTTTCTTCTGTCACTTGTTTCAGTTGTCTTTTTCTTTAAAACAAAACATTTGACTTTGCTTTACATTTAATTCGTAGAACCCCCAGCCTTTGTTAAAAAACTGGAGCCTAAGATCTTATGGAAGAAAGGAATGTCAGCACGTCTGTCGTGCACCGTTAAAGGATCGCCTGATCTTCACGTGACTTGGTTTTTGAATGACAAGCCACTTTGTTCTTCTGAAAAACACAAAATCACTTTCAAAGGCAATCAAGCCACTCTTGAGATAACAGACTTGTCAGAGTCTGATAGTGGAAATTACACGTGTGAAGTCATGAATGAGGCAGGCTGTGAAAGCTGTAGCAGCCAAGTTACTGTAAAAGGTAATGCTCATGGTTCTCGCTTCTTTCTTTATTGCTCTTATATTATTGTAGATTGCAGAGTGTTCTTAAATCTTATTGCCTCTTCTTAGAACCTCCTGCCTTTAAAAGGGAGCTGAAAATGGTGGAGGTTGGCAAAGGGTGCACAGCCCTTCTTGAATGTGAAGTTACAGGAACTGCTCCATTTGAAGTGATCTGGTTTAAGAGTAAAAATCCAGTCTCCACTGATAATAAGTACAATGTTGTGTCAAAAGACACAGTTGCATATTTGGAAATCAAATCATTTGAAAGTGCAGATGTTGGAGATTACCAGTGCAGCATTTCTAATGATGTTGGTAAAATTACTACAAAAGCAGTAGCAAAATTGAAAGGTTGGTCAAATAAATATCAACGGTCTAACACAGGGGTCTTCAACATTTTGAGGCAGAATATTTCTTTGAATTTAAATAATGCATTTTATGCTTGGGTTTGATTTGGGATTTCTATTGCGAGTCGTGCCATATGTCTTTTATCAACATACCAGTGAAATAATAATTATTTGTGTATTCACAGTGTAAGTGTAAATATAATTTTACTGAGCCTCATGTTGAAGACTTCTGGTCTAGCCAAAATTTAAGTTGAGGTTAGTGTTTTTGTACGATGTATTGTCTATTGATAAAGTTTAAATATGCTCTCTTTAATTTAGACCCACCATCTTTTGCAAAGAAAATTGAGAACACAACTGCAGTTTTAGGCAGCGCTGTAAAACTCCAGGGATCTCTTAAGGGTTCTGCACCTATTGCAGTTCAATGGTTCAAGGACTCTGAGATACTCAGAAATGATGATCCTAATGTTACCACATCTTTTGAAAACAACACTGTTATTTTGGCAATAGCAAATGTTGCCATAAATCATGGTGGTAAATATACTTGTCAAGCTGAAAACGAGGCTGGAAAACAAAAATGCGAGGCCAACATATCAGTTCAAGGTTAGAATAAAACCATAAGCTTATCATAATGTTCAAGGATTTGAACTTTAGCACATTATTAGTATTATTTGTTAATTTATGTATGTGCTTTCTGTCAAAGAGCCAGCTAGGTTTGTTGAGAACCCTCCATCCATCAGCGTGACGGCAGGGGACAATGCAACTCTGGAATGCACAGTTGCAGGAAGTCCAGATCTCAAAGTAAAATGGTTTAAAGATGGCAAAGAGGTTACAGGGAGTCGAAAATACAAAATATCTTTTAAAGACAATGTAGCAGTGTTCAAAGTCCTCTCGGCAGAGAGGGGAGATAGCTGTGAATACACCGTTGAAGTTTCAAATCGGGTTGGAAAGGAGCGATGCTCTTGCTCAATCAATGTTCTTGGTTAGTCTTACTCTTCCTTCTTTCTCTTTAACCTGAAAATATATTGAATGCCTGGTTTGTTTTACATTTAGGTTTTTTAACAATAATCTGTCTTCTTTCGAGCAGATAAAATCATACCCCCAACTTTCACAAAAACTCTTAAAAAGATAGATGGTAATGTTGGGGTAAGTATTCAGATGGAATGCAAGGTTTCAGGATCCCAACCCATAACAATGTCTTGGTTTAAAGAGGGCAAAGACATTCAAACTGGAGCAAAATATCAAATCCAACAACAGGAAAGCACGGCTACATTGAAAATAGCTGATTTAGAAACATTAGATGCTGGGGTTTTCACTTGCCGTGCTACTAATCCTGCAGGACACAGTGAAACAAGTGGAACAGTTTTTGTTAAAGGTTAGATAATTTGCTGTAGATCATATTTCATGGTTTCAGTTTTATACTTATAAAAGTATTTAATTAATACACTGTGTTATTGACAATTCTTTGCGGTGAATTTAAAAAATAAATTGTGTTATTAAACTAAGCTCTTCCCCATCCTCTTAAAATTTAGAACCCCCAGTCTTCACCTTAAAACCTCCGTCACAAGATGTTGTACCAGGATCTACGGTTGTCATGAAAGCTGCTTTCACTGGAACAGCACCCTTTTTTATTAAATGGTTCAAAGAAGACAAAGAAATGTTAACTGGAGGAACTTGTTTCATCAAGAAAGAAACCAAGTCAAGTTCACTGGAGCTACATTCTGTGAAGCCATCTCATTCTGGAGAATACACATGCCAGGTGTCTAATGATGCTGGAAAGTTGTCATGCAACACTACCTTATTTGTGAAAGGTGCCATTTCTTGCTCTTGTTTATTTGTTTCATCCATTTTTAAGTATGATTCTTTTAATGTATTTTTAATCTTATTTCATGAATTTCAATCTTTTTTTCTATTTTAGAACCTCCAAAATTTGTGATGAAGCTTGACTTCACTAAACTAGTATTAAGTGAGAGTCTTGCAACTTTAGAATGTAAAGTCACTGGCAGCCCAGAGATCAGTATTAGATGGTATAAGAATGAGACTGAACTCATCTCAAATGACAAATACCAAATGACCTTCACCGACTCAGTTGCTACTCTAAATATTGACAATTGCTTTGTGGAAGACAGTGGAGATTATATTTGCCAAGCATCAAGTGAAGCTGGCATTGATAGATGTAGTTGCCTGGTAAAAGTCAAAGGTTTGTTCTGAATTAATTCTACTTCCCAAGGATATTAAACCTTTTTCATTTCAGTTTGAATAACTTGAGCTAATTGGTCCTTTCCTATTGTAGAACCTCCTGCATTTGTGAAACTCTTTGAATCCAAAGAAATTGTTAAAGGCACAGATGTTGTGTTGGAAGGAACTTTGTCAGGCTCAGCTCCCTTTGAGATATCCTGTTTCAAAGACTCAATGCAGATTCGAAATGATAGGAGGCACATCATAAGCCTGACAGACGATGTAGCAAAAATTCAGATTCTGAAATTTGAACCTGGAGATGCTGGCAATTATCAGTGCACTGTAGCCAATGAAGTAGGGCAGACGTCATGTGATTTTCAGGTTGCGATGAAAGGTTAGTAAGAACGGGATATTTTTGGATTACATAGTTTTTTAGTGAAGGTACTGTACAGTGTTGCATTGTGATAATAACATCTTGCGTTGATATTCTTCAATCAGAGCCACCATCGTTTGTTCAGAAGATGGATAATTCAAATGTGCTTCTTGGTGGAGACGTTTCCTTGCAGTGTGTTCTGAAAGGGTCATTGCCTATGACCATCTTGTGGATGAAAGATGACCACGAGATCAAAGAATCCGAGCATGTTCATATATCTTTTGAGGATCTCACCGCAGTGGTACACATTTCTAGCGTACAGCTAAGACATGGTGGAAAGTATACTTGCCATGCTCAGAATGAAGCTGGTAGTCAGAAATGTACAGTAGTACTGGGGGTAAAAGGTGTGTGGTTTTCACATTCATAATTAGATTTTTATTAATATATTATCAATTATTATTTATATTATTATATTTCATAATAATTCATATGATAATTAATATGTTTTACTGTAAACTGCAGAGCCTGCAAACATCACAGACCAAGCAAAGTCTATCAGTGTCACAGTGGGTGATCCTGCAACCATAGAGTGCAGGTATTCTGGTTCCAAAGTTCTTAAAGCAAAATGGCTTAAGGGTGGAAAGGAGTTGACATCAGGCAAAAAATACAAAGTACAGAGCACTGATACAAGTTCTACATTAAAAATCCAGTCTTCAGAAAAGAATGATGCTGGAGAATATACATTTGAGGTTTCAAATGATGCTGGAAGCAGCACATGTGAGGCTGTTGTGACTGTTTTAGGTTAGTATGTTAAAGGAAAACAAGCCACTTTTCAATTTCATTGATTCATAGAAGAATTTAGAATTTTAACATATAAATCCTTTATTTCCTTTCACTGCAACAGATCAAATAATCAAGCCTTCTTTCACAAGAAAATTGAAGGCAGTGGAAAGTATAAAAGGATCTTTTACACAGCTGGAGTCTCTGGTCTCTGGATCTCTTCCTATAACTGTCACTTGGTTCAAGGAAAATAAGGAGATACAGACTGATGAGAAACACAAATGCATTTTCTTTGAGAATGCAGCATCTCTGGAAATCAGTCGTCTTGATAGCGCAGACAGTGGAAGTTATACTTGCATTGCAAAAAATCTAGCAGGCACTGCCCAATGTTCAGGAACGCTGAATGTTAAAGGTTTGCAAATACTTTTTTGGTGATCCTTTAATATGATAGTTTGTTGTTGAGTGGAAAATGTCGTCCTTTTTCACCATGTGGATCATGTTCCAACAACATTCCTATTGACCAATCTGTTTTTAGTGTTTTGTTTAGAGTAAATGTTTGTTTTGAGTTCATGGACTATTGCTGTATAGTAAGTTTTCCTGTCATTTTAAGAGTACTTTAAAAAAAACCTGTGATTGGGTCAAATATAGACATTTTCTAGGTTAATTTAACACTTTTGTGTTTGTCCGTTTTTGACCAAGCAATGGGTTAAAAACAATCCAGCACGTTTTATAGATTCTTTGAACGGAAATGTTGTTAACACAGGGACCCTTCTTATCTGGCAATTTTACAGAATTTCTATAGTGTAGATCAAATACAACAACCAATGTGTATGCTTTTATATGCAGAACCTCCTTCAATCATTGACAGACCTGAATCACAAGATGTTATACCCGGATCCAATGTGCAGTTTAATGTGCTTATGTCTGGAACACCACCCCTGACCATTAAGTGGTTCAAAAACAAGAAAGAAGTTTTTTCAGGGGTTGACTGTTCAGTTATGAAAACAGACTCTTCCAGCTCGCTTGAGCTGTTTTTCGCTAAGCCCTCAGACTCTGGAGAATATGTCTGTGAAATAAGAAATGATGTTGGATCAGATGTTTGCCAGGCAACGCTCTTTGTAAAAGGTTGTCAATATAATTATTATTTATTTCATAATTTTGGCCTTGTCTAACCCTTTGTTAAATGCTAAAGGTTTGCTTTGTTTTCAATCTTTTCAGATCCCCCAAAATTTACCCGCAAACCAGAAAAAATATCAGTTGTCAAACCTGGTCAATTATTAGTTTTTGAATGCGAGGTTACGGGTACTCCAGAAATAGATACGTACTGGTTCAGAGATGGAAATGAAATAAGTCCGAGTCACAGACATAAAATTACTTTTATTGATTCTGTGGCACAACTTGAGATAAGCAACAGTGATATCAAAGACAGTGGTGTGTACTATTGTGAGGCCCGCAATGAAGCAGGGAGTGAAAGCTGTAGTATGGAGCTAAGAGTGAAAGGTTAGTATGTGGTGTATTTTACAGGCGTGGTAAAGTACAGGTGTATGTTCAGAATGTTTTAGTTTTATTCCATGTTTTTCTTCTTTCAGAGCCACCAAAGTTTGTGAAGTTGTTAAGTCCTCTTGAGGTTGTGAATGGCTCCAATGCATATTTTGAATGTCAGGTAAAAGGCACTGCTCCATTTGAGTTTACCTGGCAAAGGGATTCAAAGGAAATTAAATCGAGCCTGAAGCATGTCATCATGCAGAAGAATGGCTCTATAATGACACTTGATGTGCAGAAATGTGACGCTTTAGATGTTGGAGAATATCAGTGCATTGTTGCAAATGAAGTTGGCAGTTGTTCAAGTCAGACAACGCTCAGCATTAAAGGTTCGCATTGAATTTGTATTGTGAAGTATGTTATATATGCTCATGATTTTTTTAAATCTCTCTTAACAATCCTAAACATTGCATCTCCTGTTAGAGCCCCCATCCTTTGTGGAAAGGATTGAGAACGTTGTCACAATTCTCGGAAAAGTGGCTGAGTTGAAATGTGTTGTGAGAGGTTCACCGCCTCTGTCCATACAATGGCAGAAAGATGAAAACTGGATCATGGAAGATCCTAAAATTGAGAGGACCTTTGAGAACAATATTGCCACCTTAAGAATCCCTGTGTGTGAGTCCAGCCACAGTGGAAAATACACCTGTCAGGCTGTGAATGACGCAGGGCAAGAGAAGTGTTTTGCCACCCTTCTAGTGCAAGGTTGGTTTTTCAGTTGTTTTTTTTGCAGCTATTTTGAAGACTGTATTATAAATATGTTTGTTATGTAATCTCCAGAACCTCCTCAGATAATTGAGAAGCCAGAGGTGATTAATGTAACCACTGGAGATCCGGTCACTTTTGAGTGTAAAGTAACCGGCTCTCCTGAGCTAAATGTAAAATGGAGTAAAGATGGCAAAGAAGTGATGCCATCAAGACAACACAGCCTCGGATTTGTCAACAATGTTAGTCAACTTAAAATTCAGTCTGTCCAGTTGGAGGATAAAGGAATGTATGAGTTTGAGGTTTCCAATCACATCAGTGCCTGCCAATGCAAAGTGACTTTAAATGTCCTAGGTTAGTGCTTTTTACAGTAAGTTGATTAGTAGGATTTATGACATGCAGGAAATTTTATTATTTCTACATTTCTTTCTCTTGTAAACAGAGCAAACAATTCCCCCATCCTTCATCAAACCTCTGGTGGAGATGGAGGAAATTTTAGGCACAAATGTTCAAATTGGATGTAAAATATCAGGCTCGCTTCCCATAACTGTTGATTGGGTAAAGGATGGAACTAAACTGTCTGGAAGAACAAAGCATAAGCTGCTTCAAGATGAAAACAGAGTGTCTTTGGAGATTGAATGTCTAGAGAAAGCTGACACTGGAACGTACACTTGCAAACTGACAAACAAAGCAGGCAGTTGTGAATGCAGTTGTACACTGAGGGTGAAAGGTCAGGAGGCTATAGTAGTATTACTCAGTAGATTTTATCAACATATTTACAAAGATCTCTGATGGGTGCCAGTTTCTAAACACATTTGTTTGTCTTTCTTTTCCATTAACGATTTAGAGCCACCAAGCTTTGTGCTGGTTCCAGAACCACAAGCTGTCATACCAAATACTACTGTACGCTTTAAGAGTACTTTTAAGGGAACGCCTCACTTCACTGTGAAATGGTTCAAAGATGACACTGAGCTGATCTGTGGACCGTCCTGTTTTATCGGTCTGGAAGGCCTGTCGTGCTTCCTAGATCTCTTTGCCGTCGGAATTTCGCAGAGCGGAACTTACTCTTGCCATATTAGCAATGATGCTGGTACCTCCAAATGCACCACAACCTTATTAGTAAAAGGTTGGACCTCTTTAAGTACCCCATCAATGCTCTGCCATATCATGCGTTATTCATGCTTCACCATTTGGCATTTGCATGCTCCTGTCACTTTTGTGATTCCATCCTGCTCTTCACCATCATCTTACTTCATTACTGTTCATCATTATGCTTTGCTTTCTTTTAGCCATCATCTGCATCCAGTCATGTGCCATCTTCTTAAACGCATCCTTAATCCTCCATTGCACGTTACAGTTTAAACAGTAGGCTAACTTGTCAACATTTTGGTTTCGCAGAACCTCCAGAGTTTGTACAGAAACTGCCAGCTGCAAAAGTTATAAAGATGGGGGAGCCACTCCAGCTTGAATGCAAAGTAATTGGCACAGCTCCTCTGAAAATCAGCTGGTACAAAAATGAAGCAGTGCTCAGCGATGGCGCCAACTTGAGAATGACCTTTGATGGCTCTGTGGCGATCCTTGAAATTTTCAAGTGCAGCTTTGAGGATAATGGGGTCTACACCTGTGAAGCCCAGAATGATGCCGGAACAAAGAGTTGTAGTACCACATTCACAGTTAAAGGTTAGATGGTGGATGGATCTTCCATTTACCAATATAGTGTTTGTTAATATAAACAACATGAGTGGTAAATGCCAATAAGAATTTTTGTGTGATTCACACATAAACACTTTCTTTATAGTAGTAAATTGTCACATTCACTTTAATGGGACAATTTCATTCATTTATAATTGTATTTATTGAAGAGCATGTTGTTGATTTTAATGTGTCTTACTAAAACAATTCAATATGCATTATGTGCTCATTTTGAATTGGAATGTGTTTTTGTAGAACCACCAGTTTTCCACAAAACGCCAACGCCAGTTGAGGGGTTAAAGGGCAAAGATGCCAGTCTTACCTGTGAGCTGAAAGGCTCGGCCCCTTTTGAAATAACTTGGTTTAAAGATAAAAAGCAGCTTAAAGAAAGTAGGAAGTACAAATTTGTCTCTGAGGGAGGTTCTTCAACTCTCCACATTCTTGGACTAGAGGCATCAGATGCAGGGGAATATGAGTGCAAAGCATCAAATAACATAGGAAGTGAAGTCTGCCAGGGCACAGTAAAGCTAAGAGGTTGGTAAGATAGCAAGTCTTAGATATTTTAACCAATGCTCTGTTTTATGCTGACTATTCTCTTCCTGCCATTCAGAACCACCAGTCTTTGTAAAGAAAATTTCAAATACAACAGCCATCTCTGGTGAGGAGGTGGTTTTGTTGGCTACGGTCAAAGGCTCTCAGCCTATGACAGTGTCTTGGGTTCAGGATAAAGATCACATACTCCGAGATGGTGAAAACAGGAAAATTACATTTGAAAATAATCAGATTACACTGAGGATTTTTAAGGCTGACGCTACCACGGCCGGAAAATATATCTGCCAAATCAAAAATGATGCTGGTGTGGCAGAATCAACAGCCAACCTAACTGTCCTAGGTTTGTAAGAATATGTTAAAAGCTTTTTGGTAGTAATTAATTTATTTCGTTCATACATTTATAAGATTTTACTTAAAGACACTTCTACACTTTTAGAACCTGCAGCAATTGTGGATAAAACTGAATCAATCAGTGTTACAGCGGGTGACTCTGCAACCTTTGAGTGCACTGTATCTGGAACACCAGAGCTTAAACCGAAGTGGTACAAGGATGGTGTGGAGCTGTCTTCGGGCAGGAAATATAAAATCACCTTCTCAAAAATGATCTCCAGTCTTAAGTTCTTGTCAACAGATAGAAGTGATACTGGGGAATACACATTTGAGATTAAGAATGAAGTTGGCAGTGATAGCTGTAAAATGCACCTAACTCTTTTGGGTTAGTAACATTGAATTCTCTCATTTTATTTATTTTGATTTCAGAATGTTATTTTGTGTGATAAATACAAAGTTGAATATATGTTTTATATCAAACAGACAAAATGGTCCCTCCTTCGTTCTCACGAAAGCTGAAAGACACACAGAGTATTGTTGGCAAAATTGTTGAAATGGACTGTAAAGCCTCAGGTTCAGCGCCTCTCACCATCTCCTGGTACCATAATGGAAATGAGCTCAAAAGTGGGCCGAATTATGAGATTAGTTTGGCAGAGAACACCTGCACATTGAAAGTACCGACTTTGAAACTTTCAGACTCAGGCACGTACAAATGTAAAGCTGTAAACAGTGCTGGGACTGCAGAAACATCTGCTTCCTTAGTTGTTAAAGGTTAGTGTTTAGGTCTTTTAAATTCGCTTAAGTAATCGAACTCTAAATCTATACCTTCATGTCTTAAAGCACATCGCAAAATTCTCCTTGTCCTATTTTTGCAGAACCTCCTTCTTTTGTGACCACACCTCAACCGATAGAAGCACTACCAGGTACAAATGTGACCTTTACAGCAACCGTGGCAGGTAGTGCCCCAATGAAACTGAAATGGTTCAGAGGCAGTACAGAAATAGTGCCCGGTAGAGGCTGTGAGATTGCTCTAAGAGGAGATACTGCAACCCTAGAGCTCTACAACATTGAAAAATCTCACACTGACGAGTACACTTGCCAGATCATTAATGATGCAGGCAAGGAAAATTGCCCTGTGAACCTGTTTGTAAAAGGTTAGTTTTAATTAAGCTGATTTTAAGTTAGATCTGACAGCTGAGTGCATATGTTTGTCTCATGTATACACAATTTCTTTCATTCAGAGGCTGCGCACTTTGTCAAGAAGCTAAAGAATGTCTCTATTGAAATGGGCAAATCGCTCATACTTGAATGCACGTATGCGGGAAGCCCAAAGATTCTTGTGAAATGGCACAAAGACAACCAGGAGATTTACTCTTCTTACAAGTATAACATTACAACCACCGAGAGCTCCTGCATCCTGGAGTGCCTAAACAGTGACAAAGAGGCTGCTGGGAAATACACTTGTGAGGTTTCCAACGATGCTGGACATGACACTTGCGATGCCACAGTGTCCATTTTAGGTTTGTTCTTTGGTTCAGTATACGGTCTGAGAGACGAAATGTGAATGTGCATGTTTGTCTTCATGTCTGAGGCAAATGTATTTGTCACTTTTAGAACCACCTTTCTTTACTGAGCGCTTGGAGCCTATGGATGTTACTGTGGGCGATGGAGTATGTCTGAAATGCCAGATCGATGGCACTCCTGAAATCAAAGTGTCCTGGTTTAAGGCAGATGGCAAAGTGCGATCTTCTCCAACTTGCAAGATGGAGTTTTCAAAAGGCACTGCTTGCTTAAAACTAGCTAAAGTTACAAAAGCTGATGTTGGCGAATACACGTGCAAGGCAGAAAACAGCATAGGATCTGCCTCTTCCAGCTGCCTCTTATCTGTAAAAGGTGATGATACAGTCATTTATCTTCAAACATCTTTATTTGTCCGGTATATGTTTCTGTTTGCACTGTACAACTATGTACCTATGTATTTTGCTAAATGGTTTTCTTTTCAGATGTGAAAACGCCACCATCTTTTCCTAAAAAAATTACTAGCATTACACAAACTGAAGGACAGCCTGTCCATTTTGAATGTCGCGTGGCAGGATCCTCTCCTATGGAAGTGTCTTGGCTCAAAGACGGTCAACCTCTTAGGACTGATTCAGAATACACAATGATTTTTGACGATAACTCTGCTGTCCTAAAGATAGCCAAGGGTGAAGCCAGACATTCCGGAGAATACACTTGCGTTGCAACCAACAGTGTTGGAACTGCATCTTGCAGAGCCAAGCTTACGCTTCAAGGTTTGTTTCTCTCTTTTTGTATTGTTCTCTGAATAAACTTTTGTTCTTGTTTATTTGCAGCTTAATGTGACTATGCAACTCTGCTGTTATCCCTTAACTTTACTCTTAACTTTTCAGAGCCAAGATATCCACCTGTATTTGATAGAAAGCTAATGCCGGTGGAGGTCACAGTGGGAGATTCTGTAGCACTGGAGTGCCACATGACAGGATCATTGCCAATAAAAGTCACTTGGTCCAAGGATCACAAAGACATCCGCACGGGGGGGAATTATAAGATATCGTGTGTGGAAAATACAGCTCATTTGACAATTTTGAAGGCTGATAAGGGAGACTCAGGACGTTACTCTTGCCACGCTAGTAATGATATTGGGAAGGACTCTTGTTCCACAGAAGTTTCTGTGAAAGGTATTTCTGGTCACTGCTTGTCAATGTGACTGTATTGTCTTGCACTGGCACTAACCTAGGTGCTTTCTTAAGCTTTTGTGTGTCTTCCACTTTAGTGCTTTTGCATTTCTTGTACATTTCTTGAAACCTTTACTTGCAGTTTGTCAACAGGTGGCACTGTTGAGAATCTTACAAATTATTTTTCGCAAGCGCTCTGCGTGTTTAGATAAGACTTGCTTCTTGTGTATATTTTGTAGATCTTCTCTAACAACATTTTTGTATTGTTCCTATAGAGCGCACAGTTCCGCCCACTTTTATCAAAAAGCCTTCAGCTGTTGAGGACACTGAGGGCAAATTGGTGAAGCTGGAGGGTCGGGTATCTGGATCACAGCCGCTGACTGCGAACTGGTATAAGGATGGCACTGAAATCCTCTCCTCAGACAGTTATGATATTTCCTTCAAGACCAGTGTGGCAATTTTGAGCATCAAGAAATCTCAACTGTCTGATAGTGGCACATATACATGCAAAGTGACCAATGAAGCAGGAACAGCCTCTTGTGAAGTATCTGTTCACATTACAGGTATACACTGCTTGTAATTACAATTTGTCTTAAGCTTTTCTATTGTATTTCCATTTTTCAAGGTAAAGTATGTGTTATGTATGAAATACAAAAATGTTTGTAAAATACTGTAAGCCTATGCTTTTCTGTCTATGGATTGAAAGTATGAATGTGGTTTCACAAAATGCTCATATTTATTTTATTTCTAAATGTAGCACAAAAGGTACCACCAAGCTTTGATGTACCTCTAAAACCAGTCACTGTGACTGACGGTGAGCCACTCACCCTCAGCTGCCATGTGCGTGGATCTCTTCCATTTAAGATTCAGTGGCTGAAAGACAGGCGAGAACTTTCTTCATCTCCAAGCACTAAGATCACATTTGTTGATAGCACAGCCACTTTGGAGATGGTCAGTGTGTCTAAGACAGATGCAGGCGATTATCTCTGCAAGGCAACCAATGATGTTGGTAGTGAATTCTGCAAGTGTAAAGTCACTATCAAAGGTATTATCCTTTTTATGTTATGGGCAAAGTTTAATTACAGTTTTATTGTATTTTTTAATTTTACAGATATTTTATTCCTTCATATGTTTATTATGTGCTTCATACTTACATTGCCACTCAGTTGGCGTTTGGTTAAAATCAGACTTGACTAATAACTATTATTCTTTAATGAATCTTATTTTTCTTTTCGTCTTCATGGTCACTAACTGAGTATTGTTGTTCAGCCATAGTCTTCTGAACAAATCAGATTTTTGCAAATCTTACTGCTCCTGCAGTTGTGCTTCTTGAAAAACAATAACATTAATCAATGTTTGATTAATCTGAAGATAATGCTTAAGCTTTGGCTCTTGCCGTCTGTGAAGCTAAAACAAAATTCTATATGTCACTCATATATTCCTTTAACAATTTCAGAGAAAACAGGTGCACCTCCACCAGCCCAGGCAGTGCCTTCACCACCACAAGCAGTTAAAAAGCTGGACAACTTGTTCTTCATTGAAGAGCCCAAGAGTGTTCATATTGTTGAGAGTAAGTCCCCCCTAATTTTCAACATTTTCAACTGAGTTTCTAAATCAGATAGTTGGGCTCACGTTTAAATGCAGTGTTATGAAGCTGTGATATTTTTGTATGTACTTGCAGAGGGCACAGCTACCTTCATTGCTAAAGTTGGTGGGGATCCCATTCCCAATGTGAAATGGATGAAGGGCAAATGGAGGCAGATGACTCACGGTGGTCGCATCAGCATTGAACAAAAGGGCCAAGAGGCCAAGCTGCAAATTAAAGAGGTGACCAAATCCGACTCTGGTCAGTACAGATGTGTTGCTTCAAACACACATGGAGAAATTCAGTGTAACACTGATCTGACGGTGGAAGGGAAGAAAGAGGCTGGACCAGAGTTGGTCAAACTGAAGAAGTAAGAATTTTTTTGTTGTTGTTTTGAGTTCTGAAGTGAATTATTGTGATTCTCAACCTTTTTAAAGTGATGGTCCTCTATCATATTACATATCCTGACATTTAAAGACTTTTTAATCGAAATAAAGCAATTTATCACAGTTCATTAAATATTGAATATGACTAAATATGACATTTAAATAATGACTGCCTGCAATGTATTTTCTCTCTGACCATTTATTTTTGTTTTAAAATCTATTAACAGCTATAGCAATACAATAAAAAATATTTTTGATCAGTTTTCAAACAATGAATTCCAACTAAACTTCAAGCACAGACAAAATAAACTTTGTTGTTTTTAACAGGACACCATCAAAGCAGAAAAGTCCTAAAGAGGAGAAGGAAATTGACATTGTTGAGTTGCTCAGAAATGTTGATCCCAAAGAGTATGAGAAATATGCTCGCATGTATGGAATCACAGATTACAGAGGCATCCTTCAAGCCATTGAGATACTGAAGAGGGAAAAAGAACAAGAAAGTGGAAGACCGGTAAGACTGATTTGTATGAAAACCAATTCATATAAATAATTCAGATTAAAGTTCAAGACATTTTCTTCAAACTGATCAAGGAATGCTTCAGAGAAAGTCCAGAATGACAGTAGGCCTAAATTATATTTATTGTTGAAAACTCTGTTGTTTTTAGGAAGTGGAACATGCTGGAAGAGAGTCTGAGGAGGATTTGGCCAAACTTGTTTCTGATTTGCAAAAGAGAATGGAACAAACTGAGGTTTAATATTATTATTTATTGCATGGAGTGAAAAGAGGGCATATCCACTAGAATATTCTGAAAAACTTGTAAAAGTTTGAGTAATTATTTATTGTGTGTAATTTTCAGTCAGGGTGTTAATACATGTGTTTCGAATGTTTAAAACGCAGCCTGTCACTCTGGTGAGTGATATCACAGACCAGACGACTACCATTCAGAAGGATGCTGTATTTGAATGTGAGATCAAAATTAACTATCCTGAAATCACCCTGACCTGGTATAAGGGAACCCAGAAACTTGACAGCAGCGACAAGTACGAAATCAAAATTGTGGGTGATCGTCATATCCTAAAGATCAAAGATTGCCAGACCAGAGATCAAGGCAATTACCGAATTGTGTGTGGCCCACATATATCCAGTGCCAAACTGACCACCCTGGGTATGTAGCAACATCATTTGATTTTCCTTTTAGTGAATTTCCTATATGTTTTTACAATGTTGATTCATATTGTTTTTGCAGAGGCTGAAGTTGAAGAGCATTTGCAGGATGTGGCTGGTAAGGAAGGCCAAAGTTGTACACTGACATGCCAATTCACTGTACCTAATGTAAAAACCCAGTGGTTTAGAAATGGGAAGCGTTTAGAGCCTCATGGCAGATATACATTTGCTGTGGCTGGTTATACACAGAAGCTCTCAATCAAAGATGTTAAACCAGAAGACCAAGGAGAATATACCTGCAAATATAACAATCTTGAAACGACTGCAAATCTTTGGGTTGAAGGTGTGTATATGTTAACTCAGAATTATCTTTGCTCCAACTTAAACCATCTACTAACCTCTTCCACCATCATCTGTGACCCTTCACTTCTTATGGAGGAACTCAAAACTCTTCTTTTTCTTACTTGCAAGATTTTATCTCCACATTTTTCTGGCGTTCTTCTAATCGAATTGACTCACATTATAGAAATAAATAGTTTAACCCAACGTTTAAAATGATGCACAAAATTCTAAGTTTTCAACATCACAATCTAATCCACCATCTTGCGTTATATCTCCTTTTAGCTGAACAAATACATTTCACCAAACGCATCCAGAACATTGTGGTGCGAGAACTTCAATCCGCCACATTTGAGTGTGAAGTGTCTTTTGACAATGCTATCATAACATGGTATAAGGACACGTGGGAGCTTAAAGAGAGCCCCAAATATACCTTCCGAAGTGAAGCACGACGCCACTTCATGATCATCCGCAATGTAACTTACGAGGATGAAGGTTTGTGGAGTTCCAGTGCGGCACAATTTTTCGTTGTAATAGTTTGAGGCCCATTTAACAGAATCAATAATCCTTTAGGCGTGTACTCGGTCATTGTAAGATTGGAGCCCAGGGGTGAAGCTAAAAGCACAGCTGAACTTTACTTGTCAGGCAAAGGTCGGTACAGAGTTCGAGCTCCAGCATTTTCTTGACTAACATTCTCTGGTAAAGGAAGGTTCCTTACATAATTTTTTCCTTTTTCCCTCAGAAATTGATATAGAAAGGGTACCATATGGTAAGTGTTCCCATTTTTAAGACCACTCCCTTTTACACGTAAAGTGCACATTGGAAAACTATGGATAATAATCGTTTAACTAGTACAAAAAAGTAAAAGTGTTAAATACTCACACAGATATCCCAGATACATCAATACGAGTGCCCGAGGCACCATCTGCATTAACCATAGAAGGTAAGATTGGGATTTCATGTACAATTACTTAAAAAAATACATAAATCCTTATCCTCAACATAAGAGACACAGTAACTCATACATTTACTATTTTTGAAAAGCCGAATCTTCCACGGAATATTATCATTATGAAGAAAAAATGGAAATGCAAGGTAAACTGCACTTTTTAAGAGACTAACTTATTAAAAACTTCAGTTTTTAGTTTAGACATCCTCTTCATTCATTTGCGTCACCCACTAAACAAAAATAAAATCACAGTAACTGTATAAATATTAACTTCATTACTTAATAATCTTCCTGTTAAAAAGAAAAATAAATAACATTAATTTTGTTTGAGGTTTGTTTTGTCTGTTACCAAACGTCTTGCGTGAACTAACCAAGTAACGTCAATCAAAGAAAACAAGAAAAGTATTCTTCTATGAACACATGTAACAACCTTTTACCCTTCACCAGAATATGTGAGCTGGACAGAGGAGAAAGTTGTAGAGGAAAAATCTGTCTCAGGTATTACTCAAAGCTATTGGGTCCACAAAATATAATTCACCATTCTGTCTAACCCTCTTTGAAACTCTTTTCATGTTTGTTTGTCTTTGTGATGTTCATGTTAATGTGTATTACTCCCTTTATATTTGCCTCACAATATTAAGTGAATTTGTCTTATGTTTGTCTAAATCTAGTCTTATTTATTGTTGTCTTTTAAAAAAAAATCTATATGCGATGTGATATTTTATGTAATTTGTTATAAACATACCTACGTGTTTTGTCAAGTCTGTGTGTTTTTCTTCTTATCACTGGTTACACCAAAGATAGTTTTAAGGTGTTTAAGAGAATTGTTCTAAAGATTGTCTGTCTCATCAGCTCCGAGGATCCCAATTGAAGAGGCTGTTGATAGAAAAACACTGGCAATGAGAGAAGGTGCTCCAACTAAAGGTACCGAATGAGAACATTGCATGCTGCTTTTTAGCTGCTTTTTGGCAAACACTCTTTCATTAGGTTCACTTTTTGCTTGTAAATGTGTATGTTGCGTGTGTTCTTGTAGATTTTTAGCTATCCTCTTTTGTCTTCAGTGTTGTGTACTGTAAAGTTTGTTGTGTTATTCACTTCTGTTGTCGTAGCTGTAAATTATCAAATATGCAAAAATGCTAAATTGTATATTTTGCATTTTAATATGCAATAAAGGTATTTTGCGTAAGCATTTCCATATGACAATTTAACACTGCTTTCTTTTTTATTAGATTCTTAACTTTAATGTTATAATGGTGTTCTTTGTAGTATGTCTCAGTTTGTCCATGTGTACATGTCTATGATATTTCATTGACGCATAGCTTCAGCTTTGAGATCAGCTGTGTGTATCAATAACTATTTGCTTCTGTCAATATACTAAGTAACTGTTCTTTCTGAAGATTTCGAAGAGCCTGAACTGAAATCTTCTCCACCTGTGGAGCAAAAACCTTTGGAAGGTACTAAAAAATATCTGTTTATTGTGCTTCCCTTTTTAATATACTTTTTGTATGCTGTCTGTGTGTCATTTTTCTGTTCTGCAATATTAGTATGTTTTCAAAAATATCTTTCTCAGTATGTCATAATTTGTAATGAAACTTTTTCCAAAAAGCCAAAGTGCCTGTTGAAGATATTGTTACCGCAGTTACAGTGCCAGAGCCAAAGAAGCCCGCACCTAAAGGTATTGTACAGAAACAAATTCTGTCTTGGTTTCCTATTTGTTGTATGTGTGTGTATGTCTTGCAGTCCCTATTTATCATATGTCTATTTTATCTTAATCTACGTGTTTGTAACTATTGCAACTACTGTCATGTCTTTTTTATTGTTTTTCTGTCCGGAGTATACTCTTTGTTGTTTTCTTTCATTGTTAAAAGTATAACCAACTGTTTCAAACTGTTTTTGTCAACAACTCTTTTGTCTGTTCAATGTCTGTCAATCTCTTCTGGAATGTTACAATGTTTTAATGCTCCTCTTCATTACATAAAGAAGTGCCTCAGCCACCTGCTCCTGTGGCTCCTGAAGTTAAACCTCAAGTACCTACACCTAAAGCTGCACCAGTACCTGAGCTTAAGCCCGAGCCTAAGACAACTCCAGCCAAAGGTACTGTTCATCCCTTTTTCTCAATGTTTGAGAAAAGTTCTTTGTTACTTTAGCTTGTTTAAAAGCTTTTCATATGTTTGTTTGTGTTATTGCCTTTGTCTAGCTTCCGTTAGGAAGCGCATTGTGTGTGTGATGCTTTGCTGTTTGTAATGTGTTGTTACAATACAATGAATATTCTTTGAAGTTCTTGTGGAGGAAAAGAAACCAAAACCAACAAAGCAAGAACCATCTAAGACAGTGCCGGCTAAACCTGATCAAATAATCGAGGCTCCAAAGGAAAAAGTCCAAAAGAAAGGTACATTCTCACTTTTTCTGTTGTGTGTCCTTATACAATAGCCACACTCTTGTGATAAAAATGTGGCGTTTTCTTTATGAAAATGTTTTTGTCTTATGTTATTATAAGTTTTGGTGTATGCTTATTGTTAGCTTCTGCTATATCTCTCACATCTCTTAAGATATATTGCAAGTGTATTGGTATATCTTATATATTTTTAATTATCTTCATGTCCACCTTTGGAAGTCTTTCACACATCTTGACCAACTCTTAAATCAGTGCGATTTGCATTGTTCTTAACTTTTATATTCTTTCTAAGTACAAGAACCTTCTAAGAAACCAGAGGTTCCTTCATTACCGGCTGCACAGAAAGGATTTGTGATTGAAGAAACAATTCATAAGAAACCATATGCTGCTGTTAGCACATTGGAAGAGGTCAAAGTACATGAACAAAGAGAGACTGTTGTTATTCTTAGAAAAGAAGAAATTGAAGATGCACTGCCAAAAGAAGACATAGTTCATGTGTCTAAAAAGCAGGAAATTGTAGCTCAAAAGAAAGAAATAGTTTCTTTACCGATCCCAGAAGAAGACGTTTCACTTAAACGAAAGCAGACTGTCAGTACTTCTAAAACAGAAGAAACTGTGCTTCAGAAGAAAGAAATAACTCTCACACAAACTTTAGGGGGCAAAGATGAATGTAAACTTAAAAGATTGGAAGTTACTTCTGTTCCTGAAGAAATCGGACAAATACAGAAGAAAATGTCCCAAACAGTCAGACTTGAAGGGAAAGAATATGTTTTGTCTAAGAAGGATTCCATTACAATTCTTAAAACAGAAGAACCTGTGTCCGAGAAGAAAATGGTCATTTCTGAGCCTAAACCAGAGAAAAAAGAAGACATTCAGCTAAAAAAGAAGGAAGTGGTAGCAGTTGCTAAAATAGAAGAGGTTCAAAAGAAAGGGGTGGTTGTTCCTTCTAAAATGGAGGAAGAAATTGTGCCCATGAAGAAAGAGGTTCCCCGGCATCCTAAAAAGAAGGAGAAAATTGTGCCTCAGAAAAAGGAGGTTCCTCGTCCTCCTAAAAAGGAAGAAGACATTGTGCCCCAAAAGAGAGAGGTTTCTCTTTCTCCTAAAAAAGATGAAGAAATTGTGCCTCAAAAGAAAGAGGTGGTCCCTGCTAAAGGTACAATGATATTGCTTTCTTCTTTTAAATTATGTCTTTGCACTTTTCTTACACTACAGTATTTTACTGTCCTGATTCTTTACTCCGTGTGTGTGTGTGTGTGTGTGGTCTCAAATGGTGTAACTTTCCTCTCATGTTTGAAAAACGTTCCTGGTATTTAGCATTTTACTAACCTCTTTCCACTCGATAGACTTACCTCTTGGTCTTGTAGATGTAAATTTTTAAAAACCTGTGCTGATCGATGATTAAATACTCTCTTAAGTTGTGTTGGATTCTACTCCGTTTGAGTCTGAGAAAGGGGAGCGGAAAGGGCAATTGGACAAAACTCTTTCACTGCCAATGGAAAATGAGAAGCCTGAAGGTACATCAAAATCAAACCCCATTTAATATTCTTTTGCATACAGTCTTTTCTTCGTATCTTGCAGGTTCAACATACAACAAACTTTAATGTCGTTTAAATGAAACCAATCCTCAAACATATTAAACATCTGTTTATTTCTTGTCCTCAAATTATCTTAATTTTGGGACTTTTGTCTCACTCTTAAAATAAATTGAAGCATTAATCTTAACTTTAATATTCTTTATAAGTAGAAGAAACTTCCAAGAAACCAAAGGTCCCTTCATTACCGGCTACACGGAGAGAAGATGTGATTGAAGAAATAATTCATAAGAAACAAACTGCTGCCATTAGCACATTGGAAGAGGTCAAAGTACACGAAGTAGTTTCATTTAAAAGAAAGCAGACTGTCAGTACTTCTAAAAAAGAATCTGTGCCTCAAAAGAAAGAAATAACTCATACACAGACTTTAGAGGGCAAGGAAGAAAAGATACTGTTGGAAGTTACTTCCACTCCTTATGAGGATGAAATTGAAGAAACTATCCCTCAAAAGAAAGATGTCACTCTTCTTCTTAGAAAGGTTGAAGAAACTGTGCCTCAAAAGAAAGATGTTACTCTTCCTCTTAGAAAGGATGAAGTAAATGTCCCTCAAAAGAAAGATGTCACTCTTCCTCTTAGAATAGATGAAGAAACTGTCCCTCAAAAGAAAGATGTCACTCTTCCCCATAGAAAGGTTAAAGAAACTGTGCCTCAAAAGAAAGATGTTACTCTTCCTCTTAGAAAGGATGAAGAAACCGTGCCTCAAAAGAAGGATGTCACTCTTCCTCTTAGAAAAGGTGAAGAAACTGTCCCTCAAAAGAAGGATGTCACTCTTCCTCTTAGACAGGATGAAGAAACTGTGCCTCAAAAGAAAGATGTCACTCTTAATCTTAGGCAGGATGAAGAAACTGTGCCTCAAAAGAAGGATGTCACTCTTCCTCTTAGAAAAGGTGAAGAAACTGTCCCTCAAAAGAAAGATGTCACTCTTACTCTTAGACAGGATGAAGAAACTGTGCCTCAAAAGAAGGATGTCACTCTTCCTCTTAGAAAAGGTGAAGAAACTGTCCCTCAAAAGAAGGATGTCACTCTTCCTCTTAGAAAGGTTGCAGAAACTGTCCCTCAAAAGAAAGATGTCACTCTTAATCTTAGAAAAGATGAAGAAACTGTGCCTCAAAAGAAAGATGTCACTCTGACTCTTAGACATGATGAAGAAACTGTGCCTCAAAAGAAGGGTGTCACTCTTCCTTTTAGAAAAGATGAAGAAACTGTGCCTCAAAAGAAAGATGTCACTCTTCCTCTTAGAAAGGATAAAGAAACCGTGTCTCAAAAGAAGGATGTCACTCTTCCTCTTAGAAAGGATGAAGAAATTGTTACCAATAAGAAAGATGTCATTCTTCCTCTTAGAAAGGTTAAAGAAACTGTCCCTCAAAAGAAGGATGTCACTCTTCCTCTTAGAAAGGTTAAAGAAACTGTCCCTCAAAAGCAGGATGTCACCCTTCCTCTTAGAAAGGATGAAGAAACTGTGCCTCAAAAGAAATATGTCACTCTTCCTATTAGAAAGGATGAAGAAACTGTGCCTCAAAAGAAGGATGTCACTCTTCCTCTTAGAAAGGATGAAGAAACTGTGCCTCAAAAGAAAGATGTCACTCTTACTCTTAGACAGGATGAAGAAACTGTGCCTCAAAAGAAGGATGTCACTCTTCCTCTTAGAAACGATGAAGAAACTGTGCCTCAAAAGAAGGATGTCACTCTTCCTCTTAGAAAGGATGAAGAAACTGTGCCTCAAAAGAAAGATGTCATTCTTCCTCTTAGAAAGGTTAAAGAAACTGTCCCTCAAAAGAAGGATGTCACTCTTCCTCTTAGAAAGGTTAAAGAAACTGTCCCTCAAAAGCAGGATGTCACCCTTCCTCTTAGAAAGGATGAAGAAACTGTGCCTCAAAAGAAAGATGTCACTCTTACTCTTAGACAGGATGACGAAACTGTGCCTCAAAAGAAGGATGTCACTCTTCCTCTTAGAAAGGATGAAGAAATTGTTACCAATAAGAAAGATGTCACTCTTCCTATTAGAAAGGATGAAGAAACTGTGCCTCAAAAGAAGGATGTCACTCTTCCTCTTAGAAAGGATGAAGAAACTGTGCCTCAAAAGAAAGATGTCACTCTTACTCTTAGACAGGATGAAGAAACTGTGCCTCAAAAGAAGGATGTCACTCTTCCTCTTAGAAAGGATGAAGAAACTGTGCCTCAAAAGAAGGATGTCACTCTTCCTCTTAGAAAGGATGAAGAAACTGTGCCTCAAAAGAAAGATGTCACTCTTACTCTTAGACAGGATGACGAAACTGTACCTCAAAAGAAGGATGTCACTCTTCCTCTTAGAAAGGATGAAGAAATTGTTACCAATAAGAAAGATGTAACTTTTCCTCTTAGAAAGGTTAAAGAAACTGTCCCTCAAAAGAACAATGTCACTCTAACTCATAGAAAAGGTGAAGATACCGTGCCTCAAAAGAAGGATGTCACTTTTCCCTATAGAAAAGATGAAGAAACTGTGTCTCAAAAGACAGATTCCCCTCTTCCTCTTAGAAAAGATGAAGAAACTGTATCTCAAAAGAAAGATGTCACTTTTACTTTGAGAGAGGACGAAGAAATTTTACTTTCTGAGTTTACATCTGAGAAAAAAGGAGACGTACTGATAAAGAAGAAATTAGTTGCTGTACATGAAAAAGAGGTGACCATTTTGTCTCAAAAGAAAGAGATTCTTCTTCCTTCTAAAAAGGACGAAGAAATGATACCCATAAAGAAACAGGTGGCTTCTACAAAAGGTACAATGACAGCCCTTTTCTTTGTTTTCCTCTTCTTCAAAATCTTGCTTTCTTTGAAATTATGTTTTTTTATTTATACTAATTTTTACTCTCTACTATCTTGAGTGTGGTACTGTATGTGTTTGGTCTCATATATGTGTTTTACTTACCCACTTTTCTGATTTAGTTTGTGCCTGCATTTTCAAATTTTCTAACATCTGACCACTCGCTAGAGTGATCTCTTGACTTTAAAGATGTGAATTTTCTTAAACCTGTGTTAATAGAGAATTAGATACTCTATTTAGTTGAAATAGATTCAACACAGGTTGATTCTGAGAAAGTAGAGTAAAAATAGAGCAGGATAAAACTCGTACAAAGGAACATGACAAGCCTTAAGGTACATCAAAATCAAACACTGTAATCATTTTTTAATCTTTAAAAAAATTATCTTTCTTGCATAATCATCTTTTTCTTATTTTGTGGCAATTAAGACGTACAACAGCCTTTAATGTCTTTCAAGTGGCTAAAACTAAACCTTGGAAGGTCCAAGTTGGGAAAATACTTATTCTTTAATCACTTTTGTTTCAAAGGCTGAATTCTTCATATTCTCATAAAACAGAAGAAATGTCTCAACAAAAATACACTCAAAGAGTATCTTGATCTGAGAACTGCACATACAACTATATACGGTTTTGAATTGAATATATCTCTAACCAGATCTACTGGTCATCTTTCTCATGAAAATTGTATCAGAAAATTGCAGCTAGGTCTAAAGAGGAATTACCACGTAAAAAACTGCATTACATGAGTAAATACTGTATGATGTAAGACGTGGTCCAGAAATGGGCAGTTCAAAAATTTCCAGACTGGAGGATTCTTTAAAAGGAAATAAAATGTATTAAGAAGATTTAAGAATAGGTAAGATAAAAAAACAACAAACAAAGCTAACATAAAGCTTTTAAAGTTGAGAACAGTGATTATGAGTTTAAACGCAATGTAAATGAATAGGGCGTCTTTTACAATCGAAACACATGCCTGAGCAAATTCTTCTGCATATCCTCAAGAACATCAAGAATCTGCTTATGTCCAGAGGAAGGATGAAAAATCCTGAAGTTCAAAACATGAAACACATGGTCCAGGCATCAAAAGTACACAAATTCCTAAACTGGATTATTCTTCTAAAGAAATTGCAGTGTTTCTAAAAGAGTTTAGGATGAGCGAAATCATTTCTGGTAAAAAACCTTCTAAATGACATTTACGACAAGTAAGATTTAAATTATCTTGCAATGTAAAAGAGTAGGCAGGTTTTACACAATTAAAAAAAAGACCTAAACAAATTCTAGTACACACACAATAAAGATCATCAAGAATCTGCTTTCATCCAAATAAATTTCATCACCAGACAATCATAAAACTTCAGCTAGGTCCATGGAGAAGGCCAAAACTTTTAAGAAGGACCACTTGCATCAAAAACGTGTGTTACAGAATGAAATTCTATATCATGAAAGACTTGGTCCAGATAATGACAGTTCACAACTTCAAGACCTAAAGATATTACAAAGGAAATATAGCATTTTCAAAAGATTTTACAATGGCTGAAAAATTTTCTGGTGAAGAGCCTTCTAAAGCGCATTCAATGACACGTAAGATAATCAAGTGTATAAACAGATATTATTATTTACCAGAAGATAGTAAAAAACTGTCAAGTCTTGAATCCCCAAAATAAGACAGAAGCATTGTATCCTTTTGGGTAAATTTTAAAAAAATGTTTGGGGATGCCACTGAAAGAATTGCAGGATCTTTGGTTAATGTCTTCATCTTGAATTTTTTTCTTCAAATCCACTGATGAAAAAGTGGAATATTTATATAGAAATGGAAGAATTGCTTTACACCAGAAAGGATCTTGCAACACATCTTAAATGCTGCAGTTGTCCAAACTTATCAATGCAGTTTGATTCTTTAAGCAACCTCTTGCTGTCTTACCGCTACCCATATTAACAATGAAAGTGAAACAACACTAACATTTGCACAAACATGGATTTTCTGTCTTGTTTGTAAGTCATGTATTGTCTAAAGAACATGTAAAGGTCATATGTTATATGCCCTTTAAATCATCATGTGTACTTGGTATTATGCCTGTGTGTGTCTGTGGTATGTTGTTTGTCTGACATATATTCTTCAGGAATTGGACATTTCTATGACCCTATGGAAATACAAAGCCTAATAGTAAATTTATAAACATTTGGATAATAACACAACTTTATTTGTTATATAAAGTGGCAGAACCAGAGAAGAAACCTTTGCCGGAGAAGAAACCCGTATCTGTGAAAGAAGTTCACCCAGAAGGTACTATGGGAATGATATTAACATCAACAAGCTCTTGATATGTCTAACTAAATGTTATGTGGTTCTATTTGTCACGTTATAATTGTCTCTTTTCGTTGTTTGTTTTACAAGACTGTTTATCTTAAGTTAAATGTTTGTATGTATGTATTGCTGTTTTTTTTTGTCTAATGTCTTGTTTGTTCATCAAAACTACATTAGAATTTGTAATTTTCGCAGTTGAAAAGAAACCATCTGTAGAGCCTGCAGTGGGAAAGACAGTTTCTCCATTAAAAGGTATTTTATTGGTTTGATGTGTTTGTGATAAACTCTTAACCTGTGTTTTGTCTAACAGTGATTTTTGTTTATTAGCATTTAACCTTGACCTCATTCGAGGGCCTTAATACACTGTCAATTTGTTGTAATTTCTGTTTTGTATTTACTGTATCTTTAATATTATTCTGTGTGTTGGTCCTAAATGTTATGTTGTCTTAATTAAATGTTCTTAATTAAAGGTTCATGTTGAACCACACTTACTAAATATCAGTCAGATGAGTACCACAAGCCTAGAAAGCTGCTGTTTAAGATATTGTTCCAACTGAAGTAGTTCTTTAATTTTGTCCCAGTGGTGTGTGCTCTTTGGAGTGCTTGCATGTCCTGTCAAGTTGAATGTTAAATGTTCTTTTCATGTATTCTTAACAAACACCAGGATTATGTTTTCTTAATTCTTATTACTTTATTAATCTAAGATAGATGGTTTAACAGGTATGTGTTGTATGTCATGCATGTAAACGTTTGTTATAGAGTCAATTTCTTAACCTCGATAGAGGTTTTTATTTCCCATTCTTTCATTACACTGTGTAATCTTAACGTGAATTCTGACATCAAACTACGCTCTATTTTAAGTTAAAGAGCGTGATAAGAAAGCTGAGGATAAGGACATTCCTAAACCCAAGGAAGAGAAGACAATTCCAACAAAAGGTATTGTCGTCAACACAAGTCTACAGTCCTGTATTGGACTGAACAGAAATTAGTTTAGAAATCTTATTTTGTGTATAATATTTCTTTTAAAGTTCCTTCCCCCAAAGAGGCTGAGAAACCACATCCTGCTCCAAAAGAGGAGCCAGTACCACTTGTCCAACCAGTGGAAGGTACTGCTATAGAGATCCTTCAACAGGGATCTCCTACATTTTATAAAAGATCTTTTGAGATTTATCTTTATTACAAAATGTATATTAATAAAAGGTAGGTCTCAATTTGCTTCTTAACATAAAAACTTTTGCACTTGTGCAAAACTGTCTGTCATGTTGTGAGTTGTATGCTTTTCTGATGTATGTCTATATGTACATAAGGTATGTATAAATCTTTGAGCAATCTGCAAAAAATTATCTTTCCCCATAATAAAATAAGTTATCCTACTAAGAAAGAAGCCATGTTTCAGTGGCGTGCACAGAGTTGTCTCAGAGTGTAAAAAGTGTTCCATTGGTCATCATGAGAAATTATCTAATAGTTACCTATACATTTTGTGTTGCCATTTACAAGTGATTTATTTGATGAATACATCTACCTAACTACTGGCCAAACATTATTTTTATATGCCGTATCAGAGGTCTGTGCATGCCACTGTCACACCAAAACACAACATATTTGAATGCACACTATAAATGCAAAGTGATGTGACTTATTTTTCCATCTTTTGTTTTCCATTTTATAAATAGATATTTTATTTTGTTATTGTAACCTTATCTTTTAACCTCATATTTTAATCAGATGCTGAAAAGGAACCAGTTTCTGCCCCTGGACAAGTGAAGAAAGGTAAGAATATTCAAACCTGTTACCATTTGCAACAGGTTGTCTGGGTTTTAGATTAAATCTTCCCTCCAACTGAAATTTTGATTGTCGGCGAAATTCTGAACTGTGTTATTTGTTTTGAAATATGTTGTCAGTATGCTGTTTGTCTGTTTATTTGTTATCAGTGGTGTTATTTCGTCTTGTGTATTATGTTTTATCTTGTGTTGTGTTTTTGTCATGTTATGGTTTGTAGCACCCAAAAGTGTCAGGGTGTTTACACTGTTGTATTTATGGTTGTTTTGTGTTTCTTTTGTTCGCTGCGTAATGCAATACTTTTCCGAATCTAAAGGCAAAGTTCTTAGAGTGAAGCAAGAAGAGGAAAAGGTTGAAATGCCAGTCTTGAGGAAAGCCACAAGGGTATCCAAAGATAAGCAGGAAGACCAAGAAATTATAAAACTTAAGAAAGTGCTCAAAACGCAAGTAGAGGAGCATGAAGAAAGTCAGAAAGTGTATGCTGAGGCTAAAACTCAGGTTATAATTACTGAAAGTTATGAGACTGAAATGCATCTTAAGACTTATGAAACTATCAAGCGTGTTGAAAAAATTCCACCTGAGGTTGACAAAATGAAGCCCATTGAACCTGCTCAAGAACCACAGCGGGTGAAACCTGAAAGTGAAGCAGATGAAAAACCAAAGAAAAAGATTGCAGCAAAGGTTCCTAAAGAAGATATTCCTGAGGAGCCTGGCCTAGCATTAAAAAAGGTTAAGAAGTTACCACTGGACACTAAAGACGAAGAAAGTGTCAAATTAAAACCATTTGAGATACCTGTTAAACCACCACCTGAAGCAGAGAAGGCCCCTCCGAAAGATGAAAAAGAAAGAAAACCTATCTCTTTTGAAAAAAGTAAGGAACCAATTACATTCAAGGACAGTGAGCAGCCTGAAAAGGTTGATAAGCCAAAAGGACCCGATTTCCTCACAAAAAAAGAAGAGCCGCCTATTTCAGACAAAAAGAAACCAGGTGAAGTTGCAGTAAAGCCTGTACCCAGCACTCCAAAAGATGAAGTGGACACCGAAATTAAACCAAAGTTATTTAAAGGAAAGAAAATTTCACCTCAAACTGAGGAGCCTGAAAAAGTTCAGCTGAAGCCATTTGCGAAAAAGCCTTCAGCTGAGTCCCCAACAGAAAAGGTTGCAGAGCCAAAAGAACATAAACCAATGGAGTTGTCACTTAGTAAAACGCCAAGAGCTGAAATTGAAAGAGAACCAAGTACTCCACTGAAAAAGGTTGACACTCAGGAAATTCCAGACAAAGGTAAGGAGGGTGAGAAGGTGCCAACTATAAAACCTACAGAAGACAAAAAGGTGCTCCCCAAGAGGGTTACACCCGTAAAGAAGGAAGTTACACCAAAGGAGGATGAGAAGAAGCCTTTATTTACCAAAAAAGGTTTTTTACCTAAAGAGCATGAGGAGAAAGAAGAAATAACTCTAAAACCTATCAAGAAAGATGTGAAAAAACCTATAGTCACCAAAAAGGGCATTTCCCCTAAAGAGCCTGAGGAGAAACAAGAAATAACTCTAAAACCAGTTGAACATGCAAAGAAAGATCTGGAGCCCAAAAAGATCTCTTCACCCAAAGTTGAGGAAACAAAACCAATTGAGCTAGTTCCGGTGGAGAAAAAGCCTATTAAGGATCTGGCAAAGAAGCTAAAACCAGTTTCACCCAAAGAGTCATTCGAAGCTGTTACCTTGAAAAAAGTGCCTAGGAAGGTCTCACCCAAGGAGGACAAACCTAAAGTAACGCCACAGATTTCTGAAACTCCAGTCATGAAGGAACTGTCTCCTGGAGCTGTAGAGCTTATAAAAGTGCCAACTCAACCTGAGGAGGAAGTAGCTGAAGAAGAAGCTGAGCCTGAAGCCGAAGATGAAGATGAAGCATGGGGATGGGAGGTTGCTTCTCGAGACAGTTATGGCTCGGAAGGCTCTGAATATTTGGAGGAAGGGGCACTTGAAACTCCTGGGATGCCAGGAGGTAGACGAGGTGAGAGGGTGGCTATTGACTTCATCAATGAATGACTCATTTTCCTGCTGTGGAAATCAGCTCCCTATTGTTGTTTCTTACCCTAGATAATATCCATTTCCACATCCATGTCCATCTTCATAAAACCGCTAAATCTTGTATGCCTTCTTCTTGGTCTTCAATCTTTACTGTGGCATGTGTGTTGTGTTTTAATGTCTTTTCATCTTGTTTGTTTGTCTTCATTGAACAACATAATATAACCTCTTGGGACTAGGAGGGGGTGGTCATTGCACTGGAATCACAATTTGCCATCTAACTTCCCATTAATTGAAAGCATGATTTTATCAGCCATATACCATTCCCTTAGTTAATATATGGTCTTAGCTCCAAGTGTTTCTTAATAATTGGACACTAGATTACCATGAATTGGAAATAATTTATTTTGTTTTTCAGAGGGAAAACCTAAAGAAGAAGTCGGAAAAGGCAGAGGCTTGAAACGTAAGTTCAATTATTTTCACATACAGTATGTCTCAGCTTTAATAAAGTAAACATTGCTTTGAATGTGATTTGTGGGATGTGTACTTAGCCTAAATGATTTTTCTATTAAACCTTTTTTTGCATAACAGCGAGACAAACTCCTTCTCCTGGTGATGGCGGAAGGGGTAGAGGACTCAAACCTGGCGCTGGAGGTGACAAACCTCCAGGAGATGCATCATTTGGGTTCGCGCTCAAGCCGGTCCCATTAAAGTTTGTGAAGGAGCTCAAAGATATCGTGCTGCAGGAAGCTGAGTCCATCGGTTCCTCTGCTGTATTCGAGTGCCAGGTCTCTCCATCTACTGCTATCACCACCTGGATGAAAGATGGAAGCAATCTTAGGGAAAGTCCAAAACACAAATTTACCTCTGATGGCAAAGACCGCAAACTGGCTATCATTGATGTACAGCTTTCTGACACTGGAGAGTACACATGTGTCGCGAAACTTGGCAACAAGGAGAAGACCTCAACAGCTAAACTTATTGTTGAAGGTAATGTACTGATTACAATACACAGTGATCTCTTAAACATACCTTAAAGACAACACAAATTGAAAGGTCTTCAATTCTTTTTTTTCTGGAATTTGAAAGAAATGCATTAACATCTTAGCCCTACCCACGAATTGACATTTCCTCCTGTTTTTTCTTTAATAGAGTTACCTATAAAATTCACAAGGAATCTGGAAGAGGAAATGTCTGTAATAAAGGGTCAGCCAATGTACCTGACCTGTGAGTTGAGCAAGGACAGGGATGTGGTCTGGAAGAAGGATGGCAAAGAGCTCAAACCAGTTGCTGGCAAGATTGCCATCAACGTAATTGGGCTCCAGCGTACCGTTACAATCCAGGACTCAAATGATGATGATGCGGGTGTTTACACTTGCGAGTGTGAGAACCTCAAGACACAAGCCAATGTCAAGATCATTGGTATGAGGATAGATATATTTAAATTAATGAATTTTTATGTTTATATTTCACAGACACTCATTTAATTCTTCATTTACAGAAATCATCAGAGATTGGTTGACGAAACCTTTGAGGGATCAGCATGTGAAACCCAAGGCCACAGCTACTTTTAAGGGTGAATTGTTCAAGGACACTCCCAACTGGAAATGGTTCAAGGGTAATGATGAAATCCCAATGGAGCCTTTGGATAAGTTCGAGGTGAAGAAGGATGGAAAGGAGGTCTCTCTCACAATCAAGAATGCTCAACCTGATGATGTCGGAGATTACGCCATTGAAATTGAGGGTCGCAGATATGCAGCAAAACTCACTCTTGGAGGTGTGTTAAGCAGTCTTATTTATTTGATAGCTTCCTGTGGAAGACTGTTTTTGATTATATTCCATATTCTTCTTGTTTGGTAATAATTAGAACGTGAAGCAGAAATCTTGAAGCCGCTTGCTAGTATTGAGGTGGTTGAGAAAGAGGAGGTCAGTTTTGAAACAGAAATTTCTGAAGACGATGTGGTTGGAGAATGGAAACTTAGAGGACAGGTTCTGACAAGGTCACCGGTAAGAACATTCAAAGCTGCAAAAGATGATTTATTTTCGTATGCTATTTTACATCTGTTAACACGTTCATTCCTTTTTTATTTCCAGACATGTGATATCAGAATGGAGGCAAAGAAAAGATTCCTTACGTTGAAAAATGTTCAACTTGACCAAGCTGGTGAAGTCTCTTACCAAGCTTTGAACGCCATTACAAGTGCAATGCTAACAGTCAAAGGTAAGTGAATAATGAGCATAAGCTGTATCTTAAAAGAAATAATACACTGAAGAGGGTGAAAAATAATGTTATTTTGATAACTTTTATTCATACTCTTAGAAATTGAAATGGACTTCACAGTCCCTTTGAAGGATGTTACTGTGCATGAAAAGAAACAGGCGAAATTTGAGTGCACCATCACGAAAGATGTGCCCAAAGTCATGTGGTTGAGAGGATCTGATATTATAATATCAGACCAAAAATATGATATCATTGATGATGGAAAGAAACATATGCTGGTCATAAACCATTGTGAATTTGATGACGAGGGAGATTACACTATTGAGGTTTTAGGTAAAACATCAACAGCCAAACTGACAGTTGATGGTAAGTCTTGGTTCAAGTGATTTCTGTCACCATGTGGTCTGCTCACAAATGTATGTTGTCCACTGTTAACAAGCTAAATGGATTTTGCAATGCACTGACACATTATAGGTATGCGGCTGAAAGTCATCTCACCAATATCGGATCAAACGATTAAGGAAGGTAAAACAGCTCGGTTTGAGCTTGAGCTTTCTCATGAGAATGTACCAGTAACGTGGTACAAAAATGAAACCAAACTGCATCCGAGCAGAACTATACTTACTCATGTTGATGGAAAGAAACATATATTAGAGATCAAGGATGTCACTCTAGATGACACTTGCCTAATAAAAGCAGAGGCTAAAGGAATATCCACAACAGCAAACCTGACAGTGCTAGGTAACCTTTTACTCTTAGATTTATATCTTGTGGTGGTAAAAAGTGTTCATATTTTGATAAGCTGTTTTACTAATGTTTATTTATAACACACGTGAATTCCACACGTTTTAAATACCTGATTTGTGTTCATGCAGAGGGAGATGCATACTTCACTGTCAAACTTCAAGATTATACTGCAGTTGAAAAAGACGAGGTCACGCTCGACTGCGAACTGAGCAAAGACGTTCCTGTGAAGTGGTTTCACAATGAAACTGAAATTAAAGCCTCCAAGATGGTTACCATGAAAGTTGATGACAAACGACGAATCCTTTGCATTAAGAAAGTGGAAGACAAAGACAAAGGCCAGTATGCTTGTGACTGTGGGACAGATAAAACATTGGCCACAGTTACCATTGAAGGTACGCTCGTTCACAAACTTTAATGTTTTTAAACTTTCTGATAGTGTTAGCTCACCAATGATTCTTTCTTTCAGCTCGTGACATCAAAGTTGTGCGTCCCATGTACGGCGTTGAGCTCTTTGATGGTGAGACTGCTCGTTTTGAGGTGGAAATCTCAGTGGATGATGTCCATGGCCAGTGGAAGCTGAAAGGAGAAGTCCTCTCCCCATCACCTGTATGTCTTTTAAAGAAATATTGAAACTCTGACAGATGTGACATTTGTGTTACATACATGGTTACATTCTGTGTTTTTCTGTTTATTGCAACAGGACATTGAAATCATTGAGGATGGTGCTAAGCACATCTTAACTTTGTACAACTGCAAAGTACCCCAAACCGGAGAGGTTTCATTCCAGGGTGCTAATGCAAAATGTTCAGCAAATCTAAAAGTGAAAGGTACACCCTGACAATTTTTTGTGGACTGTAGTTTTTGGATTTAGTTGGTGTTTTGTTGATGTCATTGATTTGTTTATTTTATTATGTGCAGAGGTTCCGATTACCTTCATGACACCTCTGACTGATGTGCATGTGTATGAGAAGGATGAGGCAAGATTCGAGTGTGAGGTCTCAAGACAGCCAAAGACTCTTCATTGGTTGAAAGGATCTCAGGAGATTACGACTGATGATAAATTTGAAGTACTTCAAGAGGGCAAGAGGCACACTCTGGTGGTAAAATCTGCAGCCTATGAAGATGAGGCTAAATACATGTTTGAGGCTGAAGACAAGAGGACATCTGCCAAACTTGTTATTCAGGGTACTTTTTTAAATTAAAATAAAGCATTTATTTTATCGATGTTTCACTACCTGCTAAATCCTGTGCTTGCAAATTTCCACAGGCATCCGTCTTGAGTTTGTCAGACCTATCAAAGACGTCACTGTTAAAGAGCGCGAGACAGCCGAGTTCAGAATTGAACTCTCTCATGAGAAGGTTCAAGTCACATGGTACAAGAATGATGTGCGTCTGCATCCAAGCAAAGTCGTGCACATGTCCGAGGATGGCAAGATCCACACACTTTCCTTCAAAGAGGTCTCCATTGATGACACTTCTCTCATCAAAGTCGAGGCTCTTGGAAAAACATGTGAGGCAATGCTGACTGTACTTGGTAAGTGTTTAACACTTTCATAGACACTCAACTACATACAAAAATGACAAATGACAGGATGAACAAAATGTTCTCTTGAAAATCAACAGAGGGAGAGCCTTACTTCACCAAGAAGTTGCAGGACTACACTGCTGTTGAGAAGGATGAGGTGGTCCTGATGTGTGAAGCGAGCAAATCTGCTGCCGAGGTGAAATGGTTCAAAGATGGGAAGGAGATAATTCCCTCCAAGAACATCATCATCAAAGTTGAAGGAAAGAAACGAATCCTGATTGTCAGGAAGGCAGAGAAGGCCAACATTGGGGAATATGTGTGCGACTGCGGCTCTGACAAAACAGCAGCCAAACTTAACATTGAAGGTATGCATCTACTTTTCTATGTGGGAAAACATTAATCAATTATTTTTGTCCTTTTTCCTCTACGCGCAAATGTCTAAACCAGTTTTGTAGACAAAAATACAAATGTTAGTTTCTTTTATTACACAATGCACATTTAATTTGATTAAAATGTTTTAGAAACGGACTACTTTGATGAAATAATTAAGAAAATAACCAGTAGGAGCCCAATTTAAAAAGTATGAAAATTTTAGGTGAAGGCACACTAAGGATAAAATATCATAGTTGTGATTTATTTTGCTGACATCACAAATTCTATAGTTACACTTTGTAGTTTTGATGCGTGAACTACGGAAAATCGAAAAAAGTAAGTGACCCCTAACCTTTGAACAACATTTCTAAAAACAAATTTAAATCCAAACTTCCTTTGCATTTATTAGCAGAAATTTAAAGCGAAATAAACTGGTCAAAAACAGTAAAAATATGCAATGTATGCAGATCTTAAACGCTGCAAAGAAAACAAGTTCATATATATGTTTACTTTAAACAACACAATACTAATGATTGTACATGTATTTTACTATCAGTTCAAAAAAGAATAAATGATGGAATAAGCCTGATTTTGCATCTTTGCCTTCTCTTTGCCTTGTCATTACTGAGGTTTGTTTCTGTTGAATTCAACAGACACTAAAATTGCAACAATTCTTGCAGAAATGCTAATTAAAGGCAAACTGGAATGGTCTCCTTTTCTAACCTTTTCTTAAATCATGTTTTTTTATCGTGCATTCCAATTTATATCAATCAAACTGCAGTTGGTTTGTTTGATTGGAACCAAACTCTTCATATGTAAAATAATATAACATTTCTTGTTTTAAGCATTTTTAGTACAGTATGTGTACTGGCTATGAAGCGTAATCCATGACATTTTCTGTAAATTCCTCCACTTTTCTTGTCCTGTCCTCTACAGAACGTGACATCAAGATTGTCCGTCCACTGTACAGTGTGGAAGTCACAGAGACTGAGACCGCTCGTTTTGAGACAGAAATCTCTGAGGAGGATGTCCATGGACACTGGAAACTCAAAGAAGATGCTCTGCACCAGTCACCGGTAATTTCAATTGTAATAGGGCAAGGGTCAGCAACACGTAGCTATTGGGCCGCATGTGGCTCTTCTGCCCCCCTGCTTCGGCTCCCTGCAGTCTTTATAAGGCCCTCTTTGTGCCTGGTATTAAGATGCGTTTTGGTCGAACAGATCACAAGTGGACGAAAGAGTCACATACCCGTTTACACCTGCTGCTGTAATCTGTCCATTTTTTTCACTTTTGACCACTTCTGTCCTGATATCTGAGAAAATATCTGAAAAAGCATGCACTTATTTCGTCTATTCTAATGAAATATCTGAGAAAGAAAATACATTTACCCAGCCAGGGTCGAATACAAATACATTTACCCAGCCGAATACTGTTTGCGTGTGTTAGAAATTAATTGGTGAGAAAACATTCTGCTTGCTACGTTTTTGTCTTTAAATCCAACTTTAAGGTCTTAAGTCGGCATAGTTTAAATCCTGTCCGTAGATGTCCGTAGGGTGGAGTAGACGGTCTCTGTAGCTGTTCATCAAAACGCTTCAAAAACAAAATCCAAAAAAAAAAAAAAAAGCTGAATTTGAAAAAAGCAACGCTACTCCCACTTATTGCCGGGGAAAAATTTATAAATCTAAATACAATAAAAATCACACTATATTGCCACCTAGTGGTGCAAATGGGTAACTTCTACCTTTCTTGCATAACCTGTGTTATAGTAATTTAAAGGTTATATATACAGAAAATAAAATGTATTTGGTGGGAGAGGGCCCAAAATGGCTCTTTTGGTCGCAAAGGTTGCCGAACCTGCAATAGGGCTTTCAAAGTGTGGGTTCTCAATCTCATAACACTCAATATTATCATAATACTTCATAGTACATAACATAACCCACTGTACAGCTTCTTTGGACATTTTAGTGTTCATGAAATGTGTTAGATTTGAGATTCGAATAATTGTATGTGGCACATTACATTAATTATATGGAAATTTGCTATTGTTATATATGAAATAATGTAGCCTATATTGTGTCTGCGTAATGAGATTTTCTGGTTTGTTTTTGCTCACACTTCAGGACTGTGAAATTAAAGAGGAAGGCACGAAGCACATGCTTATTCTCTACAATGTGCGCATGGACATGGTTGGCAGCGTGGACTTCAGTGCTGCTAATGCCAAATCCAGGGCTCAGCTTAGAGTTAAGGGTAAGAGTGATATAACCTCTTCTTACACAAGACATATTTTAAGCCGGTGATATGCTACAGTTAAGGTGGAACCATGCTTTCTTTGAAACAATAACTGCTTAACTTAAAAATATAAATTTTACTCTGCCTTTAAAGTTTCTGAATGAAATTTAGTTAAATAATCAGTCATTGCAGTTGATGATAAGGCCATACATTTTGCTGACAGGTATTATGTCATGGTAAGTAGGTGTTAAAAATATTATGGCGGAGATTAATGTTACAGGCAGTTTGGCAGTCGATTAGATTTTTGGTTCAGCTCGTTTTGTTTGTTTAATACTAACAAGCAAGTCACTGTTATGACATGCAATCCTCAGCAATTATGTAGGCATTTTAATAAATTAAGTAACCTATCCCCAACATTCTCTTTTTCCTGGAAAAGTCCAGCGGGTTGATTGACAGTAGCAGGTTGACATGTCTTTACAGGGGGTGGGCTGGTGGCCAATCAGGCTTTGCGGTTATTTTAGAAGCTACATGCCATATCTAGAGAAGCTCTGTCAGTGATTGGCAGAGGATTACCAGACCTCCCCTCCAAGTTTTTTTCTTACCATATACATCTTAAGGAAACTCAATATGCAAATGAACTAGGTCCCCCAACACAAGCCCTTCTCTTGTAAAATCCCACTTGTCCTGGAGGCTTCAGGCTCCAGAGCAGCAGCCTGTTGTCAGTGGGAAAGCGCGATGCGGATTTGTAGTTAAAGGATTAACAGTGTCCCTTGGAACTTTGGAGGTGACTAACAATGTCTTCTCCTCAATCCAAAGCACGAGTGATAGGCCTCTTGAAGCCTCTCAAAGATGTAACAGTCACAGCGGGAGAAACTGCAACCTTTGACTGCGAACTGTCTTATGAGGGCATACCTGTGGAATGGTTCCTAGGGGGTACAAAGCTAGAACCAAGTGACAGAGTAAGTGCAAATGTTTTGTTCTTTATTGATGTGCCTTTTGTAAGTGGCTTGTTTTTGTAATCTGCATCGGAGCTGTTGATGGATTATTCAATTCAAGATGGTCGCTGAGTGATTTCAACACATGGTTAATTGCAAATGGGATATTAGATCAGCCAAAACAATTTGCTTTGGTTAAAACGGTTTTATCTCTAGCATGTAGTTTGAACTATTTGCAAGATCATTTTAAAAGTTTTTTACATGTTGCTTGTGAAATGGATCTGTACGTTAAATGCTTTCTTCATATAAGGGCCTGAGGTATCAGGATACCAGTTGAGCATTTGATCTGGGTTTTGAGATAACACACAGGGCTATTCTGCACTGCAAGCGTTCCTCTGGTTATTTTTAACTGCTCCAAGAGTGTATGTGCAATGGCAGGTGGCAAGAGGCCTTTTTTACAAACATTGTTTTAAATGTATGTATGCATATGTATGTACAGATGTAGAATAAATTTTTCTTAAGTGTGGGCATTTCTGTTAGTCATGTGTGTCGTGTGTCTATCATGTCTTTTGTAAGTAGTATAATTTTGGATTTTATTTGTATCTTAATGAATTTCTCATATTAAATGGTTGTGATACAAAACTATGAATACTGTGAAAATAACCTTGATTTAGGATCTGTTTGTATTCCTTATTGTGGTCTCTTAAAGATTACTGATTGTATGAATACGAGATAATTCAGTTTAAATTAAGGCTAATTTTGACATTTTAGTTACTGTCATTAGAAAGGAACATCTATACAGTTTTTCTAGTATTTACTACATATCTAATTTCCGCCATATTTAAACTAAGCAGAAAAGGGTTATCTATTTTGTTTACGAAAGCAAAATACTTTACTGGGAGGTATTCGAATTATTATTATTAGCATTATTTAACATGACTTTGTCAGTTGTACTGAGTGGTGAATAGTAAAACCCTTGAGTTGCTATGAATTACTTTTGTTTAAGAGGTCTCTTTCTTTCTTTGGTTTTGTTCGGTTGTTTCTGTGAATTTCTTTTGCATACAAACCATACACAACATTCCAATTTATATTATTGACATTCTTTATCTGTCATATCCTAAGCTCATCTTAAATTAAAGCTCCACCAGCCAAATATAATAGTGCCCAAATTGGCTCTCTGGGAACATGGTTGCAAAAGCAAAGGTGTGAAACTGAGAACTGTTCCTGTTTCTCAGCTGCTGATGTCTGTTGGCATGGGGTAGTAAATAGCCTCTCCCCACAGTTGACAGGAAAATTGTGATTTATCAAATGGCTTGATTTGCACAGGTGGTGACCCGAGCAGAAGGCAGAACTCACACGCTGACCCTCAGAGATGTAAAGATGACAGAGGCCGGTGAAGTAAAACTCACGGCAAAGGACTTTGTGACACAGGCGCAGCTCATTGTAAAGGGTAAGAGCCATTTGTTGAAAAGACCAGCATTTCATTAATATGTTGTGTGTTGAAAGCTGATCTTATATTTAATTTCATAAAACAAAATATCTAACGTCATTTATCTTGTCAAGAAAATTTATAGTGAAAATGATAGATATTTTTACTAGAAAACAAGACAAAAATGCTTAGTAAGAATGACATTTTTGGCAGCGCAGAGTAAATATAAACCAGCTTAGACCAGTTAGAAAATGCTGGACCTATATTATAAAGGCCAATCATATACTGTTGGTGAATGAGCCTTAGTCATATATAATAACAAACAGGTGTATGAAAAACACATATCTGCCATAATCACTTAAGCGCTTTAGTTGCAGTTGAAAGTGTTGGTTTTAGAACTTGCCTTTTAGTACTTGCTTTCCCTCAAGTGATTTACACCAACACAACAGACCTTTTGGTCAAAAGTAATTTGCCTATCAATGGCAAGGGTGTCTACTCAGTGCTCAGTCCTTAACTGTTCTACATTAGTGTTTGTAAATATAATCTTTCAAAATGATAACTTTATTGTATTGTAAACAATTTTTTTTAATAATTTGCCATACAGAGCCTCCAGTTGAATTCACCAAACCCCTGGAGGACCAGACCGTAGAAGAAGAAGCCACTGCTGAGCTTGAGTGTGAAGTCTCCAGAGAGAACGCAGAGGTCAGGTGGTTCAGAGATGGACAGGAAATACGCAAAACCAAGAAGTATGACATGGTTGTCGACGGCCGTAAGAGAAAACTTATCATCCATGACTGCGCACTTGATGACTCAAAGACATTTACCTGTGATGCTCAGCAGTTCAAGACTTCAGCTTTCCTGAACGTCGAACGTAAGTTATTCAGAATGAAATGCCCAAATCAAGTATTTGAGCTGCATTTGTAAGTACTAATAAATTATTATCTTTTAATTTTCAGCTCCACATGTTGAGTTTGCTAAGCCGCTCCATGATGTTGAGGTCAAAGAGAAGGAATCTGCCAGATTTGAATGCGAAGTGTCACGTGAAAATGCAAAGGTTTGTGTGTCCTTCATTGAATTGGATTAATTTCCTTTCTTTTATACTGCTTCACAATTCAGCTGCACATACTGTAGATTCTACTGAAACAAACAAATATAAAACCCATCATTGACTTAACACTTTTAGGTTCGGTGGTTCAAAGACGGAAGTGAAATCAGAAAAGGCAAGAAATATGAGATCATTTCTGAAGGAGTAAAACGTATTCTCATCGTAAGCAAGTCTGTCTTTGATGATGAGGCAGAATATGAATGCGACGCCAGGTCCTCCAAAACCTCTGGCATGCTCACAGTAGTTGGTAGGTGTTATTTTTTACTCAAACGTTGGTGCATAGCTTGATTTGGTAGCCAATTGATTTAAAAAAAATGTATTATCTTATTCCAGAGGAGGAGGCTCGATTCACAAAGAACCTGGCTAATGTTGAGGGCACTGAAACAGACAGCGTCAAACTGATTTGTGAAGTCTCCAAGCCAGATGCAGAGGTTACATGGTACAAGGGTGACCAAGAGTTGCCTGAAGTTGGCAGATATGAACACATTGCTGATGGCAAAAAGAGAATTCTCATCATTAAGGATCTTCAAATGGAAGACGCAGGAGAATACCACTGTAAACTGCCCAGCTCACAAACAACAGGGAACCTAAAGATTAATGGTAAGGTTTAGTTCTATCCAATAGCGATCTACCTTTTTGGAAACATTGCACTTTGCCTAATGCGGTAACGTTTAATGTTTCTTCAGAGCTTGCTGCTGAGTTTATCTCCAGGCCTCAAAACCAGGAGGTGGTTGAGGGTGAAAAAGCAGAATTTGTGTGCTCGGTCTCTAAAGACACATATGAAGTGAAGTGGCTGAAGGGAGACAAGGAGCTTCAGTCAGATGACAAATATGACATTATTTCTGATGGCAAGAAGCGTGTTCTTGTCATCAAGAGATGTGAGCTTAAGGATGAGGGAGGCTTCGTAGCAGTTATTGGAACAACAAGAGCCTCTGCCGATTTGGCTGTAATCGGTGTGTTGACATGCACATTTTTATTTTTAAATGCGGTTATATTCCTTAAAAATTATCATTCTCATTTTTTGCTGTGTTGTGTTTGCTGTGTTACAGAAAAGCTTAGGATAATTACCCCGCTCAAGGACTTGATAGCAAATGATGGACAGGAGACAGTCCTCAATTGTGAAGTTAACACTGAGGGTGCCAAAGCCAAATGGCTGAAGAATGATGAGACGTTATTTGAAAGTAGCAAGTTTATCATGGTCCAGAAAGACAATGTTTTCTCTCTGAGAATCAAAGAAACACAAAAAACAGATGAAGGCAACTATACCATTATGCTGACCAACCAGCGTGGTGAACAAGCAAAGAGCACTGCCAGCATTACTGTGCAAGGTATGACACCCTGATAATATGCTGTACCCAAACATTAATTTGATGCATTTTCTTCATATGCACATTGAAAAAGTTCTCAATTACTACTTTTCCAAAATATTCCTGTAAGAATTTTAGAAGTCATTTTTGCAAATGTTAGTATGTGTTCTTTTTAAATGCTTGTCAATATATATTATATAATCAATTATATATATTTTTTAAATGTGTACATTTGAAATTATCTCATCTTATAGAAAAGGCTTAACGTCCCAGTGAAATTTTGAATTACATTCCTATTTTTATGAAATATTGCACTGTTTATTGTAAATAGATAATCAGTGTTGAGTTAATATCTGAAAATTCACTTCCGTCCTCTGGTGACTATCCATCTCAAATTTATTTATACATCTAATCAATTCGCAGTGAAAAACGCAAGCCACGCCCACTATTTTGTTTCAGTCTAAATTACGTTTCACATGGAAAAGTGTCAGAATCAGGATGTAAAAAGGATACCAACTTCCAGTTTACGATGTCATTCAGATTCTAAGTTGTAACCCTGTGACTAGAGTATAAAAGTACGATTTTCTCTTTAAAAAGCTGCCTAGAGGCATATACAGTGGTCTACAGATGATTTCTAAATTGTTTCATTTATACACCACACTAAATTTGATACTAACTTGTATATCTTACGGTCTGCAGAGGAAGATCTTAGGATAATTGTTCCCCCTGAGGATGTTGACACGCAGGAGAAACGCACCATCAGCTTTTCATGCAAGGTGAACAGACTGAATGTGACAGTCCAGTGGATGAAGGCCGGTCAGGAGATCACTTTCAGCAAACGTATTGTGTATCGTGTGGACAAGGATAAACACACTCTGACCATTAAAGACTGCAGCCTTGCAGATGAGGGTGAATACACTGTAGTCGCTGGAGCTGATAAAGCTTCTGCAGAGCTGATCATCAGCGAGGCACCCACTGACTTCACCGCTCAGCTCCAAGATCAAACCAACACTGAGTTTGAGGATGCTGAGTTCACTTGTGAACTTTCCAAAGAGAAGGCTGAAATCAAATGGTACAGAGACGGTAGGGAGATCAGAGAAGGACCCAGGTGAGATGCTTTCTATTGTTGTAAGTTCTTCAGTTAGGAGCGTGTTATTGTTTGAATATGTGTAACCTGCTTTTGTGTTTCATTTTAAGATATCAGTTTGAGAGAGATGGTAAGACATGCAGATTGCGCATTAAGGAGTGCAGACCCGATGATGAGTGTGAATATGCCTGTGGAGTAGACGACAAAAAAACAAGAGCCCGTCTCTTTGTAGAGGGTGAGCTTGTTTATTTTTATGTTAAAAATGTCTTTTAGCATTGCTGAAAGTTTTTGATCTAATATACATATGATCCAGGGGCATATCTAAAATGAAAACTCACAGTAAAATGTCAGGCTTAACTGCCCTAGTACTTATGTATTATGTTATTCTAGTCTTTTATATGACAGGCAATCACTTTTTGTCTATCCAACTCTTTTTAGAGACCCCAGTGGAGATCATCAGACCACCCACAGATGTGTTTGAGCCCCCAGGCTCTGATGTTGTCTATGAAGTGGAGCTGAACAAAGACAGAGTTGAGGTCAAATGGCTGAGGAACAACATGACCGTTGTTCAAGGTGATAAGTACCAGATGATGAGCGAGGGTAAAATTCACAGGCTTCAGGTCTGTGAGATTAGGCCACGTGATCAAGGCGAGTACAGAGTCATTGCCAAGGACAAAGATGCCAGAGCCAAACTTGAGCTTGCTGGTAAGAGGAAAAAAATATGAATGTTTATAAGCAAATCAGATGAAGATTCACTATACGGATGTTTACAATGCCTTTGTGTTTCTCCACAGCTATTCCAACAATTAAAACCTTGGATCAAAACCTGGTGACAGATGCTGGAAAGCCATTTGTTATGACTGTTCCTTACAATGCATACCCACATGCTGAGGCCGAATGGTTCTTCGACAACATCAGTTTGCCAAAGGACAATATTCACACTTCAACTGACAGGACAGAGTACAGACTCAAGGACCCTAAGAAGTCAGAAGAAGGCCGTTATAAAATTATCATCCAGAACAAACATGGAAAAGGGGAGGCTTTTATCAATCTAAAAGTTGTCGGTGAGTTATATTTAAATAAAACAAACAAAACCATACTTATTTTAAGAGTTTTTTGCTAACACATAAGTCATCTTTTGCAGATGTTCCTGGGCCTGTGAAGAACCTGCAGGTTGTTGACACCGCTGATGGTGAGGTCAGCATTGCCTGGGAAGAGCCAGATTGTGATGGTGGCAGCAAGATATTGGCATATGTGATCGAGAGACGCAATATTAAACGCAAGACTTGGACTCTGGCCACTGACAGTGCAGACAGCACAGAGTATTGTGTGACTGGCCTGCAGAAAGACTCAAAGTACCTCTTCCGTGTCTGTGCACGCAACAGAGTCGGAAGTGGAATCAGCATTGAGACTGATAAAGCAGTTCAAGCTAAGAATAAGTTTGGTAAGTCAGGAATGTCAGATTTTTTTGCATCAGTTCTGTGCTTCCTAGACTGTGATCTAATATTACTTTTTAATTTTGAACATTACAGATGTTCCTGACCCACCACAGAATGTCACTGTTGGAAATGTCAATAAGTTTGGAGCCACAGTGTCCTGGGAACCTCCCCTGTCCGATGGTGGATCTGAGATCACATCATACATTATTGAGCTCCGTGACAGAACGTCTGTGAATTGGGCTCCTGTCATGGTGACCAAATCACATGAGCGCACAGCTATCATTAATGATGTCATTGAAAATAAAGAATACATATTCCGCGTCAAGGCTGAGAATAGAGCTGGAATTGGCAAACCAAGTGCTGCAACAAACCCAATGAAAATCATGGACCCCATTGGTTAGTGCCTCAGATGCTTTTATTACTTTCAGCACACAAGCCTAAATGCATAACTAATATATCTTAATGTTTTGATTTTCAGAAAGGCCAAGCCCTCCACTGAATTTGACACACTCCGAGCAAACAAAGGACTCCTGTCTGTTGACATGGGAGACTCCTTTAAAGAACGGAGGCACTCTAATCACTGGCTACATCATTGAGAGGTGTGAGGAAGGTTCAGAAAAATGGCTCAGATGTAATGCCAGGCTTTGCCAAGACCTGGTTTACAGGGTAAGTGTGCCAGCTATGCAATCTGTTTTTGTTATTGTGTGTAGCATTATTTTTGTATATTAGTACAACATTAAGCCATAGGAAACCATGCATTATAGGCACAATTCAAAACACAGTAAAAACACAGTAAAGCATGGTGTTGAGTGGCTATTTGCTTTTTGCCAGCCTTTAATAAAAGACACAAAGTTCAATAATACAGTGTCTAACTTTATTTATAACTATCAGAATAAACAGTTCTTAAAAAGTTTTTTTAAGTTCTTTAAAATATTCCTTTTATATCTATTCGTATCATATTCTTATATTCCTGAAGGCTGTTTGTGTGGTTGTGTGTATTTGGTTGTATCACTATGAAAATGATTCATAATGATCCATAACATTTTCCACAGATGTCTGGCCTTAAGTTTGGAACAAAATACAGTTATAGAGCCATTGCTGAAAATGCAGCAGGCCAGTCTGACCCTTCCAACATTGTTGGTCCTGTGTTGGCAGATGACCCACACTGTAAGTGATGTCCGCTTCATCAAACCTCACAAGTCTATTCAGTATTTACAAGTTGCTTACCATTGAATTTACTTCCTTTAACATAGTTGCACCTACTTTGGACATGAATGCATTTAAGGATGGTCTTGAGGTCATTGTCCCCCATCCTCTTGCAATCCGAGTACCCATTACTGGCTACCCAGTCCCCAAAGCAAAGTGGACTTTTGGTGAAACTGAACTTGCAGCTGGTGACCGTGTGTCCATGGTTACAAAGGCTACCTTCACAGAGCTTGTTATCACCCCAAGTGTGCGCCCAGACAGAGGCACATACTCTCTAACACTAGAAAATGATGTGACCAGTGTTTCAGGAGAAATTAATGTCAATGTCATTGGTATGTAGAATGTTAAACTACATTTTATACATTACACACATACTTCAGGAACAAAGTTTTTAGTATCTAGGACAAAATTTTATAGCATCCGATATTTTTTTCTGCAGCATCTCCAAGTGCACCCAAAGACTTAAAGGTTGCAGAGGTGACAAGAAGGCATGTTCACCTGATGTGGGAGGCACCTGATCATGATGGAGGCAGTCCAATCACTGGCTACCAGGCTGAGAAACGTGAAGTTTCTAGAAAGACCTGGGTGAAGGTATAGGCATTAGTACTGTATATTTACTGCCATTTTAACTTTTCTTGGTCCCTCTGTAGTTTTCTTAAAGTGATAACTTTTCTTATTTATATGTGATTTTAAGGTGATGGCAGGTTTGCAAGACCAGGAGTACACAATAACAGATGTTGTTGAAGGAAAGGAGTATTTGTTCAGAGTTATTGCTTGCAACAAATGTGGCCCTGGAGAACCCGCATACATTGATGAACCTGTTAATGTGTCATCACCTGCTAGTAAGTAAACTGATGTTTATTATTTATTGAAAAAACACAGAACATGGAGTTTCAATTGAATGTGTTTGTGTGTTACACAGCTGTGCCAGACCCACCAGAAAACCTTAAATGGAGAGACAAGTCTGCTAGCAAGATCTTCTTGTCATGGGAGCCTCCTAAATGGGACGGTGGTGCTGGAATCAAAGGTTATATTATTGACAAATGTCAACGTGGAACAGACAAGTGGGAACCTTGTGGAGACCCAGTACCTGAGCTTAAGTAAGTGAATGTATACTACATTTTGTTGGTCACGAGTAATGACCGGAAAATAAATAATTAATACAAATCTTAAACCAAACTAACTCTGCCAACAGGTTTGAGGTGACAGGTCTCATCGAAGGACAGTGGTATGCTTATCGTGTGAGGGCATTGAATAGACTGGGTGCCAGCAGACCTTGCAAGGCAACAGATGAGATCTTGGCTGTTGATCCTAAAGGTACATTATTACATTATGTATCCACATTGTGATGAATATTTAGTACGTCTCAACACTAAATAACTATGTCTTTGTTTTTCATCCCAATTTAACAGAACCTCCTGAGATTCAGCTTGATGCAAAACTGCTGGCTGGCCTGACTGCCAAAGCAGGTACAAAGATTGAACTTCCGGCGGATATCACAGGCAAACCAGAGCCTAAAGTCAAATGGACCAAGGCCGACCTAGTCCTGAAGCCAGATGACAGAATAGCAATCGATACCAAGCCAGGACACTCCACCATGTCCATTGCTAAGACCAAAAGAGATGACACTGCAACATACATCATTGAAGCAGTAAACAGCAGTGGGCGTGCAACTGCAACTGTTGATGTCAACATTCTAGGTCAGTTCACTTTCCTTTATTTCAATAAGAATACAAACCAACAATCAATGACAATCTTGCCATATGTAAAACTGAAATGTTTAATAATACTGCCAGGATTCAGATAACATTTGTACCCAATATATTTGTTCACTCCATATAGATAAGCCTGGTCCCCCAGCCGCATTTGATATCTCTGAAATCACCAGTGAGTCCTGTTTGTTGTCCTGGAATCCACCTAGAGATGATGGTGGTTCAAAGGTCACAAACTATATTGTTGAGCGGAGGGCTGTGGACAGTGAGATCTGGTACAAGTTGTCTTCCACTGTGAAGCAGACCACCTACAAGGCAACTAAACTTGTAGCATTCAAGGAGTATGTGTTCAGGGTATACGCTGAAAATCAATTTGGCGTTGGAGCCCCAGCTGAACATGCCCCCATTATTGCCAGATACCCCTTTGGTATGTTATTTTATGCAACTTCAACTATACAGTGTATTATTGTCTACAATGCCAAACTATATTAGAAATTAATATTCACTTTCAATATTTTAGATACCCCTGGACCACCATACAAACTCGAGACATCTGATATTGCCAAGGATTCAGTAACTCTGACCTGGTATGAGCCTGATGAGGACGGTGGAAGTCCCATCACTGGCTACTGGGTAGAAAGATATGAGCCAGACCATGACAAATGGATCAGATGCAATAAGCTGCCTATCAGGGACACAAACTTCCGGTAGGAATATGAATTTGGCATAGAATGAGCAAGCTGAGTGTTTATTTACATTTGAATGCTTTTTTAAATGTATGGTTGTGAACAAATCTAAGAAGCTCATTTTGCTTGCAGGGTAAAAGGACTGCCCACAAGAAAGAAGTATAAGTTCCGTGTTTTGGCAGAGAATCTTGCAGGACCTGGCAAACCAAGCAAAGAGACAGACCAGATTTTGATCAAAGATCCAATTGGTAGGATAACATTTGATAAATATAATTATTTGTCCATTTAAAAGATAACTTTGTCCATTTAAAATATTTTATTCAGAGAGAGCATGTTAAAACAGATATATTGATTTGTTTTAGATCCTCCATGGGCTCCTGGTAAGCCCACTGTCAAAGATGTAGCAAAGACATCTGCCTTCCTCCAATGGACGAAACCTGAGCATGATGGTGGTGCCAAGATTGAGTCCTACATCGTTGAGCTCCTGAAAAGCGGAACTGATGAGTGGGTTCGCGTAGCTGACAGTATTCCCACTCTTGAACATTTCCTGAGAGGACTGATGGAAAAACAAGAGTATTCATTCCGTGTCAAAGCCGTCAATGCGGCGGGCGAGAGTGAACCTAGTGAGCCGAGTGATCCAGTTCTCTGCAAGGAGAGACTTAGTAAGTCACACTATTAACACAGTTACTCCCAAAAAACATTCTTCAACAACAAATCTTCATGTACCCTAACAATGGTCCTCCTTTATCAGATCCTCCATCTCCACCAAGATGGCTTGGAGTTGTTACCAGCACCAGGAACAGCGCTGAATTGAAATGGACAGCACCCGAGAGAGACGGTGGCTCTCCTATTACAAATTACATAATTGAGAAGAGAGATGTCAGACGCAAAGGCTGGCAGGTCGTGGACACCACTGTGAAGGAGCTCATGTACACCGTCACCCCACTAAATGAGGGGTCTCTCTATGTGTTCCGTGTAGCTGCAGAGAACACCGTTGGACCCAGTGAATACTGCGAACTTGCAGACTCCGTTCTCGCCAAGGATACTTTCGGTGCTTATTTGAGTGTTACTATTACTTGTTTTGATGGTCGGATATTCATTGCTTAACATTTTCATGTGTGATTTTCCACTTCACAGGTACTCCTGGACCTCCATATAATCTGACCATTACTGAGGTGTCCAAGAGTCATGTTGACCTGAAATGGGATGCTCCTCAGAATGATGGTGGCAGACCAGTCTTGAGGTAGTAACATATGGCCATTGCATTAGTGCAAAAAACTGTAGTAAATGGTCCCAGAGCTGTTCATGTTCCTGCTGTTTGCTTTTGAAATCTAAATAATAACATTCAATCTTTTTCATCCTAGATATGTTGTTGAGAAAAAGGAGAAACTTGGAACCCGTTGGGTGAAATCTGGAAAGACTTCAGGTCCTGACTGCCATTACAGAGTGACTGATGTAATAGAGGGCACTGAAGTGCAATTGCAGGTCTCTGCTGAAAACGAGGCTGGAATCGGACACCCAAGTGAACCCACTGATATTGTTGTCATTGAGGACCCGACAGGTATAATAACAAGAATGTCTGAAAGTATTGAAGTATTAAACAATCAGTCTTGAGTGTATAATCTCATTCCGTCTCTTGACAGGTCCACCATCACCTCCTCAGGACTTGCACATCACTGAAGCTGCCAGAAACCATATTTCTATTTCCTGGAAAGCCCCAGAGAAAAGTGGAGGAAGTCCAGTTATTGGATACCATATAGAGCTCTGCGAGGCTGGTACAGAGAAGTGGATGCGGGTGAACTCTCGTCCGGTCAAAGAGCTGAAATACAGAGCAGGCGAAGAGGAGGGCATCGTGCCTGAGAAGCAGTATACCTTCAGAGTCCGTGCTGTCAATTCTGTGGGCGCCAGTGAACCCTCTGACATTTCTGAGAGTGTATATGCCAAAGATTCAGACTGTAAGCAGATTATTTTTTCAAAAATAATAAAACTGTAAATGTTTTGACATGTTACTTCAGTCAAATGATTATTCTATGATCCATATCAATGCAGGCAACCCGACCCTCGATTTTCAGACCAAGGACCTTGTTGTTGTGGAGGGTGAAAAGATGCACCTCCCTATTCCATTTAGGGCTGTTCCAGCACCCAAGATCACATGGCACAAAGATGGAAGTGAACTGAAGGCTGATGACAGAACTTTCTTTAGAACAGAGTACACATCCTGCCATCTGGAAATCCCAAGCTGCTTGCATGCTGATGGTGGCCAGTACAAAGTTACCCTGGAGAACGGCCTTGGTGAAGCTAGTGGAACAGTCAATGTTAAAGTTATTGGTATGTTTTGTGTTTATGTAATCATATTTATTGTATGCAGGACCTCTGGATAAAGCTAACACATTTGTTTCTGTTTTTTTTATTAGGTCTTCCTGGACCATGTAAGGAAATTGTTGCTAGTGAGATTACCAAGAACTCCTGTAAGGTGTCTTGGGATCCTCCAGACTATGATGGTGGTAGCCCTGTTCTCCACTACGTCCTGCAACGTAGAGAGGCAGGCAGGAGAACCTACGTTAATGTTATGTCTGGGGAAAACAAACTGGTCTGGCAGGTTAAAGATCTCATTCAAAATGGAGAGTATTATTTCCGTGTCAGAGCCATGAACAAGATTGGCGGCGGTGAATTCATTGAGCTTCGCAATCCTGTAATTGCTGAAGATCAGAAGCGTAAGTAATTCTGCATCATTTCGAAAAAAATATTACAGTTTGTTGTAGGAATTTGATATTTACGTACTGCTTTTTATTACTTGTTTTACACACATAAAGAACGTCCCGATCCACCAATTGATATGGAAACTCACAACCCTACTTCTGTGTCTGTTACCCTGACATGGAAGCCACCCATGTTTGATGGTGGAAGCAAAATTATGGGTTACATTCTGGAGATGATGATGAAAGGAGAAGATCATTTCGTGAGATGCAATGACTTCCTCGTACCAGTGTTGTCTTACACTGTAAAGGGCTTGAAGGAAGGGAAACAGTATCAGTTCCGTGTATGCGCAGAAAATGCAGCTGGTGTTAGTGATCCTTCACGCAGCACACCTTTGATCAAAGCCATGGATGCTGTTGGTATGAATGTGTTTATTTTCATAACAGCCACTTTAATCTATTATTTACCTAATTTAAGCTAATTCCTGAAATTTGTAAAGAACCAATATACATAATACCATTTATTATTGTGTTTAAAAAAACAATTCTGCTTCCAGATCGTCCAAAGGTATTCCTTAGTGGCAGTCTCCAATCAGGTCTGATTGTGAAACGAGGTGAGGAGATCCGATTGGATGCCTACATCTCTGGGTTCCCTTACCCTCAAATCACATGGACAAGGAACAATTCAAGCATTTTGTCAGAGCCACTAAAGAAGAGGCCAGAGAAACCTATTAGGAAGAAGAAGGAGGAGAAGAAGGAGGAAAAGAAGGAGGAGGACAAAGAGCCAAAGAAGGAGGAAGACAAGAAGGAGGAGGACAAGGAAAAGAAGGAAGAAGACAAGGAGAAGAAGGAGGAAGTCAAGCAGAAGAAAGAGGAGGAGACAGAAAAGGAGGTGGAGGAACCTGAAGAACCCGTAGAGGCATACCACCCAAGCTTAAATGAGCGTCTTACAATTGACTCCAAGAGGAAGGGTGAATCCTTCATCATTGTGAAAGATACCATCAGAACAGATCATGGTGTGTTTACCATAAAAGTGGAGAATGATCAAGGTGTTGCATCTGCTTCCTGTGAAGTCAATGTCCTTGGTGAGTGTTTTTATCAGTATTTATTTGTTGCTGGGGTTTAAAGCAATGTTTAGCATAAATATCTTAAGTAAAATATAAGACGAAACACAGTTTAAAACATTTACAGTTAAAACTGAGTTTTCATTGTTTTAGTGAAAAGAATGTCACTTTATTTTTTATTTTCAGATACTCCTGGACCTCCAGTCAATTTCACATTTGAGGAGGTGAGAAAGAACTCCATCATCTGCAAGTGGGATCCTCCTTTGGATGATGGTGGTACTGAAATCCTTAACTATACGCTGGAGAGAAAAGATAACTCTAAGGTTGAGCTTGGTTGGATCACTGTGACATCAACCCTGAGAGGCTGCAGATATCCAGTGACAAAACTTATTGAGAGCAAGCAGTACATCTTCCGTGTCACTGCAGAGAACAAATATGGTCCTGGAATCCCATGCATCTCCAAACCCGTCATTGCGAAGAATCCATTTGGTATTAAGATTTGCATTGTTTTGTTGAGTGCGTCATTTGAATTATTGTGTTTTATAGTTATTCTAATGGTTTCATTGGCTTCGTTATTTCAGATCCTCCAGAGGCACCGGAGAAACCTGAAATTGTAGATGTCACCTCTAACAGTATGGTTGTTACCTGGAATGAACCCAATGACAATGGCAGCCCCATTCAGGGATACTGGGTGGAGAAACGAGAAATAAACAGCACACACTGGGCAAGAGTTAATCGCACCATTGTTCCTGATCTGGAAATAACTGTACTGGGTCTTTTGGAGGGTATGACATATATTTTCAGAGTTTGTGCAGAAAATGTGGCTGGACCTGGAAAGTTCAGCCCACCGTCAGAACCAAAAACTGCACAGGCAGCAATCAGTAAGTGTACACCCCTAGAATTTACATATGGACACATGAGAGATAAAATTGTCACTTCAATATGAACTATATAATAATTAATATTATTTCTTTCAGTGCCCCCTGGTCCACCAATTCCAAGGGTTGTTGACACCACAGACTATTCAATTGACGTTGAGTGGGATCCTCCTGCTGACAATGGTGGCGCAGACATTTTTGGTTACCAGGTTGACAAAGTTGTTGCTGGTACTAAGGACTGGTCCAGAGCCACAGAGAGACCACAGAAGAGCTGCACGTTTACTGTGTATGGCGTTAGAGAAGGTGCCAAGTACATTGTCCGTGTTGTGGCGGTCAATTGTGCGGGTGAAGGTGCTCCTGGTTTAACTGATGCAGTAATTGTGAGAAATCCAGCAGGTATGAACATATAACAATTCAAATCGTTTGACTGTAAAATAATATATTTTATTATAATACGCAAAACAGTATAAGATAATATGTAATGATTTAAATGTGAATATTAGCAGAATATTTAACTTTGTTTATTTGTCAAAACAGAGGTGCCAGTCATAGAGCTCGATATCTCTGTAAGAAATGGAGTTGTTGTTAGAGCTGGAGAGATGCTGAGAATTCCAGCACATGTGACTGGTAAACCCTTCCCATCCTTGAAATGGACAAAGGATGATGGTGCATTAGAGAAAGACTGCATGGAGGTAGAAGAAGCTGGAAACGACAGCACTGTTATCATTAAATGCACAAAGAGAAGTGATCATGGCAAATACCAAATCCAAGCCGCAAATCCAAGTGGGATCAAATCTGCATCAACCAGGGTTGAGGTTATGGGTAAGCACCCTTCAATTACAGCTTGGGTGGCCAATGTTACCAAAGTGTTCACTGAATTGTTTAGATTCATCCTGAAAATTATATGATTTTGCCAGTTCTAGATCATTAAAATCTCACATTAAAAATATCTCCTCAGATGTTCCTGGACCAGTTCTTGACCTAAAGCCTGTCGTGGTTACCAGAAAGCTTATGATGTTGAATTGGTCTGATCCTGATGATGACGGTGGTAGTGATGTCACCGGGTTCATCATTGAAAGGAGAGAACCAAAGATGCACACATGGAGACAACCCATTGAGACCCCTTCGTCCAAATGTGAGATTGTAGGTATTATCGAGGGACAGGAATACATTTTCCGTGTTGTGGCTAAGAACAAGTATGGATGTGGTCCCCCTGTCGATCTTGGACCTATCCGTGCTGTGGATCCTCAAGGTAATCTTAACATACATACAACCTGTACTTCCACAAACTAATCTAAACCATTTTCTATGTTCATGTGCATTTTTTGTTTCTTTTTGACTGCCAGGTCCACCAACTTCTCCTGAAAAGTTTCACTACACTGAGAGGACAAAGTCCTCTGTTACCATTGAATGGAGGCCTCCTCGCAATGATGGTGGCAGTCCAATCATGGGCTACATCATTGAGAAAAAGAGACAGGATCAGCCAGCTTTCCATCGTGTCAACGAAGAGCTGTGCACCGCTCAAATTATGACAATTGAGAACCTTGACGAGATGCATATGTATGAGTTCCGTGCAAAGGCTGTAAATGCGATCGGTGAAAGTGAGCCCTCAATTACCATGACTGTTGTCATTCAGGACGATGAAGGTTTGTACAGATTAAATGTTTTTTATTGTTCTTCTCTTGGTTTTCATGGTGTCTCAGTGTGCAAATATTAAAAACAATCTTTTGGGTCATTATAGTGGCTCCATCTCTGCACATGCTGAAGCATTTCAAGGGCGATTTGATCAGAGCGAGGAAAAATGAGCCTATTGAGATGCCTGCTGAAGTCACAGGCCTCCCAATGCCAAAGATTGAATGGCTAAAGGATGATGTTGTCATTGACGAGCCCACTGAGAAGCTCCTGATAGAAACTAAAGAGATTGACAGAGTGACATCACATACCAAACTCTCAATCCCTGGTGTTGTGAGACTGGACAAGGGAACATACACAGTTACTGCCTCAAATCGTTTGGGATCAGTCAGTCATCACATCACAGTTGAAGTACTGGGTAAGTTGTGATTTATATATTCTTGGGTCCCAGTTTATATTAGGTGTCTACTTGCATAAGAAATCTATAGGGTAAAACTTGAAATTTACATTTGAACAATCTGTCTGTATAGTATTTAGACTCCTGATCCTAATTTACTCTTACTCTTTAAAAGTTAGACAAATCTTTCGATCTGAGACATATGCTTAAATATCTGAAGTAATTTTTCTAGACGACAACTATAAAATGTTTATTCAATAATTTTTTTTTGAATGCATAATGAAGAAAAAGTAGCCAATATGAGTCCAGCATAGTTAGATATCCCAGACTGATATACTTTACTGAAGATGCTAAAATATAAAACATATAATCAAAAATAAATAAATAAACCTATAATTAAAACATTAAACCTATAATATCTGTGTTATTCCAAAGTTTGATGAGTTTACTATTTTACTCAAATGTGGAATTTTAATAACCATAAACTTTATGTAAGTAAGTGCGAAATTGACCGATACATTTGTACAATAATATATAATGCCCAATAACTACAATGCATCAACTGCTTTTTATCTTATGTAAGTGCACAGCATTTAAAGACACCTAATATAAGGTTTATTTTTCATATGCTTTCATTTCTTTTTTACAGATCGCCCAACACCAGCAAGAAATATTGCTGTTTCAAATATCAAAGCGGAGTCTTGCCAACTTACCTGGGATGCCCCACTGGATACTGGTGGCAGTGAACTTACCAACTACATTGTTGAGATGAAAGATCTTAATGGTGAAGATCCTGAAAAAGCAGAGTGGGTGAATGTTACTAACACCATTATCGATAAGCGATATGGGGTAAGCCAATCTGATAATATTTGTTTACAGTATCTTTTGAATACTTTGAATGAATACTGTTTACATAAGACAAGGTAAATAAATGCACATAATCTCAATTTTAAATGTCTCTTGCAGGTTTGGAATTTAGAAACAGGTGGCAACTATAAATTCAGAGTCAAGGCTGAGAATAAGTATGGAATAAGCGAAGCTTGCGAAACAGATGAAGTTCAGATTAGGGATCCTTTAGCACTCCCTGGCCCACCTGAAAAGGTCACTATCGCGGAGTATTCCAGGGCCCATATGTTGCTAACATGGGAACCACCTATGGACAGTGGTGGTTCTATGATTACTGGCTACTGGATTGAGAAACGTGAAAAGGGCACTTCTTATTGGTCTCGTGTGAATAAGGTCATGGTGTCAAAGCGTGGCATGAAAGGCTGGGATTACACGGTTACTCGTCTTATTGAGGGAACTGAATATGAATTCCGTGTGATGGCCTGCAATGCTGCTGGAATTGGACCACCTAGTGCAATCTCCGAGTCTGCCTTTGCTGACGATCCCCTAAGTAAGAACATTAGATTCAATGTTTTTGGATTCTAATCGTATTAATTATGTTTTTATCTAATCATCTAATTATTTTATGTGTGTACAACAGCTCCGCCTAGCATGCCAGCTGCTCCTGAGATTGCTGACAAAACCAAACATAGTGTCACCCTCTCATGGACCCCACCAGGTAAAGATGGTGGTCGCCCCATCAAAGGTTACATCATTGAGATCCAGGATGAAGGCACATCTGAGTGGGCCAGGATAAATGATGCTGACAATCTGCATCCTAGTACTGTGTTCACCATTCCAAACCTTCCTGAGCTTAAGAAATACAGATTCAGAATCATTGCAGTCAACGAGATTGGCGAATCTGAGCCGAGTCCCAGAACCACCGAAGTTCGCATAGAGGACATTCAAAGTAAACTCTCAGTTATATTATGATTGATGAGTCCAGCATGTAACTTCTGCATGTTGACCACTCTTGTCTTATTTCTACAGCTGCACCAAAGATATTTATGGATATCAGTGCACATGATTTGCTGTGTATTCGTGCCGGAACCCCCTTCAAGATTCCAGCTACCATCACAGGACGGCCCGTTCCTAAAGTCACATGGGAGTTTGACGGCAAAGCAAAAACAGAAAAGAAAGATCGTCTCCATGTCTTGCCAGTGGATTCACAGGTAATCTTTCTTAGACAAAGATAAGTATTTTCATTTAAATCTTGTTAAAAAAAGACATTTAGGATAATAATGATTTGTTCTGGTGATTAGTTGGAGTCTTCTGACACAACCTCAACTGTTATTGTTCCTGTGAGTTTGAGAAGTCATTCTGGAAGGTACACAATTACAGCAAAGAACAAATCAGGACAGAAACACGTCAACATCAGAGTAAATGTGCTTGGTAAGTTGACTTCCTAAATATATTTTGTGTAGTTTAACTGTGCTGGAAACTGGTGAATTTTAGACTTTGCCCATTGTTTTGTGATATATGTGGTCCCCCTGTATGGACTGCCCACCACTCAAGGGTATTTACATGCTTTGGCCTTAATATAGGCTTCGGTATTCTATGCAAAGCTACATAAAATGGATGTAAACTGATGTATTTAATGTTTTACCAGATGTTCCTGGAGCACCCAAGGAGCTCAAAGTTACTGATGTAACTAGAACTACAATGAGACTCATTTGGAAGCTGCCAGATAATGATGGTGGTGAGAGAATCAAGAGTTACTTAATTGAGAAGAAAGCTGTCAATGGAAAGGCTTGGACGACCGTCAGCCCTGCTTGTGCCAGCATGGCCTTTGTCGTTCCCAACCTCCTTGAGGGCCAGGACTATCTGTTCCGCATTCGTGCTGAGAACCGCCTTGGCTTTGGGCCGTTTACAGAGACCGCCGAACCTGTTAGGGCGAGAGATCCTATCTGTATGTCAGTTTCCCATATATTTAATAAAGTATCACATATGCCTCAGATATGTTATTTGACACTGTTTGTCCTTTTTCTCTTAATGTAAAGATCCTCCTGATCCTCCAACCAAGGTCAAAGTTAACCTTGTGACCAAAAACACAGTGACCCTGACATGGGTGCCTCCTAAGAATGATGGCGGAGCACCAGTAAAGCATTACATCATTGAGAGGCTGAGCTGGGATACCAGTGGTCCCCAGAAAGAAACTTGGAAACAGTGCAATAAGAGAGATGTTGAAGAGGCTACCTTCATTGTAGAAGACCTTACGGAAGGTGTTGAGTATGAGTTCCGTGTCAAAGCTGTGAACGAAGCTGGAGCGAGTAGACCCTCTGTGACTGCCGGACCCGTTATCATTAAAGACCAGACATGTGAGTAATAATTAAACATTATTTTATTTTTGATAAGGTGTGTTAAAATACTATACTTAGTTTTTAACTAACCATGATTGTTTTGTCATCTCTCTCTAGGTCCTCCAAACATTGATCTCAGAGAGGCTTTAGAAGTGGCAGAAGGATTTGATATCAACATTGTTGCAAGGATTCAGGGCTGTCCATTCCCATCTCTCATCTGGCAGAAGTCTCCACTTGACAAGCCTGATGACAAAACAGGAGTGCAGTATGACAAACATGTCAATAAACTTGTGTCTGATGATAAATGTACGCTGCTGATTCAGCAGTCAAAGAGAGATGATAGTGCAGTATACACTCTAACAGCCACAAACAGCCTAGGCACAGCTTTCAAGAGCATCAAACTCACCGTTTTGGGTTCGTCAATGAATTTCACAATTGTACTGTCTTGTAATTATGGGTGATATATTGGGTTTAAAAAGTTACAATTAATGTTCTCATTCTTATGGTATCAGGACGCCCTGGTGTACCTGTAGGACCAATCAAGTTTGAAGAAGTTTTCGCTGAAAGGATTGGCCTTTCCTGGAAACCACCCACAGATGATGGTGGTTCAAAGATTACAAACTATGTCGTTGAAAAGCGTGAGGAGAACAGGAAGACATGGGTCCATGTATCTTGTGATCCTAAAGAATGTCAATACGTTGTACAAAGACTAACTGAGGGTCAGGAATATGAGTTCCGTGTTATGGCTCAGAATAAATATGGAATTGGACCGCCCTTGTACAGTGAACCTGAAAAAGCAAGAAACCTCTTCAGTAAGTTTCCTTCACAAAATATTTCAGCACAGAAATTTGGTTTTGTTTTAATACCTGTTTTCCCTTCCTCTAACAGCTGTACCTGGCCAATGTGACAAGCCAACTGTCACAGACGTTTCGCTTGAATCCATGACGGTCAACTGGGAGGAACCAGAATATGATGGTGGGTCTCCAGTAACTGGCTACTGGCTGGAGCGTAAGGAAACCACAGCCAAACGTTGGGCAAGAGTAAATCGTGATCCTATAAGAATCAGACCTCTTGGAGTTTCTCACATTGTTACCGGTCTCTTGGAGGGTGCTATTTATCAGTTCCGTGTTATTCCAATGAATGCCGCTGGATGTGGCCTACCTAGTTTGCCATCTGATCCTGTTGTGTGCAGAGACCCTATAGGTATGTTAAATATTACTTTGTATAAACTCCTGTGCTGATTTCATATTTTGAATGCAGTCTTTATAACGCTTGTATTATTTCTTAACAGCGCCTCCTGGAACTCCAACTCCAAAAGTAACAGACTGTACCAGGTCAACTGTTGATCTTGAATGGATTCCACCACTTGTTGATGGCGGAGCTAAGATTACAGGCTATTTTGTTGAGTACAAAGAAGAAGGACAGGATGAATGGGAGAAGGTGTGTGTTTATACGAAGTCCGTTTACATGAATATACCTGTATGCTTTATGGTTGTTTATGTACAGTATATAAACATTTGTTTTGTTTTGTTTGATTTTACTAGGTTAAAGACAAGGAAATCAGAGGTTGCAAGTTTGTTGTTCCTGGTCTAAAAGAGCTTGGACTCTACAGGTTTAGAGTGAGAGCTGTGAATGCAGCAGGTGTGGGCGAGCCTGGTGAGGTTGCTGAAGTGATTGAAGTCAAGGACAGAACAAGTAAGCATTGTTCATAATCAAGAATTCTTTGTGTGTTTTGCGTGTAATTTTTTTAACATGTTATTTATCTTTATTTTTAGTTCCCCCTGAGGTAGACCTGGATGCATCTGTCAAGGAAAAGATTGTTGTACATGCCGGTGGTGTAATCCGCCTCCTGGCTTATGTATCAGGAAAGCCTGCACCTGAAATTATTTGGAATAGAGATGATGCCGATTTGCCAAAGGAGGCTGTGGTTGAGACCACCTACATCAGTTCAGCGCTGGTTATCAAAAATTGCAGGAGACAACATCAAGGCATTTATACACTGACTGCTAAGAATGCAGGTGGAGAGAGGAGGAAAGCAATCATTGTTGAAGTCTTAGGTAATATTTTCCCCATATGATGCTCTATTAAACCTAATGTTGGCCTTTTGTAATTAAAGGCGCAGTTTTTGATTTACAGCGGCCACTAGCGTTGTATTATAGATTTGCATCAAATCTCTCATTCAAAACAGAGCCACCACAGTACAAAAAGATGTCGTCGGCTGCGCCAACATGTCTTCTCATGTTGGCGCAGGGAATTGATCATGCAGGTTTTAGAAAGACTGTAGAAAGAGCGTCTTATTTATTACATAAAATTAAAGGTCTGTAGATTTTAATGATAAAAATATGGATAAAACTCAGGCAGGCGCTAGTATTAGCAGAGATACTTATAGATATCTATGGAGTTCATTTCCAGCTTATTATCTCTTTAAGGGATAATAAGTTACATTGGATCCCACCCCCTGTTCCGTCCAGTGTGTCAACACAACACAGGTGTAGACAGTACTGCCATGGCAATGGTTTAGCTAAATTATATTTCCTGAACTCCTCTGAAGTTAGTTTAGTTTTAGTTTTTAGTTTATCAAATAATTTGTCCGGAGACTAAAAAAATCTGTCACAGAAACAGTGCATTCTAATGCGTCCACGTTGTGCGTGTATGTTTGCCTAAAATCCACAAGAGCGCACCTGTAGATCTCAGTGGAATTACCTGGATTTTAGTGCTTGTCATTGACAAGTTATAACTTTACACACACAATGTGAGAGCATAACTAGCATGCTGTGACAGATTTTTTAGCCTAAAAAAATATGCTAACATTATCCTCCTATATGGTACATCTAATTCTATTCAGACTGTTGATAAATATTACGGACATCTACAGTTTTGTCTCATTTCAGTTGGTCTCGACTAGAACAACTTTGAAGCTAATCCTGCTTGTACTGTCCCAGCTTGATAAAGCACTCCGGCTTGAAGTGATTCGAGCAAACAAGCAGGTTTTCACTTTCAGCTGGATTTCCACTAAAAATAAATAAAATCCACTCCTGTCTCTTCCGAGGTTGAGACTCTGTGCAGCGACTACGTTGCATGTTGTCCACGAACCAGCCATGGTGTCACAAACAACAATGGTGGCAGTGCGGTGGGCGGAATTGTCTAGATTAAGGGGCAGAAACATTATAATCTGTTTTTTACGTCACAACCGGAGCGAAATCTGAATGGCTTGATTTCTCACATGCTTGTAGGCACACCAAAACAAACTTACTGGGTTCTTATTTTCATGTTTTCTGGGTTTCTAGATGCACAGTGGACCCGATTATAGCACTTAAACACAGAAAAAGTGGGGTTTTCATCCAATGACACCTTTAAACAAACATAGCATAAAACGTTTTATGCTAGTACACCCTAAATATTTTGTTTCTTTGCAGATGTTCCTGGTCCTGTGGGTCTGCCCTTCTCTGGTGAGAATCTCACCACTGACTCTTGTAAGCTGACCTGGTATTCACCTGAAGATGATGGTGGCTCAGCTATCACCAACTACATAATCGAGAAGAGAGAAGCTGACCGCAGAGGCTGGACTTCAGTGACATATACGGTCACTCGACATAATGCAGTGGTCCAGGGTCTTATTGATGGCAAGGGTTACTATTTCAGAATTGCAGCTGAAAATATTATTGGAATGGGTCCATTTACTGAGACATCAGCACCAGTTGTCATCAAAGATCCACTTTGTAAGCCTTGTGTATTTATTTGTTTTCATCAATGTTTTGTTTTGTAAATGTACTGACTTTTAATTATTTGTTTTACTTCTCTTGTATTTTAGCTGTTCCTGAGCGCCCAGAAGATCTCCAGGTCACTGCAGTCACGAATGATTCAATCAGTGTGGCATGGAGACCTCCAAAATATGATGGAGGTTCAGAAATCACAACCTATGTTCTTGAGGTTCGTCTCATCGGAAAAGACAACTTTGACCATATCGCAGCAGACAACAAATTAATGCACCGTAAATTCACACATGTGGGTCTTAAAGAAGGTTCTTCTTATGAATTCCGTGTGAGTGCTGTAAATCAAATCGGTCAAGGCAAACCTTCTTTCAGCACCAAACCCGTTACATGCAAGAAAGAGTTTGGTACGTACGCTGATAAGTTTTTAAATGATCTCATATTTAACAATTTTAAGGTACATAATTTGTTGTACCCAACTTTTCTCTTAAACAGAACCACCAGCCCTTGATTTTGGCTTCCGTGATAAGATTGTTGTTCGTGTTGGCGAGACTTGCACGCTTCAAAGTCGATACACAGGCAAACCACAACCAACTATTAAATGGTTCAAAAATGATGAAGAACTACAAGCTAATGAGGAAATTGCTCTCACCACTACAAATAACATTTTGTGCTTGGCTATTGAAAAGGCAAAACGTGAGCATAGTGGAAAATACACTGTGGTTCTGGAAAACTCCATAGGCTCACGCAAGGGCATTTGCAATATCATTGTTGTTGGTAAGCTGATCTCTCTGTCAAGCAAATAGTTTTTTCATCTCTTATTTTTTAAAACTTAATAATAATCCTATATGGAACATTTATATGTTTGTTGTTTTAGACCGACCACAACCTCCAGAGGGTCCTGTTATCTTTGATGAGATCTACAGAAATCACATGGTCATTTCTTGGAATCCTCCACTGGATGATGGTGGAGCTGCTATTTCCAACTACATCGTTGAAAAGAGAGACACGAACAGGGATCTATGGATGCCTGTTACAGAATCTTGCACAAGAACATCATGCAGAGTTCCAAAACTGATTGAGGGTAGAGAGTACATCATTAGAATCTGCGCTCAGAATATTCATGGCATTAGTTACCCGTTACTGTCCGCTGAGACAAAAGCAAGGGATGTTTTCAGTAAGTGACAGTTTTATATCAAATCTAGTCAAATTGTCAAATTAATTTTCTTTATTCGGACTTTGGGTCGTTCTCATGTTTTGAAACTTGTGTAATTTACAGAGGTTCCAGATGCTCCTCAGGCACCTGTGGCACAAGAAATCTATAAAGACACAGCCCTGATTTCATGGATACAACCAGCTGATGGTGGCAAACCGATCACAAACTATATTGTTGAAAAGAAAGAGACCAAGGCCAACACATGGACACGCGCTGGAAAGGACCGCATTTTCACTAACACTGAATACTGGGTGCCTGATCTTCTCAGGGGATGTGAATATGAATTCCGTGTCATGGCAGAGAATGTGATTGGGGTTGGTGATCCCAGTCCACCCTCAAAGCCTGTCTTTGCCAAAGATCCTATAGGTATGGTTCTGGTAGATACATTTTTCATTCAACTTTGTCAATTTTGCCTTGTGTGCAAGAGTTTTTAGATTAGAGCCAATGGATATTGATGTAAAGAAAAAGCCTGGCGATGGGAGGGCAGGTGTAATCTCATGGATTGTTGTGTTCATTTGGGTAGCATGTATTCCTTTTTGACAATTGTTGTGTCGGTATTAAAGTCTTAACCTTTTACCTTTTTTTACATGCAGTGATTCCAAGTCCACCTGTACTTCCAGTAGCAATTGACACATCAAAAGAGTCTGTTACTCTGTCTTGGCAGCCACCTAAAGACTCTGGCAGAGGCAAAATCTTTGGCTACCTCATTGAATATCAGAAAGCCGGTAGTGAGGAATGGCTTCAAGTTAATCAGACACCTGACTCCTGCCAGGAAACTAGATTCAAGGTTATCAACCTTGAGGATGGTGTTCTTTATAGATTTAGAGTGAAGGCTGTCAATGCTGCTGGTGAATCTGAGCCTGCATATGTTCCAGAGCCCGTTCAAGCACAAGATAGACTTGGTAATTTATGTAAACTTAGATAAATGTAATTAATTACGTAGTTTAGTTATTTAGTGATAAAAATTATTGCTGTAAATCAAGTAAAGACAGATTTACAATGTTTTTTATTTTCTATAGAACCTCCAGAGCTTCTGTTGGATATGGGCATGCCTCGGGAGGTTAAAGCAATGGCTGGAACCCATATTAATATTATGGCTGGAATCAAGGGAATACCTTTCCCAAAAGTCACATGGACGAAAAACGATGCAGATGTTCCTACAAAAGCAGAGATTGAGACATCTGGAACAGCATCCAAACTAGAGATACGCTATTGCATACGCACTGACTGTGGAGATTATACACTTAATGTTGAAAATCCAGCAGGATCAAAAACTGCCACATGCACTGTGCTTGTACTTGGTAATTTTCTTTTGTTTTAAACTTCTTAATGTCTTTTAAATACATTTCAGAACAATCAGAACATGCTCATCAATGAAATGAAAATATCTTTCTCTTTCAAAGCTAATTCATTTGTTGTGTTTTCATTGTTAATGTAGATAAACCTGGACCTGTTCAGAACCTAAGAGTGTCTGATGTCAGAAGTGATTCTGCCCAGCTTTCATGGAAAGACCCTGAAGATAACGGTGGTACACGCATCACTAACTTCGTAGTTGAGAAAAAGGATGGCGCATCTACACAATGGGTACCAGTGTGCTCATCATCCAAAAAACGTAGCATGATGGCCAAACACTTGATTGAGGGAACATCATATATGTTCCGTGTGGCAGCTGAAAATCAATTTGGCAGAAGTGAATATGTTGAGACACCAAAAGCTATAAAAGCAATGAATCCACTATGTAAGTATGAACGATGAAATCCGTCACCAACGTGGCTTTCAAAAACCTTACTTTAAAATTTTAGAAGTAACTTATATTAGTCATCTTCATATTTCAGTCCCACCTGGTCCACCAAAAGACTTGCATCATGTAGATGTTGACAAAACTGAGGTGTGGCTCCAGTGGAATTGGCCTGATCGCACAGGAGGAAGTGACATCACTGGGTTCTTGGTTGAGTATCAAGAAGAAGGTGAAAGGGACTGGATTGTTTTTAAGACTGTCAGCATTCCTGAGGGCCACGTGACTGGCCTGGAAGAGGGAAAGACCTATAGGTTCCGTGTAAAGACAGAGAATGCTATTGGCCTAAGTCGGCCAGACACAACTGTGCCAGTTCTTTGCCAAGAAAAACTAGGTTCGATTCCATTTTTTTCATATCTTCTATGACTATTTAGCTTTATTTGGATTGTTAATCTTTGTTCTTCTCTGTTTCTTAACAGTACCACCCTTTGTCGAGGTTGATGTGAAGCTTATTGAGGGCATTATTGTGAAAGCTGGAACCACTATTAGACTGCCTGCCATCATGAGAGGTCTTCCGATACCTACTGCCAAATGGGTCATTGATGGAGAGGAAATCAAGAGTGAAGGCAACATCAAAATTGACACAGACAACTTCTCTACTGTTCTGAGCATCTCTGAATGCACAAGAAATCACACAGGAACCTATATACTCACAGTGTCTAACTCAGCTGGAAGTAAGACTGTTGCTCTGAATGTCACAGTACTTGATGTTCCAGCTGCCCCCATTGGACCAGTTAATATTCTTGAAGTCACTCCAGACTCCATGGTCATTGAATGGCGTCCTCCCAAAGATGATGGTGGAAGCCCAGTCATGAACTATATTGTTGAGAAGAGGGAATCAAATAAGGAAACATGGGGAGGAGTCAGTTCTGGTAGCACGGCCACAAGGCTCAAGATTTCACGTCTGCAAAAAGGAGCAGAGTATATATTGAGAATTCGAGCTGAAAATAAAATGGGAATTGGTGCAGCTCTTGAAAGTGCACCAACTGTAGCCCGGCATCAGTTTGAACCCCCTAGCCATCCTGGAAAACCAGTAGCGTCTGACATTTCTGAGGATGCACTCACACTTGGATGGACCATGCCAATTTTTGATGGTGGTAGACCAATTAGTGGCTATATTATTGAGCGTAGACATAAGGGAGGCAAATGGATTCGGGTGAATAAAACTCCATGCAAGGAACTCAGATACAGAGTACTCGGACTTTTTGAAAGCAACGAATATGAGTTCAGGGTATTTGCTGAGAATATTGCTGGCTTTAGTGGACCCTCTCCTATTTCAGATTCTGCTAAACCTTGCAGACAAATTACTGTTCCTGGACCTCCAATCAACCCGAAGATTAAGGACTACAGTTGCACATATGCTGATGTTGTCTGGATCAAACCGACAAAGGATGGGGGCAGTCCTATCTTAGGATACATCATTGAATGCCAGAAATCAGGTGGAGAATGGGAGAATAGCAATAAGGATGATCTGATTAAGCAGTGTGCTTATAGAGTGAAGGGACTTACAGAGGGCACCGAATACAGGTTCCGTGTTAAAGCTGTCAACATGATTGGAGAAGGTGAGACACGGGAAGTCCCAGAGTCAGTTATTGCCAAGGACATCATCATTCCTCCAGAAATTGAGATGGATGCCACATGTCGCGAACGTGTGACCGTTCGTGTTGGACATAACATTAATATAACTGGATATGTGAAAGCAAGACCTGATCCACAAATCACATGGAGTAAAGTTGAAACAGTTTTGGAAAAAGACAAACGCACAACTCTAATAAACAACTTCCCATTAGTGCAAATGCGCATCAAGGAGGCGACCAGAGCAGATCACGGAAAGTACACACTTAAGGCTGTTAATGACTCCGGAGAGGCATCAGCTACTATAACAGTAAATGTACTTGATAGACCAGGACACTGTCAGAATCTTAAATTGACTTATGTAACTAAGTTTTCTTGCATGGTATCTTGGGATGCTCCAGAGGACAATGGAGGCACTGAGATTACAAATTACATTGTGGAATGTCGGGAGCCAAGTATAAGAACCTGGTCAATGATATCCTCTGACTGTACAAATCGCATGGTAAAAGCAAAGCTCATGGAAAATCATGAGTATTTATTCCGTGTGTCTGCGGAGAACAAGTGTGGTCCAGGACCAACAACTGAAACAAAAACACCTATCCTTGCAATTGACCCACTTCAGAAGCCTGGTGAGCCAGAGAACTTCCACGTCAGTGACATTGGCAAGAACTTTGTTTTCCTTAAATGGAGAAAACCCGATTATGATGGTGGCAGCCCTAACTTGGCTTACATTTTGGAGAGAAAGCCAAAGGATGCTGAAGAGTGGGAAAAACTACACGAGGGAGTCGTAAAAGACACATTCTTCATGGTAGATAAATGTGTTGAGAATCAAACATATCAGTTCAAAGTGAAATCAACAAATGATGGAGGAGAAAGCAACTGGGTTAAGACATCTGATATTCTTGTCAAAGAAGAAGTTCAGAAGCCAGTTCTTGACTTGAAATTTGCTGGAACCACTGTAGTTAAAGCTGGTGAATCAGTAAGACTTGAGGCTGGGTTAAGAGGAAAACCACAGCCTGAGGTTACATGGGTGAAGGACAAGGCTACAGGCGATAATCCCAGGATCAGTGTTGACACTGGACCAGATTACTCAAAATTCCTCATGACTAAAACCAAACGTAGTGACACTGGCAAATTCACTATTACTGCTACAAACTCTGCTGGAACATTCACTGCATATGCAAATGTTACTGTTTTGGATATACCTGGGCCTGTCAGAGATTTGAAAATGTCAGGCATTTCCACAGACAAGTGCAGAGTTGTATGGGATCCTCCAGAGGATGATGGGGGTTGTGAGGTGGACAGCTACATTCTAGAGAAATGTGAGACCAGAAGAATGGTTTGGTCCACTTACTCTGCCTCTGTTGTCACCAACTATTGTAATGTAACCCGTCTTGTTGAAGGAAATGAATACATTTTCAGAGTCAGGGCAGAAAACAAAATGGGAACTGGTCCCCCAATGGAGGGCAAGCCTATTATTGCTAAAACACAATACAACAGACCGGGTCCACCCAATGCACCAGAAGTCACAAAAATAGGTAAAGATGAGATGACTGTTGTGTGGGCTCCTCCTGAAAATGATGGTGGAAAGTCAATCACTGGTTACATTCTTGAGAGGAAAGAAAAGAGGGCTGTTCGATGGGTCCCTGTCACAAAGAGCCCTATCTCCGAGAGACGTATGAAGGTGACCAATTTGATCCCTAATCATGACTATCAATTCCGTGTCAAAGCTGAAAATGAAGTAGGATTGGGAGAACCAAGCAAACCATCCAGACCTATCACTGCAAAGGATCCAATTGGTGTGTATAGTCTGTATAACATTTATGCTAGTAATGTGTTTTCTTGGCAATATAAATAACTGTGCTTTAAACTAATCTGAGATTTTGTATAACTTTTAGAGCCCCCTGGTCCTCCTGGAAGTCTTAAAGTAGTTGACAGCACCAAAACATTGGTCACACTTAGCTGGGCAAAGCCTGTGTATGATGGTGGTGCTCCAATTATTGGATATTTGGTTGAAATGAGGGACAAGGTTGAAATGGAGGGTGAACAGGAAAGAGATCCAGAGGAGGGCTGGACCAAATGTAATACTTCTGGACAGCTTGTCCTAACTGAATTTACTGTGCTTAACTTGGATGAGAGAAAGGAATATGAATTCCGAGTGTCTGCTCAAAACCAAGTTGGCATGGGCCGCCCTGCAAAACTCAAGGATGCTGTTACACCAAATGAGATCCATGGTAAATTGTCACTTTACTATTTATAGTAAAGTTATATATTATATATAATATTATACTGTATATACTATAGTAAGTTATTAAATAACTTTTAAAAAAATTCCACAGAGTCTCCAGAGATTGATCTTGATGCCAGTCTAAGAAAAGGACTTAGCGTTAGAGCGGGATGTCCCATCAGACTTTTTGCTACTATTAGGGGAAGACCAGCACCGAAAGCTACCTGGAAACGCATAGGTGTTGATAACGTTATTAGAAGGGGCCATGTGGATCAGATTGACACAATGACTTTCCTTGTGATACCCGAGTGCACACGGGAAGACTCTGGCAGATATTCTTTGACTCTTTCAAACGCCTCTGGAGAAAAAGCCGTATTTGTTCGTGTTAAAGTCTTAGGTAAGTTTCAACTGAATTTTAAAATCAAGATGAAGTGATTAGGTTTATTATCAATTGAATTTATTGTCAACAGATACTCCTGGTCCTGTTGGTGGACTGGAGGCAACTGATATCACAAAGACAACCTGCCAGCTTGCATGGCTACCTCCAGAAAATGATGGTGGTAGCCCTATCCTAAACTATGTTGTTGAGAAGCGTGAAGTTGACAGGAAAACATGGGCAAATTGCACAAATGACTTAAAGAAGACAAGCTTCAAAATCACAAATCTGACACCAGGAATTGAATACTATTTCCGTGTCATGGCAGTAAACAAATATGGCATTGGTGTGGCTCAAGATTCTCCGAAGTCCTATATGGCTACAGATCCCAAGAGTAAGTCCAGCATTGATTATATAATTTAATGTACAGTATATTTTAAAAACTTTATAAAATAATATGTCTCTCGTATTTTCTTTGTAAAGGTGAACCCGATCCTCCAAAGAAGATGGATGTATTGGAAGTTACTAAAAACAGTGCAACACTTGGGTGGCTGAAACCACTTAGAGATGGCGGATCAAAGATAAATGGCTACATTGTGGAATACCAGGAGGATGGTAAACCTGAGGACAAGTGGACATTGTACTCTGTTGTGAAGGACTTAACCATTGTTGTAGCTGGACTTAATGAAAACACCAAATATAGATTCAGGGTTGCAGCAAGAAATGCAATAGGATGCAGTTTGGCAAGAGAAGCTGAAGGCATATTCGAGGTCAAAGAACAGCTGAGTAAGTATCTAAATATAATGTGTTCTTCTTATTGCTTTGTTCTTTATTCCTATTTTTTAATTCAATTATTCACACTGAATAATTAAACCTTGTTTGTTTTACAGTGCCACCAAAGATTATCATGCCAGAAATTGTTACAGCAAAGGCGGGATCTAAACTTATAGTTGAGGCTCTTGTCTCTGGAAAGCCTGCACCGGTCACAAAATGGAAAAGAGGAAGTGATGATATAGTTACATCCAATCGTCTCTTCATACAAAAGACACCATCCATGTGTATACTTATGATCAAGGATGTAACAAGGAAGGATAGTGGTTACTACAGTCTTTCTGCTATAAACAGTACCTCTGCAGTCAACCAGATCCTCAGAATAATTATTATGGGTGAGTAAAATATGTTTTTAATATACAGATTGCAGTCCCACAGAATGTAGGAATACAATGGGGACTCAACCCACTGTACCCTAAGGGGGGTCTTGAGTCAAAATTTTACACATTTTAAAGCTAAATGCGGCAATCTGGTGCATTTCAAGAGCAAAATTATGTGACTAAATCTATAAAGAATGCAATAACTATAGTAGTAATTTAATCATTGGCTCCATAGATATAAATGGGGCTAATAGGGCACAACACATGGTAAAATGTGAGTTCACAAATAGTCAAAACAAGTAGAGCATGAGCCATTAAAAAATTAAGCAAAATCGTGTTTAACAGTTGAAAATTTTTATTTATTACCATGTAATAATTGCATATATTACAGATTTATTATATACTGTTATTATAGTTATATAATATTATATAAAGAGTACAAACATTAAGTTTTAACCAGTAGCATTAAATACAAATAGCCAATAATATGCCATTACGATTATGAAAATAGTTAAATTGGACCCACTGGAAATAACATGTCGATCATTTTCGAACGTTTGTCATGACAACAAAATTGTTCATGCTTGAAGAACGATCAGAGCGGTGTGGAAATGGTTTAACCAAGTGCATTTGGCACTAAATAAGGAGGATATAGTGCCAAAAGATCAATGTTATAAATAGCATGGGTGCACGTGATGCGTACAGCTCCGTTGTGTAGTCGCGCTGTTCATTTTAATCGACAGAAATTGATTTTGTCAAATGTCCCTAATATCTGCTATTTTAGCTGGACATAATATGGAAGCTGAACATAATGATGCTAACGTATTATGCTATCTGTTTGCTCTGTCGTACACTGATAAAATCATGTTTGTACTGGTGAATAACTGCAGCGAATACTGAAATATAAGTTAGATTTTAATTACCTAAAATGATGTTGTATTCTGTAAGACTTGGCGTTGTCTCAAATCCTGGCCAGTTCGTGCGTCTGCCTTTCAACTGCGAAAGCTGAAGCAGTAGCGAGCGAGCATGCATTCTAGTACGTTTTTTTGTGCGCTGCGCACATTGTGCTGAAGCAACAGAGAGGGTGACGCATTCCTTCTAGTTGTGAACAATGGCACAACAATGAAACTATATTTGTTATAAGAAAACAAATTGTCTCGTTTTAAGACTTTAGTGGAACAAAATAGAATATAGTCTCATCAATAAATGGGAAACACTGGTGTGCAAAAATTTAATGGTGATAACTTTTTACCCTTGTTTCAGACATCCCTGGTCCTCCAGAGGGTCCTTTAGAAATTCTTGAGGTGGATGTCGATTCATGCACACTTGCATGGAATTCACCTAGTGAAGATGGTGGAAGTAACATCACTAACTATGTTGTTGAGAAGTGTGATGTAACTAGAGGTGACTGGGTGACAACTGCATCTTGCACCAAGACCAGCTACAGAGTTGGAAAGCTGACTCCTGGCAAAGAGTATGGCTTCCGTGTCCGTGCTGAAAATCGTTTTGGCATTTCAGAACCGATTTATGCTGAGAAAATGATTGCTAGACATCCATTTGGTAAGTATCACCAATAGTCACATATAAATGCACGCAAAGGGTTTAGGCTTTATTTACAGAAATACAAATTCTCACATTTTAGATCCACCAAGTGAGCCAAGAAACTGTTGTGTCAACAAAATCAACAAGGATTTTGTTGTGTTGTCCTGGGAAATACCTGTGAACGATGGTGGCAGTCCCATCATTGGATATTCCATTGAGCGCAAAGAAAGAAATAGCCTTCTTTGGGTCAAGACAAATGAAGTTCTTGTTCGATCAACTGAATATACATGCTCAGGCCTCATTGATGGTCTGGAGTACACATTCCGAGTGTCTGCTGTCAACAAGGCAGGACAAGGCAAACCAAGCAAGCAGACAGAATTTATCACTGCAAGAACACCAGTTGGTATGTGGAAAAATATGCTTTTACTTATATTAGAAGATATACACATACAGTACACTTATAAACACAAATATACATTTTTGTGTTTTGTTTTAGATCCACCTGGTAAACCTGAAGTCCTTGATGTGACAAGAAATTCAGTTTCTCTTGTCTGGAGTCGTCCAAAACATGATGGTGGTAGCAAACTCATTGGTTATCATGTTGAGTCTTTGAAACTTCCAGAAGACAAATGGGTGCGCATCAATGCAAGTAGCCAAAATGTGCCAAAAGAAGAATACACTGTCTCTGGACTTGAGGAAGGAGCCCAATACAAGTTCAGAATTATTGCAAAGACGACAATTAATGTCAGTCTGCCCTCAGAAGAATCTGATGCTATCGCAATTATTGCAGAGCATGGTAAGATTTATTTCACCAGTAATGTAACAGTTCCCTGTTGATGGACTACAAACTTTACATTTGTCTTGTTTTGTATCATTTCAGTTCCTCCAAGGGTTGAGATAGGTCTTGAAATGAAGAACTTAATTGTTGTCAAGGCTGGAGCAAATGTCTGTCTTGAGGCAGAAGTGTTTGGCAAACCAATGCCAAAAGTCACATGGAAGAGAGATGGTGTCCCATTGAAGTTGGTTGAAGGCATGAAAATTACTCAAAAGATACATCTCTTCTGCTTGGAACTATTCTCTGTGACAAGAAAGGAGTCTGGAGAGTATAGCATTGTTGCTGAGAATCCAAGTGGAACAAAGTCTGCTAATATTAAATTGAAGGTTTTAGGTAAATTAACTTAACTAGCAAAATCACAGCCATATCTTGTCGTTCAAATGCAAAGACATTGTGTGTGGTTCACAAGTGAGACATTTGTTGTTTTGTTTCTGCAGACAAACCTGGACCTCCAGCATCAGTGAAGATAAGCCATGTTTTTGCGGACCGGGTAAAACTCAGGTGGGAGCCACCTCTTGCAGATGGTGGATCTGAAATTACAAACTACATTGTTGACAAACGTGAAACAAGCAGAGCCAACTGGGCCCAAGTCACGGCTAATATTAGTGGTCACATAACAAACTGTTCTGTGGAGAAACTGATCGAAGGCCATGAATATGAGTTCCGAATAAGTGCAGAGAACAAGAATGGTGTTGGAGACCCAATTCTGACTAACTCTGTAATCGCCAAGAATCCATTTGGTAACGTTACATTCTTTCTTTTCTTCCAACTTTAAATATAATGTGTCATGCAAATCAAAATATTAATAAATGTAATTCCAATACAATCTTCATCCATTTTTATTTTCTAAATTCAGATGTTCCAGGACCTTGTGAACCTCCAGTTATAACTAATATTACCAGGGACCATATGAGTGTAAGCTGGAAAGCCCCTGCTGATGACGGCAAGGCTACCATTCTTGGATATATGGTTGAGAAGCGTGAAACTCAAGACCACAACTGGGCTAAAGTTAATAGACGACCAGTTATTGACAGGACAATTAAAGCTGGAGGCCTTACAGAGGGGTCTGAGTATGAATTCAGAGTAATTGCCATCAATAAAGCAGGTCTTGGTAAACCAAGTGATCCATCTGCCGGTGCACTTGCATTAGACCCTGTGTGTAAGTAAAAAAATTCTTGAAACAATATTTTACTATTTACAATATTTTCAAAATAAATTGCTGAAGCTCACATGTTGTGGTTTCACCATAGATCCACCAGGACCACCTGCTTTTCCAAAGATCATTGACTCTACACACAGTTCAATCAGTTTGTCCTGGACCAAGCCCGCTTATGACGGTGGATGTGAGATCCTGGGCTACCTTGTTGAGTTCAAGAGAGCAGATGCAGAAGACTGGATGAAGTGCAATGTGCCAAAGAACCTCCAGACAACAAAGTTTGTTGTGAAGGGTCTTATGGATAACACTGAGTACCAGTTACGTGTTACTGCTGTAAACAGAATTGGATTTGGCGAGCCAAGTGATGTTCCTGGAAATCATATGGCGAAGGACATCTTACGTAAGTGTTTAAATCAGAATTTACAATACAAGCTACATTTTCAATACATGTAATATCTATTTTTTATATTATGTTTCCCTCAGTTCCTCCTGAAGCTGAACTTGACGCAGATCTCAGAAAAGCCCTAGTTTTACGTGCTGGAGTCACAATGAGAATTTATGTGCCTCTGAGAGGGCGTCCTGCTCCAAAAGCAACATGGACAAAGGTCAATGGCAACTTGAAAGAAAGACAAGGCCTTATGATCAAGACCACTGAATGGGATACATATGTTTATTGTGAAGATATCAACAGATATGATGCTGGCAAATATGTATTAACTCTGGAAAACAGTAGTGGTACTAAGTCATATACCATTGTTGTCAAAGTACTAGGTAAGATGTCTTTTCTAAAACACAAATTTCTGATTTAAGATAACTCTTTACTTTACTACATGTCTAACTATAATCTTACATTTGCACAGACACACCTGGACCACCACTCTATTTGATTGTTAAGGAGACCTCAAAGGATCATGCATCCATCACTTGGGATGCTCCATTGATTGATGGTGGTAGTCCTATTAAGAGTTATGTTGTTGAGAAACGTCTGGCAGAGAGAAAAGCATGGACTTGTGTTGCTCCTGAGTGTCCCAAAACATCTTTCAGAATTACCAATCTTGAGGCTGGTAAAGCTTACTGTTTCAGAGTCCTAGCTGAAAATATATATGGCATTGGGGAGGGTTGTGAGACAGCTGGACCAGTCAAAGCCTCAGGTGAAACTTCTTTGTTGCGTCATATTGCACATGATATAATCATAATCTAGTGTTGTAGTATAAAATGAATACAATACGTTAATATGTTCATTAGACTAATTAAGCAATAAGGTACAAAAAGCTTTACTATAATGCTGACTGTTATCTATTGCAGAACAACCTGGACCTGTTACAGATTTGAAACCCTCAGAGGTCACCAAGAATTCTTGCACTCTCAGTTGGAAGAAACCAATCTGTGATGGAGGAAGCCACATTGTTGCATATGTTCTAGAGATCTCTGAAGGTGAAGACAAATGGAAGCTGCTTATGAAGTCCAAGCTCACACAGTACACTATGACTGATCTTACAGAAGGAGAGGAATACTCCTTCAGAGTCAAAGCCATTAATGAAGCAGCTGAAGGACCCCCAACTGAACTCACTGTTGTGGCTAAAGACCAAATAGGTATTGCAGCGTACCTAATATTTGCTTTTGTATCTAGATTGTTATGCAACATTGTGCATTCAATGTTTTCATGTTTCTTGTCTCTTTACAGTCCTGCCAGACTGCAATCTAAAAGGTTTTCTTGACTGTAGCTATGTGGCCAAGGAAGGAAGCACTGTTCGTCTCAATATACCTATTGTTGGTATCCCTGCTCCAGCCGTCACATGGAAAAAGTGTGATGTTACTTTATCAGACAGTGGAAGAATCTCAGTTGATTCAACTGCAACAAACACAACTTTGCTCATTCGTGATTGTCATAGAAATGACGCTGGCAAATTCACCATAATTTTAAGAAACAGTGCTGGAACAAAGGAAGCAGCTATTGACTTTAAAGTTGTTGGTAAGCCTGGAGTCTGCACAGGTCCGTTTAAGTTTGATGAAATCACAGCGGAAGGAATTACTGTAGAATGGGCACCACCTATAGATGATGGCGGATCAGAAGTTACCAATTATTTTTTGGAGAAGAGGCGATCTACTGCTAACAAGTGGGTCACAGTTGCTTCCGCAATTCAAAAGAACACTATGAGGGTAACAAGACTTCATGATGGAACTGAATATATCTTCAGAGTTTGTGCAGAAAATAAATATGGAGTTGGGGAGTTCCTCAGGTCTGACCCTGTGATTGCTAAACACCCATTTAGTAAGTATTTCGAAGAAGATGCAAATGATTTTTTAATATATAAGATATTTCAATTGTTTAAACAAATACACTCTTTTCCTCACAACAGATGCACCGGAGGCTCCAGCGCCACCAGAGGTTTTGAGCATTCGCCATGAGTGTGCTATTCTAACATGGTCTGACCCAAAAGATACTGGAGGCTCACCCATTACTGGTAAAAATATCTCCTTGTTTCCCACAGTTTTGTCATGTAATGTAAGTGTAAACAAAATCTTTTCTTTTTTATTCACAACATAGGATATTATGTGGAATTCAAAGATAGAAATAGCCTGATGTGGAAGAGAGCCAGCAAGACCCCTTTGAGAGTTAAAGAATCCAGAGTGACTGGTTTGATGGAAGGTCTGGAATATGAATTTAGGGTAATAGCTATGAATATTGCCGGACTTGGAATGCCAAGCAAACCAACAGAATCTCTTGTTGCGCTGGATCCTATTGGTGAGTCCGCTTTCTTTTAACAAATATGCGCTATGTACACTAAATAGTAAAATATAACAAATATGATTATTGTTTATCAATGAATGTCTTTTTCTCTAGATCCTCCTGGAAAACCTGATGTGATTAGTGTTACAAGAAACAGTGTTACACTCGTCTGGACTAAACCCAGATATGATGGTGGCCACAAACTGACAGGTTATATAGTGGAAAAATTAGAGCACACAGGAAAGGCCTGGATGAAGGCTAATCATGTGAATATCCAAAGCTGTGCTTACACTGTAACAGACCTACAGGAAGGCTGCGCCTACGAGTTTAGAATAAGAGCTAAGAATGCTGCAGGAGCTATCAGTGCTCCCTCAGAGAAAACTGAGTCTCTTGTCTGCAAAGATGAATATGGTAAGATATATGTTCATGTTTTAATAAATTCCTGTAACAATCTATAAACATAGCAATGATTTTGATCTATTTTTAGACCCACCTGCTATCACAATTGACCCTGCAATGAAGGATGGTGTGACTGTGAAGGCTGGAGAAACAATTGTCATTACTGCATCAAGCATTCTTGGCAAACCACCTCCCACATCTGTATGGTCAAAGGGTGGAAGAGAATTTAAGTCTTCGGATGTTGTACAAATTACAAGCACTCCCACATCTTCAACTTTGTCCATTAAGTATGCCAACAGAAAGAACACCGGAGAATACACTATTACTGCAAGCAATCCCTTTGGTATCAAAGAAGAAAAGGTTAAAGTCAAAATCCTAGATGTGCCTGGACCTCCAGGTCCAATTGAACAAAGCAGTGTCTCTGCAGTGAAATGCACATTAACTTGGTTGCCACCCGAAGAGGATGGTGGCAGCAGTATAAAATCCTATATTATAGAAAAGAGGGAAACCAGCCGCCTTCTCTGGACAAAGCTTGCTGAAAATGTTATGGATTGCCGCTATGTTGCCAGCAAATTGATTAAGGGCAATGAATACATATTCCGTGTATCAGCAGTCAATCAGTATGGTGTTGGTGACGCAACACAGTCTGGACCAGTTCAAATGGTTGATAGCTTTGGTAAGCTTGTTCTTCTTAATAATTAATGAATAATCAATTATCTTTCATATTAATGTCATAAAATCATATTTTTTTTCATATTAATTGCAGGACCTCCTGGACCACCATCAAAACCTGAAATTGATCATGTCAGTGGAACTGCTGTAACCATTTCCTGGAAGAGACCACCTGTGGATGGAGGATGTGACATTAGAGGCTATAGTGTTGAAAGAAAAGAGAGAAGAGGTTTAAGATGGGTGAGAGCTTCTAAGAAGACAATTTCAGATCTTCGTTATAAGGTTTCAGGCCTGACAGAGGGAGTCGAATATGAATTTCGCGTATCTGCAGAGAATAAGGCTGGTTTTGGTGAACCCAGTGAGCCATCACAATCTGTAATGACCAAGGATATTGCATGTAAGTTGAAAAAAGGAATTTTAATAGTTTCACACAATTTTCTTATTTGTTTGTCACAAAGCAATTTTTTGCATTTGCTTATTTATTTTGTCTGTTTGGTTTCAAGATCCACCTGGGCCACCATCTAATCCACGAATTATGGATACCACCAAAACAACTGCTACATTTAACTGGGGCAGACCTTTCTATGATGGTGGACTTGATATAACAGGATACATTGTTGAGCATAAAAAGGAAGGAGATGATGACTGGGTTCAAGACACACCTACTCTATTAAGAATAACTGAATTTGTAGTCTCAAATCTACAATCAGGAGGAAAATATCATTTTAGAGTTAGTGCAATGAATTCTGAAGGACTTGGTGAACCCTCTGAAGTTGAGAACGTTATAGAACTTGCGGACAGAGAAGAGATCCCCGACTTTGAACTTGATGCTGAGCTTAGAAGAACACTTGTTGTGAGATCAAGTGCTTCAATCCGTATATTTGTTCCAATCAAGGGCCGACCAGTTCCGGAAGTGACATGGTACAAAGAAGATGCTCCTCTCAAAGGACGTGCTCACATTAATACAACTGAATCATACACTCTAGTAGTAATCCCTGAGTGTACAAGATATGATGCTGGTAAATATGTCCTCACATTAGAGAATGTTGCTGGAATGAAGACTGGATTTGTCAATGTTCGTGTTGTTGACACTCCAGGGCCTCCAATAAATTTAAAACCCAGAGAAATCACAAAACATAGCATCACTCTACAGTGGGAGATTCCAATTATTGATGGTGGTTCAAAAATAAAAAATTATATTATTGAGAAACGGGAGGCAACAAGAAAGGCTTACTCAGTCCTTACGACAAACTGGCAAAAATGCTCCTACAAGGTTCCAGACTTAGAAGAAAGTGCTGAATATTACTTTAGAGTGTCTGCAGAAAATGAAATGGGCGTTGGTGAACCCGCAGAGACCCCTGAACCAATCAGAGCTTCTCAGGCTCCATCTGCACCAGATAATCTGATTGTTTCAGATGTGTCTAGGGATACAGCAACTCTAGCATGGACAAAACCAAAATATGATGGCGGGACTCGAATCACTGGCTATGTTATAGAAGCTCAACAGAAAGATTCAGATCAGTGGATCCATGTGACAACAATAAAATCTTTGGATTTCACTGTCACAGAATTGGTGGAAAATGCAGAGTATGTGTTCCGTATTTTTGCGGTCAACAGCTCAGGAAGAAGTCAACCTCGTGAAAGTCGACCAGTTGTAATTAAGGAGCAAACTACACCTCCAAGTTTTGACCTTAGATGTGTATACCAGAAGACTGTTGTAGCTAAGGCAGGTGATAATGTTAAAGTAGAGATTCCTGTTATGGGTCGTCCAAGACCACTTGTTGCATGGAAGAAAGAAGATCAGGAACTTAAACAGACTCAGAGAATCAACACTGAAAATACAACAACCTCTACCATTCTCAACATTAATGAAATTAAAAGGAAAGATGGAGGACAGTATTCAATGACTGGAACGAATATCTTAGGAACTGTGACTGAAACCATTACTGTTCAAGTACATGATATTCCAGGACCTCCAACTGGACCAATAAAACTGGATGAGGTTTCTTGTGACTATGTTGTAATTTCATGGGAAGCCCCTGAAAGTGATGGAGGAGTGCCTATTAATAACTACATCGTTGAGATGCGTGAGACCACTGGGACATCCTGGGTGGAACTGGCTGCAACTGTTATCCGAACAACATTCAAAGCTGCACGCCTTACAACTGGAACTGAATATCAATTCCGTGTTAAAGCTCAGAACCGCTATGGAGTTGGGACTTATCTAACATCGCCAGCTGTGGTGGCTGCTTATCCATTTGATGTTCCCGGACAGCCTGGAATTACACAAATAGTTGCCTTTACCAAGGATTCAATGACAATCAGCTGGAATGAACCATCATCAGATGGTGGTAGCCCAATTTTAGGATACCATATTGAGAGGAAAGAGAAAAACAGCATACTTTGGCAGAGAATTAGCAAAGCTTTAGTTGTTGGCAATATGTTTAAATCATCAGGTCTGATAGATGGTATTGCATATGAATTCCGTGTTGTTGCAGAGAATTTGGCTGGTCTCAGTAAAGCAAGCAAACCTTCTGAGATGACATATGCACTTGATCCTGTGGACCCTCCCAGTCAACCTGTGGCACTTAATATTACCAGACATGAAGTAACCCTTCAGTGGACAAAGCCTGAGAATGATGGAGGCTTCTCAATAACTGGATATACAGTAGAAAAAAGAGAGCTGCCTAATGGGCGCTGGCTCAAGGCCAACTTCAGTAACATTCATGAGACAAGTTTTACTGTAAGCGGTCTCAAAGAAGATGCTTCTTATGAATTCCGTGTTTTGGCAAGGAACTCAGCTGGAGCTGTTAGTAAACCATCTAAACATTCAGATGTCATTGTCTGCAGAGATGATATTGAGGAGCCAAAGATCAATGTTGATGCAAGTTTCAGTAGTGTAGTGATTGTGAAGGCAGGAGAGGTGTTCAAGCTAGATGCAAATGTAACAGGTCGCCCAATTCCTTCGTTGGTTTGGACTAAAGATGGGAAGGAGCTGGAAGACACAGGAAAAATAGAGATAAAATCAGGAGATTTCTATACTTGCTTGATTCACAAAGATTCTCTACGTAGAGATGGTGGTGCATACACTCTAACCGCTAGTAATCCTGGAGGATTTGCAAAATTTGTTTTTAATGTTAAAGTTCTTGACAGACCTGGCCCACCTGAGGGACCACTCCATGTCACAGATATGACAATAGAGAAATGTATTCTATCATGGCTGCCCCCACTTCATGATGGAGGAGCAAAGATTGATTATTACATCATTCAAAGGCGAGAAACTAGCAGACTTACTTGGACAAATGTAGCCACAGATTTACAAGTCAACCGCTTTAAGGTTACCAAATTGCTTAAAGGAAATGAATATATCTTTAGAGTTATGGCTGTCAACAAATATGGAGTTGGAGAAACTCTTGAATCAGAGCCTGCTGTTGCCACCAACCCGTATGTGCCCTCGGATCCTCCACAGACACCAGAAGTAACTGCCATCACAAAAGATTCCATGGTAGTGTGTTGGGGACATCCTGAAAACAATGGAGGAAGTAGTATCAGTACCTACATCATTGAGAGAAGAGATAAAACTGGTCTTCGTTGGGTAAAATGCAATAAAAGGACAGTTAGTGACTTGCGCTTCAAAGTCTCGGGGCTAACAAATGGACACGAGTATGAATTTAGAATCTTTGCTGAAAACGCTGCTGGCTTAAGTGCCCCAAGCCCATCAAGTCCGTTCTATAAGGCTTGTGACACAATATTCCAACCAGGACCCCCTGGAAATCCTAGAGTTCTGGATAGCACTAAGTCATCTGTTACTATTGCATGGAATAAACCAGTTTATGATGGTGGATCGGAGATCACAGGATATATTGTTGAAACGTGCCTGCCTGAGGAAGATGAATGGACAATTGTCTCTCCAAGGGAGGGACTGACAGCAACATCATTCACCATAACAAACCTTGTAGAAAACCAGGACTATAATATAAATATTTCTGCTCTTAACTGTGAAGGTGTTGGCGAACCAGTCTCTGTCCCTGGTTCACCTAAAGCAGAAGATAGACTTCTTCCCCCTGAAATTGAGCTTGACTCAGACCTTCGCAAATTAGTAAACATCAGAGCATGCAGCACCTTAAGATTATTCGTGCCCATTAAAGGAAGACCTGCACCAGAAGTTAGATGGTCAAGAGAGAATGGCGAACCCCTTGATAGAGCAGCCATTGAGATTACACCATCCTTCACTACCCTGCGCATTGAGAACGTTGACAGGTTTGATGGAGGAAAATATATGCTTACAGTGGAAAACAGTTCAGGAGTTAAATCAGCTTTTATTAATGTCCGTGTGCTTGACACTCCTGGTGCACCACAGAACCTAACAATCAAAGAAATCACAAAAGGTTCCGTTTCACTTATTTGGGATCCTCCAATTATTGATGGAGGATCAAGAATCAGGCACTACATTGTTGAAAAACGTGAATCTACAAGAAAAGCATACTCCATTGTTAATGCTTGTTGTCCCAAAACCAGTTGGAGAATTGGAGATTTAAAAGAAGGAAACTTGTATTGCTTCAGAATTTTAGCTGAAAATGAATATGGTGTTGGTCTTCCAGTAGAGACACCAGAGGCTATCAAAGTTTCAGAGAGGCCTCTTCCTCCTGGTAAAGTTACTCTAAGGGGAGTGACTGGCAACAGTGTAACAGTTTCTTGGGAAAAGCCAGACCATGATGGAGGAAGCAGAATCACTGGTTATATTGTTGAAATGCAAGGAAAAAATAGTGAAAAATGGACCCAGGTAATGACTGTTAAAGGAACAGAGGCAGTGGTTGTTGGTCTGACACGAGGTGAAGAATACTCCTTCCGTATCTCTGCAACTAATGAAAAGGGTACCAGTGATCCGCGTCCACTAAGTGTCCCTGTGGTTGCTATGGATGTTGTAATTACTCCTTGCTTCAAACATTTATTCAGCACATACAGCGTTTTGGCAGGCGATGATCTTAAGATTGATGTGCCTTATGTTGCTCAGCCAAAGGCTGCAGTCACCTGGCATAAAGATGGCGTTGCTCTGAAAGAGACAACAAGAGTTAATGCTGAAGTAACCGAGAAACATCTTCACCTTGTGATAAAGGATGCCACACGAGATGATGTGGGCAAATATACCATTAAACTGATAAACCCAGTTGGTGAGGCTACAACAGATATCAGTGTTATTGTACTTGATAAACCTGGCCCCCCAACTGGACCAATCAAAATAGATGAGGTAACTGCAGATAGTGCCACTCTTTCATGGCAACCACCAGAGTATGAAGGCGGATGTTCCATTAATAACTACATTGTGGAAAAGAGAGACACCACTACAACAAACTGGCAGATTGTGTCTGCAACAGTAGCTAGAACAACAATTAAAGCCGCAAGATTGAAAACTGGCTGCGAGTATCAGTTTAGGGTTGCTGCTGAAAATCGATATGGAAAGAGTTCAGTTCTTCTTTCTGAATCTTTTGTTGCACAATATCCCTTTGAGGTCCCAAGTCCACCTGGAACTCCCACTGTACAATCTGCCACCAAAGAAAGTATGGTAATTGTGTGGAACAAACCTAACAATGATGGTGGAAGCAAGCTTTTAGGATACCATATTGAGACAAAGGAAAGAAACAGCCTCTTGTGGGTGAAACAAAACAAAACAATAATTCCAGACACAAGATTCAAGATAGGTAATCTTGAAGAGGGCATTGAATATGAATTTAGAGTTTATGCTGAAAATATAGTTGGTCTAAGTAAAGCAAGCAAAGTATCAGAAATACAGGTGGCAAGAGATCCTTGTGATCCTCCAGGAAAACCTGAAGCAGTAATTGTCACAAGAAGCTCTGTAACACTGAGATGGACACCACCACAGTTTGATGGTGGCAGCAAGATCACTGGATATCTCATTGAGAAGAAAGAGTTGCCCAATGGCCGGTGGATGAAGGCCAGTTTTACTAATATTATTGAGACTGAATTTGTTGTCAGTGGCTTGGTAGAGGACCAGCAATATGAGTTCCGAGTCATTGCAAGAAATGCTGCAGGCGTGTCCAGTGGTCCGTCGCATAGTACAGGTGCAATTACAGCAAAGGATGAAGTTGATCCACCGCTAATTGACATGGATGCCAAATATTCTCAAACTATTGTTGTTAATGCTGGTGAATCATTCAAAATTGAAGCAGAGATACTTGGCAAACCTATCCCTTCAGTGCATTGGATAAAAGCCCGTGATGAACTTTCAAATACTGCTAGGCTTGAAATCAAGAATACTGACTTTACAACAACTCTTAGTGTAAAGGAGGCTATTCGTGTTGATGGAGGCCAGTATACTTTGTTACTGAAAAATGTTGGTGGAGAGAAATCAGTTACTGTCAATGTCAAGGTTCTAGACAGACCTGGACCCCCAGATGGCCCAATTTCCATCTATGGGGTTACCAGTGAAAAATGTTGCATTGCTTGGAAAGCTCCATTGCATGACGGAGGAGCTGAGGTGTCTCATTACATTGTTGAAAGAAGAGAAACCAGCAGATTAGTTTGGACTGTTGTGGAATCTAAGGTGCAAACCCTTAATCTCAAGATCACAAAACTACTGCCTGGAAATGAGTATATTTTCAGAGTGATCCCTGTAAATAAATATGGAATTGGTGAGCCTCTTGAATCAGATGCAGTGATTGCAGCAAATCCATTTGTACCACCGGATGCACCAAGTAATGTTGAAGTGTCAAATATAACAAAGGATTCTATGGTCATTACATGGGACAGACCCACTAATGATGGTGGCAACACAATTTCAGGATACATTGTTGAAAAAAGAGACAAAGAAGGTGTAAGATGGACAAGATGCAACAAACGTGTAGTGAGTGAACTACGCTTTAGAGTAACGGGACTTCTTGAAAACCGAAGTTATGAATTCTGTGTGTCTGCTGAGAATGCAGCTGGAGTTGGTAAACCAAGTCCACCCACAGTTTACTTCAAGGCAGTGGATCCAGTCTTCAAGCCAGGTCCACCAAACAACCCTAAGGTTATTGATGTCTCAAGATCATCTGTTGTGCTGCATTGGGGCAAACCTATTTATGATGGTGGCTGTGAGATTCAAGGCTATATCGTTGAGGCCTGTGAGGGCACCTCTGTTGAATGGATAATGTGCACACCACCCTCAGGAATAACAGAGACAAGGTTTGAAGTTAAAAAATTGCTTGAAAAACATCAGTATAAATTCAGAATATGTGCAGTAAATAAGGTTGGTGTAGGAGAAACTGCTGATTTACCTGGATCCATTCTGTTAGATGATAAACTTGAGGCACCAGATATTGATCTTGATGCTGATCTGAGAAAGATGATCACTGTTAGGGCTGGAGGCTCTCTTAGACTGTTTGTTCCTATTCGTGGCCGACCCACTCCTGAAGTCAAGTGGGGAAAGACAGAAGGTGAAATCAATGAGGCAGCACAAATTGACATTACCAGCAGTTACACTTCCCTTGTAATTGAAAATGTTAATAGATTCGACAGTGGAAAATACACTTTAACTCTGGAAAATGCTAATGGAACAAAATCAGCATTTATTAGTGTCAGAGTATTGGATACTCCTGATGCACCTGCCAACTTTAGAGTAAAGGATATAACAAAGAATTCAGTTACCCTCACCTGGGAGCCACCTTTACTGGATGGTGGTGCTAAAATAAAGAATTATATTGTTGAAAAACGAGAGAGTACAAGAAAAGTATACTCTCCTGTTGCTACCTGCAACAAGATGACATGGAAAATTGAACCAATGCAAGAGGGAAGCATATTTTTCTTTAGAGTTCTTGCTGAAAATGAATATGGTGTTGGATTGCCTGCGAAGACCCTAGAACCAATTAAAATCTCAGAGGTGCCACAACCCCCTGGTAAAGTTTCTGTAGTGGATGTTACACAGAAGAGTGTGTCTCTCACCTGGGAAAAACCAGAGCATGATGGAGGCAGCAGAATAACCCACTATGAAGTTGAAATGCAGGCAAAGGATCAGGATAAATGGTCTCTTTGTGCTCAAGTGAAATCCCTTGATACTGTTGTAACTAATTTAGCTCAAGGTGGGGAGTACAATTTCAGAATCATCGCAGTTAATGATAAAGGAAAGAGTGATCCCAGACTCCTGGCAAATCCTGTTGTTGCAAAAGACCTCACTATTCAGCCCTCAGTGAGAACAAAGCTTAGTACCTACAATGTACAGGTTGGACAAGATTTGAAAATTGAAGCACGAATTACTGGTCATCCAAAACCAACCATTACATGGACCAAAGATGGTTCTGCTCTTAAACAGACTACAAGAGTAAATGTTGCTGACACTGCACATCATACCACCCTTATCATCAAAGATGCAACAAGAGAGGATTCTGGTATGTATAACATTGCTGTGGCTAACGTGTTTGGTCAGGCAGAAGCCAACGTTGAAATAATTATCCTTGAGAAACCTGGCCCACCAACAGGCCCAGTCAGAATTGAAGAAGTATGTGCAGAGAGCATAACACTGTCTTGGGACCCACCCACATATACTGGGGGCTGTCAGATTTCAAATTACATTGTCCAAAAAAGAGATACCACTACAACCAACTGGGTAGTTGTTTCTGCAACAGTGGCAAGGACTACACTAAAAGTTGGAAATTTGAAAACTGGTGCTGAATACCAGTTCAGGATTTTTGCCGAGAATAGATATGGTAAAAGCTATGGTGTTGACTCAGAACCAGTACTTGCTCAGTATCCTTTCAAAGAGCCTGGGCCACCTGGAACTCCATTTGTGTCTACATTCACAAAAGAATCCATGGTTGTTGAATGGCACAAACCAGTTTCAGATGGTGGAAGTGCTGTTTTAGGATATCACCTTGAGAGAAAAGAGAAAAATAGCATTCTTTGGACAAAGATCAATAAAACACTAATTCAAGACACAAGATATAAAACATCTCCACTGGAAGAGGGCATTGAATATGAGTTCAGAGTGTATGCTGAAAACATAGTTGGAATTGGAAATTGCAGCAAAATCTCTGAGGGTTGTGTGGCACGTGACCCTTGTGATCCACCAGGCAAGCCTGTGCCAGTGATTGTGACAAGGCATTCAGTAAAACTCAGATGGACACCACCAGAATATGACGGAGGAAGTCTTGTCACTGGATATGTTGTGGAGAAACGAGATCTGCCAGAGGGTCGTTGGATGAAAGCTAGTTTTGCAAACATTCTTGAAACTGAATTTACAGTCACAGGTCTGACAGAAGACTGCAAATATGATTTCAGAGTTATTTCTAGAAATGGAGCTGGATCAATCAGCAGACCATCTGAGAGCACAGGCTCAATTACAGCTAAGGATGAAGTTGAACCACCCAACTATGAGATTTCCTCAGTGTACAGCCAAATTTTGACACTGAATGCTGGAGAAACATTTACACTGGAAGCCTCTGTACAAGGAAAGCCAATTCCAGCAATGCAGTGGTTTAAGGGGGATGTGGAAGTTGAAAATTCGGCAAGAGCAGAGATTAAAAACACAGATTTCCAAGCAATGCTTGTTGTAAAAGATGCCATTAGAATTGATGGAGGACAGTACACATTGCACCTCACTAATGTAGCTGGAACTAAGTCTGGTCCCTTCAATGTCAAAGTACTTGATAGACCTGGTCCTTCTGAAGGGCCTTTGACTGTCTCAGGTGTAACATGTGAGAAATGTTCTTTGTCATGGCTACCTCCAAGGCATGATGGTGGCAGCAGTATTTCCCATTATATCATACAGAAGAGAGAAACAAGTCGTCTTGCTTGGACTGTGGTTTCAAGTGACTGTGCAGCGACAATGTTTAAGGTTACAAAGCTTCTGAAAGGAAATGAATACATCTTCCGTGTCATGGCAGTCAACAAGTATGGTGATGGTGAACCACTTGAGTCTGCACCAGTAATTATGAGAAACCCTTTTGTTCCACCTGGGCCACCCAAAGACATAGAGATAACAAATATTTCAAGAGACTCAATGACAGTGTGCTGGGCCCGTCCTGACAGTGATGGTGGCAGTGAGATTGCTAATTACATTGTGGAAAAGAGAGACAGGGCTGGAGTCCGATGGACAAAATGTAACAAACGCAGGGTCACAGACTTGCGTTTCAGAGTCACAGGCTTGACAGAGGATCATGAATATGAGTTCAGGTTAACTGCAGAGAATGCTGGGGGTGTTGGACAACCAAGTCCACCAACAATTTATTACAAAGCTTGCGATCCAACATTTAAGCCTGGTCCCCCAATTAATGCACACCTTGTTGACACTACAAAGAATTCAGTCACCCTTGCATGGAGTCGACCAATATATGACGGGGGTTTGGACATCCAGGGCTATGTTGTTGAGATATGCAAAGCTGATGAAGAAGAATGGATCACATGTACTCCACCCTCTGGATTAAATGATACCAAATTTACAATTACTAAACTCACTGAACATCAAGAATACAAAGTTAACATATGTGCCATGAATAAGTTGGGTGTTGGTGAGCCAGTATCCATCCAAGGAACTGTTAAACCAGTGGATAAATTGGATGCCCCTGAAATTGAGCTTGACTCTGAGTTGAGGAAAGGTATTGTTGTGCATGCTGGAGGATCTATGAAAATCTGCATACCTATCAAGGGACGCCCTACTCCTGAAATAAACTGGACTAAGGATGAGGGAGATTTACCAGATAAAGCCCAAATAGACAAGGGACCAGATTACACTCAGCTATCAATCGATATATGTGACAGAAATGATGCTGGAAAATATACTCTGAAATTAGAAAATAATGCTGGTACTAAGTCAGCGTTTGTCTCAGTAAAAGTACTGGATACACCAGGTGCTCCACTGAACCTTATAGTGAAAGATGTAACAAGAAATTATGTCACCCTCGTTTGGGAGCCTCCACTCATTGATGGGGGTTCAAAAATAAAAAATTACATAGTTGATAAGCGTGATTCCAAAAGAAAAGGATTTACAAACATTACTGCCAAGTGCACCAAGACCAGCCTTAGAGTTGGTGATCTTACTGAGGGTGGTATTTATTATTTCAGAGTCATGGCAGAAAATGAGTTTGGAGTTGGTATGCCTGTGGAGACAGAAGAATCTTTAAAGACAGCCGATCCTCCTTTGTCTGTTGGTAAGGTCACTTTGACTGATGTTACAAAAACCGCAGCATCACTCTCTTGGGATAAACCAGATCACGATGGTGGAAGTAGAATCTTAGGTTATTATATTGAGATGCAGCCAAAAGGAACAGAAGAGTGGATAGTAGCTGCAGTCACCAAGACATGTGAGGGTACAGTCACAGGACTCAGTTCAGGACAAGAGTATCTCTTCAGAATTGTAGCCTACAATGACAAGGGAAGAAGTGATCCAAGACCATTAGCATCTCCTGTCATTGCTAAAGACATAACTATTGAACCAAGCCTCAAATTACTCTTTAACACATACAGTGTTCAAGCTGGTGAAGATCTTAAAGTGGAAATTCCATTCAAAGGACGTCCAACTCCAAAGATTGCATGGTCAAAAGATGGACAAGCACTGAAAGAGACAACCAGATTAAATGTCTCAAGCACTCCAACATTATCAGTTCTTAAAATTAAAGATGCTAACAGAGAGGATTCTGGTAAATACACAATTACGGCTACAAACAATGTGGGTACAGTCACAGAGGAGATTGGGATAATCATCTTAGACAAACCTGGCCCACCAGTTGGACCAGTTAAAATTGAAGAAGTGAGTGCCACCTATGTTACTTTCTCGTGGGAGCCACCAGTATACACAGGTGGTTGTCAGATAAACAACTACATTGTGGAAAAACGTGATACCACCACTACCAACTGGCAGATTGTATCAGCAACCATTGCTCGAACCACAATCAAGATATCTAAACTGAAGACTGGTTCTGAATATCAGTTCAGAGTGTTTGCTGAGAATAGATATGGAAAGAGTACATCTCTGGATTCAATACCAGTTGTTGTCAGTTATCCCTTCACTGAGCCTGCAGCTCCTAGTGCAGCAATTGTTTCATCGGTGACAAAAGACCACATGGTAATTGAATGGAAACCCCCCAGCAATAATGGAGGAAGCCCTGTCATTGGATATCACCTGGAGCGCAAGGAAAAGAACAGCATTTTATGGACAAAACTTAACAAGCTCCTTATCACTGACACTCGATTGAGAACAAATGATCTGGAGGAAGGAATCGAATATGAATACAGGGTTTATGCTGAAAATATTGCAGGAATCAGTCCACCAAGCAAAGTCTCAGAAAGTGTTGTTGCACGTGATCCATGTGAATCCCCAGGAACTCCTGAGGCCATTGTTATTACAAGAAACCTAATAACTCTTCAATGGGATAAACCACAGTATGATGGTGGCAGTGCAATCACAGGATACATTATTGAAAGGAAGAAACTGCCTGAAGGACGTTGGATGAAAGCCAGTTTTACAAACATTATAGACACACAATTTACTATAACTGGACTAGAAGAACAACAAAGATATGAGTTCAGAGTAATTGCTCGAAATGCAGCTGGTATATTAAGTGTACCCTCTGAAAGCACTGGACCAATTACTGCTCAGGATGAGATTGTAGCTCCATCAGTCTCCATGGATTCCAGATTTAAAGATGTCATGATTGTAAAAGCAGATGAGACCTTTACTATTGATGCTGACATTGCTGGTAAACCTCTCCCTGATATTATGTGGCTTAAGGATGGAAAGGAAATTGACAATGCCACACCCAGAATGGAGATTAAATCCACTATCACACGGACAGTTCTTACTGTCAAGGACTGCATCAGAGTGGACGGTGGTCATTTCGTCTTAAGTCTAAGTAATGTTGGTGGAACAAAGCAGGTACCCATTAATGTCAAGGTTCTTGATAGACCTGGTCCACCTGATGGCCCAATGAAAGTAACTGGAGTCACAGCAGAAAAATGTTATTTACACTGGAGTCACCCATCACATGATGGTGGAGCAAGTATTTCTCACTACATGATTGAAAAAAGGGAAACTAGCAGATTGTCGTGGACAGTAGTGGAACCCAAAATTCAAGCAATCAGTTACAAAGTCACCAAACTCTTACCTGGTAATGAGTATATATTTAGGGTTATGGCTGTCAACAAGTATGGCATTGGTGAGCCACTAGAATCTGATCCTGTCCTTGCAAAAAATCCTTTCAACACACCTAGTCCACCTTCAACTCCAGAAGCAAGTGCAATCACCAGAGACTCAATCGTCATGACATGGGAGCGGCCAGAGGATGATGGTGGATCACAAATCGATGGTTATGTACTTGAGAAACGTGATAAAGAGGGCATTCGATGGACTAAGTGCAACAAGAAAAGACTAAGTGACTTGCGTTTCAGAGTCACTGGGCTGACAGAGGGACACTCTTATGAATTTAGAGTCTCTGCTGAGAATGCTGCTGGTGTCGGCAAACCAAGTGAACCATCTGAATATTACAAAGCTTGGGATGCAACTTATCCACCTGGTCCTCCTAATAATCCTAAAGTGACAGACCATTCAAGCACAACTGTTTCCTTGGCATGGAGCAGACCAATTTATGATGGTGGAGCACCAGTCTCAGGATACATTGTTGAGATGAAGGAAGCTAATGAAGATGATTGGACTGTGTCCACTCCACCAACTGGTGTGCAAACACCTAATTTCACTGTCAAGAAACTAAAAGAAAATGCAGAATACAACTTCCGTGTTTGTGCAATTAATATTGAGGGGGCTGGAGAGCATGTTGATGTCCCAGGGTCTGTAATTGCAGCCGAAAAACTTGAAGCTCCTGAGGTAGAACTTGATGCAGATCTTAGAAAATGTGTGACTGTGCGTGCCAGTGCAACACTTCGCTTATTTGTTACCATAAGGGGAAAGCCTGAGCCTGAGGTTAAGTGGAAAAAGGCAGATGGCACCTTAACAGAGCGTGCTCAAATAGAAGTTACAAGCTCTTACACAATGCTTGTAATTGACAATGTTAACCGATTTGACACTGGCAAATATGTTTTGACTCTTGAAAACAGTATTGGCACAAAATCTGCTTTTATTAATGTAAAAGTCCTTGACTCTCCAAGTGCTCCAGTGAACTTTGAAGTTAAGGATGTAAAGAGAGATTCAGTCCAGCTACAGTGGGAGCCTCCACAAATTGATGGTGGAGCCAAGATCACGCATTACATTGTAGAGAAGCGGGAATCTAAAAGAATGGCATTCACAACTGTGACAAATAACTGTGTAAGGAATTCATTCAAGGTTGATGATCTTCAGGAAGGAGGTCTTTACCACTTCCGTGTATTGGCTGTAAATGAACTTGGAGTTGGTCTGCCTGCTGGGACCACAGAGGCAGTCAAAGTCTCTCAAGCACCCCTACCACCTGGAAAAATTTCCGTAGTTGATGTAACCCGCCACAGTGTTACTCTTTCATGGGAAAAACCTGATCATGATGGTGGCAGCAAAATCACAGGCTACACTGTGGAAATGTTGACTAAAGGATCAGATAAATGGACTGTATGTGCTACAGTAAAAGCGCTGGAAGGTAAAATTGAAGGACTTACAACAGGGGAGGAATATAGCTTTAGAGTTACAGCTCTTAATGACAAAGGAAAAAGTGATCCTAAACCACTTGGAGCACCTGTTGTGGCAAAAGATATGACTATGGAACCCATTATTAATTTGTTATGTAACACATACAGTGTTAAAGCTGGAGATGATCTCAAAATAGACGTTCCATTCAGAGGCAGGCCTCAGCCAGAGGTCACATGGAAAAAGGATGGTCATTTATTGAAGCAAACAACAAGAGTAAATGTTCTGACATCAAAGACATCATCTAAGATTGTCATCAAGGATGCAACAAGGGAGGATGTAGGAAAATATGAAATAACATTAACCAATTCAATTGGTGTTAAATCAGCAGAAATATCTGTCATTGTTCTCGATAAACCAGGTCCACCAGGTGCAATCAGAATAGATGAAGTAAGTGCTGATTTTATTTCCTTATCATGGGACCATCCTATTTATGATGGTGGCTGTCAAATTAATAATTATGTGGTTGAGAAGAGAGATACGACCACTACAACATGGCAAATCGTTTCAGCGACAGTTGCACGAACATCAATAAAAGTCATTCGTTTGACACAAGGAACCGAATATCAATTCCGTATTGCTGCAGAGAATCGTTATGGTAAAAGCCACGTCGTTGACTCTTCCCCAGTAGTTGCACAGTATGCTTTTACACCCCCAGGGCTTCCAACCAGTCTTCAAGTGTCTCATGCCACTAAATTGGGAATGTTAGTAACATGGAACAGACCAGCAAGTGATGGTGGAAGTCCAGTCATTGGATATCACTTGGAATGCAAGGACCAAAGCAGTATTCTCTGGACAAAGACGAACAGAGGTCTCATTACAGAAACTCAGTTCAAAGTAACAGGCTTGGAGGAAGGTCTTTACTATCAGTACAGAGTATATGCAGAGAATTTAGCTGGAATTGGACCCTGCACAAAGGCATGTGATCCTGTTGCTGCTAGAGATCCATGTGATGCTCCAGGTCAACCAATAGTTATGAACATAACAAGAACATCTGTTTTTCTGTCCTGGAATAAACCCGAGTATGATGGTGGGGCCAAGGTGACTGGTTACATTGTTGAAAGAAAAGAACTTCCAGATGGCCGGTGGTTAAAATGTAATTTCACCAACCTTCAGGAAACATTCTTTGATGTGACTGGCCTGATTGAAGATCAAAGATATGATTTCCATGTTATTGCAAAGAATGCAGCTGGTTTACTAAGTGAGCCATCAGAGGGAACCGGACCTGTAACCGTAAAAGATGATGTTGATCCACCACGCATTACAATTGAAGATAAGCTTAGACAATTGGTCGTAGTGAAGGCTGGAGATATACTACGAATTGATGCTGAAATTTCTGGGCGTCCAATTCCTGTGATATCATGGGCAAAGAATGGAAAAGAAATTGAAGCTAAAGCCAGAGTGGAGATTTCTTCAACACTCACTAGTGCAACATTGATTGTAAAAGATGCAATTAGGCGAGACTCCGGACAATATGTTCTAACATTACAGAATGTTGCTGGCACCAGATCTTTAGCAGTGAACTGTAAGGTCCTGGACAGGCCTGGTCCGTCATCCGGGCCTCTGGAAGCAACTGGTTTAACTGCAGAGAAATGCACATTGACATGGGGACCACCTCAAGAGAATGGCGGTGCTGAAATTCAGCACTACATCGTGGAGAAACGAGAGACAAGTCGTCTTGCCTGGACAGTGGTCTATGCAGACATGAAGGCCACAACATGTAAAGTAACAAAGCTCCTCAAAGGAAATGAATACGTATTTAGAGTTTGCGGAGTTAACAAATATGGAACCGGTGAAGTTTTGGAGAGCGATCCTGTTAAGGCAATGGATCCATTTACAGTACCTGCTGCACCAACAGATGTTGAAGTCACCAGTGTAACAAGTGAAGCAATGACAATCTGCTGGGAAAGGCCTGTGTCTGATGGAGGAAGTAGCATTTCTGGCTATGTAATTGAAAAACGTGAGAAAGCTGGGCTTCGTTGGGTCCGTGTAAACAAAAAGCCTGTTTATGATTTAAGAGTCAAAGCTTCAAATCTTCGTGAAGGATGTGAATATGAATACAGAGTCTTTTCAGAAAATGCTGCTGGTTTGAGTGCACCAAGCGTGCCTTGCCCACTTACAAAGGCAGAGGATCCATTGTTCCTGCCATCACCTCCAGCTAAACCTAAAATAATTGATTCTTCCAAAACATCGATAACACTATCTTGGAACAAACCACTGTTTGATGGTGGCTCTCCAGTCACAGGTTATATGGTCGAATACAGAAACACCAATGATGAAGACTGGACAGTTGGTGTTAATAACACTACAAGCACAGAGTTCACAGTGGTGGGGCTCACTTCAGGGGCAGAATATGTCTTTGTTGTTAAATCAATTAATAAGATTGGCCCAAGTGAACAAAGCCCTGAAACTGATCCACAGATTGCAAAGGACAGAGAAGATGAGCCAGTTTTCCTCATCAGTAATGAAATGAGGAAGACACTGATTGTCAAAGATGGGAGTTCATTTACCCTTAGAGTGCCATTCATGGGTAAGCCTGTACCACATGTAATGTGGAACAAACCAGATGTTGATTTGAGAGTGCGTGCAACTATTGATACCACGGATACCTGCACATCTGTTACAATTGAGCAAGCAACAAGAGATGACTCAGGAAAATACACGGTAACCCTCCAAAATGTTGCTGGGACTGCTACACTTACATTGAGTGTTAAAGTCCTTGATTCTCCAGGACCACCAGCACGTCTTGAAGTAAAGGAAGTCACCAAGAGCTCGGCAACTATTACATGGGACATCCCTGAAAATGAGGGTGGTGCTCCAGTCAAGAACTACCTTGTTGATCTCCGTGAGGCAAATAAAATGGGATGGACTAGAGTCACAGACAGTTGCCCCCGATTGACTTATAAAGTAAATGATCTTCAAGAAGGATTTGTGTACTATTTCAGAGTAACTGGCGAAAATGAATACGGTATAGGAGTGCCAATTGTGACCAAAGAAGGAACCAAGATTACAGGTAAAATTTTATTACTGTATTATTTATAGAATTAATGTATAATTAATTCATTTTTATTTAAGAGCATGTGCAATTTGTTATTTCAGACTGTTGACTAAATAACTTTTTTAAATTACATTTTTGATTTCAGAAAAACCAAGTCCACCACCCAAGCTTGGAGTCACTGACGTCACAAAAGACTCTGTCTCACTTGCATGGCTTAAACCAGAGCATGATGGAGGTAGCAGAATTACAAACTACCTAATTGAGGCCCTTGAGAAAGGCCAGGAAAAGTGGATAAAGTGTGGCTCAACGAAATCAACTCATTTTGTTGTCTATGGATTAAGAGAGAATGCAGAGTACTATTTCAGAGTGCGGGCTGAAAACCATGCTGGACTTAGTGATCCCAAGGACATGGTTTTACCTGTGCTTGTAAAGGACCAACTAGGCAAGTCATTACATAAATTTTAGGCACACAAAATGTTTGATTAGTTTGTCATGATGTTCTGTAAACGTTTACATTTTTGTGTAATTTTGCTATTTTCTTTAATCAACAGAGGCACCTGAGATTATCATGAAGGACTTCCAACGCAACACTGCCTATGTTAAGGCAGGTTCAAATCTCAAGATTGGGATCCCTCTCACTGGTAAACCACTACCAAAAATATCTCTTTCTAAGGATGGACAGGTTTTAAAATCAACCATGAGATTCAACTCTGAGGTGATGGCTGACTCGCTTATCATCACTTTGCGTGAGAGTGTTGCTTTGGATGCAGGCAGATATGATATCACAGCCTCCAACTCCTGTGGAACCACAAAATCCTTTGTGAATATTGTGGTCCTTGACAGACCAACTCCACCAGTTGGCCCTGTTGAAGTGTGTGATGTTACAGAAGACAGTGCTAGTCTGAAGTGGTTACCTCCCACATATGACGGTGGTAGCCCAATCACCAACTATATTGTTCTCAAACGTGAGACCACTACCGCAAATTGGATAGAAGTATCATCTGCTGTTGCAAGATGCACAATCAAGATCATGAAGCTAATTACAGGTGTTGAGTATCAGTTCAGGATCAGGGCTGAGAATCGCTTTGGAATCAGTGACCATATTGATTCACCAATTGTTACTGTCAGTCTTCCATACAGTAAGTTAACTTTTTCTGTACATAATAAAACAAATTTGTAAATTCAAATGTATTTATAATTGAAACATTATCCAATTCTTTATAGCAATTCCCCTGGAACCTTCACAACCATGGGTGACAGCGGTCACAAAGGAAAGTATTACTGTTAACTGGAAGGAGCCATCTTCAGATGGTGGAAGCAGTGTCTTTGGATACCATCTTCAGATGAAAGACAGAAATAGCATTCTTTGGCAGAAAGTTAACAAAACCGTTATCCGCGCAACACACTTCAAAGTAACAAACGTGAGCCATGGGTTAATCTATGAATTCAAGGTTGCATCTGAAAATGCTGCTGGTATTGGTCCAGTCAGCAAGACCTCAGATCCTGTACTTGCAATTGATGCTTGTGGTAAGCATTATATTTCATGTGAATTGATTGTTCTATATGCTTGATGAATCAGTTTTAAAAATATATTAGAAATTATTTTGCTAATCACAATTGTTTTTTTCCCTGCAGAGCCTCCAAACAATCTTAGAGTCACTGATATCACAAAGAGTTCAATTAGTCTTGCCTGGCAGAAACCGTCATTTGATGGAGGAAGCAAAATTACTGGATATTTCATTGAAAGAAAAGACTCTCCAAAAGGCAGGTGGTCAAAAGCTAATTTGACAAATGTTGCTGACACAAAGTTTACAGTATCAGGATTGACTCAGAATGAATCCTACGAATTCAGAGTCTCTGCTAAGAATGCAGTTGGCTCCATTAGTAACCCGTCGTCAACTGTTGGACCAGTAACATGCGTGGACACATATGGTGCCCCTGAGATTGAACTTCCCCAAGTATATCTTGATGTTGTCAAATACAAAGCAGGAGATAACATTGATCTTAAAGTGGGTATTATTGCTAAACCTCAACCAACTATTGAATGGTACAAGGATGGAAAAGAGCTTGAGCCTGGAGCTCAGACTTCCATCTCCAGCACCTCTGACTCTGCATGCATCTCAGTTAAGGATGCCACACGTTTGAATACTGGAACATATGAACTCAAGATCAAGAACTCTTTAGGCTCAGCGTATTGTGCCATCAGAGTGCTTGTTCAAGGTATGTTGCCGTTTACAGCTAAATAGCTAACCCTTACTGATAAGCTAAACTCCTATTTTTCTTTTTGTTATGTTTAAATTAGAGCCGATTTTGAAATATTCAAAAACAAATAAATAGTATTAATTGCATTCCATGAAAGTAACGTTTACACCTCTAATTAAAGTCTGTATTCTCTGTCCCCCCTCCCCTTTCATCAGACAAACCGGGACCTCCTTCTGGAGAGATACAGTTCAAGAAAATCACTGCAGGTACTATCACAATTATGTGGGATCCTCCAGCTGATGAAGGTGGTGCAATGGTGACACATTACATTGTCGAGAAACGTGAGACAAGCAGAATTATGTGGTCGATAATCTCAGAAAAGCTTGAAGACTGCATTGTAACTGTCCAAAGGCTTATTAAGGGCAATGAATACATATTCCGTGTTCGTGGTGTAAACAAATATGGTGTTGGAGATCCTCTGGAATCAAGACCAGTTATTGCCCAGAATTCCTTTGGTAAGAAGTTTTTCTATTATAAAGCATTAATACAATATCAAAAACTAAGGCATTAATACTATGTTTTATGCACAGTTCCTCCTAGTCATCCGTCTAAACCTCAAGTAACAATGATAACCAAGTCAACAATGACTGTGGTATGGGAAAGACCAAGTTTGGATGGTGGATCTGATATCGATGGGTATTACTTGGAGAAACGGGAAAAGAAGAGTCTACAGTGGTTCAAGGTTATTAAAGATCCAATTCGTGATACCAGACAGAAAGTTAGCAACCTCACAGAGGGAAATGAATATCAGTACCGTGTCTGTTCTATCAACAAAGCTGGAGCTGGTCCATATTCTGATACATCCATCTTTTATAAAGCTTATGACCCCATTGGTAAGTTTTTATTTTTGGTCTGTATAACATTGTTAGACCTTGTTATTTATTGTTACGAATATTAATGTTATATGAATATTGTCATTTTAGACCCACCAAGTGAGCCAACAAAACTCAGAGTTGTTGATTCAACAAAGACATCTATTACCCTTGGCTGGGTGAAGCCTGTCTATGATGGTGGAAGTGAAATAACAAGCTACATTGTTGAGCAAAGAATAGCTGACGAAATGGAATGGGTCACTATAAGCTCTAAAGGTGAAGTGAGGACAACTGAATTTGTGGTATCCCACCTAAAACCTGGAGTGTACTATTTCTTCCGTGTGTCAGCTGTTAACTGTGTTGGAGCCGGACGGCCAATTGAGATGATGCAGCCTGTGCAAGCCAAAGATATTCTGGGTTTGTCACATCTATCCCTCTAAATGGTTAAAATATTGTTTAACATTGATTACACTGTGATATGACTATAAACCTGATCTAATTCTCAACTCTTTCATTTTAACAGAGGAGGCTGATGTTGATCTTGACATCTCAATGTCAACTCAGTATGTAGCAAAGGCTGGCAGAGATGTGGAAATTGTCATTCCTGTTAAGGGTAGGCCTGCTCCGAACGTAACATGGAGAAAGGGGGAAAAGAACATCAGTAGCGACACAAGATATAACATCAAAAACACTGAATATTCAACTACTCTCATCATTCCCAAAGTCACAAGGGATGATACAGGCAAATATCTTCTTGAGATTGAAAATGGAGTCGGAGAGCCAAAAACAATTACTGTGGCTGTTAAAATACTTGACACACCATCTGCTTGCAACAAGTTGATTGTGAAGAATGTGACACAAGGTAAACTCACTCTGAGCTGGGAACAACCTTTTATTGATGGTGGCTCTCCAATCACAAATTACATTGTTGAGAAGAAAGATGCTAAATTGAAGGCATTCACTGTTGTGACAAATGAATGTGCCAACACAACATACAAAGTTGAGGGTCTGGCTGATGAAATTTCGTATTTCTTCCGCGTTTCTGCTGAAAATGAATACGGTGTTGGTGATCCTTGTGAGACTGTACAACCTGTCAGAGCAACTGAAATGCCAGGTCCTGTAAAAGATCTTGTGTTGGTTGACTCATCTAATACATCTGTAACTCTGGCTTGGACAAAGCCTGATCACGATGGTGGCAGCCACATTTCTGAGTACATTGTTGAAAAGAAAACAAAGGAAGAAGAGACTTGGAGCATTGGTGGCACATGTAGACGTTGCCAGTGTGAAGTGTCAAATCTTAAAGAGCTCTCAGAAGTCATCTTTAGAGTGTTTGCCCAAAATGAAAAGGGTCGCAGTGATTTCTTTCAAATTGGACCGATCACTGTGAAGGACTTTTTGATACCACCTGAGGCCAAACTTATTGACTATCCAAATGGGGAATTAAGTGTTCGAATTGGACAAAATGTGAATATCGATTTGCCATACAAGGGTAAACCCAGGCCAGCTATTCAGTGGATGAAAGATGATGTAGTGCTCAAAGAAAGCGAACAAGTTCGTTTTAGGCAAACAGAGAACAAAGCAAGTCTGACTGTAAGAAATTCCAGAAAGGAAAATGCAGGAAAATATACATTGGTCCTTGATAACAAACTTGTCAAGTCATTCTTCGATGTCAAAGTAATAACACTTGGACCACCATCTGTGCCTGTAGGCCCAATACGTTTTTATGAAATTAAAGCTCAGAGTATTATCATTTCATGGGATGAACCACAGGAAGATGGTGGAGGAGAGATCACTTGCTACAGTGTCGAAAAGCGAGAGACATCCCAAGCAGCATGGAAAATGGTTTGCTCCAGTGTTGTCAGGAACACATTCAAGATACCAAATTTGGTTAAGGGTACTGAATACCAATTTAGAGTGCGTGCCGAGAACAAATATGGAGTAAGTGAGCCGCTCAACTCATCAGATGTGGTTGCTCAACACCAATACAAGCCACCAGGTCCTCCAGGGAAACCTGTGGTATTCAACGTTACAAGTGATGGCATGACAGTTCAGTGGGATGCCCCAAGCTTTGATGGTGGTTCACCAATCACTGGATACCATCTTGAGAAAAAAGACAGGAACAGCTTACTGTGGACAAAAGTAAATACCAATGTCATTTCCGGAAGAGAATACAGAGCCATTGGACTTATTGAAGGTCTGGAGTATTCATTCAGAGTTTATGCAGAAAACAATGCAGGGATGAGTCCAGTCAGTGATCAGAGCAAGCATAAACTGGCAATTTCCCCTGTTGGTAAGTCATTGTATTCTCATTTTTGTCACTGTTATTTCAGAGATTTGACGTTTTTTTTTCAGAAGTTTTTTGTAAAAAAGTATTTATTCCTATATTTTTTCTTTAGATCCTCCTGGCACACCGAACTGCATTGATGTTACCAGAGACTCTGTAACACTTCAGTGGGAACCACCTAAACGGGATGGAGGCAGTAGGATTGTGGCATACAGTGTGGAAAGGCGTCAGGGAAGAGGTCGTTGGCTAAGATGCAATTTTATTGACATCAGTGAATGCCAATTTACTGTAACAGGCCTTGCTGCAGGCGACCGCTTTGAATTCAGAGTAATTACCAGGAATGCTGTTGGAACAGTTAGTCCACCTTCTCAGTCATCTGGCTACATCATGACCAGAGATGAAAGTGGTATGTACATCCAAATCCATTTTTAGACATGTATTGGTGTACATTTAATATATTTTGTGTAACATATTCTTGTTCTAATAACTTTTTTCAGTAATTCCTGAGATTGAGTTTGCAGCCGAGAAGACCCTCGCCATTAAGGCAGGAGAAAACATTAAACTCAACTGCAGTATAAGGGGCCGTCCTGTACCTCAAGTGATTTGGTACAAGGATGGAAAGGAAGTTGACAAGATGCTGGTGGATATCACAACTGTTATAGGATCAAGCTCACTCTTCATCCGAGATGCTGACCGTAATGATCGTGGTATCTACACAGTTGAGGCCAAGAACAGTTCAGGCACAACAAAGGTGGATGTTCTGGTCAGAGTACAAGGTAAGTTCATGTTCATATGTTTTACATGTACATTTGCATTTATGAATTTGGCAGACGCTTTCATCCAAAGCGATTTTTGCATTATCCTAAACATTTGTTTCTAAGTATATGCAATCTCCTGGGATCGAACCCACAACATTGGCTTTGTTAACGCCATGCTATTGCCACTGAGCTAAAGGAAAGCTACATGTTTTGATGTGAACATGTCATGAAAATTTATTTATGTGGATGTAGCTGATTTCCAATGCTATTGTGATTTCATTCAGATACCCCTGGACCATCTGAGGGCCCACTGCGATTCACTAATATATCTGCTGAGAAAGCAACTCTTTGGTGGAGCCCACCTGAAAATGATGGCTGTGCACCTATCACTCATTATATGATTGAGAAGCGTGAGACTTCCAGAATTTCATGGGCACTTGTAACATCCAAGTGTGAAGCCTGCTCTTTCAACGCCACAAAACTGATTAAAGGCAACGAATATCAATTCCGTGTGTCAGCTGTCAATAAAGTTGGTGTGGGCAAGCCACTAGAGTCTGATCCAATCATTGCTCAGATGCAGTACAGTAAGTAAAAAATGGTTGTTGAGCAAATAAATGGTTATATTCTGTACATGTGCTTCTTTAACATTAAACATTCTTATTTTGAAATCTCACAGCGGTACCAGAGGCTACCGGGACACCCGATTGCACACATGTGACAGGAAACAGTATTACTCTATGCTGGACAAGACCAAGACATGATGGTGGAAATGAGATCAAGCACTACATTCTTGAAAGGCGAGAGAAGAAAAGCTTAAGATGGGTGAAAGTTTCAGCAAAGAGACCAATAACTGAACTTAGGCATAGAGTAACAAATCTTACAGAAGGTAATGAATATGAGTTCCGTGTTATGGCTGAAAATGGTGCTGGAATTGGACCTGCAAGTGGAACGTCAAGATTGTTCAAGTGCAGGGAGCCAACGAGTGCTCCCAGTGCTCCAACTGTTGTAAAGGTCATTGATTCCACCAAGACATCTGTTACCCTGGAATGGACCAAACCTGTGTTTGATGGTGGTTTGGAAATCATTGGTTACATTATTGAGATGTGCAAGGCAAGCCTTGAGGAATGGCACAGAGTCAACAACCAGACTTGTATCCATACCAAGTACACAGTAACAGATTTAGAACCTGGTGAGGAGTATAAATTCCGTGTGTGTGCAGTCAATGGTGCTGGAAAGGGAGAAACCTCTGAGACACCAAATGTAGTGCAAACAGTTGATCGTCTGACATCACCAGAAATAGATATAGATGCAGACTTTAAGCAGACACATGTTGTGAAGAATGGCGGAACAGTCACTCTTCACATTCCCTTCCGTGGAAAACCAGCCCCCCTTGCCACATGGACAAAAGCAGATGGAGAGCTTGGTGTAATGGTAGATATCAATACTACGGAAACATTCAGCACTTTGACGATTGAAAATTGCATCAGGTATGATGCTGGAAAGTATACGCTGTCTCTTGAAAACAACAGTGGTCGTAAAGCTATTACATTAACAGTAAAAGTGTTGGACACACCTGGACCACCAGGGCCTCTCTCATTCAAGGATGTGACAAGAGGTGCTCTCACACTCATGTGGGATGCCCCAACTAATGATGGGGGCGCTCGTGTCCATCACTACATTGTTGAGAAGCGAGAAGCGAGTCGCTTGAGTTGGCAAGTAGTCAGTGAAAAGTGCACACGCCAAATCTTGAGAGTGACCAACCTTGCTGTAGGTGTAGCATACTGCTTTAGAGTTACTGCTGAAAATCAGTATGGCAAAGGTGAACCATATGAAATGACAGAACCTATTATAGCCACAGAAGAGCCTGCCCCTCCCAAGCGATTGGATATCATTGATACTACATCCTCAACTGCCACCTTAGTATGGATGAAGCCCGAGCATGATGGTGGAAGCCGCATTACTGGGTACATTGTTGAGACTAGAAAGAAAGGCTCTGACCATTGGGTTGTTGGTGGTCAAACCAAATCTTTGAAAATGGTTCTCGAAGGCTTGGTTGAGAACACAGAATATGAGTTCCGGATCAAAGCCCAGAATGATGCTGGTGTAAGTCACCCACGAGATGCCTTAGCCTCTGTAATTATAAAGGAACCTCGTATAGAGCCAACAGCAGATCTTAGCAGCATTGATAAACAGCTCATCACTTGTAAAACTGGAAATTCCATTACCATTGATATTCCAATTAGTGGCAGACCAGTCCCCAAGGTAACATGGAAACTTGAAGAGATGAAACTAAAAGAAACCAACAGAATATCAATTAAAACCTCAAAAGACAGAACCACTTTATTGGTTAAGGATGCCAAGAGAGGCGACAGTGGAAAGTATTATCTCACTCTTGAAAATGCAGCTGGATCAAAGACGTTCACAGTTACAGTCATTGTCATTGGAAGACCAAGCCAACCAACTGGTCCTCTTGAAATATCAGGAATCTCATCTGAATCCTGTGTATTAAATTGGGGAGAACCTGCAGAGGATGGTGGGACGGACATCACCAATTATATTGTTGAGAAACGTGAGTCTGGATCCACAACATGGCAGGTTGTAAATTCAAGTGTGAAACGGACCACTATAAAAGTAACTCATCTGACCAAGTACATGGAGTACACGTTTAGAGTCTCTGCTGAAAACAAATTTGGTGTAAGCAAGTCGATCGAATCTCAAGCTATTGTTGCTGAGCATCCATTTGGTGAGTTCATTATGTATTATATGAACTTCCACTGGTTAATGAAACAGACTATGATACTGATATTTGATTTTTTCCTTTTTTTAGTCTCACCAAGCCCACCAACTCGCCCAGATGTTGTTTCAGTGTCTGCTAACGCCATTTCTATTCGCTGGGATGTGCCTTATCATGATGGTGGTAGCAAAGTAACTGGATACTTGATTGAGAAGAAGGAGCGTAATACCATCCTGTGGGTGAGGGAGAACAAGATTCCTTGCCTTGAATGTCACTACAAGGTGTCCAATCTTATAGAAGGCCTTGAGTACCAGTTCAGAGCATATGCAATGAACATTGCTGGTCTAAGTAAAGCAAGTGAACCATCAAGGCCAGTACTGGCTCTTAATCCAGTTGGTAAGTGACTTGTTACTTCTCTGCTATCCTGAATATATGCAATTGTTTTGATTAATGACTATATATATATCACATTATTTTTGTTTTCATTTTTAGATCCACCTGGCAAACCAGAGGTTTATGATGTAAACAAAACCTCAGTGTCTATTAGATGGTCTGTGCCATTCAATGACGGTGGCAGTAAGATTGTTGGATACGTTGTTGAACGCAAAGCTACCAGTGTTGATGATGAAACTCGCTGGTTAAAGTGCAACTACACTACAATCACAGAAAATGTCTTCACCATTACATCACTTAGTGAAGGAGAAGCCTATGAGTTCCGTGTTATTGCCAAAAATGGTGCTGGAGTCCACAGCATGCCATCAGAGTCTACAGGACCCATTACATGCAAAGATGAATACAGTAAGACATTTTTTAAATGGTGTACAAACATACAGTTTACAAATACAAATTATAAATATAATTAATCTATTTTAATTCACATTTTATTACATATTTTAGCACCACCAAAAGCTGAGCTGGACAGCAAACTTGTGGGTGAGACTATCACTATCAGAGCTGAAGCAGACCTTGTTCTTGATGCTGCAGTTGGTGGAAAACCAGAGCCCAAGGTTTTCTGGTCCAAGGGTGATAAGGAGCTAGAACTCGGAGAGAAATACTCACTAACCTACACCAGTACTAGAGCAATGGCTATTATTAAGTCATGTGATAGAAACGATACTGGAAAATACATCCTCACTGTGAAAAATGCTAGTGGAATCAAAACTGCTGCTGTCAATGTTAAAGTACTTGGTATGAACAAATCCAATTATATATGGTTGTTTAAGTCAAATTGCCTGGAATGCCTGGACATTTCATGAGTACATATTTTTATATTTTAGATACACCTGGACCACCTGAGGGTGCAATCACAATTAGCAGGGTGACAGACGAAAAATGTACAGTTTCCTGGAAGATTCCTCTGGAGGATGGTGGAGATACTGTCACTCACTATATTGTTGAGAGACGCGAGACCAGCAGACTCAACTGGGTTGTCATGGAAACTGAATGCAAATCTCTGTCTTGTGTCAGCACAAAACTTATCAAAAACAATGAGTACATTTTCCGTGTCAGAGGTGTAAATAAGTATGGTCCTGGTGTACCCCTAGAGTCTGAACCAGTTATCGCTAGAAATGCATACAGTAAGTATTAAAGTATAGTTTATTGTATTATGGTTTATTCATGACAACTCTGAGTCTTGAGACTTATTTGTGATTTACGTTACAGCTGTTCCAACACCTCCAGGAGCACCAGAGATTACTGCTATTGGAAAAGAACATGTCATCATTGAGTGGCTGAAGCCAGAGAGTGATGGTGGCAGTGAAGTCAAAAACTACCTTGTGGATAAACGTGAGAAGAGCGGCGTTAGATGGACAAGAGTAAACAAAAACTACACCATTTATGATACACGCCTCAAGATCACTGGTCTCCTTGAGGGCAGTGATTATCAGTTCCGTGTTGCAGCTGTCAATGCTGCCGGAACCAGTCTTCCAAGTGATGCATCTCAATATGCCCACTGCAGGGAGCCAGCATGTGAGTACTTATAAGTAACTCCCTTTGGATGTGTTTCATGGAGCGAATTATTTTAGTTGTCCATGCCAACAAACAAGAATTGTCTGAAAATACAGCATGTGCTTCTAAACTCTCTACTAAACACCTACGCTGACCTTTATTTTACAGATACCCCAGCGCCACCATCAGTTCCTCGTATTACAGATACCACAAAGCATAGTATTAGAATTTCATGGACTAGACCAATGTATGATGGCGGATCTGATGTCAAGGGCTACATTGTTGAGATTCTGGAGGAGGGAACAGAGCAGTGGTACAGAGCCACCCAAAAGACCTTGAGCAGTACTGAATACACTGTAACTGGCTTGACAAGTACCAAGAAATACCGCTTTAGGGTGGCTGCTGTCAATACAATGGGCACTGGAGAATTTAGTGAAGGCAGTGTTGAGACTGCACCTTCAGAGAGAGTTGGTAGGTTTTTTAAAGGTTCACAGCTATTTTCACTTTTATTTGATGTCGAAGCAGTTACTAATTGAAATATTTTACGGTTATCTTTTCAGAAATACCTGATATTGAACTACCTGATGAATTGAAGAAAACCGTTTGTATCAGGGCTGGCAACACTTTACGCCTTCATGTTACTACAACTGGCAGACCTGCACCGGTTATTACCTGGAGAAAGCCTGGAATCGATCTACAGTCCCGTGGCTTCATAGACACTTCAGAAAATACTACAACTTTAATAGTGGAGAAGGTGCATCGCTACGATGCTGGAAAATACACAATTGAGGCAGAGAATCCATCTGGCAAGAAAGTAGTAACTATTCTTGTTAAGGTTTATGGTGAGTAAAGATAAGTAACAGTTATAAATAATCATGAAAAAATTTACTACAATTACATATAAATACCCTTTATAACTTAACTTAAAAAAATGTTCTAGATACTCCTGGACCATGTGGTGCCGTAAATGTTAAGGATTACACAAAAGAATCCGCTGTTATCACCTGGGATGTGCCAACTATTGATGGTGGTGCACCAATCAACAACTACATAATTGAGAAGCGTGAGGCTTCAATGAAGTCCTACAAAACAATGACAACAGAATGCAAGAAGACATTATACAGAATCACTGAGCTGGAAGAAGGAACACAATACTTCTTTAGAGTATTGCCTGAGAACATTTATGGTATTGGAGAACCTTGTGAAATTAGTGAATCAGTACTTGTTTGCGAAGTTCCATCTGTTCCACAAGAACTGTATGTTATTGATATCACCAAGTCTACTGTCGTTCTTGGATGGGAAAAACCATTGCATGATGGTGGCAGCAGACTTACTGGTTTTGTCATTGAAGCCTGCAAAACTGGAGCTGACCGCTGGTTGGATGTTGCCCATTTGAAATCATCTGTGCTGCAGCACACGATTGATTCTCTAAATGAAAATGAGCAATATCTCTTTAGAATCAGAGCCAGAAATTGCAGGGGTGTCAGTGAGCCAAGAGATCTTATGACTCCTGTGACAATACAAGAACAAAGAGGTAAGATATTACCAGCTAAAATCAATAAGAACAAACAGTTTACATTAGTTTCTTCACTGTTTGGACATGATTTGAAAATTAAATTGTATTCCTCATTGCCTTTACAGTCATGCCCAAGATTGACCTGGCTGTCATCCCTCAAAAGATTGTCAATGTGCCCGCTGGTAAGCCAATTGTGCTCAACATTCCCATCAAAGGCAGACCTGCACCAGTCTGCTCTTGGTTCTTTGGTGGAGTCCAGATGAAGGACAAGCTTGACCGCATCAAGATTGAAACAACTGCTAAATTCACCAAACTGACAGTCCGTGAAACAACAATCAATGACACTGGTGACTATACTCTGAAAGTAAAGAATGTCACAGGAACTGCAACCGAGGTCATCAAAGTTATCATTCTTGGTGAGAAACGTTTTATTTTTCCTTAAGGTTTTTGGTTCTCCAGTGTATATTTAAAAGGTTTTAGGCATTTAAAGGGTGTTTGAAAATGACCAATCATGTATTTCTGCCCTAGATAAACCTGGAGTACCTGTTGGGCCTATGAGAATTGATGAGGTTGACGCCACATCTGTTACCTGCAGCTGGGAACCACCAGAGAAGGATGGAGGTGCAAATGTCAGTGGCTATGTTGTTGAGCAGCGTGATGCTCATCGACCAGGATGGCTGCCTGTCTCTGAATCTGTCACAAGACCTACATTCAAGTTTACCAGACTTACAGAGGGAACTGAATATGTATTCCGTGTAGCTGCAACAAATCGTTTCGGCATAGGCGGTTTCCTGCAGTCTGAAGTTGTTGAATGCAAGAGTGCCAAAAGTAGGTTTTTTCCCCTATACTGCATAATTTGTTTAAAGGTTTTTAGAGCAAATTATTAAATTGATCTTTTGTCTTTTTGTAGCTGTACCTGGAGTACCCAGCACACCTGAAATATTTGATGTGTCTCATGATGGCATGACTCTAACCTGGAGAGCGCCTGATGATGATGGTGGTTCCTCTGTGGCCGGCTACATTATTGAGCGTAAAGAGGTTGGATCGGACAGATGGGTTCGCATTAACAAGAATCCAGTGACAATGACAAGATACAGAGCCACAGGACTTATTGAGGGTCTTGAATATGAGTATAAAGTGACAGCCATCAACTCTAGAGGCACTGGAAAACCAAGTGCAAACTCTAAAGCTGCTATTGCAATGGACCCTATCGGTATGTACCAACATAACCTTGAAAAAATGCATCAAGATGTGTATATAGAACATTTAAGAAGGAATCTCAATATGCTAACAATACTTTTTATACTTTTTTAAACAGAACCTCCTGGTATTCCACTGAACCCAAGAGTCACAGACACCACAAGGACATCCGTTTCACTTGCTTGGTCTCATCCAGAGGAAGAAGGAGGTGCAGCTGTTACCGGTTATCTAATAGAGATGCAGAAGGTTGACCAGGTCGAATGGACAAAATGCAACACAACACCAACAAAGATCTGTGAATATACTTTGACCCACATGCCCCAGGGTGCTGAATACAGGTTCCGTGTGATGGCATGTAATGCTGGTGGAGCAGGAGAACCAGCTGAGATCCCAGGAGTGGTCAAAGTTACAGAAATGCTTGGTAAGGTCAATGATCTAAAACAACAAATGTAAAATAAGCATTTATATTTCCTGCATTGCATTGCTTTGTGTTTGAATGTTTGTGACAGTATAGAGTTGCGTTGTAACAGCTTGTTGTTTTGCTTGCAGAATATCCTGATTATGAACTCGACAAAACATACCAGGAAGGCTACGTTGTTAGACAAGGTGGTGTCATCAGACTATCTGTGCCCATCAAGGGAAAACCCTACCCAACATGCAAGTGGACAAAGGAAGGCCGTGACATTTCTCACAGAGCTATGATTGCCACCAGCGATGAACGTACTGAGCTTGTAATCAAGGAAGCCCACAGAGATGACACTGGCACATATGATCTTGTGCTGGAGAACAAATGTGGCAAGAAGGCTGTGTATATTAAGGTTAAAGTTATTGGCCGTCCAGATCCACCTGAGGGTCCTCTTGAATTTGACGACATTCAAGCACGTTCCGTAAGAGTAAGCTGGAGACCACCCTCAGATGATGGTTGCTCTGATATTCTGGGTTACCTTGTGGAGAGGCGAGAAGTTCCTAAAGCAGCCTGGTACACCGTGGACTCGCGTGTGGTTGACACATCACTGGTGGTTAAGGGACTGAAGGAAAATGTTGAATATCACTTCAGGGTTTCAGCAGAGAACCTGTTTGGCATCAGCAGATCCCTCAAATCTGATGAATCCGTTACCCCGAAAACTCCTCTCTGTAAGAATTTTTATCATGTTATATTTAACTTTCCAATAACATACAATTATATTTATGTATATAATGTTTTATTTATTTGTTTGTTTTGCATAAAGCTCCTCCAGAACCTCCCAGCTTCCCTCCAGAAATCATGGATGTTACAAAGACCACAGTTGGCCTTTCTTGGTCAAGACCAAAAGATGACGGTGGATCTCGTGTCACTGGATATTATGTTGAGAGAAGAGAAGTTTCCACTGAGAAATGGGTTCGTCATAACAAGACTCACATCACAACAACAATGTATACTCTCACTGGACTCATCCCTGATGCAGAGTACCAGTTCCGTGTAGTTGCTCAGAATGATATTGGTCAGAGTGAGCCAGGACCTGTATCAGAGTCAGTTGTATGTAAAGATCCATTTGGTAAGTTATCAGCCTCCTGTATCCCCTTCAATCAAACCTTTAATTCATCCTAATTAAGAAAAGGTAAAATACATGCTAAATTTCTCTTTTGTGGTTTTAACAGATAAACCAGGCCAACCTGGTGAGATTGACATTATATCTATAGCCAAGGACTGCATAACCATTCATTGGCTACGTCCTGAATCAGATGGTGGAAAAGAGATCCTTGGTTACTGGATTGAGTATAGGCAGGCAGGTGAAAGTGCCTGGAAGAAATGCAACAAAGAACGTTCAAAGGACAGGCAGTTTACCATGGGTGCTCTCATGGAGGCTACAGAGTATGAGTTCAGAGTGTTTGCTGAGAACGAAACTGGACTGAGTAGACCAAGAAGAACTGCCATGGGAATCAAAACCAAACTAAGTGGTAAGTCAATACAATGTTTTTGAAAGTATATATCTAAATCGAACATTCACAAATTATGGACGATAATTTTTTTTTAATTCTGCAGTTGGTGAGGCTCCTTGTCTGAAAGAGGAGATCAAAGAGACCACCACTAAACTAGGGGAATTTGGAACAATTACGTGCCAGATCATTGGAAGACCTCTTCCAGAAATCAGGTGGTACAGATATGGAAAGGAGCTGATCCAGAGCCGAAAATACAAGATGAGCTCTGATGGCCGAAACCACTCTTTAACAGTATTAACAGATGAACAAGAAGATGAAGGCCTGTACACATGCAGAGCCATCAATGAGGCAGGTGAAATTGAGACCAGTGGCAAGCTCCTGTTGCAGGCTGCACCACAATTCCACCCAGGATTCCCATTAAAGGAGAAATACTACTCAGGTTGTGGAACAAGCCTCCGTCTACATGTTGTCTACATTGGTCGCCCTATTCCACAAATCATGTGGTTCTATGGCAAGAAGCCTCTGAATCCATCTGAAAACGTCATCATTGAAAACACAGAAAGCTACACTCACTTAGTTATCAGAAATGTCCAGCGTAAGACAAATGCTGGAAGATATAAGGTGCAAATGAGCAACAAATTTGGCACAGTGGACACAGTCCTCCGTGTTGAGATCCAAGGTAAAATGTAATCAAATTTAATCAATGACATATACTAATCTGTCAATGTAAATATATTTATACACGTACACGTGTTAACCAAAGTAACAAATATCTTTCCTGCCCTTTTAGATAAGCCTCTTATGCCTGAAGGACCAGTCATTGTTGATGCTCTCTTGAAGAATTCTGTGATCATTAGCTGGAAGCCACCAAAGGATGATGGTGGATCAATGATCACAAATTACATTGTAGAGAAACGGGAAGCTAAGGAGGGTGAGCAGTGGCATCTTGTATCATCATCCATCTCAGGAACCACATGCCGTGTTCCAAACCTCATTGAGAGTTCTGGATATTACTTCCGGGTCTCTGCACAAAATCAGTATGGCATCAGTGAATCGCTTGAGATTCCTTCCATTGTCATTATCAAGAGTCCATTCGGTAAGTATCATTGTTTCAAGTATTTGTGCTTGGAGTAAGTCTAAAAAAATTGTTGGTACATTTAAACATATAATATATGTTTACAAATATCTGAAAATAGATATTGAAGAAATAACAGAGAATATTAAGTTATTATTATATTATATATTAAGTTAAGTTTATTCCTTTTTCCTTTTTTATCTATTACAATCGATAAAACAGAGAAACCTGGAGTCCCGCAACAGCCTGTTGTTACTTCTGTAACAAAGGATTCATGTGTTGTTTCTTGGAAACCACCAACCAGCGATGGGGGGGCTAAAATTAAGAACTATTACCTTGAGAAGAGAGAGAAGAAACAGAACAAATGGATTTCTGTTGCAACTGAAGAAATTCGAGAGACATCTTACACTGTTAAAGGCCTTCTTGAAGGTTTTGAATATGAATTCCGTGTCAAATGTGAAAATATTGGTGGAGAGAGTGACTGGAGTGAGATTTCAGAACCAGTCATACCGAAATCAGACACAGCTCTTCGTGCTCCATTCTTCAAGGAAGAATTGAGAGACATGTGCGTCAAATATAAGTCAAATGCAACCTTTGTCACTAAGGTAATTGGACATCCCAAGCCAGCAGTTAAATGGCACAAAAATGGTAAGGAGATTTCACCCGATGGAGAGAAAATAAAGGTGCAAGAATTCAAGGGAGGCTACTACCAGCTTGTTATCAGCAACGCTGATGATAACGATGCCGGTGTCTACCAGATTAGAGCTACTAACCAGCTTGGATCAATTTCCTCAACTGTGGCATTAGAGGTGGAGGGTAAGTATTACTGGTTGTTATTATCATATAATTTATTTAAACTGGATACTTGATTTATGTTTTATCTGTGTCAATACATATTCATCAGACTATAATTGGTATGTTAGATATTCAATTGTGTCATATTTTTTTCCTAGTACCTGCCAAGATTCATCTGCCATTAAATCTCCAAGGCATGGGAGCTGTTCACGCCATTCGTGGTGAGGTGGCTACCATCAAGATTCCAATTAGTGGCAAACCTGATCCTGTAATCACGTGGCAAAAGGGACAAGAGATGATTAATAATACAGCGTACCATCAAGTAATCATCACAAGATCATTCACCTCCTTAGTTTTCCAAAAGGGAGTGCAAAGAAAGGATTCTGGCTACTACGTCATTTGTGCCAAAAATCGATTTGGTGTTGATAAGCAGACAGTTGAACTTGATGTTGCTGATGTCCCTGATCATCCAAAGGATGTCAAAGTTAGTGATATTGGCAGAGATGCAATCACCCTTACTTGGACTCCAGGAAATGATGGTGGAAGTGAAATTATCAATTACATTATTGAAAAGTGCCCTACCACTGGTGACAGATGGATTCGTGTGGCTCAGACGTCAGAGTCCCAATACACTGTGATGAGCCTCTTTGGCAAAACAAAATACCAGTTCCGCGTGATTGCAGAGAACAGATTTGGCCTGAGTGGTCCATCTGCACCAACAGATCCTGTGACAACAAAAGAAGACAAATTAGCCATTAGAAACTATGATGAAGAAGTGGATGAAACAAGAGAGGTTACAAAGGAGGAGGTACCACATTCTAAAGTGAAAAATGTTCCCTCTCTGTACAGTATCTCTGAGGAGCTTGCTCGCAATGGACAGTTTGGCATTGTCCATCGCTGTGTTGAAATTAGCTCCAAAAAGACATTCTTAGCAAAATTCATCAAAGTTAAAGGTGCTGATCGAGAGCTGGTTGCAAGAGAAATTGAGACACTCAATATTGCAAGACACAAAAACATACTGTATCTTCATGAAACTTTTGATAGCCTGGAAGAATATGTCCTGATCTATGAATTCATGTCTGGTATGGACATCTTTGAGCGTCTCGGTACAAACTTTGACCTCACAGAGCAAGAAATTGTTCAGTATATGAGACAAGTTTGTGGCGCTGTAAAGTTCTTGCATAGTCACAACTATTGTCATTTCGATATCAGACCTGATAACATTGTTTATTCCACAAGGAAGAGCAGTACCATCAAGATCATTGAGATGGGTCAAGCCAGGTTGCTTACACCTGGAGAAAACATCAGAATCCAGTTCACAGCCCCCGAGTACTATGCCCCTGAAATTCACACCAGTGATTTTGTGACCACTGCCACTGACATGTGGTCTGTTGGTGTTCTTGCATATGTCCTCCTTGGTGGACTAAATCCATTTGCTGCTGAATCAAGTCAGAAAAGAATTGAGCACATCTCAAATGCAGAGTATGTGTTTGATAGTGAAGCCTTTAAGGAAACCAGTCTTGAAGCTATGGACTTTGTCGACAGACTGCTGACTAAAGACCGCAAACTGCGTATGACAGCCTCTGAAGCTTTGGAACATCCTTGGCTTAAGATGAAACTGGAACATGTTAGTTCAAAGGTTATCAAGACCTTGAGACACAGACGATACTACCAGACACTGGTGAAAAAGGAATGGAGCACAGTCATTTCTGCAGCACGTGTTGCATATGGTGGTGGCTACAGAAATCAGAGAAACATTTTGATTGGAAGAGTCAAAGTTGGACATCCTGAACAAGGCTTGAGAGCAGGTCCAGTCATGCACAGCTCTGCTGAAGAGGGTGGACATGTCAGATTTGTCTGCTGCATTGAGAATTGTGACCGAAACACTGAAGTGACCTGGTACTTTGGTTCTCGCAAACTGACAGCAAGCCATAAATATGAAATCAACTATGCTAATGGAGTTGCAAGCATATATGTTAAAGACATTGAAGAATGCGATGATGGAGTATACAGATGCAAGGTTGTCTGTGAAGACCGAGAGGACAATGCGTATGCCGAGCTGTTTGTTGAGACTGTTAGGTCCCATCGTGAATACTATCTGGGACGCTCACTCAAAAAGCCAAAACGCAGAATTGACAAAACCAAACTTTTGCAGAGGCCACCTGAGTTTACTCTGCCTTTGTACAACCGTTCAGCATACATTGGTGAAGATGTTCGCTTTGGTGTAACAATCACAGTCCATCCAGAGCCAAGTGTGACATGGTTGAAGGCTGGGCACAGAATCAAACCAGATCCTGCTAAATACACGTTCACAAGTGACAAGGGTCTTTATCAGCTGATGATTCATAATGTTGAGCTTAGCGATGATGCTGAATACACTGTTGTGGCAAACAACAAGTTTGGTGAGGACAGCTGCAAGGCACGTCTCACTGTCACACCACATAAGGTTGTTGAAGACACTATGAGACCAATGTTCAAACGTCTCTTAGCCAATATCGAGTGTGTTGAGGGGCAAAGTGTCCGCTTTGACCTGAGAGTGTCAGGAACTCCACCCCCAGCTCTAAAATGGGAGAAAGATGGCAAACCTCTTGACTTCAGACCACAAGTTGAAGTTGTTCAAGAGGATGTAGATTATCATGTTTTGCATATCAGAGAATCCCTAATTGAGGATTCAGGTACATACAGAGTCACTGCAACAAATACTGCTGGATCAGCAACTTGTCAAGCAACTCTCAAGGTTCAACGCCTAACATACACAAGGAGAGAGTTCAAGAGTGAGGAAGAGAGGCAGAAGTATGTACACAACCAAATTGAAAAGACTCTAAAGATGGCACAACATTTTTCCAAGGCAGAAGTTATTACACTTAATCCAGTAGCACAAGAAGCGTTGAAGGAAGCTGCTGAATTATATAAGCCAGCAGTGAGCACCAAGAACGTGCAGGGTGAGTTTGACCTCTCTGATAAAGAAGATCAAGAAATAAAGAAAATTAAAGAGGAAGACAAGAGGATACGCATGCCTTATGAAATTCCTGAAGCACGTGCACATGATCAATCTGTTCTCAGTGAAGATAAGGTCATCAAACACTTTGTGCCCCTATCTGATATGAAGTGGTACAAGAAGCTTCGTGACCAGTTTGAGATTTCCGAGCGCATGGAAAGAATTGTTCAAAAGAGACAGAGGCGTATTCGTCTTTCTAGATGGGAGCAATTCTATGTTGTGCCACTGCCCAGAATAACTGATCAATACAGACCAAAGTGGCGCATTCCAAAACTTACACAAGACGATTTAGAGACTGTAAGACCTGCAAAGAGATCACCATCTCCTGTGTCAGAGCTGTCCTTTAGACAGAGAAGGCGTTCACTTGGAGATCTCTCAGATGAGGAGTTCCTCGAGCCCGTTCAGGATTACACAGCATTGAGGAGATCTGAAAAAGAAAGACGAGAGCTTGAAGATGAATTAGAACTCGGATTTTCTGCCTCCCCACCCAGTGGAAGCCCTGTCCCCTTTGAGCTGTCTGCACTGCGCCGTGCTTCACCTAGGCCAGTTCAGAAAACTGAAGTAAGAAGCAAGGAAGAGATAAAACATGTGACAACAACAGAGCAGGCATGGGGCTCTCCACCTCCCATTTCCCATTTCATGAGGAGGAGGAGATCCTTATCTCCAACATACATTGAACTGATGCGTCCTGTCTCTGAACTCATCAGACCACCACGTGCACGTGTCTCAACAGAGGCTGAAGGTGAAGTCATTGAAAGAAGATCACCTACCCCTGAGAGGACACGTCCTCGTTCTCCAAGTCCTGTATCCAGTGAGAGAAGATCATCCAGATCCTCCTCTAGATTTGAAAGATCTGCTAGATTTGACATCATGTCTAGATATGAGGCAAGAAAAGCTGCTCTTAAATCTGAGCGCAAGTACCAGGTTGTGACACAGCAACCCTTCAGCCTTGACCATGCTCCTCGTATCACAGTAAGAATTCGTTCTCACCGAGTACCATGTGGTCAAAATACTAAATTTACTTTAAATGTTCAGTCCAAGCCAGATGCTGAAATCCAGTGGTTCCACAATGGACAACAAATCGAAGAAAGCAGCAAATACCAATTCACAAACATGAGTGGAGTGCTGTCTCTCCAAATTAATGGTTGTCAGGCTGAGGATAGTGGAACATACCGTGTCCTCTGCACAAACTTAAAGGGTGAGGCATCAGACTATGGAACTCTTGATGTTTCAGGAAGTGCTTTTACTACATACTCCTCAAGACGTAAAGATGAAGAGGCCCCAACACCATTTGTTCCTGAAATTACAAAAACTGATTTTTATCATACATCATCCATCAGAGCATCTTCTTCCTCACAGACTCATTTGGAAATCAGAGAATCTAAAACTAAACTAACAGAGAGACATGAAGTATCTGCTTTTGAGAAGTATGAATCCCAAAAGCTTGCAACATCTCCTATTAGATATGCATCCACTGAATACTTATCATCAGCTTCATATTCATCATCTGAAAGATTTACATCTGAAAAACATGTATCATCTGAAACCAAGGTGAAAGAATTAACAGAATCTGTAGTTTCCAAGAAATGTAAAGCTACGGTTTCAGCCAAAATACTCACAAAACCACATTCTTTAACTGTATCTAAGGGTGACTCTGCACGATTTGTCTGTGATATTGATGGCGAGCCAGCACCAAGTGTCACATGGATACATGAAGGAAGAACAATTGTCTCGTCACACCGTGTACATGTGACAACAACACAGTATAAGTCCACATTTGAGATTTCCTCAGTTGAGTATTCAGATGAAGGCAGCTATACTGTAGTTGTAGAAAATTCTGAAGGAAAGCAAGAGGCAAGGTTTACTTTGACTATTCACAAACCAGCACCTAAGGAGGAAGTGAAAACAACATTACCCTCATTCAAGTCACCAGAACCCTCTGTGAAATCTCCTGAGCCTACTGTGACATCCCCTGTATCATCAGTTAAATCTCCAGAACCCTCAGTGAAGTCTCCTGTGCCATCAGTTAAATCCCCAGAGCCTTCTGTGAAGTCACCTGTGCCATCAGTTAAGTCGCCAGAGCCTTCTGTGAAGTCACCGGTGCCATCAGTTAAATCTCCTGAGCCTTCAGTGAAATCTCCTGAGCCTTCTGTGAAATCTCCTGTGCCATCAATTAAATCACCAGAACCCACTGGTGTTAAGTCTCCCGAACCTCGAATTAAGTCCCCGGAAGGTATTAAATCACCATTCAGAGTAAAATCACCAGAGCCAATCACCTCTCCACGGAAGGTAAAGTCTCCACCTCCTATTAAGTCTCCTGAACCAACTACTCCTCAAAGAGTAAAGTCTCCAACAGCCCTAAAATCACCTGAGCCAATAACTTCGCCTTCCAGGGTAAAATCTCCACCTCCAGTAAAGTCTCCAGAGCCAGTTACCTCCCCTCTTAGAGTTAAATCTCCTACAGGAATTAAGTCTCCTGAACCAGTCACCTCACCTCTGAGAGCCAAATCTCCACCAACAATCAAATCTCCTGAGCCAATCATGTCACCTAAAAGAGTGAAATCTCCACCCCTGTCAAAGGAAGCACCACCAAAAATCATTCAGCAACTCAAAGCTGAAGCTTTTGAAGACAAAATTAAGATGGTCTGCGTAGCTGAGAGCTCTATCACAGAAGTTGTGTGGTACAAGGATGGCAAAAAACTGACTCAAAGCAGTCGTTACCAGATTCATACATCTGCTGATGGAATTTGCTGTTTCTATATATCTGATGTTTCTGAGAGAGACCAAGGCGAATACTCCTGTGAAATTATAAGTGTAGGTGGATCAGTGGTAAAATCATCATATTCTTTTGTTGGCCAAGTGTTTCAAACCATCTACAAAAAAGTAACTGCATTTGTGTCTACACACAAGTCTGTTCAAGGTAAATTTATTTTTAAATAATCATAATAATCATATTTGTTTATGACTCTTCAACACTGCAATAATGACTTCTTGCTTTTTTAGAAACTGTCTCCTCCCAAATACATGGAGGAGCTGAAATGCTACTTAAGAGAGGGAGTGCCGCTGTTAGCAGCATGCAGGAAAGTTTTACGTCAAAGGCGGTCCACATGGAGAGCACAATGCAAGAAACGTCCTTCAGCAGTTCCGCAATGGCTGAGATGAAATTTGAAACTACGTCAATGTCCAGCATGTCCTCTATGATGTCTGAGTCAGTATCTGCTATGAGCACAAGCAGTATAATGTCAAGTCACTCACATGCCGAGGGAACTTCAATTAGAGGAACCCTCCACAGTGCTCAGGGTAAGAATATTTTTTGACCAAGAATAAACAAGCATTTTGTGTGCACCATGCTTAAAAGTCAAGTGTGTAATTATATGAAGGATCTATTGACAGAAAATCTATAAAATGTACATTACTATATCTGCAGAGATGTATAAAGACCTTACATAAGTGTTATGTTTTTATTACCGTAGAATGAGCTATTTCTATCTACATACACAGTGGGTCCCATTGCATGGAATTAGCCATGTTGTTTCTGAGCCGTAAATCAGTGGAAGGCCTACTCAAATCTGGCCTTTAATCAGAGCCTGGAGTTTAGCCCCAGTCTCTGATTAAATGCACCTGAACAAGCTAGTCAACCTCTTCAGAAATAGACACGTTCAAGTAGATTGCGTGGCGTATTACATTAAAATCCTGCAAGACCGATTGCAATGCACACGGTGCAGTCTGCACTCGAATCGCTGTCGCAGTACTTTAATAATTTGCACGACGCTGCATTTGAATTAAACACGTCTATTTCTGAAGACGTTGATTAGCTTGTTCATGTGTGTTTTATGAGAGTCGGGGCTAAAGGGAAAATTGATCTCTATGGCCAGAGTTCACTTTGGCACAGAAGCGAAAACGCAACGACATCTAAACTGAGCCATTGGTTGCATTTTGCAACTCCAAATACTGTATAATACACTGCACCTTTAAATTTAATACACTGGACCTTTAAGGAACTTTCATACATACTTATAAATTATGTGGACAAGCTTTATCACATTAATATGTATAATTTAATCAATTTATATTTTATAGGCTCAGCTCCAAGAATTGAGGCTCTTCCTGAAGATATCAGCATTGAAACTGGAAAGGTTCTAACGGTAGCCTGTGCTTTCTCTGGCGAGCCCTCACCTCGTATTGAGTGGTCACGTGGTGGAAGGACACTGCCTAGTGAGGCAGAGAGCAGCAGGTTCCATATTGAGACCACTGAGGACCTGACCACACTCATCATCACTGGTGTGAAAGAGAGCGATGCCGGAGCATACACACTCAGACTTTACAATGAGCATGGATCTGACACAGCAACTGTTACCATCAGCATTCGATCAAAGTAAAAATGAAAACCATCATTTTTACCTCCCCCCTTCCCTCATTAAGCGACTTTTTTGTATTTATTAAATGAACAGAAAAAAATCTTGATAAGTACCTGTTCCTGTAAATATAAACTATTTTTATACCAAACTTGACATCAATTTATGCCAAAAGGTCTAAAGTTATTATAGAATGTGCCATATTGGATAATTATGACTTCGGATTTTTTATCCATTTTTCTGTGACGTGTACATAATGTATATAGCCGAATTTAACGGTTATGGAAAATGTATGAATTGTTATTTATAACAATATTAACTGAAACAAATGGAATTTAATGTTTATCAGGAGAAAGTTTCACATGGAACGAATACCCTGTTAAACCTGAAACTAAACTCTGTGCCTCAACAGTAAGTTGAAGTCTTAAGATTGCCTCAACAGGTAGAGAGGCTCCCTGTTGATGTTACACTAAATCTGAGAGACAAAGTTATACCTGCACGTTAACACGTGCAGTGGTATTACCATACTCTTATGCATTGTTACTCGAATATAAGACCCTGAGTGCTGTTTGCATTATACCCTCATGTAAGCAGGACAAAAAGGTCTTGTTTTCAGACTGATTATGTCATATCACCATTTTAATGACATGCTCATGGTGCGAGCGGCCTGCACTTTATGAGCAAAATGTTTAATGTGCTCTGTTACTGGCAAGGGACTGCTCGAATAGACTTTAAAGATTAACATCACCTGGCCACTAAGTAAAGTATATCTTGCACTTCCTTGCAGAAGCAGAGCCTCCTCTCGGGGGTTTGCTTTGGTGCATTTTGTGTTTGTGTGTTAGCTTAAGAATACACCTAGTCAGCAGTTGTCGGGCAATCAAGAAAGTGTGCCACAGTGACACCATCTGCTGTGCAATGGAAAAGCGGTTTAGTGTCTTTATGCCCTGCACTTTGGTTTGATTTTATGTAGAATTGTAGTATTATCTATATCTGCAACCTCCTTGAGTATTAATGATTCAATAAAGCATGTTCTCAGCACAATAATTGTTTTGTCCTTGAGTTATGTCATTGTGTGATATATATGGAGTGCAATCATTTGTTGTTTTATTTTCAAACTACTGCATATGTACTGCTATATTGATTGTAGACATATGTATACAATACTTAAATACATTTTTAGACATGCAGCACTTTTGATATATAAACTCAAAGAAACATTGAGTACAAACAAATCAGAAAATCAGCAAGATAAATCAAAGTATTAATTGGACTTTATTCATTATGACATATCTTAAATGTACGTCTCTTATTAGAAATGTAGAATTTTAGACCGTATTAAAAAAATTAATTTACTAAATTTACAGACGGAGAATCATGGAATCAATGTCAATCCATGAAATTATATTTTTGCATAAGCTGATGGTTACTTTAAAAAGTGAACAAAACCATAGTTTAACATCCTTGTCAGAAATTGTAAATACTCAGGTACACCTTTCATCTGTATGCAGGTCTCAAACAATACAATACATCTGTAAAAATACTGGATGTATTCACAGTGCGAAATACTGTATATCTTATCATCATCACTGAATATGTACTGTAGATATGCAGCTATTGTTGCTGCTATAAAATAACTATTAACGTTACGTGAACTGTCCCTTTACATTTTGAGCACAGACCAGAAAAGAGCTGCGTCCTCCAGTGGTCACATTTGTCTACAACATACGTCATCGATGTTGTCTGATTTTAATTAAAAACATTATAAAATTAACATTTATCTTAAGACGTAATCATTGTAATTTCATTCTTACCTTGAAATTAAACGGTCGCCTTTCTGAAATAAAACCAGAAATAATGACGTATGTTTGTACATTACATGAGTCACGTAAATTACATATTTTCCATTTAAAACGGCGTTTTGAACTTTGCATCAGTGGATACTACCACAAACATTAAACAAAATTCAAAATATTGAATGTTTACCCAGCCAGAAATAGGCGTGATTTCACGGTTAACTATGGGACGATACCGTCCAGCTAATAACCCCACTTCTAGCCAAAATAATCATAAATTTGGTTACATGTTGTTTTTGCCTAAATAACTTGTAGGATGTAGGCTATGATACCATGTAAGCAAAGCCAACAATGAAAGGTGCCTGTTTTCATTTATTTTACATGTTCTCTGCGTAGCCTGTACTAGCCACAATTTAGCTAATATTCAGATCGGCAATTTGTAATCCATTTATAGTCAAGACTGATTCCTGGTTGTTTTTTGCCCGTCAGTGCGGAGATTGTTGATTTATCCCTATATCTATTCTTGACGGCTAGATGACCACTCTGGCCCTGAGACTTCTGGCAACGCGAGACTTAAACGTTAATATGGATCACTGTTGCCTGACATCGCAATAATGCATATTTTAAAAGGAGAGAGAGAGTGTTTCGGACAGCAGCAGTTAAGTGGGAGTAGAAATAGCACAAGATGTGTTGGAAAGAATGCCAGGGTGGAGGTTTAAAATAGCTAACTGGGTTAATTATAAGGAGTGGAAATTATTGGGGAAAATATTGAAATTAATGATTTGTAGAGTATGATAAGAAAGATGGGAGTGATCCATAGACATTGCAATATACCAGTTCTTGTATACAATGAAAATTTAATCTGAAAGTGGAAAGGGTAAGGTATTAACATGCACTTTTGCCAAAGTGCACAGTAATTCAAATGTATCAGTTAATTTAAGGAGAAATAGGGATCAGGTACTGAGTCAATATAGGGCAATCTGGATTTACATTGGATTCAGAATTGACCTTGTATGAATTGAAATAACAATTAATAAACTTCTCCAGGCAGAGATGACATTTGTTATGTGATGGTAAATCATCTTTCAGAAGCATCATTGGATTTAATCTTGAGTCTTTTTTAAAAGTTAACAGGTAAGTGGAAACATGGGATCATTGTGCCAATTGCAAAGCCAGGCAAGAATCACACGCAGCCAATTAGCTACAGACCCATACCTTCTAGGAGTATTAAATTAAATTTAAAATTAAATTTAAAAATTCATATCCAGAAGCTGGTAGATAAATGTAAAAAAGCGATGTCATGACATGCTTAGCAGGAGTTAACGAGCTTGCCGACATTTCCATTGTGCTCTGATATGAGCGGCTATTGATTATGGCAGTATGGTGTATAGCTCTGCATGGTGTTGAAGGACTGCTGGGAATATGAAAATAAAAAGTTATCGAGCTTTGATTGGAATGCAAATAAGCAAGCACAGAAGTTGGGCTTAGGTGACATAAATATTGCCCCCACTGTGGCAAAGTCTGCAATTCCTCCTGGGCTTTTCCCAATGGCTTAAGTTGACACTCAGTTTCATAAAGTAAAACATAGTAATAAAACATGTGAGTTAGAAAGTTAAGGTATACAGCAATATATTGAGCACACGTTGTATGGAGCAGTACAGATATTTACGGACGGCTCAGTGGATCCAGACTCTGGGATAACAGCATCAGTATATATGCCCTTTTCCCAAATAAAAATGTCGAAAAGAACAGCACATCATAGTTCTGTATTTACTGCAGAATTAATAACAATAATATTTAGTATAATATTAGTATACTAATAACTATAGCGCTTCAATGGATAGAATAAACCCAACCAATAAAGTCAGTAATATGTACAGATTCCCTGTCTAAACAGTTTGTGGAACATTAACAAGACATGATTTATGAAATAATGAGCAGTCTCTTCAGAATAAGAGAGTATGTTTTTTTGGTAAACTTCCTGTGAATTCCATTTCACATGGGTGTGAAAGGAAAAAAGTAGGCTGATCACCTGGCTCAACAAGCATTGAATCACTCACAAATAAGTATTGGAGTGGAATTAAGTAAATCGTTAGCGAATTAAATAAAGGAATTCTCGCAGAAGGATTGGGACGAAGGAACAAAAGGCTTTTTCGATGCATACAAGAAAAGTTTGGTTCAGAGAGAAGAAGATTTGGAAATAGGAAAGAGGATGTTTTAATCGCAAGAAGAATTGCTTATTAAACCAATGTTTATATAGAATAGGAAAACTTGAATATTTAATTTGTGAAAATTGTGGACTATATTATTAGAACATGTGCTTTTAAAATGTGAAGCTTTTGGAATAGCAAGGTTTCAGTTTAGTCAAGCCTTAAAATGTGTGGGAATAAATTTATTGTGACTCCAGATTCTGTTAGGAGATGGGACAAGTCGAGCGAGAATTTATCAAGAATTATTTATTTATTTAAAGGTAACAGGAATGATAAATAGAATTTAGAAAATATACATATATGTGTGTTATTTTTCTTTAAGACCCCTTTTAGATTATGAATTTCCTATCCATCAGACGTTCTACGCTCCTTTCCAGTAGGTGGCGGGAATGCGCGTTTTAAGTTGGTTTGACAACCACCATTAAGCCCTACAAGAAGAAGAAGAAGAAGAAGCATTGTATGGTTGGTTTGCCAACCGCCATTTAACCCTAAAAGAAGAAGAAGCAGCGTGGTTGGTTTGCCAACCGCCATTAAACCCTAGAAGAAGAAGAAGCTGCAGCAGCAGCAGCAGCAGCAGCATGGAAAACAAACATGAAAGGACATTTGTGCTGTTTTCTTGTAAGTATCTGTGTTTTCGCGTTGCTATTTGTTCATTATTTATCTACAATAGGCTATTTGTTATCGTGTGTGTAGGAATTCTAACATTTTGGTGGCTAACAGTGTAGAGCCAGTTGTGGTAAACTTAGGCTAAATGCACGTGTTTCCGTGTGTCCTTAAACTCTAATTAGCTGAATTCAACATGTGCAACCTATTACAATTTATGAACGCCATCAAAGTCTTTTAGTTAAATCATTATGATATGAATAAATGAGCTTGGATTTGACAAGGTACGTTTTAACAACACGATGATCCAAAGTGCTTTGTATAAAACATAAGCAATTTATGACATTTATAATAAGTTATGTATTAAAAGAGCGTACTCTAATTTTAAGTGGTGTTATTAAAGTAAAAAAATTGGGAAAACAGTTTTATTTCTTATTTGGCAGATGATGTGATGATCAACCTTCCAGCAAGCACCAGGGAGAAAATGAGAAGGGATGTAGAAATAAAACCAACTATTCATATTTTCCTTAAAGTTCACTGTTGGTTGGTTCACAGGTTTGTTTGTTCGTTTGTTAAAATAAGTAAACCAACAAAATGGGTTAAACTTTTATTTGCTATTCATCTGTATTCGATTTATTAAGTTATAAGTTATTAATTTATTTTGTCCTTTTATATTTTTTTATTATCTTAAGTTGTTGTTGTTGGACAATCCTAATCAAGACAATCATATTTAACGGTATTGTATTTATAACATTTTATTTAGTGTCATGTTTTTATTTGGTATTTTTCAGAGTTATTAATGTTATTTTTCTTAATAAAGTATTTAAGTAAAGTAAAAAATTAAAGTTTTTATGAATAAAATAAATCTTAGGCCATTGTTTTGTTTTCTGTTAGATGTATATTAGTCATTTATTAGCTGTCTAATTGAGAACTGGTCTATGGCTGGACGCCTATTAGATTTTTTATTGGTTTAGCCTATATATAGTCGCTCAATAGCCGTCTAATTGATGTATACTCTGGGTATAGACGTCTATTAGATTTTCACTGACAGCCAAAAAAATTTGCCTCGTTTATAGACGTCAGGGCTGTGCTGGACGGACGTCTTTTAGATGCGAAATTGCGAAGTCGTTAAGTGTGTCCCCTGCTTTTAAAACACTTGACATATGCTGTATGTTGAAAGGCTTCGTTCGTAGATTGCGAGATAACTCGATCGCACTGTAAAAAAGCTGTAGGCCTGTAGTTGCCTTGTGTAGCTACATGCAAAAGTTATTTTTAAAAGAGACTCCTTCAATAGCTACTTCTTAACAATGTGCACATTTGGACTAATGTCGGCCGTTGTAATGTGGAACCGCAGTATTGGATGCATTTGTGGCTCCTTACGAATGTTTTTTTTTATTGATGGTGTTGTAATAAAATTACATTTTAGTCACTTTGGAGTTTGATATCAAATATATTGGTCATCATTTTGTTATTGTCTGTAAGTGATAATGTAGCCAGTCCATCCGAACTGCAGCATCCTTCACAACAAAAAATCTCAAAACATACCTGTTGCGCATTTATTTGACTAACCAATAACTCTCTAAAATATATAATCTTGTTCATTCTCTCATTTGCTTACTCCAGCTTTGATCCTCTAGTAGCATGGCCTTGAAAACTAACGGTACGTTTAGTGTGTTGACTTAATGTTTAAATGCTCTCCTACTTGTAAGTCGCTTTGGATAAAAGCATCTGACAAATGAATAATTGTAAATATTTGGAGAACTACTTAAAACACAAGCTTATCAGATTGCTTGAGCATATGCTAATATGCAATAAGAAAATAATTTATTTCGCCGAGTACTTTCTAAATAAATGAAATACAAATGCTTAATTGATAAGGTTGATTTATGCATTATAAATAGTTCATCTAGAAAATCTGATGTACGTTTAAGGTTATTTTCTTATTTTAATATTTTCTTATGCTTAATATAACGCGTATAGGCACTGTGCTATTTGGATAAAGAGTTACTAAGTGCATAGTAGATGAAATTTAAATTATAATTGAGTGATCATGTTGACATCAAACTACTAAATGTTGACGTTAAGTGCAAATATCCCATTCATCCACTAGATGGTGCTACCGCTTTAAAATACACCGTTCAGATGCTCACTGAAATTAAGTCAACTTTTTAAATAAATACATGTTTGTAGGAATATCATTTATGAAGAAATGGAGTGTTGTCTGCTTTCTGTTATGTTTCTTTAAAACAGAAAGAGCTGTTTTAACATTTTAAGCTCCAAGGATTTTCCAGAAGCTACTTTGCTACAACTTTTACTTTTGGATTTAAAATACAAGAGGATGATTAATACTAGCTGCGTCTGTTAGTGTTGGTGTATTGTTAAGTTTACAATTACAGTAAGTCACAGTCAGGAATTGATGTATTGCTAATATAAAGCATGGCAGGACCATGATGCTGAACAGATGGTTCTTGAATCATGTTTGCTGTTCATTATCTTATTACACAGGTAAATGCCACATTAGCGACATTAGAAATATTTCAAATGTTTAAATATTTTATTGGGGGTTTTGTGTAGCACTGTGGTCTGCTAGCCTACTATTGGCACGCTGAAAGGAAATCAATGGCTGCTCCAATCACGTGCTGTTCAATGTTATATTATTTGTTTATATTATTGTAGTTCGAGTTCCTCCAACAAATAAGCCTAAATATAAATCCTTACAATCAAGTTTAGTTATGTCACATGAGGCGGTCATGCAGTTGGCGCACACCAGGTAGCCTACTGAACGAAGAAGTGCCGCACTTATCTTTAAAGAGTTCAGTCTGTATTTTATCATATCAACTTTATCATATTTTTACGTTATTTTCAATAAACAACATGTGGTATTTGAAAGTTGTTTAATCAATAGGCTGTAAATCTGTTATTGTTCTGTGTCTGGTGTTAATGTGGTAGAATTAAGTAAAAATGCGCATTTCCCAAACAGATCAATAATATATGTTGCAGTCCCTATGAAGAAGTTTGTTTGTACAAAAAAAGGAGGATTTTGATAAATGACATGTTCTCTGGTGCAGCAGGGTTTTGAGCAGACTCCACAGCTGTTACACAGCGCCACCACCAGACACTAGGCTACAGGGCGCAGCTGGTGTGAAGGCCTATACCATCACATAAAACCATAAGGTTTTATTTATTAACATTAGATAACTACATTATTAGCATGACTAAAATAGTTCCACATCATTTACTCATCTTAGTTAAGATACAACAGTTATCAAACAAATCTGAAACCATTTCTCAGGTGTAGGACCTATTGAATGCATTATGCTTTTTCCACAAAACTATAATCGTTCTTCAAGAATGATTCTAATGTTACGGAAAGCAGATGACATAAACCGCATAATTATATTGAGATCAATTTGTTGAATCGGCACAGTGATTACCAAGAAAAATTGCCATGTCAAAAAGGTTGCCGACCCCTGGTGTAGCATTTATAAGTAGCTGTGTGAGTGGTTTGATATCACTTGATTTGTTATAAGTTTTTGAGGAATAGCAGATCCCTGGATGGCATGACCAAAGACCAATCAGAACCAGGTGTTTGGTGTTACATGTGTTACAAGGCATAATATATTGCCTATGACATAATGTATGGGGTAATTTTTGTGTAACCCCTTTTTGTGTAACCCTTTTGTAACCGATGCATGTGACAGGTCTCTCCCAATTTGCTGCTGCTGGGGCCACATTTTGAATATTCATGTGTAGACCTGCTGACACCCAAGAGGTCCAGTTGCTCCTGCCTGTCAGGTTATATGTCGTTCTATTTTGACAGTAGCAGATTAGATGTTGGGAAGGCATGGGATTATATCTTAAAACGCAGTGTTGTTTTGTAACTGCTAACATAATGTATTAAAGACCGAAATATTTATTATAATAGTTCTGTAGCTGAGTAATTAGTGTTCTTTATTTTAAGTTAGTCACTGTTAACACCAGAGGCCCACTGTAGCCCCCTCTGAACTAGCCTAAGTGGCATTGTCTGTACAGCTGTCATTTATGTTACTCTTTTAACAACTGTGTTTCCCAGGTGATATGACCCTATAATTACCTTATTTTGACCCAAAATCAGCGTAGATCCCATTATAAACCTTAATGTTTAGGTTCCCTTTTTATTTAATGAGTCACTCTAGAGGCCTCTTTGAGGACAGGACAACATTCCTGCTCTCCTCCCCCACTCATTTTGCTCCTCTACCCAAATATATAATTTCTGTGTTTTTGCTCCTCTTTTATATTTTGTGTTTTAATATTTAATTATATCCCTGTGTATAAATACAAAAACATAACAGGTAAAGAACAGAGTGACGGTTCTGAGTTTCTCTTCCTTGAATTTAGAGGGCCGCAGCTGTTGGTTGGTGACACATGAGCTCCTCTCATGGAGACATGATACGGTTGCAAACCCCTGGCAAGGGGAACAGAAATGGCTCCCGTTTAAATCACATCTTTAGACTACAGTGATGGTGTACTAAAATAAACCCATGTGCCATACAAGAGCAAGAAGATTGGCTATGAAAGATCTCACCCACTGAGAGGAACACAACTTTCCATTTCCTCCCTTTTATTTTTTAGGAATTGCAGATGATGGCTGACAAAGATCTTTTATTGTATGGATTATAAAATAATGGCATTCTGACACTGGTAAGAGATGAGTCACTTGGCAACTGTTCTGGATATGTTTATTATGATTTATTTATTTTAAAGGAATGTGACCTCATCATTAAAAACATTACTTGTCCTTTACAAACAAAATCTCCTCTCCTCCTTACATATGTCTCGACACGGGGTGGCACAACATTGACAGTCCAATGGCTAGGCTCCCAACTTTCCAATGATCCTGTCAATTTTAGAGGGTCAAAGTCAAGCCCTGCCCTAAATTTAACTCATTCCAAAATGTTTTTTTACTCTTAAATACATTGCAAATTCAGAAGAAATCACCATTACAACTTCTGTTTTATGCCATTTTAGCGCAACTAGTGTCACAACTGCAAAAAATGAAGTTTTTATTGTTTTGTTAATTCAAAGAGGTTTCTAACACTCCTACTGTATGCAGTTGGTCCTGCTGCGGACATTACCTTAGCTCAACCAATGGTGTGCACTGTTGCTGTGTCTGACCTGGGCGGGCTGCTTAAAGTGCTAAATGCTTTTCTGTTTGGTGCCACTCGCCCAGAAGTTACACAAATTGGTAGATATGGTAAAACATCATTATCCTGATTTTATTTATGAAATTATGGACAACATTTAGTTTGTGCAGTATGTACAATATGACAAACAATTAGGCTTGTTGCTTCAAGTTATTGATATTGTAAAGATTGATCAAGATATAAAAATGTACGTCATCTCACAACTGGTGTCTCTTACTGCATCTTGACTTTTCCTGTCACATCTTGTTCTCTCTTGTTATTCCAGATCACTGTTTCATGTCAAACAGAACAGCCTTGGCTTTTAGACAATGAGCTATTTAAATGATTAGGACCTATGGTCATTTAGAAACAACAATTGAGATGTTAACATTTACATTTAGCAGACACTTTTATCCAAAGCGACTTACAAAGAGTTCAGGGAGCAATAGGTGCTAATACACTTAAATGTGCTCAAGTCATTTAGCAGGAATGACAGATACAGATACAGTACATTTTCATGTCCCTATCACCAGTGCATGAAGTTGGAAATAAAGGTTCAGATACGCTTTTGTGTTATTACCAACTGACTAGATGTCTAGAACGAAAAAACAGTATTTGGACATTGCTGGTACAACATATTTATATACTTAAGGAAACATTTGCCAAACAACTTATTTAATGTACAAATTTGAGCAAAACATTTTCATTACCTGTGATAATAGTTCTGCAGTCTATTGAATTCTTCTGCCAATTAAATCCATCATATACGCAGTCAAATATTATGCCTTATATGCTGTTATGTTTTTAGACATGTCAAGTCAAACACACATTACATTGTGACAAACCACCTACGTTTTCATTTAACACATTAGCAAGAGGTAAGTAGTTTGCATCTCTGAAATCTTGCCATTTATAATTTTGATTGTGAAACCCTTGGCTTTGTTGTGTTTGCATTCTCGTGTCTCCCTTATGTACGCCCGCCTGCAGACTGTCTTCAATTTGATTGGCTGAACGTTCTGTCTTCTTTAATTTTATTGACTGAATTTGATTGGCTGGAATTCCGTAAACCCTGTTTGATTTGTTGAATTTGGGTAGCTCCGCGCCAAAGATCCTAGATGCAAAGCCTGCAATCTTTAGCCAAAAAACATAACGACTAATTGGGCTATATAGCAATTTCATGCTAACGGCTACAATGACGCCTTGCATGATTCAGTGTGACAAAGTACCGCAGCATAGGAGAAGAGAAGTGCAGGTCCGCTAAATATGAATATAGAGAACTCCGCAACGGCGCGTACTGGCCCACTTCAAGCACGGCCTATCATTTACATTTAGTCACGTAGCAGACGCTTTTATTCAAAGCGACTTACAAAGAGTTAAGGGAGCAATAAGCGATAATGTCATACAAAGAGCAATAGTACTATAGGTGCTAATACAAAGTTACTAGTTTCAACAAAAGCTACCACTACTTGTTGAGAGAAGAGGGTTAGTGTACTTTTTCACGCCGAACCTTTCATACAGGTTTAAGCTAAAATCTATTTTTGTCAGTCAAAGCATGTTTTAGGATTCATTGACATCCTGTAATTTTCTTTGCAGTTTCTTGCAGCATTTTTAAAAGTCAGTCTTTAGAGAGTGGATAGACTTTTCATATTTTATTTTATGCCTATACATATATTCATATATGAACAGTATTTTCTTAGAAACACATTAAGAGCAGTTTAATTATTTATTTACCCCCATGTCTTACCAAAACTGTATTTGGCTCTTTGAAAAATACTTAAAAAATGTACAGTGGAAGTTAAAGGGGACCAATGTTGGATTGGACCCTTTAAATGCTAATATACAGTACAAGACTTTTGCTCCGATTTTGCCCAGATTTTCAGTCTGGACTTGTTACAGAAAGCCTGCAGATTTGATCAGTTTGTGTGTTTCTATCTGAAACTTTTTTTAAAAGTCTGCAAGGGTATGATGTATATTTAAAAAAATCTGTTCAGATTTTAAAAGTCTTGTAGTGTATTCCAGCTATAAGAAATTGATAAAATATGTGTGCCTATTTTAAATTGTCAATATCTTAAATGCAGTTTAGAAAATTTGACTTTTTTTGCAATGCCAACGCCAGTAGAGAGATCAGAAGATGCCAGTCCTAACTGTAATGGCTGCAATATACTACAAGACTTTTAAAATCCGAACAGATTTTTTTAAATTAGACATCATGCATTTGCAGACTTTTTGAAAATTTGAGATAGAAACACACTTAACTGATCAAATCTGCAGACTGGCACAGACTTTCTGCAACTAGTCCAGACTGAAAATCTGGGCAAAAATCTGCATAAAAGTCTGGAAGTTTATTTCAGGCTTGAGTGTCATCATAAGCAGGTAACTTTATATGAAGATTTAAACACTTATAGGACAGTGGAAAATTTACATTTGTGTCTATGCAATGTTCTTTTTTGTTCTCATGGTTTGTCTTCTAATGTTAATCTAATCCAGCGAGTTGATCTGCGCCATGGCATGGTTTGTCATTTACCTATGCAGTAAACAAAAGCCAGAGGCTCAGGTAAAAATATATATTTTTGTATATTTTCCCAATCATTTTTCAATGTCACTGTCTGAAAAAATCTAGAAATATCACAGGGAAGGTGGGATGAAGCGATGATGGATGACTACGTCTGGAACTTGCTTCGTGAGGACGATATTAGTCATAAAAGACAAAATAATCAAAGCTAGATTCACTTCTGAAGTTTTGGACGACTCATTTTTAGTAACTGTTATGTTAAACTGTTGTTTTGAGCTCGGTGTTATGCCAGTACCTTTTAATTTCTGCGTACGTGTAAGAATTCCTAAATGTATACATGTTTGAAAATACACATTTACATGCATTTTTATCCAAAGTTACTTTTATTTAAGTATTTGTACTCCCTGGGATTGAACCTATGACGTTGGCGCTTCTAATGCCATGCTCTCACCACTGAGCCACGAAAAAAGCCCAATATATATATAGGCATGAAAAAAATGCATTAGTACCGACTATGGCAAAAAATATGTGATTTTTGCATCTTAAACTTTATAAAGAAATAATAAAAATGAAAGCGAACCACAACTTATATAATTGTGACATTGTGTACTTTAAAGGATTCTCTTATAACATGTTTTAGATTCTGCTAGGATTTGTTGATGTCATTTAACATTATTATCCTGTTTTAATATGACATAAAAGACTAATTTGTAATTGGACAGGAAGGTAAAAAAATGTAGTGATAAATGTACTTAGCACCTTAACCCAGTGTTGGTGTTGAAAATAGGACTTCTAAACTGGAGCCCGTCTTTGATAACCAGTAGTTTTTTTGCTTGTATGAGCCTTTATTTTCCCAGAAACAAAAGCATTGATTAAAAAAACAATATTATTATTAAAAGCTAATAATTATGGAAGATAGTAACATTTGGAAAAAAACAGGGACAGTTACCAAACATACTGTAATCAGTATACTGGTGTCTTTCAGTGGGGGTTGCTTTGCCCTCCCTTTTGAGTGACAGGGACAGCCAGTCTCTCCTTTTGGTCATCAACAGGTTAAAGTCTGCCATTAAAGTTTTGAGCATGCCATGTTAATTAATGCATACTAAATGTAACAAGTTACTTGTTTGAAAAATACATCTGCAAACTCAAAGCTCCAAAGTGAGGCTAAAGCATATCGTGCTAGTATTAACTTCATATGTTGTAGGATACCACTGAGAAACAGGTGTGAAGTTCCATAAAATGCATCACTTTCCCATGATGCTTTGTGCACTGTAGCCAATCGGGAGTGGCCTGGAAGTGATGATGCAGACTAGGCTTGAGGTATATAAACTAAAACAACTATGTTAGTAGTTCTGAGCAGTTGGAGCATTCCCAGCCTTGCCTCGGGTGTAGGGATTGCAAGGAAAAAGCAAAACTACACGGTTTAGACCCTGTGTAGTTTTGTTTTTTGGGTTATTACGGGGCCCAACCGTTCTCACTTTGGATTTTCAGGAATCATTTTGGATAAGAGGATTGTTGCTGAGGAGGTAATCACCTGGGCACAGTCCCATCAAGTATAGGCAGCCTTGTGGTTCAAGTAAGTGACATTTACTGCATTAAAAGACATATTTACATGAGCTGGTTGTGATGTGTGCTTGCACTCTTTTTTAAGATAAGTTAAAGTGCTAATAGCCACTAAGTGCTATTTTGTTGATATTGTGGAAGCATGATAAGAGTTTAGTCAATTTGTGTTGCTTTTCAGGAAGTTTATTCAACATTATAACTTGAAGGGTTATTAAATGGTGTAATGGTTTCAGAACAGCCAAGAATAGCCTGTGATAGCATTAGAGTGGTGCCTCAGCTGGGCCGTGATGTCTTTTTAAGGGAATCAGCAGCAGAGATATCAGTTGCACCTTCAGCTATGTGCCACATGGTGACTGTCAATCAAACAGGGGACAGATTATTTTTGGAGACTGCCTTTTCTGTCATATTGAATTTCAGCCTTCATACATGATAGCATTGGGTTTGAATGAGATATTTTCAATTCATTTGGTTGGTTGTTGACATATAGCAAAGCTTTTGATTGTGTAAATTGAGATTGTGCTATGAACCGTGTGGTTCACTCTCACCTGTTGGAGCCTGCCATATGGTTGATGATACAGATGGCCTAACCTTCTTTCTTTTTCTTTTTTCGTAAAAGCACATTTATTTTTTCCATTCTGTTTGTAATATACATCTAAATATATGTGAGACTGATATATTAAAGTTTTTATACTGTATGTGATCTCTGTGATAGGAAAATCTATTTTTGGATTTTTGTAGTGCTGGAACGACACATTGCTGATATACGTATTCCGACAGGTTTATGCTACTGTGAAATTTTGTATATAGAAATTGGGCTTTTGTGTTTGTGTAAACATGGATTATTGACTATTAATAAATACCTTCCTTTGTGTTTAAATCAATTGTAACCAACCTTTAAGTTTAGTAAGCGGTAGAAAATGTGTATTTATTTGAGTTTACTCAAAAAAGTTTTTATTTGATGGTATTGTAAATTACGTTTTACTGATTTATGTGATTTTTTATGATTTTATCTCTCACGTTACCTCGCTGATTCAAAATGCTGTAGATTATTTACATTTAATCCGAGAATTGTCCAGAATAATATTTAATGCAAAACTAACTGTTTCTACCTAAACAATTACAGAGCTTGTCATAACTTCACTGTAAAAAAATCTGTAAAATTCCATTAATGCTAAAATGCAATTTAAAGCAGTGCAAAATGTTAAATACATGTAAAACAACTGTAAAAATAATACGGAAGATTCCTTCATATTAATACAGTATATTTTGAATATTCTAAATATTGTGGTTGTTTGACCTTTTTTTAATGCGTGTTTTGCCATATTTTAAATCATAGTTTTTTGTCCCCTCTTAGTTGTTTATTTTAGGGCCCCCTGGTGGGCCTCAATGCCCTAGTTGCTAAACACTGATTTAGATCAGGTCTGCTCTGAAGGGTGTGAATGGTTGTCGTGTGGAATCACATGGCAGGATTACTCATCAAATGTTGATTTAAAATGAGAGGAAGCCTGTTTAAAGTCTTATATTGTGCACAGTGTGCTTTTAGCCAACAATCTGCGTTCATGTAAAATACATCTGGAAATCCTGCCGTAGATATTTTGTGCCCTATCACATATTGAAGCTGTTTAAATGGGTACTTGACTTGACACTCAACACCTTCGCCTTCAAAGCTGTCCTGCTATCACAAATGACAGGATGCTGATAGCCAGGTGTGAATGGGGGTCGAGTGGGATAGTGATTATTCAGTTTTTCTTTAATACCCACCTAGTTTGTCTTTTAACCACCTATAATGTTACAGAATTTCTCTGTTACTTACACTTTGTGACTGCAATGTAAAATTCACTACTTGGATTTTTTCCTTTGTAGGGCGCCTTCTATCATGTCAACACAAGCTCCAACATTTACACAGCCGCTTCAGAGCGTTGTGGCACTTGAGGGTAGTGCCGCAACGTTCGAGGCTCAAGTTAGTGGTAAGAAAAAGTTGAAGACTTTTTTCATTTTTATATTAAACGACACATCATTTGCCTACTGAATTATAATTAAGTGTTGACAAAGAATGCATGTGCATGGTTGGTTGCAGGTAATCCAGTTCCAGAGGTGAGCTGGTTTCGTGATGGCCAGGTTCTTACTGCTGCCGCTCTGCCCGGCGCTCAGATCTCGTTCAGCGATGGCCGCGCTGTTCTGATGATCCCCGCCGTGACAGCCGCACACAGCGGAAGATTTTCTGTCAGAGCCACCAATGGCGCTGGACAAGCCACTAGCACAGCTGAACTGCTGGTGACAGGTAACTATCACTACAGAAACCGTTCTTTTCTTTTCTTTTTAGAGCTATAATGTGAAACAAATTTATTTTTGTTCTTTTCTACTCAAAGCGGAAACCGCGCCACCAACCTTTATTCAGAGACTACAGAGTGCGACAGTGAGACAAGGAAGCCAAGTGAGACTGGATGTTCGAGTGACAGGAATCCCTACACCTGTGGTGAAGTTCTACAGAGAGGGAGCTGAGATTCAAAGCTCTGCTGACTTTCAGATTGTTCAAGAAGGAGACCTTTACAGTTTGCTGATCGCTGAAGCTTTCCCAGAAGATTCAGGAACATATTCTGTCAATGCATCTAACAGCAGCGGACGTGCTAGCTCGACTGCCGAGCTTCTGGTTCAAGGTGTGATATAGTATGGTGCTCTTCTGTCTTATTTCCCAAATAAAATTTTACTTTTTATATATATATTTTGGGTCTAATTTCAGGTGAGGAGCTTGCAGTGCCTGCTAAGAAGACGAAGACTATCGTGTCAAGCTCTCAGATTTCACAGACTAGAGTTGAAAAGGTAACCAACATCTTTAGAAATTTACACGAGGCAAATGGATGACTGTTAAATTAAATGAATGTCTCACATTTACTCTTAATCTGTCCTTTACAGACAATGGAGGCCTCTTTTGAGTCCAAAGCCATGATGGAGATGCAGATAGAAGATGGTGATTTGGCTCACAAAGCACCTCCTCGTGTGCCACCAAAGCCGACACCATCCACAGGGGCGCCAAAGGTCACAGCTACTCGCCATCAATCCCCTTCCCCTGTGAGACCTGTTAAAGCCCCCAGTCAGACAGCTCACAGGTAAAAATGTTAAACACCTGTTTTTATTATTGGGTAAATGCTTGTTGCACTAAATGCTACCTTCTTAATTTAATAGCATCACTAATGGAAGTTTAAATGCATGGATGAGGTTATAAATTATTGTGTCAGTTTATACAATATGTAATGATTAAACTTTTTAATTTCTTGTGCATATTCTACCTTTAGGCCTGTTTCCCCTTCAAGACTGTCGGTGTCCCCAATCAGACCAGTAAAGTCTCCAATCACCACCAACAGACAAGTATCACAGGGTGCTGATGTTCTTCCTCCGTGGAAGCAGGAGGGTTACGTGGGAGAGTCCAGTTATACCAGCATGACTACTGGCACCTCATATGTCCAGACCTCCTCCACATTTTCCCACAAGGAGCAGCAATGGGAAGGTTCTTTCACTTTGCAGCAACAAGCTGGTGGAGTCGACGTTAAAGAGGTAGGTTACAGTGACCTCTAGTGGGTAAAACTCGCATTTTGTAATAATAATGTAAAAAGAAAATGAGTTGTGTTTGTTAACATTTGATATGCATTAGCTTGAACTCTCAATTGGCAATGTAGTTTCCAGCATATTAATCTTTGTGTTAGGGAAGGCTGAATATATGATTAACTGTAGAATATTATTAATTCTTAGTTTGTTATCTAATTAATTAACTAATGTTAACAAATACAACCTTACGGTAAAATAATCATAGAATATGACTGTTTATTTATTATTTAATTTTATTAATAAATTGGCAAACTACAAAATCTGTAATTTAAAAAGAGTTCTTTAAAATGTTGGTCTCAACAGGGGGTTTGGATCTGTTTAAGACTAAAGAGCTCACAGTCATAAGCCACATTTTGACTGTATTCCCCTTATAAATTCAGAGCCAAATGAACACGTAATAATACATTTTTGCAAGAGCAGGTTGTTGGAAGGTTTTGTCCATTTATTTTAATATTGCTCATAAGTTTGAATATTCAAACATCATTAATCAAGTTGAACAATGAACAATATTTTTCTAAATGATTTTGTTCACATGACAAATATCTTGCAAGAGTTTTCATTTAACACAAGCAGGAAATGCAAGATTTACTTTCAGGAATGATGATTAAACTCTAACCCTAACAATTGCCTCTAAGATTTTAAAAGAGACTTATAAATTATTTGTAAATGAATCATTATAGACAGATTGTATGCAATCTTTTACAGATGCTCTAAATAACTTGAGAAAAAACCTAAGAGGTGTAGATGAAAGGGAGACCACACACACACCCATCACAGCATTAACAGAAGCACTTTACAGCATTTTGTTTTCACACCCTTCTGGCTGTTTTCACACCTTTAATGGTCATTTCAAATGACATACTCCCATTTTGCATGCTCACTTTGGAAGTTTCACCAACCTGATATTTTATGGATTATCTGATATAATGGCGATGCACGTTGACTCAAATGACAATACTCAAATTTGCAAATGTTCTAATCTGAAAACAACACTGAGTGCTATTGGGTTATTTGACTACTGTTATCTTTTTTTTATCTCGATCATGTTTTTTTCTCTTTAGATAGCCTTTGTACTTGTCATTGATCAGGTTTGTTTTGCATGCAGTAGAACATCAACATTTAAGATGTAATTTTCCTCACCCTACTGCCACATTTACTGTCGCAAAAATACTTTACCTAAATTAGATCATAGTACAGAGCTAAACATGAAAAGTGACAGGCATACAGTGAAACCCCTAACAACAAGTACAGTTGCACATTTTTAATTCTCTTTTACCTCTAACTATGAACACAAACACATTTGCAATTTTAATTGGTGAATTAAGCTTGGTGAATGTATTCATGTGGATTGTTGACCAAATATCGAGGGTGATTTAGCTGGCGTATTTAAACTGACTGTGATGGATATGCACAGATGCTGGGCTCTATAGATAGCAGGGGTCATGTGATGGTCTTATTATAGAATGATACAACAGGGATGCCAAGAATTGGTATACGGTTGGCCTATCAAAACTGTTTTATTGGGTGTACCATCTAAATATTTATCGACTTCATTGAGCCTCCTATGAATCAATTTATATGTTATGTAATTAAGTAAACAGAAAGCATTGCCATCTACTTCAGATCATCAAAAGATAATCTACCATCTTAACCATCTTCTTGTCTTGTCACTGTTATCATATTCAAAATTAATCCACTCTATCTCAACCCCACAACCTGATTTTATAATTTGATAATCATCCTTTCCAGATTGTTGAGACTGCAGCAATCCCATCCTACACAAAGGAGCAAGTGATGCCACCAACTATAGTGGCTGTGAGTATTTATAGCTTCACATCGCTGTTGCCCTTCCAAAAACAGTGAACTTGGACATCTGATGTTTCAGAAAGACAGCGACAATATCTTGCCTTCGTTGTCAATATAAATGTGAAATTTATATGTGTACAAATATTTCGAAGACAAAAGATGATATATTTTAAAATCCTGTTGTGATTTTGTCCAGGGATTGAAGAATGTGACGGTCACTGAGGGAGAGTGTGTGACTTTGGAGTGCCAGATTTCAGGTCACCCCACACCAGCCATTATGTGGTTCAGAGAGGATTACAGGATCGAGAACTCCATTGATTTTCAGATCACCTATGAAAACAGTTTTTCCCATTTGGTGATCCGCGAGGCATTTGCTGAAGATAGTGGTCGCTTCACTTGCACTGCGACCAGTGAGGCTGGAACCATCAGCACCTCCTGCTACCTGCTGGTCAAAGGTAATAGATTATTATTAAACAAATTGTCTGAAATGGTGTGATCGGTGACATCATAAACTTATTTGAACTGCGTTTCATCTTTAGTTTCAGAAGACATTGACAGCCGAGAGGATTTTACTACTGTCTCTGAACATGTTATAATGGCAGCTCAGGAAAGACAGTAAGTTGAAGATAGTTGTGAATTTGTGTTACTGCAAAAACTTTTAATTTGCATTATATTTGCAGTTAGTTTGTAGCGGAAACAAATCGCCAGAGAGTTGGCACAGTTGTCACATAATGGAAACCTAATTTTGTATTATAATAAACAAAATGTTTTTCGTTATAAATAAACAATAAAAGATAATACTGTTTAAATTTGTAATTTATGACTACAATAATACTGTTGTAGTCATAAAAATGCATCTTTCTTTAGAGAAAATTATGATTATGGTTTTAGAAACGGTAATATCATGGGTGTGACTTCCACTAATTGTATGTTTTCTATGTATAGTATAAATTGCTAAGTTTATATAGAAGCATATACCAACAGTATAATTGTAAAACATTTATTCAATGAATTAAAGCTAGTTTTCTTTTTGCTATTATACAATTTATGTGTATTTTAGCAATAACTTGGTAAATATTTCATTCATAATAATTAATGTAAAGGTGTTTAATAAACAGGTTTGAAGCCAGAGAGGAGACCATGTCTGAAATTAGTGCCGTCTCCGAGTCTGTGGAGGCTGGAGGAGGCGTTGCCCCATTCTTTGTGAAGAAACCCACAGTGCAAAAGCTTGTGGAGGGAGACAGTGTAGTCTTTGAGTGCCAGATCGGAGGCAGCCCCAAACCTCATATTTACTGGAAGAAGAGTGGGATTCCACTCACCACTGGATATAGGTATGTTTAATGCTCAAGCTTTTGTATTTGAATGCTTACTGACACAGCTTCATCATATTTTAATTTGTTCCTCCAGGTACAGGGTGGCCTACAATAAAGACACCGGGGCCTGCAAGCTGGAGATCTCTATGACGTTCCCCGATGATGCTGGAGAGTACACCATATTTGTCAGGAACCCAATTGGAGAGATGTCTGCCTCAGCCTTTCTGCTGGAAGAGGGTTGGTTTAAGATCGATTTTTATAATAAGTGGCAATACTATACTTGGATCATGTAAATCACATGTGATTCTGTTTGCAGAGGCATATGAGGCCTATTTGAAAAAACAGGACGAGACTTATAGGACAGAAGTAATCACAACTGTAGAGGAGCCAAAAGTGGCAGATGTAACTTCTGTTGTTGAGAGTGTAACTGAGAAAGAGATGATCATGCAGAGGAGGATGGCTCAACAGTCCCAGATGATGCAGTCCTTCATTTCAGAGCAGGTATGATAGATCCTAGGTGATGGGATGGGAAAATGTAAATTTTTACACAATTGTATCCATAAAAAGTCCTATGCCAAGAATAAATAAATTATTAAATTAATACATCATTCAGTGCGTATTTATTTATATTGTTAAAAAGGACCTAACATCTCTCCTGTTTTTCACAGGAGTTCCAAATATCTAACTTTGAGCAGAGATGTATTCAAGAAATCGAGTTCCGTCTACTCAAGATTACCTACCAGGAGTTGGTGACTGAGGATGGAGAGCAGATGGATATGAGCATTTCTGAGCATGATGCTGTTTCACCAGTATTTAATACCCCAGTTAAAAGTTACAGACTCAGGGAGGGCATGAGTGCAACTTTCCATTGCAGGATGACAGGAACCCCACTCCCTAAGGTATGATGTCATTTAAAATGTGTTATATAGACATCAAGATCAACAACACTCATCATGTTTATCCTCCATGCTTCTATATGCTAAGAGTGTAATCTGTTTGATATGTAGATTACCTGGTACAAAGATGGCAAACACATTACACACGGAGGCCGCTATCAGATGGAGGTTCTGCAGGATGGTAGAGCCAGTCTGCGCCTTCCTGTGGTGCTGCCAGAAGATGAGGGTGTCTACACTGCTTTGGTCAGTAACATAAAGGGTAATGCTGTCAGCTCTGGAAAACTCTCTGTCGAGCCAACCGGACCAGCACAGACACTTTATCCTCAACCAGGAGCAGTTCAAAGAATCCGGTAGGTTCCTGCTGATCTGAAAATTCAGGAAATGCCATTGGTTTGAACTTTAACCTCTGCAAATAGCATCTAAATCTATTCCAAACAATACAATGTTTCAGGTCCACATCACCACGTTCTACAAGTCGTTCACCTGGGCGCTCACCTGCTCGCAGACTTGATGACACAGATGAGGCCCAGCTGGAAAGACTGTACAAGCCTGTGTTTGTACAGAAGCCATCATCCTTCAAGTGCTCTGAGGGACAGACTGCACGATTTGATCTAAAAGTTGTAGGAAGACCCATGCCCGACACCTACTGGTTCCACAACGGTAAGTGATTTGGGTTGCAGAAGCTAGGTGGATATGGCATTTCCAATGCAATATTGCGTTATAATGGTGACTGTACATTTGTGTGTTTACATTTTTATTTCAGGACAACAAGTGGTTAACGACTACACCCACAAGATTGTGATAAAGGAGGATGGAACTCAGTCGATGATTGTGGTTCCTGCCATGCCTCACGACTCTGGAGAGTGGACTGTTGTTGCTCAGAACAGAGCTGGAAAAACTTCTGTATCCGTCACTCTTACAGTTGAAGGTATAATGTGCTTTTATGTTTCTAAAATGGACTTTGACATTTTAAGCAAACTTTATTAAATAACATTTGTACATGGTTGTTGATTGCAGCAAAGGAAAACCTGGTGAGACCCCAGTTTATTGAGAAGCTAAGAAACATTAGCGTTAAAGAGGGTACTTTGGTTGAGCTGGCTGTTAAAGCCATTGGCAATCCTATTCCTGATATTGTCTGGCTGAAGAACAGTGACATCATCTCCCCGCATAAACACCCAAACATCAAGTAAGTTCTGATAAGAATTTGATTTGCTTTTCAGATTTGATTTGCTTTTCCATTTTCAACTAATTGCAATGACATTTTTCTATTAGGATTGAGGGTGGTAGAGGGGAGGCTTGTTTTAAGATTCCCTCAAGCTCAGGACCTGACAGCGCCTGGTACACAGCTACTGCCATTAACAAAGCTGGCAGAGATACCACTCGCTGCAGAGTCAATGTGGAGGTGGACGCCGTCCAACCTCAGCCTGAGAAAAAGCTGGTCATTCCCAAGGGAACATACAAGGCCAAAGAAATTGCTGCACCGGTGTTGGAGCCACTGCATCTTCGCTACGGTCAGGAACAATGGGAAGAGGGTGATCTCTATGACAAAGAGAAGCAACAGAAGCCACACTTCAAAAAGAAGCTGACCTCAGTTAGACTGAAGCGATTTGGACCTGCGCACTTTGAGTGTAGATTGACCCCTATTGGTGACCCAACCATGATTGTTGAGTGGCTGCATGACAGCAAGCCACTTGCAGCTGCTAACAGACTCCGTATGGTCAATGAGTTTGGTTATTGTAGTCTTGACTATGAAGCTGCTTATTCCAGGGACAGTGGTATCATCACTTGCAGATCCACAAACAAGTTTGGTGTTGACCAGACCTCTGCAACGCTGATTGTGAAGGATGAGAAGAGTCTGGTGGAGGAGAGCCAGTTGCCAGAAGGAAGGAGAGGACAAAGAATCGATGAAATCGAACGCTTTGCTCATGAGGGTGGCCCCTCAGGAGTCACTGGAGATGATGTTTATGAGAAGACTAAGCCAGAGATTGTCCTGCTTCCAGAGCCAATAAGAGTTATGGAGGGAGACTCAGCCAAATTCCGCACTAGGGTGACAGGCTACCCGTCCCCGAAAGTCAACTGGTACCTCAATGGACTGCTCATCCGCAAGAGCAAAAGATTCAGACTGCAATACGATGGTATCCACTATTTGGAAATCGTAGACACCAAGTCCTATGATTCAGGAGATGTTAAAGTTGTGGCTGAAAACCCTGAAGGTGCTGTTGAATATGTTGTTAAATTTGAGATTCAGCAGAGGGAGGACTTCAGGTCAATCTTGCGCCGTGTTCCTGAGATCAAAACTCCTGCACCTGCACCGACACAAGAGCATGGCAGAGTCTCCTTTGAGGTTGTCAAGGCTGAAAAGTCATCCGAGCCCTCCAAAGATCCCAAGGAAGTGGTTAAGCTGAGGAAAACAGAAAGAGTGTTCCATGAGAAACTAACAGAAGAAACAGAGGAACTAAGAAGCAAGTTTAAACGTAGGACCCAGGAAGGCTACTATGAAGCAATAACTGCAGTTGAGCTCAAGTCTCGCAGGAAGGATGAGTCTTATGAGGGTATGCTGAGGAAGAGAAAAGAAGAACTTCTTCATCGTAACAAAGAACTGGGGCCTGATGCTGAAATGACTAAAGAGGAGGAACAGAAACTCACCATCCCCAAATTCAAACCAGAGAGAATTGTGCTTTCTCCAAGCATGGAGGCCCCAAAAATCCTTGAAAGGATCCAGAGCCAGACAGTTTGCCTGGGAGATGAAGTACACTTCCGTTGTAGAATCACTGGTAAACCAGATCCAGAGTGTCAGTGGTTCAAGAATGGCATCATACTGGAGAAAACAGACCGGATTTACTGGTTCTGGCCAGAGGAGCAAATTTGTGAATTAGTGATCTTGAATGTTTCAGCTGAGGACTCTGCAAGTGTAATGGTCAAAGCCATGAATGTTGCTGGCGAGACCTCAAGCCATGCCTTCTTGCTGGTTCAAGGTAAAACCTTTTTTGTCATATTTGTTTCATATTCTGTAAATTGTATAAATGACCCTCAATAATTCACATCTTTCATTTTCTTTTAGCCAAGCAAGTAGTGTCATTCACACAAGAACTAGAAGATCAAAACGCCAAAGAGAAGGACACCATGGTGACCTTTGAATGTGAGACAAATGAGCCATTCGTCAAGGTCAAATGGCTTAAAAACAACGCAGAAATTTTCTCTGGTGACAAATACAGAATGCACTCTGACAGAAAGGTGCATTTCCTATCTGTGCTTGTGATTGAAATGAAGGATGAAGCAGAGTACAGTTGTGTGGTTATTGACGATGACCAAATAAGAACTACCGCCACAATTTACGTTGAAGGTTTGTTTTTATTTCCTGTCCATGAGTTAAAATCTTCACTTTTAGAGTGTTTTGAACATTGATTATATCTACAATGTGATCTGTCATGCAGGTGCACCACTTGAAATTTTAAAGAACCTTGAGAATACAGAAGTCCCTGAGACATACTCTGGAGAGTTTGAATGCGTTTTGTCCCGTGAGGATGCTGAAGGCACCTGGTATTTTGAGAACAAAGAAATTACTCCTAGTCTCAAATACGTTGTATCTGCACGTCGCGGTCGCCACAGTCTTTCTGTCAAAGATGTTAAGAAGGAGGACCAGGGAAAATTCACATTCAAAGTGGGAGATTTTAAGACAAGTGCCTCCCTTAAGATGAAATGTGAGTAGACATTCTGTTTCACACTGTGACTCGCTTATTATACTTAAAAGTTGTTTTTAATAGTTGTTTGTTATAATGCAAAGGTCGTTACACATTTTTTTTGTGTTAGTGCGCCCTGTTACTTTGATGCAAGGTCTTTCTGACCTGACGATCTGTGAGGGTGATATTGCCCAACTTGAGGTGAGATTCTCTCAGGAAAATGTGGAAGGCTCATGGATGAAAAACAGTCAGGACATCTCTGCTTCCAGTAAGATTCACATGGTCATCGACAAAGTCACCCATAAGCTTCTCATTGAAGATGCCAGCAAGGATGATGCTGGGATCTACTCCTTTGTCGTTCCTGCTCAGAACATTTCTACATCTGGAAAATTGACCGTTCAGAGTGAGCCATCTCATGTTCCCATGTTTAATAAATTCTCATGCATTTGTTAAATTTTTATGGACTGTCTTATTTAATAATTTTTTGTCTTGCACAGCCATCAGCTTTTTGGCACCACTTAAGGATGTGTCGACAGTGGAAGGAACTAAAGCCGTCCTTGAGGCTAAAATCTCTGCCCCAGATATAAGTTCAATAAAATGGTACCACAATGACAAGCTTTTGACAGCAAGTGATAGAGTCCAGATGGTTGTCAAAGGATCTAAACAGAGACTTGCCATAAGCAGGACCTTTGCTTCAGATGAAGGACAATATAAACTGATCGTTGGCAAAGTGGACTCAACCTGTACACTTTCTGTCCAGAGTGCGTATCAATTATGATTGTTTAATGCTATATTCTTAATGCTTGTGTATTTGAACTGTGTAATTTTATTATTTATTGTTTTAAAAGGAGTTGCTAACGATGCTATTGTTATGTGTTGTTTTAATAGAAATCAGTATTGTTAAGCACATGGAGGACTGTGTTTGCACTGAGACTCAGAATGTCACCTTCGAGGCAGAGGTATCCCACCCTGGCATTGATGCTCTTTGGACTTTCAAGAATCAACCTTTAAAAACAGGTGCAAAGTACAAGATCGAGGCCAAAGGTACACACCATTGCCTCACTGTTTTGAACGCCATGAAGGACGAGGAGGGAGAGTACGTCTTTATGGCTGGTGAGAAGGAATCCAGAGCAAAGCTTATCGTATCAGGTACGTAGATGTTCAGGTTGCATTTTAATAACAATATGAAGTCCTGCACAACAGGTGAATTTTGTCAAAGTAATAATGTTTCTCTTCTCCACTAGGTGGTGCTATAAACAGGCCACTTCGTGATGTAACTGTAGCAGAATCCCAGACTGCAGAGTTTGAGTGTGAAGTTGCTAATCCTAATACAGAAGGCAAATGGCTAAAAGATGGCCATCCTGTTGATTTCAGTGATAATGTCAGGATTGAAAGTGATGGTGCTGTCAGACGCCTTGTCATCATCATCACCAGACCACAAGATGTTGGAGAGTATACATACCAGGTGGCAAACTCCAAGACATCCGCTAACTTGAAAGTTGAAGGTAAACATAGCTTTATTTATTTTGAGTTATTTTCTACTGCTTCTGAAGTTATTGTAATTTCATTCTTATGTTATTTCAATTATAATTTTATTCAAGCTGTTAAAATCAAGAAGACAATGAAGAACCATACCGTTACTGAAACCCAGGAGGCAGTGTTCAGTCTTGAACTCACCCATTTAGACGTCAAAGGATCCCAGTGGATCAAGAATGGAATTGAAATAGTTCCCAGTGATAAATATGAGATAACAGTGGTAGGCATGGTACACACCCTGAAGATCAAGAACTGCAACACCCAAGATGAATCAGTCTATGGATTCAAACTTGGAAAGCTCTCCGCTAATGCCAGACTTAATGTTGAAAGTATGTTTAAATTCTCTGTCATTTGTGTTTACTTACGATGAAGTATATCTGCATGTATCCATGTATTTTGTGTGATGTTTCTCAATATTAATTTGTTTTTTATAGCTATCAAAATTGTGAAGAAAACTAAGGATGTGACTTCACTGTTGGGTGCCACCGCCTCTTTTGAGCTGAGCTTATCCCATGATGACATTCCGGTCCAGTGGATGTTCAATAATCAGCAGCTCAAGCCAAGTTCAAATATCAAAATACTGTCTGAGAGGAAGGCCCACAAACTTGTCGTTCAGAGTGTTGAAGACCATATGGCAGGAGAATTCGTCGCTATGGTTGGACATTTGCAATGCAGTGCGCATCTTTACGTTGAATGTAAGTATATGGACAAGTTTATTTTAATGTTATTTCTGTATAAAATTTGGTGTTCTGAATGTACTTTATTGTTGCATACATTCAGCTTTGAGGGTCACGAAACCACTGAAGAACATTGAGGTTCCAGAGACCCACGTGGCCACATTTGAGTGTGAGGTTTCACATTTTAATGTTCCATCAGTCTGGATGAAGAATGGGGAAGAGATTGAGATGAGCGAGAAGTTTGGAATTGTGGTGCAGGGCAAACTGCATCAGCTGAAGGTTATGAACAGCAATCAAATGGATGCTGCAGAATACACATTTGTGTGTGGAAATGACCTTGTCTCCGCTACCCTGAGTGTTAACTGTAAGTAATTGTCAATCTTTTCCCCAGTCTGAAATGTGCTCTGTTTTCACACATGTATTTTAAAATCTTACAGCAATTATCGTCACATCCGAGCTTCAGGATCTAAATGCCAAAGAAAAAGACACTGTTACGTTTGAGGTGAATGTCAACTATGAAAGCGTCACCTACAAATGGCTAAAAAATGGAGTTGAAATCCGTTCCAGCGATAGATGCCAAGCTCGCTGCAAACAACTCACCCACACTCTCACCATTCGCAATGTTCACTTTGGGGATGTTGGGGAGTACAAGTTTGTTGCAGGATCTGCCAAAACATCAGCAAACCTCTTTGTTGACGGTTAGTTTTGTTCACGGCTGCCTTTTTGGTACTAGCTTACAAGGTCATGACAATTCTGAACTGTATCTGTGCTCTTCAGCTCGTGTAATTGAATTCACCAAGCCCATTAAAGACATCAAGGTAACCGAGAAGAAGAAGGCTATCTTTGAATGCGAGCTCTCAGAGCCGAATGTCCAAGTGATGTGGATGAAGGATGGCCAGGAACTTGAAATGTCTGACAGGCATGTCTTTAGTCCTAATGTTATTTATAATTCAGATCATTTGAAAGCTCTTAATGGTATCCATAATAACTTTCCAAACATTTTAGGTTCAAGACCTCCACTGACAAAACCGTACAGAGACTGATGATTCAGACAATACGCATATCTGATGCCGGAGAGTATTCGGTGGTTGCCGGTGGAAGTGTTTCAAAGGCAATGCTCACAGTGGAGGGCAAGGACATTCAGATCTCTGAACCTGCTGAGAAGGACATCATTGTAATTATCTTTTGTCTTCATTTATTTATTTATTTCATGATGAAACCATTACACTAGCAACCACTTCTTTCCTCTTTTTTGCTGTCCTCTAGGTGGTTGAGAAACAGAGAACTACATTTGAGTTTGAAGTAAATGAGGATGAGATTGAAGGCCGCTGGATGAAAAATGGTGTTGAAATCCAGGCTTTTGAGGAGAGATTCAGCTATCTGACTGTTAGAAAAACACATCGCTTGACAATAACTGAAACCTACAGAAGCGATTCTGGGGAATATACATTTATTGCGGGAAAGAACAGGAGCTCTGTCAATCTACATGTCAAGAGTGAGTGAGCTTTTCTGAACAGTTCTTATAAATTATTTTCTTTCAATTTAAACACACAATTTAATAATCTTTTACAGATACAGTAAAAAAGTTTGGAAACGCTTGACTGAAATCTTTCTAATGATCTTGAAAAAAACTTAATCTCAACATGTATACTTAAATGTCTGAAATTTTGTTAGTAAACAAAAATATAATTATAACAGCAATTTCTTTTATTAGAATTTTTTTTATTAAAAACAATTTTTAAATGGTTGACCAAACAATGAAGAAAAGGAGCCATGCATGGATAAGGGAAACTCCTTCAATACTCAAAAGAAGCTGAATGATAGAACAATTTTGCAAATTCCAGTCAAAGGGTGTCAACTTTCAAAAAGCTTAGTTTTATTTATTTTTAAATGCTTTTAATCACAACATAATTTCTGCAGTTACAATTGTACTACTTTGTAACTTTGAGTTTACTATTATTCTATTTATAGCTTTAAATCATTTACTGTAATGACTCATTGATTGTGTTGGATTTATATATCTTCATTTAATCCAGTCCCTGAGCCTCCTCAGATCACCAGGCACATGCAGCCTCTCTCTGTTGAGGCCGGGAAACCTGCACGTTTCTCAGTGGAAGTGACAGGAATCCCTCAGCCTCAGGTATCCTGGTACAAGAACTCTCAGGCCCTGTCCTCTGGGTTCAAGTGCAAGTTCCTGAGGGAGGGTGATGTGCACATATTGTTGCTCATCGAGGTCTTCCCAGAAGACGCAGCGCAGTACAACTGTGAAGCTAAGAATGACTATGGAGTAGCCACAAGCTCTGCCACACTCAATGTGGAAGGTAAGCTTATTATTACACTTGAGAAAGTGCTGGCTTGACATTCTGTCGTATAATAATTTTTTTTAACATAACACATGTAATTTTTCAGTTTCTGAAGTGGTTTCTCCAGACACTGTAGGTTCAGTGTCTCCACCAGTAATCATTACATCACTTCAAGATACTTCTGTTGAAGAAGGAGACTCAGCCAAATTACACTGCTGCGTCTCAGGAGATGGTAAGGCTTGTTATTTGAACTTTTAGGGAAAATTAAATATTTAAGAATATTACTAGTAAGTGTCTGTAATTTATTTTAAGTTAACCAAGGTTTGTTTCGCTCTTGCAGATATGAAGATCAGCTGGTACTTCAGGGATAAGGAAATAGTGCAGTCAGACATCTTCAGAATATCTCAGTTTGACGATACCTGCCAGCTCGAGATCTCCAGAGCTTATACTACTGATGCAGGAGAATATACGTGTGTCGCACGCAATTCTGGAGGAATGGTTTCTTGCTCTGGAGTTTTGACGGTCAATGGTATGTGCTGTGAATGTTTTAGTCCCACTTTCTCTTAACATCATCTTCTGTTTTTCAAACAACCTGTTTAGCTTTTTGGCCTGTTATGTTGCCTAATCAATATTGTACGTGTCTAACTAGACACTAATATGCATGATGCATATCAGCAAAGCTTATCATATAGCTTAGTTTGACTCAAAATATGAACGGAACAAAAAACTATATTTTCTGTAGGGGTCATATTAGCATTGTCAACACTTTTGCACAACCATCCATCAACTGACCAAAAACAGAGACCATCCTTATTTGTTGTGCATGTCAAAAGCATTAAATGCTTTTGCATTTGCACCAAACCGCATAAACATTCAAGTGCAACTTACGAAAGAAAACTGCACCTTTTTCATTTAGAAGACTAACAACAGATGCTTGTATTTATTTATTTTAAGTAAAGTGTTTTTTCTCATAGAAAAGTCATATAAATAACAATAGAAATCAAAGCCACGTTTTGCCTGCCATCATCATTGTGAGACCTCACCATTGAAACTCTGCCATCTTTCACTCACCTGCCGCTACAATGATGATGATCTTTTAAGCTATTAATGGCAATATGAATTTTTTTAACGTCTGATGTTATTCTTTTTATCGCTCAGATCTCAGTGTGAGAACAGTAGGTAGGCAAAGTGTTTCGAGCTCCGGAATAACTCGTTCAGAGATGTTCACCTCCCAGTCCATGAGCAAGATTCATTCTTCCACTATGCAAACTTTCGAAAGTGTGTCTACGGTGATGATGTCCTCTGCATCTGTTAAAAGCATAGAGGTCCAACAAGTGACCTCTGTGGAAGAATATTCGACGAGCCCTGTGTTGACCCTCACAATGAGTGACATCAATGTAAATCTGGGCGACGTCGCTCAGTTCGACTGTTCCTTCAGCGGACAGCCGTTTACTGAAATTGTATGGATTCATAATGGAAGGACAATCACAGATACAGAAAGGGTGCAGTACTTTAACGAAGGAGGGGTCATATCTCTCGTCATACACAATGTCCAGCTTGGAGACCAGGGAAGTTACTGCTGTACTGTTAAAAATAGAAATGGCGAGAGTCAAACGTCCGCACTGCTCACAGTAGAAGGTGGTTATAGATTTTGTTTATATCTCTGTCTGATGCTCATTTCATTCCATCCGCTTCCTGCTGGTGTTTTTTTAATCTGAAATATGTTCCATGTGGTTATAACAAGCTTTAATTTTAATTAAATTTACAATGTAATATCCCATATAATAATATTTAATACTGTAAATAGTTTAATCCTTTACACGCCTGGCCTAACATCATCCTTCCATCCTACTAACACTTTTTTTCTCTTAAAATGCTAAAATATCATGCTGAATTACTGAATAATCCCTAATAAATTTCCCTAACTTTATTCTCACTCAGCTAAAGAAGCAAATCCCAACGAAACCCCCGTACCCTCCGATTCTATCAGTAAATCTTCTAAAACTGAAAATGAACCGAGTAAAAAGGCCTCTGAGCAGGAAAAGCAGGAGTCTTTACAGAATGTTGGAGACCTGGCATCAAAGTGGCAGATAAACCGACATTACTATCCTGATGTTATACCTTTGTTGGACCATGACATGTACGATGCTATTGAGCCAGAGTTCCTTCTGAAACTGTCCCCAGAAATCCTTGCCAAACCAAAGGAGAATGTTTTTCCTTGTTATGTAATCAAAGGAAGCCCCTCTCCATTCATTGTATGGCTACACAAGCAGTTGATCAATGAGGAGCCAAGGTCATACTCCTTGAAACATGATGGGCCCTTGTGCTGCTTAAATGTAAAGAATGGTTCTGGGCAAAGGGGCACACATTCTTGCAAAGTTATCAGTGCTGCAGGAGACAAAACATGCAGCACTCAGACAGGTTGGCAACTGCATGCTTTGGTCTTTACCACCCTTAATTTTAGCCCTGGGCACACATTTAAATTCTTCATTTATACATGCACACTCTTATAAATAGAAAGAGAGGGGACAAAATATCTCCCTGGCATCTCTCTCTCCCAAAAATAAAGAACAAAAATGATGTCTATACAGTAAGAGGCTGACAGCGACTTCACTTGGACACCTATCATAGGTGTTTTCACAAGGGAGATGTGGTCCATTTTCATTGTTTGAAGGAGAAAATGGAGAACATAAAATAATAAGAAGCACAGTTAACAAAAAAACATTAACCAGAAACCACTTTGTTGTCACACTTCTAATACTTGTTGGTCTTTTTCCAGTGTCCAAAGTGGAAGAAGAGCCCAGTTATGAAGAAGAAGTTAAAGGTAAATTTACTCTTTTTCTTTAATGAAAAGGTGTAATGTTTTGTTCATTTAAAATTCTGTGTAACATTTCTTTATTTTTACTTATAAATGCTTTTTTATTATCTTATAGAATGTGTATACATTACTCATTATGAACACTGTATAGTCCTATAATAAAAAGGACTTTACTTTGAAATAACTGTATGGAACCATTTTTTGTTCAGCATTTTCTACCTCTACTATATCAACTGAGGAGGACTCTTACACAACAAGTCTTCTTTTAAAAGAACAAAGCAAAACATTTGAACTTCAGCCAGCACCTAAAGTATTATTAGAGGATAAGCAAGAAAAGCCAGTCTTTGTAACCAAATTCTCATCGGCAATCGCAACTGTTGGAAACAACGCAAAATTTACTGTGCAGGTGTCTGGATTTCCCAAACCAGATATTCAGTGGTACCACGATGGCCAGTTGATAAAATCCTCATCTGTTTATACATTTATCAATGAGAAAGAAAAACATACTCTTGTCATATCCAAGGTTACAAAGGAGTTGGAGGGAGAGTATTCTTGCACAGCCAGCAACCGATTTGGAAAGTCAACGTATTCTTCCTATCTTTATGTAAAAGTGCAAGACTCCAAAAAGCAAGAAGAGACTCTTGAGCAGCCTCCATATTTTGTCAAAGCAATTGAAGCTGTGCGGTGTAAAGTTGGGGGTCATGCTCTCTTTGAATACACAGTTGCAGGGACCTCACTTCCTGATGTTCAATGGTACAAAGGTGTCATTCATATGCAACCTAGTAAGTACTGTATCATTGTAAACAATACAGATGGCTCAGGCTATTTAAAGATAATGGGTACTCAACAAAGCGACAGTGGCCTTTATACTTGCAGGGCATCTAATCCCCTCGGAGAAACATCCTGTAGTGCTGAACTCATTGTATTGTTAGAGACAGTTTTACCATCACTTCCCCAAGAGCAAACAACCACACAGAAGCAGAGAAGTTACAAAGTTCTTACTACCCAACAAGCCACTGAATCTCGTTTGTTGAGCGTTAGCCTCCCCGAACAAGTCAGAGCTAGTCTTACAGAAGAACACCCGATGATTTACACCATTAGTACAGAGGATAGGCAAACTATTACAAGTGAACAGACAGATGTCTTGCATGCTTTAGATGTAACTGCAGCCACAGCACACGTGGATCAGATAACTCAGCAGGCTGTGGTGTTGCAATCTCACAACGTGCAGGAAGGAGTAACGGTTACCCCTGCCCAACCAAAGCCAGTGGTGGCAACTCCTCTAAAAGAGCTCCGCATGGCTGCAATGACCTCCACTGTTCAAGAAGGCCAAGGCTTTACCGAGCAGCACTGCGATGATATTTTTAGTCCAGAGGTGAAAGAGCTTGAGCCGAGCCTTCAGGGGTCTTTAAAACACATGTCTGCTGTTTCAGAGAGTCCTACACCATTTACCATAGTAAAAGCTGAGACTATTAAAATGCAAACAGAGGAGATGCATACAACATCAGAGCCAAAGATAGTTTTTAGCAGTGCACAAGTTGAAACTAAATTGCCAATTCTTAAAGAGGAATACAGACAAATTCAAAGTCCTGAGGAGGAAAGAAGCTACAGGGTTACTGAAGGGGTTAAGTTACTATATTCCACAATATCATCTGAGAATGTAACACTTGCAGAGGCTCATACTTCAGAGTTGTCATCTGTAGAGTCCACTGAATGTTTAGCAGAAAAGGAACAATTCAAACCAGTGCTTACGTCTGTAAGTGAGACCAAGCTCACTCTTTTAAAGGAGAACCCCTTTGAAATCCATAGACCAGTTGAGGAAAGTGCTCAGCTTTCTAAAGATTCACTAGTAAAGTCAGCTCTGATTTCTGAAGAAAAGATCGAGCTTCAAGCCGACCAAACAACTAGAATTCCAGTTACAGAGGATCCAATTTCACTCCATTCACAGAAAGAAGAAAATGAGGTGCTTCATTTACAACTGATCAGTGACCAACATACTCTTCAATTTGAGGGCAAATTTACCAGTGAGAAACCAGAAATCGAGAAAGCTGATGAAAATAAAATCCTGGTTGTCTTGCATGCAGTGTCTTCGGAGGAACAGAAAACTATTTCTTGTGAACAGTTGTCACAGTTTGCATCTACAGATAGTTCAGTGCTCGTAAAGCCTAAGATAGAGTGTCCAACTGGACTACATCTTTATTCTGTACAGTCAGAAGTTACTTTACATAAAGAATGCTTACTTTCAGTTGAAGAGCTAGAAAGACAGACAGCCACCCAAAGACAAGAAAAAGCCCTGAGGCATGTAGCTACTAAAGAAGAGAAATTGGAATTTACTGCAGATTATACCAAAGATCTAGACCTGACAGTAGAAGGGTTCAAGGTTAAGCACAAAACAGAACCTAGACCCTTGAACGTTCTTCAGGTTGTCTCGCAGCCTGTGCCTCTTTCAAAAGAAAGCCTGATAACCAGTGATGTCAAGCAGCAATGTGCACTTGTGCAGAAAGAGGAGTGCTGGGACAACATGCATGCAGCGTCTGTCTCTGAATGTCATTCTTTAGAGGAGGGTCTTGCACACAGTTTCAAAGGAGTTGAGAAGTTTACTTGTGGAACTGGTGTAGAGCCTAGAGTACCAGTTCAGTCTTTACACATAGAGGAGAAAGACATATCAACAGAAAGTTGTGTTGCCCTGGAGGCTGCCCAGCAAGACTTTGCCGTTCAGATTCAAGAAGGTCAGTCTGTAAGACAGTCCGTAATAATGGAGGAAAAACACACTCTGATGGGTGAAAAGTCTCAGAGTATTACCAGATCAAAGGCTACACAAATACACATTACAACTCACCCAACAGAACCTGTTTTAATAACTGAAGTGCAAGAAAGCAAGACTCTTCCAAAGGAACTCACCTTTGTTATTCCTGCACCGAAAGTATACAGTTTGGACATAAAACAACAGTTGAAAACCACACTTCTGTCCGCCGTGTCTTGTGATCAAACGTTAATTTTGGCAGATGTAGTTGGAAGTTTAGAAGCTGTAGTAGTGAGGGAGGTCAAAGTGTGTCAGGAACCAAAGTATGCAATGTTTACATATTTAGTTACGTCAACAGGTCCTCCCTTAGAAATCACAATTGCCTTTGAGGGTCAATACCCTCAGATGGCTGTTCTTAAAAATGAGCTTCTTGCTGCCTTCTACTCTATACTTCATCAAGAGCAACCTGTCTTGAGTTCTGAACAGCCAGGCCCCATGCCACTTGACCGACCTGACCAATTGCAGGTTAGCAGAGCTTCTTCAGCTCCATTGTTGTCTTCAGTTTCAACAGAAAATGTTGAAGCCTTTGAAACATCTAAACAGCAGTCTGCTGCTCTGCAAACAGAAGAAGTCTCTTTCCAAATAACATTGGCTGAAAAGCAAGCTGATATTCAGGAATCAAAGCATCTTGTGGCTCCGAAAGCTGCAGAATCCAAAATGGAGATCCAAAGTATTACGAAGACTGAAAGCAAAGAAATTCAGTACAAGTCAGTCAAATGTTATGATAGAGATGTTGAGGGTATTACAATTGGGGCTTCTATGGATATCCACATTCAAGCAGATAAAAGACAGGAGTTTATAACAGAGGATATTTTGGTAAAAGAAACATCAAAGCAACAGAAGACAAAAGAAGTCTTGTTTGAGATGCCATTAAAAGACGTTACTGTGGAGGAAAATAACAAAGTTGCGTTGTCTGTTAGAATAAAGCATGTTAAAAGGGTTAACTGGCTTCTTAATAGAATATTGATCAAATCTGGCAAGGAGTTCAAATGTTTGAAGGACAATGACACATACACACTAGTCATCTACAAAGTTACCAAGGAGAAACATGAAGGTGAATATACCTGCGAGGCTGTGAGTGAAGCTGGCAAGACGTCATCGTCATCAAGGCTCACTGTGGTCTCAAGAGGTTGGACCTTTGTGGATATTTTTTCATCTTAGATGAGATATCTCATTCTTAACAGTTGAACCATCACTTATTAACCAGCGGACACCTGCAACATTGTCATCACGTCACCATTTCACCATTATTTTATAAATGCATACATTACGTGTGCTAAACTCTACCACCTTCGTATAATATAATAGCACTTTTTCCATCTTCTAAGCTCTTCTAAGACCATGTCATGTGTGGTTCTTCATCACTCCTTTGCTAACAAAATGACATTATTTTTTTCCTAGTCACCCCAGGACCATTTCCTCTATCCATTTCTCATGCATTCACTTAGAACTCAAAGCAGACTTAATGTTTGTGTCAGTGTATTTATTTTTCATATTTCTTTGTATTATTTTAACCTTCAGTGCCTCCAGTTTTCAAGAGGAAGACAATTGACATGGATAGCAACATTGGCAGCCCAGTGAAGTTTGAGTGTGAGATTGAAGACGCACCCAATGTGACCTTCAAGTGGTTTAAGTCTGACTCAGAAATCAAACAGGGTGACAAATACAGGATCATCAGCAAGCTTAGCACCTCATCCTTGGAGCTTCTGAACCCAACAAAGGCAGACGCAGGAGAATACAGCTGCCGTGTCTCCAACAAGCACGGTAGCGAGAGCTGCACTGCTAACCTGAAAATCACAGGTGAGTCAACATTTGTTTTTATATGCTTTGCTTTCCGTAATCTAGAAGACTGACATGGCTTTTCTTTACAGTGAACACACCGCTAAAACCTGATAAATGTGTTTATTGTTGAAATCAAGCGTGCTCTCAAAAACCATGCAATATATGATGCATACAATAATTTTTAAATTAAGAAGATGATAAAAGGGGTTAAGGTCTTTAGATGGGTTGATGTGAAAAAATATCTTCTATATCATAAGATGTTAAGATACTTACTTAAGATTATTTTTTCTGAAAATTATAATTAACGTAAACAATGTCCTACAACTCTTTATATTTGCAATACATGTTATTGTAAATAAAATTTTCCCTTTCACCGTTTCACGGTGTGATGTAGACAAGCTCAGATTTATTGATCTTTACTTGAGTGCAAATCAATTCATATCTATGAGGCGTACTGGATAAAAATCACAAGGAAATAATGATTCATAACATTTTGGGTTTGCAAAGATTGCCAATAACAAAAAATAGTTCAAGTGGCTTTGCTCAAAATGTTGGTCCAGTAATTTGAGACGGACCAAGGTAAGTATTGTGTTGTGTCCCAAGCAATTCTTGTTCTGTGTTAGTTGGTTTGTAATGTGTTGTACAAATGTGTTTGTTGAAAAGGTACTGATTATAAAAATGCTGGTTATTCAGCATGTCTCTTGAGGTTTAATATGTCATATTTTAGTAATAAACTCAAAGAGTTATAAAGGAATCTTGTGAGAGCTAGCCACAGTATAAGGCGGTAGTTAAAAATGAAGCTTATTGTTAGGGTAGCAATTTTAGGTTGACAACAACATTCTTGACGGTTCTTATCAAGCAGACTTGAGGAATAGATTATCAACTCAATCAGAACCATTGATAGAAACAGCGGTTTATGGTTTTGATGAAATCCATTTAATTTTTATTCTCAGAATCCCCCTCCATCACAAAAGAATTACCAATGCTGGATGTAGTGGAGACCTGTGCTTTATTTGGAAGTGAGCTCATTGGTACTGCCGCATTTGAAATGAACGTGTTGAAGAGTAAGAGATTTGTCACTTCAGACAAAACGCATAGTATTTTTGAAGATTTAATTGAACATTTGGACAAGCGTCCCTTTGAAAGTTCAGATGTTGGGGAGTACCAATGTTGCTTGTCAAATGAAGTTGGGAAAATCGTCTCAAAATCAGTTGGTATGATAAGAGGTCAGTATGCTTGAGAAAGATGAGAAGAATCGTTTCTGCAGGTTCCAAGCTCTAACAGGTGTGCTACTAACATGCAGCGCAGGCTATAACGGCAAGCTAAAACTCTTAACAATGCTTCAGACAATTCAGCTGCTGCTCTTGCTGCCATGACATATTTTGATCAAGCTTAATTCTTAAAAGTTGACCTGCAATATCAACATAATGTGAATATGAAAACACCAGTGCAGCATAGAAAGGCAATTGATTATGATGAATATATACAGCTATTTACATTATTTTAATTGTTTCACATAACGTAGTGGAAACATCAAGATCTAAAAAGATAGAAAATCTATAAATCCTTAAGTTTTAGTGTTGTATTATCCAAATATTTTGCATTGAAACTGCATTGAGGTGTCAACATCTCTTTATTTTTATTTTTATTAATATTATCTCTTTGTCGTGGCTTTGACCATGGATTGATACAAAAAGATTCTTTGGTTCAGAAGCCTTCTTTACATTCTTTCAGCATTTAAGAATGATGTAGGTAAACTTGTGTGGAATTGAGGTGGTAGCCTTTATTTCTTCTACTTTTTCTGTGGATAAAAGTTCCTTGTTTTACTTGTTGCGGTTGTATTTGGTAATGAACAATGAATATTTTAAAATATAGCAACTTATATGGTGAGATATATTTGGTGGTAGAGTGTCTTCACATAACATGTGTTTGGTGCTCATTGTTTAGTTTAGTGTGTTCACCTGTTTTGGATTCTTGTTCTCATTGTTGTGGTTGTTTGTTTTTCCTTGTTATGGAATAATGAATATCTTGAACCTGACTGTGGTTGCGGGAAGATTTGCATAGAAATCATTAATTTGATCTTGGGAACCCATGTGGCATTGCTAGAACATTATGAAGAATCAACACTTTGGATCTTTTGAAGATATTCTTGTTTGAGTCAGACCCCCATGTCGTTGTAAGGAACCACCCCCATTTTATATGATGACCACAAGGTGAAGCGGAAGAGAAATCAAGTGTTTGGAAGAAACTGAAAAAATCTTGGAAGTAAAAAGTGCAGCAGAAAAAAGAAACACATCTTTCTCCTGTGGAAGGATATTTTGCAGACAATGCAGCTGTCTTACATTTACATTTACACAAGTCTTGGAGATTTTTTCGGATATCAATATTCTTAACTATTTTTAACATTCCTACAAGAAGATATTAGTCACTGTGTTAAAATGGATTTCAGTTGTCCTGATATTTATTATTATTTAAATAATTAAAGTTGTATCTTGACTGCTTACCAATGTTCTAATGCAACAGTCAGCTTCTTTTTAAATAAAAAAATTCCCATTTATAGCGATATAAACCATAGATATACTGTTCCTCACAGAACCAGAGCCTGTCCGCTTTGTGAAGAAACTGAGCGACATTTCCATCCCAATGAGCCAAATGCTGAGACTTGAATGTACATTCGCCGGATCCCAGAAAATCTTTGTCACTTGGTACAAAGATGGCAAACAGCTCTACGCATCCTATCGATACAACACCAAAGTGACAAAGAACTCTTGTGTCTTGGAATGTTTACATTCGTGTACGGCGGAAACCACCGGATCATACTCTTGTGAGGTCTCAAATGTATATGGAACAGACATTTGTCATGCTAATGTGACCGCAGTAACAGGTTCGTAAATTTGCATCATGCCCAGTTGATGCATGTCTCTAGGAAGGATGGAATTGTCTTGCGTCTGGTTTTAAATGAGGAGCATTGTTTGGAGTGGTCAAAGTGATATTTCAACAGTGCGTACCTGTATGTATATTAATGGGATAGATGATCACACCATAAATCTTTTCCTTGCACTTCTGCAATCCCAAAGTTGTTTGACTTTCCTCTGCGGAAAAGAAGATATTTTGAAGAAGTCTGGGACATTGTCTTCAACTGTATGGAACAATGCAAATCAAACTTTTTATGCTCCAAAAAAAGACATGAAGACATAAATTCATAACTTTTTCTGCAACTATTCAATCGCTTTTCTTTATGAATAGAGTAAAATGCAAGATGTTTTTCACAACAATTTTGTGTGATAATTTTTTTAATAATATGTCATTGCAAACCTCTGTATGCTTTAAGTCAGTGGTTCTCAAACTGTACAGATCAAGTATCACCTTTAATAAAATTAGTTGTGTGAAGTTCCACCTAATGACCGCCATAGAAAATCACACGAATAAACACTAATAGTAGAGCTGTGAATTTTTTTCTTTACACCTCGTCCTCCAATTCTAATGTATTATTAATTATACAAACGCTTTTTTATTTTCAAGCTGTTTTTAAACTGAATAACATTTTTCAAGTTAGTTAGCAGTAACAGTGGACACAAAACACTTTTCTGTAGAGAACTGTAAACAGGGTTCTGTAAATTATTTTTATGGGGGATATATTAACTTTATGCAGACGTGGAGAAAGGCTGCAAACCTATATTAAAACAAACAATGTGGAAATAATATTTAACACAGAAGATAAATAAATATACGTAAACCTAAAGAGAACAGCTTTGTATAACAAACAGGGACTCACACTTTACTGCAGTGGCTCTTGTCAAAGTGGCGTGTCAAATCTAAATCATAACACGCTCTTCATTGCTTTAACCTCGAGTAGATGCAGACGCGTGTTAAATTTGCGCTTTACAGAATTGAAAATAGCTTTAAACAGCTTCATTTGCACGCAGCTTATTGGAAAAGAGAGTGTGAGTGACTCACAAGCGCTGTCTTCACCCTGCTCTGTGTTTCTGCTGCCTTTCATGAGTTGCATTGACCAATGATAAATAAACGATAATTCATAAAACAATATTAAAATTTCACATATACTAAGATGTAGTCTGTATTTATCGATCATGTTGTAAACATTTGACATTGTATTTAAAACACAAAATGTAAAGAGTTTTAAATTTTCTGTCGTGTCAAATACCACCATGGGTTTCTTCAAGAACCACTAGGGGTACGCCTACCACAGTTTAAGAACCACTGCTTTAAGTCATTACAATATCAAAGAATCAAAATACTGTTTTTCGGAGTGTCTACTTCACCACAGCAAAAAAGATTCAGGAAAATACTTCAGGAAAGCTTCAAAGAATTATTAAATAGTACCGGACTCTTGTCTGCCTGTCTTTCAGACTTGCTTACCCATGGATTGAGTACCCATGCAAAATAGATAATTGATATTGCAGCGTTGAAGAGCATGTCATCTGTGATGCCGTCATTTTTTTGTTAGCAATCAATATGGGTGTGATGATGATATTTTGCACGTCCAATGTACTGGCTCTTGTTTTAATTCAAATCGGAATTGATGTGTGGTAAGCTTTAGGGGCTACACGGAGGAATGGCATGTGACTTTTTGCTTGTTTTGGGGCGAAAATGGTTTGACTCAAGTCAACTTTGAGTAGTAGAATCATTTTAAAGCCGCATTCCGCATGGGTGATGTTTTGGCTTTATACGTGCAGTTCTTGTTGTCGTACAGAAAGTAATTTGAATGGATCTGATGCTGTTCAGTTTGTGAAGAAGTTGACTTACATGGCTGTCCCAATTAATTTAGTTGATTTCTTCTTCTCAGAACCAGCCAGGTTTGAACAGAAGCTTAAAGATATAGAAATTGCCATGGACGAAAAGCTGAAGCTTGAGTGCACATTTACCGGAGCTCCAAAACTCTTTTTCACCTGGTACAAGGATGGCAAACAAGTCTATGCCTCTTATAGATACAACACCAAAGTTGCTGGAAACACTTGTACTTTGGAATGTCTACATGATTGCAACCAAGACACTCCTGGAAAATACTCTTGTGAGGTGTCCAACTCCTATGGAACTGATATCTGTCATGCCCAAGTAACCACAGTCTCCGGTTAGTATGAATTAAAGCATCTTAGCATTAGATGGAAGTCGATTTGAACGTGGAGTTGATTTAAGAGACCTACATAAGTTATTTGACTGGTTAGATGTTGTTGTACAGTTCAGCTACAGTGAGCATGTTTGAGTATTTCAATGAAAATCACTAGCATACAAAATAGCAAAGGATAGCCAGATGGTTTGACTTTAGATGTCTTTTAGAAACAGAATTTTTCCTCTTGAGTATATTATGAGCTTCAAAACAGCCCTGGTGAAATACGCATTACCAATCCAAAACATTTTGGATTAAAGCTAAAATGCTTAATGAATTGTACAGCTTACACAGTAGAAGATTAAACAAACCTTAAGTTGTCTAATAAGCACATTTTAATACTCTATAAAATCCTTTAGTGTGCTTCTCTGCTATCAACCTAAGAGGGCTTCTATCTTTTATTTATATAATTTGACTTCAGATGTTAGATCAGAGTAGGAGCACCGGAATATTGTGTCGTCAAAGAATCGGCAAAATCGTAAATGAAATAATCAAAATATCAAATGTGAATGAAATTGCACGCCTGGCTGTTCTGAACACAGTTGAGGCAGACGCTAGTCTTGCCATGCTAATAGAGAAACTGGTTGTTAAACAAATGTTCATTCCAACTGTTACATTGTTGCATGCATTTTGTATCTTGCATGTAACGTGAATGATTGTCGTGTGTGTAATGTGTTTCCTTTTCAGAACGTAAAATTCCACCAACCTTCACTAAGAAACCCTCAGATCAAGTTGAGGAAAGCGGCGGAAAATCAGTGAAGCTTGAGGGTCGAGTGTCTGGGTCACAGCCTCTGTCCGTAAGCTGGTACAAAGATAACGGAGAGATCTTCACCTCGGACATCTATGACATTTTCTTCAAAAGCAACGTGGCTGTGATGTGCATCAAAAATGCCAAAGCCATAGAAAGTGGTATTTACATGTGCACCGCTTCTAATGAAGCTGGCTCCGCCTCCTTCCAGGTGGAGGTTAAAATCACAGGTAGAAAGTTTTGTCTTTTGCATGATTTTACTTACAATTACATTATATTTGGTCATTAAGCAGACGCTTTTATCCAAAGCACCATACAGAGAGTTCAGAGAGCAATAAAGCGATATGTCATACAGAGGCAATGGTCGAATAGGTGCTTATAGCAAGTTACTAGTTTAAACGTAGTCTATCTTTCTATTTTTCTATTCTTGACGTGTTTCCATTTTGTATTATCTTGCTGGTAGTTTTCTTTCTGAGGAATTTTGTATTGAATACTGTAAACATATTTCATTAAAAGACTGTTTCCGTTTTTTAACATCTAGAACAAAAAGTGCCACCATCTTTTGACTTTCCCCTCAAACCTGTGACAATCAATGAGGAGGAAAGGCTAAACCTTAGCTGCCATGTCTGTGGCTCCTCTCCTCTGAATATTCAGTGGATGAAGGACAGAAGGGAAGTCCTATCCTCTGCTAACACCAAGATCACATTTTTGGATGGCACAGCCAACCTGGAGATAAACAAGGCCTCTAAAACAGATGCAGGAGACTATCTGTGCAAGGCAACAAATGATGCCGGAAGTGAATTCACCAAAGCTAAAGTCACAATCAAAGGTAACGACACATTCTTTATTCATTGTGCTGTAATATTTTATGTGTGATTTTGATCACCTTTTTAACCCATTTGTTTGCTATTCATTCTTGAGTAACTATGGATCAGTGCTTTTTGGATAAAATATTTGATTCGATTTGATAAAAAAATTCAATTTGATTAATTTCCGCTGCCTGTGTCAATCAGAAAAATCTGGCGCTGCACCAGTGCCAGCAGCCCCCACAGGACCTCAGACAGTTAAAAAACTGGACAACTTGTTCTTTATTGAGGAGCCCAAGAGCTTTCATATCATTGAGAGTAAGTTACCACTTTCCATTAAACAGTGTATGCAGTACATGCCATTTTGAGCATGTTAGATTTCATGACATCACATCATATTCTGGATTACAGAGGGCACAGCTACTTTCATTGCTAAAGTTGGTGGGGATCCCATTCCCAACGTGAAATGGATGAAGGGCAAATGGAGGCAGATGACTCACGGTGGTCGCATCAACATTCAGCAAAAGGGCCAAGAGGCCAAGCTGGAGATCAAAGAGGTGACCAAATCTGACTCCGGTCAGTACAGATGTGTTGCTTCAAACAAACATGGAGAAATTGAGTGCAGCACCGACTTGAATGTTGATGAGAAGAAAGAGTCTGGACCAGAGGTGGTCAAACTGAAGAAGTGAGTGTGGTATTTGGATGTATCTTATTTAGGGCTTTATTCTTGGAATGATTATAACATTGAACTCTCTTTTTCTGTGCTCAGGACTCCTTCAAAGCAGAAAAGTCCAAAAGAGGACAAAGACATTGACATTGTTGAGTTGCTTAGAAATGTAGACCCTAAAGAGTATGAGAAATACGCACGCATGTATGGAATCACAGATTACAGAGGTATCCTTCAAGCCATTGAGATACTGAAGAAGGAAAAAGAACAAGAAAGTGGAAGAATGGTAGATATTTTTCAAATCTTTATCTAAATAGGTTAAAACCTATGGGATACAAATACCCAACAAGTAGCTTTAATCAATGCCCATGTTTTTTTTTCAATCAGGGAAGTGAACTTGGGCGAGAATATGATGAAGATTTGGCAAAGCTTGTGTCTGATTTGCAGAGCAGAATGGAAAACATTGAAGTATGTTCCTTTCTTGAGCAGTAGTAGTTTTTCAGTGTAATATTAATATCACATTTGCACCAGCAACATAGTGATAAATTCAATGTTTCATTCAATTTTTGCAGCCTGTGACTCTAGTTAAAGACATCGAGGACCAGACAACGCAAGTTAACAAAGATGCAGTGCTTGAGTGTGAGATTAAAATCAACTATCCAGAGATTGCACTGTCTTGGTATAAAGATACAAAGAAGCTAGAAACTAGTGATAAATACAACGTTCAAATTGTGGGTGATCGTCACATCTTGAAGATCAAAAACTGTCAGAGCAGTGACCAGGGAAATTATCGGGTCGTTTGCGGGCCACATATATCCAGTGCAAGATTGACAGTAATGGGTAAGTCAACTTTATATATTTTTTAAATCAACAGTCTTTACTAAATGTGGAACTGTTCCTTTGCATTAATCTACTAGCTGATTTATATTGTACAGCACTTTTTTAAACTGCTATACAGGTTGCCCGCTCATAACCAAGTTTACCTCGCTTTGTCAAAAAAAATATTTATATGCTCTCCTACTTTCTGCCGAATGAATTAATTAAGCATTACTAACCTCTTTGATACTTTGACTGTTGCTCTTTTTATTCTTTAAACTTGTTTAGTCCAGTGTGTGTCAAAATGTCTGTATTCCTTTTTTTGCCTCTTTTTCCTTTTGAAATCCATGAAATGAATTTTAAGACAATTAATGATTCCAATCCTTTTATATTATTTGTAGCTGATCAAATTCAGTTCACCAAGCGCATTCAGAATATTGTGGTGAATGAACGGCAGTCGGCCACTTTTGAGTGCGAGTTGGCTTTTGACAATGCGGTCGTCACCTGGTATAAAGACGCATGGGAACTTAAAGAGAGCCCAAAATATACCTTCAGATGTGAAGGACGAAGACACTTTATGATCATCCGTAATGTAACATCTGAGGATGAAGGTGTGTATTTTAATGTAGTCACAGAATCTCAGTATAGAGTGAAAGAAGTTAAAAGTCCATTAAATTAACTTGACTGAAAATCTTTTAGGCGTGTACTCTGTGATTGCACGACTGGAGCCTGTCGGTGAAACTAAAAGCACAGCGGAGCTTTATCTGTCAGGCAAAGGTACAAACTTTATTGTAAAGGATCATCGCGCAGGTGTTAGTTAAGTAGAGCTTAGTCGAGAGTAAATATCTTTTACCTTCTTTTCCAGAAATTGAATTAAGAACACGTTCCTTTGGTAAGTAGTTGTCACATGTGGGATTTGAGGATTAACTGTTTTATACCCCCATTCCAACTAATTTCATTTCAAACTTGTGCAAACTATAAACAGAACTAATAAGATGAAAATATATTCTTTATTTTAATCAATCAAAGTAAATTAAAATTAATCTTAACATGTCCAGATGTTCCAGATACATCAATACAAATGCCTGATGTGTCATCTGTGATCAGTTTTAAGGGTAAGACAAGCAAAGTTAAACAAACAAATGAATAGAGGAAAGAAATATGTAGTGTTATAATGTACCTTCATTTATAATAATCAAGTTTCCTTCTGTGTAAAGATGAAACCTCTGAATGTCATTATGAAGAAAAATCTCAAATGACAGGTATTATTTAAAATAAAAATTATTTCTCTCTCTCGCTCTCTCTCTCCTTTTCATTCTTTCATTCTTTCTTTCTTTCTTTCTTTCTTTCTTTCTTTCTTTCTTTCTTTCTTTCTTTCTTTCTTTCTTTCTTTCTTTCTTTCTTTCTTTCTTTCTTTCTTTCTTTCTTTCTCATTTCTGAAGTGTCTTCTGAAATGTATTCCGTGTAATTCGAACTTTTAAAACTATTTTATTGTTGTATGATAGAGTATCAGAGCTGGACAGTCCAAGAGGAGAGTGTTACTTATAAATTTTCTTCACTGCAAGGTACAGTGGGGTTAATAGTCTTGGTGTCTTTATTTAAGAGCATAACAGTTTGCTCGTCTTGTTTATATTTTGTGTGTGTCTGTATGTGTGCGTTTGTTTTCGTCTTTGTCATCTCTTTGTCATCACTCATCTTCATTTTAATTCTTAAAAAAAATCATATTTACATTTTTATTTATTCATCTAGCACTTTTATATAAAGTGAATACAAAATGAGACAGCATTTTACATTCTGTCTATATGTTGTCAACCACAAAGCGTGTATAATTTTCCTGTTTTCGTTTTCATCACAGTCCATCAGTCTTTCAATCATTTAACACAAATCATTAACCTTTTTAATCATCAGGTGTTGCTGTGCTGTAACCTTTATAAGTTTAGAAGAATTTGAAAAGCTTAGCTAAAATGTTCTCGTATCTCTACAGAGGTGAAGAAACCCATCGAGGAGACCGTTACAAAGACTGTAGTGGAAAAGACAAAAGAGTTGCCAGAGAAAGGTATTCAATGAAAGCACTCTGTTTGTATTAGGGCTTTTTGATGCCAGATATCTTTTAACACCTGTTCACCAAGCCAACTGCTTTAGTGTTTCCTCAAACGAAACACATAACATGTGTTGTCCGTGCTGAACCAAAAACATCTTTGGTTCATCTAATATTGTATGTCATTGTGAATTTGTGTCCTTTGTATAATTACCATGTGTTACATTTTGCCGTCCATTTATGTTTTCTTGTAATGCTTTTGCAATCATGCTAAAAGCATGGACGCTTTGGCTACGTAAACATTGCATAAGCTTAGAAGGTTATATTCTAATAAAACTGATGTCTTTTAAGTCCTTGAAGTTATGAAGCACCCAGAAGAGACACCTGCTACGACCTTCGTACAGAGTACGCTGGTTCCCGAGAAAGGTATTTACATGGCATTGCTCCAGTCTAACCTTATTCTTCAGTTTTTCTGTGTTTAGTGTTTTCTACTAACAAATCAGTTTTTTGTATATTACCAGATGTGTCTGTAATTGTGCACTTGATGTACATGTGGTAATTTGTTTGGGAACACATAAATCATGACTGAATTGTATTGCCATCGTATTTCAAAGAACCTGAAGTCAAGAAACCAGTTGAGGAGAGAGTGACCTCTCTAAAAGTGACTGAACAAAAAGAACGACCCCCAGCCAAAGGTATTGTCAGCAATATGTGTGTTCAGAATGTTTATTGTCTAATATAAGTTCTCTATTCTATATGTTTCTTTCAAATGTTGTTTGTTATGAGTTTCAAATACATGTCTTATGTGAAACTGTTGTCTGCAGTTTACTCTTATGTTGTATATTCTTTTAAATATGTTCTTAATGTTTTGAAAGTATATTTCTCAATATACTGTCTATCTGTGATGCACACAGTCTTTAAAAGTCTTATGTTTGTGTTGTCAATATCCTTTTGGAAACTGATGTTATAAAACCTACTGCTGCAGAGCCTAAATCACAGGTGCTGGCAGAACCCAAAGAGACTCCAGGGGTTGTGGCTAAGCCTGAACCAAAACCTCAACCCAAGCCTGAGCCAAAAGTTATTCCACAGCCTGAGCCGAAAGCTGCACCAAAACCTGAGCCCAAGCCGGAACCAAAAGCTACACCAAAGCCTGAGACCAAACCCAGCACTGAAATTGAGCCTGAAGTTACAAAGAAAGTTGAAGCACCCTATGTTAAAGGTATTGTGTGTGATTATTGTGTTTTCAGTGTCTTGTTAGTGTCTATCTATATACATTGTGTTTGTCTTGTGAATGTGGTGCGTGGGTATTCCTTTAATCTTACAGTGCCTCTTGTTCAATTTAGGATAACATAGTCCCCTTTGCTTTATATTTTTGGGTTCACGACATGCCACTCTGTTTTTGTTATTCTTTAAAAGCTCCAGAAGCTCCTAAAAAGCCAGAATCTGTACCTCAACCAACCTTAGCTATTAAAAAAGATGAGGCTTCAAAGCCGGACACTACTCAAATTAAAGGTAAAAAACTATAATTTTGTATAGTGCTTGTGGGTTATCTTAAACCTGTGTCATTTGTGTTTGTTGTTTTGTCACCAAATCTGGTGCTCTTGAAGTTTGTCATTTGGGTGCTCTTAAATAACTCTTTATATTATTTCGGCCTTAAACAAAATGCACTGTATAACTACGTGTGTGTTCCTTTCAAGTTTCTTTGGAGACGAAGGAAGCAAATGCTTCAAAAGTAAAGGTAGATAGAAAACCGGAGCCTGCAATTGCTGCCTCTGTGCCACCAAAGACAGAGCCATTGAGGAAAGAAATCTCTGCGCCAATACAAGATGTAGCTAAAGCCGTTTTCTCCAAGCCATCAAGTGTAGAGCCTGCTAGTCAGCCAACTTACACTCCAGAGACAGTTAGTAAACCAGAAGTCACAACGGTTCCACTGGAGATTATACAGGAACCCACAAGAAAGCCACTTTCCCGAGAGGCTTCCAAAGTTGAGTCTGACAGAAAAGTACAGCCTTTGACCAAACCTTTAGAGTCCCGAGAAGCAGAACAAGCTAAAAAGCAAGAACCACCAAAGATGAAACCAACCCCAGAACCTAGTGAACCTGCACCAGTTACTTACAATAAGGAGGCTTATTCAAAGAAAGGTATCCAGATAATAAAGCTGTGGAAGACAAATACAGCCATTAAAATACCCTGCATTTATGGGGATAAACATTACAATGTCTTACATTTGTCAGCCGATCTTATTTTTCTTATGTTTTTGTTCTTTGTCTTCACTTAATGTTCTATCTCTGTCTGGTGTACTTTTACAAAGCGGCTGAAGTAAAGCCTGCAGAAGTACCATCTCAGAAAAAAACAGTGGCTAAACAGGAGACTGAGATGCCCTCAGTCAAAGGTATGCACTGTGTTTTGTGATATAAAGGCAATTTGAATTTCTACATAATGTTACCAGCCCTTAGAAAATAACTAAACAGACATTTATACATTAATTATTAATACCATGATAAACGGTCTAGTCAAGTTTAACTGATAGATTGAAAACATGTTACTGTTGCATGATCTTGTTTAAAACTCTTGCCACGTTAAGTGGTGCAATCTTGAAAATCTTTCGTCTTTAAAGTCTTTTCAGCTTCGAAGAGAACTGAGCAAATTCTCCACACAGTGGAGGTTACCCAGGCAATGCAAAAGATTTGCATGAAGGAAGAATTATATTTGAGGGATGAAATTGTGGAGAAGAGTAGTGGCATTTCTCATTTACTCGTGGAGGTATTGCCTATTCAAGCTCAAGAAATTATGGGTCATCACATTAGAGAATCATCTGCTGAAGATGTGGAGATAATTGAAACAGAGGTCTCCCGGATGCCAGAAGAAACCCCAGCTATAAAGATGACTGAACTGAAACAGTCAAAAGAAGAATTGCACTTAGAGAGGAAATTGCTGACATCTAGTGTTGAAAGAGATGAAAGGCCCACAGAAGATGTGGTGGCACTTATCAATGACATATCTCTGGAAAGGCAAGAAATTATGCAAATTGAAAAATATGCCATCAAGGATATTTCCCCTCAGAAGAAACATGTCACTCCTAAAACGGACGAGACCATTCAGAGGAAAAAAGATAAGCTTGCTCTCTCTCAGGAGGATAAAATCAAGAGATCACAGTTAGAACCTTCTCAGATGTCAGCTGAAATTACACCAATGGTCAAAGCAAGATATATTGCAACTAAACTAGATGAAGTGCATGCAAAAGGTAAATCTTGCAATCTTAAACATATGCCTTGGCTGGTATATTGCATATATCTTTTCTTGAATGTTGCTTGTTTGTCTTAAGGTTTTTGCCGAAAAGGCAACTATGATAACCTTTTTTTGTCTTTTCTGGACAATGTCTTATATCTTAAATGTGTTCTGATTCTTAATCAATCGAATACTCAGGCTGTAACATTTGTGTGAGAAGTTATTTCTTATACAAAAGTAAAAAAAAATGAAGACTTCAAGAACTGACATTCTGTTTCAGCTCCTTGCTCCTTGTGTGTTTGTATGTTCATCTTCAAATCTTCTATATCTTGATTGTAACCTTGGGTTACCTTTTTCAAGAACCAGAATCGGTGAAGGAACCTGGACACGTTGCATTCAAGCCAACAATGGCTCCAGTTGAACAGAAACTACTGCCTGCTCCTAAAGGTATACAGCAAGAAATATCTGCTGACATATAAGTCAGATGCATTTATGTGTGGCCACAATTATATTGTGACTGTGGTGTCATCTTATTTAAAGAGCTCGAAAAGAAACCAGTTCCTGAAGTACCAAAACCAACTGTGGCTCCAGTTGTAAAGAAAAGATTGCCTTCTAAAGGTATACAGCAAGAAACGTTTGCTGGTATACAGATCAGATACATGTTTTTATGGTCACCTTTTATATTGTGACTTTGGTGTCGTCTTATTTAAAGAGCCCACTGTTGAAAAGAAACCAGCTCCTGAAGCACCGAAACCAACTGTGACTCCAGTTGGACAGAAACTATTGCCTCATTCCAAAGGTATACAAAGCTATACTGGAAGAACAATTTTCTGGTCTATATGTCAGTCTTATGTGATGTGATTGTTTGTGCTGTCAATCCATCTCTGTCTCTTTTCATCTTTAAATGTTTACTGTCCAGTCCAGTAACCTCTTGTTTCAAACATGCCTTGGTTCATTTTGATTGTGGAGTTGTTTTATTTAAAGAGCCAGCTGTTGAAAAGAAACCAGTGCCTGAAGCACCAAAGCCGACAGTTGCTCCAGTTGAACAGAAAATTATACCTCCTTCAAAAGGTATACAAAGAAAAGCAATTGTTCCGATGTTTACTGTTTGTCAGTTGATTGTTTGCTTTGTCAATCTATCTTTTTTCTCTTAAATCTCTTAAAATCTTTATAGTCCAGTCAAATAACAAGTTAATCCACATTTGTGACATGGTATGGTATGGTCTTTTGTTTTAAAGAGCCAACCGTTGAAAAGAAACCAGTGCCTGATGCACCAAAACCAACTGTGGCTTCAGATGAAGAGAAAACATTATCTTCCAAAGGTATACAGCAAGATTTGATGGCATATAAATCAGATACATTGTTTTTAAATGTATCTTTTGTAGTCACCAATAATATTGTGACTATTGTGTCATCTTATTTAAAGAGCCCACCATCGAAAAGAAAGCAGTTCCAGAAGCATCAAAACCAATTGTTACTTCAGTTGAAAAGAAAATATTGCCTCTTAAAGGTAAACAGCAAGAAAGAATAGCTGGCATATAAATCAGAAGCATTGTTTTTATAATGTATCTTCTTTTGTGGTCACCTTTTATACTGTGACTATGATATCATCTTTTTGCCATCTTTTTATCTTTACATTTTGAATGACGAGTTGAGTAACAGCTTGTTCCATATACAGTATGCATTGGTTCATTTTGGTTGTGACTTTGGCATTGTTTTATTTAAAGAGCCCATTGTTGAAAAGAAACCTGAAGCACCAAAACCAACTGTGGCTCCAGTTGAACAGAAAATATTGCCTCCTTCCAAAGGTATACAGCAAAAAGTATTCGCTGGCATTAAAGTAATTCTTTAGTGTTGTGTGTGTTTGTTTTAATGTGTCATCTTTTGTGATCATCTTTATAAATGTTCTTCTAACACCAGTTTTTGGTCGTGACCATGACATTATCTTATTTAAAGAACCAGCTGTTGAAAAGAAGCCAGTTCCCAAAGCTCCAAAGCCAACTTTGGCTCCAGTTGAACAGAAAGTACTGCCTCCTTCTAAAGGTATACATGGGAAGAATATATTTTTAGTTTATCTTTGGTATGGTGTGTGATTGTTTGCTTTGTCAGTCCATCTTTTCTGTGTTCATCTTGTCCAGTCATGTAGCATTCTTCATGTGGTTGTGACAATCATATTGTTTTATTCAAAGAGCCCAGTGTTGAAAAGAAACCATCTCCTGAGGCACCAAAGACAACTGTGGCTCCAGTTGAACAGAAAAGTTTGCCTTCTAAAGGTATTGAAAGCAAGAAAAGTTTGCCTTATAAAGGTATTGAAAGCTTGAGAAGAGCTGTTTGCTGGTCTGTAGTCTAATAGGATCTGTGATTCTTTGCTTTTAATTGTTTCTTCTTTTATGGCTATCTTTTAACGTTTATCGTTCTGAAAATGTACAACAATAACAGCTTATTATGCATTTGTCTTCACTACATGTGGTTGTGACTGTGGTACTGTTTTATTTAAAGAGCCAACTGTTGAAAAGAAACCATCTCCTGAAGCAACAAAGCAAACAGCAGCGCCACTTGAACCTAAAATCTCTCCTCCTACAGGTAGTGTTTGATATGTATGATTGTTTAGCTGTTTTTTATGTCTTTAAAGTATCTTTTAAATCTTGTCATGTACCTTAAGTTAAATGTTTGTCTATGTACAATCCTATTAACCCCTTCTGACAGTCTTAATGTCTTTGTTTCTTAATACGATATATGGACGTGAGGTGTCTACTCTTTCACTACACTTTTTTAATGAATGTACAGTTCTTGTACATTTATAAGGGAAGTAAAAAGCGGAATTATATATATTATTAACTTTTGTACTTAGGAACCATAATCTATCTCATGTATGTGTGTTATGTTTTTAATCTAAAATGATTTCTGAAACAGATGGTGACAAAGGGCCTGTTGCTGCTCCTGGACCTGCTCCAAAAGGTATGTTTATTATTATTATTATTAATATAATTATTCTCCCCACATTCAATATTGTTCTTGCATCATAATTCATATCTTGTAATTTTGTGTCTACTTGTTTTGTGTTTGTTTCATTCCTTTTATTGAAGCATGTTACTTTCTAGTTATGTTACGTTATCATTATTTTAAACAGCTATGATTTACATGGTAGTTTAATCAGTACTGTTTGGGGTCAAAAGGTTTATTTAGTTTTATGATTTTAAACAATTATTCTGTTCACTACAGTTTGTTTAGTTGTAATAATGAGACCTTGTGTTTATCACATCTTCGTTCAACCAGTTTACATTATGCTTTTTTGGATAGCCAGCAAGCCCTGCAGTGTAATATGTGTGATATGTGAACTGTCTCATGTCCTGCTAAATGTAATGTCTTTGTTATGCGATTAATGTCACACTTGTTGCCTCAGAAACAACTAGCACCACACAACCACTTCTTAAACAAAAGAGAATAATTCACTTGAAGGAAGTGGACAGAATGGAAACGCCGGCATCGAAGAATGTGACTAGAAAATCAAAAGAGCATGAGGAAGAACTTGAAGTTATATCACTTAAGAAAGTTAGCAAGATTGAGCGAGAGGAATCATCAGTCGGAGCAGGACCTCTTCTCCGTAAAACTGAGAAAGCCGAAATTGTTGGAAAAGAGATGGTATTCTCAAAGACTTTCACTGAAGTTAAGATCACCAGCAGTTGTGAAGTCACTGAAGATACTCAGTCCTATGAAACAGCTACAGAGAGATCATATGAAGAGGAAGGAGAAAAAACTGAAGTGTATGAAGCGAACGGTAAAGCAGAGATTGTTCGAGAGTTAGACGGGAGAGAGAAAGGAACTAAGATCTCATTAAAAAAGGAACATAAACTGAGTGCGGTGGCTAAGGATGAAATATCAAAAGAGCCTAAGAAATCTATAAAGAAATCTGGTAAAATTACACCAGAGGCAGATGAGTCAGAAAATGTTCAACTGAAACCTTTTTCCAAAGCTCATATATCTGCTGAAAAGATTCCTCAAGAACAAACAAAGAAGCCTGAAGAAATTAAGCGTCCAGAAATGTCTGTAATCCCAAAGGACACTCACATCCAGGTGAAGAGACCAGAACAAACCCAGAAAGTATCTAAAGAACCTGAACATGTTGAGAAGCAAGATGTCCCCATGAATACTGTTACTAGCACAGGAAAGGCAACAGAAGACACACCAAAGGAAGAAGAGAAGGCACCAATTAAAAAACGTGGAATTATTCCAAAGGAAGATTTGAAAAAAGAGGATGTTATTTTAAAACCTGTAGAAGCTAAGAAAACTCCTTCACCAAAGGTAGATAAACCCAGTCTTTCATTGATTAAAACAAGTCTGAAAGAAGAGAAGCAAGCAATCTCCAAAAAGATTGCTTCTCCTCCAAAGAAAATGGGGAAAGAAGAAATATTGCTAAAGCCTGTAGAACCCGGAGACCTGAAAAAGACTCTTTCTCCAAAAGCTGACATAGCCAAACCTAAACCAACTGAGTCCGTTCCAGTGGAAAGAAAGCCTAGTGCCAAATTACCCAAAAAGCTTTCTACCAAGGATTCAATTGAGTCTGTTACCCTGAAAAAGGTCCAAAAGAAAATCTCACCCAAAGAAGAAACAACTACTCAGAAAAGTGAAGAAATAAGAGAAGTTATGAAAGAGATGTCCCCTAGTGCTCTGCATTTACAAAAGATTCCTACACAGCAAGAGGAGGAAGTATTGGAGCTAGAGGAAGAAGTGGAAGATGAAGAAGAAGAAACTTGGGGATGGGAACTTACTCCTCGGGACAGCTATGGGTCCGAGAACTTTGACGACCTCTTGGAAGATGGGGCTGTTGAAACCCCAGGAATGGGTGACAAAAGAGGTATCTCCATTGGTATCTCATGGCTTCTTCAAAACATCTAACTACCAATAATATCACTTCAATTACCCTTTAACATCTTTATTCTTATATGAGTGTTTCATGTTGTTTGTCTTTTTTTTAACTGTTGATCCATTCTTCCATTCTTCATTTGTCAAACACCTCTTGATAAATTGTATTGTCAGTTGAGTCCAGTTTCTGTCCTTCTGAATCTGTTTGTCCATCTCATCTGTTTGTCCTGGGATTTTGTTTTGTCTTGTTTTTGTGTTTCATTAATTCACTCAAATGTTTGTCTTCATCTCGTCCTTTGTATAATACCAATAATATTTCTTTGAAGTTGAGGATTTCTACAATTTACGTTACAATTTCAAGCCTTTGCTTACTAGATAATACTAATATCTTAAACAGATGGAAAACCTAAGGACGAGCCAGCTGCAGGAAGAGGCAGAGGACTAAAACGTAAGTTCATTATTTAAATATATTGTTTAAATCATCATGTTTCGGTGTGCATTTGTTGGTTTTCTAAAGCTATGTACAACTCAGAGGGTCAATGGATGGAAATGAGACACATTTTTTTAATTTGTATGAACAAAGCAGTTTTCATCTTATTTTGTAGCAAGACAAACTCCTTCTCCTGGTGATGGTGGAAGGGGTAGAGGACTGAAACCTGGTGGTGGAGGTGACAAACCTCCAGGTGAATCGCCTTTTGGGTTCCAGCTCAAAGCCGTACCACTGAAGTTTGTTAAGGAGCTCCAGAACATCGTGTTGCAGGAGGCTGAGTCCATCGGGTCCTCTGCTATATTCGAGTGCCAGATCTCTCCATCTACTGCTATCACCACCTGGATGAAAGATGGAAGCAATCTAAGGGAGAGTCCAAAACACAAATTTACCTCTGATGGCAAAGACCGCAAACTGCAAATCATTGATGTACAGCTTTCTGACACTGGAGAGTACACTTGTGTTGCAAAACTTGGAAACAAGGAGAAGACCTCAACAGCTAAACTTATTGTTGAAGGTATTGACTATATATTTTTTGACAACTTTGGATGAAGTGATTATATTTTTATATTTTACATACACATATGCACTCTTGAACATGCATACTGTATATGCAAACCTATGTATTTAAGACCCCAATCTGCAAAATTACAGTGCTAATTTTAATCGATGTACATTCATGTTGTAATTTTTTTTGTCTCAAACAGAATTGCCTGTTAAATTCACAAAGAATCTGGAAGAAGAGACATCTGTGATCAAGGGCCAGCCAATGTACCTGACCTGTGAGTTGAGCAAGGACAAGGAAGTGGTCTGGAAGAAGAATGGAAAAGAGATCAAATCAATCCCAGGCAAAATTACGATAAACATTATTGGCCTGCAGCAGAGCATCACAATCCAGGACTCAAATGATGATGATGCCGGTGTTTACACTTGCGAGTGTGAAAACATTAAAACTCAAACCAATGTCAAGATTATTGGTATGATGTTTTATGACAAAAAAACTCCATATTTTACTGTTGTGAATGCAGACCTGTTGTGAATGTATGCATGTATGTCTTTAACAGAAATCGTAAGAGACTGGTTGGTTAAACCTTTGAGGGATCAGCATGTCAAACCCAAGGCCTCAGCTACATTTAAGGGTGAGCTCTTTAAGGAAACTCCCAACTGGAAGTGGTTCAAAGGTGATGAGGAAATTCCCATCCCTGACCCTACGGGCAAGGCCGAAGTGAAGAAGGAAGGTAAAGAAATCACTCTTACAATCAAGAATGCCCAGCCTGAAGATATTGCAGAGTACTTTGTGGAGGTCGAAGGCCGCAGATATGCAGCAAAACTGACACTTGGAGGTATGAACTTCTAAACCGAGAACTTGATTGTTGCTTACATTGCCATCTGACTTTGTTGCATATAATGCTTTCTTCTGTTCAGAACGGGAAGCGGAGATCTTGAAGCCTCTTGCTAGCATGGAGGTGGTTGAGAAAACGGAGGCCAACTTTGAGACAGAAATTTCAGAGGATGATGTGGTTGGAGAATGGAAACTTCAGGGACAGGTTCTGACAAGATCCCCGGTAATGCCCTCATTCAAGATTTATTTGTAACATTATTTGTCTTTTTTGTGGAAGTAAATGCGCATTTTGATCCTTAAGGTACCAAATTTCTGTAAGTCAAATTGCAGTCATGTAGTTTTTTAAACTAATCATAATTTAGTAAAGTAGATAAATAGCCTAGTTATACAGTATCTCTCCACATATTTCTGTTTAAAATCTGATGTTTTTGAATACCAATTTATTATCTGCTTTCATTTCAGACATGTGACATCAGATCTGAGAGAACAAAACGATTCCTTACTATCAAAAATGTGCAGCTTGACCAGGCTGGTGAAGTTACATACCAAGCTCTGAACGCTGTGACAAGTGCTATGCTCACAGTGAAAGGTAAGAGAAAAACTGATGATTTTCAATTCAAATAAATATAAAAGCAAATTAATGACACACGATGGACACTGTTCATTCACACCTACCAGAGATTGAAATGGACTTCACAGTCCCATTGAAGGATGTTTCAGTGCATGAAAAGAAACAGGCAAAGTTTGAGTGCTCCATCACCAAGGATGTGCCTAAAGTGATTTGGTTTAAGGGTTCGGATATCGTTACACAAGGAAATAAATACGAAATCATTGACGATGGAAAGAAACACATACTGATAATAAATAACTGTGAATTTGAGGATGAGGGCGAATACAGTATTGAAGTCTTGGGAAAAACGTCAAAAGCAAATCTGATGGTCGAGGGTAAGTCTTGGTTATCATCTTGGTTGGTGAAGTCATGGACAAATTGTATTCTTATAAAAAATTAACTCGGTGTTTATTAAATGTGTAGTCTAACAATAATGCCAAATAACACATATAAATGACAAATAAGTAAATAACAAACGTGCTAATAAACTGACATAATTATGTGTGGAGAAACAGCTTATTTTCCTAAAGATTATGTTGGGTTTGTAGTATATTCTTTTAATGCGCCCGCAGTCAATTTGTTATGCACTGCACAAATGTCATAGGTATGAGGCTGAACTTCATCTCAGCATTAAAGGACCAAACTGTGAAGGAAGGTCAAACCGCTCTATTTGACCTTGAGCTTTCTCATGAGAACGTCGCTGTCACATGGTATAAAAATGAAATAAAAGTGCATCCGAGCAGAACCGTGTTCACCAGTGTGGTGGGAAAGAAACATACGTTAGAAATTAAGGAGGTAACTCTAGATGATACTTGCCAAATTAAAGCCGAGGCTAAAGGAATATCCACAACCGCTAACCTGATGGTCGTAGGTAAATCTTACTTCATTACATTATTTATTTGATCAGTTGCATCAGTTATTGTCTTAAATAATTTCCACTTTAAATGAAAAAAGTGTGGTCACATTTTTGCTCTAAAACGGAACACCTTGTGAAGACTACTTCCTGTTACATCTTTGCTTCTTTACACTTTTAACACAAAAACTTGTTTCTACAGAGGGTGATGCATACTTCGTTGTCAAACTGCAAGATTACACCGCAGTTGAGAAAGACGAGGTCACGCTCGACTGCGAGCTGAGCAGAGATGTTCCTGTGAAATGGTTCCACAATGAAATCGAAATTAAATCCTCCAAGATGGTCACCATAAAGACTGAGGGCAAACGAAGAATCCTCTTTATTAAGAAAATCGAAGCGAAAGACAAAGGATTGTATGTTTGTGACTGTGGAGCAAACAAGACTACTTCAAACATGAACATTGAAGGTAAGTACTCAAAGTTATATTGATTTTGTTTGAAAGTTCACTTTGATTTGGGTGTCTGACGAATGTCTTATTCCAGCTCGTGACATCAAAGTGGTGCGTCCCATGTATGGCGTCGAGCTCTTTGATGGTGAGACTGCTCGTTTTGAAGTGGAAATCTCTGAAGATGATGTTCATGGCCAATGGAAACTGAAGGATGAAGTTCTGTCTCCTTCACCTGTGAGAAACATTTTATCTAAACATTTTATATTCAATCACAACATGTTGGTCTTCATGTCCTTAATTTACATGTTTTCTTTAACAGGATGTTGAGATCATTGAAGATGGTGCAAAACACACATTGACACTCTACAACTGCAAAGTTTCCCAAACAGGAGAGGTAGTCTTCCAAGGAGCAAATGCTAAGTGCTCTGCCAATCTTCAAATCAAAGGTATATAATTTTTTACATTTAATTGTTTTCTGCCTGTCTTGAAATGGACTAAATTTTCACATTTCTGTATTATAGAGTTGCCTATCACTTTTGTCGCACCCATGGGTGACGTGCACGTCTACGAGAAAGATGAGGCAAGATTTGAAATTGAGTTGTCGAGAGTGGCAAAGTCCTTCCGTTGGCTGAAGGGATCTCTGGAGTTGCAGAGTGATGAGAAATTTGAAATCCTGACAGAAGGAATTAGACACACTCTGGTGATCAGATCTGCAGCCTATGAAGATGAGGCAAAGTACATTTTTGAGGCTGAGGACAAAAGAGCATCCAGCAAACTTGTTATTCAGGGTAACCTATTGTTGATGAAATCATGCAGCGTGTGATCTACTTCTCTTCTCTTTAAGCTTTTCTTAATGCGTTTGTTTCATCACTCAGGCATCCGTCTTGAGTTTGTCAGACCTATCAAAGACGTCACTGTTAAAGAGCGCGAGACAGCCGAGTTCAGAATTGAACTCTCTCATGAGAAGGTTCAAGTCACGTGGTACAAGAATGATGTGCGTCTGCATCCAAGCAAAGTCGTGCACATGTCCGAGGATGGCAAGATCCACACACTTTCCTTCAAAGAGGTCTCCATTGATGACACTTCTCTCATCAAAGTCGAGGCTCTTGGAAAAACATGTGAGGCAATGCTCACTGTACTTGGTAAGTGTTAACACTTTTATAGACATTCAACTATGTACAAAAATTGTAAATGGTAGAATCAACCTAATTTGCGCTTGAAAATCAACAGAGGGAGATACCTACTTTACCACCAAGTTGCAGGACTACACTGCTGTTGAGAAGGATGAGGTGGTCCTGATGTGTGAAGTGAGCAAATCTATTTCCGAGGTGAAATGGTTCAAAGACGGCAAGGAGATAATTCCCTCCAAGAACATCCTTATAAAAGCTGATGGAAAGAAACGCATCCTGACTGTCAGGAAGGCAGTGAAGGACAACACTGGCGAATATGTGTGCGACTGCGGCTCTGACAAAACAGCAGCCAAACTTAACATTGAAGGTGTGCATCTCCTCTACTGCCAGTATATTTCAAGAAAAGGAACAAAAATACATGGTACTATATCTTAGTTCCCCCCTTGTCCTGTCTTTTGCAGAACGTGACATCAAGATTGTCCGTCCACTGTACAGTGTGGAGGTGACAGAGACTGAGACTGCTCGCTTTGAGACCGAAATCTCTGAGGAGGATGTTCATGGTAACTGGAAACTCAAAGAAGAGGCTCTGCACCAGTCTGCGGTAAGGGCTTCATCTAATGCACATTGTTACTGATTAGTTTTTTAAACATTTCCTATTTAATCTTAAATGTATTTTGCTTTGTTTATTCCACTCATCAGGACTGTGAAATTAAGGAAGAGGGAACCAAGCACATGCTTATACTTTACAATGTCCGCATGGACATGGCTGGCAGCGTGGACTTCAGCGCTGCTAATGCTAAATCCTCTGCTCAGCTCAGAGTTAAAGGTGAGAAGGACATCTAAAAATAGGCCAACACAAAACTGAAACAGTTTTCTAAAGCATTGGGGTATCATTGATGAAATTTAGATTTAAATAATGGACAGAAAATGTAATTGGAAATATAGAGTGCCATACTTTTTTGTTGGGTAACAGACATTGAGTGACAGAAATAGTTAACATAGCAGGGCTTTGTCAGTAGCCAATCTGGGCCTAAGTTTTTTTTTAGAAGGCACATACCTTATCAGGAGAGGGTGGGGGTGATTGGAAGACCTGAAACATGAAACATGCCTCTTAGTCTGACCACTCACTGTACCAGAAATCTCAAAATGTTAATGATGCAGGTCCCTTTGGGATAGGCTGGAGATGGGAAGTTTTCCTTGGGAAGGTTTTATTATTGTAATTTGTGCTTTAGTGAAAATTACAACTTGTAGAGGAATTGTTTCTTGGTGTTATTGAGAATGGCTTTCTATGACCCTAAAGCACGCACAATCGGGCTTCTACGACCTCTTCGGGATGTCACTGTTACGGCTGGAGAGACTGCAACCTTTGACTGTGAGCTCTCATACGAGGATATTCCTGTCGAATGGTTTGTTGGCTCAACAAAGATGGAACCAAGTGACAGGGTAAGACTCCATTCACTTTACATTTGATTTGCTTCATGACAAAGTGAGACCAGAACTCTAGTCTTTAATCAGCAATTTAATATAATTTCAAGCTTTAAAGTTTCCAATATGCCTCACTGATTTAGACAGATGGTTAAATATACAAGCACATTAGTATATGTGCTCTATATTTAGTGCTATTTTTGGTCTTTTTTGGTGAGCTAATAAAAATCTATGTAACATTACCAAAAACCAAATAAATAATAAATAAACTGATTTTAGCCAATTTATTAACTAATGAATGTAATATTATTAGTTTTATATAAATGTTTTCTGCATATAAGGATGTCCAGCAGCACTTGCTTAAGGTTTTGAGATAACAACTGAGACATTCTGCCCTGCAAGTGCCCCTCTGGTTATTTTTAACACTGTTGAGTGCTGTTGAAGTGTTAGTGTAGTGCTCTTTCTTAGCATTTTGACATACATGTAGTTAAAGGTAAAATATTTTTTTTTCTCTGTATTTCTAATGTCTGATAGACATATTTTCTGTGTGTGTACTGCAGACGTTTATGCATTTGGGATATGTTTTTATCCACAGTGACCTTAAGATACATTTATCAGTTTGTGCGTTCTACTTGAATGTAAATTTTGACAGTGAGATATATTTGACCATAAACTATAGTTTCCATTAACTACATAAAACTAATACATGTTATTATTGTTGTAACAATCAGAACAGGTAGGTCACTTTGGATTAAAGCATCTACATAAATGTAATTGTAAATTGTTTGTTACAAAAACAACAAAACACATTTTTACCAGGTGGTTACTAGAGCTGAAGGTAGACTGCATTCTCTCACCCTGAGAGATGTCATGATGACAGAAGCTGGAGAAGTGAAACTTACAGCAAAGGACTTTGTGACCCAGGCCAAACTTACTGTAAACGGTGAGAACACAGTAATATGCGTCCCTATAGCATTATATTATACTTATTTATGTTTCCCAATCATATAATATATTTTCTGCATATTCTCAGTGGTTAGAGCATGGTGCTAGCAATGCAAAGGTCATGGGTTCGATCCCAGGGGATTGCACATAGTCAGAAGAAAATTGTATAGTAAAATGCGTTGTAAGTTGCTTTGGATAAAAGCATCTGCCAAATGCATAAATTTACATAAATATAACACTTTATAGAGCCACCAGTTGAGTTCACCAAGCCCTTGGAGGACCAGACTGTTGAGGAAGAAGCCACTGCCATTCTGGAGTGTGAATTGTCCAGGGAGAAAGCCGATGTCAAATGGTTCAGAGATGGACAGGAGATTCGTAAAACCAAGAAGTATGAGATGGTGGCAGAAGGACGAATAAGAAGACTAATCATCAAGGATTGTAGCCTTGATGACTCCAAGACATATACCTGTGATGCAAAGGACTTCAAAACATCTGCTTTCCTAAATGTTGAACGTTAGTTAAATTACAGTCCTTCAGTGTTTAAAACCAACTAAGATTGCTTTTACAATATTTGTGTTAATCACATGCATGTCTTTTTTTTCAGCTCCATGTGTTGAATTCTCTAAGCCTCTTCATGACGTTGAGGTTAAGGAGAAGGAATCTGCTAAGTTTGAATGCGAAGTGTCCCGTGAAAATGCAAAGGTATTTACAACTTTTTTCCTCTGTGGAGGAAATGTCTGTGTGGACTGAAAAAATAGATGAACTCATTATTATTTGTATGAACAGGTCCGCTGGTTCAAAGATGGCAGTGAGATCAAAAAGGGCAAGAAGTATGAGATCATCGCTAAGGGATTACATCGTATTCTCATAATAAGCAAGGCCGTCTTCGATGATGAGGCTGAATATGAATGTGACGCAAGAACATCTAAATCCTCTGGAATGCTGACTGTTGTCGGTGAGTTTTCTTTCAGTAATTCTTTTTTGAGCTAATGCTGAAATTCAGAAATGAATGAGAACTGCTCTTACCTTGCAGAGGAGGAAGCTAAATTCACAAAGAACCTGACCAATGTTGAGGGCACTGAAACAGACAGCATTAAGATGTTTTGCGAGGTCTCCAAAGCTGGTGCGGATGTCATATGGTACAAGGGTGACCAAGAGATACCCGAGGGTGGTAGATATGAACACATTTCAGATGGACGAAAGAGAATTCTCATTATCCAGGACCTCCGTATGGAAGATGATGGGGAATACTATTGCAAACTGCCTTCTTCAGAGACAACAGCGACTCTGAAGATCAGTGGTAAGACTTTGACTTAGGCTTCTTTAAAAAATTATGTTAAAAAGAGACCAGCAGTTAATAGTTCAATCGTATTGATTTGCCTAAAAAACGTTTTGATGCTCTAGAAATGGCAGCTGAGTTCATCGCAAGGCCCCAAAACCAGGAGGTTGTTGAGGGCGAGAAGGCCGAGTTTACTTGCTCTGTGTCCAAGGAAACATTTGAAGTAAAATGGTTTAGAGGAGACACAGAGCTTACAAACGATGACAAGTATGAAATTGTTAGTGATGGCAAGAGAAGAGCGCTCATTGTCAAGAACTGTGAACTTAAAGATGAGGGTGCATTCACGGCTCATATTGGTTCAGTCAAAGCTTCAGCAGACATGGTGGTCATTGGTAAGTTACTGTTTAAGGCAAAATGTTCGCTTTTCAATTATTACATTTAATTGGACTAAAATGCCTACTTTTGACTTTCCTCATCAGAAAAACTTAGGATAATCACTCCCATCAAAAATATCCAACTGAAGGAAGGACAAGAGATCGTTCTCAACTGTGAGGTTAACTCGGAGGGTGCTAAAGCCAAATGGCTCAAGAACAACGAGACCATGTTTGAGAGCAGCAAGTTTGTCATGGTTCAGAGAGACACAGTGTTCTCGTTGAGAATCAAAGCTGCAGAGAAGTCAGATGAAGCCAGTTACACAATCACACTCACAAACCAACGCGGAGAACAGGCTAAGTGCTCGGCTGACGTCAGTGTTCTGGGTAAACTCTTTGTTAACAGATTCTTATGCCATAATTATGCTAGTTATGCTAATTAAACTTAGAATCATAAAGTATGTTATATCCTTCCTCATATATAGATCAAAAGTATATGTACAATAATGATTGTGCAAATCTTTTACTACTTTTTCTTTCCATCGGCAGAGGAAGCACTCAGAATCATTGAACCAATAGAGGACTGTGAAATTGAAGAAAAGAAGACCATCACTTTTACCTGCAAGGTGAACAGACCAAATGTGACAGTTCAATGGATGAAGGCCGGTCAGGAGATCACTTTCAGCAAACGTATTGTGTATCGTGTGGACAAGGACAAACACACTCTGACCATTAAAGACTGCAGCCTTGCAGACGAGGGTGAATACACAGTAGTCGCCAGAGCTGATAAATCTTCTGCAGAGCTGATCATCAGCGAGGCACCCGCTGACTTCACCGCTCAGCTCAGAGATCAAACCATCACTGAGTTTGAGGATGCTGAGTTTGTGTGCAAACTGTCTAAAGAAAAAGCCCAGGTTAAATGGTACAGGAATGGACGTGAAATCAGAGAAGGACCAAGGTGATTTTTGGATTTAAAAAATGTTAGCTAAAACCTTTTTTGTGAAATCTTTTGCTAATGCTCATCATCTTTAGATATCATATGGAAAAAGATGGAAAGGAATGCAAGCTTATAATCAAAGAGTGCAGACCAGATGATGAATGTGAATATGCCTGTGGAGTGGAAGACCGAAGATCAAGGGCACGTCTCTTTGTTGAAGGTATTATTATTTTTGCACAGGATTTTAGATTTCAGAATACTATTTTATAGACACTTAACAGACACTTATAGTCATGTTATGGTATTATGGTATTTCTCTCTCTGCTGTTTTGTATTTCTTTTGTTTTGTACAAGGGCACATTGTAAAAACATTTAACTTAAAATAGAAACTATTTTGAGTTTAAAGTTAATTCAGTTTAAGAAGAAGCTAAAGTCCTAAAAAATCTAGTCCAGACTGAAGACAATAGAAAACAATATTTTTATGTATGTACACACTTTATGGGACATGCCTGAGAAGTGTAAAATATAAATATTTTAAAAATAAAATGATTAGAAATGCTCATGCTTTTTTTTCTTCAACAGAGGTTCCAGTGGAAATCATCAGGCAACCCACAGATGTATTTGAGCCACCAGGCTCAGATATTGTGTTTGAGGCTGAACTGAATAAGGACAGAGTTGATGTCAGGTGGATGAGGAACAACATGATCATCGTCCAGGGTGACAAATACCAGATGATCAGTGAGGGCAAAGTTCACCGACTGCAGGTCTGTGAGATCAGGCCCCGTGATCAAGGAGAATACAAAATAGTTGCCAAAGACAAGGATGCGAGAGCCAAGCTTGAGCTTGCAGGTATTATAGTGTGCATCAATGCGTTTGTCTTTTTCATATAAGAGAATATTATTATCAATGGGCTTTACTTTTCCTCACAGCTGTGCCAAAGATTAAGACCACAGATCAGAACCTCGTAACAGACGCTGGAAAGCCTTTCGTCATGACCGTTCCCTATGATGCTTATCCTCGTGCTGAGGCTGAATGGTTTTATGAAGACACCAGTCTACCTACCCAGAACAGTGACACATCTAATGATCAGACTGAGTATAGGCTTAAAGACCCTAAGAAGTCAGACAAGGGACGTTACAAGGTTGTCATCAAAAACAAACATGGAACAGGAGAGGCTTTCATAAATCTAGATGTTATCGGTGTGTTGGAAACCCAGCAAGATTTATTTACCAACCTTTAAACAGTTCTATATGTTTATTAATAATAATGTGATTTTTAGATGTTCCTGGACCCGTGAAAAATCTGCAGGTTGTTGACACTGCTGATGGTGAGGTAAGCCTTGCCTGGGAGGAACCAGAAGGCGATGGCGGAAGCAAGATTTTGGCTTATGTGGTTGAGAGGCGTGACATCAAACGCAAGACTTGGACAGTTACCACAGACCGGGCCGACATCCCAGAGTACTGCATTGGCGGATTACAGCGGGACAACATGTATCTCTTCCGCGTATGTGCTCGCAATAGAGTTGGAAATGGAGAGCCTGTTATCACAGACGAGCCAGTTCAAGCCAAGAACAAATTTGGTGAGCATTACTTTTGTCTGGTATAACAATAGCAACAACTCGCCTTACTTTGTGTTGGCAATAATTAAAATATATTCTTCCCTTATCAGACGTGCCCGATGCACCTCAGAATGTCAGGGTTGGAGTTGTCAATAGGTTTGGTGCCACAGTTTCCTGGGAACCACCTGTCTCTGATGGAGGATCTGAGATCACAGCTTACATCATTGAGCTCCGTGACCGCACCGCTGTGAAATGGGAGGCCGCCATGGTTGTGAAAGCTGAAGATCGCACAGCCACACTTAATGACGTTGTTGAGAACAAGGAATACATCTTCAGGGTCAGGGCTGAAAACAAGGCTGGAGTTGGTCAGCCAAGCGCTGCCACAGATCCAGTGAAGATTATGGATCCCATTGGTTAGTAGTGGTTTAGTATATTTATGTGCTAGCTTACTGGCTTTCTTAAATTGTTGCGAAACTGAATGTCACACATATTTAATGGGAATGCTTTTAACTTTTTCTTTATACAGAGAGACCAAGTCCACCTCTGAACTTCAACCACACAAATCAGACCAAAGACTCTGTTCAGTTGTCATGGGAAACACCCATGAACAATGGAGGCAGCATGATTACAGGCTACATCATTGAGAAGTGTGAAGATGGTACCAACAAGTGGTTGAGATGTAACGCTAGGCTTTGCCCAGACCTTTATTACAGGGTATGTCATTTTTATTTTTGTGATAATACTATGTAGTATTTTAGTGAAAAAAAAAAACGTTAAGCTCCCGGCCTAACTAAGATGTTTCTAGCTGGCCAAACAAAAACCCTTTAAAGCAAACTGATCAGGCTTGTAGACTAACTCATTTTTGGGCGGTATAAATAGTTTCTATTCAATTAATAAAACAGCATGTTTCCTTCATTAAGGTTTCTGGATTAAAGTTCGGTCTGAAGTATCACTATAGAGTATGTGCAGAAAATGCTGCTGGAGTGTCTGACCCAGCAGATACCCTTGGGCCACTCTTGGCTGATGATCCTCACGGTGGGCATAAACCATAAACGTACCTTGAAGACATTATACAATGTATACATTATATTAATTTGTTGATTTTTATATTCGCTTAGTGTGTCCTACTATGGATCTCAGTGGATTCAAAAACGGCCTGGAGGTCATCGTCCCAAATGCTCTTCAAATCCGAGTCCCCATTACAGGATATCCTGTGCCCACACCCAAGTGGACATTCGGAGATAAAGAACTCATCGCAGGTGAACGTGTTTCCAAGGTCACGAAACCCACATACACCGAACTGGTCGTTGCTCCAAGCGTGCGCCCAGACAGAGGAACCTACACCTTACAACTGGAGAACGACATGACATCTGTTACTGGAGAGATTGAAGTCAATGTTATTGGTAAGTAAACTTAAATGATACCATTTCATGCTGTAAATCCTGCCATTTGCACAATGATTCACAGTGCAATATCTTTCTTTGCATCTTATTTACAGCATGCCCAAGTGCACCCAAAGACTTCAAAGTCGCAGAGGTTACCAGACATCATGTGCATCTAATGTGGGAGGCACCCGAACATGATGGAGGCAGTGCTGTAACTGGATACAATATTGAGAAACGTGAGGTCTCCCGTAAGACCTGGGTCAAGGTGAGTTGTTCTTTGATTGGTTTAACAACTCATCTACATGCACTTAGTGTACCGTGTGAGTTTAAATAACAACACTCTTTTCAGGTGATGTCAGGAATACAGGACCTGGAGTACACGTGCACAGATGTCATTGAGGGCAAGGAATATTTGTTCAGTGTCATTGCTTGCAACAAATGTGGACCTGGAGAGCCAGCATACATTGATGAACCTGTGAATGTGTCATCCCCAGCCAGTAAGTCATAAGTGATATATGTCAGTAGTTTAACTATTTATTTTTTATGATTCCGAATCATCTTATTTTAGAAGTCTGTTTGTTTGAGATTATAAATTGAATGAACCAAATAATGAATACACATACTTTGAAACACAGCCGTGCCTGATCCACCTGAGAACCTGAAATGGAGAGACAAATCAGCAAAGAGCATCTTCCTCTTCTGGGAACCTCCCAGATACGACGGTGGTGCTCCTGTTAAGGGCTACATTGTTGATAAGTGCCAGCGTGGCACTGACAAATGGGAGGCCTGTGGAGATCCCCTTCCCGAACTGAAGTGAGTGTTCCCGCCACAACATATAAACCATTCTGTTTTGTCATTATTTGAACACATCTGTAACCTGCATCGTTATACATTTTTCAGGTTCCAGGTCACTGGTCTTATTGAAGGTCAGTGGTACGCCTACCGTATCAGAGCGGTGAATAGACTCGGAGCCAGCCGACCATGCAAGGCTACAGATGAGATACTTGCTGTAGATCCTAAAGGTTAGCAATCTAGAGCCATTTACAGCAGTTATTAATTGATAGCCAGCATCCAACCACTTAATTCACGTTGTGTATTGTATTTTCAGATCCACCAGAGATCCAGCTTGACGTGAAGCTCTTGGCTGGCTTGACTGCCAGAGCCGGCACTAAGATCGACCTGCCCGCAGATGTGCTTGGCAAACCAGATCCGAGGGTGAAATGGACAAAGGCTGACCTCGTCCTGAGACCTGATGATAGAGTTACCATTGACACAAAACCTGGCCATTCCATGCTTTCCATTGCTAACACAACCAGATCGGACACATCCACCTACATCATTGAGGCGGTCAACACCAGCGGGCGTGCAACAGCCACTGTTGAAGTTAACATTCTTGGTATACTGTTTTCCATATGCTATTTTAGCAAAATATTCTAACATAACAGTGCACAATGTTAATTGTAATTATGTCTTGATGTTGAAAAACAGATAAACCAGGCCCCCCAGCTGCTTTCGATATCTCTGAAATCACAAACGAGTCATGCTGTCTTGCCTGGAACGCCCCTAGAGATGATGGTGGCTCACCAGTCGCCAACTACATTGTAGAGATGAGACCCACAGATAAGGAAGAGTGGCAGAAACTGTCTGCCACCATCAAGCAAACTGCTTTCAAAGCCTCAAAGCTGGTGCCTATGAAGGAGTATGTCTTCAGAGTGTCTGCTGAGAACCAGTATGGCATAGGCACTCCAGCCGAGCATGTGCCTATTATTGCCAAGTATTCATTTGGTGAGCATAAACTTTACTTTGTAATTCATGGTGTTATTGTTTTGTTTACAAGATGACTTATTGTTTTCCTTTGTCACTTAGACACTCCTGGGGCTCCAAGCAGGGTTCAGCCTTCTGATATCACAAAGGATGCTGTTACTCTCACATGGTATGAACCTGATGAAGATGGTGGAAGTCCCATTACTGGGTACTGGGTTGAGAGGTTTGATCCAGAAACTGACAAATGGATCAGGTGTAACAAGCTGCCGATAAAGGACACAACATACAGGTAGGTTCATTGTTTTTCAGTGCATTGCCATTTGAATTGAACTGTAAAACAGGAACAATGACATTACAATGACATTCCAGTGTTAAATTAAATGTTTCTTTTTCAGGGTAAAAGGTTTGCCAACTAAGAAGAAGTACAAGTTTAGAGTTTTGGCTGAGAATCTTGCAGGACCAGGAAAGCCAAGTGCTGAGACCGAACCAGTTTTGATTAAAGATCCAATTGGTATGTCACTGTTTATTTATTGAATGTTAAGGCAATAAAATGAATAACAAGTACAGTTCTCTAATGTTGTTGTTTTAGATCCTCCTTGGGCTCCCGGAAAGCCTTTCATTAAAGACATTGGCAAGACTACTGCACATCTGCAGTGGACCCGGCCTGAGCACGATGGTGGTGCAAAGATAGAGTCATACATCATTGAGCTTCTAAAGAGTGGAACTGAAGAATGGGTTCATGTAGCTGAGGATGTTCCAACAACAGAACACTTACTGAAGGGTCTGATGGAAAACCAGGAGTATTCGTTCAGAGTCAAGGCTGTCAATGTTGCTGGCAAGAGTGAAGCCAGTGACCCAAGTGACCCTGTTGTCTGCAAAGAGAGACTTTGTGAGTGTTAACTGAAGTAAAGTTTTCAATGTTTCACATCTACTGCTTTATTAACTGAATTTAAATGGTTATTCTCTTAAAATAGATCCCCCATCTGCCCCACGCTGGCTTGAGGTGGTTAACATAACCAAGATCCACTGTGACCTGAAGTGGACAGAGCCAGAGAGTGACAGTGGTTCTCCAATCACCAACTATGTTGTTGAGAAAAGAGATGTCAGACGCAGGGCCTGGCAGACTGTGGACACCACAGTGAAAGACACGAAGTATACTGTGACTCCATTGAATGAAGGTTCTCTGTATGTGTTCCGTGTCGCAGCTGAAAATACAGCTGGTATTGGCGAGTTCTGTGAGCTTGAGGACTCCGTTCTGGCTAAAGATACTTTTAGTAAGTTACTCTACTGCATTGTCATAACATCAGTAAAAACACATAATTTTTTAATAGTTATTTAATTGGTAAAGTAATTTAATGCATTTGAAACCTGTTGATGTAATGACTCCTTTTTTAGCAACACCTGGACCTCCTTACGCTTTGAGTGTTGTTGAAGTTTCCAAGAGACATGTCGATCTGAAGTGGGAGGTACCCAACAATGATGGTGGAAGACCTATTACAAAGTATGCCCAAAATGTTGTATTTACATCTGATGTTTTTATAATGTGTTTAAAACGGAACAATTACTGAGACATTCCTTTTGAAGGTATGTCATTGAGAAGAAAGAGAAAGTTGGCACCCGCTGGGTAAAGTCTGGAAAGACATCCGGCCCTGAATGCATATACAAGGTGACTGATGTTGATGAAGGCTCTGAGGTGCAGTTCCAGGTCCGTGCTGAGAATGAAGCTGGAGTTGGACACCCAAGTGAACCTACTGATATTATGACGATTGAAGATCCCATAAGTATGTATTTAATGCGTAATACCATTGTATGTAATACATACCTCTGGTGTAGTATTGACAGATATAATCACAGTTTTTGTTTTTCTTTTCTTTAGGCGTTCCTTCTCCGCCAACTGATGTCAAGATCGTTGATGCCAGCAGAGAGCACATCAACATTACCTGGAAAGCTCCAGAAAAGAATGGTGGAAGTCCAGTCACTGGCTACCATGTTGAGCTGTCTGAAGCTGGAACTGAAAAATGGATGAGGATCAATGCTCGCCCTGTCAAAGAGCTGAGATTTAAGGCTGAGGAAGGCATCATTCCTGAAAAACAATATGTTCTGCGAGTTCGTGCCATTAATGCGATTGGAGTCAGTGATCCATCTGAGATTTCTGACGGCATCTTTGCCAAAGACCCTGAGTGTAAGTTTGTTGAGTTTTTCAGCACGTCACTGATTAATAATATGACTTGTTTGAAATGTAATACATTTGTTCTTTATTTCAAAAGGTAAGCCAACCATAGATGTGGAGACCCAGGACATTGTGATTGTTGAGGGTGAAAAGCTGGACTTAAAGATCCCATACCGGGCGATACCAAAACCATCAATGGTCTGGAAAAAGGGTGACACTGAACTAAAGACTGAAGACAGGCTCACATTAACATGTGAACTCAATCACGTTCATCTGGAGCTTCTCAGGTGTAAACATGAAGATGCTGGCGCATACACTGTTGCTCTTGAGAACACTTTGGGTTCAGTTACTGGCACAATAAACGTAACAGTGATTGGTAAGTAAACTATATTATCTGGTCTTAGTGTCACACTGTTCATACATAGTGTTAGAAAATGTATTACAATACCGCATTACTTTTTTATTTTTAAAGGCCTGCCTGGACAATGTAAAGACATCTCTGCCAGTGAGGTTACCAAGAACTCTTGTAAAATCTCTTGGGAGCCTCCAGAGAGTGATGGTGGTAGTCCAATCTTGCACTTTGTTTTGGAGAGGAGAGAGGCTCAGAAGAAGACATATTTGCCTGTTATGTCTAGAGACAACATTTTAAACTTTGTGGTAAAAGATCTTATGCTTAACTGTGAATATTACTTCAGAGTTAAGGCTGTTAACAAGATTGGTAGTGGCGAGTATCTCGAGCTGCGCAATCCTGTGATAACAGAAGAACAGAAACGTAAGTATAACTATTTTTTTGTGCACGTTTCCCAAGTTCATCTATAGTTAATATTAATAGGTAATAATAATCTGCTTATTTTCTTATTTATTTGTGGTATAAAATGTCACAGAACATCCAGACCCACCAGTTGAGGTTGAAGCACACACTCCCACCTCAAATTCCATCACTGTTACCTGGATGGCACCACCATATGATGGCGGATGCCCAATCACAGGCTACATCATTGAGAAAATAGAAAAAGATGGCGACAGATTCGAAAGATGTATTCCAAACCTGGTACCTGGTTTCTCCTACACTGTCACTGGCTTGACGGAAGGAAAAGAATACCAGTTCCGTGTCCGTGCAGAGAACATTGCTGGAGCAAGTGACCCATCACGCAGTACAACACTTATTAAGGCAGCTGATCCTGTTGGTATGTTAAAGACACAATATAAATCAGTTCCATTTTGGTTATGAATTTAAAAAGTGAATGTAATGAAACTTTTTTCACTTGTTCAGAACCACCAAAGGTATCACTCCATCCACGCATTGCCTCTGGTCTCTCCGTTAAAAAGGGAGAGGAGATCAAAGTGGATGCCTACATATCCGGATCTCCCTACCCAACGGTTACATGGTTAAGAAATGATGAGAATGTCAGACAGGCGCCAACAAAGAAGAAACCAGATTTCACTGTAAAGAAGAAAAAGAAGACAAAGACCGTTCAGCCGGAACCAGAAGAGGAGTTCCATCCTCCACTATTAGATCGCCTGTCATTCGACCAGAGCAAGAAGGATGAGACTGCATTGATGGTGCGTGATGCCATCAGGACTGATCATGGAAAGTTCACTATCAGAGTTGAAAACACCCATGGTGTCGCGACTGCATCTTGCAACGTCAATGTTCTCGGTAAGTTACTTTCTGAACTGTTGTGGGTGTCTCCATAAGCATTTTTTTTTTGAGTAAAAAGGATGTCTAAACGTTTCTGTTGCAACCTACAGATATGCCCGGCCCTCCTGTCAACTTCGGATTCGAAGACATAAAGAACATCTCAGTCACTTGCACGTGGGACGCACCCCTTGATGATGGTGGCAGCGAGATCATCAACTACATATTAGAAAAGAAAGACAACACTACTGATGACATTGGTTGGGTAACTGTAACTTCAACCCACACAGGGTACAATTACCCTGTAACCAAGCTTATTGAAGGAAAAGAGTACATATTTAGAGTCACTGCTGAGAACAAGTACGGTTGTGGACCGCCATGCTACTCAGAACCACTCATTGCAAAGAATCAATTTGGTATGAACAAATCAAAAACATTTGTTAAATATGCTTCATACATAATAGCTACTATACATTACAATTGATTTTAAATTATCTAAATAATGTTTTGCAGAACCACCTGATGCTCCAAACATGCCAAGAATTGGAGAAGTCACTTCTAGCTCAGCTGCCCTCAGCTGGCATGAGCCGAAGGACAATGGTAGCCCTATCCTGGGCTACTGGGTTGAGAGACGTGAAATTAACAGCAAATATTGGACCAGAGTGAACCGCAACCCTCTCAGTTCACTGGCGGTCAAGGTTGAGGGTCTCATGGAGGGCCTTGTTTATGTCTTTAGAGTCTGTGCTGAGAATCTTGCTGGCCCGGGAGAATTCAGTGTACCAACTGATCCTCAGACTGTAATGGATGCAATCCGTAAGTATTGAACATGCATATAAACTGAACTGAAAATAATTTATCAAATACATAATTTCTACTTCTGAAAATATGTTTGCAGTGCCACCTGGTCCACCTGTACCCAAAATTGTTGATGTCACCAATACAACTATCATCATTTCTTGGGTGCCTCCATTGTACAATGGCGGTGGAGATATCCTGGGATATCATGTTGAGCGCTGTTTGGTCGGAGAGAAGGAATGGGTCCGCTGTACTGAGAGCCGATGCAAGGACCGGAAGTTCACCATAACTGGATTGACTGAGGGAGCTGATTATAACCTTCGTGTGTTTGCTGTGAACGATGCCGGTCACGGAGCTCCAGGCATGACTGAGCCTGTTCAGGCCAAAGAACCTGAGGGTAAGAAACACTTGTACTTTTGTGCATAATGCATTTTGTTTTTGGATGACTTGGTAATTTTAATCAAATTTCCAATATGCGTTTCCTCAACAGAGGCTCCAGTGGTTGACTTTGATATCTCTGTGAGGAATGGAGTCATCATCAGAGCTGGTGAAACACTGCGTCTACCAGCTTTTATTACTGGACGACCTATACCAGAACTGAAGTGGACAAAGGATGAGGCTGAACCAGACAAAGAACGTGTAGTTATTGACACAGAAGGAAAGAACAGCATTTTAAGCATCAAAAATGCTTTGAGATCTGACCATGGCCAATACCAGATCACAGGTACCAACCCCAGTGGAACAAAGGCAGCCTCTGTTAAGGTTGATGTAATGGGTAAGTACAAAATTTGTAAGGTGTTTAAAAATGCTTTTATCTTTTTATTTTTTAAATACTGATATTATTCTATCTCTTTTGTGTAATAGATGTTCCTGGGCCAGTGGTTGATCTTAAGACAGTTCATGTTAGCAAGAAGATGATTTCACTTACCTGGTCAGATCCTCTCGATAATGGTGGAAGTGACGTAATGGGCTATGTTGTTGAGAGAAAAGATGCAAAAATGCACATTTACAGACAACCACTGGAGGTTGCCGCTTGCAAATGTGACATTGTTGGTCTTCTTGATGGCGAAGAATATATGTTCCGTGTGGTTGCAAGGAACAAGTTTGGCCTTGGTGCTCCTATTGAACTTGGGCCTGTTTTAGCAGTGGATCCCAAAGGTAACACAATGTTTATTTATGTAGTATCTTATCTTTATATAATATATTTGCTTATTGTGGGTGATGTTAATTGTTGTAAGGTTCCTACAAAACCTATAAACACTGTTTTAAAATTTCAGGAGTTCCATCTGCCCCTGAGAAACTGCACTACACAGAAAGAACCAAGAACACCATCACTCTGGCTTGGCAACCTCCTCGTAGTGATGGTGGTTCTCCAATCAGAGGCTACTATGTTGAAAAAATGAGACAAGACAGCACTGAATTTGATGTTGCCAACCGCCAAATCTGCAAAGACTGTACCATCACACTGGAAAATTTGTCTGAGAACATGATGTATGACTTCAGAGTGAAAGCTGTCAATGAGATTGGTGATGGAGAACCATCCAAACCAATTAATGTTAATATACAGGATGACGAGCGTATGTATAACTTTCATTTATAAAATATAAGTGTGAAAATGCAGTTTGTTGTTACAATACATGTCTGAAGTTTTTTGTTTAATCTTTTTTAGATGTACCAATTATTAATTGGTTGAAGTTATTTAAGAGTGATGCCATAGTTGTTAAGAAGGGAGCAGGAATTGAAATTCCTGCTGAAATTCTTGGTCTGCCTTTGCCTACCTTTGAGTGGACAAAGAATGGAGTAGTTATTGATGCGCCCACTGAGACAATGACACTGGAATCAGAGGAGATTAACAGGCAAACTATCAATACCAAAATTGGCATTCCAGATACTGTAAGACAAGACACCGGCATTTACAAGCTGACTGCCACAAATATCCGTGGAACAGGTCAGCGCACAATCAGAGTGGATATCTTGGGTAAGACCTCTTATTTTACTCTGTATAATAAATATTTAATATTGTTCCAGATTATTGAGCTCCATTTCATCTGTTTCTTCTATGTATTAATACAAAACTGTGTACATTTGTAACACTCAAAGACCAAAAAAAACAAAAAGTTCTAAACTGCACTTAGTTAAGTTTCATACAGTTTAACAGTCTCATTAAAATCTAGACATCATCATTTGTCACATTACTTTGGAGAAGTAACTGATGGATTTGTCCTAACTATGCTTATTTCTACAGATCGCCCACTGCCACCAAGTAACATTGTGGTCTCTGACATCAAAGCTGAGTCTTGCTACCTTACCTGGGATGCACCAGAGGACAATGGTGGAAGTGAACTTCTCAACTACATTATTGAGAAGAGGGATGCCAGCAAAAAGAAGTCTGACTGGGAACAAATAACATGCTGTATCATTGACAGACGCTATGGGGTTAGTATAGTAAACATTTTCATATATATTCATTGTGATTTACAGTATGTGTCTACATATTTTCAACATTTTTCATGAATTACACTTCTAAAGGTGTACAAACTGGAAGCCTACGGTACATACCAGTTCCAGATCAAAGCAGAGAACAAATATGGAGTCAGTGATGGTTGTGAATCAGAAAAGGTTGTCCTGAAAGATCCGTTTGGTCTTCCTGGTCCACCCCAGAGGCCAAGGATTATTGGACACACCCGCTCATCCATGTTGGTGACCTGGGAGCCTCCCAAAGACAATGGTGGCTCAACCATTCAGGGCTATTGGCTTGAAAAGAGAGAGAGGGGAGCTGTTTACTGGAGTCGTGTTAACAGGGCTCCAGTAACTAAACCAGCAGTCAAGGGTCTGGAATACAACATACTCCACCTCATCGAGGGTGCTGAGTACAAGTTCCGTGTAATGGCTCAGAATGCAGCTGGGGTTGGACCTCCAAGCGAGGCAACTGAGTGTGTATTTGCACTTGACCCAAGAAGTAAGAAACCGTTTCTGTTTTGATACCATGCATTTATTCATTCTTATGAGCAAAATGTTTTATCCCTAAATGTTACATATTATAGACCCTCCAAGTCAACCTGCAGCACCTGTAGTAGCAGACAAAACCACAAGCAGCGTGACTCTTTCCTGGACCCCACCTGAAAAAGATGGAGGTAGTCCAGTAAAGGGTTACATCGTTGAAGTTCAAGATGAAGGGTCCCATCAGTGGAAAAGAATAAATACACCAGAGAAGCTCATCCTCACAAATACATACACTGTGTCAGGGCTTAAAGAGAATAAGAAATGCAGGTTCAGAATTGTTGCTGTCAACGCTGCTGGTGAATCCGAGCCAAGTCCAAGAACTGCTGATATCATTGTACAGGACATTCTGGGTACGTGCTTTTGGTATATGCTGTGATGATTTATCATCTAGAATAATATACAGTATAACACATGTATAAATCATATGCACTTTTTGGTATCTGTGGATTAAAACAATGTTTCTGTACATTTTTACAGAGGAACCTATCATAACCCTGGATGTCACAGCTCATGAGCTTCTGAATTGTCGTGCTGGAACGACCATCAAGATTCCAGCCACTGTTTCAGGTAAACCTATTCCGAATGTCACATGGGACTTTGATGGAACTGCCCTAACAGAGAAAAAGAATGAGCGCCACACCCTCCCTGAGGATTCAGAGGTATGACTATGCATATAGTTTAAAACACTTTTTTAGTCCAATGTACACACATATATGCAATCATATTTTTTTTTCATTTTGCAGATTTTGTCCACTGATACAAAATCAGTCGTAACAATCCCTGAGTGTAAACTAAATCACTCCGGACGATACATCATCACTGCCAACAACCAAGCTGGTACCAAAGTTGTTAAAGTGCGTGTGAATGTGCTTGGTAAGTAGTATTACATTCATAATCTCAAAAACTTAAATGATACTATCATACGTAGATAACCAAGACAAAAGTATGCAGTATATTACATTCTCATGTCTGGTGCTTTGGTCTAGATTTGCCTGGACCACCTAAAGACCTCAAAATCAGTGACATCACACGTGGAACATGTAGGTTAACTTGGAAGCCTCCAGACTGTGATGGTGGTGACAGAATCAAAAGCTACTTCATTGAGAAAAAGACTGTGGAGGGAAAGGCTTGGACAAAGGTCAATCCAGCTTGTGCGACTCAGTCCTTTGTTGTGCCTGACCTCATCGAGGGACAAGAATATTTGTTCCGCATACGAGCTGAGAATCGCTTCGGTTTGGGTCCCCATATTGAGACAATTCAACAGACTAGAGCCAGGGATCCTATACGTAAGTGTACTTTTTCCGTTTTTTATGTGATTTAGAGTGATTTACAAAGACAGTATAACCTAGTTGTTTAAACATTGTACACTGCAGATCCTCCTGATCCTCCCACGAGAGTCAAAATAGTTGACCTCTCCAAGGGTATTGTGACTCTGACATGGAAGCCCCCGAGGAATGATGGTGGAGCACCTGTGACCCACTACAATGTGGAACGACTTTGGTGGGACAGTAGTGGAAACCAACAGGAGTCTTGGAGACAGTGTAATCGCCGTGATATTGAAGGCACCATATTTAAAGTGGAGGATCTCCACCAGGGAGCAGAATATGAATTCCGTGTCAAGGCTGTGAATGAGGCAGGTGCAAGCAGACCATCCTCCACAGCAGGACCCATCGTTATTAAGGACCAGAATAGTACGTATAAAGTTGCATACAGAAAGCAATTCAGTGAATTTGACAGTTGTGAATAGCGCACCAATTTATATTTTATTTCTCACTTGTAGGAGCACCTTTAATTGAACTTCCAGAATTCTTGGAGGTTGAACAGGGCACAGATATTGACATTGTTGCCAAGATTAAGGGCTGTCCATTCCCAACACTCACATGGCAGAAAGCTCCACCACACAAGCGTGACAACAAGGTTGATATCGAGTACGATGAGCACATCAACAAGCTTGTGTCTGATGATAGCTGTACGCTGCTGATCCAGCAAGGCAAACGCTCAGATACTAGCCTCTACACTCTCACTGCTAGCAACAGCCTTGGTACAGTTTCAAAGGAAATGAGGCTTAATGTTCTAGGTAAGCTGCCACAATTATTTATTTTCTTTTTATGAAGACACAGATGTTGTCTTGGTATAAAGACAATGCTGTTTTTTTCCAAACAGGACGTCCTGGGCCTCCCTCTGCACCAATAAAGTTTGAGGAAATTCGTGCTGAACAAATATCACTTTCATGGCTGCCTCCTGTAGATGATGGTGGCTCCAAAATTACAAACTACACTATTGAGAGACGTGTCGCCAGCAGGAAAAATTGGATTCCTGTCACGAGTGAACCCAAAGAGCGATTCTACACCATTGAGGGTCTGATGCCAGGCCATGAGTATATTTTCAGAATCAGGGCTCAGAACAAATATGGTGTTGGTGATCCTCTGGACAGTGAACCTGAAGTAGCCAGGGATGTTTTATGTAGGTTCTCATTGCAGCCATTCAGTATACCTACTTTAGAGTGGTTGTGTAAAAAAATGTAATTACTTTAACTTGATAACATTGATTATATTCTTTTATTGCAGTGCCACCTGGCCAATGTGAAAAGCCCACACTTTCTAGCATCACAATAGACTCCATGACTGTGAACTGGGAGGAGCCTGACTCAGATGGAGGTTCTCCAATCACAGGCTTCTGGCTTGAACGTAAAGAAACAACATCTAAGCGCTGGAACAGAGTAACTCGGGATCCGATCAGGCCCATGGCACTCGGCGTGTCCCACACCGTCAAAGGACTCATTGAGGGATCCCAATATCTGTTCCGTGTGACAGCAATTAACATCGCTGGTTGTGGACCTCCAAGTGAGCCATCTGACCCAACGTTTGCCAGAGATCCAATTGGTAGGAATCGTAGCAGTGTAGGAATCAATAGCATGTCTAATTTAATGTCTATTTTAGACTCACAGTATGACCATTTTTGTCTTGTAGCTCCACCTTCTTCTCCAACCCCCAAAGTCACAGACTGGACTAAATCTACGGTAGATCTGGAATGGATTCCACCTCTGAAGGATGGCGGTTCTAAGATAATGGGTTACTATGTTGAATACAAAGAGGAGGGTACAGAAGCGTGGGTCAAGGTTGGTTAACGCATATTATGCATTTTAACAGAACGTTAACACTAATCATGTAATCTTTATACACTACAAGATGTCTTAATTTCATTTCAGGCTAAAGACAAGGAAGTTAGAGGAACCAAATTTGTGATAACTGGACTGAAACCGAATGCATTTTATAAATTTAGAGTTTTGGCATTTAATGCTGCTGGTCTGAGTGAACCAGGCGAAATCGCAGATGCTCTTGAAATGAAGGACCGGATAAGTAAGTCTCAAAGGTTCAACATGTGGATTGTAGTTGCTTTTGGCCATATAAAAACTCTTTGGCCATATAATGACGGTCAAACTTGTTGTTTCAGTTACCCCAGTGCTTGAGCTTGATGTCTCAGTAAAGGAAAGAATGACTGTTCATGCTGGAGGTGTTATTCGTATCCTGGCTTATGTGTCTGGCCAACCTCCACCTATGATAACATGGGACAGAGATCAAGGACCTGTTCCGGCAGAAGCTGTTGTTGAAACCACTGCCATCAGCTGCTCATTGGTAATGAAGGAATGCACCAGGAAGCAACAAGGTGTTTATACAATAACAGCCAAGAATGATGGGGGAGAGGTGAAGAGATCTGTTATTGTTGATGTACTTGGTGAGTATTATCTGAGACTGTAACAAATAACATTACATGATTTGAAAAAGTATGGTACAGTTTTTTCTTTCCCGCAGATGTCCCCGGGCCAGTGGGTGCCCCTCTCACTGCAGAGAATCTAACCAGTGATTCATGCAAGCTAAACTGGTTCTTCCCTGAGGATGATGGTGGATCTGCTATCTCTAACTACGTTATTGAGAAGCGCGAAGCTGAGCGCAAGGCTTGGACATCTTGCTCCCACACAGCTGGCAGACAAAATGCTGTTGTAAACAATCTGGTGCTAAGAAAGGCATACTTCTTCAGGGTTGCAGCTGAAAATGCAATTGGAGTAGGTCCGTTCTGCCAAACGGCATGCGAAATTGTGATCAGAGATCCTATCAGTAAGTTTGTTGGCTTTTTCATTTCAAAATAGCAAACACCGATGCTGAAAATCTTTTGGGTGCATAGTCTTAAAATTTGAAGCTAATTATCATTTTACTTCATTGACCAGCTGTTCCAGACCGTCCAGAAGAGCTTGAGGTGACTGCAGTTACTAAAGACTATATCAGTGTGACTTGGAAACCACCTAATAATGATGGAGGATCCGAGGTGACATCCTACATTATTGAGGCACGCATGATTGGAAAAGACAAATTTGTCAGACTGACCAAAGACAAATTGATGGATCGCCGATTCACATATGATGGTCTCCGTGAAGGTGACAGCTATGAGCTCCGTGTCAGTGCAGTCAATGAAATTGGCCCAGGCAAGCCGTCCTTCCCCACAAAGGCAATTACATGTAAAGATGAACTTGGTAAGTGACGGTTTTAGCTTTTTTAACTATTAACCATTAGCCATTTTTACTGGGTTGAGTTCATTGTTGTGTCAATTGTACTGTGTAACTTGAATGCACTATAAGTTTAGATAAAATCATTTGATAAATGTGTTTTGTCTAAAAGGTACAATTATTCAAAGTAATATACAAAATAAGTGCCTTAAATGTTGAAAAAGTCTATGAACAAAACTTGACTTTAAAAGGTCACTGGAGACACCAACTGGCCTTTGGATTTTATATGTTTTGATGTTCACTTCCTCCACAAGTTATAGATTCTTGTTTCTATTTTATGCTCAAATAGAAATTTCTGATATTCAGATATAAAATTCTAAGTCCAAAAGCTTCCGGATGATGATTGTTTTAATTTTAGATATAAACTAGCCTTACATTAAATAAACCTATGGGTCACTTGTGACTCACTGTGTAGCCTACTGATGTTTTAAACATTTCTATTTACAATTTCAGAGCCCCCTACAATTGAACTAGACTTCCGTGACAAGGTTATTGTGCGTGTCGGTGAAAGTTTTGCACTTGTTGGCCGCTACACTGGAAAGCCAGCTCCGTCTGTCACTTGGTCAAGAGATGATAAGGAATTGAAAGCAGACAGCCACATCCAGTTCAAAAAGACTCTTACCACAATGTCCTTGGGTATTATCAAAGCTCAGCGAGAACACAGTGGCAAATACTGTGTGACAGTAGAGAACTGCACTGGTGCTCGTAAGGGCATTTGTAATGTTACAGTTGTTGGTAAGTCCCCTTAAAGGTACATTTCAGTAAACTACATCATGTTGTTCCAAACTCAGAAAATCTAAAGAATTCTCTTTCTATTTACTGAACTTGAAAATAAAGCATACTGTTGTAGTATGACAAGCAATTCATTCTAACTATGAATATTGTGTATGTTTTTTAAGATCGGCCATTGCCTCCTGAGGGCCCAGTGGTCTTTGAGGAAGTTCACAGAGATCACATGGTCATTTCTTGGAAGCCACCTCTTGATGATGGTGGATGCGAAATTTCTAATTACATCATTGAAAAGAGGGACGTAAACAGGGACATGTGGACAACTGTAACATCTGCCACCACAAAAACCACTTGTAAAGTACCTAAGCTTCAAGAGGGGCGTGAATATGTTATGAGAATTAGTGCCGAGAACATATATGGCATAAGTGACCCCCTGGAGTCAGAGGAGATGAAAGCTAAAGATCTGTTTAGTAAGTTCAAACACAGTACAAAATGTATTTAAACATTTTTGTATTGTTTTGTAAATTTGCTGTGATGTCACCTAATTACAGGGGTACCTGAGGCACCTGAGCAACCCATTGTCAAAGATGTGTATCATGACTCTGCACTAGTGATTTGGAACCGTCCTCGTGATGGTGGAAAGCCCATCACTAACTATATCTTGGAGAAGAAGGAGCCCTCGTCTAAAAGATGGTCTCGTGCGACCAGAGATCCAATTTACCCTGCTACCCAGTACAGGGTACAAGAGCTTGTTGAAGGCTGTAAATATGAATTCCGTGTAATGGCAGAGAATGAATTGGGCACTGGAGATCCTAGCCCTCCATCCAAGTCTATTCTTGCTAAGGATCCCATAGGTAAATCTTTATCATTTTTTGTTTTGTTTTATTGCTTAATGCATATGAATTAGTATAGAATATTTTACTGACTTACTTTGCCACACTGACTTATCTTCTAATAGTTCTGCCAAGCCCACCTGTTTTGCCTGAGGCTGTTGACAAGACTAAAGATACTGTGAGTCTTTCATGGCGTGTTCCACGGCACGATGGCAAAGGCAAAATCTTTGGTTACTTAATTGAGTATCAGAAGCCTGGTGCAATCGAATGGATCAAAGCCAATGAAACTCCTGAGTCATGCCCTGATACTAAGTTTGTTGTGAAAAATCTACCAGAAGGTGAAGAGCTCAGGTTCAGAATTATGGCTGTGAATGCAGCTGGAAAATCTGACCCTGCTTATGTCAAGGAACCGGTGAAAGTTCATGATAGACTTGGTAATTTTTGTTTTCTTTTTTCATATTCCTAAAATCCATTAGAGTAGTAGTGAAAAGTAGCTGCAAACTTATATACAGTATGTTTATATATACAATTAAAAAACTTTTGCTAATTAGCTATGTCAAATTCATACATTTAATGAACAATGTATATGTCTATATTTCTATGCAGAAGAGCCAGAGTTGCTGTTAGATGGTAACATGGCACGTGACCACCTTGCCATGGTTGGAACGGACATCACACTTAGTGCCAAAATTAAGGGCATGCCGATTCCCACTGTTTTTTGGAAAAAGAATGATGGTGAAGTTCCTGCTCATTGTCTCATTGAGGTTACAGCGAGTGGAAGCAAACTTCACATTAAGAAATGTACCCGTGCTGACTGTGGCAATTACACCATCACTATTCAAAACGCAGCTGGAATCAAATCTGCTACCTGCACTGTTCTTACTCTTGGTATGTTTAACATTTTGAAAACCCTAAAATAAAAGCAACACACACCTATTGTAGTTCTCCGATGACTGTTTTTCCTCTAAACCTAGATAAACCTAGACCTCCAAGGAATCTTACTGTGTCTGAAGTGACAAGTGAGTCAGCTTATGTGACATGGCAAAAGCCAGAAGATGATGGTGGTGCTGTTATCTCTCACTATATTGTGCAAAAGAAAGATGTAGCCTCTGACAGCTGGGTTCCAGTTTGTGCTGCCTCTAAAAAGCTTAGCCTCATGGCTATGTATCTAGTGGAAGGAACCCAGTATCTCTTCAAAGTGGCAGCTGAGAATCAGTTTGGCAGAAGTGCATTCATTGAAACCACAAAACCCATCAAGGCAGTTGATCCTCTTTGTAAGTATGACATGTATGTTATTTTTAGATTTTTGTTTTTTGTTTCTTTTTTAATTCATTTGTTTTTTAACCTAAAGACCCCCCTGGTCCACCCAAGAATCTGCATCATGTGGGTTTAGACAAAACCGAAGTATGGCTTCAGTGGGAGTTGCCTGATCGCACGGGTGGAAGTGAGATTACTGGATTTATTGTTGAATATCAGGAGGAAGGTGCCACCGACTGGGTCAGCTTCAAGACTGTCAGCAATCCTCAATGCCATGTCACTGGACTTGCAGAGGGAAAAACTTACAGATTCCGTGTAAAATCTCAAAATGCGATAGGCATTAGCCGACCAGACACCAGTGTACCAATTACATGCCAGGAGAAAACATGTAAGACATAATTACATTTAAATCTTTTTAATTTTTAATGTTATAATTTATAAATAATCACATTTATTATGTCCAATTCTTTTTCAGTGGCTCCAACTATTGAAGTTGATGTGAAACTTATTGAAGGTCTTGTGGTGAAGGCTGGCACCACAATTGTTCTCCCAGCAATCATGCATGGAATCCCAACTCCAACACCCAAGTGGCAAAGTGATGGAAATGAGTTGAAAACTGAGGGCAAATATAAAATCAATACTGAAGGAAACTCAACTGTTTTAAATATTAGTGAATGTGTCAGGACTGACAGTGGAGAGTATGTTCTCACTGTGGCAAATCCTGCAGGCAGCAAGTCAGTTGCTCTGCATTTCACTGTCCTTGATGTTCCGTCTGCTCCAGTTGGTCCAGTAAATATCCTTGAGGTTACTCCTGATTATATGATAATCCAGTGGCGTGCACCCAAAGACGATGGTGGTACACCTTTGATGAACTACGTTGTTGAGAAGAAGGATGTAAAGAAGCCTTGGGAACCATGGTCAGTTGTGAGTTCCGGAAGCACAGCCATAAAAGCCAAAGTCCCACGGTTGGAGAAGGGACGTGAATATATTGTGCGCATACGTGCTGAGAACAAGATTGGCATTGGTGCTGCCCTTGAAAGTCCTCCCACTGTTGCTAAACATATGTTTGATCCACCAGGTCCTCCTGGCCGACCCACATGTTCTGATATAACAGAAAATGCTGTAACAGTTTCATGGACTGAACCTGAAACCGATGGTGGCAGCCCTGTGAGTGGCTACATTGTTGAGCGCAGGGAGATGACTGGCAAATGGATCCGTGTCAATAAAACACCAGTCTTAGATACAAGATACAGGGTCTGTGGTCTGTTTGAGGGTAACAGCTATGAATTTAGAATCTTTGCTGAAAATATTGCTGGTGTAAGTGAACCATCATATCCATCAGACCCAGTGAAAGCCCAACGGCCGATTACTGTACCGGGGCCTCCAAGTAACATTAAGCTCAAGGACTGGAGCAAGTCATATGCAGATTTGTTATGGACCAAACCTTCCAGAGATGGAGGCAGTCTTATCCTAGGCTATGTTGTAGAATACCAGAAATCGGGATCTGCACAGTGGGACAAAATAAATAAGGATCTTATTAAGTTCTGTGCATTTAGAGTACCTGGACTTATACAAGGCACAGAGTACAGATTTCGCATTAGAGCTTCTAACAAGGTTGGAGATGGTGAGCCAAGAGAACTTACAGAAACTGTGCTTGCCAAAGACATTCTTGTTCCCCCTGACGTAACAGTGGACGTTGCTTGCCGTGACCTTCTTACAGTTAGAGCAGGGCAGATAATCAACCTTGTGACCCGTGTCAAGGGCAGACCTGATCCTGAGATCACTTGGACTAAAGATGCAAGAGCCTTGGGTAGAGATAAGCGCACTGACATGAACAACAACTTCCCTCTTGTTGAGCTGGTCATTCAGGATGCTGTTAGAGCTGATTACGGAAAATATGCAATTCAGGCAAAGAACAGCAGTGGTCAGGCACAAGCTACAATTATTGTCAATGTGCTTGATATTCCTGGAGCTTGTCAAAATGTGAAGGTTGCTTATGCGACTAAAGACTCGTGTATGGTGTCTTGGGAAAATCCAGAGGATAATGGTGGTACTGAAATTACCAACTTTATAATTGAGTGCAGACAGCCCAACCAAAGAGGATGGACAGTTGTTACATCTGACTGCACCAAACGACTTGTCAAAGCACCACTTGTTGAGAATTGTGAATATTTCTTCCGTGTAAGTGCAGAGAATAAAATTGGTGCTGGCCCTCCAACTGAAACGAAAACACCAGTCCTTGCTGTTGATCCAGTAGAAAAGCCTGGTGAGCCAGAGAACTTCCAAATTACTGAAATCGGTAAGACATTTGTCTTCCTCAAATGGAAGAAGCCGGACAATGATGGTGGTAGCCGTAACCTTGCTTACCATGTTGAAAAGAAACCTAAAGAAGCAGAGGAATGGGAAAGACTGCACAAAGGTGCCATAAAGGAAACATATTTCATGGTTGACAGATGTATTGAGAACCAAATTTATCAGTTTAGAGTTCAAACAAAGAATGAGGGCGGAGAGAGTAACTGGGTGACAACAGCTGAAGTTCTTGTGAAGGAGGAACGTGTACAGCCGGAGCTCAAAGTCAAACTGGAGGGAACTCTTGTTGTTAAAGCTGGAGAGTCCATTCCAATTGAGGCGGATTTTAAAGGTAAACCTCAGCCTGATATAAAATGGTCTAAAGAGAATTACACTGGAGATATCCACAAAAGCCCAAGAGTGCAGATTGAAACTGGCACCAACTTCACAAAATTGCTGCTTTCAAATTCTAAACGTGGAGATACTGGAAAATACATAATCACTGCAACAAATGCAGCAGGAAGCTGCTCTGCTGAAGCCAAAATAAATGTTCTTGACAGGCCAGGTCCTGTTAGAGAACTAAAGGTCTCGGATATTTCTGTGGACAGATGCAAGCTTACATGGGAGATCCCAGAAGATGATGGTGGGTGTGAGATCTATAACTACATCATAGAGAAATGTGAGACAAAGAGAGGGGTATGGTCGATTCATTCAGCTGCTGTTATAACTAATTCAGCTAAAGTTACTCGCCTCATTGAAGGAAATGAATATATATTCAGAGTGAGAGCTGAGAACAAAATGGGGGCTGGCCCCACTGTGGAAACAGAGTCCTTCGTTGCAAGAACCCAGTTCAGCAGACCAGGTGCACCATATACTCCAGAAGTGACCAAAATTACAAAAGACGAAATGGTTGTAATGTGGTGTTCTCCTGATTATGATGGTGGAAAACCCATCACTGGTTATATTCTTGAGAAAAAAGAGGAGCATGCCATTCGTTGGGCATCAGTTACTAAGTCCCCAATTGCAGGACAACAGATGACAGTTACAGGGCTATTGCCCAATCATAATTACCAGTTCCGTGTAAAAGCGGAAAATGAAATTGGAGTTGGTGATGCAAGCAAACCATCTAGATCCCTCACAGCAAGAGATCCAATTGGTATGTTCAGTCATTTACTTTCATAAATATATTGGTGCCATATTAGTGCCATATCACCATATTTATCAGTACCAAATATTTAATGTCTATGTTTTTTTATCTATTGCAGAGCCACCTGGCCCAGTTGGTAATTTAAAGGTGGCTGATAGCTCAAAAACATCAATCACTCTTTCATGGACAAAGCCAACATATGAAGGAGGTGCTCCTCTTATTGGATATGTCGTTGAGATGAGAGTCAAGGGCACAGTCAAGAAAGGTGATGAAGGCTGGAAGAGGTGCAATGTTGCTGCCCAGCTGATCGGAACAGAATTCACAGTCTCAAGTCTTGACGAGAAGTTTGAATATGAATTCCGTGTTTCTGCTCAAAATCAAATTGGCATGAGTCAACCAACTAATCTTCAAGGAGCTGTGTCACCAAGAGAAGTCTTGGGTAGGTTTTCCTGAAGAGCTCTAAAAAAACAACTCTATGAACTCTTCTTGTAACATTCTTTCCTATTTCCATGTTTTTCTTTTTTGCAACCATCAGAAACTCCTGACATTGATTTGGATGCAGAACTGAAGAAGGGTTTGACTGTTAGAGCTGGATGCCCAATCAGATTAGTTGCAACAATCAGAGGCAGACCTCCTCCCAAAGTCGTTTGGAGGAGAATGGGAATTGACAATGTCGTCCAGAAGGGTCATGTAGATCTCATTGACACTATGACATTCCTAGTTATCTCTGATACTACTCGTGATGATTCAGGCAAATATTCATTGACTGTATCCAGTCCAGCTGGAGAGAAAGCAGTATTTGTGAATGTCAAAGTACTTGGTAAGCAAAGTCTTGCAAGCTCTAAATGCAATAATCAGTGTTGAGAACTATTCAATTCAGCTTGTCATTTAATTAAGTCGTATTTTTTTTAAAACAGATACACCTGGACCTGTTGTTGGTCTTGAGGCTTTTGACATTACGATGTCATCTTGCAACCTTATGTGGTCCCCACCTGACACTGATGGAGGCAGCAACATCACGCATTATATTGTTGAGAAGCGAGAAATTGATCGCAAGACTTGGGGAACAGTGAAAACAAATTTAGAAAATACCACATTTAAAGTTACTAACCTTGTCCCCGGAACAGAGTATTCCTTTAGAGTAATAGCTGTAAATGAATATGGTCCTGGAGTTCCGAAAGTTACACCCAAATCTTATCTGGCCTCTGATCCTATCAGTAAGTGCATAATTATTTTAAAAAGTTTTTAAATGTTTTTTTCTCCTCAAAAGGTAAACCTGACGCATAATTTTGTATCCTTCCAAAAGGCAAACCTGACCCACCACAAAAGGTTGATGTTTTGGAGATTACTAAGAATAGCGCAACTGTTGGGTGGGTAAAACCACTTCGGGATGGTGGAGCTAAAATTGATGGTTACATAATTGACTACCTTGAGCTTATAATGCCTAAACCGCCCAAAGAACCAGTAACGGTTGAGGGCGAGGTTGAGGTTGAGGGAGAAGCTGAACCTTCTGCAGAGCCTGTGCCTCTACCCACACATGAACCTGAGGTTGAGGAAGAGAAGGAGAAAGACAAGCTGGAATGGACACCATACACTGTTGTGAAAGGCTTGAGCATTTCCGTTGTTGGACTTAAGGAGGGAAGAAAATATCGCTTCAGAGTTGCAGCTAGAAATTCCATGGGATCCAGTCTATCCACAGAGACAAGAGAAGCTTATGAGATTAAGGAACAAATGAGTAAGTTGGTGAAACAACGTCATATTGATAGAATTGTTTAAATTAAAAAAAAACTGAGAAGAATCTTGTTTGTGTGTTTTTTTATAGTGGAACCCAAGATCATTATGCCTGAGCTTGTCACTGCAAAGGCAGGAGCAAAGCTGAGAGTCGAGGCTCTTGTGTCTGGAAAGCCAGCGCCTACATGCCAGTGGAAACGGGGAGAAGATATTGTAGTCCCATCTAGCCGTCTCGCTGTACATAAATCTCAGAACATGTGTGTGCTCATCATCAAAGATGTTTCAAGATATGACAGTGGTCAATACAGCCTTGTTGCTGAGAACAGCTCCGGCCAAGTTAGCCAGATTTTGAAAATTGTCATCAGCGGTTAGAATTTTTTATTTCATACACCCAAAATATCAGGGTAGATGTAATTTGATTTGTAACCAAACTTTCTTATTTCACAGATATTCCTGGACCACCTGAGCCACCATTTGAGATCAGTGACATCGATTCTGATGCTTGCACACTCTCTTGGAACAAACCACTTGAAGATGGTGGTAGCAATATCACTAATTATGTGGTTGAAAAGTGTGATGTAAGCAGGGGAGACTGGGTTACTGCTCTTTCCAGCTGTGGCAAAGCTGGCAGCAGAATCGGAAAGCTTGTTCCTGGAAAAGAATATGTCTTCCGTGTCCGTGCCGAGAACAGATTTGGTATTTCAGATCCACTTACGTCTGACAGGATGGTTGCCAAATTTCCCTTTGGTGAGTTAAAATAAAAGCATGAAAATGATGTGGACACATTCTTGTCTTTTGACATGCATCTTGTGGTGTGTAATAAAAATTATGCCTTTATAATGCTGTCTTGAAATTAATTTTAGATATTCCTGGAGAACCTTTGAACTGCCGCATCAACAAAGTAAACAAAGACTGCATGTTTGTGGCTTGGGATAAGCCTGAGTCAGATGGTGGCAGTCCTGTTACCGGATACTACATTGAACGCAAAGAGAGGAACAGTCTTCTTTGGGTTAAGGCTAATGATTCTGTTGTTCGCACAACTGAATATCCTTGTGCTGGCCTGATTGAAGGTTTGGAATACACTTTCAGAGTGTCTGCTATAAACCGAGCTGGACAGGGTAAACCTAGCAAGAAAACAGATTTCATCACAGCAAGAACACCTGTTGGTATGTGCACGTACGATAATATACATTTTTCTAAAAACATGTTTTTATTTTGAATATATACTCATTTTTCATATTTTGACTATTCAATAAAATAGATGCTCCCGGAAAACCAGAGGTGATTGATGTAACTAAGAACACAGTAACATTGGTTTGGACCAAACCAAAGAACGATGGCGGAAGCAAGATAATCGGATACTATGTTGAGGCCTTAAGGGTCCCAGAAGAGACTTGGGTACGTTGCAACACAAGCAGTCAAAATGTGCCACGTGAAGAGTACACTGCAACTGGGCTAGAAGAGGGTGCCAAGTACCAGTTTAGGGTCATTGCCAAGACTGCAGTTAACATTAGCAGACCATCTGAAATCACTGATCCCATACTGGTATCTGCAGAGAATGGTAAGCATATACAGTATGTTTTTTTATGTGATTGATTGACAGATTTGACCTTACTTTCTAAATAGTTTGGTAACAAGTTTTATTGATTTAGTCTTTTTTTGCTTTTCTACAGTGCCTCCTAGAATAGAACTTTCCATACAGATGAAAAAGATGTTACCAGTAAAGGGTGGGTCAGATGTTTGTCTTGAGGCTGAGGTTTATGGCAAACCAATGCCCAAAGTTACATGGACCAAGGATGGAGAAGTGTTGAAAGCTAATAAAGACCTTAAGATGTCTCAAAAGAGACACCTCTTCTCTCTAAGCATTGATGCAGTTACCAAACTTAATACGGGAAATTATGGACTTCTTGCAGAAAATGCAAGTGGTTCTACAACTGCAGAGATACAACTTAAAGTACTGGGTGAGTAAAATTATGTTCAGATGTTTATCCCAAATAGCGCTTATTAGATGAGATTAAGCATAGCCATCCCTCCCGTTTGAAATAAAACAATAATTGCTTTTCTGTTAAACAGATATACCTGGCCCACCAGTCTCTGTCAAATTTGAAGAGGTCCTTTCAGATCGAATCAAGTTAAGCTGGACGGCTCCACTCTCAGATGGTGGTTCTCCAATTACAAATTATGTTGTTGATAAACGTGAGACCATCAGAGCTAACTGGGCTCAGGTCTCTGCTAAAATCAGTGGTAATACAACTGAATTTCTAGTGGAGAGACTGATAGAGGGGCATGAATATCAGTTCCGTGTTCGTGCAGAGAACCGCTATGGTGCTGGTGATACCATCATCACAGACCCTGTCACTGCAAGGAATCCCTTCAGTAAGACTTTAATCATGTTCTTTCTGTTTTTATTTTTTGGATAGAGCATTTCTATATGTAATGTACTTTGTTGTTCATAGCTGTTCCTGGAGCATGTGACCCACCAGTCATAACAAACATCGCTAAGGAACATATGACTGTAAGCTGGAAGGAACCATCTGATGATGGAAAGTCCCCTATACTTGGGTATATGGTTGAAATACGTGAAACTAAGGAAATCAACTGGACCAAACTCAACAGAAAACCATTGTTGGAGAGAACACATGAGGCTGGAGGGCTCTCAGAGGGTACACAGTACGAGTTTAGAGTAATCGCTGTCAATAAAGCTGGCCTTGGCAAACCCAGTGAACCATCTAATGCTGCCTCTGCACTTGATCCCCTGTGTGAGTATCCAAAGTAATTTACAATATCATGTATGTGAATAGAAAAGAGCATTTATCATTACCTCTAAAAACTTTCTCACAGATCCTCCAGGTCCACCTGTTTCTCCCAAGGTCACAGATACCACCAACAGCACCATTAGCCTTTCTTGGACTAAGCCTACGAGCGATGGTGGAAGTGAAATTTTGGGATACCTTGTTGAATGCAAAAGAACCAATACTACAGACTGGATAAGATGCAATGTGCCCAAAAACCTTCAGGATACACATTATGTTGTCACTGGACTCTTGGAGAACTCTGAATACCAACTTCGTGTTACTGCTGTAAACAAAGTAGGATTCAGCCAGCCTTGTGAAGTTCCTGACAAACATGTTGCCAAGGATGTTTTCGGTAAAAAATATTTGTATAATTGTAGCTAAAAAATTACCATTCAAAAGCTTAGGGTCACTTGACTGAAATGTTTTTCCTGATCTTAAAAATCTTATGCTCTGAAGGCATTTATAGAACAATATATAAAAAGTAATTCATATACTTTATTTACAAAATGAAAATGTTTATTTTATTTTCAGTTTTTATTATATAAAAATATTACATTATGTAATTCCATAGTTTTAATAGCTGATGAGTTATTACTCATTACTTATGTATACAATTTGTGTTAAGCCTGGTCATAAAAAATAAGTATAGTATACTATAGGCATCTTATAATCTTTATTTATATTGTATATTTTCTCTGTAATTCTAGCTGCTCCTGAGGCTGAGCTTGATGCAGAGCTAAAGGACACTTTGGTCCTTATGGCTGGCAGTAAAATGAAACTTCATGCCAAAATTATGGGTCGGCCAACCCCCAGGGTCACATGGGCCAAGATGAACACCAACATTAAGGACAGACAAGGCATTATAATCAAGACCACAGACAGCGATACATCCGTTTTTGTGGAGAAAGCAAACAGATACGATGCAGGAAAATACATACTGAACCTTGACAGTGTAAGCGGAATGAAGATGTACACAGTTATTGTCAAGGTCCTTGGTGAGTTCTGTGATATTAAAAGGTTAATATATACAGTGTATATATATATATATATATATATATACAGTGTATATACACATACACATACACATACACATACACATACACATACACATACACATACACATACACATACACATACACATACACATACACATACACATACACATACACATACACATACACATACACATACACATATATATATATATATATATATAGTTTATGTTTTAGTATTTGATGTTAACTAAAGTATATTATTAACACTAAACAGATACCCCTGGACCTCCAGTGAATCTAATGGTTAAAGAGACATCGAAGGACTGTGCCTCCATCCTATGGGATGCACCTCTTATTGATGGTGGAAGTGAGATTAAAGGTTACATTGTTGAAAAACGAGATGCAGAAAGGAAAGCATGGTCAACAGTTTCATCCACTTGTACCAAAACATTTTTTAAGATTGACGGATTGGAAGCCGGTAGATCTTATTGCTTCAGGGTTATGGCTCAGAATGAATATGGTATTGGTGAGGCCTGTGAAACGGCAGATGTTGTGAGAGCAACCGGTGAGTTAGATAAATTTTTGATACTTTTCATTATTTAAATTTAATTCAATAAATTATGTTATTAAAATTTTAAATAAACTGAATAATGCCTTTCAGAGCAACCTGGACCAGTTATGGACTTTAAGACATTGCTGGTAACCAAGGATTCTTGTACCCTTTCATGGAAAAAACCTATCAGTGACGGCGGTAGCCGTATTATTGCATACGTGCTTGAGGTCCTTAATGGTGGAGATAAATGGAAGGAACTTCTCAGATCAAAGAACATGCAATACAGTGCAAGAGATCTTATTGAAGGAAGGGAATACAAATACAGAGTACAAGCAACAAATGATTCTGGTGATGGCCCTGTGAAGGAACTCTCTGTGATTGCAAAAGACGTCAATGGTGCGCGTTTTAATTTTATATTCATGTAATGATGACTTCAGTTTTCCACCTCACATATTGTGTTCCACATGTATTGATCATCCGTTTCTTTCTGTTGTTATAGTTCTTCCCAGCTGTGACTTAAGAGAGTTGCCGAATTTGAACTACATAGCAAAAGAGGGAAGCAATGTTCGTCTCAAGATACCTTTCAGTGGAAAACCTGTCCCTGTAGTAACATGGAAGAAGGGAGAGGAGGAAAATCTCACAGATACAGGAAGAGTGTGTGTGGAATCTACAGCCGTAAATACAACTCTCTTGATTCGTGACTGTCAAAGGACTGATGCCTCAAAATACACCATCACTCTTCGCAACACTGCTGGAACAAAAGAGTCCACCATTTTTGTCAGAGTTGTTGGTAAACCAGGAATTCCAACTGGATCAATCAAGTTCAAGGAAGTGACTGCAGATGGTGCAACCTTAAAATGGGGTGCTCCTAAAGATGATGGCGGATCAGAAGTTACCAATTACATTCTTGAGAAACGTGATTCTATTACTAATATGTGGGTCACAGTGTCCTCGGCTGTGGATACAAACAGTTTCAGAGTGACAGGTCTCCATGAGGGTACCGAGTATATCTTTAGAGTTAGTGCCGAAAACAAATATGGAATTGGTGAGGGCCTCAAATCAGAGCCTATGATTGCCAAGCATCCATTCAGTAAGTGGATTTCAGAAATGTTTTGTCTGTATAATTTGAATATTATAAATAATATTAATTTATAAATATGAGAGTCAAACAATCTCACTCTTTTACTTATAATTACTCCATCAGATGTACCAGATTCACCTCCTCCACCACAAGTCATGAGTATGCGCCATGATTCCTCAACACTTGCATGGTCTGATCCAAGGAAAACTGGGGGTTCATCAATCACAGGTACAGAAATAAAATAAGTTTTGGAGATTGCTCACAGTTAGTTGGAATAAAAAACTAACTATGAATAAATCAACCCTCAAATGATTGGATAGATAAAAACTATTTTTGCTTGAAGGTTACCATGTTGAATTCAAGGAGAAAAACAGCATGTTGTGGAAAAGAGCAAACCCAGCTCCCTTGAAGATGAGGGATTTCAAAGTGACTGGTCTAACTGAGGGTCTAGAGTATGAGTTTAGAGTTATGGCTTTAAATTTGGCTGGTGTTGGAAAGCCAAGTCTTCCAACTGAGGCATTAGTTGCCTTGGATCCAGTAGGTAAGTAAAGCATTTTAAAGGCCTTGGTATATCAGACTATATAAATGTATGGCTCCAAATAATTAGGGCTAGTTTATAATAATTTGCTTGAAAATTATAGATGCACCTGGTAAACCTGATGTAATCAGCATCACTAGAAGTACTGTAACACTTCAATGGACCGAACCTCAATATGATGGTGGACACAGACTTACAGGATACATTGTTGAAAGACGTGATCTCCCTGCTAAGGTCTGGGTAAAGGCTAACACAGTGAACGTTGTTGATTGTGCATATACTGTAACTGACTTGCAGGAGGGTTGCAAGTATGAATTTAGAATCAGAGCCAAGAATGCCGCTGGAGCACTAAGTCCGCCCTCGGAACAAACTGATACCCTTATGTGCACAGATGAATATGGTAAGCCTCAGTTTGTTTGTCTAGTGTATGTATCTTGATGTAATAATGTTCAGTTTCATTTTTACCTAAGCAATTATTAATCTGTGCATTGTTTGTTTTGCAGCGGCACCAACAATTACAATTGATCCAACAGTTAAGGAGGGGCTCACTGTCAGAGCTGGTGATACCATTTTCATTACAGCAACAAGCATTGTGGGCAAACCTCAACCAACCTCTGTGTGGTCTAAGGGTGGAAAATACTTCAAGCCATCAGATGTCTGTCAAATAGAAACTACCCCATCCTCTTCTACTCTTTCTATTAAGTATGCAAGTAGGAAGGAATCGGGAGAGTACACAATTACAGCAAGTAATCCATTTGGTGTCAAAGAGGAGAATGTTAAAGTGACAGTTTTAGATGTTCCTGGGCCACCAGGACCAGTTGAAGCAAGTGGAATTTCTTCTGAAAAGGTCACTTTGACATGGACACCACCTCATGAGGATGGTGGATCGCCAATTAAGTACTACACATTGGAGAAAAGAGAAACAAGCCGTCTACTTTGGACCATTCTTGCTGAAAAGGTTATAGACTGCCACTTTGTGGCCAATAAGCTTATCCAGGGAAATGAGTACGTCTTTCGTGTTTCTGCTGTCAACAGTTCTGCAGCTGGTGATCCTTCCCATTCTGAGCCAGTCAAAATGGTTGATAACTATGGTATGTGTTAATATCTCATATTATTTTTCTCAGTTTTTCTGAATACCACACAGCTGGATACTGTACATACACAAATATGTAATACAATTCCTAATAAACATATGCTTTTTTTCAGGTCCTCCAGGCCCTCCAGCTAGACCAGAGGTAGAAAATGTTGGTGGAAATTCTGTTACCATTGCATGGAAAAGACCAGCTGAGGATGGTGGCAGTAACATAATAGGCTACATGGTAGAGAGGAAGGAAAAGAAGGGCATGAGATGGACACGAGCATCAAAGATAGCAATTACAGACATTCACTTTGAAGTGAAAGGATTAAAAGAGGCAGTTGAATATGAATTTAGAGTAGCTGCTGAGAATAAGGCAGGTTTTGGAGAGCCAAGTGAGCCTTCATTGCCTGTGAGGACCAAGCTTGTCGCTGGTAAGTATATTGATAAAAAAATCTGATATACTTATTGCATAGAATATGCAATAATAAAATATAACCTATCAATTCCCAGATGTTCCTGGACCACCAGTCAACACTCGAGTCACTGACACAACAAAAACAACAGCCGAATTGCACTGGGGCAAACCACTTAGTGATGGTGGCATGGAAGTCACAGGATACCTTGTTGAACACAAAAAAGAGGGAGAAGAAGAATGGGTGAAAGACACAGCTACACCTTTAAGGATTACTGAGTTTGTTGTGCCTGATTTGCAAGCTGGAGCAAAGTATGACTTCAGAATTAGTGCAGTGAATGCAATGGGTGTTAGTGAACCAGCACAAACTGAGGATCTTGTTGAAATTATTGAACGAGAAGAAGTACCTGATCTAGAACTTGATGTAGAACTCAGGAGAACATTAGTTGTTAGGGCAGGTACCTCCATTCGTATATTTGTTCCTATTAAAGGTCGTCCAACACCTACAGTGACTTGGACCAAAGAGGATGCACCACTGAGGACTCGTGCAAACATTGATAATACCGAATCATACACCTTATTGGTCATACCTGATTGCAATAGGCGTGATGCAGGAAAATATGACTTGACATTGAAGAATGCTGCTGGAACAAAGACTGCCTCTGTGAATGTGAGAGTGTTGGATTCTCCTGGACCTCCTCTAAATCTAAAACCGACAGCAATTGACAAAGAGAGCATCACTTTGCAATGGGAAATGCCTCTCCTTGACGGAGGTGCAAAGATTACCAATTACATAATTGAGAAAAGAGAGTCGACTCGGAAAGCATATGCTGCAGTAATCACCCAATGCGCAACATGCTCTGTTAGAGTTCCTGATTTAGGAGAGGGTTTAGAATACTATTTCAGAGTTTCTGCTGAAAATGAGTATGGTATTGGTGAAGCAGTAGAAACACCAGACCCCATCAGAGTATCTCAGGCACCAACACCACCACAAAATGTCACTTTTAAGGATGTCACAAAGACCTCAGTTGGCCTTGCATGGACAAAACCAAAACATGATGGTGGAAGTAGAGTTACTGGCTATGTAGTTGAGGCACAAAAGAAAGGAACAGATCAGTGGGCCCATGTTACAACTGTTAAGACTTTGGACTTTACTGTAAAGAATCTTAATGAAAATGAAGAGTATGTGTTCCGTGTAATGGCCGTGAACAGTTCTGGCCGAAGTCAGCCTTGTTTAAGCAGGCCTGTTGTTATCAGAGAACAAAGTTCAGAGCCAGAATTTGATCTTCGTGGTGTGTGTCAGAAGATGGTTATCACCAAGGCTGGTGAAGATATAAAGGTTGAAGTGCCTGTTTATGGACGTCCTAAGCCAACAGTTTCGTGGCAGAAAGACAATCAACATTTCAAAGTTACACAACGGACAATGACTGTAAATACCTCCAGTTCAACTATCCTGATAATAAATGAATGTTTGAGGAGTGATCGTGGAGTATACTCAATGACAGGAAAGAACATAGTTGGTTCCGTTACAGACAGCATAATAGTGAAAGTGCATGATGTGCCTGGACCACCAAAGGGACCGATTAAACTAGACAAAATATCACGTACGTTTATTGAGTTCTCATGGGACGCTCCTGAAAACGATGGAGGAGTGCCAATCAATAACTATGTCGTTGAAATAAGGGAAACTACTAGTCAGACATGGACAGAACTTTCCTCATTGATCATTCGCACAACATTTAAAGCAACACGTTTAACAACAGGTGTTGAGTACCAGTTCCGTGTCAAGGCCAAAAATAGATATGGCACAGGACCTCCAATAACCTCAGAGGCAGTTGTTGCTGCATATCCATTTAAGGTGCCTGGGCCACCAGGAACACCCAACATTGTTGCTTTCACAAAGGATACAATGACAATTGGCTGGAACGAGCCTGTCTCTGACGGTGGAAGTGAAGTCATCGGTTACCATGTTGAGAGGAAAGAGAGGAACAGTATTATCTGGCACAGGATTAGCAAGGCACTTGTGGTTGGAAATCTTTTCAAGTCCACTGGTCTAGAGGATGGTGTTGCATATGAATTCCGTGTGATTGCTGAAAACATAGCTGGAATTGGAAAACCAAGTAAAGCTTCTGAACCAATGCTTGCTCTTGATCCAGTGGATCCACCGGGTCAACCTGTCCCTGTCCAAGTGTCCAAAAATGCCATCACTATTCAGTGGACAAAACCAGAGTATGATGGTGGTTTCAAGATTACAGGATATACTGTAGAAAAGAGAGACCTTCCAGCTGGACGCTGGATACGAGCTAACTTCACAAATATTATTGAAACCACTTTCACTGTAAGTGGTCTAACGCAAGATTCATCTTATGAATTCCGTATACTTGCAAGAAATTCTGCTGGTGCTGTTAGTAATCCATCAGAGCCATCAGATCCAGTTATTTGCAAAGATGACATTGTAGAACCAAGAATTATGGTTGATGCCAAATTTAAAGATGTTGTACTTGTCAAAGCTGGAGACGTCTTCAAACTTGAAGCCGATGTTGCAGGCCAACCATTACCATCCATGGTTTGGACCAAAGATGGAAAAGATGTTGAAAACACATCCAAACTACAAATTAAAATGACAGATCTTACAGCAGGATTAATCAACAAGGATTCTGTTAGAAGGGATGGTGGTGAATTGGTTCTGACAGCAACAAATGTTGGTGGTTTTGCAAAGCATGTCTTCAATGTGAAGGTTCTTGATAGACCAGGACCACCTAGGGGACCTCTGGCAGTTTCAGGTATTACTGCAGAAAAATGCACGCTCACATGGAATCCACCTGAAGATGATGGCGGTGCAAACATTGAAAATTATATTATTGAAAAACGTGAATCAAGCAGACTTGCTTGGACACGTGTAGTGTCAGACTTACAGGTTAACCAGTATCAAGTTACAAAATTGCTTAAAGGAAATGAATACATTTTCAGAGTAATGGCGGTTAACAAGTATGGTGTTGGAGAACCTCTAGAGTCTGAGGCAACAATTGCAGAAAACCCATATCTACCACCAAGTCCCCCACAAACCCCTGAGATAACAGCTGTTACCAAGGATTCAATGGTCCTCTGTTGGGGGGCGCCATCTAGCAATGGTGGAAGTGAAATTACCAGTTATCGCATTGAGAAGAGAGATAGGATTAGTTTGCGTTGGGTTAAATGTAACAAAAAGAATGTTACTGAACTGCATTTCAAGGTTACTGCCCTCGTCCCAGGCCATGAATATGAATTCAGAGTTTTGGCAGAAAATGCAGCAGGAATAAGTGAACCAAGTCCTTCGTCGTCCTTTGTGAAGGCCACAGACGCTCTTTTCATACCAGGGCCCCCTGGCAACCCAAGAATCCTGGACACGACAAGTTCTTCCATCACACTTGCATGGAACAAACCAGTTTATGATGGTGGTTCTGAAATCACAGGGTATATTGTTGAGACCTGCCTTCCTGGAACTGAGGAAGAAGAATGGACAATTGTCTCCCCTAAAGAAGGGGTAAAGGGAACATCGTTTACAATCACAAATCTTAAAGAAAATCAGGAATACAAAATCAATGTGTCAGCTGTAAATAGTGAGGGTATTGGAGAAGCAGGATCTGTTCCTGGATCCCCCAAAGCAGAGGAGAGACTCATACCTCCAGAGGCTGATCTTGATGCTGAACTTCGCAAGATTATAAACATCAGAGCTTGCAATACACTGAGACTTTTTGTTCCATTTAGAGGAAGACCAACACCTGAGGCCAAATGGTCAAGAGAGAATGATGAACCTTTGGATAGAGCTACTATTGAAACTACATCTTCCTTTACATCACTCATTGTCGGAAATGTGAATCGATTTGACAGTGGCAAATACAATTTGACTGTGGAAAACAGCTCTGGAACAAAGACAGTTTCTGTAATTGTTAGAGTTTTAGATACACCTGGATCACCACAAAACCTAAAAATCAGTAAGGTCACTAAAGAATCTGTGTCACTTGTGTGGGACCCTCCACTAAATGATGGAGGCTCAAAAATTAAGAATTATGTTGTTGAAAAGCGTGAGGCAACCAGAAAGGCATATGCCACAGTTAATGCCCTTTGTCAAAAAACAACTTGCACAATTGATCAACTCCAAGAAGGGTGTAACTATTATTTCAGAGTTCTTGCAGAAAATGAATATGGCATTGGTCTTCCTATTGAGACTGGTGAATCAGTCAAAGTGTCTGAGAAGCCACTTCCTCCAGGCAAGATTACGCTTCAAGATGTAACAAAGACAAGTGTCACATTGTCATGGGAGAAACCAGAACATGATGGAGGAAGTAGAGTGGTTGCATATGTTGTTGAGATGCAAAGTAAAGGCAGTGAGAAATGGACGCAAGCTGTGATTGTTAAGGTACCTGAAGCAGTTATTAATGGACTTGTACCTGGTGAGGAGTATATGTTCCGTGTTTCTGCAAGGAATGAAAAGGGAACCAGTGATGCTCGTCAAATTGGTGTGCCTGTGATTGCCAAGGACCTTGTAATTGTTCCATCTGCTAAGCTGTTGTTCTCAACATTCAGTGTCCTGGCAGGAGAGGATTTAAAAATTGATGTTCCATATATAGCTCGTCCCAAGGCCACCATTTCATGGTTGAAGGAAGCAGCTCCACTTAAACGAACAACCAGGGTAAACTTTTCTTCTACAGATACAAAGCTCAGTCTAGTAGTCAAAGAGGCTTGTAGAGATGATGTTGGCCAATATAGCATTAAGCTATCAAACACAGCTGGTGAGACAACAGTGGATATTGGAATTGTTGTTCTTGACAAACCTGGTCCACCAACAGGCCCTGTTAAACTTGAAGAAGTAACATCTGACAGTGTTACTATTTCTTGGAAGCCACCAGAGTATGATGGAGGCTGCACCATTAACAATTATATAGTAGAAAAGAAAGACACATCCACAACTAATTGGCAGGTTGTCGCAGCAAATCTAGCAAGAACTCAAATTAAAGCAGGAAGACTCAAAACAGGGTCTGAATATCAATTCAGAATTGCAGCAGAGAACAGATATGGCAAAAGCCCTCTCCTCGTGTCTGAATGTGTTATTGCACAGTACCCTTACAAACTACCAGGGCCCCCTGGAACACCTTTTATACAATCTTCCGCAAAGGATAGTATGATGGTCGTGTGGAATGAACCTGTCATTGACGGTGGAAGCACAATTTTAGGATATCACCTTGAACGGAAAGAGAGAAATAGCATCCTTTGGATTAAATTGAACAGATGTCTAATCCAAGACACAACTTTCAAGACCACAGGTCTTGAGGAAGGCCTGGAGTATGAGTTTAGAGTTTATGCTGAGAACATTGTTGGTATTGGGAAGGCTAGCAAAATCTCAGAAGGCTACATTGCCAGAGATCCTTGTGATCCTCCTGGAACACCTGAAGCAGTTAAGATAACTAAGAGTTCAATTACAATTGTATGGACCAAGCCAGAGTATGATGGTGGAAGCAAAGTCACTGGCTACATTGTAGAGAAGAAGGAATTGCCTGAAGGACGATGGATAAAAGCAAATTTCACAAATGTTATAGAGACAGAGTATACTGCAACAGGTCTCACAGAGGATCAGAAATACGAGTTCCGTGTCATTGCAAGAAATGCTGCTGGAGTCTTCAGTGATCCTTCATATAGCACTGGGCCTATCGTGGCAAAGGATGAGATAGAACCACCACGTATCAGCATAAATCCAGAGTACACTCAAACTATTTTAGTAAATGCAGGAGACAACTTTAAGATTGATGCAGATGTTCATGGAAAACCCGCCCCTACAATACACTGGATGAAGGGTGAGCAAGAACTTGGAAACACTATACATCGTGAAATTAAAAACACAGAGAGCTTTACCTCTCTCACTGTTAAAGAGGCCAAACTTGCTGATGGAGGTCAATATACTCTACTGCTAAGAAATCCAGGTGGTGAGAAAGCTGTCCAAGTCAATGTCAGCGTCTTAGATAAACCTGGACCACCAGAGGGACCCATCTCCATCGCTGGTGTTACCAGTGAGCAATGCTTTCTTGCTTGGAAACCACCTAAACAGGATGGCGGCAGCAAGATCACTCATTATATTGTTGAAAAGAGAGAGACTAGCCGACTACTATGGACTGCAGTTGTGCCCAAAGTACAAGCTGAAAATCTTAAAGTAACAAAACTCCTAGAGGGAAATGAATACATTTTCAGAGTTTTACCAGTGAACAAATTTGGCATTGGTGAACCACTACAGTCAAGTGCAGTTATTATTAAGAACCCATTCACACCTCCAGAAGCACCAAAAGCAGTGGAAGTCACTGAAGTCAAGAAAGATTCAACGGTCTTAACCTGGGAGGCCCCAGCAAATGATGGTGGCACACCTGTCACTGGATATATTATTGAAAAACATGACAAAGAAGGTGTTAGGTGGACCAGATGTAACATGCACACAGTTCCTAACCTTACATTCAAGGTTACTGGACTCCTTGAGAACCACCTTTATGAATTCAGAGTCGCTGCGGAAAATGCTGCTGGGGTTGGTGAGACAAGTTCTGCAACTGTATTCTATAAAGCTGTGGATCCTATATTTAAACCAGGTCCACCAAATAATCCAAAACTAATAGACATGACTAAATCGTCTGTTATACTTGCATGGGGAAAGCCTATATATGATGGTGGCTGTGAAATCCAAGGATATATTGTTGAAGCATGTGATGTAAAAGCAGCTCTAGAGGGTGTTAAGACTCCAACAGAAGAAAAGGCTGTGGAGGAGTCACCAGTTGCTGAGGAATGGACAATGTGCACCCCGCCAACAGGTGTTAAACTGACACGCTTTACTGTAGAAAATTTAAAAGAAAAACAGGAATATAAATTCAGGGTTTGTGCAGTTAACAAGGCTGGTGTTGGGGAGCATGCTGATGTTGCTGGACCCATTCTGCCAGAGGACAAAATTGAGGAACCAGATCTTGATATTGATCCTGAGTTTAGAAAGCTTGTCCGCATTAAAGCTGGAGGTTCTCTTAGGATGTTCGTTCCTTTCAAAGGAAGACCAACCCCAAAAATCAAATGGGAAAAGGATAGTGGACAAATAAAGGAAACAGCACAGATTGAGACCACCAGCAGTCACACGTATCTTGTGATTGATCAAATTAACAGAGCAGACAGTGGTAAATACACTGTGACTGCCGAAAACTCAGCTGGTGCAAAATTTGAAACTATTAGTGTCAAAGTCCTTGACACACCAAGTGCTCCCCTCCAACTTAAAGTGCAAGAAATTACAAAGGAATCAGTTACTCTTACATGGGAGCCTCCTTCTATGGACGGAGGGGCAAAGATAAAAAATTACATTGTTGAGAAGCGTGAGAGCACTAGAAAAGCATTCTCTGCTGTTGTCACAAACTGTCACAAGATCTCATGGAAAATTGAACCACTTCAAGAGGGCTGCAGTTACTATTTCAGAGTGCTTGCAGAAAATGAGCATGGTATAGGGTTACCTGCCGATATTATAGATCCTATAAAGGTTTCAGAGGTGCCACAATGTCCTGGAAAATTAAGTGTTGTAGATGTTACGAAATCAAGTGTGTCTCTTGCTTGGGAGAAGCCCATTCATGATGGTGGCTGTAGAATTCTTCAGTATCTTGTTGAAATGCAAGTCAAGGGTAATGAGAAATGGTCTGGCTGTGCCAATGTAAAAACATTAGAAGCTGTGATTAGAAATTTGAACCCTGGAGAAGAGTACACTTTTAGAGTAATTGCTGTCAATGAAAAAGGGAAGAGTGACCCAACAACACTTGCTGTCCCAGTGCAAGCAAAGGACCTTGTCTTTGGGCCTGATGTACGACCTGTATTCAGCAGTTACAGTATTCTTGTTGGAAAAGACCTCAAAGTTGAAATTCCAATTTTTGGTCGTCCGAAACCAAAGATCACATGGACAAAGGATGGTGCAGCCCTTAAATTCACAACAAGGGTTAACATTTCTAGTACAGTGCACAGTACTATTCTTAGCATTAAAGAAGCCGCAAGAGAAGATGGTGGAATGTATGGAATAAATGTGTCTAATTCTGTCGGACAGAAAGATGCCACTATTGAAATCATCACTCTTGATAAGCCTGGCCCGCCAACTGGTCCTGTGCGATTTGATGAGATAACTGTATCAAGTGTTACATTGTCATGGGATCCTCCTAAGTTTGCTGGTGGTTGTCCTATTTCAAATTATATTGTGCAAAAACGAGATACAACGACCACATCATGGGAGAATGTTGCCATATCAGTAGCAAGAACAACATTGAAGGTACCACGACTAAAGACTGGTGCTGAATATCAATTCAGAATCCTTGCCCAAAACAGGTATGGCAAGAGTTATGCTTTGGACTCTTCAGCTGTGGTTGCCCAGTATCCTTACAGAGAACCAGGACCACCAGGAACTCCTTTTGTTTCATCCCTATCCAAGGACCACATGATTGTTGAATGGCATGAACCAGTTTCAGATGGAGGTAGCAACATTATTGGATACCATCTTGAGAGGAAGGAGAGAAACAGCATTCTTTGGACAAAGATAAACAAGACATTAATCCAAGAAACAAGATTCAAAACCTATCCTTTAGAAGAGGGTGTTGAATATGAGTTCAGAGTTTATGCTGAAAATATTGTTGGCATTGGCAGATGTAGTAAAATCTCTGAGGGCTTTGTTGCACGTGATCCATGTGATCTGCCTGGAACCCCCGAAGCTATCCATGTCAATAAAAATTCCATCACCATTCAGTGGACAAAACCAGAGTATGATGGTGGAAGTGTTATCACTGGTTATACTGTGGAGAAACGTGATCTCCCAGAGGGGCGCTGGATGAAGGCAAGCTTCACAAATGTCATTGAAACCAATTTTACCGTCACCGGCTTAACAGAAGGTGCCAAATACGACTTCAGGGTAATTGCAAAAAATGCAGCTGGCACTATCAGCAAACCATCTTATAACAGTGGACCTATTGCTGCATTAGATGAGGTAGAGCCACCAAAGTTCTCAATTGACCCAGCATACACACAAGCACTTATTGTGAATGCCGGAGATACATTTAAGCTTGATGCTGACGTCTATGGTAAGCCAGTTCCTACAATACAGTGGTTTAGGAATGAGAAGGAGCTTGAAAACACACTTAGATGTGACATCAAGAATACTGACAACAGAGCATTAATCATGGTAAAAGATGCCACCAGACAAGATGGTGGAAACTACACTCTTCAGATCACTAATATTGCTGGCTCACAAATTGTTCCATTCCAAGTGAAAGTGCTTGATAAACCAGGTCCTCCAGAGGGGCATCTTCATGTTACAGGTGTCTCCAGCAATAAATGCACTCTATCTTGGCATGCTCCACAAGACGATGGAGGAAACACCATCACTCATTACATTATTGAGAGACGTGAGACAAGTCGCCTTGCTTGGACTGTGGTCAGTAATGACTGTAGAACAACAGTATACAAAGTGACAAAGCTCCTGGAAGGTAATGAATATATATTCCGTGTCATGGCTGCCAACAGTTATGGTGTTGGTGTGCCAATTACTACACCATCCATAATAATGAAAGATCCATTTGGTCACCCTGGATCACCACAAATTATTGAGGTAACAAATATAGCGAGGGATTCTATGACTGTTTGTTGGAATGCACCAGATACTGATGGTGGAAGTGACATTCTTGGCTACATCATTGAGAAAAGAGACAGATCTGGAATTAAATGGACAAGATGCAACAGACAGAAAGTTACAGATGTATGTTTCAGAGTGCAAGGACTAATTGAGGATCATGAATATGAATTTAGACTATCTGCCGAAAATGCTGCTGGAATTGGAGAGCCAAGCTTGCCAACTTCATACTACAAGGCTTGTGATCCCAAATACAAATCTGGCCCACCCGTTAATGCACATGTTATTGATACAACAAAGTCTTCGATTACAGTGGCATGGGGAAAACCCCTTAATGATGGTGGATGTGAAATTCAGGGATATATTGTTGAGATCTGCAAAGCTGAAGAGGAGGAATGGGTTATGTGCACCCCCCCTACTGGCTTACGTGTTAACAAATTTGAAATTACTAAGTTAACAGAACAGCATGAATATAAGGTTCAAATATGTGCCATCAATAAAATGGGTGTTGGAGAACCTTCTACTATTCCAGGTACTGCCAAACCTGAGGACAAGTTAGAAGTCCCTGAAATTCACCTTGATTCAGAGCTGAGAAAAGGCATTGTTGTTCGTGCTGGAGGATCAGTTAGAATTAATGTACCATTTAAAGGTAGACCAATACCAAATGTGAAATGGACCAAAGATGAAGGTGACCTGTCAGAAAAGACTGTGGTTGAAAAATGTCTAAACTTCACCCAGCTATCAATCGACTCCTGTGATAGAAGGGACTCTGGAAAATACGCTGTGACTTTGGAGAACAGCAGTGGCTCTGTATCTGATTTTGTTACAGTCAAAGTGTTAGATACTCCAGGAGCCCCACTGAACCTTGCTGTTAAAGACATCAAGACAGACTCTGTCACTCTTGTTTGGGAACAACCACTTATTGATGGAGGTGCAAAGATCAAGAATTATGTTGTCGACAAGCGTGAATCTACAAGAAAGGCTTATGCAAATGTAACAGCCAAGTGCAGCAATACAACTTATAAGGTGGAAAATCTTGCAGAAGGGGCCATGTATTACTTCAGAGTAATGGCTGAAAATGAATTTGGTGTTGGTTTAGCAGTAGAAACAAAGACTGCTTCAAAGGCCTCTGAAGTACCTCAGCCAGTTGGAAAGGTAATGTTGACTGATGTGACTAAAGGAAGCGCATCACTGTCCTGGGAAAAACCAGAGCATGACGGTGGCAGTAGGATTGTTGGCTATTTGATTGAAATGCAGCCAAAAGGAATTGACAAATGGGGTGTAGCAACAAACGTGAAGACATGTGAAGGAACTGTCACTGGACTTACTGCTGGTCAGGAATATATGTTCCGTGTTCTGGCGTACAATGAGAAAGGCAAAAGTGAACCAAAGCCCCTTGCTGCTCCTGTTATTGCCAATGACCTCACAATTGAGCCAAGCATTAAGTTGCAGTTCAATACATATAGCATCAAAGCTGGAGCTGATTTCAAACTTGAAATACCAATATTTGGACGTCCAAAACCAAAGATCGCCTGGATAAAGGATGGGCAGTTACTTAAGGTAACATCCAGAGTAACTACTTCAAACACATCAACATCCACAATCCTACAGATTAGTGAAGCCTGTAAGAATGACCTTGGAAAGTATGCAGTTACAGCAACTAACAGTGTTTGTGCAGTTACAGAAGATATTGGAATCATAATCCTTGATAGACCTGGTCCACCCACAGGACCAGTAAAAGTAAATGAAGTCAGCAATAACTCTGTTTCTATCTCATGGGAACCACCCGAGTATACAGGTGGGTGCCAAGTAAAGCATTATATTGTTGAAAAGCGAAACACTACTGAAACAGCTTGGCAGGTTGTTGCTGGCTCAGTTGCAAGGACTTCTCTGAAAATTACCAAGTTAAAAACAGGCGCTGAGTATCAATTTAGAGTCATTGCTGAAAACAGATATGGTAAAGGTACTTCCTTGGACTCAAAGTCAATAGTTGCACAGTATCCTTACAAACCCCCAGGTCCTCCTGGTACACCGTATGTGAAGTCTGCCACTAAGGACCAAATGGTAATTGAGTGGAATGAGCCAGTTAATGATGGTGGTAGCTCAGTAATTGGTTACCACATTGAGAGCAAAGAAAGAACAAGTATCTTATGGACAAAATTAAACAAAACCCTTATCACTGATACCACATTCAAGATATGCAATCTTGAAGAAGGCATTGGATATGAATTTAGGGTATATGCAGAAAACATTGTTGGTATTGGCAGAGCAAGCAAAGTTTCAGACAGCTTTGTTGCCCGTGACCCATGTGATCCACCAGGTACTCCTGAGGCTGTGGCCATAGCAAAGAACCACATTACGATTCAGTGGACAAAGCCTCAATATGATGGGGGCAGCAAAGTGACTGGATATATTGTTGAAAGGAGAGACTTGCCTGAGGGCCGATGGATGAGGGCAAACTTTACAAATGTAATTGAAACTGAATTTACAAATACAGGCTTAACAGTAGGCAGTCAGTATGAATTTAGAGTAATTGCAAGAAATGCAGCGGGTGTCTTCAGCGAGCCTTCTGACAGCACTGGACCAATTACTGCTACAGACGAAATTGAACCTCCTAATGTATCAATGGATCCCAAGTACAACGATGTTATTATTGTTAATGCTGGAGACAATTTAGTTTTGGATGCAGATATCCATGGAAAACCCACACCTGATATCCAGTGGCTAAAAGAAGGAAAAGAAATGCTTAAGACACTGCGCATTGAGGTAAAAAGTACCCAGAAATATGCCTCTATTACCATCAAAGACTGCACAAGATTGGATAGTGGACATTATGATCTTGTATTGAGTAACAGTGGTGGAACAAAAACAGTTCCAATAACAGTAAAAGTTCTTGACAGACCAGGTCCACCAACTGGACCATTGCGTATAACTGGTGTAATGTCTGATAAATGTAACCTATTCTGGTCTGAGCCCTCTCAGAATGGTGGTGCTATTATCTCTCATTATGTTCTTGAGAAAAGAGAAACTAGCAGGCTGTCATGGACTGTTGTTGATTCCAACATTCCAGCTGTGAGTTATAAGGTGACAAAACTTCTGCCAGGTGATGAGTATATTTTTAGAGTTATGGCTGTCAACAAATATGGATTCGGTGAACCATTGGAATCTGAGGCAGTTATTGCACGCAATCCATATAAGCCCCCAAGTGCACCATTAACACTAGAGGCAAGAGAGACAACAAAGGATTCAATGATTTTATCATGGAATGCACCTGAGAGTGATGGTGGAACAGAAATTACAGGTTATCACTTGGAGAAGCGTGATAAAGATGGTGTGAGGTGGACAAAATGCAACCGACAGAAGTTGACTGATTTGTATTTCAAAGTAACGGGCCTGTCAGAGGGACATTTCTATGAGTTCCGTGTTGCTTCTGAGAATGAAGCAGGTGTGGGAGAATTTAGTGATTTGTCTCTATTTTATAGAGCAGTCAATGCCACAACTCCACCATTTCCACCTCATCATCCTAAAGTGACCGATCACACAAGCTCATCTATATCTTTATCTTGGGGAAAACCTTCTAATGATGGTGGAGCATATGTTAAAGGTTACATTGTTGAGATGAAAGAAGTTTCTTCAGAGGACTGGATCATATGCACACCTCCTGCTGGTATACAAGCAACACGCCTCACAGTTGAAAACCTAAAGGAGAATGCAGAGTATAACTTCAGAGTATGTGCAATAAATTCTGAAGGAGTTGGTGAACCTGCTGATGTTCATGGCTCAGTGACTGCATCTGAAAAAATTGAAGTACCTGAGATTGAACTTGATGCTGACCTCAGGAAGGTTGTCTCTGTCCGAGCAGGGGGATCCCTTCGCCTTTTCATTACAATTCGAGGTAGACCTGAGCCATCTATCAAATGGGAAAAGGAGGATGGAGCTCTAACTGAGCGTGCCCAGATCGAGTCCACAGGTTCATATACCATGCTTGTAATTGATCATGTCAATAGATTTGACAGTGGTAAATATGTCTTGACGCTTGAAAATAAGAGTGGAACAAAATCGGCATTTGTCAATGTCAGGGTGCTTGACACACCAAGTGCTCCACAGAAGTTTGAAGTGAAAGATATCAAGAAAGACTCAGTGACTCTTTGCTGGGAGCCACCCCTTACAGATGGTGGAGTTAAAATAACTAATTACGTAGTTGAGAAGCGAGAATCTACAAGGAAGGCTTATACAACGATTACAAGTAACTGCACACAAACCTTCTTTAAAGTTGATGAGCTGCAGGAGGGAGGCATTTTCTACTTCCGTGTGTGTGCTGTTAATGAGTATGGCTTTGGTATGATGGCAGAGACAAAAAGTCCTATTAAGGTAGCACAGCCACCTAAGCCCCCAGGAAAAGTAACACTTGTGGATGTCACAAAGAATAGTGTGGCACTTTGTTGGATAAAGCCTGTACATGACGGAGGCAGCAAAATAATCTGCTACAATGTAGAGATGCAACCCAAGGGTAGTGACAAATGGGGTGTAAGCTGCACAGTTAAGGTCCCAGAGGCTACTGTAAGCAACCTCACACCTAATGAAACATACTCATTTCGAGTTATTGCACTAAATGAGAAAGGCAAGAGTGAGCCCCAAGAACTTGGCGTTCCTGTTGTAGCTAAAGATATTGAAATTGAACCCTCAGTCCATCTGCTGTTCAATACTTTTAGTGTTAAAGCTGGAGATGGCCTTACAGTGGAAGTTCCTGTAAGAGGCAGGCCTAAGCCAGTTGTCTCATGGAAGAAGGATGGGCTTCCTCTGAGGCAATCAACTTCTCTTTCAATCATCAACACTCTAGTGTCAAGCAAAATTATCATCAACGATGCTGCCATTGAGCATGTTGGTAAATATGAACTCACTCTTGCTAACACAGCAGGCACCATCTCCACCAATATTGGTGTTGTTGTCCTGGATAAACCAGGTCCGCCAGCTTCAGTAAAAGTTGATGCTGTGACTTCTGATAGTATTACATTGTCATGGACCCCACCAGAGTATGATGGTGGATGCTCAATTAACAATTACATTGTGGAGAAGAGAGATACCAACACAACAGAGTGGCAGATTGTTTCAACAAATGTTGCCAGAACATCAATCAAGGTTCCTAGATTGACAAAAGGTTCTGAGTACCAGTTCCGTATCTATGCAGTGAACCGTTATGGAAAGAGTAAGCCAATTGACTCGCCGGGCATTACTGCAGAGTACACATTCAAACAGCCTGGCCCACCTTCAACACCACGTGTAGCTCATGCCACCAAAGTCTTCATGTTGGTTACATGGAATGAACCTGTTAATGATGGTGGTAGCTCAGTTCTTGGATATCATTTGGAACGCAAGGAAAGAACCAGTATTCTATGGACAAAAGTAAACAGGACACTCATCAAGGATACTGAATTTAAAGTAACTGGCATTGAAGAAGGCATGGTGTATGAGTATAGGGTCTATGCTGAAAACATTGCTGGAATTGGCAAGGCAAGCAAAGCCAGTGAGGCCATAGCTGCACGAGATCCTTGTGATCCTCCTGGTCAGCCAGTGGTAACTAGCATTACCAAGTCCTCTGTATCTCTTTCTTGGGAAAAGCCTGAGTATGATGGTGGAGCCAAAGTTACTGGTTATATAATTGAACGTAGAGATCTTCCACAGGGGCGCTGGGTTAGATGCAATTTTACAAATGTTGCAGAGACCTACTTTGATGTTACTGGCCTGACGCTTGATGAGCAATATGACTTCCGTGTCATGGCAAAGAATGCTGCTGGACTGTTCAGTGAGCCATCTGATAACACTGGTCCTATTACAGTTAAAGATAATGTTGATCCACCACGCATTATGATGGATGTAAAATTCCAAGGTGTTGTGGCAGTAAAAGCAGGGGAAACACTGAAAATTAATGCTGATATTGCTGGACGCCCACTTCCAGTGGCATCTTGGTCAAAGGATGGACATGAAATTGAACAAAAGGGAAGAATTCAGATAACTGGAACAGATACTAATACTATGATAGTATTTAAAGACTGCAAGAGAAGTGATTCTGGACAGTACGCCTTGACATTACAAAATGTGGCAGGAAGTGTCACAACACCAGTAAATTGTGTTATACTTGATAAACCAGGGCCTTCCGCAGGTCCATTGTCTGTTACAGGCCTCACAGCAGAGAAGTGCACATTGTCATGGGGACCACCACAAGAAATTGGTGGTGCTGAAATAACACATTATGTTGTTGAGAAAAGAGAGACCAGCCGACTGGCATGGACACTTGTACATGGAGAGGTCAAAACCACAACATTCAAGGTCACTAAACTGCTGGAAGGCAATGAGTATATATTCAGAGTAATGGCTGTCAACAAGTTTGGACTTGGTGAAGCACTCGAAAGTGAAAATATAAAAGTTACTGATCCATACACCATCCCAGCAGCTCCAACTAATGTTGAAATCATAGGTGTGACTGGTGAGTCAATGACTATTACTTGGGCAAAGCCGTGTTCTGATGGAGGCAGTGAGATCCTTGGATACATAATTGAAAGGCGAGAGAAGTCTGGTATTCACTGGGTCCGTGTAAACAGAGAGCTTGTGACAGACTTAACAGCTGAGGTATCAAAAGTAAGAAGAGGATGTGAATATGAATTTAGAGTTTATGCTGAAAATGTAGCGGGTTTGAGTCCAGCCAGTGATACGTCTGCTTCAGCACAGGCTGAAGATGAACGTCTAGTGCCATGCCCACCATCTAAACCTAAGATTCTGGACTATACAAAGAATTCGATTACTATTACCTGGAAAAAGCCTTCATCTGATGGTGGTGCAACTATTCTTGGATACAGTGTAGAATATAAGAAATCAGAGGATGAGGAGTGGGTTGTGGCCATTCAAATGACCAAGAGCAACGAATTCATTGTTTCTGGTCTTACACTTGATGCAGAGTATGTATTTGCTGTTAAAGCAATAAACAAAATTGGTGTAAGCGAACAATCACCCATTTCCGAGCCACAGGCCGCAACAGAGAGAAAAGAGGAGCCTGTGTTTGATGTTGACATTGAAATGCGAAAGACTTTAATTGTCAAGCATGGCAATTCATTTACTTTGACAGCACCATTTAAGGGAAAGCCAGTACCTTCCGTTACATGGTTTAAAGAGAATGTGGATCTTAAAGCAAGAGCAAGTGTTGAAATAACTAATAACTGCACATCTATTACTGTTGAGAAAGCAACAAGAAATGACTCTGGACAATACATTGTTAATTTAGACAATGGTGTTGGAACTGCATCTCTGCCAATGGTAGTCAAAGTTCTTGATTCCCCTGGACCACCAACTACTGTAAAGATTACAGAAGTCACAAAAGATTCTGCTACAGTTACTTGGGAAGCTCCAGGAAATGATGGAGGAGATGCTGTCAAAGCTTACCATGTTGAGAAACGTGAAGCCAGCAAAAAGGCTTGGGTATGCGTAACCAGCAACTGTCACAGTTTGACATACAAAGTTGAAGACTTGCAAGAAGGGGCGATCTACTACTTCCGAGTTATTGGAGAAAATGAGTTTGGTGTTGGTGTACCTACTGAAACTAAAGATGGAACCAAGATTACAGGTAAGATTATTGCAAGTTTTGAATAAAGAGGCTGCTTCAGAATTGCTTAATTTATTCAGTGTTAACAATTTACACTTTATACCTACAGAGAGACCAAGTCCACCTGCTAGACTTGGTGTTACTGCAGTTACAAAGAGTAGCGTGACCATTGCATGGTCAAAACCAGAACACGATGGTGGAAGCCGAATTACCAGTTACCTAATTGATGCCATTGAAAAGGGCCAACAGAAATGGGTTAAATGTGCTACTGTAAAAACTAACATCCACACCATTAAGAGCTTGAGAGAAAATGGAGAATACCTCTTTAGAGTTCGTGCTGAGAATCATGCTGGACTCAGTGAACCAAAAGAAATGATTATCCCTGTGGTTGTAAAAGAGCAGCTGGGTAAGTGTTAATTTATTACATTTCTTTCTATTCCATATACAGTATATATATACTGTATATATACATGTATATTTTAATAATCAGCTTTTTTTTATTTTTGCTATTTACAGATCCACCAGAGTTTGATATGAAGAACTTCCCACACAACACTGTTTATGTGAGAGCAGGATCGAATCTTAATTTTGAACTTCCACTCACTGGTAAACCAATGCCAAAGGTCACAATGACAAGAAGTAATGTTCCAGTTAGGTGCGGAAAGCGATTTAGCTTTGAAGCAACACCTGAAAGTCTTAATATCGGCCTTAAGGAGAGTATTGCAAGTGATGCTGGAAGATATGACATTGTTGCCTCAAATACAAGTGGAACTACCAAGATGTTTGTAAACATCCTGGTCCTAGATAGACCAGGACCTCCAGTTAGTCCTGTTGAAGTTAGTGATGTGGGAGAGACAAGCTTGTGTCTCAAATGGCTCCCACCTTTGTATGATGGTGGCAGTCCTGTTACCAACTATGTTGTTCTGAAACGTGAAACAAGTACTCCAGCATGGGCAGAAGTGTCATCCAGAATTGCCAGAAATGCTATTAAAGTAACCAAACTGACAAAGGGAGAACAATACCAGTTCAGGGTAAAAGCTGAGAATCGCTTTGGCATCAGCGACCACATTGATTCCCAGTCAGTTACAGTGAAGCTTCCATACAGTGAGTACCTCACATTACACATTTTTGATTGTTCATAGTTGTCTACATTTCTGTTACACATCTGCGTGTTTATTGTATGTTCTAGCTATCCCTGGACCCCCATCAACACCGTGGGTTAGCTTTGTGTCAAGGGAAAGCCTTACTGTCTGCTGGCATGAGCCAGTGGTAGATGGAGGAAACCCTGTCTTTGGATACCATGTGCAAATGAAAGAAAGAAGCAGCATACTTTGGCAGAAGGTGAACAAAACTGCAATCCCTGCAACTCAAATTAGAGTGTCAAATATATGTCCTGGAATGATTTATGAGTTCAAGATAGCTGCAGAAAATGCAGCTGGCATTGGAAAGTTCAGCAAAACTTCAGAAGAAGTACTAGCAATTGACGCATGTGGTAAGTTCAAATAATATTAAAAATCAACACAATGAAGTACTTAATTGTATTAATTTGCTAAAATACAAAATTCATATCTTTTATTTTAGAACCACCGGCAAATGTGAGAATCTCTGAAGTTACCAAAAATTCTGTTAGCCTTATTTGGCAGAAGCCTCCATTTGATGGTGGAAGCAAAGTCACTGGGTATATAGTTGAGCGAAGAGATGCCCCAAATGGCAGGTGGACCAAGGCAAACTACACCAATGTCATTGATAAAAACTTCACTGTGTCAGGCCTGACACAGGATCAGTCATATGAATTCAGGATCTTTGCAAAAAACGCAGTTGGGTCTATGAGCAACCCCTCTCTAATTGCAGGTCCAGCAACTTGTGTTGACATTTCTGGTAAGGCTGTTGGTTCTTCATTGTTGGACATATTTGTTTAATATGCACAACAATACTCCTTAGAGAATATATCACCCTTTTATTTTGTTTTCAGGTGCTCCAGTTATTGACCTTTCTCCAGAGTACTTGGATGTTGTGCAATACAAAGCTGGTGCATCAGTTAAAATCAAAGTGGGAATAACTGCTAAACCCTTGCCAGCTATTGAATGGCTAAAAGATGGAAAGGAATTAGTGTCAAGTGCACAGCTGTCAATTGAGAATACAACTGATTCATCCGCCATCCTCATTAAGGATTCTACTCGTCTCAATACTGGAACCTATGAAATCAAAATCAAGAATGTGTTTGGCACAGCATCTGCTTCTATTAGAATACAAATTCTAGGTATGTAATAACTTGTCTCAATATAACTAATATAATTTTATAAATAAAACATTTTATGCATGGTTCACCTCTTTATTTTCATATATATTTATAAATTCCCATTCCATAAACAGACAAACCTGGACCTCCAGCTGGACAGATTGAATTAAAATCAGTCACTGCTGACAAGATAACAATAGCATGGGAGCCAGTGGCTGATGATGGAGGTGCCAAAGTAACTCATTTTACTGTAGAAAAGAGAGAGACGAGTAGAGTAGTTTGGTCCACAGTCTCTGAAGCAATGGAACAACGTACAGTCACTGTACAAAAATTGGCTAGAGGAAATGAATATGTGTTCCGTGTGAGAGGTGTTAATAAATTTGGAGCTGGAGATCCTCTGGAATCTGAGCCTGTTATTGCCAAAAATGCATTTGGTAAGGAAACAGTTATTTGAATATCAAGAATTAACGCAATGTATAGTACAAAATGTAAAATTTATAGTTTTGATAAAACGGATAATATACAATTCGAAATTATCCAACTGCACCGTTTTTAAATCACTTCTACTTTTTCAGTTACTCCGGGACAACCTTTCACACCAACAGCAACAGATATCACCAGAACATCTATGCAGATTGTTTGGGATAAACCTGGTATTGATGGTGGAAGCATGGTTACAGGCTACTATTTAGAGAGACGTGATAAGAAGAGCCTGCGCTGGGTGAAGGTGTACAAAGACCCCATTGCTGACACCAAAGCAAAGGTACATCATCTTACAGAAGGAAATGAATATCAGTACCGTGTATGTGCAATTAATAAGGCTGGAGAAGGTCCATACTCAGATGTTTCAGATTTCTACAAAGCTGCTGATCCAGTTGGTATGTATTATATACATAGGTTTATGAATTTTTAACAGTTTATTTTGAGTGTGTTGTGTTTTGACATACAATTTTCATTTTTGTTAATTCTATAAAGACCCACCATATGAACCAACTAAGATAAAGGTTGTTGACTCAACTAAAACATCAATCACACTTGGATGGTCAAAACCAGAATATGATGGAGGCAGTGAAATCACCAGCTATGTTGTTGAGAAAAAAATTGGTGAAGAGGGGGAATGGACAGTAATCAGCCATAAGGGAGAAGTAAGAACAACTGAGTATGTTGCTTCAGATCTTAAACCAGATCTTGACTACTACTTCCGTGTATCTGCTGCCAATTGTGCTGGACGAGGAGATCCAATAGAAATGGAGGAACCAGTCCAAGCCAAGGATATTCTTGGTATGTATTAGTTTTGAATATTATATTTCACCCATAGTATTTCAAAATTGTCAAAATTGTATAAACCTATTTACTCCATGCTTTCATTTTTGCAGAGGAAGCCCAGGTTGACACTGATGTTGCAATGAGAACTCACTACATTGTGAAAGCTGGTAAAGATGTTGAAGTTATGGTCCCGCTTAAAGGCAGACCTGCTCCAAGTGTCTCTTGGAAGAAAGAAGACCAAAGCATTGATAATGATCCTAAATATGTCATTCATAACACAAACACTTTGTCATGTCTTCTGTTGACACAAGTAACTAGAAACGATACTGGTAAATATACCATTCATATATCAAATGGTGTAGGGGAACCAAAGACTTTAACATTGTCTGTTAAAGTACAGGACACCCCAGCTGCTTGTAGAAATCTGGTCTTGAAAGACGTTACTCGTGGGAAAGTTACACTTTGCTGGGAGCCCCCTCTACTGGATGGTGGAGCAGAAATCACCAATTATGTTGTTGAGAAGAGAGATTCATCAAAGCGAACATATACTTATGTGACAAATAAATGTAAAGAGACTACATATGTAATTGAGGAGCTCTCTGAGAAGACATCCTTCTTCTTCCGTGTATTAGCAGAAAATGAAAATGGAATTGGAGATCCATGTGAAACAGCAGAGCCAGTTAAAGCCACTGAAACACCAGGTCCAATCAAAGACCTTGCAATGAAAGATTCCACAAAAACATCAGTAGCACTACAGTGGAACAAACCAGATTATGATGGTGGTAGCATTATTACAGACTACATAATTGAGAAGAAACAAGGTCAAGAGGAATGGGCGCCTGCTGGCACAAGCAAACACTGTGAATTTGAAATAAAAAAATTGAAGGAACTCACTGATATGTTTTTCAGAGTTTGTTCAAAGAATGAGAAAGGTAATAGTGACTTTACTGAAATCGGACCAATTCAAGTAAAGGACTACCTTATTGCACCAGAAGCTTACCTTGATGATTACCCTGATGGCCAAATTAGTGTGCGCTTAGGACACAATATTCACATCGAATTGCCTTATAAAGGTAAACCAAGGCCAACTATTATTTGGTTAAAGGACAACTTGCCACTAAAGGAGAGTGAAAAAATCCGCTTTAAGAAGACTGAGAACAAGGCCATATTAATGATAAAGAATGTGGAGAAAGAGAATGGTGGAAAATACACGCTTACTCTTGACAACACATTCTCCAGAAAGTCATTCCATATACAGGTTATAACCCTTGGTCCACCCTCTAAACCTATTGGGCCCATCCGTTTGGATGAGGTCAGAGCAGAAAATATAACAATATCGTGGGATGAACCAAATGATGATGGAGGTGGAGAAATGTCCTGCTATACAGTGGAAAAACGTGACACATCTCAGACAGACTGGAAGATGGCTTGTTCAAGTGTAATTGGAACTACATTTAAGGTACCTAATCTGATTAAGGGAACTCAATATCAGTTCAGAGTCTGTGCAGAGAACAGATATGGTGCAAGTGAACCTTTAGTTTCACAAAATGTCATTGCCAAGCATGAGTTCCGACCACCAGGCCCACCAGGCATGCCAGTAGTTTACAATATCACAAATGATGGCATGACTATACAGTGGGATACACCCATTTTTGATGGAGGTTGTCCAATTCTTGGCTACCATGTTGAAAAGAAAGAGAAGAACAGCATAATGTGGCAAAAGGTCAACACAATCTTGGTGAAAGAACAGGAGTTCAGGGTCCTTGGTCTCATTGAAGGTCTGGAGTACCAGTTCAGAGTCTATGCACAGAATGATTCTGGATACAGTCGAATGAGTGATGCAAGCAAACTCAATATGGCTGTTTCTCCAGTTGGTAAGTTTAGCTTTAAGTGTTATTTTTACACAGAATGGATGTGTTCCCATTTACAATCCCTAAATTCTCTTTATTCATTTCAGATCCTCCTGGTACCCTTGACTATGTTGATGTGACAAGTGAATCAGTTAAACTAAAATGGGAAGCACCCAAGCGGGATGGTGGAAGCAAGATTGTAGCTTACAATGTGGAGAAACGGCAGGGCAAGGGACGGTGGTTAAAGAGCAACTTTTCAGATGTCACTGACACAGAATTTGTAGTGACTGGTCTTGCTTGTGGTGAACGCTATGAGTTTAGAGTCATAGCAAGAAATGCTATTGGCACAGTGAGCCCACCCTCTCAGTCATCTGGATATATAGTAATAAGAGATGAAAGTTGTGAGTACACACAATTTATATTGCTTCTCACGGTTTAGTGTTAAACACTATACGGATGCACTGTTGATCTGTACATTTCAATTTTCAATATTCTCTTTCAGTTGCTCCAAACATTGAGTTTGGCCAGGAGTACTTTGAGGGAGTCTCTATTAAAGCTGGGGAAAACATCAGACTCAAAGTAACAATTACTGGAAGACCAACACCAAAGGTTTCCTGGTTCAGAGATGGTACTGAATTAACCAAGAAAATGGTTGACATCACAACAATTTCAGGGTCAAGCAACCTCTTTATCAGAGATGCTGACCGTAGTCACCGTGGTATTTACACTGTGGAAGCCACAAATCCCTCAGGAACTAAGAAGGAAGCAATGAAAGTTGATGTTTTTGGTAATCATTTTTGTTATTTATCTTTTCACCCCGCCTAAATAATCAAAAGAGTTTCTTGAGATCAATAATGTTGACCTGTGCTTCTTCTATCTTTGTTTGTTAGATACACCTGGTGAACCTGTAGGACCAGTCATGTTCTCAGATATCTCTGAAGGCAAAGTTACACTTTCATGGAATCCACCTGAGAATGATGGCTGTTCTGAGGTCACACATTACATTGTTGAGAGGCGTGAAACCTCAAAAATTTCATGGGCTCTTGTTACGGACGAGTGCCTGAAATGCACATTCAATGCCACCAAACTGATCAAGACCAATGAGTACCAGTTCCGTGTTTCTGCAGTCAATAGGTTTGGTGTTAGTAGACCACTGGAATCTGTTCCTGTGATTGCACAGCTGCAATACAGTAAGATAATAAATGGCTTATAATGATTATATTGTTGTTGTTCTTGTTTAAATTATGTACAATAAATAAAAATTTCTCTGCAGCTGTACCAGATTCCCCTGGAACTCCTGATGCAACAGAAGTTGATGGAGAGAGTATCACAATCAACTGGGCTACTCCAACACATGATGGTGGAAACCCAATTAAATATTACATTGTGGAAAGACGTGAAAAGAAAACTGGTCGCTGGCTGAAGGTCTTAACAAGAAAACCCATTGTTGAGGCCGCCCATAGAGTGACTCATCTCACTGAGAATGTGGAGTATGAATTCCGTGTATATGCTGTGAATGATGCTGGAATTGGAACACCAAGCAACATTTCACTACCAATTAAATGTGCAGAGCCAACTGAAGAACCAGATGCCCCATCTATTGTAAATGTCACTGACACTACAAATACATCTGTTAGCTTGGAGTGGACCCGACCTGCTTATGATGGTGGTATGGAAGTCCATGGCTACATTATTGAGATGTGCAAGGGATCTGATGAGACATGGAACAGAGTCAATGAAGATCTTTGTGCGGTTACAAAATATACAGTCACTGGTTTGGAAACTGGTGCAGAGTACAAGTTCCGTATTTGTGCAGTTAATTCTGTTGGAAAGGGTAAAGCCAAAGAGATATCTGAGCCAGTTCAAGCTGTAGATAGACTATTGGCACCAGAAATTGATATTGATGCAACCTTCAAACAGACACATATTGTGAAAAGTGGAGGAAGTGTTTGTCTCCGTATTGGCTTTAAGGGAAAGCCAACACCCACGGCTTTATGGACAAAAGTAGATGGAGAACTTGGTGTTATGGCAGATGTTACCACCACTGAAACATTCACAGCTTTAATGTTGGAGAACTGCACTAGAAATGATACTGGAAAGTACACGCTCACTCTTGAGAACAGTAGTGGCAGTAAATATATCACTGTAACAGTTAAAGTATTGGATACACCTGGAATGCCTAGAACTCTCTCCATCAAGGAAGTCACAAGAGGTGCTCTCTCACTTGTTTGGGAACCCCCTATTAATGATGGTGGTGCACGTGTTCATCATTACTTTGTTGAGAAGCGTGAGGCCAGCCGTCGTTCATGGACAGAGGCAGCACCCAAGACCAGTCAGACAAGCTTGAGGGTCTCTGATCTCCTGGAAGGTGTACCTTATTTCTTCAAAGTCATGGCTGAGAATCAATATGGTGTTGGTGAGGCATATGTAATGCCTGATCCAATTGTTGCTACAGCTGAACCCGCTGCACCAAAGAGAGTTGATATAATTGACACCACTGACACAACAGCAACCTTGGCCTGGCTCAAGCCAGAGCATGATGGAGGAAGTCGTATCACAGGCTACTGTGCTGAATCAAAGGCTAAAGGCACAGATAAATGGGTTGTTTATGGCACAACGAAAAACCTAACGCTTGTTATTGAAGGCCTTATTGAAAATTCTGAGTATGAATTCCGTGTCAAGGCTAAGAATGATGCTGGGTTCAGTGCGCCAAGAGAAGCCTTCTCCTCAGTCATCATCAAAGAGCCACGAATTGAACCCACTGCAGATCTCAGTGGCATCCCCAACCAACTTATTACTTGCAGGATTGGTGACTCAATGGAGATTGATGTTCCAATTAGTGGCAGACCTGCTCCAAAGGTAATTTGGAAGCTTGAAGAGATGAGGCTAAAGGAAACTGACAGGGTATCAATTAAGACTACCAAAACCAGAACGATTCTCACTGTTAAAGAAAGTATGAGGGGTGATGGAGGCAGATATTTCCTTACTCTTGAAAATGTCACTGGATCAAAGACTTTCACTGTTAATGTCAATGTCATTGGCAGACCAAGCCCTCCAGAGGGCCTTATTGAGATTTCTTCAATTACATCAGAGTCATGTGTACTGACATGGAATCCACCTGAGGATGATGGTGGAACAGACATCACAAACTACATTGTTGAGAAGCGTGAATCTGGCTCCACTGCCTGGCAGCTTATCAACTCAAGTGTGAAGCATACTTCACTCCATGTTTCACATCTGACCAAATACATGCAGTACACTTTCCGCATCTGTGCTGAAAACCGATTTGGTGTGAGCAAACCAGCTGAATCTGAGACCATTGTTGCAGAACATCCATTTGGTATGTATTAGCCAATAATACTTTGGCCTTGTTGACATTTCCTATAAATTTCCACATGCTAAATTCTGTTGCACCCCTTTTTCCTCACAGTTCCTCCAGGTCCTCCAACAAAGCCAGAAGTGTTCTCTGTAACTGCCAACAGCATGAGTATTCGTTGGGAGGAACCATACCATGATGGTGGCAGCAAGGTTTCTGGATACTGGATTGAAAAGAAGGAGCGTAATACAATTCTCTGGGTGAGAGAAAACAAGATTCCATGCTTTGAATGCTACTATAAGGTGGAAGGTCTTGTTGAGGGTCTTGAATACCAGTTCAGAGTGTATGCAATGAACAGTGCTGGCCTCAGCAAAGCAAGCGAACCATCAAAAAGAGCTGTGGCACAAAATCCAGTTGGTGAGTATATTGTATATGTAATATAAACTATTAATTGCATTTAAATTTACATTTCTTAAATACTGATATGAGTTTTTTATTACTTCCTATCTACAGATCCTCCAGGAAAAACAGAAGTTAGGGGTGTATCAAGATCCACAGTCTCAATTAAATGGTCTGTACCTCTGAATGATGGTGGAAGCCCAATCACAGGCTACATTGTTGAAAGAAAGCCATATACTCTAACTGGAGAGGGTCGTTGGCTCAAGTGCAACTACACTAATGTTACTGACACAAATTTCACTGTCACTGCACTGGGAGAAGGAGAGGAATATGAATTCCGTGTCATTGCCAAAAATGCTAATGGGGTGCTCAGCACACCATCACTTTCAACAGGACCTGTCACCTGCAAAGCAGAATACAGTATGTATCATACATGTTTATTTGACAACACAAATAAGACATGCAATATATTCTAGTGCTTCAAAGTACTCATGACATTTTAACTATTTTGTAGGTCCTCCTAAAGCGGAGTTGGACAGCAAACTCCTTGTGGACACAGTTACAATCAGAGCTGGATCTGATCTGGTACTTGATGCTGCTGTTGGTGGTAAACCTGAACCAAAGGTTTCCTGGGCCAAGGGTACAAAAGAGCTAGAGCTGTGTGAGAAATACTCTCTCCAGTACTCTAGTACCCGTGCACTGGCAATCATCAAGTTCTGTGACAGAGATGACACTGGAAAGTATGTTTTGACAGTAAAGAATGCAAGTGGCACCAAAACTGCTGAGGTCAATGTTAAAGTACTTGGTAAGTATGTCAGACAAAACACAAATTTGTTCTTAAAATACATTGTGAATTAATTCATACTATAATCGCTCTTCTTTTTCTAAGATACACCCGGGCCTTGTCAGGAGATCACAGTCAGCAATGTATCTGAGGACAAATGCACAGTGTCTTGGAAAGAGCCACTGGAAGATGGAGGGGACACCATCACATATTACACTGTTGAAAGAAGGGACACCAACAGACTAAACTGGGTTATCACAGAGGCTGAATGCAAAGCCCTAATATGCAACATCACAAGGCTTTTCAAGAACAATGAATATATTTTCCGAGTGAGGGGTGTGAACAAGTATGGAGCTGGTGTGGCAGTACAGTCTAACCCCATCATTGCCAGAAACTCATTCAGTAAGTACAATGACTTAAAGGGATACTTCAGCCAAGAAACACAATTTCCCCATGTTAAACTCACCCTCAAGGAATATGATTGTCATCTTGAAGGATAATGCAGTAGAATGAGAATGGGAGTGAATCCATCAATCCAAGAACTGCTTCACAGGCCTCCATGGTCTTGACAACAGTATTAACTATAATGTCTAACTTGCGTTATCCCTCAGCTGCCAGTGAACCAGGGGCTTGTTTTTCTGGCAAATGGTGTAGATTCCGGTGATATATGTTAGCTTTCTTCACTATTATTTTAACGTGGTTCACGTGCAGCCTAGGGACAACACAAATTAGACATTATCATTAATAGCATTGTCAAAAATTCTTAAACAAACACATCAATTTGCTTCAGAAGACCCTTGTTAAGACCACAGAGCAGTTCACGGAGCAGTTCTTTGATCGATGGATGCACTTTTTGGAGTTTAAGGAAATTGGTCCCCATTTACTCCCATTCTACAGCTGGGAAGAAAAACAATACGTGGTATTATAACTCTGACTTTCTTCTTAAAGAATAATGCAGTCACATTCAGTTAGGATTTCTTGAGGGTAAGTAAAAGAAGGGTCATTTTTATTTTCTTGGCTGAAGTATCCCTTTAATAATTATTATAGTCATAATAATAACAATAATAAGCTCTTAGATTAATGGGACCTTAAAATCTTACAATTCATGTATCTTTATTTCCAACTATAGCTGTCCCATTACCTCCTGGAGCACCAGAAATCCTTGCAGTTGGAAAAGACTTTGCAACAATCGAATGGCTGAAACCTGAGAGCGATGGTGGCAGTGAAGTCACAAACTACTTAATTGAGATGCGTGAAAGAAAGAGCGTAAGATGGATCAAGGTTAACAGAGATAGTATTCTCAAGGACACGTCCTTCAAAGTCATCGGTCTTCATGAAGGCAACATTTACCAGTTCCGTATTACAGCAATGAATGCAGCTGGTGATAGTGAACCGAGTGAAGTGTCAATGTATGCAGTATGTAAAGAACCAACAGGTATGTTCCTCAAAGATGCTGAGGGAGTTTTAATAGTTGAATGTTTTATTACTGTAATCCAAAATATGTACCTGATCATGTTAAATGCCCATTTTAGGCACTCCAGATGCTCCCTCAATTCCACGTGTTACAGACACGCACCGTGACAGCATTAGTCTTGCCTGGACACGGCCTTTTGAAGATGGTGGAGCTGATGTTATTGGTTACATTCTTGAGATGCAAGAAGCTGGCTCAGAAGAATGGACAAAAGTGCATGAAAAGAATCTCAGGGTGACTGAACACACTGTTACAGGCCTTGGTGCTGGCAAGAAATACTGTTTCATAGTTGCAGCAGTCAATGTAAATGGAACGGGTGACTTCAGCGAACCATGTGCAGAGACAGAGCCGATAGAAAGAATTGGTATGTTCTTAGGACTCCATGTTTCTATAAGTTGTGAAATGTGTGAATATGTGTGAGTAAACATCTAATAATTCTGTCAATGGCTTCTCTAATTAATTTTTAATTCTAGAAATCCCTGACCTTGAGCTGCCTGATGATCTGCTGAAGACAATATGCCTAAGAGCAGGAAGTTCCCTGCGCCTCCATGTAACTGTTACTGGAAGACCAATACCAACTATCACTTGGAGCAAGCCTGATGTGGATCTCCAAAATCGTGGCTTTATTGAAGTCACTAATTCTGCCACAACTCTCATTATTGATAAAGTGCACCGCTACGATGCTGGTAGATATACCCTTGAAGCCTCAAATTCAGCTGGAAAGAAGGATGCAAGCATCCTTGTCAAAATCTATGGTATATTTTCTCTATTTGTAACAAACCATTTATTCAATTTATAATGCATATAACATGCCATCAGGTGGTGTCTTGACAGCAATTTGTGCTTTCTTTATCAGATACGCCTGGTCCACCTGGTCCTATTAAAATGAAAGAACTTACAAAGAATTCCGCCCTTATTACTTGGGATGCACCGGAGGTTGATGGTGGAGCACCTGTTAACAATTATGTAATTGAAAGGCGAGAAGCATCAATGAGAGCATACAAAACTGTTACATCTAAATGCAGCAAGACGTCATACAAAATTACTGGTCTGGCAGAGGGAATGATGTATTACTTCAGAGTCTTACCAGAAAATATCTATGGTGTTGGTGAACCTTGCGAGACAAGTGATGTTGTTTTGGTGTGTGAAGTGCCACTGCCACCAGCTAAGCTTGAAGTTGTTGATGTTACCAAGTCCAGTGTGTCACTTGCATGGGAGAAACCTTTACATGATGGAGGCAGCAGAATCATAGCCTACATTGTTGAGGCTTGTAAGGCTGGTACTGACAAGTGGATGAAGGTGTCTACTTTGAAAGTTACAGACTTTGACTTCACTATCGTATCACTGAATGAAAATGAGCAGTACCTCTTCAGGGTACGCGCCGTTAACAGCAGAGGTCCGGGTGAGCCAAAAGAAATTGTGACCGCTGTGGCAGTTCAAGAACAAAGAGGTATGTATTGTAGCAGTTGCAACAGCCATGCGAAAGTCTTTTAATTTATACATTTCTGACATTTTTGGAGCTTTGGTGTGCCGACTTTATACACAATTCTTTAGTAGTGGTAACAGTAAAAACAATATTACGTTTATAAGTCACCAGATGTCGTCTTTATGTCTCAACTCTGTCTCTTTTCACTTTCAGTTATGCCAAAGATTGACCTATCAACTATTCCACAAAAGATGATCAGTGTTTTGGCAGGCAAACCTCTTGAGCTTGACCTGCCACTCATAGGAAGGCCACTACCAGTTTGCTCTTGGTTCTTCAATGACAACAAATTAAAAATACAGGAGCGTGTTAAGATCAAGTCAACTGGAAAATCCTCAAAAATAACTATTCTAAACACTACCATTGATGACAGTGGAGTGTATACTCTTGAAGTGAAAAACGTTACAGGAGTGACAACTGAAAACATCAAAGTCGTCATTCTTGGTAAGTAACTACATAATAATCTACTTATATTTATCTCCTCCATGTAAAAATGAACTTAACATGATTCAAATCATAATTTCTTTCTGCAGATAAACCTGATGAACCTCAAGGACCCATTCGATTTGATGAAATTGATGCAACCGCAGTGACAATAAGCTGGGATCCGTCTAGAAGAGATGGTGGTGCCCCAGTCTCTAACTATGTTGTTGAACAACGTGATGCTCATCGACCAGGATGGGTGCCTGTGTCTGAATCAGTTAGCAGACCAACATTCAAGTTTGATAGATTGACAGAGGGCGATGAATATGTGTTCCGTGTCGCAGCAACCAATCGATATGGCACTGGGGAGTACTTACAGTCAGAAATTGTGATGTGCAAGAGTTCCAAATGTGAGATTTTTTTTATTAAATAATTTATTATTACTAAATAAATATTTTTTGCATGTCTCTACATATTACAAAATCGAATAATCCCTATATTCAATTGTTACAGCTATTCCGGGACCACCTGGCAGACCTATCATCTTTGATGTCTCACGTGATGGCATGACTGTTGCCTGGGAGCCGCCAGATGAGGATGGAGGATTGGAGGTGTCTGGCTATATTATTGAACGCAAGGAAGTCAGATCTGATAGGTGGATTCGTGCCAATAAAAATCCAGTGACAATGACAAGATACAGATCCACTGATTTGATTGAAGGCTTGGAATATGAGCACAGGGTGACAGCAATAAATCTTCGTGGTGTTGGCAAACCCAGTCTTCCTTCTAAAGCAGCAGTAGCAACTGATCCAGTTGGTGAGTAAAGCTGTGCTATTAATGCATTTTCTGCAAACTGACAGCTTTGTTTGAATTATTTCATAGCATTAGTGACAATTTAACAATTGCTTTCACCCTGCAGATCCACCTGGATCACCTCAAAACCCAAGAGTCACAGAAACCACAAAATCTTCTGTGTCTTTGGCCTGGAGTCCTCCAGATGAAGAGGGTGGTGCAAAGGTTACAGGCTATTTAATGGAGATGCAAAAGGTTGGTTCAGTAACCTGGATAAAGTGCAACACCACACCTTCTCTGATCTGCGAATATACATTGACACAAATGCCACAAGGAGAGGAATTCAAATTCCGTGTCATGGCTTGCAATGCGGGAGGACCAGGAGAACCAGCTGAAGTACCAGGGGTTGTGACCATAACAGAGATGCTTGGTAAGGTCTTCTCATGACTTCTCATTAGTTCCTTGAACTTCATATGTGTGTAGAAATGTAAATATAATACATTTTATCTATTTCAGATCCTCCAAGTTATGATCTTGAGGCAAAATACAAAGATGTTCTCCTAGTCAGATCTGGAGGAGTCATTAAACTTTTAGTGCCTATTAAAGGCAAACCTGCTCCTACCTGCAAATGGACCAAGGAGGGATCAGAGGTGACTAAACGTGCAATGCTTGCCTCCAATGAGGATACAACTGAGCTTGTAATTAAAGACGCTCAAAGGTCTGATTCTGGCATTTACAATATCCAACTGGAAAACAAATGTGGCAAAAAGACTGTCTCTATCAAGGTTAAGGTTATTGGCCGGCCTTCTGCACCTGAAGGCCCTCTTGGAATTGATGATATTCAAGCACATTCTGTAAGACTTAGCTGGAAACCTCCAACAGATGATGGTGCCTCTGAAATAATAGGCTACATTGTGGAGAGACGTGAAGTATCAAAAGCAGCTTGGTACACTGTTGACTCTCGAGTGGTGGACACATCCTTTGTGGTTAAGGGATTACAAGATAATGTTGAATACCACTTTAAGGTGACTGCAGAGAACCAGTTTGGAATCAGCAACTCTCTGAAATCGAAGGAACCAGTTGTACCAAAGACTCCAATTTGTAAGTATTTGTCAATTTATTCTCTCTGATTTGTATTTAACATAACAACACTTTTATCCCTATTCTTCCTTCACTAGGTGTACCAGAGCCTTCTGGTACTCCACCAGAAATCATGGATGTTACGAAGAATGCTGCAGCTCTGGCTTGGACAAAACCCAAAGATGATGGTGGATCTCGCATTACTGGTTACTTCATTGAGTACAAAGTAGTGTCATCCGATAAGTGGATTCGTCATGAGACAAATATTACCTCAACAATGTACACCCTCAGTGGACTCACTACTGATGCTGAGTATCAGTTCCGTGTTGTTGTCATGAATGAGATTGGACAGAGTGAACCAGGACCGGCATCAGACTCAGTAATATGCAAAGATCCATTTGGTATGGGCCCATTCTAATAACCATAGTCTTAATTTATAATAGGCAGAAAGTTTGCTTTTTAATCGACATTGCTTTTTAAACATTTCACTTTGTGTTCACTTTGCACTGTGTTTTTTTCCAGATAAACCAAGCCAGCCAGGTGAAATTGATGTTGTGACTGTAACTAAAGACTACATTAAAATTCACTGGGAGGCTCCAGAGTGTGATGGTGGAAAACCAGTCATTGGTTACTGGATTGAATACAGAAAGTCTGGAGAGAGTGCTTGGAAGAAATGCAATAAGGAGCACACAAAGGACAAAGAGTACACCCAGGGTGCTCTACAAGAGGCGACAGAATATGAATTCAGAGTATTTGCTGAAAATGAAACCGGAATCAGCAGGCCACGCAGAACAGCAACTGCCATTAAAACTAAACTGGGCGGTAAGTACAGTTAAAAAATCGGTATTTGAATATGTCAACATAAAAATACGTAGTAATTTCCTGAAGGTGGTCATTCTCTACAACTTTGCCTGTTTTTTTTTCAGTTGGAGCAAAACCAGCTCTTAGAAAAGAGATGGATGAAGTGACTGCCAAACTTGGACAGACTGCAACTCTCAAATGCCAGATAATTGGAAGGCCTGTTCCAGAAATTAAATGGTACAAGGGTGGAAAGGAAATCAAAGAAGGTCGCAAATATGCCGCAACCTCTGATGGCCGCAACCATACACTAACCATTTCAACAGATCAACAGGAAGATGAGGGTCTGTACACATGCAAGGCTGTAAATGAAGCCGGTGAATGTGAGACCAGTGGAACTCTGGTTCTAGAAGCAGCACCACAGTTCCCAGTGCCACTTAAAGACAAATATTTTACAACATGTGGTAGCACAGTGCGCATTCATGCTGTTTACATTGGCCGACCTCAACCTAAGATCATGTGGCTTTATGGTGCCAAAGCTCTGGAGCCCTCTGAGAATGTCATAATTGAAAATACAGAGCATTACACTCATTTGATTCTCAAGAATGTACAGCGCAGAATTCATGGAGGGAAATACAGAATCAGGATCAACAACCACTTTGGGTCTGCTGATACTGTAACTCAAGTTGAAATCTTAGGTACTTGCTTTTATACTAATTGATTAATTAGCTCACAGTTTAAAATTTTCAAATGGTAGTGCTTGAGAGCAGAGTAATTTACATATCTTTGTGTTTTCAGATAAACCTGCTGTGCCAGAAGGTCCACTTGTTCTTGATGCTCTGTTGAAAAATTCTGTGATCATTAGCTGGAAAGCTCCTAAAGATGATGGTGGATCTATGATCACAAATTATATTGTAGAAAAGCGTGAAGACAAGGAAAACACAGAGTGGGAACTTGTATCATCATCCATAACTGGCACTTCATGTAGAATTCCAAACCTTGTTGAAAATGAGGGATACTACTTCCGTGTTTCAGCACAAAACCGCTATGGCAACAGTGACTTACTTGAGACTCCTGCTGCTATCCTCATCAAGAGTCAGCTAGGTAAGTAGTGAAAAAATAACTGTTAACGATAATTTGGTAAGATGTTTTTGTGTTTATGAACGCTTTTGTGTTTTACAGAGAGGCCAGGAGCTCCAATGAAGCCAGTAGTCTCTGGACTCACCAAAAACTCCTGTGTTGTCTCTTGGAAACCACCCCTTAGTGATGGAGGCTCTAAAATTAAGAACTACTGTCTTGAAAAACGAGACAAAAAGAAGGGTGAATGGGCTCCGGTTACAAAAGATGAAATCCACCAGACCGTTTATTCTGTCAAGGGTCTAACCGAAGGAGTAGAGTATGAGTTCTGGGTAAAATGCGAAAACCTTGGAGGACAAAGTGATTACAGTGAAGTGTCTGACCCTGTCATTCCTAAGACCGATATTGAAATACGGGCCCCTGCCTTCAAGGAAGACCTCAGGAACATGAGTGTGAAATTCAAAAGCAATGCAACATTCGTCTGCAAGATAACAGGACAACCCAAGCCTGTGATAAAATGGTTCAAGCGTGGTAAAGAAATTCAGGCTGATGGCACCAAAATCAAGATCCAGGAATTTAAGGGTGGCTACCATCAGCTTGTTATTGCTGACTGTGATGCAGATGACTCAACTGTATATCAGATCAGAGCAACAAACCAGGGTGGATCTATTTCTGCTACTGTTTCCTTAGATGTTGAAGGTAAGCTTCCAAAATTGTTAAATACTGTACTTAACAAAACATTTAATCTGTTTTTTATTAAGATAACACAGTTATAACATGACTTCCTCTGTTTTTCAGTCCCTGCTAAGATTCACCTACCCAAGAATCTACAAGAAAAGGAGGCTATCCCTGCCCTTCGTGGTGAAGTTGTAAACATTAAGATTCCATTCAGTGGAAAACCAGATCCAGTAATTACCTGGCAAAAGGGACAAGACCTTATTGATAACAATGGACACTATCAAGTAATCGTCACAAGATCATTTACATCTCTTGTATTTGTGAATGGAGTTGAACGGAATGATGCTGGTTTCTATCTTGTATGTGCCAAAAACAGATTTGGAATTGATCAGCAAACAGTTGAGCTCGATGTTGCAGATGTACCTGATCCACCACGTGGAATTAAAGCCGGTGATGTTTCAAGAGATTCTGTTACACTTAACTGGGTAGCACCTGCCAATGATGGCGGCAGTAGAGTCACAAACTATATCATAGAAAAGTGTGCCACCACAGCAGAAAGGTGGATTCGTGTTGGCCAGTCTCGTGACACCCACTACACCGTTGTCAATCTCTTTGGAAAGACCAGTTATCAGTTCCGTGTCATAGCTGAAAATAAATTTGGTCAGAGTGCACCATCTGAGCCAAGTGGACCTGTTGTGACAAAGGAGGATAAATCAAGAGTTCTCAACTACGATGAAGAAGTAGATGACACCAGACCTGTTTCCAAGAGCAAAGCTCCTCATTCAGAGGCTACAAATCTTCACAATAAGTACATGATTGCTGAAGAGCTTGGCCGAGGACAGTTTGGTATTGTGCACAGGTGTATTGAGACCAGCTCTGAGAAGACTTATATGGCTAAGTTTGTTAAAGTAAGAGGTGCAGATCAGGCACTTGTGAAGAAAGAAATTGCAACATTGAATGTGGCTCGCCACAAGAACTTCTTGTTACTCCATGAGTCATTTGACAGCCCTGAAGAGCTAGTCATGATTTATGAGTTCATATCTGGTGTAGACATTTTCGAGCGCCTTGGTACAGCCAACTTTGAGCTCAATGAGCATGCAATTGTTAACTACATCAGACAAGTGTGTGAGGCTCTTGAATTCCTCCACAGCAAAAGTTATGGCCACTTTGACATCAGGCCTGAAAATATAGTGTATACCACAAGAAGAGGAACTAATGTCAAGATCATTGAGCTTGGACAATCACGACACCTTACACCTGGGGAGCAGATTAAAATTCAGTACACAACAGCTGAGTTTGCAGCACCAGAAATACATCAAAATGAGATGGTAAGCACTGTGACAGATATGTGGTCCGTTGGCGTTCTTGTTTATGTACTTCTCAGTGGTCTTAATCCATTCGCTGCGGAAACTAATCAGCAAATGATTGAGAGCATTTCAAATGCTGAGTACAGTTTTGACGATGAATCCTTCAAGGGCATAAGTGTTGAGGCATTAGACTTTGTGGATCGTCTCCTTACCAAAGAGCGTAAACATCGCATGACTGCTGCTGAGGCATTGAATCATCCTTGGCTGACAATGAACACAGAAGAGCTAAGTGCTAAGTCAATCACAATTACACGTCATAAGAGATATTACCAAGCCATGGTGAAGAAAGAATGGAACACTGTTGTCTCATCTGCTCGTGTTGCCAATGGTGGTGCTATCAGAGGTCAGAGAGGAGTAACAGCTGCTAAAGTGAAGATTGCGCCATTTGAACATGGTCCAGTTGCAGGACAGATTAAACACGGTCTTGCAGATGAAGGCAATGACATTAAGTTCATTTGCAACATTGACAATTACGATAGCAGTACTGAAGTAACATGGTACTGTGGAGTAAGACAATTAGAAGAAAGTTCCAGATATGAAATTACTTATGAAGATGGGCTTGCTACCATAACTATCAAGGGAATCACCAGAACAGATGATGGAACATACAGATGTAAGGTTGTCAATGAGTATGGTGAGGACAGTGCCTATGCTGAGCTCTTTGTCAAAGGGGTAAGATCATACCGCGAGTTCTTCTCTTCACGTGTAGTAAAGAAAGTAAAACGGAGAGTTGACACAACAAGATTACTCCAAAGGCCTCCTGAATTTACCTTGCCATTGTGCAACCGTACAGCTTACATTGGAGAAGATTTGCGATTTGGTGTCACCATCACAGTGCATCCTGAACCTCGTGTGATGTGGTTGAAAACTGGTCAAAAGATTGTACCAGGAGATGATGACAAGAAATACACTTTTGTTACTGACAAGGGCTTGTATCAGTTAGTGATTCATAATCTCAATCAAGATGATGATGCAGAATACACTGTTGTGGCAAGAAATAGATTTGGGGAGGACAGCTGCAAAGCCCGTCTCACAGTGGTTCGTCGTCCTGCTCCTGCTGATAATACTCTGAGACCTATGTTTAAACGTCTCCTTGCAAATCTGGAATGCAGAGAAGGCCAGAGTGTACGTTTTGAAATGCGAGTGTCAGGCCATCCTTCATTAAAATGGGAGAAAGATGGCATGCCTTTGGCATTTGGTCCACAAATTGAAGTTGTCCATGAAGGCTTGGATTACTATGTCCTGCATGTAAGAGATACTCTTCCAGAGGATTCTGGCACATACAGAGTCATCGCAACTAATTCAGCTGGATCTGCAAGTTGCCAATCCACCCTCAAGGTTGAACGGGTGACACATGTCAAGAAGGAGATCGAGAGTGTGGAAGAAAAGAAGAAAAAGCCAGATCATGATCAGCAGGAAATGGACAAGAAAGTGAGACTAACTCAGATTCTTGCTGGAGCAGATGTTACCCCACTTACTCCAGTAGCACAGCAAGCACTAAGAGAAGCTGCAACTATGTTCAAGCCAGCAATCACTACTAAGAAAGGAAAAAGTGAAGCTGAAGAAGCCAAAGAGAAAGAGGAGAAAAGGAAGAGGGCAGAGGAAAAGAGGTTAAGAATGCCATATGTTGTTCCTCCTCCCCGTGTTGTTGCTCCTACTGCTCTTGAGGAGGACATGGAAATCAAACACTTTGTGCCATTCTCTGATATGAAGTGGTACAAGAAGCTTCGTGATCAGTATGAGTTCCCAGAGCCAATGGAAAAGTTCCCTCAGAAAAGACTTAAACGTATCCGGCTCTCGAGGTGGGATCAGTTCTATGAGGTACCCCTGCCAAGAATTAAAGATCAATACAAGCACAGATGGCATATTCCACCAGTTTCCCAGGATGACCTTGAGACTGTAAGACCAGCAAGACATCGCACACCTTCACCAGAACTGGAGGCATACTACAGAATTAGGAGACGTTCTCTTGGAGACCTTTCTGATGAGGAACTGCTTCTTCCAGTAAATGAATACCTTTCAATGAAGAGAACAGAAGAGGAAAGGCTTAAACTGGAGGATGAACTTGAGTTAGGCTACTCTGCTTCCCCACCAAGTCTCAGCCCTGTACGCTTTGAACTCTCTGCCTTGCACCATCCATCACCCAAGAAAGCTTCATATGATGAGGAGGAAGGAGAGGAAATTCAAACATATGACTCCTATCGTATTCCCTCTAAATACGAGGCTGGTCCAAGCTATGTTGACTTGCGTCAGCGTCACGATAAGGCAACATACAGACCTCCAAGACAAAAGCAAAGACTATATGAAGAAAAAGAGGATCAAGAACTGCTTAGATCAGTATCTACTACCACAAGATTGACATCATATAAGACCCGACTGCAGCAAATAGAATTCGAGGAAAAAACAAAGGGAAAAAGAAAAGAGAAAACAAGAGTTTCAGTAACAGCAATAAGTGAGGGAGCAGCAACTGAACTACCTACTTCATTTTCTTCTGGATATGTTAAAGTGACTCGTGCTAAGTCTGAAAAGCTTTCTGCAAGTGTGGTTGAGAAAGAAGTGGTAAGTGTCGGAACATCTTCCATGGAAAAGTCAGGTCCACGTTCCCCCAGCCTTGATTCATCTGAAAAAGCCTCTACACAAGACCTGTCAGTAAAGATTGATTACATGTCAAGGTATGAGTCAAAAAAGAAAGCTTTAAAAACTGACAGGAAGTTTGAGATTGTGAGCCAGCAGCCTTTTAGCCTTGATCATGCTCCCCGAGTGACTGTAAGAATGCGCTCACACCGTGTGCCAATTGGTCAAAACACTAAATTTACTCTAAATGTTCAATCTAAGCCAGAAGCACAAATTAAATGGTATCACAATGGACAGGAGATTGAAGAAAGCAGAAAGTACCGCATGTTCAACATGAGTGGAGTTTTGTCTCTTCAAATCATTGACTGTCAGGAAGAGGACAGCGGCACCTACCGTGTTGTCTGCTCAAACGCAAAGGGAGAGGCTTCTGACTATGCCACTCTTGATGTTTCTGGAGGTGCTTTTTCTGCATATGCCTCACAGCGCAAAGATGATGAGCCACCAACACCCTTTGTCCCTGAGATGACAAAAACAGATGTTTTTCATGTTTCCACCACAAAAGCAGCAACTGCATCAGAATCGATAGTATCAGAAAAAGTGGCAGTATCGGAAACTAAAAGTGAGACAAAGGAGACAGTCATTAAAGAGTATGCAACATCTGAGATCAAGCTTGAATCTATGGAAGTGACCACAGTTGAGGAAGTTGTGGTTGAGAAAACATCTGAGACCAGACTGGAAGCTACAGAAGTAACAACAGTAGAGGAAGTGGTGGTTGAGAAAAAGAAGCCAACTCTTCCAGCTAGAATTCTGACTAAACCACAATCCGTCACAGTATCAGAGGGAGAATCAGTCAAATTCACATGTGATGTTGATGGTGAACCCGCACCCACTGTAACATGGCAACGAGAGGGACAAGTACTTGTATCATCATATCGTCATCATATCACCTCGGTTGAATATAAATCCACTTTTGAGATTACCCAAGTTGAAATGTCAGATGGAGGTTATTACACTGTAGTGGTGGAGAACCCTGAAGGTAAACAGGAGGCACAATTCAGTCTGACTGTTCGTAAACCAACACCTGTGCAAAAAGTGGTTGCTTCACCTCCAAGAGTGAAGTCTCCAGAGTCTCCCCGTATAAAATCACCAATGGGAATCAGGTCTCCACTAAGAATGAAATCACCTGAGCCAATCAAATCTCCACAGAGAGTAAAGTCTCCACCCACAGTAAAATCACCTACTCCAAAAGAAAAGACAACCAAACCGATTTTCTCATCAGAACTGAAAGATATCTCAACTTCCACAGATTCTATTATAAAGCTCACAGTGAAAATTACCGGTGAGCCTAAACCAGTGATCACCTGGATGAAGGATGGCAAGGTAAGTAAAAGACTTTATCAACACATTTACATAATTGGATGGATGGATGTGTAAAAGTAACACTTTTCAAAATTTTCACAGATTCTCTCTCAGGGTGGAAAATATGAAATCTTTGAAGAGGAAGGTTTAGCACATCTTGAAATCTATGACTCGGATGTCACAGACAGTGGAGTATACACGTCTGTAGCCAAAAACATTGCTGGATCAGTTCATACAAACAGCACCGTTACCGTTAAAGGTATTAAAATGAACCTCTTGAAATATCTGAATTTCTGAATTGTGTGCAATTTTGCTTCAGTAAAATTAAATTATTACTTTTTTACCTACAGCACAAACAGCCGAAGTTGCAAGGGAAACAAAAGCAGAGCTGACAGAGCACATTGTGAAAAAGGAAATTGCCTATGAGGAGGTGCAGTCCTTTAGAGAAATCCAAGCATCCAAAACCCAAATAACCATGACTAAAGGTCAGCCTGTCACACTACGAGCAAGCATCCCAGGGGCTTCTGATGTGAAATGGATCCTTAACGGACTTGAGATTTCAAATTCAGAAAACTACAGATACGGCTTGTCAAGCAATGATCACACATTGACAATTAAAAGTGTCAGCCACCACGACCAGGGAATTCTCACTTGTGAGGCCAAAACTGAACACGGTCTGGTGAAGTGCCAGTTTGACATGACCATCAGTGAAATGCGTTTTGATGCACCAAGATTCCTTGTGCAACCACGCTCCCAGAATGTTAATGAGGGACAGGATGTCACATTCTCATGTGAAATCACTGGTGAACCATCACCTGAAGTTGAGTGGCTCAAGGATAACGCAGTGGTGAGTAGCCTAACTGTGTGCATTTTTCTTTTTAAAATGCAGGAATCTATTAAACTTTTAAACGTTTCTTTTAATGCTTTCAGATAACGATTACATCAAACATGAAATTAAGCCGCTCAAAGAATGTGTACAAACTGGAGATTCACAATGCTGCCATTGAAGACAGTGGAAAATATACAATTAAAGCAAAGAACAAATTTGGACAGTGCTCAGCAACAGCATCACTAAATGTCCTGAGTAAGTTGTCTTGTTATCTATTCCCAAAAATGTGCTAATAACACGGTTAAACTAACAGCCCCATTTATCCATTCCTACGAATAATTTAACATTGTTACAGTAATAACCCCATTTATAGCATTAGAATTTATTTAATATTTAAATTTGAACATGTTTAAAACCTTAGTTGACATAACCCCTGATTTAAAATCACTTGTACAAATGATTAATGTTTGAAATCAAACTAACAAAACCTAACCGTTCTCATTATACAACTGCCTCTTATTTGTACTTCGTTGTTTTGTCTTTGCTTAACTTGATTTGAATCTTAATCTTAACCTACTACCATGAAAAAAAGCATGATGTGTCGATGTATACATATATTTACAGTGTTACTGTATATATAGGCTACTGTATGAGCTGTATCATATACATAAAAATAAATTAATACTAACATTTATATAAGAAATGTTAGTTAACTGTATTGAAAAAATAGAAAATTAGTCTATATTCTATGATTAGCCTTGAATGAAAATGAATGTTTAAGCTACAATCTGCAAGTCTGGTGAATGTTACCAAAAAAGCTGCAACAGAATTTGCTTTGACTGTGCCCATGTATTTAAATCAGGCATTTGGGACATTTTCACTGTTAAAATTGACTGTTGTACCTTTTTACGAAAGAAGTGATTTGAATGACATGGTATTGTACTGTGCTCTCACAGCTCTGATTGAGGAACCTGCCAAAATGATAATTATGGAGAAAAGCTCTGATGCTACCAGCATGCAGGGCAGCATCTCTGCCAAGCATGTCGAATCAAAAATGCAAGAGACGTCCTTCAGAAGCACCAGCATGTCTGATGTTAAATTTGAGAGCATGTCAGCATCTAGCATGTCCTCCATGTCGTCTGAAGCGGTGATGGCTATGAGCTCTAGCAGTATAATGGCTATGAGTTCCAGCAGTTTGATGGCAATGTCCAGTCACTCGCATGTTGAGGGGTCATCCATCAGAGCAATTTCTCATGGCCTCAAAGGTGAGATGGACACTCACTCTGTGCATCTTTGCATCAAGCACTTAAAACGCTGTAAAACATCAGCAGACTTATAACACCACTAAAATATATATTTTTCGGTTCAAAACAGGTACACCACCAAAGATCGAAGCTGCCCCTGAAAATATCAGTATCGAGTCCGGAAAGATCCTGACTGTAGCATGTGCATTCACTGGAGACCCAATGCCATGCGTAGAATGGCTACATTCAGGGAAGACACTGTCCAGCACGGAGAAGAGTGGAAGGTTCCGGATCGAAAATTCTCAGGATCTCACCACTCTTGTTATAAGTGGCGTGAAAGAGACTGATGCTGGAGCATACACCTTGAAACTTTCTAATGAGCTTGGATCTGATTTCACTACTGTTAATGTCAGCATTCGATCTATGTAAAAATTATATAATACTAATACAACCCTCACCCCATTTCCCTCATTCAATATCTTTCTATTTATAGAATGAGAAAAAAGACCTAGATGTCTGTTCTTGTAAATATGAAGTATTTTTATACCAAACTTGACAATAATTTATGCCAAACTAGACTAAAGTCTAAAGTTGTTATGAAATGTGCCATATTGGATAATTATGACCAGAGGTTCTGCACCATTTTGTGACATGTACATAATGTATATAGCCGAAATTACCGGTTATGGAAAATGTATGCATTGTATTTATGACAAACAAAGGAACTAAATGTTTAACAGGAGAAAGTTTCACACGAAACGAATACCCTGTTAAACCTGAAATGAAACGAAACTATGTGCCTCAACAGTAAGTTGAAGTCTTAAGATTGCCTCAACGGGTAGAGAGGCTCCCTGTTGAAGTTTTACTAAAATCTGTGAGACAAAGTTATGCACTGTGCATCTGTGCGTGCAGTAATGCAGTACACAAGAATTTATGACTTGAACATAAGACCTTGAATGTTGTTTGCATTTACCCTCATGTAAGCAAGATGACTAGGCCTTGTGCTCAGACTGACGAAGTCATACCGCCATTTTAATGACACGCTCAATGTGCAAGCGGCCTGCACAATGAGCTCATGATAATGTTTGTGCACGGTTTCTGACAAAGGACCGTTTGAATTCTGATTTTATGGAAGTAACATCACCTGGTGTAAAATCAATTCAAGTGCTTCTCTGCAGAAGCTGTGCCAACTCTTGGAGGATTTCTAGGTTATATTGTGTGTGTTTGTGTGTGTGTGTTAGCATTAGAATCTCACTTTGTCAGTAGTCAGGGTATTCATCCGGCAACGTACCACAGAGCCTTCATGTGCTATGCAAGAACAAAAAGTATATGAATGTAATACCCTGCACATTGAATTATTAGAACTAATTTATGTAGAATTACCCATATATTCAGCCTCCTTGAGTTTTATGAATTATTGTTTTAATAAAGCATGTTTTCAGCACCATAAAATATCTGTGTGATTGATGTTATTTCATATTAATAATACACGGCACATTACATCTATACTGGATGTTACACATCCTGAAGAAACAGACTTTATGGATTGAAAAATCGAGTTTTTCCAAACCTGAATACATCTCTATGTTCTGATGACAAAGAAAACAAAGAAATGTATTGGAACAACTAGAATAATCCATGACAGAATTAAAATGTTTGGGTGAACCTTTAACATGATATAACCTGGCACGATTTGATTAATCTACAATGGCAACAGCATTTGCCAATTCTTGTATAAATTGTATTGAATATATACTGTATTCATTAGCTTTCATGTATATTAACTGAGAGACCAGTCACACTGGAGGGATAACCTAATGCTACACTGTTTTAAACACGAAAAACTATCATACAGTCGTCGTTTTAAAAGTAAACTGGCGTAAAAATCTTAAACGTAAAGAGTAATTGTGATCCATAATAACAGAACAACAGATGCTGCGTCCCAGATGCTGTATAACTACTTCCTCATTCGCGTGTTGCCGGTGGTTTCTCCAACGGGAAACTTAATACGCCATCCGGATATTAAGTCACTGATATGCGGGAGACAAGGGACGGACCATTATTTCTCTGGATTTGCACATTCTTGGGTACAGTTTGGATAATGTAAGCACAACTGCATGCAATATATATATATATATATATATATATATATATCACTACGTGCAAGTGCTTTTTGGATATTTCATAACAAAATTCTTCCATATTGTGGCTTTTAACGTAATTGAGAAATTTCTTGATTGTCGCTTTGAAGTGGTTTCTGGACGTTAGTCATATTTTCTTATTCTCTTTTTCCTGTTTGGTCCTTTGGATCTGTTTTCCTGGTTTTTGTTATATTTTGTCATCCTGTCATACTTCGTCTTAGGGAGATAAAATGGTCATAATAAAATGGTCATTATCATCGTTGATTGACATCGCGTCAGTCACTCTCTCACCATAACCAACAGGGACACAGTTAAAAGTAGGCCTACATATAATGTTATATGCTTATATTGTATGTATCTTCTGAGGGGAAAACGATCACGGATCGTATACATGCAGTTGCAAAATGAACCCGTTTCAACTTTATTAACAAAATGTTTGTTGTGTTTTATGATTTGCTATTTTGTTTTTAGATTTGATATTGTAATTTAGATTTTCTTTTTTTGCTTTGGATGTTTTTTAATTTTGCGATTTGTTGATTTGTTCTGCACTTTCCGGCCACCGTAGGGCTCATCCCAAATGTCAAACGAGAAACTTTGAAGACGAAACCTGAGTAGTGGGCGGCGCCTCGTCGCGTCATCTGCCCTGCCCTCTACGCGCCACGCAGACAGATGTGCAAGATGTCCCGGCGGCCCACATTCTGGTTTTGTTTTATTTTGTTTTTGCAAACGCTCAGTACCTTCATTGTGGTCATTCGTGCAAATGAAGTTAAAATCGAGGTCACGTTTCTACCAGAAAACTGCACACAGAAAGCCAAGAGAGGGGACATGCTGAATGCGCATTATGATGGATATCTCGCTAAAGATGGTTCTCAGTTCTACTGCAGGTAAACTCGAGTCTTTGTTAATTTTACTTCAGTTTTTTTGAGCTATAAAGTAGATTATACGTGTCTCTTTGAATATATTTTAATAAAGTTCATGATGACTACTAAAGTAAAGATATGTTTTACCAAGAAGCCTACAACTATAAACCATTTTAATTATTCTAAATTTAAGAAAATAGCTTGATCCACATTAAAACTATACCAATACATTTCCAGATGTTGCTTGGATTACTTACAGAGTCTGAACGACAAAACATTGTCAGCCAATCAAAATCCATTCAAATTTAAAGCGCCCGCGTGTTAACATTATGAAACTGCATCGTTGTTGTCTGTTGCTTGGACGATATCGTTTTGATCGAACTAACTTTGACGCTGTTTGTTCGTTTTAACCCCATGTAGTCGTTCAACGAAGACTGGTCACCCGCACTGGTTTGTGTTGGGCGTTGGATCTGTTATTAAAGGTCTCGATTTAGGATTGGGGGACATGTGTCCTGGTGAGAAGCGAAAAATTACCATTCCCCCTTCTTTGGCATATGGCGAGCATGGGAAAGGTAAGTCTATCCTCCTCAAGCACGACGAGAAAGTTGTCTCTGTACCATCACACGTTATGTATGGTGGTAATTTTTTTGTTTTAATGTAAACCATAATGGTTTCTGTGGGTCTTGGTATAGTGTTGGTGGGATTTTATCTGATGGAGGGGAACTAATACGACACCATTAAATCCTACTGGTGTTTGTGATGGAAATCATTTCACGTTGTTTTCAGTAGGGTTGACCAATATCAAGCAAAGAATTACTTTATTAGTTATTGAAATAAAATTCTTAGAGATATCCTTTTTGTTCATTGCAAGCTAGTAAACTTTTCAATGGTGCAATAGGTCCTGTACCACCAGATGCGACAGTGATCTTTGAGGTGGAGCTTTTGTATATAACCAGAGGACCACGCAGCATAGAAGCCTTCAGCGAAATTGACACTGACAACAACAAGGTCCTCACAAAAGAGGAGGTAATAGGCCTTCAAATAACAAACATGCTTTTTTATAATATTAGTGGCTATCCATAAACACCAACCATTTTTGACAAGCCTTTTATTTACTTTTGATTTACGTATATTGTCATTTTGTATTTGCAGATTAAAACATACTTGAAAATGGAAGCAAAGAGGTTGAATTCCCAGAAAGACGAATCCTATTTTGATGATGTTGTTGCAGACGTGTTCCTTAAGAATGACAATGATTTGGATGGGAATTTATCATTACAGGAGTACAATGTTTATAAACATGATGAACTGTAACATTTAAAATATATATATATATAATTATGCAGCTGGTGCACAAGAATTGTATCCAATGGGTGAGGTCAATGCTTTACACCACTAAATAAACCACTAAATAAACGGATAACACAATGGACTCAAATTCTTTTTTGACCGTCACGCAAAGTGCTTTATCAAGAAATGAAGAAAATTTGCATTAAGGGTTTTGATCACACGGTTTACATGAATCAAACATTTTCACAACTACTATGTTTCAACATTAATTTTCATATTCGGCCATGTTTATCTTGCTATGAACATCAAGATCGCTAGGTGGCACTCTAACACAACGATTCACTTCTGAAAAAACAAGACGTAGGCCTACCTATAATCAGCCGTCCCTTGAAGACAAACATGAAAAACATTTTACATTTTTCGAAAGACTTATTTTGTAAAAAAAACTGCGGTATGATTTGCCTGTTTTGCGGCACATCTTATAATGGAACATTGTATACTGAGACAATGTAAGCAGTAATCACTAAACAACTATAAAATATAAATTCACATCCGGTCAAGCAAAGAGCTGACATCCTAGAGCGAAGATTCAACAAAAATCTTCGTTTTCAAAACCAAGTGTGTGCACAACTCCTGAGTCCCTCTTAACTCCTCCGCATGCCAAAAATGACGTAAACCAAGTCCTTGCCAAAACTCAGAGCAGTTCCAGACAGTGGAGAGAGAGAGAGCGAGAGGGGAGTGGAGGATGTAAAAAATTTAGCAATTGTTTTAATTGCAATGTAAATTGCATCAGTGAAACTAGCCATATTACTTTTTTCCAAAGTATAAAAACTGCTTTTCATCTTAACATTTTTTCTTTGTTAGGATTCCATTATCTTTTTGATTCTGAAGTTGGGCTTTGATGGGCAGATGTCTGTTATGTGATTTAAGTATTGGCTACCCTTAGCATGGGATAGATCCTGTAGTTATCGCCTTGGGGCTTGGAGATTACAGGTCTAAGGAGTATTGTTTCAAGACCACCAGAATTGTTTCTGTAATTCTTCACCCTTGTGTAGTCTTTTCCCATGGCATAGTTTGGTGCTGTTGGTCAGCTCTTTTGTTTAGAAAAGTTAAATAAAATGTTAGATGAGTTTATCCACCATGTGAGTCTCATTACTTTACATTTAACGCCGCATCTGTTTAGAACGTGGTGCCTGTTCAGAGGTAATTACAAATCAGTCCAACAAAAAGGCAATAATGGGACTTTTATAGTAGTTTCATGGATTTAACAGAGCTCCTTTGTCAGACACTAAAATGCATTTACTATGCTCTGCATTATAGCTCACCATCAATGTCACGGCATCAAGAATTGCAGCCTCTTAATCTTTTTCCTGAAAAAACACAATTTTCAATGACATACTAATTGAACTCTATGCTGAAACACAAAGAAACGAAGTACATTATGAAGTCTGCTAAAGTTCTTCCTTCTGTGGAAAAAAAGAAACGGGAGAAAGGCAGCTTCCTTTCGGGAACGTTTCCATGTCAGACTGAAAATGTGTTATGGCTGTACAAACATGCCCCGGGAGACCTGAGCTGACTTCAAATGCAGATTTAAAGAAATGAATCAATCTTTAACGGATCAGAATCATTTCACAACGTCTGTAAGAGGAGACAAAACACGTAAGTTAAAGCTACGTATTGCAGCTACAAAATGAAAGGCACATATGTTTTCGTGCAAGCATAGTAAATGTGATCAAGTTCATATTAATTCAAAAGTATCACAAATAATATGTTGACATAACAGGAAAATATCTTTGCAATGAAGAATAAGAAGGCTCATCACACCAAGAACTGAGAATAGCCAGAGGAACAGCGACAGTTAACAACAGCACAAACAACATCTGCACAAAGTCAGGCCAAATTCCAATCACAGCTCACACTCCTCGAGAAAATGGCAATACCACTTCCCTGAGACCATGTTTAATCCAATCACTCTCTCCAAATAGGATAGACGGCCATAAATCCCTTTTTTAACTTTGTGTGTTTTGTCATTTTTGTTTTCAGTATTTTCAGGTTTTGAAATTTGGATCACCAAGTTGCTCAACAACATCATTCAGGATTAGCAACACATTATGTTATTATGTTAGCAACGCATTACAACAGCATGTTGGGCGACTGATAGTATACAAGTGTTTTATTTTAACATGTGTAAGCCATATAATGTAAGTCTACACATTTAGGCCTGACAGGTCTGCACTTTATGGGGATGTAACCCCTGAATAAACACCTAACCAGACGTGTTAACACAGTCGGATGGACAAGAGAAATGTAAGAGGATCTGGTTAAATAGAATGATTTATTCTACAATTACACAAATCTGTCTTTCACTATTCCTGTTTTTGACGGGTCTTCACACACTTCACTATTTAATAACAAGGTGTTAACAAAAGCATTGTTCTCCGAAAATAAATCAAGGCATGTCCGTCTTAGACTGTTTCAAATAAAATCATTTTTTGAAAAAGCATTTTAATTCATTTTTTTAACATGGTCACATTCAGATCATTGACTAGATGCAGTGGTTCTCAGGGTAAGAGTTCACTAGAAGGGAAGATTATTATCCGGAAGTCATTTAAGCATGTGAACCTCAGTACCCAATTATTGCAATTGCATGGAATAAATGACCACATTATTCAAACACCATCCACTCACAAAAATAAAAGTTTTATATTTTTCTTGTTGAAAATATACAAAATATCTTAATGGAACATGATCTTTACTTAAAATCCTAATGAATTTTGGCATAAAAGAAGAATCGATCATTTTAACAAATACAATGTATTATTGGCTTTTACTACAAATGTTCCTGTTCTATTTAAGTATTAAGTGTTATTTTAATATTTAAACAAGACAGAAACAGATTTCCTCAAGCTTTCGCTTTTTTTTCTGTTTCCAGAAAACAGTTCAATTAGGCAGGCAATGTGGAGAACAGATCTGGGGTCATACGTGTCCTATTCATCATGGCTTTAGCATTTCCCTTTTACACTCTAAAGTCCCAACTCCATTAACAACAACCCCCCAGACTATTGAACCACTGCTCCACTTTTGCATTTCCCACTGCATTTCAAACAACAAAACTGACGCTTCAATTTTCTCCAAAACATACTGAAAATAGGGAGAAGAGTTTGTATATCTTGCTCTTTCAGTGAAGAAAATGATTTTGTGCCAAGCACAGGCAGTTTAGAGAATCCAGAAACATGTGTCTCTTCTCAATTTTCAATGGGTTCACTAACCAATGGTGCTTTTTATTGGAGTAGGAGGAGAAGAACAGTACATTTTCACAAGATTAAGAATTAAGCATTTGATCCATAGATACACAGAAACTTAATTTCTTGATATAGCATGCATTCACTTAAAGAACCCTTGGTGATGAAGGAGCATCGTTTTATCATGAGGTCATAAAAAGCTGCAATGAACCACAGATACAACGTTTGTTGTACAGGAATTCAATGCTGAAATGAGAGTTTTGACAACGTGTGAAGAGGCAAGTACCAACACACTTTTGTTATGTTCCTTCACTGTTAGCAAAGCAAACTGATTTAAAAGGTGTTCTTGCGAGCAAGGCCTGAGCAGAGCCTTATTATAATAATGCAATTCTTGGCTGTCTAAGGCGAATGTCATTTTGCTTGGGGTTATCTTTATCTTGCCATCAGTCAGCCACATTAAATAAATAAATATTGACACATTTTTTAACAAATCTTTGCAGAGACTTGCACAATGTTCAAGCGTGAGTCACAATCAATATCATAATATTAAGAGTGTGACATCAGGCTGTGTGACATCACCAACATTTTGCTGGAGTCTCATATTTAAAGACAAGTTTTCCTCGCGTAAAACTAGCAAGTTCTGGTATTCCTCAAGGGTATATAATTATCACAGGCAATCACCAGCTATTATTGCTTTTTAACAGTTATCAATCACAAGCATCCCCCCATCCCCTCTTGAGACAGACAGAGAGAGCAACACATTCCTATACTGATGTTAATGGAGAGGGGGAGGGTAAGGGGCGTGGCCTATGCTGGAGGTGGAAACTTGTCTTGTCTTTCACATAACAATATTGCGCAAAATTACTTTTATAATATGATCTATTGCACAATTGTAAATCATAATGAAATATATTTTTATAAATACCTATTGGATGTGCACATGCTTTATGTTACACTATGTTAACAGTAAGGTTAATATAATTATACAATTTTAAATGAATTATAACTTTTGATGAAAAAAAATCACAATTCAGATTACGTACTTCTGATTTTGAGAAATAAAACTTAACCCAGGCTCGATTCACTATGAATTTGGATCTTCAGTTTCACCATCATCGTTTGGTTAAAGTTTGTCAAAACTAACTGCATTTCAATCTATGGGACTATAAACTGAGTTGAAACTCAAGACAGCTTGAATTGGTCACCATTTTGGTTTGTCCACATATGTGTGTGATACACAGGCGTGCAGATGGCACATGAACCCCTCAGATTCATTGTGACCCGATCCGTCCCCCTCACTGTCCCTGAAAGGCAACAAACATCGGTTAAACTGAGGATTAATCAAGGTTTCAGCTATTTACATTGGCCTAAGTAGCGGAGGACAGGCCCGCCTCCCCTTAATTATTTTGCTGTCATTGCTTCAGAATTGTGTCCGCCAACCAACGTTAACATTCTCTGAGCTCTCCGTGTGCTGCTGCTAGCCTGCTTTGACTCCTGCCCCCAGGTCCCATGAGGAGCTGTTAGCTACCTCAATTGTGCCTGTAGTAGCAGTAACCATAGTGATCAAATGCCATCGTCTATGACTGAGCTGGTGATTTTTCTGTACTGAATAAAATGGAGGCAATGGCAATGAAGAGACAAAAAAGAATAACCTAGTTTAAAAAAAAAAAACAATGTAAGAATCCTATGCCTGTTGACTTTCCCAGATGTGACCGATTAGTAAATTATTTATTTGTATAGCTAGTCTTTTGCACTAAGCAAACAACAAATCACGGAGAGCATAACTATGCAATTTGGTAAGTGGACAGAGGCAAATAGCGAATTAACACAAAAATAATAGTTGGATAAATCAAACAATTTATTGACAGGAAATAATTTTTTATCTGTACTTTCCATACTAAATTAGGGTCCTGGCAACATTATAATTTTACCCAATGTACTGATTGACTGAGGTAATGTTGATTTACTGATTTATGTTTTAGTGTTAAAATAAAACATACTTTGCAAAACGCATGAAGTTTTGATGGGTGATTGACTAGACAAATAACAGTTTGATCATGCATTGCTAGTGTTGATAAGGTACACCTTATTTCATTGTTGTTTATCCATGATTTCAAATAAGAATCCTCCTATGACTTTTGATTATCACGCAAAGTAACTACTTGAGCGCTAGTTAAAGCTCAAATTACGCAAAATAACTAAATGAGTTGAAATCATTTGCTGACAGCTTGACCCCCCTCAGTTAAAAATCCCATCTGCGCCCATGCATGGATGTGTCGTAAATTTCCTTTGTTATGGTTTAGAAAATGTGGTTTATGCTCTGGGACTGACCTGTTAGTTATAAATCCTGTGTGTCTGTGACACACAATTATGTCCACCTTGGAAATTACACATTCTTCCAAAACCATCATTGACTGAGACAAGACTCGAAAGTTTGTTCATTCGAATATTCCTGGCCTCCCAGAGAGTATTCCTATCCGAAAACCATTTTGAAGAGTCACCCCTGACCTCACCTCTCCCTGTTTTACGGAGCTCTGGAAAATCACGCTGTTCATGGAGCTCCCCTTTCGGAGCCTCCAAGACAAAATGTCTGGAAAGTAAACAAATGCCTCAACACCACATTTAAGCAGAAGACCACCATCCTCCCCTCAGGATATCTTACCAGTGAGTCATGTATCAGGCCGTCTTGCATTTGCTAACATTTTCCAGTAGGTGCATATCATTTCCCCTGACCAAGAAAAAACTATTTAATTTGTGGTTTATGAGTTAGAAGCACTAACCTCAACAAGCCCCCCCCCCCTCTTTTTCTTTTACTAAGACGTTTATGAAGTTTTACATTATAAAACGTATGCTAGTGATGTCTTGAAGTTTGCTTGAATTGCATTTAACTAAGCTGGGAGGGAAGACAAAGGGGTACTAAACATCTATCCAACATCCAGAACATTTTGAGGGTAAAGACCTTCTAAAGAGCCCATTTGATGGGTAATCTAAGTGTATTAGTCAGCATGAAAACGTTGCTGAAGGGCAAAAGCAAATGGAGATTTTTATCCCTGCTTGATGGTCAAGACTGATTCATCTTGAGGCTAGGTAGAAAGCGTATTCTCAAGTAAAGATATAAATAATAATAAGAATGAAATAAAAAGAAATATAATAAAAGAAATATAAATAAAAATAAGGAGCTGTTCAAAATGGTTATTTTATGTTACAGTAACATACATATAATGATTAAATATGTAGGAAGAAAAGTTGTTTTGGGAAAATGGTTTACTTATTAAATAACCATAACTATTTTCTATCGATAGTAAATAAAATAAAAGCAATGTATAAATATAACTTTATGTGTAGATATATATATTAGAGCTTCTATCACATTTAAGCACTTTTTCAAATGATTAATGTAAATCCAACCACATTCTCAACTGTGAACAGAAGCAATTTCATACCTTATGGATTGAATAAATTGATTGTTGCAAGTTCAATGGCAAAATCTAAGAGTTTAAGAATTTACATTTGCTGAAGTTGAAGAGCTGTTGGGGAAACAAAAAATATTTTTGAATAAAAACCGAGGAACATTTGAGGGCAAAAACTATGAATGTGGAAACTTCCTCTCATGCCATTCAGGATGTTTACACATGGACACAACAGAAAACCATATAACAGCTTCCTTAACTACATATGGTGGCAACATGTTTCAGGAAATTCACTGTAGACCCAGGAGACCTGAGAGTCAGCAATGAGGTAATGAGATTTGGTTACAAATGATACTACAGTCAAACACTTTGTTTCTGTCACAAACATTTTATACGAAGACATCAAATTTACTAACACGTTGGCTAAACAGTTTTTACCTTTGTGTTTCTGCTTATTTGTGCTTTGAGTGGATACAGATGTATATAAAGATGACTTAAGCAGGAAAACACATCTGAGATGTGACAGTAGAAGAATCATCAGTCTTGTCTTGGGATCTCCTCCATGTGCAGAAACACTTAAGTGTCCATGTGGGACGTTTCAAAGGAGGAAGTCTTTCTGAAACTTACATGAGACCTGCGTTTTCAAAAGAAGAGGAAAGGTACGATATACACTTCAAATGTATGTGCACAAAAAAACCATTTGTTATTGGGAAATAACAGTTTACATTGCTTGCGCAGCAATCCAAGAGAGCAACTTTATTTTCCATTTGAATCAAAGCAATGACTGGAAAATGGTTTATAGCTGTATTTGGCAGCTGTTTCCATGGAGACCTAAACCTCACTAATGGTTTTCATTCTCTGCGAGCAATCGCAGAGGGACAAAAGCATGATCAAACAGCACCACCAGCATGTCTCAGCAAGAAAGTTTTATTTTGTTTGTATTAGTTTTTAATCAGACTTAAAATAAAGTGCACACATGTACAAGTACGCAGAAGTTTTTTCAGAGCGTGTATACAATCACACTGTTTGTAGGTGTGTGGGTGACATATAAAGCAGATCAGACAAGGTGAAAATAAATCTTTAAAATGCTGTCTTTGAATGAGAAATAGTTGTGACCGCATTGGGGAATTGATTTCAATCTTCACTCAAAATAAATACAATTATAAGAAAATGAATAATCATTATGAAGATATCTACATTTTGCTCGGGTAAATACATTTTGTGTTGACGTAATACCATACTATTTTTACTCTACAAATTGTATTTATCTTTCCTAGATATCAAATTGTGAACACATGATGAAATGCATAATAAATTAAAGATAAAAAATGAGTTTGCATTTTAAAAGCTAGAAAGTTGGCATCATTTATAAGTTAAGTTACTATGCGGAGGCTTTGACTTCCTGTAAAGATTGACAACACCAGAATCACCGTCAGATCTTGAATCATCTTGAATCATACAAGTCAGTGCTTGTATGACTGTTTGAATCTGGCTATTCTCCAGGCATTCCTTTGAATAAATCACTCATTGTATTTAAGTGCATGGGGCAATAAAGAGTTCAGCTTTGTCACTATTCTCATGCCTTTTCTCACAAAGCATGTAGCTGCAGGGCATGACTAGCAGAATCTGCAGTTTCCAATAGGCCGATATTTTTCAACCTCACTTGCCGTACTAAAAGCAGCAAATCTTTGCGGTATCGAACTTGCCAACAGACGCATACGGTAAGACTTCCAGACATACAACGAGACAAGCATGGAAAGGGCTCTAACTCGTGTCTGCCCCTACAGCTTTTACCTTCCTCCGGGCTAAACTCTCTGATAACCCAAAACTTGGCCGTCTATTGTAGCGGTGTAAAAAAGACCTCCCATTTATTGAAAAGTGGTATACTTCAGTTACAAGGGAAGGAAAGGTTTTGTCCAAGTATATTTTTAATAATTCAATCATAATTAAATGTGCTGCAAGCTGTTTCAACCATTTTTCGAACTTCCGCTTTCAGCAACTAAATTAGACCAACCCATCTATTCCAGATTTCTTTAAACTCCACCCTTTAAAGAAATCTCATCCATCCTAATGTCAGAGTGTTCTCTGATTGGATAAAACAGCCTGAGTCACTCCCATAATTCTGCTGTTGATAGAGCATATGAAAAAGGTGAATTCTCAGGACACCTATATTTCTTTGACATCTATTCATTTTCACAATTCACAATTTTGCATCGTTTCCAAACCAATTCACAAACATTTTGGATGGGTAGGATGGACAATTTAAACACTTTGAAGTGCATTTTCGGTCATAGTTCTATAGGAATTCAGTCAAAGTTGTTAATTCCATATAGTCTCAGTGTCTGTGGGCTTTGAGCTCTTTTGGTAAGAATCACTGTTTGAAAATCCAAACCTGCACATTTCAGGCAGATGAAACCCTTAAACCCCATGCATCATCTTGATCTTTCTTTAATATAAATACTTGTATTCATGAAGGAATTCAGAGAAACAAAACCATGTGTGGAGCATATGAAACTTGTTCAATAAAACGTAGAACTGGATGTGCCTGTGGAAGATCTTTTTTGACCAACGATGAGAATGTTTTGATGATTTCTGTTATCTTTTCAGACCACGAAGAGTTGATAACAATGAATTTTAACTCCCTCGGAAAAACAGAATGTGTGTTAATTTTTTTAACCGTAGCCTTTCCCCTCATATTATTGTCTTACTATGAGTTTAAATCTGCCATCTTCAACACAAGACAAATGGGACGTAAACTCTTGTTCCTTGTAAAAAGAGGCCATCAGCAACCACAGTAAAGCTAGTGCAGTTACGAGCGCCATAAACCCGGTTTACTGTCCTGCTTAGCAACAACACCAAAAAAGCAGATCTAACTCTAAAGTTATTAGTGTACAACGCCCTAGTTATGTTTGGGCATTATTGTTACAGAACAAAATATTAGCACAGCGTAAAACAAGGAACAGTCATGTAAACATGGATGTAAGTTCAGTGGAGTCAGAGGTGTCTGTGACTCGATGCACTAACAAAAGGGGGTGGAAAATGAGGGTTGGCAGCATTTTTCTTTCTTCAGGCTGTTAAAAAAGAGGCAGTAGAGAGTGGGGCTGGGTCTGAGCAGGAAAAGCCTCAGTCTGACTTCATGGTGCAGTGATAACCTGGACTCCTATCGCCCCTATTCTTCCCTTTATTTTGCACATAGGAACGGCTCATGTCTTTGGCACGATGAGCTTTGTGCCTACTAGAACTGTGCTGTTTCTGGCTTTATCTGTGGCTTTTTTGCAGTTTGTGAAATGCCAGGACGACAATGGTGGTAAGTTATTGTTTTTTTCCAAAGAGCTAAATGTTCCATAAGCTGATTTTCTGTTGTTGGGGTAAAGGCATTATTCATGTTTCTCGCAGATTTTGAGTTGAACCCCATTATTTAAAGTATAAGATTGTTTCAAAGTGAATGTTGGTGTGCGTGCAAGATCTAAATGTGCTTAAATATCCAGTCAGTTGCTTGAGGTGAATTGGTCGATTCCTTTATGGATGTTGCATATTTTTCTGATGTCATTTTTCTAGTGATTTGTAAATGCTTTTAAACAACAAGTACCTACATGCAACTAATAATGCCATGTGATACAATGATGTCACTTGTGGGCTTGTGATGTGTGAGGATGGTAAAGAGGCACTTATAACTTTTGGCTTTGTTTATATCCACACAATTTGAGATTTGTTATCTACCAAAACCTCCTCTCACATCTGCTGAATAGATTTTAACTCTAGCTCTGTGCTCACATGTCTTCTGAAAGAACATAGCTTGCGTCCTAATTCACACCAGATGTGTGACCATGAGGGAGGAACTGACTCTGAACATGCAGAGAGAAAAAAAGTTCAGTTAAGGAACACCTGAGCCCTATTACCTCAGTCATGCTCTGTTTTACAGCATTTTAAACTTGTGACGTATATTTTTCCTAAATGATGTCACAAGATATTATACTTTTGGGATTTAGATTTTTCGGATCTCAAGTTCTCTTCGGGTTTCTTTGGATGTGTGATAAGCAGATTTGCAGATTTTGATATGTATATAGGTGGTATGCAGCTGAAAAACGTTGTTTTACTTGGGTTTTTGGGATTCAATAATATTGCTTGCGTTTCACAGGCATTGCGCCACCTTGTGGCAGATGTAAATGAAAACAATTTGCTCCCTCATAAGAGCTTTATCCATGATACACTGAAATAAAAACAACGATAACCAATTTCCATTATAAAGATTATTCAAAGACTACAAAGACATGTTTTTTATTGTGTATTCCAATTAATATCTGCAGTTGGGTTGTTTTTTATTAAGTAATAACTCTGTATAAAAATATGATAACTTAATAAGAAAACGTCATTTTTGAACATTTTTAAAAAGAGTTATCTGCTTTTGCAAAAAAATCTTAATTAATATTTTATTTAAACAACCACAATGGCATTTGTTCTGTTCTAATAAATATAAGTGAGTGAAAATTACTTTAAAAATATTTTCTAAGCGTCCTTTAAATTTTGTTTCTCCAAAAAACATGTATAATGGTTTCTGTCATGTTAACAGTAAAGAGTCTGCGTTTTTGAATAGGCCCTATGCAAGGCCCTATGTATTTAGATATGTTTCAAGTTTTTGTTTTAGTGGAAAAGGTGTCATTTCAAGCCATCTTATCATTTGCTTTATCTAAAGACCACTTTGCAAAAAGAGTTCAGTGTACACCACTATATGGTCAAACTACACTCTAAAAAGTGCTAGGTTGTTTTGGCACATGAATATTCCTGGGTTACAAATTACCCAATGCTGGGTTAATTCCCTTCAGGGTTGGGTAAAGACAACCCAGCATGGGTCAAAAACAACCCAGAGTCAATGCAAGAAAAGTAAAACGCCAACAGCTTTTCTCTTAATGGGTCATAAAGTCAAAACTCGAGTCTGACTGTTATGTTTATGAATGTTTCTCGCTTAATAATTTTAGGAATTTATAAGAAAATGGCTGGTATTAAATAGGGTTTGGCTACAAGCTAACTAACACGTTTAACCCAAAGCAGCTGTTTGTTTTCAAGTAGTAGGCCGCGACAGTAATGTTTATGTAGCTTAAAGAAAAAAGAATTACTCTGGAAAAACAAAGAAGTGCGTTTTGGCAAAAGTGGTCTGGTTGCTAGTTCAGTCTTGCTCTAATGCACAAATATTTTTTAAAATGTAGTTTCTGCCACACCCTGTCATTTGACACAGATGAATTTACCACATTAAGTCCAAGTAAAATTTCCCTGTTCTTAATTTGGTAATTTGATCTATACATATAAGTTCAGAGACCCTCACCCTTTGGGATAATGTGTACAAGTTAAACAATTCACACTCGTGGTTTTTAAGTTATAGGGAGGATTTCTAGCATTAGATCATTCAGTGAATCTGTTGTTTTCCCTTAGCCTAATGTTGTGTTGTCTATGTGTGCTAGATTTATATGTTTGGCGTTTTGGTTTCAGTTATAGTTGCAAATTAATACAGTAAATGGGGCTTTTTTGTCCACTTTCGTGCATTCGACTGTATCCACACTGCCTATGTGCTGATGGAAAACATGTGCTGCATTTTTGAGCTATGACATGATTACATGCCTCTTTGGTCCTGACACAAGTTAGGGGAGGGGGTGAGAGAAAGAGAGAGAGAGTGACTTATTGTCCACATGTTCACAAACTTTATCCTTAACTAGACAAACTTTACCATACAACCCATAGCATCCACGATCTCCCATAGAGATGGCTCCCGGTATCTCCATGAAATAAACAATTTATAGAACGGATTTTAATGTTTAGCGTGCTCTTCAAGCTGCTCCATGGGAACTACTTATAAAGTAAATGATGGCAGTCGGCAAAGGCAAGCCTGGGGGATGACTTCCAGATGTTATTCCAAAACTGATTGTCTTGGCAATATTTGTTAAATAATAAAACAAACATTGGTTGAAAACTTGGTTTTGGAAGTTTGAAGCTGTCCTGAAGCTGATGTAAGGCACGCTGTGTTTTTGAACAGCGTTACCTATTATTACCTATTGTCTATTCTGTTGTGATTTGCACTCTTAAAAAAGTCCACTTAATAAAAGCAAGCCTTTAGGCGTGTATAAGAGATTAAAATGAAAAACATTGAAATGTATTTGGCAGCCGTACAGGATCAGGAAGCTAGGAGGATTATAGATTTGCCAAGCACACAAAAAATAGTGCGACATAGCACTAAAAGTGGTTCTTGGCTCGACCACTTAAAAACACTTTCAGTGCTGTATTCAGTTCTTTCCTTTGGTTCTTCTGCGGTTCTTTTGGGATGACTGACGTGCTATATAGAACCGCTGAAGAACCATACGGGTCTTAACAGGTTCTTAATACAGAAACAGTGATATATAGCACCTCGGTCACCCCAAAGAACCTCTGAAGAACCACTGAAGCACCAAGATATGGTGCCATATAGCACTAAAAGTGGCCCCATATGATTACGAGCAAAGAACCACTTTTAGTGCTATACCACCATTTCTTTAGAGTGTGACTCTGCAGAGAATTTATTGGTTGGCAATGGAGAAAATTAAAAAAACGCCTCTTGAAAGTAGTTACAAGCTTCATAAATTTACCCAGCTGCTCTTATTGCTCTGGAGATCATCTGGATTTGGCCTATATAGCATTTTTTATCTACAGTATATGATTGTGCGGAACTGGTTTCCCAAAACAATTCTTGTTATATTCAAGTCAGAAGCAACTAGTTTGGGGGTTAATATCAAAATGGATTCATGACGAACACCAATGTCTAAACTAAACAGTACAAAACACGTCCCTTGTAATCTCATTTTTATTAATCCACCTGTCTGGTATATCCCTGCTCAGGGATTCCCATAGCAGCCAGATATCTGGTAAAATTTAATCCAATTTTCTGCTTCTCTGGTGGAGCTGTGGAATATGGAAACAACCTCCTACATTTCAAAGCAACAGTATGTTAGGTACAGATGATGCTGTTGATACTGATATTAAAGGTCATACGGATCTTATCCCTAAACTTTAGCTTGTAGCTTGCCCAACATATGGTACAAACAAGAGCAATATTAACAAATTAGACATCTTGTTGGGAGGTGATTTGATTTACAACTTCTGCCCTGCAGAGAATTAAAAGGTAGGAAAATCCAATAGACAACCATTGAATGCCAGGTCCAAAACGTCACTGAGACTTGATGGCTGTCTGAACTATATATAAATAAAGGTTTTTGGAAACACATGACAACTTTTGGAGTTCATGAAAAAAACAGGCCTTAAGGAAATGTGGTTTACAACACAAATGTGGGCTACAGAAGAAAATGTAAGGACAAGTAGACTTAAAAATGACAAAAAGACTTTATTTATATAAATTCAACATTGCTTAAGACTACTGCCAACGCATAACAGATTGCAGACACGTCTTTACAAATACAGTGTGTAGAAATTGAAACAGATGTCATACAAACTGAAATTGGATATACAGGAAACACCACAAAAAAAAAAAATTTTTGTGGTGTGTCAAAGATGACGTTTTTAGTTGAGCAAACTTTAATGTATTTACACCTGCTAACATTTGAACTAGAAACTTCCAAATAGCGAAAGGACACTTTCGGTTTATTCTGTAAAATATTGTGTGTAAACTATTTCTTACATGTCTTCAATGGAGTCAGAGAAAGACGCTGTGCTTTTAAAGGGACTGTAAAAACTAGCACATCTGGGTCAGTTTACAGTATGTGGAACTGTGTGTACTGTTTATTGAGCAATGGTTAAGTAAGGATTGACTCTAATCATTTTAAAATGTCAATGTCCCTAACATTTACATTAGATTACATTACATTTCATGCAGTGTGTAATGTTGCTGTGTGTGAATGAAAGCGGTCTACCAAGTTGTAAAGCGGAAAGTGAACGAATAACAAAGTTATTTGTCTTGAGAAAAAGGAGTCGACTCTGAATCACACAAACTAGTCGTCTGTCGTTCTAATTTTTGGTCCGGGTCAGATTTACGTCACTCCGTGTAATACCCACCTAGTGGCCTACATTACATTTGCGACACTGCGGTAGACCAATCATAGCAGACTAGACCATCTGACCAATCAGATCAGAGCGGGCTGACAGAAAGGAGGGGATTAGACAGATGAAACGCCGAACGAATCATTTGAGAGTCAGTCAAGAAGTAAGATAACAATAACGGCCTATTATTAGAAAATCTAAGTGCTTTTACACCTGGTATGTAAGTAAATTTGTTGCTGAACAGTCCCTAAACTAAAGTATTTTGTAGATTGCCACAAAATATTTATTCTTTAAAAAAGTGTGTCACATTTCAGTCAAATCTATTAAAAAGGTTATATTCATAATTTGTTTATATCTGTATTAAAGATCACAATATTCTGTATATAACACATAACTGTAGTGTTATATATTATCTTCAAGATATCTTAAGGCTTGGCATTTTTGGATTAAAGTTTGTTGGCCCTTTAAATAATTCTGCCATTCATATATTCCACACCTCCATTTCACTTTCATTGCAAGCAGTATTGAGGGTAATTCACACTGATCCAACAAACAGCACCATTTTAACTCAATGTTTGTCAGCGTTTGTCGGATCTTCGTGAATCAGCGTTTACAGAGAACAAACAAAAAGCTGCAACACTAGTAGGCCCACCATTGTATTTTAGCTGTTGCCATAATAACATAGTAACTCCTCTTGTTCATAGTTTTATTGCAACAAGCAGCTTGTAAAATGCTTCCTCTCTTTTTTTTGACACATTTTATTGCACACACTGCTTCACTGCAAATGGAGTCTGTATTTACATTTACATTTTCATTTAGAAGACGCTTTTATCCAAAGCCACTTATTGCATTCCTAGAAGACCCTTATCAGTCTATTCAACTGTTCTATTTGTATCCTTGTTTTAAACGTAAAGTAGGAAAGTATACTTTCAGTCTACTTCTTAGAATTATACTTTATATACTTAAACTTTCTCTTAAGTACATAAACATATTATTTCAAGCATACTTCTTTTTGATAAGGGGAGTCCTCTCACATACAGTGTTGGGACGTTTGATTCATTGCACTGAATTGATTTGATGAATTTGAAATACTTATAAAATGTGATCGTGGTACAGACAGCTTAAAACGTGAAAACTGAGTGAAAAGGTTTTTACCTTGTAAGTCAGTTGGCGTTTGTAAGGTCACAGCATGGAAATATTATCACAGTGGAATTTCCTCTGGAGAGAAAGCTGAGTAATGTCTGACCAATGATATCATTCCCTGCTGTCTCGTAATGGTTAAAACATACACTGTCTCTTCTTATACCACCAAGTAATTTGTTTTAAACATTTTGTTTTAAAAATTGCATTATGTACATCATCAGAAAATTACGTAATCGTGATTAATCCCATCCAGAATAAAAGGTGTTATGCGTGTTTACATAATATAATGTATGTCTGTGTACTGTGCATATTCATTTTTGTATTTATAAACACATACATGCAAACAGTATATACATTTTTTTAGATATAATTTCCTAAATATATATATATATATATATATATACAGTACATTTATGCATATTTTTTTGTGTTTATAAATACAAAATGAATATGCACAGTACACGGACATATTATGTACACTCAAACTTTTATTCTGGATGCCAGTAATCGTTTGTATCTTGAGAAACAAACAAACAAGGAATTAATAAACATCTAAAACATAATTGTGAAATAAATATAAAATATACTATTAGTTTCATAACTAGAACTGATAACCAGCATAGGGGCTCACTGGGTTAACAGCTCACTAAACTAGTTAATTCAAAGAAAGCATTTCTAATTGAAAAACTAAATAATGTTGATCCTAAAAATGATCTTAAAGGGCTTTCGAATGATTCTGAGATCAGTTTCTCTACTAACCTTCTCCGCCAGGATGCATGCTGGATTGTGATGTGTTTTGGGGTGATCGTGGGTCAATTGAACAGAAGTGCTTAAAGGAGAAGTTCACCTTCAAAATTAAAATTCTGTCATCATTTACTCACCCTCTTGTCATTTCAAACCTGCATGATTTCTTCACAAAAGAAGATATGTTGGTGTTGTTAACATCCCCCCATTCACTTACAGGGATAAGGGTCTTCTAGGTTACAATAGCCGTGAATGGGGGGCTGTGATGTTCTGTTTATTTAAATATCTTCTTTTGTGTTTTTCCGAAAAAAGAAAGTTTGAAATGACAAGAGGGTGTGCAAATGATATGATGACAGAATTTTCATTTTGAAGGTGAACTACTCCTTTAAATAACCCTGAGGCTAATCCTTTATATCCAGACCAACATTCTCACATTTAATATATAGACTAACTGCAGATTAATGTGCAGAGGAATATTCAAAATCTCTGGAGAGGAGAGATGTATTCTGAGGAAGCTGAGCCAAATCATATAAAAGAGATCAGCATACAGATGTATAGTTTGCTTTGAAGGATATTTGTTAAATTGAGTTTGGAAAGATTCAGTTTTCCTCTAGGAAGATCTTACACAATGACAACGTTCCCACATTACATACCTTATGGACTATCCCTTATTGTATTGCTTTGAGTAGATTTATATTGTGTTAAAGAAAATATTATAGCAAATACAAAGAACAAGAAAACAAGATTTCATTGTGAATATAAGGAGGTCTTTTTAAAAAAATCAACTTGTATCACAGTTCATATCCAAGATATAACTATAAGTATAATCGTTTCTTAGAAAAAAGCACCAATACCATCTACGAACCCTATGGAGTAGTTTGCATTCTTGCTTCTCTAAGAACATTCTCAATCTCATCTCATTGAAAGATCTAAAACAGACCTTTGAGGATTTATTCCATCACTAATTTAATCCAAATGGCTCTTTTGATGTAGATGGATGTTTTCATTCCCAAAAAGGAACTTCACAACAAAATCCAGCTTTTATCTTTCAAATCAACTTATGACAACAGTTAAAGCTGATGGTTGAAGTCTTAAATTAATACAAGGTAGAAACGTTAAGACTTCACTATAGTGATGCTGTGTGGGCTCACATGGAGTAAATGTTTATACAAAACATCTTCGCTTATGCCTCGAGCTTTCTTTATCCAACACAGTGTAAAATAAGCTAGAATCATGACAGACCAGCTGTACGAGCTCTTACAACATCCTAACAAAGAAACAAGCTACAGAGAGAATCGTGAGGGTGGGATGTTTCCAATCTGTGGAAAGAGTGAGCGGCATCGTTCCACACAGGATGCATGAGATTAAAAATCCATAGCCTGTGAAAAAAGTTTTTGCCTTGAAAATGAGCTGCTTAAAACACTTTACTCTTACTTTTGAATATAAATGAAAGAAGGTCAGGCAAACAAGCAATAAGTACTGAATGTCATGTCATCATCAATTTTGATGATCTTGGCCAAAAATGTGACTTCTTAGTGGTCTTATTAGAGACCAGTGAAAGAAACATTTGCTGTCCGACATGTGAACGCATACATTGATATTGTTTGAAAGAGCATGAGTTCAGATTGTGTAAATATGAATTTAGCCATAGTGAATCCATGAATGTTAAATCGCTCTGCAAAAACACAGGTGTCTAGCCCCACGGCAAGCTTCAGCTTATCAGTGCTAGCTTGCAAAATGTTAAAATAATATAAATGAGGATTGTGTGAAATAGCATGAATCCCTTATACTTTGAAATGCCTTTGTGATCTTTCTTTCTATATCTAGAATTTGTGGGTCTACATCTAAGGCCAAATTCTATTTTCTTCATTACAAAAACTTAATAAAAAGATAAATATCAAACACTGAATTCATAAAGAGTTTAATGTAGTCCTGCCCTTTCTATTGTGGAAGTTTCATCTTCATCTTTCATTTTAAAAATATAAAGTTTTTTTGTCTATTTTATGAACGTCTCATAAAACAACAGTTGGAAACTACTTACTTACACAACGTATACTTAAAAGTCCATGAACTAAACAAGTGGCCCACTTTTAGAAACAGAACACTCAGTTACAAGTATACTACAACAATCACAATATACTTAAAAATATACTTGAACTTTGCTTACGTAAACTTAATCAAATAAATGTTTTTCTTATATATAAAGTATACTTTTTATTGAAAGGGCAGGATGTCTCTCTACCCTCTACACACCACAAAGGCAAGCTCAGTCTCTGACCAGTGTTTTATGACACCATGAATTACATGATATGTGGTGAAAGCAATGTGAAAAAAAACGAAGAGAAAGTAGTTCTGTGGCACAAAAGTGCAACAATGTGAAACCACAATGTAGTCCGCAAGCCTGGGACTGTGAGCATGGCCGTTGTCCCGGACCGTTTGATGATGGGGGCCCACTAAACAAGTCTGTACACTGCTGAGTGTAGGGGGGCTGGCGCCCCAACCTTATAATTTTGTCCCAGGCACCATGAATCGTAGCGATGAGTCTGATGGGAAACATTTTAACGGCACATGGTGCAAAGAAATCTCAAAAAAGTAGACGTAGAGATGGTTTTGTGTTGCTCTGTCATTAAAAATGTATTTAATAGTAAGTAACTATGTCTTATTTGGGGTATGTTTATTAGGTTAGGATAAATAGGTTCAATAATAAAATTGAGTTTGCATCCAGCAGTAGAAGTTTTCAAGTATAGGCAGGGCTGGAAATGGGGGAAATCGGGGGACGGAGTTCAAGTAGTGAATTGCAAGGGGGAACGGGGTTCCACCTCAAAATGTAGACGATTTTCATCTTTTATCGATGAAAATGCCTCCGGACCTCATTTTCTGCATCTACACTGCAAAAAAATGTATTTCTTACAAAGCATTTTTGTCTTGTTTTCTAGTACAAGGATCTAAAAATAAGTAACTGCATTTAAGAAAACAAAAGTTGCATTTAGGTGACAAGAAAAGTAACCTAATATGTTTAATGCACGTTTAGTTAACTACTTAAGAATTAAGTAAGTTTGTTTAAAACAGGCAAAAAACTAATAAAAAATACACCAATTGGATAAGAAAAATAAACTTAAATGAAGTACTTAAGAAAAAGGTCAAACTAAACATTTGTAACTAAAGAACATAAGAAAACTGTTTGGTAAGATCTTTTTGAAATGTATGGTTTAAAATATTACATAGAATGCTGCCAGTGATTCTCAGCTATTACTGAGTATAGGGTGATGTGGCAATCAAATTATTCAGTCAAAAAAAGCTTTTGGCAAAGCTCCTTACTGCATATTATCAAAAGCACAAGCCTGAAAAAGGGTCAAAGACATGTCCAAACCAATGGAAACCGATGCTTCCTTGTGCAAATGAGTTTGCTCCTTAAATAATGTTTCACTATGACTGTTCATTAGAAGATCCTCATCCATGTTTATCTCGACACTAAAGTCACAAGCACTGAGAGTCAGGACTAAAGTTAATCATAGGTTTGCAGTCACTTTGAGGTTTATCTGTCTGGAGTGACACTCTCAATTACCATGTTTACAAATCACTCACGTCCCATTTTCACACAAATTCTTCTTCTCAATAAGGAGCAGTTCTGTGTGAGGACTCCATCAGCTAATTACAAGAGAGGTCAGAGGTCTTTCAGACAGGATTTATTTGTGTTGTTGAACCTCAACGCCTAAAAAGCAGGAAAGGAGCCCCTTTAAAGTTTCCCTGGAGGTAAAATGTAACTTTACTTGCCTTACTGTAAAAACAGATGTTCGCTTCAGAAAAAAGGATTCCAGACATGAGCGGCCTGCGATAAACGTAATCACATTTTCACATTGTTGGATGTTCAGATGAAAATCTTGCATTTATCGAATTACACACTACTTTCTCACACAGATTCACATCTATGCTCGCAGTTGGAAAGACAAACTCGAATGAGTCATTGTTTCCATAAGGTCATTTTCAAACCCGTACAAACTTGTTCCAAGAACAGAGCCCCTGAACACAGCAAGTTATGAGTATTTCCACATAAAGCGAAGGAAAATTCATGTGATTTATGTCACAGTTCATTCGCCGCCATGCAGTATATTTGTGGGGATGTAAAAAGTAAAGCATAAACTCGCCATTGTTATCCTAGAACCTTCCTACAGAAGTCTGAGAAACGTGATGGAAGGAACCACAGACATGAGCTGACAGAGTAATGCTGAGCATGTTCAGTGCGGTCAGGTCAGGCCAGACTAGAAGGCTGATGGAAAATGTACGTCAGAAGTCCACAAAGAGTCATGCTTTTGCTATCATCATCATCACTGGGGATTTTGAGAATCGCTGTAGAAAGTGCAGCGTCTGCTATGAATTAGCAAACCGGGGGAAAGACTGAGTTTTCCCCTCACTCCTAATGGGACGGTTTTCAGGGGTGGCTTGTTAACCACAAAAACCTGTTCCATAGATCTATAATGGCTTGAACATATTTTTGAAACACTCAATTCTCTTGTCTGAGATTCAGAATCTTATTGATTCATTTTATTACCTCAGATGTATATTCTTGCCAGACTGCTATTTCGAAGGTTTTATGTGTTGTAGTTTGGCCTATTGTTACGATTCCACGACATGTAGATTTCTTTGATCATACAAAATGCAATGATATTCAACTTTACAATCATTTTGCATGTCGGCCATTTGGACAATACACAGGTTGTCAAATTTGATCAGAAATTTGGGTCAGACAATCTTCAGATCACCCTGGTCAACACTTTGGAGCATTGGCACATTACCATAAACAAGTTGTTGATAGTGCCACCTATTGGTCAAAAGTCATAAGTAATTGTACCGTATACGGTACACGTATCCTGTTCATGGTTTTAAAATAATTTTAATTGTAAAATAACCATGTTACATGAATGCCATAGGAGGGCTTGTAATTCTTGCTTGCAGCTTTATTTTAGTTTGTTTTCTGTAAAATGTAAGAATGTTATGCCATTGAATATATTGGCCTTAACAATGTAATGTCAAATGTTTACATTTGCACTCTTGCTAGATACAATTGTCAATTACATTGATTCTTATTCTTATAAGTTTTTATTCTAGCTGTATATGTATAACATTTTGTTTAACGTTACTACAGCACAATCTCTAAAATATGAGGCTGACATCAGCCACGTGTTCATGAAAATATTTGATTCTGGTTACTTGGCACACATCCCTAATGCTTTCATTTACTTCACTTGACTAATGCATGAGTTTCATTCATTTAAACTAAATGTATTCATGCACTTTCTGTTACAGTATTGTGGTCAGATTCAGAGCTTAGCTGTCAGCTAAGGTGTACAGTATCCTTTAATCAGTTTCCCAGATCAATATAAATATAAACATAAAATAAAAAGATATTTTCAGTTCTATAAGGCCATTTTGAGAGTGAAGATTTTGAGTTAAGGTAACCTGACAAACAAAGCAATAGGTTGATAAAGGTAGATGGTTAAAGCTCAAGGGTGCCACCTGGTGCTACAGCTACAACCTGAATCTAACATCCATGATGTTTGCCACAGTTTTTGACATAGTGGCTCCTTCGGTTTATATCTTCGGTTTGTTATAAAGTGTTTTAATGACAGTCTGTGAGGTAAATGGATGCAGAGGTTTGCTGGAAACAGGATTTATGAATTAGACTTCCTTAAAAGCATTAGCTCATATCTGCCCACAAAAGCCTTTTCAGGAGAGCAGGGATTACCTTTTCTAGTCATTTTCTCCAGCAATGCTTTTATATTACTTTCTTGACTGTTTGTCATATATTTCTTTTTTATTTATGAAACGTATAATTGATGTAGCATTTACCTTTCTTCCCTGTAGAGGACGAGCTGAGCTGCAGTGAGAATGGGCAGGTGTACACAAACAGAGACATCTGGAAACCTGAGCCATGCAAGATCTGTGTTTGTGACAGCGGGACCATCTTGTGCGACGAGGTGCAATGTGATGAAGTGTCTAACTGTGAAAAGGTAATAGTTCCAGATGGAGAGTGCTGTCCTGTTTGCCAGAGTGGGTCATCAGAAGCCGGCAATCCCAGCGCAGGTAAAAATAGCCATCGTGAAATCCTTCTGGATCAAAACAAAATCCCATCAACCTTGATTATGTATATTGTACATACATTAACAACAGCTATTGTGTCCATTTTCTATTTCCAGGAGCAAGAATTGTCAGGGTAAACAATACATTTTTAAACATGCTCAGTTTTGCCAATATTTTGCTATATATACAATATATTAAATAAGTGTAGATGGATCAGCCCAGTAACTTTACTGTTTACATTTTCAGGGTCAAAAAGGAGAACCTGGAGATGTCCCAAGAGTATGTTTGAATTATAATTTATGTTATAATTGAGAATGGGTATCTGGTATTATTGGTCTAAAGTGTATTAATATTTTTCTTTTCTTATATTATTCAAATTTTAATCTGATTTAAGATTACTGGAATAAGAGGTCGCCCTGGACCGATGGTAAGCTTGCTTTTAAGACTTCCTAATAAGTATGATGTATTTTAATGATGTATGAATTATCTTGGAACCCATGATCTTGGCATGTGCTACTGTTTAAGATGGAATGATTATGAAATGTGATGCTGCGCAGTTCAAACATTTTCAATTGTTATGCCGAAAGACTGAAAACACATAAAAAAATGGGACTTCAAAAATGTAAAATCTGTAGAGACCATCATTGTGAATAAATACAACACATAATCATTTTAATTTTAAGTTGTTTGTAATGGTGCATTGAAGACAATTTAAAATGAAGTCTGATTTCTGCCCACACCATTGATGGGAACCAATCAGCGTCAAATCCTCCTGGAATAATGTTGAGCTCCAGACACCTCGGTGGAGTATTAAAAACATTAAAAGTATTTAGTAACATTAAAACAGCACATATGCAGAAATTATTTCCAGGTTGAGATGAAAAATATCCTGTGGTGTCTGAAACGCAGCAGACCTAAAAAAAGATGTTTGTAAGGGAAAACAGCTCATGGTTTGTAATTGGTTTTTGGAATTTCATGCCAGCTCAGGTGCTTTCAGACACAAGATGGGGACAGAGAACTGTTCTGTATGTTTCCCCAATTCGTTTTTTACAAGTGAATGCTATCAAATATCTGTTGCATTAAGGTTTATTATGATGTTTGATCTTATAGGGACCTCCAGGATCGCCAGGGTTTAGAGGAGACAGCGGACACAAGGGTCGGCCTGTAAGACTATGCACATGCACTCAGAATTGTTATTGGAGATGTGAATCATTGTGTTATTGTAATATTAATCAGATTTTAATGTCTTATGTAGGGTCTGAAAGGTCCCCCAGGATTTGACGGAGAGCCTGGTGTTCCCGGACATCCGGGAGAGCCCGGACCACAAGGACATTCCCAAGGAGTAAGTATCACCACGATTCCGTGTCAAATTTACAGATTCCTGAATTTATAACAGGCCAATTACAAGAAAGGTTACAATACAATAAAGTAGGCAACAAACATATTGCATTTCACAAGACACAGCAGCTACAATAGAGCAAATTAATAAATATGCCTACATTCACATACAGTAGGTGAACTTTTTTAAACCTAAATATTATGCAGGTGGTCACTGCCCAAAACAGTCTCACACATTTGTCAGAGATGAAAAAAGAAAATACTAAAATACAATGCAGCTATACAGCAAATAAATAGCAGAGATTCCATAAAAACTTTGTGTGAAATGCATCATGTTTAGCAAACGGGCAAGGGTAAACACATTGATCTTTTGTTTTTAGTATTTAAAATGTCTTCTGTTACATAGGGCCAATTTGCCTCACATATGGCAGGAGGATTTGATGACAAAACAGGAGCCCAGCATATGATGATGCCCGGAACTCGTGTAAGTGTTAACACATAAGCTTAGCAAAAACAACAAACATTCTTCTTAAACCGAGCATACTATTATTAAGAGCAATGCATTTCTTTTGGATGCTATGTTGTGCCACCCTGTACATTGCTTCCGAAGCTGTGACTGTTTTTCAAATAACAAAGCTTTTTTAACAGGGGGAGGGAGGAGCAAGAGGACCACCTGGACCAAATGGAGCACCAGTATGTTTTTTTATTTGATAAACACAATATACATTTTAGATATTTAAATCAAAATTCCTCCCAACAGTTCTTTAAAGCTTTTACTTTTTCCTTTAGGGGGCAGCAGGACCTCAAGGACCTCATGGTGATGTAGGTGATCCAGGGCCAATGGTGAGTTAAAATATTGAACTGCCTCTCATAAATACACACAGTACTTTACTGCAGTACATTACATCTACCCTAAGCTCTTTATTTCAAACCAAACGTCAGCCAGGACCAACACTTACTGTGTCACATACTGCAGGCAACTTTCATGGCTCTTTTAATAAAAGAAGACCCCATCCCTCGCCATTCACGTTCTCAAAACAATGATGTTATTTTAGTGGTTTTATACATGTACTTAAAACTTCTCTTCAATAATTCATTCATACATTTTAGTTCGATTTGCTTTGCTTTGCTTAGGCCAGTCACGGTAGGTTTAGGGGCGGGGTTAGGGGTGCGGCTTCCATATTGCTTTTTTCTACTAGGCCTAATTGTTGTTTTTGTATGCTTCAAATTGTACAAATCCAAACGAATCAGCCAACTTGTAAAATAGTTACGAATTCCCATAAAATGAGATGAGGTAACACAATAATTCATGAAATTACAATGTTTAAAACATGTTACAGCATGTCTAAACAATATTATAAATATATACAAATAAAATGTATTTTATAGGACAATTCTTAACTAGATGTTTGTACTCATTATACAGCACGAAAACATCAGCAAACGTAAACTTTTTTGCCCAGAATGGACTTTAAAATCTAAACCTCAGTAACTTTTCATTCGCATTATTTAAAGATTTCACACACCGAAAGAATCATGTCAAATTATCCCCATCAATAATGCAAATATTGCCATCGTGTCTATGTATGGATCACATTACTCAAGCACAGACATGTTTCACACCATCTGCATAAGGCCTCTTTGCTGTTTTTAATTATCGTTTGGTAATTACTGTTTTTCCATTACAGGGTGGCTCTGGCCCGAGAGGTCCGGAGGGTCCTTTAGGGAAACCCGGTGAGGATGTGAGTGAAATCTCCTCAATACTCAAACACTCAAATGTTTCTATGGTTCCCAAAAGCTGAAATTTGGAAAATGTTTGTTTTGTCACAGGGGGAAACTGGAACTCCAGGAAATGCTGGAGAAATGGGATTTCCTGGATCTGCGGTAATAACTGACATGTTCTGTATTAGCAGCTTTTGTCATCAGATGGGGATTGTATTCACCGTCATGTCTGTGTTTAGGGATCAAGAGGGTTTCCAGGGACACCGGGACCCCCGGGCTTAAAGGGCCACAGAGTGAGTTATTTATACATCTCATTAAAGATTTACAAGTTAAACATATTCCAGACCTCATTGAAAAGAATGCAAAATCATACTTTATGACTCGACTGTAAAGAAAACTGACACTCTCGATATCATCAGCCTCACCTGTCAAGAGTGAGATTTTCATTTTATGGGCATGGGGATCCTCTCGATGGTGCTTTTCTCTTAATATTGAATTTCTCTTTAGCTTGCCCAAGAAACACCTGTAACCGAATGAAAAAGAACAACTTTAGTACCACATGTTATTTAATGCAAGTCAACAGATTTATTACGCAAGAAATCCTGGCTACACATTTAAAAACAAGCAGGTGGTGTTTTGTGAGTGATTTGTCATCATGTTCAACAATAAATTATTCATTTTCACTTTATTGTGCCCAAGCATCAAACAAATATTCGACACAACGTGCCCCTGCTTAAGTAGGCAACAAGTATATTATCATTATTTATGTAGAAAATACTTCATGACTACTTTACAGGCTCCAATGAAATGACAGATGATCATATCATGTTCCTTCATCGTTTAGGGACACCAAGGTATAGCTGGTCTTAAAGGTGAACGTGGAGCTTTGGGATCAAAGGTTCATTTTTGTCTTTCATTTTCATCTCATTGTGAAGTCTGCATCAGTATTTAGTAGCCGTTTTAGATCTTATAAGTTTTGTTGAGCAAACATTGTTTATGCATTTTCAATATCTATTACATTATCTGAATGCATTATATTGATGATGTATTATTTATTTTAGGGTGAATCTGGTGGGCCTGGTGCAATGGGTGGCCTTGGACCTACGGTTCGTCTATAATACAAACTTATATAAAAGCACAGATGATTCATTCTCACATTTTAACCAACTTATAGTCTTATTGACAAATACATTAAAATAAACTATTACTATATACAGGGTACCAGGGGAATGCCAGGAGAGAGAGGACGTCCAGGGGCGGGTGGGACACCGGTGAGTTAAAAAGTTTTTTTTAACACTTTTATTTTTACTTTTATTTATACTATACTATTTTTATACTAGTATTTATATATATTTTTGTATGTTAGGGTACACGTGGTGCACAAGGAAATGTTGGCAAACCAGGTCCAATGGTAAGGTCCAATTGTTGAATATAATAAAGTGTGAAATAATGTACCAACCAATGGAAACCTTACTGAACTCTATTGCAGGGTCCTTTGGGACTAAGTGGTGCTCCAGGGTATCCTGGAGGTCCAGGTATGAAGGTGGGTATCTATATACAGTACTGTACAGTATATATGTTATGTGAATTATATATGAAGTATTTACAGTATATGCAAAGCATACCTTTATATTCATATAATAGTTCACCCGAATCTTAACACTACAGAAGCACCGCTCAAGATGTTTTAAAATAAACTATAATTGGTGTACAGGGTCAACCAGGACCCACAGGTGTGAGGGGGCCGGAGGGACCCCAGGGACAAAGAGGAGAAACAGGACATCAAGGAAGATCTGGACCAATTGGCAACAGCGTATGGTTTTGATTTTATTTGTGTGTCAGTGATTTAGGATTTCTGACCATACCTAATGAACATGATTGAGTATGATTCAACACTTTCAGGGGTCAATGGGCACTGATGGTGGTCCGGGTACCAAAGGTCCAGTGGTATGTTATAAAAAATGTTTTACATACAATAGTCAAAATTTGAATTTGAATATCAGCGTCTGCCAAATTAATACATCCTTGAGGTAAATGTAAAATGCCTAAGATATTGCCATAAATGATGCTGTCAGTAAACAATGTTATTTTGTTCCAGGGAAATGCTGGTCCTCAGGGTCCTGTTGGTCTGCTTGGTCCACCTGGCCCACCAGGACCTCAGGGAAGCACTGGACAGCCTGGGATCAAAGGTCAAGGGGTAATGCCATCTTAATGGAATCTCAGTTATGGTGTTGGATTTGAGTATTTATTTTTAAATAATGCAAAGAACACATCATGTCAAATCTGTACATGTGTGCATTAAAATGTGAAATCAACTAATCATTTGAAAACCAGACTCTCCAAAACCCATCTGACTACTAACCTTTTGGTGTGTTCTCTAGGGAGATGTTGGTGTTCCTGGATTTAAAGGGGAGTTCGGACCTAAAGGAGAATTTGTAAGTTTATACAGTATATCTTAGTTATACAGTTGTATATCTTATATACGTTATTTATGTTCCTGGTTACAAGATTGAAGGGATTAAACAGATTTTCAAAATGAAAAACAATCACTTATCACATCCTCAATTCATTCAGTAAATAATATACGGTACGGGTGAAACTAATGTTGCTGTGTTAGGATGCTTGAACAGACTTTTAATATTCATATAAAGTCAAAAGGGTAAAGAACTATAAATAACTTTAATATCAAAACTCTAACTAAACACCTACATTTATTCATTTGGCAGACGCTTTTATCCAAAGCGACTTACAAGTAGTTTTTTTTTATACAGTGGCACATTACTGCAGAGCAATCAGGGGTAAGGTGTCTTGCTCAAGGGCCCTTCAGTCATGACCTGCTGGCACTGAGATTAGAACCAGCAACCTTCTGATCACAAGCCCAACGCTCTAACCCCCAGGCCACAACTGACACCTTGTAATGTAATGCATTTGTTTGTAGGGTCCAGCAGGAGCACAAGGTGTGATTGGACCTCAGGGAGAGGAGGGCAAACGTGGACAAAGAGGAGATTCTGGTTCTATTGGTCCACCAGGGCCTGTTGGTGAGAGAGTGAGTCTAATTTTTCTGTTAAAGCTTTGCAACAGCAAATGGAAATGTATGTAATCTATAAAACCACATCCATTCTTCATGGGTTTTATTGTCCAATATAGGGGGCTCCTGGAAACCGTGGTTTCCCTGGTCAGGATGGCTTACAGGGTCCAAAGGTAATGAGAAAATGACTCTAATAGCAAAGAAATTTCTTTATTTTAAAAAGTAACTGAAAAAAGGACATTTTGCTCACATTTATTCAAGGGTGCACTAGGTGACCGTGGAATAACAGGAACTTCTGGACCCAAAGGCTCCACTGGAGATCCAGGAAGAACGGGGGAACCTGGTCTACCAGGTGCAAGGGTAAATTAAAAAAAAAATTATTAAAAAGGATATTTATCAAAGTGGCTTTTAATACCTTAAATCTTTTGCGTTCGTGTAGGGTTTGACAGGAACACCTGGAGTGCAGGGGGCCGAAGGAAAGCCAGGACCACTGGTACATTTTTCAGTAATTTTTGGAATAACATGTCCACAAGTTCAAAGGGGGAAAAGTAATGTTATGTGTACTACATTCTACAGGGTCCTCCAGGTGAGGACGGGCGTCCAGGGCCTGCAGGGTCAACTGGAACAAGAGGCCCAGCCGGACAGATGGGAATAATTGGTCCAAAGGGTTTTAGTGTGAGTAGGATCATTTGAATCATTTATAATTCTTCATGATTAGAGATTAAACACTTAAACACAAAATTCGAACAATTTAGGGAGATCCAGGGAAGGCTGGCGAACAGGGATCTGCAGGAGTATCTGGACAGAGGGTGAGTAACAAATTTGTTTATTGCAATATAGTTTTCAGTAACCATGTCTGTACCCACTAGCACTTAGCAAAGGCACATTTTCAGAAAAAATGTATAATGAAAAAATCTAAGAGAACCTTGGCTTTTGTAGGGTCCACCTGGTAAAGACGGAGAAGTAGGTCCAGCTGGACCACCAGGTCCACATGTAAGTATGCTATATTGTCTCTGAATTACAAAAGCAATACATTTGTGTTGCATTGATATCAAAGTTCCTTATAATAATGTTGTGCTATAAGATGAGTGCATGTTCATTTGAATTTTTGGTTTGTTTTTCAGGGTCTAGCAGGTGAGAGAGGTGAACAGGGACCTCCAGGAATGCACGGTTTCCAGGTGATTTAATATTGACTATTTGATCATTGGAAGATCTATATTTTTTGGGACTTCCCTTTTAAAGCATCAGTCTCTTTGCTTGTTTCTCAGGGTTTGCCAGGACCAGCAGGTGCTCCAGGAGAGGGAGGAAAACCTGGTGATCTGGTACAAACATTTCAGCTTTATTGACAAGTTTATTGTGTGTCAGACTTACAATTTGCAGACAAATAGACAATGCTGATCATTTGTTACCTTTTGTTTAGGGCATACCTGGAGAAGGTGGCCCTGTAGGCCAAACTGGACCAAGGGTATGTGTTTGCACTAAGTCACTTCTTGTTGTCATCAAGAAAGACAGGTTTAACAGGGTGACTCATTTAACAGGGTGAACGTGGAATTCCTGGAGAAAGAGGAGAGCTTGGGCCTAATGGTCTGCCTGGAGCCAAAGGTATTCCAGGAGCGTCTGGTCCAGATGGCCCGAAGGTATGTAACTTAGCAGTGTCTCTTAAAACTAAAACTAAAATTATGCCTTATTCAATTTAAAATTATCTAAGCATTTCAGTATTTACTATAAAAATAACTGTAGTTAATAACAGTATAACAGTATCACATGTATTTTACTGAACGTAGAACTCTAATTCTAATGGAATCAGCACACAATTTTTATTTCTTATTCCAATAAGACATAATAAATAAAATGTAAAAGAATTCCTTTTTAAATGTTATGTCTCTTGAATTATAGGGCAGCCCAGGACCTCCGGGTACTTTGGGTGATCTAGGCCCTCCTGGTCTGCAGGGTATGCCAGGAGAAAGAGGGATCTCTGGGCCATCTGGTCCAAAAGGAGACAGAGTGAGTATTAATAAAACTATAACTTCACAGCATATGCATGGATATTCATGTCATCATATATAGGTTTTAAACTAACATTTTCATATTTTAGGGAGCTGTGGGTGAGAAAGGATCAGAGGGCACTCCAGGAAGTGATGGTGCAAGGGTAAATAACTTAGATACATTAAAAATGTTTGCTTAGATTGCCAAACGTTGGTAGGAAGCATCCTCAATACTTGAGCTAAGCAACGCTGACATGTTAGAACTTGGAGAATGAACACGTTTACAAATAGAGTAAATACAAGAGGCAGAATTTGAACTTGAAAACAATTCATCAGACTTGTTCAAGCATATCCAATCACAGATGCAGCGTACAAAATGACTATCTCTATCTTTCTCTCAGATTTAGTCATTTAGCAGACGTGCATATCTCTAATTGTTTTAACTCTTGTAGGGTCTAACAGGCCCAATTGGCCCTGCAGGACCCCCTGGTCCAAGTGGTGAAAAGGTACATACACATTTATCCCAACTTTAAATAGTTTACTTTATAAGAACCATACAATTTTAACATGCATTTTTTGCAGGGAGAACCAGGTCCTAAGGGACCACCCGGACCTCAAGGATCAAGAGCAATGCCAGTGAGTTGATATTCAATACCTAAATACAGTGACGTCATTATGATTTTATAATACATAACTTTGTTAAACGACACATATTGCTATTAACCCTTAGGGATCCCGTGGTGAACCTGGGCCGATTGGTGCTGTGGGCTTTACTGGACCAATTGTAAGCAATCAAGAAATCTGTCAATTTAAGGAGGCAAATGTGGCAGACAGTTTATTTTAGTTCACTGACTAACTATATTTTACTTGCTCTGCACCTATTATATTTTCAAAACAGGGTCCTGATGGTCAACCTGGTGTGAAAGGACCACCAGGAGAGCCTGGACAAAAGGGTGATGCTGGATCTCCTGGCCCTCAAGGGTTAGCTGGTCCTCCAGGGTCACAGGTGGGAAATTGTTTGTGATGAATCTGATTTTAGTTGATTCCGAGAAGCTGAGCACTTATTGTGAGCAAATAATAACCCTTTGACATTTTACTGTAGGGTAAATTTGGTGTGGCTGGACCAAAGGGAGGAAGAGGAACACAAGGGGCACCTGTAAGTATAAAATAATAGGCATTACTATAATATAGGTGTTAAGACCTAGCCCATTAATTTCACTCAATATTTAGGGCCCAACGGGTTTTCCTGGATCACCTGGAAGAGTCGGCCCACCTGGTCCAACGGTAATGTGCACAGACTCCTGAATTCCCAATAAAAAAATTCCCAGATAAAAAATGTAAATACTTTTCAAACCATACTTTGTTCTCTTAGGGCCCTATTGGTGAGGCCGGTCCAATTGGTCTCCCAGGAAAAGAAGGTCCACATGGTCTTCGAGGAGATCACGGACCACCGGGGCGTCAGGGAGAGAGAGGTCAACCTGGTCCTTCTGGAAGCACTGGAGACAAAGGAGATTCTGGAGAAGATGGACCACCAGTAAATACAACATACATAAAATACTAAGAGACAATACATGGATAATTAAATCAACCATTTTCTTCTTTAGGGCCCTGATGGGCCACCAGGACCTGCTGGGACAACAGGGCAGAGGGGTATTGTAGGCCTTCCTGGTCAAAGAGGTGAACGAGGAATGCAGGGACTTCATGGACCAGCAGTTAGTATTCATAACATTATTGAAACAGATAATGTTTTTATTATCCTCTCTGGTGCATGTTCTTAACATAATTTATTAACAGCTCCTAAATTTTACCTACTCTCAATTTCTTGTGTAGGGTCCCCCAGGAAAACAGGGCACATCAGGAGCTCCAGGAGACAAAGGACCCCCTGGCCCAGTTGGGGTGCCTGGCGCTAACGGACCCCGTGGTGATCCTGGACCTGATGTAAAACAAATTTGAACACATTTGAAACAAAATTGCACAGAATTAAGTTTCTTGACATAATGCTAATGCAAATGTTTTGCTCATAAGGGACCAGCTGGATCTGATGGCCCACCAGGAAAAGAAGGTGTCATAGGAGAACGGGTGAGGACAAAAAACATACGGTCAAACAAATCTTAAATTAAAGCTTTTTGTGTCAGTCTACTGATGTTTATTGTGTTTTAAGGGTGATCGTGGAGATCCAGGTCAAGAGGGTTTGATTGGATCTCGGGGACTACCCGGACCTATTGGTCCTGTTGGTGCTACTGGTGGTGGAGGAAAACGTGGAGAGCCTGTAAGCATATTTGAATTCCATGTCCTTATGTGCAAAAATGCTATGGAAAGCAGACATAACCTTGTTTTTGGTTTTGCACAGGGTTCAAGGGGACCTTCAGGACCCCCAGGTCCTGCTGGAAAGCGAGGACTCACAGTAAGATATCTATTACATTATAACTTATTATCACAGCAAATGAAGAAATTCAATTTACCTTAAAGTTGCTGATAAAAATTATAAATCATCTTTTCAAGGGACCACAAGGACCAAGAGGGGATAAGGGAGATTTGGGTGACCATGGAGAAAGAGGACAGAAGGGTCATAGAGGATTTGCAGGTTTACAGGGTCTTCCTGGACCACCTGTAAGTTCTAACAAATATTTACAAGATATTACAAGACAAACGTTATGTTAAGCATAAAACATTGTGTGCATTATTATAAGATTGTTTTTGTTAACTTTCTATATCATTATTTTAGGGCACAACTGGTGAACAGGGAGCTCCAGGTATTATTGGTCCAAGTGGACAAAGGGTGCGCATTAAACTTGGTTACCAAATGATAAAGAACAACAATATGTAGTTATTAACAACAAGCTGAACTAAAATGTAATTAACTTAATCTAAATTGTTTCATAGGGACCTCCTGGGCCATTTGGACCATCAGGAAGGGAAGGGAACATTGGAGTAGACGGACCTATGGGACCTCCTGGTTCGAGAGGATCCAGTGGTGACATTGGACCAAAGGTAAGTGCAACTCTAATGCCATCTCACATAATCAACACAATCAAAGACATCAACCCCTTTACATGTCACCATTTCATAACCAGGGACCTCCTGGAGATCATGGCCCTCCTGGCCCACCTGGACCTTCTGGGCCTCCCATTGCAGCTATGGAAGACCTCTTTGGTGGGCCTCAAGATTATGATGCTGTTCTTCCACCCCCAGAGTTCAGTGAGGATGAAGCTCTTCCCCAAAGTAACTCAACTAGCGTCTTTCAGGCTGATCCTGGAGTTCAAGCGACATTGAAGGCTCTGAGCAGCCAGATTGACAGTATGAAGAGCCCTGATGGTAGCAAGAAACATCCTGCCAGAACTTGCGAGGACTTGAAACAATGCTACGCTGACAAGAAGAGTGGTAAGTTTACAAAAAGAATGACAAGATACAAATTACATTGTAGAAAGAGAGCAGAAGATGTGCCAAACAATGCAATTCTTTATTCAGTATGTTTACAATGGTACTACCATTCCTACATCCTCGTTGAGGTTTAACCTTAATATTACCTGAATATCCATTGTGTACAGATATATATCCTCAAATGTTTCATCTTTTCAATTTAGGTGAATACTGGGTGGATCCAAACCAGGGTAGTGCAGAGGATGCCATTAAAGTACACTGCAATATGGACACAGGCGAGACATGCATCTCTGCCATTCCCTCCAGCATCCCTCGAAAAACATGGTGGAGCTCCCCGGGAAGCAAACCAGTGTGGTTTGGAGCCAACATGAATGGTGGAACCTATGTGAGCATGGTTATTCATATATTGTTAACGGTTTAAACTCTTCCTGCAAAAACATTGCTTGTCTGGTGTGGTTTGCTGGTTTTCGAAAATTCTATCTGTTCGACCAGATAGACCAGTCGAAAGCCAGTTTGGCCAGGCTGGAGAGTCCAGATAGATCAAACTGAGACCAGCAAATCAGCTTTTTCAGTGTTTTCTGCATAGGTATAACTGCATAGGCCTGTTATTTAATTCTTTGTTTGTATGTTTTTGTTTTGTAAAGTTCACGTATGGTAACAAAGACCAGCCAGCCAACACAGTCACAGTTCAGATGACTTTCATTCGTCTGCTCTCTAAAGAAGCCTCCCAAACAATCACTTACCACTGCAAGAACACTGTGGGCTACAAGGATGAATCAACTGGAAACCTCAAGAAGGCGGTGATCCTCAAAGGTTCAAATGATGTCGAGCTTAAAGCTGAGGGAAATAACCGCTTTAGATACACTGTGGTTGAAGACAGCTGCTCGGTAAGTACACAAAGACGTCTTTGCAAAACCAAGTACTGACTGCTACAGCTCACTATTCTTAAAAAACATTAAGTTTAGATTTGCTACACAGATACCAATTATTCTAAAAGACCAAACATAATATAGGTAATGCCTAGAGAGATAAACGTTTTTACAGTAATAAAGTGTACCCATACATACCTAACAACTTGTGTCCTTCTCTCCACAGCAAGTGAATGGTAAGTGGGGCAAGACAGTTTTTGAATACAGGACCCAGAAAACTGCACGGTTACCTATTGTGGATATTGCACCTGTGGACATTGGAGGTTCAAATCAGGAGTTTGGAATTGATGTCGGGCCTGTATGCTTCTTATAAATCAAGGAGTTGAGATGCAAAATCCTCAGACTTTTAAAGTGACTGCTGACAAGATCAGCCTTGTACATACAGAGCATTGGACTTTTCTGGCCCTGTAGCAAGATATTTATTGTGCCCTCCAAGAAAATAACAGCTCAACACGGTTAATACAGATTGATCCCTTGAAATAGGAAATTCAATTTAAATGATTTTCTTTTGAGACAAGACTATCCATCAACTGCTGTTTCAAATTGTGATGGCCATTGCTTCAAAGTAACAGTAATGATGCTTCACACTGTACCAACACTAGTTGTTATTAAAAATTATATATTTCAGTTGCTTGTTTTTTTACAGGATGTTTTTTTAAACAAACATGGTGCTATAGAGGATGTTGCACTCAGTTATTCTTTTTTTAAACTCCTAAATTTGATATTGTACCCTGGTACATTCACATTGTAATAACTTTTGAACCTAACTGACAATTAAAGATAAAATTGTTTATACATTAGTGCAAGCTACCTCATTCTATCAACTGGCACAAGCTGACAACAGACTTGCTGTACATGAATACTGATAAGGAGCTGTATGAATTGTATTTCTCCCATGAAAAGGTACAAAGTAGGGTAAGAAAATGCAAATAAAAATAACTCCATCTCAGACTCCAATTATTAAAAGACGCATTTGTTTTTCTTTTTCAAAAACAAATTTACCAGAGCAATCTGGAGGAATTTTTTCCCACTTTAAAGACATTTTTATAATGTTAGTTTTACACTCTAAAGGCTTTAAGGCACAATGTAAGGAAATGCAGGTGCGGGTAAATCGATGATCAAACACGGAAGTCTTTAGGTTGTCATATTTTCCAAAGCATGCAGGAAAAGCTTTCATTCTTGCACTTTTTCTATGATTATTATTTTATCTGATTATCATTTATAATTCTTTTAAGCCATTTGGTATGGCCTAAAGCTAATCTCATGTATTTGCTTTGCAAAATTAAACATGCCTATTATCATTTCTGATTTTATCGAATCAAACAATATTTCCTTCCTCTTATTCTTCTTTTAAAGATCCTTATGTTTCTTTTCTTGCTTTTGTGGCATGAACATATTTTTTTACATAATAAAATGACATTGGATAGCATCATTTGCTGCTTCGGACACATTTAAAACATTTGCAAGGTATTGCTTTTCTTTAATATATTCTCTTTATGTTTCAGACTAAAGTTGTTGACAACAAACGCTGGTTAACAAGAGTGATTTATTTATGCAGGATTTGTTTACTAACTTTTGACAATTAAAGGGTTTACATTTTTCTTTGAGTAAATAAGGAAATATTGCAGGGATTATACTAGTTTTACTATAAGTTTTGTCCTTTAAATTATGTATTATAAAAATCATTTGAATAAGAAAAAGGCTATAATGCGATAAAGGGTTATTGCACATAGTGACTTTACTGTCCATAGAATAGTTACTGACTAGTTTAGTATAGCAGTAGTATAGTATATTTTAGTCATTTTAGTACTATTTTACATTTAGAAAAAATGGGCCTTTTTACATAAAATGTGCTTTTGTGAATCTTAATCTAATGTTAGGATATTATGATTTGTATAGATGTTACCCAGACAGGTCCTACATCAAATGCACTGATTGAAATTTGACAAATCTTTGTGCAACAACATGAAAATACTTCTGTTCAACGTTTTGTTCAAAAGGATGGAAAACAACATCTTACTAGCACAATGAATGTAAGAATAGGGTAGCATGCTCTAAGAAGTGGTGTTCCTTAGTACAGTGTGACCAGTACACAAGCTTAATGAATGAAACACATGCAGTACACTTTCCAAAGCCAGATAATGTTCATTAAAATTATGAAATTATCAATAATTGAATAACATTTGAAGTTTGTGTATTAATGTTTAAGATCATGTATTTGACACATACAAAAAGAGATGTGAATAAAAGCATTAAATCACTTATCCAAGTCTATGTGGAAAATGAAGTATATAATAAACAGTTTAAAATATAGTAAATTAATATTTTAGTGTAACGTCATTAGATTGCAATATGTTACCTTCAAAGGAAATACATTAATAATACTATGGCATGTGGGTTAAGATGTGTTAATAAAAACATACCAAAAAGACATGAAATTAAAGGTTTATATTATAAAACAAATTACACAATACATCTGTACCGTTTCCTTTTAATGGCTACAACAGCAAAGGCTAAATAATGCTTACAAAGTGAATTGACAATAATACATAGACACAGCTCCTCCAAAGTGCTTCCTTGTGCAAGAGTATACTAAAATATATACTACAAAATAAACTGCAATACAAGTACACGTTAATGTGGAAATAATCCAGTCCTGCAATTTATGGCACTGCTGTTTAGTTTAAAAATACTGCATTTTAATGAATCCATCGCAATAAACAAAAACATCACAATTTTACTTCTTTATCTTCATTAATATTTTTGAATACAAAAGGAGCGAGTTTAATAACCCCTGTATTATTATGCTATACTGTATTACGTGTTAAAAATATAGATACAAAATAATGTAAAGGGAACTATCAGTAATGACAGACAGAGAGAGAAAGTTTTAAATTTGCTAGTAATTTAGCAGAGATGATGCGAGACACATACAGCTGCGTTCTGCCATACAGATTATTTAAAAAATGCTGCGCTGTTTGTGTAAATTGATAACACAGAGTGTGCAGTCAGACGTATTTTCTACATCCTTCAAAGCCTGTACAAGCAAGGGGAGTTAAAACTACATTACTGTCTCAGTTCATACAAAAATAGTGATCTACTGCTTGAGATTTTTCAATATACTTTTCGTAAACCAAGTTCAAATGCAAATACATAAGAAAAAAGACGTTGACATCTTCACTGTAAACCCGAGTTTGGCACTTTCATACAAATGGTTTAACATGAATGCGATAAAAATGTCATCTTGGCATCAGCAGCGACCATCTAGACACATTCTAGAGGATCAAGGGAAAAGACAGCGCCCTCTACTGTTAGTCCCATTTTGAACCCCTCCTGAAAAACAAAACAAGACAAATGAGCACTATTGGTATCCAGTTATTTCTATTTTTACACTTCTCTTACGATGATTGAACAATGTTTTTTTTGTCATCTCGGTGTTAAAGTAAGATTTAAAGTATCTTTCCGTTTTATCAAATGTTGGGTACACAAAAAAAAGTTATTCGTGCAATATAATTAGTATTTTCTTGCAATATAAACACAATGTGGATTTTAGGTTCTTACACGTTCATGTCAACAAAGGTTAATGTTTCAAGTCTATGCCTCGGAGTGAAATACATGCCAATATATTTAATATAATATAAACGTATTAAACAAATATATAACACATCTAAATAAACCTTGATAAGTAAATAGGAAAGACACGTTGCATGTGCTGTAAATTATTTAACTTTGGAGACACAATAAACATTTAAGTAGGCCAAAATAGAGCTAAGAGATTCTGTCTGAAATAATCAAATATTGTTGGAAAACACAAACCATCTCTGCCGCTGCAAGCAGTAAAGGCACAAAAGAAAAAAGGTTGTTAGTTATAAAACACAAACTGGCAAGTTATATAAAATTTTACGTAATATGCAAACCGAGCAACTCTTTTTGAATTTTTTAACATCTAGTAATACAAAACACATGCGGTTCACCGTGGCAGCCAATCGCAGGCGAATGTTTTCATTACTGATTTGTTAAACCATGTTTAAAATGAAATGAAATAAATCTAATCTGGGCGACCCCTCACAAAGTAATCTGGGATTTAAGGTTTAGTGTTGCAACAAAACCGAAGTGATATCAAATGATCGCATTGTTTTCTAGACTGACTGCAGCAGCTCCATCAGCTGCTCATTCACACCAGACAATCTGCTCATAATTCACAGACATGCAGTCACCTGCATCTCATCCAGTTTAGACTGAATGTCAGGGGGGAAGTCAGCTGCCCCGCAGGTAAACGGGTCGAATGGCTCGGCACCGAACAGGTCTTTCCCTGGAGAAGAAAAGGCGACTGAGTATTACAACATTGCGACACATTTGATAAGAAATTTCCACTTTTGAGTGAACTATACCTTTAAGTAGCTAGTGCCAGTCTCACATCTCTCATGACTCCCCTGTCTCTTTAGTTCTCAGTGTTTAAAATAATTAAAACTCAAATAAATAGTCATATCCATATAATCTTTTTTTGCTAAGCAGCTGGGTTATATGCAGTATAATGTACAGTCATTAGCGCAAAATAAATCGTTCAGAATGATCTCTCCGCCTCGCATCACGGACCTGATCACCCTGACGCTTGTACATCGGCAATAATGACCGGCTGACTGTGCATTACCCCTCAACTGTGACAGCCCGCGACTGAACCTTTGAGCTCTCATTCATTGTACAGCCCATTGATCTACAGCACACAAATTCCTACACAACCTGATCTTGCGGCCTCATGAGCCAACATTTTGCAACCTTGGTGGAGGAAAAAACAGAAACAACTTACTCATCTCTGTGGGCCTCGCTGGGGGCAGAGGGGCAGAGCCATTACTTGCTGGTAATGGAATCAGAGGGGTCACGGGAGAAAATGGAACCATGTCAAATACGTCAGTGGGCTTCTTTGAAGACATGCCGTTTCCCTGCAAAAACATAACCGATTTGAACAAATCTATTTAATCTATTATCATTACTATCTGTTTAGCAGTGCTACATACTAAAACAATGTTACCACAAAACCTACATTTAGACATGCAATTAATATTGTTTAATTATTCTAAATCTCAGTCATTAAATTAACATTCTGCTTCTATCCATAATCTTTTTGTTGAAAATAAACAAAATATATGATTTTGTAAATACATAAAAAAAAATTGTTAAAACTGTTCTACTTGTAAATTGAGCTGTTGGGTGTGACTTCAAATATAAGTTTAACATCATTTGACAAATAAAAGTGTAAAGTAACCCGCAATGTTTTAAACAAAAATGGTGATAGAGATGCAAAAGTTATAGATTGCAGCTCTAAACTAAATAGATGTACGGCAACCTAGATTTCCATTTGCAGGAAAATATACAAGTGCTTGCAAGACAGCTAGGAATAGTCATCTTATTTTTACTTGGCTGTAAACATACCAACATGTGGTTTACAATGTAAAGGAAAAACATTTGACATTCACCTAGCACATTTACTTAAAAACAACGTGTCTAAAAGTTGTCCCAAAGAGATCGGTGTGATAAAAATACCTCAAATAAATGTACCACTTCACAATAAGGTTGTATTTGTCAACATTAGTTAATGCTTACATGAACTAACAATATACAAAATAGTTTTAATGAATGTATTCATCTTAGTTAATATCAGTTAATGTCATAAAAATTGTTCATGTTATTTCATTGTGCATTAACTAATGTTAACTAGTTCGACAGTTAATATATTAGTAAATGCTGAAAGAAACAATGAAAGATGAATGCATTATTGAATCTTTCAATACCACCTTTTTGTAAAGTGTTATCCAATATAATTTCTCTCACCAAAAGGTTTACCAAGCCTAAGGCTGAAATTATCAAAAATAGTTTCAGGCTGAGATGTGGAGGCTAACAGATTTAGGCACGGTTACCGAGACAAGATTTAGCTCAATCCAGGACTATGTCTCTCATAGTTAAATTCGGATAATTAAATCGCTCGTAATAAAAATGCCTAAGATAAAATCATTACTGGTGTGCATCTTGAGATGAAACAATGGCAATTTCATGTTTGGGCAAGTTATTTTTAGATAAGACTGAAGCTCTAACTTTCATTTTGGTCTGGGACTAGTCCTAAACCTAGTCTGTGAAACCGGGCATTAGGGCGAGAGGTTCAGAACAAACACGAACCAGAAAAACCAAACCATGCTGCCCTACAAGCCCTGTAATAGCTCCATGACCTCGGTGCTTAGCAGAAGCCACCGACACGGACAATCAACAAACAGAAGAAAAGTAAACAGAGAAGTGCTTAACAGGACGGTGAGGAACACTGACTCCGCTGGGAGGTTCAGCTGCTTTAGCAGGTGGAGGTGTCAGAAGACCAGAGGAAAGGTTAGAGTCGGGTGAGCTCATTGGCGTTAGCGTAACAGAAGAGATTTCGAGACAAGAGAAAGACGTCGTGTTGTGACACCAGAACAGAGATGAGGGCCTCTGAAGCATATAGGCCTCATTAGAAGAGTTAATATGAAGAAGCTGTGGAAAGATCATGACAGTCAGGATGGCTTTTTTTAGAGCTCTATTGCAGTGTTTTAGTTTCTTAAACCAGAAAAAGCTTAAAGCATAGCCATGGTTTATTTATATTGTATGTTGTTATTAAACAGAATTGTATACAACAATGAGGTGTTGTGTATATGCAATGCTTACAGGGGGGACTTGAGCAATCATCATTTGCTCCTCTAAGACTTGTAACTGCTTCTTCAACTCTGAATTTTCAACTTCAAGATCTTGAATCTGTAAGGATAAATGTGGCTTCATTACGTGCAATCTGAAATGTTTTGTGACGGGTAGCAATGTTACTTTCTACAAGTAAGTCCTCTGAATTATTGGCCAGTATGTGCAGAATACAGGAGTCTATTTTGGCTGAACTGTATATCATGCTCACTCTTTTCTGAAGGCTTGAAATCTGTTTCCTTGTTTCCACATCTTTTCCACCAGATTCCAGAAACTTCTTGTATGCCAAGTCAAACGCTTGGCCGATAGTCAAGGTGATCTCCTCCGCCTGCGATCCACAGATAAATGTGTGTGGTTGAGTTTCCATCTTCACAGAATCATGTTAAAGGGACAGCTCACCCAAAAATAAATCAATTTCTTTGTTCTGATAAACACACAGTTCTTGGCCACCACTGACTACCATAGTAGAAAAAATGACGACGGTTGTCAAAGGTGCCCCAGAACTGTTTGTTTTTAAATTTGTGCATTTGGCAGACGCTTTTATCCAAAGAGACTTACATGTGCTGTCCCACATTTATCAAAATATCTTCTTTTGTGGTCATTAGAACAAAGAAATGAACAATGCATTTTTCCTACTATGGAAGTCAATGGTGGCCAACAACTGTTTGGTTAAAAGCATTCCTCCAAATATCTTTCTCTGTCTTCATCATAAAGAAATGTATACAGATATGGACCAAGTTGTAGGTAAGAAAATAAAGACAGCATTTTAAATTTTGGGTGAATTGAATTGTTCCCACTATCATAGATTTCATTATACAGTATAGATTACGAGAATTATGATGATATCTGTTGTCCTACACATTTTTCGCTGTCAAACACATAGCAGAGATGTTTGTTGGACTCCGAATCTTTGCAAATAAATGTGAATATCCGTTTATCCGTTTTGTCATCTGCGCAGAAAGATATTCGGTGCAGCTGACAGTTGTATTGTACTTCCTGTGAAGAGGAAAACAGGATATTGACACGCCATTGACAAAACACAAGCTCTTCAACTGGATCTTATTAAACAAAATGGTTCATGTGAGGCACAGCTGTATAGTAAATACAATTGTTAGGATATGTATAGTACATACCTTTGATTTAGGATCCAATATTTTCACTCCATATATGGAGATCTGTAATTCCACTTTTGGGATCTTCTGTCCTGCTGATTTTTTGATGTGCCTTTGAAACTACAAAACAAGCGAAAGAAGAAACAAGAAGTTTGAAAACAATCAAAACCGATAGTAAACCTTAACAAAGATGCTTGTAATCATGTGGATATGGGTAGTTGACAAAAAAACTGCATGTGGGAAAATAAATGAAGATATAATTTCTATATTTCATGCTACTTTATATTATAAATATAAATATGAATAATTGTTGTGTTTTCATTACATTTTTAAGGCAGCCTATTTATCTATATTCATAATGGCATATTTTTGTCTGATGACAAAACATGTAATTAAGATAAAATTCAAGTTTATTCATATAGCGCATTTTACAATGTTGCATTGTTTCAAAGCAGCCTTACCCGAAAAACCATCATCGTATCGTTTAAATATGCAATGTTGAAGGACAAATGTTAAATAATAAACTAAAATAGAGTTACGTTTTAAATAACTGAGGTATTACTATCCCACATTTATTCTGCCACAGACATGTTACACAATGCGACATATTCTTATTTTTTATTATTCTTATTTTAAATAAATGTAAGCCACTTGAAACAGCATTTCCTAGTTTACCAAAGTCCTTCACACTGTATCAAGAGGAGAGCCGATAAGAACAAAAAACCTGCATGCATCATTAAACAGGTCTGTGATGAGGTCATCCCCCATTGAAACTCTGAAACAGCTGGAGGGTACCAACAGGACACAACATTCTCTTAAAGACAAAGGCCCCTTCCTGGTTTCAGGCAAAAATCTCTGTGTGCAGCCAATGTGAAGCGAGATTAAATTACCTTCAGCTTTCTGACAGCATCTCTTACAACTTCTGTACCTTTGGGTTGATCGACCTCTGTATTCCCCAGAAACTGGTAAAAGAATCGTTTTAAATTTCAGTGAATATAGATTTAGAAAAAAAGAAGTAGACATCCTTCTGAAAAAGGTATAACATTAACGTCCGAGCTCTGAAACGCTGGACATAAAGAGAGAAGATCAATCTCACCTGTACTTCTTTAAATTGTGTAGAAACTCTTCAATTATAATTACAAACCCTCATGCAAAGTATTTGATGATCACTAAAACATTTAATCCGGAACACATTGGAGTTCATTTGAAATACAAGCAATAAACAACACTACATTTCGATACCAACAGATGGAGCTATAAACCTTTATGCAGTCCATGTGGTCAAGCTTCAAAACCAAATATAATGGTGTACAGCTTGTCATTATACTTCTATTCTAGTGGCCAATGTATTAATATTGCAATGTGGAAAAAAACTATTCATTCATTTCACAACAAAGATTCACAGACTGCACATCTGATTTTATACCCTGACGCATTGGCAGTCAACTCCATATTCAGTTTATATTTACATGCTTTTCTACGGTCAGGTTATGTTAAAATATGCCTCTATTTTTAGGGTTTCGCGGTCCTCGTTAATTTCAACACATTTACCAATGTGCAAAATAATCCTTATAATTTCACAGCCAACAATGTCTGCATTCATTTAAAATCTGCAGTAAAAGACAAGTCCTCTGCGGGGTGTCTTTAGCACAAGGAGAGTTGGAACAATCACAGAGAGGTTTTAGGGGAATACATTATAAATCTTATCAGCTTGGGTTCATGAATATTTATCAGGTGGTGTACAGTAACATTCACCCGGCAGCCCTTGCTGAAACCGAACATTGGGTGCTATCCATATGGAAGCGCAGACCTTTTTTTATAACCATTTTATGCAAACTTTTTGTTAGCATGGCGGCTGCAAATATATTAAAATATAGTCTTAAAAATACCCTTCCCAGCCAAAACTCGCTGTGCAGCACGTAGATATGATCGATGCTGTCCACACTCAAGGGCAAGCGAACACGGTAGGACAGCAAGTGAGGCAGAAGTGATAGATACTCAACATTACACCGTGTGCAGGTTCTTTTATTTCTGATCACTGCGGCCCCTCTGGCTGTTCGGAGGTTTTGTTATAGACATCCAACCTTTGTTCATCTATCACCCGTTATGCTGGCAGAACACCAGTTTTTTCTGTAATTCACTTTCTTTGTCTATTCTCTTCTCCATTATAGATGCAGTCCATGCAGATAGAAGGTCTGCAAATCTAAGGACTTGTGCATTGATACGGGATTTAGAAAGACATCTCACACAGACACATTCAGTTCTCAGTCCAGAATAGAAGATCACTCTGGTGGAACGGAGCGTTGAACCGCAATGACAGAGTATGTGTAATGCTCTTTCTCACAAGATGGTTGATGAATAGCCAAAGAGACACAAAACAGTTTATTGTTTTGTGGGATGAAAACGGATGTGGTGTTAGGGATAGGACGTCTCTGTCTCAGTTATTTACAGTATTTTCTGAAAATAAGTTTAACAGGTCCGATGTGTCATTTTTTGCAGAATCTATTGACAGAAATGCAATATACAGTACATAACTATGTCTTCAGAGGTACGAAGACCTTACAGAATGATGCGTTATGTTTTAATTATTATTTTTGTGTTTATAAAGGAAGTCAATGGGGACCAATGTTGCTTGAAAGAAAAAGATAAACACCACCTGTAAAATAAAACATTATACTTCTTAAGCCCGCAACTTTATTGCCAAAAGTGATGTTAACATTGACACATTAAAATAAAATACACTCACCCTTAATTCATACATAATACATTAAATAAAAAAACTATTTATGAAAGATTTATTTATTTAATAATGTTTTTATTCATATCTATTTTTCTTTTTTTATGGATGGATGTTCTGTAGTTGTGCTTGGAGTAAACTCAGTTGTAAGTAGAATTCAAGGAGTCATTAAAAGCAAATATGTCCTCCGAACATCATTTTATAGCCACCGCTGTATAACACGTTATTGATAGCGGTCTATATGCACACAGTTTCAGTGTTAGGTTAAACGATAATGTGTTATTGACAGCATAATAAAGAAAAATCTCAAGAGGTTCATGACACATACCTTGGCATTGTAAGCTATAAAAAGCTTGGCCAGGGCTTCTGGAGTGTGCATCCATGATTTATCTAGAAAGAGACAGAACACTATTAATCTAATAAAGTGCTTTATGAAGTGAGCAATATCGTAATGAGGAATCTGTTTTACGACAAACAGTCTATATATAAAAAGAAGACAGAGTCATACAATCAGCTGCTATTCATTTGAATCAAAGCAACAAGACCTGTCGAGAAAACATGTTATACCTGCAAAGAAAACTACAACTGATGCTGATGTGTTAATGTGCAGAGCTTCATTGTCTAAAGGTCTATCAACAACAAACCACGTTGACATTGATCCTTTAAAATCCTCACATAATTTTTCAATAGAACCATTTTAAAAGAATGAGATCGACATCTTACGGATAAAGCTACACTGTAGACCTGTCGAAAGCAAATTACTGAGATTGTGTCTTCCGTCCATAACATCTAACGTCTGCTCTCATGAGGCAACTCATGCTTCTTCCTGTACGGCTGCTTAGAGAAACCTGTAATTTCTAACTGTGACAAACAAGCTACAGGAGTCAAAGCATTCACCTCTCCTGCTGATGCTGTCTGCATCAACAAACACTTCATTAACAGAGGAGGACGCATCAAACCCACGTCCGTACCCGAGAGCAGCTGCCTCGCTACCCAGAAAGTCAATGACTTGACAGACAGCATATACAGGTTTGTGTAAACGTAACTCCTAAGAAAAGTGGTTTTAGACAGGGCTCCGAAGCACCACAACTTTTTAAAAATCGAATATTATAAAATGTGACCGTGTTTGTGAAATCCAGGCATAAGCATCATAATGTAATTACAAGATATTGAGCATCTAAGTAGTCAACCAAAGAAAATGACAAAAATAGGTTAAGTGTGTATATGATAAATATACAGCCGCGGCGCATTCAAAATGTTCATTTAATCAGCATTTCTAGATGTATTGTGGTCACTTTAGTCCAGTGTTTAATAAATATCAATAAAACCAGGTCTCAGGATTGACACAGTCATTCAACAGCAATGTAAAAGACTGAAGGAAAAATTATCATTTTACCTATAGTGTAAACACATATCGATAAACAGTATCTTAATCCAAGGCTATATATATATATATATATATATATATATACATTTTATGTTGCATGATACATTTCAAAATACAGTACTCAAATTTATATTGATAATACTAAAATGAATATTTTTTCCTTACACTTCTTTTTAATGCACAAATACTGGAGGTTGGCTTCCTAAACATTGATTTTAATGTACCTTTCTCACAAAAGTCTGTCTCTTCTTTGTGGAAAAAAGAGGTTCTTCAGAAAAAGGCAAAAGGTAGGAAAGAGATGGTTCTTTGTGGAACCGAAAAGGTTCTTCTATGGCATCGCTTTGAAGAACTTTGTAAGCACCTTTATTTTAAGAGTGTGTGAGAAGTAGTGAAGAGTATTTTAGCCTTTAGCTGGGTTTTCAAAAGCAGATTCACAAATTCAGGTTGGCGAGCATTAAATAATCTTCAATAAAAACATAGCAAATATTTTTAGTGATTGGCATTTATTGGTTTATAATCAATAAAGATACACCTTACAGGACACACATTTACATTTCTGCATTTGGCAGACGCTTTTATCCAAAGCGATTTACATTGCATTATCCTATACGTTTGTTTCGAAGTATGTTCAATCCCCTGGGATCAAACCCACCACCTTGGCATTGTTAACACCTTCCCACTGAGCTACAGGAAAGATGATGCCATCGGAGCTGAATGTTATACAAGAAAGTCCATATAATATACTGCCAGAGAAAGCAGTGTTTAAAGGGATGGTTTACAAAAAAAATGAAAATTCTGTCATGTCATCATTTACTCACCCTCTGGTACTGTCAGACCTGTGTGACTAACTTTCTTCTGCAAAATACAGAAGACATTTCGATAAAATATGTAAAGGTAAAATTTTAATTTTGGGGTGAACTAGCCCTTTAAAGGTTTCAGACACAGCAGTATGTTTTCTTGTTAAACGCTGAAACATGGGCCATGTTTTTCTCAGAAAAGCAGATGACAACAATTTAAAGGAACATCAGATTTGTGGAGAAAATGTGCTAAGAAAGGACATTTCTTGTTTTCAATCCATGGACTAAAACCCAAGGGTAAGAATCTAAAAGCACTTGATCTGTTCTGCACTAAAATTAGGACAGAGCAGTGAGTCTAATTGCCAGGAACATAGCGCTCTGTTAAATGAAATACTCAGTGGAAATACTGTAGCTCAGTGGTTAGTGCATGGCACAAGCAATGCCAAGGTTGTGGGTTGGATCCCAGGGGATTGCATATACTTAGAATCAAATGTATAGGACAATGCAATGTAAGTATCTTTGGATAAAAGCGTCTGCCTAATGCGTAAATGTAAATAGAAAATAAATCGATGCTCTCAATAACTCTTCTTCGCAGTTTCTTTAAAACTACAGATGTAAAGCTTTTGAGAGAGTGTCATATATGGCAGGGGCGTTTCCTCCGAGGAGGCAACGGAGGCAGTGCCTCCCCTCCCCCTCGAAAATAATCAAATGAGAATATTATTAAGAGTTCAGAAATACAATAGAACAGCGGATATAACGTATTTAGCTAAATATGAGATAAATCAGCGTGTGAAACAGCGACCCCGCTCGAAAGAATTCCAAAGGGAGGCAGCGTTTCTCTTGCCTCCTCTAAGCTCATTGACTTTACATATACCCGCTAAAGTGTGCTGTGAGTTTGAGTGGGGGTAATTGAAAAGAATGGAGAAAAGTCACGTGAGAGGAGGCAATTCCTCCAACGGGCTATGATTGGATTAACTCATCAGCGAGATCCCGCCTTCCTGCTCGTCTTCGTCATTCATTTTAAACTGCGGGCGCTAAATTAGATTGAACGTTAATTAAATAGTTTTATTAGTTGTATTAATCGGAGTTTAGGATTCGTGTCGGAGATGGCGGAGGCAGAGGAGTTATCGATTGTTGACAGAATATTACGTGGTTCAGATTTGTTCAAAAACTTTTGCTTGTGATCAGGCTTGCTCAGGATAGCAGCAAGGATAAAGTAAGTCACATCTATTTGATTTGATCTCTTAAATGCTTTGAGTATTTCTGGGACTGCTAATAATTAAATTGATGGTATTGGTAATGATGTTATTCTTATATAGGAAATCCCAAATGTTCCAGAAGAAGATGAAGGTGGTGTTGATGTACCTTTTCCCAAAGCAGGGAAAATAAAAAACTAAAAAAATCAGAAGTACATACTGTAATGAACTTTAAGTAATTAAAAGGAATTTTTCACACATAAACACTGAAATGACACTGGTTTTCTGACAAACGCACTTGTGAATAGTGCAGAGATGAACAAAAATTACATGGGTAGAAATCTGCCTCCTTATTTTTTAAGTCCACCGCACACCACTGATATATGGGTATCCTGAACTACAGCCATTTACAAGAAAACAATGACTAATTAATCTCCCATTTGTCCCAGTAAAACTCAAGCAGATCGAACCCTAGACCCGGAGGACTTCAAACCATGGCTGGTATTTCAAGAGAGCAGCAGTCGATTTTAATTCAACCCAGCGCTCGGCAATTAACTGTAAATCTTTAGAAGATGAAAACCCAGTGAAAGTTTATTCCGGTCTGTAAGATGAATGATTTTTTAAAGTGAAATATTGGTCGTGGAAAGAGGGATCACTTTAAATGCTAGAGAGCATATTTCTGGCATTCACAGCAATTACGGTATAAATTTGTCATTTCTAGATGTAGCAAGATTGCATACCTGGTCTTTGAAGATAATTGGGTGGGATCCAGACAAGAAGTTTGTATATTCGTATCTCACAGTCATTTTCATGAATCTATTACTTATTGAAAATGTGTCATGTTCTTATTTCACTGACTGTCAGGGTACAGTGCACCTGCCTGTAGAAATTTCTCTCTGGGTGCGTGTGATTCGTAGGTGAAGAGCGCACACCTCAAAATGTCATGCTCAGAATTGTCTGCGATCTTGGAAGTCACCTCTGTTTGCTGTAGCTGATCAGAACTGACTAACCTTTATTTTGAAAAAAAAAACAATACAATTGGGGAATATGTAGGTGGAAATAAAATATCTAATATCTATTAAAAAATTACACCAGAAAACACTGAATATATGAAAGAGATGTATTATTTAAAATTGAGAGTCTGGTAGACCTCCTACTTTATGAAAATATGCCAAACAAGAATAAAGAGTCTTATTTACAGATCCTTATGTCATTTCAAACTCAATTTCTGTGGATCACAAAAGGACACCTTGCATAAAGAAAATTAAGTTATTTACTAATATACGTCAACACTATGGGCCCTATCGTACACCCAGCGCAAAGCAGCGCAAGGGTTTTTGCTAGTTTCAGCCCAACGCAGTTCTCCTTTTTCCATCCTGTGCCGTGTTGTTTCAATAGCAAATTTGCGCTCATTTGTGATCCCATGGGCGTGCTTGTGTTTTCAGGCGCATTGTTGGCGCGTTGTTATTTTGAGGAACTGATTTTCAAGAAAAAAATGTAAATCTGGATTACAAATGCATTTCGTCTCTGAAGAAGCGTGTAAATAGCGAATCTGCCATGGCGCGAGCGCAACTGGCTCTTAAAGGGAATGAGAGATGAGACTCTGATTGGTTTACTGCACGATAAGCCCAAAAAATGCCCGTCGCTCATCACGAGAATCGGGACAACCCTTTAAACCGATGCACACCGACCGTTTTCCCATCGTTAACCGAGCAAAAGTGGATTCGGACATTCCCTGAGTGCACCCGTGCGCTTTAGACCATGTGCTTAGATCGCTAAAATAGGGCCCTATGTCTAGTCCAGAACTACAATCAAAAATGGTCAATTGATATTGAAAGCAAACCAAAATGGTGGTAAATTACGTAGTTAACCTAAATCTAAATCTAATGATTTAATAGGAATACGATGAGAATGATCTACTAGAATAACCCCTGTTACTATGTGCCACTCTTTACAAACCGTAAAGAAATGCTCTGGGCACAAAGCCATTGTGTTGCATTTCGATTGAATGTAAGTTCTTTTAAGCACACGGGCAATTTTTCATTAAAGAGAGATTAATATTTCTACTTGTAAACGCGGGCATTTCATCTCCAGCTAAGCATTATGAAAGCACGGAGCCATCGGCACTGCACTGATGACACGATCAGAGATTTCTTTGAGCACTTAGCAGGACAAAAATAAACAAGAAGAGCAGCGATATGTAATTAGGAAGCAGAATCTGATAGAAGGTTGCAGAGTTTCTTTACAGGGTACTGCGCCAAGTGTTTTGGGAGTGTTAGATTCATATTAATGAACTAACGGCAATCATTACAGATATTTCTATCATCACACAAACAATTTCTGCCCTTTGTAGTTGAACAACCCCCGAATACTGAAACTAACAGTGTGAACCGCTGACTAACTTCAGTTTAACCTGTAGCTTAATGTTCATACAGATAACCCAAAGCATTATAATGTTGTCGTGATAAAAAAAATCAATGTATAAAAGATCTCTAATTTGTTTATAATTCGTCAATTTTATTAACTCTTTTATTAAAATAAACATATAATCATCGGTGCCAATAGCCTAGTGTTTAGCACACTGACATGAAGTGCAACTGCATCTCTGACTCGAGGTCCTTTGCCGATCCCATTCCCTGTTCTTCTCCCCCACGCTTTCCTGTAAATCTCTACTGTCTTGTCTTAAGCATGAAAAAAGCTAAAAAGTTCAACAATAATCAGTTATTCCCTACTGAAGAAAGAACAGAAACCCGAAAGAAACCATCACAGAAATTCAAATGGTTTCCATCACGATCGATTAGGTATTTCCATTTAAAATTGAATTTTTATAGTATGATATGAGCTTTATTCCAATGGGATTAATCTGCCAGATAACAACCAACCAATAGAATCCATCACATACCAGTAGACCCCATTATAATTTCCATTACAATCAATACAGTTCCCATCATAACCATTCCGGCATGGTTCTATTCATTTTATTTCAGAAGTACATAAACGATCAGTGTTCAAAACTGGTTACTTATAAATTCACTTGTAACATGAAGAAAATCATGAAGTAACTTTCAATTTTATGTTTCAAACCGAGGTACCGCCAAAGATGCATAGGTTACGGACTTCATGAAGTTTCAAACTACATCTATAAAATGGAGCACAGATCTTTAACCTCACCTGACTTGTGTTATTGTTTTTATGTAATTTATCAGAAATAGCTGATCACCACGACTCGGATCAAGATCTATCAAGTTATTCAACTGTATTATACATCCATTATACATCCATTATACAGACTATACGGAATAACATTCAACCATGTTCAAGATAAAGTTTCCTTTTCTAGTTCATTAGCCTTAAGGCTCCATGAGACAAATAGCCAGTATTGAAATCTGCAGGAGGAAAAATATTATCAGAAACATAACGGTGAGAAACATTTACAGTACCTCACCGAGCAATGACGAATCGACCGCCTAACTTTTAATGTAGGACAACATTAGTCAGACTTCATTGGACCTGTCTGAGAATCGTTGCTGGTTAATGAATGCATGGTCGTCAAATGATTACTGTCTTTGGTAAATGTCGGTATTGTTCATAAGTAGCCTGGATAGAGCTTTTTGTTTCAGTGGAAGAATTTAATGCAGTCTTTTAGCCAGATGGGCTATTGGGGTTCTGAACGGCCTATAACAAACCTGTCCTGTGTGCCAGAATAGAGGCGCTTGGAACATCCGTGCTAGGCGGTGGAATGAAATGTGTTGTGGCCACAAGAATTTTCTCTGCACTGCGCTAGAAAGTCTTTATAAAATCCAGTTTCAAAATGTTTTGGGTTAATGATTGAAAAATAACTAATTCATATTCAGATGTTTCATATTCATATCGGAATACCGTCCTACATCATGTCATTCAAGGACTTTGGAAACTTTTGATGGCATTTGGGTTTACAGTCTGGGACTAACACTGGGAGCCAGGACTGGCCGATAAGGTTTATTACATAAAATATCCATTTTGGAAAGAAGGACCGGAGAGGTGGTGATAAACACAGAACGTTTGCAAACAACAAACCAACCTGATTCCAGCCATTGAGAAATGATACAAATCTGAGATCAAAGGACACAAACAAAGTTTTATTATTTACGTCTACATAAATAATAAAAGAACATTGACTACCTCGAGATCAGAACAAGCAGATAAGAACAGATCAGAACTGACAGGAAGACATCACACAAACTCCACCCACTATCATTGTGTCCTCTCCTCTTTTCAAGAGCATCTTCTCTTTCACTTTATTTTCACTTTTTTGAAATGCACAACCCCAAAATAGTAAGTTATTAAACTCTGACATTTTACATGAAGGTTGGCATTTGCACAAGCACCATTAGTTTGACAATTGACAAAATCCCCCCCCCCCCCAAAAAAAGAGTTATTTAGATACATCAGAAGTCGATGTGGATGCCTGTAAATTCAGTGTTTTTATTTGATGATGATTTGATCTACTTTATTAAGTCAAAATATAAATGGGATCTAACGTGTTTTAGAGGCCTGTTTTATTTATGAGGCAAAAAATAGAGAGCCACTCAAATACACACCTTTTTTCCTGTTAAATGCCCGGTTCATGCTTGAAAACACTCCGTCTCAGCTGGGATTTCCTGGAATGTGACACCTCTACCTATTTGAAAGAAAGCGGATATATAAATTCACTCTGTTGTGTTTGCTTTTAATCACATGAACATCAGCATTTTCGAAGCTTGCTCTTTTGTTATCTGAAAACCTCTAGCATTCGATCTCTCTAAAAAAAAAAATCACCTTTTTGTTCAAATATTTCACTGTGTATTTTTCGAGATTAAAAGACTGCGGAACCTTTTCCAAGTCCGTTAGCAATAGTGAGGTTAAACAAGGCACTACAGAAAAAAAACAAGGAAACTCAAATAAAAGAACTTCCCTATACCGTGAGTTCTTAAGCCTCCCTCTCAGGCAAATGTCACACACAAAGGGAGAAGCTTAACCAATGATTTACACAAGCAATGACACAGACTAATCAAACGTTTACCCCAATGGGCAGAACCATTACAACAGCGAAGAAAAGCAGCCGATGGATGATGAAAGAAGAGAAAGAGGAGATCAAGCCCGAGACCTCCCCAAGGGGTCTGAGCGTGCATTACTGGTTTCATTGATGTTACCAAGACAATATCAACTGCCTTTCATCACTCTTCATGAAGGCAATCCTCTTCAGGAAAACTAATTTTTAAAGGCAATATGAAATCGAAATAATCAAAATGACCCTGTTTACCTTAATGCATGTTTCTGGTCTTATTGTGTACGATTCGCTGGCACACGTTATTGCAAAATGTTTGTCTTCAAAGTCCTTCGTCAAAAATGTAATAACTTGAGCTTCAGAAGTGACTTTTCTTTTTAGCTTATGTCACAAATACATCTTATCCGTTAAGGCCGGTTCCAGTCAATTCCTGATGAAAAAAATCACAAACATTTATTTCTTCTTAAATATCCTGTTTCAAAATACATCATGTAATGGAAGTTTGTAATTGTAACTAAGAGCGTAAAAGAGCAGTTTGCACAAGATGTTTTCCCCGGGATTTGTCACTACATATCCTACCTACTTATATTTACAGAACCTCTGGAGGCGATAACAATGTTAATGGTGAAATGGAATCGATAAGAGAACATGGCAGTTTTACTGTGTGCACAACTTAACAGCGATAAACATTGTCAATTCAATACTTTTTTGTTCTCAACAAATTAGCTTCCTGGCTTTTTTCCTTAGCAACAACATTTTTCAAGTTGCATAGCACTGTTCTGTTATTTAAGGTTTATAAGATCTTCAGCACAACATCTTGCAAAACATAAAGCATTACAAGTGACGTTTGTTTTCATGAGAAGGGTGTGGCGTGTCACTGGAGGCAAGCAGTAAATTATAGTACTCGAGGATGACATCTTGGCGTGGGAGAATGCGATTCATGGCGTCATGACCAAAATCCACCAGCACATTTGAACCTTATTTACTCATTACTATTTACATGAAGACAATATCTTAGCAACGTGCAGGGTTTGAGTCAGCTGCACAAATGCAGGTCTTTGTATTCACTTGTGTTGTGTGTTGCCCACTTCACATTCTGAATAACTGCGAGGTCAGTGTGAACTGAACAGCTTTCTGAACACTCATTGTAAAGTTGTGCACAATAACAGGTAGAACAAAGTTTTCAAACTTTTTTTGACAGCTGAACACCTTATGCCTGTGGCATGCTTAAATTCTTTATGTGTACGCGTATGAAAACACAGCCTTGCAAAGTATACTGCTTTCGACTCATACACACGGGTATCGACGCCATTCTGATATTGCAATACCTCTCCAGGCCTACAGGGGTCAGGTTTTCTTCTACTACCTTGAATCAATGATCCCAGGACACTTGCCACCTGGTGGTTAAACCAAAGCCTTTTTAAAAGGAATGCCGGCAACAATTAGGCAAAATGTAATGTAACGGCTAATACTTTTTTTAACACTTTTATCTGTTTTATCTTTTCTAACAGTGGTATTTTACATTACTACTGTTATCATTAAATCCGTACATTTCTTTGTGATTTACAAACCCTGTGTAATCCCCTCACAAACCGCCAGCGGTTCGTGAACCCCTTTGCGAAAAAATAAACTGGTGTCTTAAAAAGCAATGCAAACATGCATTTGCATTTCAGACTGACAGTCAAGGAACTGTAAGAGCAAAGGGGCTAAAAAGAAAAGTCAAAGACATGGCACTTCTGTTTTTATTCATGGGTAATTGAGCTGTCAAAAAGCTGTGCTGAGTCAAATGCAGAAGGACGACGGTCATCTCTGACAGAGCAGAAGCTGTCACAAGTGTCTCGCGTTTCATCCGCCACCAAACTGCGGAGACCGAGACGTGGAAAGATTTCATGAATCATGACTTCTGTCATACTTAAAAAAAAATTCTGAAAAAAGCTGACGTTTATTTACGGCCAACGATCTCTCACACATGTGCACTACAGCTTCACAAGAAAGAGCCACAGAGTGCATCATATTTTGTTTTAAACAACTTTCCACTGAGAACTCAAATAAACCCTGTGGGCATGATGGCTAGTTTATCTGCTTAGCTATATTATGTTGGCCGGTCACACCTGGGCAAACACCTGGCTGCGCTGTTCGCCTGCATGACTGACAGCAGCTGTGTTTGTTCTTTCTTTATCACTTCCTGGTTGGTCAGTCTTCCCACCAGGGAAGAGCCGGAGACCTTCTTTTATGCTGAGCCGCTATGTTCTGCTGCTAATATTTAGAGTTTCCTGAATGTGAACACTAGCTTAGGTATGTCTAAGAATTTTATTCAATTAAATTGTATTTAAAGTATATAGCGCATTTCCAAATGTACATTGTTCCAAAAGAGCTTTACAGGAGAAAAAAAGAAAAACACAGAAAAGGTAAAACACAACAAAGTGCATGGTGTTTAGAGAACAAGCAAGATCATTCTAATAAATAATATCTAATAAAAGCAGTCTCCCGGTGTGCAAAGCAACGCGGCCCTGTGGCGAGGAACCCAAACTTCAATGATAAATAAATGAAGAAAGAAACCTTGGAAGAAACCAGTCTCAGTCGGGAGGGTCAGGTCCCCTCTGACATGTCACAGCTGCACTCAGTAACTTTAAATAAAAATGGCTGAGTAATATTTTCTGAAAAATAGGGAGAGCTTATTAGTTGCGAATTTTGGAAATTTCACTTGTTGAAACTGTTTAGGTCTACTTTTGTCTTTGTGATCGATATCAATCAACAGAGGAATGTTATAAGCAGGGACAATAGTTATAGCATAATGTAATATAACTCAGATCTGCTGTCATGTGATGTAAGTTTAGCATTAAATACGAGTTATTGTAAATTTAGCATTAATGTGACAAAATTTAGTTTGCTCTTGGTTGGGGATGGAATTGCCTGAAATTGGAGCTTAGAGCACAGCAATTCATAACTGCCGAGTGGATCGGCAGAGGTCACCTCGGTTTTGTGCAAGTTTGAGGTTGTCAAGACCCTTTCTGGCTTCATATAAAAAAAGTCTCAAGGGGAAACTGAAAAACATGTTTTACTGTATGTAGTTGAAAACACTTTGAATAGCCTAAAGTATTGATTTAATAATACAGTATTGAGCAATTGAGTAGATATGAGAATATATTTCACATGAATTTAAAGCTTAATCTACAGCAATATTAAAAAAATTATTGTTTTGTAAAATTATCTTTACACCGTGTATACAACGAAGGTGGCACGGTGCGATGACAATAGAACGCATTAAAACCTTATATTTACCTAAATATTTACATTTACGCATTTGGCAGACGCTTTTCTCCAAATCGGCTTACATTGCAATACAGCATACATTGTATCCGAGTATGTGCAATCCCCTGGGATCAAACCCATGACCTTGGCGTTGCTAGCGACATGTTCTTTATAACTTTACATTTTGTCCACACTGGATCCGGCAATCCCATTAAAACAAGCTGTGTGTCACGGCGCGTCTGTCGCGTCCAGTGTAGACACCGTGGTGCATTAAAAGAAATGCTAGGTAACAGCTCATTTTAAAATGAAAACAATCATTTTCGGTTTGCAAACACAAATCAAAACAGATTTTGTTTATCAAACAATAATAGAAAATTATATTTTATATATTCACTATAGAAATAAATATAATAAACAATATTCCTTAAGAGTACACACATCAAACATTTTGCTGTTTAAAACTTTTAAAAAAACGTAATTGTTGCCTCACAATGTTCAAAAATGTATGTCTAAATGCTCAAAAGCACCATATATAAGCAAAGAATGCAGCGGTTGAGGAAGAACAGAAAAATCCAAACCACTAAACATCTGCACCCACAAAAAACTAAACTAAAGTCAAAGCTGATGAGAATTCCACAGATATGACCCATATCTGTGCTAACTCAGTCATTTACAACAACAAGCTTCATTACCCCAGCATAAGTCCACAAAGAAACAGAACGAAATGAATCCTTAGTATTCTTTAGAATCCTGCAGACTGAACTCAAACAGCAAACAATGATGTTTTTTCATGCAACTCTCTGCATTCCTCACATGGATGAGTTGTTATTGTGCACTGAGCTCGGAGCCCGGCTCTAAACACTCCTGCCCCTTCTGTCAGACCGCTCTACATAAAAAAGGTCAACATTCTTACCAAATAATGAGGGTAGATTCCAGAACACCAACCAGTGTCTTCTGCCAAAGTTAGGTGAAAGGGAGATCCGGCAAAAATCACTTTATGATGAGCCCAGAAAGATATGTGAAAAGCAAAGCTGGGGCGACTTGTGCGCTCTCACACAAAACTGGGATTCTAGGGAGGAAGTTCTTGCAGGGCTTTAATAGCTTTCAGCTGTGGGCCAGATGGGGTTATGTGCAATTCTGAAGTGAGAGGAGTGGTGGGTTTGAAAGCTCAACAACGTGTCTAAAGAGTGACACAAAACAGGGAAGAAAACAGAAAGACAGAAAACTAGACAGAATGATAGTAATGTGTGGGCATGACTAGAGGTTAAAATAGTTGTTTTGTCCATTTACGTCTCATTAAGACAGTGGGCAGATATGTTCTTGTCATGTTAAAAGTAATAATATAAAAATTTTATTTGAAATATAAAAATAAATATAAACATACTTCTCTGACTTTTGAGAGTTTTGCTTTTTTTGTTGACATTTTTAGTACAAACAAGCGATTCTCATTACTGTAGTGCATCCACATCGGCTTACATTTTTAAGATTATTACAATGTATTTCTTTACGATGTATAATAATAAAACATTATCATAACGATTATTGTCATAACTGTAATACAAATATGTCTTTGTCAAATGATAACTATTATTAAATAAAAGCAGCACAACAACAATTATGATGTATAAATACTGCAAGTGCAAATATATACATTTTATGAACTTGCCAATATGAACATAGCAGTCATTTCTTGCATTAGGTGCACTGTTATAAAACAAAATCTTGCCTAAAATAATAAGTCTAATTGAAAATAAGATAAGTGATGCATTAAAATAAAAAATATAAAATTGACATCAAACCCGATAGTCTTGTGGTTAGTGTTACGATTGTGGCGCGGTTGTGCATCGGCCGACTCGAGTTCGAGTCCCAGCTTGAGGTCCTTTCCCGACCCCACCCCCCTCTCTCTCCCACTTTGCTTCCTGTCCTCATTCACACCGCACTGTGAAAAAATGACCACATTAAAATCTGGTCAGCGATGACCGTCTTTCAAATAGAGACATTAACAGACTAAAACACAAGAGCACAAGCCCGTTTCACACCACAGAAACAAAAAAGACAAAACACAAAAATTCAGGTTCATACTTTCAGCCACAGCGCAAGCTTGAGTGTAAGGCAGTGGGATTTTTGCAGCTAGCCGTGTTATTATGCTTTACTGAAATGTGACACTTAAGCCTTATTCCACATGTCACAATTCACAGATGACCAAGACACTGGCAAAAATACACAAAGATGCTCAGCTCATTTACTGATACTGAGCAAAGAGAAAAAGTAGAGCTCTGCTTTCTGCTCATTTCCAGGCAGAAGTAAAGTGGGGTGGAGCCATGTTAGTATTGGCAACACTTGGTCTGAGAATATTTTTAAGGATTCTTTTACTTTATTATACTAAAATTTGTTTTGCTTTCCATCACCGTCCCCCTCCACCTTGCGTGGGAAGACGCGGGGGGAGGGGATAGCAATGCTTTTAAGACTGTGGCATTTTCCATTTCGTGAGGTAAAAGTACTTATTCTGCAGTTCGGACCACATGCTTCAAGGGGTCCTGGAGCTGTCATAATATTACATACACCTGGCTGACATTAGAGAGAGATGTTGACAGTTAAAAAGAAATTTCTGTCATCATTTACTCTCCCTCAGGTTGTTCCAAACCTTTGTTCTAATAAACACAAAGGAAGATATTTAGAAGAATGTCAGTAACCAAACAGATCTCATCCCCCATTCACTGCCCTAGTAGGGAAAATAAATACTATGGGAGTAAATGGGGGGTGGGATCTTTTTGGTTACTGACATTCTTCCAAATATCTTCCTTTGTGTTCAGTAGAACAAAGAAATTTAGACCGGTTTGAAACAATTTGAGTGTGAGTAAAGATTTCATATGTATGTGTACTATCCTTTAAAATGCTTTTTTTGCATCTTTTTTTTGAAATTTAGTTTTTACAGTTAGATCCAAAGCAATGAATGCATAAATATTGAATTCAGAACGGTTGACTTATACTCCGTGAAATCGAATGATAAAATGGTGGAGAGCAAGAAACAGAGGTTTTCTGTTTTTGTCTATTTGAGGTGATACGTAGGGCATGTTTTAAGGCTTCATAGACATCCTCTTGAAGTGAAGGCTGAAGTGTTTTCCGACATTAAAGATGATTGTGTCGATCAGCCATAATTGCAAAAGAACCACACCTTCCAAAAATGGCATGACACGAAGGTCAGGAAGCAGACACGTTTGTTAGGTCAGCTGTTGGCATTTCATAATTTAAGTAGCAGAAGTTTAAGTACCAAAGAAAACATGGTTCTCAACGTTTAATGGGGCTTTGAAGTAGCTCACTTGTCCCAGTTGCATAAATTTAGCAGTTAAGTTAAGACAGCGTCTTAAAAACTAATCTCATTGACTAGCAAACAGTTAGGACTAATCAGTCTTACTTTTCATATTTCAATTAGCGCAATCTACCTTTTATGTAACTGATTTAAAGAAGGTAGACAGGTCTGGAAGAAAAACATTTGATGAATAACCTTTAAGACTAGTCTAAGCAGTTTATGCAACCGGCCAGGACTTCCACCACGATTCAGTTTGAAAGGTCGACGTCTACTTATGTGTCTGGATATGTTTCAATAGTGTTTGAATGCTATTTCACACACGAGTCAGTCAAGTAGAAACACTTTGCTGCAAAAAAGCATGAATTATGATTTCACGGAACGCACTAGATAGCATCCAAGAGAGCGACAGACTAATATCACTATGATGTGAGTGTTTTTACTCAGCCCCAGATCACCCACAGTTTCTTCACTGCCAATCTTATATTGAACAAAATGTAAACCCTCATTTTCAATCTGGCAACCTCGAATCTGCTCTGAAGGGTTTAAAAATCTTAAGAGACTAAGTGCACATAGGAAATTGCTTAGGGTAATAACTACAAGATCTATAATGACAATTGTAATATCTCAGGTGATTCAATAGGACACATTTTCACACCGACTTTAAAGTTCTGTTTTCATATGGTATTTCTGTGTCTATTTTCACTTCCACTAAGGAATACCAATGATGGACAACGCCGACACTTCAATAAAATATTCCTTGAGAATGCCATCAAGTCTTGTAAGATATAAATCAGTAACCTCTTCGCAACAAAATGTCACTTCCGAGGCGAAGCAATATGCCCCAGGCTTTTACAACACATCCGTTTTTGAAAAGGACTGTGCGAGTCTGTGAAAATATATTTAGGCGCACCGGTGCGAGTGACCAGACCAAAGCTCATGTATTCACAGTTTTCAGTCACATGACAGCTGTGGGGACCTGGAGGGCAATACATAGTTCCAACATGACAGCCAATACAGTAAAAGCTCAACAAGGTGGATCTTACCGTTTTATATCTTAATTTGTTTAAATTTAAACTCATAATCTGAATAAATATCCATTTATTGTGGTGTATTGCAAATTCTATAAAAAGCTATTGTTCTTTATATGTGTTCCCTATGACTTTAAATATGATTTTAACAGGTAATTCACTATGTGCTTGTGTTTTGTTATTAAACCTTTCACAAAAGATAAATGTAGAGTCATATTTTCCTTTTTCCAGGTCCTTCACCTAAACACACAAAGCACATCATTTTGGCATTTTCACTTTTGATCTTTAAGCAAAAGCTTCAGCTGATGGTACTTTAAGGTGTTTCCAACCACCAGAGGATCTTAAGAAGAGATATATAGGATACAATCTCAAATACACTTATGAATTGTTGAAGCTGATTGCAGAGAAAATTGAGCTGACCATTCAGCACAAAGCTAGCTAGAAATGAAGTCACCATCCATTCAACCGAAATAGCACATGCTTCATAGAAGCCTATTGTGTGTTCGCTTTGAAAAGCTGACACAGGCGCAACTTCGATCATGAAACGCTTAGATGTTTAAAATGGCCTTATATACAACATTAAATGCTTGACATCTTGCTTGACATCTTACATGAATAAGTATAGTTATGTATGCTTAGAAACCCAGGTTAAGACTGCATCAGATATTTAAATGCATGGTTTAAAATGCATTTTTTGCAATATCAAAATATCAGATTTCAGTAGATAATTGAAAAAAATCTTTAAAATTGTTTATTTTGTATTTGTTTATCTTTTCTTTCAAATACTATACATTTGAGTGTCAACCGGAGAGTGGTGCTCACTTTTTATGATATTTATGATATTACACAAAGAAGGTGCTTCAGAAGGTTATTTTTAGTCCAAATGGATACAAAATACCTTTCACATCCCAATAACCTTTGTGTTTCGCAAAAGGTTCTTTGTGGCGAAAGAAGGTTCTTTAGATTATGAAAATGTAAGAAAGAGATGAATCTTTAAAGAACGTTTGACTAAATGGTTCTTTGTGGAATCAAGAATGGTTCTTCTATGTCGTCACTGTGAAGAGACTTTAAGGCACCTTTTTTTAAGAGTGTATCAATATTAACATGATATCAAGTATTATGGTTATTAATATCCAAACTATTGTCAATACTGGTATTCTGTTATTTCTTAATAATAATATAAATATTAATGCTAAAGTACAATTATCCTAGATGAAAAGTGATATTACACAATGCACTAATCTAATTCTTCCTATATCCAACAATATGAGCAACGGACAGACTATAAAATGTACTGTGGCTACTGTAGCTTCAAAATGTACTCTCATATTCCATCATAACCTACTTGACCTGGCCCTGCAAGGTCATATACAGCAGTCCATCTGTGAGGGAATCAGAGGCTTCTGCTCTATATCTGTGAAAACTGAATTACAGCCAGCTCATACCGTCAAGCAGAATATACCCATGGCTACAGAGCCAATAGATCATGATCAAGAGGACTAAGAGTATCAGAACACCTATCAATGTCTAACCCACTCTCTCTTCACACACATTTCTGTCTAGACAGATGAGAATTTGTTGTGTTGGTTTCACACTAACGAGAGTAATACAGAATGTATCAACACTACACTGAAAACACGTAATTGCCAATTAGTGGTAGAACCACAAAGAGAGAGAGAGAGAGAGAGAACATGTGTTGCAAACATGAGAACAATTTTCATATAGATCGAATGCTATTCTTCCTGATTTTACATTATGTGTCATTTTGATATGTACAGCTGTACATATTCAAGGCAGAAATTGACTGGTGATGTAAATGTGGCACATCTTTAGCGACAAAATAGGAAATCTGAAGGTGCACCAGAGCTTCTATTTACCACGACTGGCAGATGTAGGTCAGAGTTTGTCATATATATAAGATGATGAATGAGTCGTATATCCCATGAGACAAACGTGGAGAAAAACACATTTTGGTTCAGAAATTGGAACAAATCATGCTACATAAATGCCAAATATCAAAACAAAGAACTTTTAATCCTGTCAGTGATGCAAAGAAAGCACTGTAACTATATGCCACAACACTGGAGACACTGGATGTAAAAGAATAGAAAAATAGTGCAGACGTGGTTTACAAACATCGACAAACATCGGCAACTACAAACTAGCTCATCCAAAGGATCTAGAAAATATGAATTAAAAATGTTTTTGCCTCTGTATATATCAATTTATGGACCTATTTTTGTATATTCTGTATGTCTACATTTACTGTATATTACTTACAAATATGATATGCTTAGTATTCTTAAAGTAAAACACATATACGTGGTGCCTGTGTGTTTTATTTAGACATTCACTATTAGGTAGAAATAAATGTCAGGATAAACGTCAGAACCATGAGGAATGTTTTAAATGGGACCACACCAGGCTTTTATTATTCGGTCCACAAAACCTCTAATTCTCACATCTGTTAACAACTTAATTCACTTTAAATTACCACATGGGTAGAAGGCTTAGAACGCTTAAAGCATTCAACTAATTTAAAAACTAACCCAAATTTGAGTTTAGTTTAGTTCATTTTGAGTTCTTTATGTGGAAAACTAAGCTACAATATGGTAGTTTTCCACTAGGCTTTCTTTAGGCTAACACAAAACTAATTATTTCATTTAATTATGTCAACATTTGCTCTCATGCTGCTTTAAACCAATATCATTTTTTAATTCTTTGAAAATATTATCTGGTATCTGTCAATCAAATACTTAATGATTCGGTTGAACCAATGGCCGCTTTGATTGCACTTAAAGTGGATAAGGTCTAAACCAGATAGATTTCAAGTACACAGAGAAGCATACTGTGGGGACAATAATATGTACATACAATATATACAACTTTAATGGTTGGAATCTCTTGTATTCTGAAAAAACCTGAAACAGTTTATATGACCAAAACTGGTGACTAAATGGCATGTGTACACCCAAACTGATCACAATGAGGCAAAGCTGACGACTCAAGTCAAGGAGGCTCATAAAACACTGGCAGGGGTGACTGCGGTGACTTTGTCAGTGTAAAAGTCACAGACCCTCACTGTGCTACAGGTACTGCCCTGAGAAGTGCTCCAGAATAATTCATCCCTGTGCTGTCATCAGCAATAAACCCACACCGTATGACAGGCGTTTTGTCTTCATTTGCTTTCCGTAAAGTAGTCTGACTGCTCCTCAAATACACAAGCAGAACATTCAGATCCTTGTTCATTTAACCTGAAGATGTCAGCACTTCTAAAATGTTATAAAGAACGTCAGGCACTTGAAAATCTTTTCCTGTGGGAGGACAGAATCTAACCGTCATTAAGGCCAAATGCAGATTTTCTTTTAGACCTTTTAAATGAACAAGGCAAAAAAAGGTCTGATGTATGAAATGTGGAGACTTCCAGCAGATAGGTTGCGAATTGCAACCAACAACTCATTCCACCGCTCGCCCCTTCCTTTCCAAGCATTACGGTGGCTGACACAGGAATAAGATGTCTTCACATTTTCACTTTTTGTCGAAGGAGATAACGTATTCACGAAACTTGCACTGTAGAGCAGTTTGTCCGTTTAGGGCTAACATGATGAATTCCATATAATGCTAATAGTAATAGCTCATTCTGAGATAATAAAAACATAACGCTTCATTGTGTTAGGTCTCTATACATCTCTTAAGACATAGTTATGTATATTTTATTGCATTTCTGTCAATAGATCCTCCAAAAAATTACAGACTGGACCTTTTAAGCTCAAAACTGACCTAATGGATTCAGTGAATGACAACGGCCACATGTTTCTCTTAAAGTAGATATGTTAAGCAGTTTGAAATTTGGTAGGCCAAAGAATTGGGAAAGCACTATTTGTTAGTAACTACTATTGTTTAAAAACATGACAATGTCCTTTTTCTAAGCACTTTCTAGATAATACATGGGTAAAGCCATTTAACCCAATACTACGAGCTGTAAACCACAACTTCAATGCAAATGTTCTGTCACGGACAGATAAAGACTCTCCAACCGAGCCACAAAGACCCCAACACACAAAAGTATAGAAGATGCTAAATTTAGCCATCCACATCCTTCCTATCTAACAAACCAGTTACAAATGTGTGTTACTAACCTAGGTCAGCACTTCCAGACAGTCATAACTACAGGAAAAACAGCATGGAAGACTCTGTCTGAGAAAGAGACAAATCAGTCTGAACACTCCAAAAGGCCTTTCTGTATTATTGTTCTTTAAAAGTCACAGCTTTTAACTCCAGAGCGAGGAGAAAGAACGAGGGTTTTAATCTGAGGCAGGGGCTTCATTACTGCCTGACCCAGTTAGAATAATTGATTTCACGTGTCAACTGAGTCAAGTTAAGTTGAGCAGTATTTCAAGAGCAGCGGAATGGAATTAATCAGACCTCAACTCCGACCAGCAGACGCCGAGACCTCTGGCTGAAAACTCACACCCAAAGCATTCACATTATCGATTAAACCGCACCTGAATTTTAGCATTTCAGCGAGAGTGTCTGTGCCGGCTGAATCCACTAGATAAGAAGAGAAAGGGATGAAAATGGATTCTTTCCACATAGAATGAGGATATTCTTATGTATAATGATTGAAAGAATGAAGGTTTGTGGGAATTATAAAGCAAAAAATATTAAACCAGAAATAATCTTTACTTTGTGTTCTAAAGAGAATGTTTTACCTTTACCATCTGGCAAATCCTTGATATTAGGGATGCACCAGATGCTCAGCAACCGAAAATAGCAAAAAAAAAAGCATGTGTAAGTGAAAAATAAGGGAAATGGCCAGATATAATTTACAGAACATGACCACAGCAACCAGCTCAGAGAGAGAGAGACGCGGCGTTACTAATGCAGCTAACGTGTCGGCAGTGTGTGTCAGAGAAAGACGCAGCATGGAACTTGCCGTGCCGGAGTTAATGTAACTTTTGCACTTCAGACTGGAGCAGGGCGGTCTCAAAACGCCTCTCGCGATATCCTTTGACATCACACAGTGGTCACGTGCACACAGTTCCATGTCCTAAACAACTTGCATCCCAGTGTCATATCAAAATCTAATTCCTACATAAATAGAAGAAATGTGAAAAGCCATGTTCTGTGTTCGGCCAAGTGTTTAATTTTTATCCAGCTTCAGCCAAGAATTGTATTTTCGGTGCATACTAAATATCTTGGCATCAGGAAATTGTTCATATTTGTGCATAGGCGTTATGCATATTTTTAAAGGGATTGTTCACCCAAAATTAAATTTCCGTCATCTTTCACTCATCCTCTTGTCATTTCAAACCTGTATGACTTTCTTTCTTCTACAGAACACAAAAGAAGATATTTTGACCGAAAAACGGCAGTACCCATTGACATGCCTTGGTTTTATGCTCGTGCAAGAGAAGTGAATGGGTACCAACATTTTTGTTAGTGTGTCCTCAATCTCATGAGATGTTTAAGATTCATACAAGTCAATCATTTACACAAATGTATATGCTTGCACTAGATGAGGTTTGAGCTAGACAAAACAGGAAAAACAGACTCTCTGTTGCTACACTTCCACAAATAGATATTTTCCATGTTTAAAACACGGCAACAAAAACTAAAGAGGGATTACATCACACTCTATTTGTCACACAGTTCTATGTGGTAGGACTCTAGATCCTTCACATTGTCTGTTGATTTATGGTTAAAGCTTTTAACCTCCACTTGATAGCTTGAGTTAGTCTGAAAACCCCTCTTCCAAAAGCACTAAACAAAACCATTACCATAAAACAAAGACACATCACATAAAAAACTTTATGCAAAATAAATAAATCCCATCCCATAATCTCATTTCTCAAGATGATCTCTTTTTTTCTCACTGCCTTACACTTGTATAAATATATTTTGTCTCCTATTATTGTAAATTCCATTAAACTAAAGCACCTGCTGTCTGAATATAAAACATACTTCTTTATTGCTATACGCATGGTAGGTGTTTATACATTTACGCTATATCTTCAAAATAAAAATATGTAGCGTAATACATTACAACAGCCGATTTATCTGTATTGACAGGGGGTCATTTTATCAAGCCAAATTTCCGAGGCAAAGAATTGCACAAACATTAATATCTCAGTTTGATTACTGACAATATGCTGGTCTTAATATAGTTAGAAAAGCCTAATTTCCTTGAGGAAATTCATTGATCTGATAGCTTCAATTCAGATTAATTACAGCAGAAATTAAATCAATAGGGGCTGTGACTAGTGAGAAATAATTAATAAGTTTTGCAAAATTACCATTGGAGGTCTTTGTGTCTCTATGCTTTGAGCAATACTTTGGTGAGAACCAAGCAGACGCGGCTTTGGTTATCTTATCTAATTATAATGCATTATACTGAATTCTGGATAACAATTCCAACCACATATCAAAAAGCACAACTGGTCTGATAACATTAAGATAGTATGGCATGGTAGGTAAAGATCTGAGCTCATGATTTAGGCGTGCAGTCAGATAAAAGCCCCCGAAAGATGATCAATAAACCATCACCATTGTGCTACAGGCTACCCCAGAGGTGCTGTCCATCTCATACTGCAAAGTCCCTTTTGGATAAATGCGTCAACTCTGACAAAGTAGTAAATAGCAGTAATATCATTGAGAGAGAGCCCACTTACTTCTTATGAGTTATTACAGAACTACCACCGTGTTCCATATAACCAGCTTTAAATTATATACTGAGACTCACTGAAAATGTACTAAAAGGGTCTGAATGGGTGAGATGCAGGACAAGCCTGCAAACAACATGGGAGATGGACTCCTTTTATCCTGATGCATTTCTCAGCATGCTCTACAAGGGCACAAACTGTCTCTAACTGCATCAATCTGAAGACGATAAATAAATCACAAGGGAAAAAAAAAGAGACAAGATCAAAAATACAGAGACTGTGCTTAGACATACAAATAAAGGATGCCATTTGGTACAAAAAGAGCAGAGAGGAGTTTGCCTTCTTCTTTGAAGGGACAAAACTCTAGGCACTTGTGTATGCCATATACGCCAGGAGCACTTAAGCAGATTTATATATAAGCGAACAAAAATACACTGAAAAGATTAGCTCTAACATTAAATCCTGATTGAATTAGATGTATTCATGGTTTTGTTCTAAAGTTATTTTAAATGAGCACATACGGATATTTCTGTAAATAGCTCATACTTAGGAATATTGTTTTATTCTGAATGCCAAAGTTCGGTATACTGTAAGTAATAAATATAACCATATACAGAACATACAGTGTTTTTTATCATGCTGTTCCTACAGTGTCCATAAAGACCACAGTTACCTATAGTAAAATCATTGAGCTGTCACATACATATAAAAATCTGGTCATTTAAGCCGAGAGAAGCCATGCCCTGTTGCGTTGGGATATACAAGGTCACATGAACAGAATGATACACATCAATCAGAGCCAGTAATGAGACAACCCTACCTGGCAATAAGTACAAAAATGAAAAGAACTTAAAAAGTACACAAAAGAAAAATGGAGGTTGCCAAGATATCTCACAGCTGCTGAGAATAAGTAAGGATAGACAATGACAATTTCATTTTTTGCTGAATTATTTCTTTAAGTGTCTATGCAGTATTTATACATCCACTGAAATGACTTGAACACAAATCCAAACACACAGCAGTGTGTGCTGATTTGTAAAGTACTTGTAAATGTACCTGTCTTCACAAAGGGCAACTAAGGTACATTGAATGTCCTGGCTCGCAGAACAAAAGAGCAGAGAGCATGCTGAGGTTACTGGAGGAAGCCAAAAGTGCAGGGAGAAGCATCAGTGGGAGGTGATGGGATTCTTTATCTTGACACTGCAATAAAAGAAACAAGAATGCCATATGTGTTAACTGATCTCTTTTTCTGATACTATACACTCTGTATCAAAGTCTGTAAAAGGCCATGCAGAATTTTTATACGCTGGCTCTGAGAAAGCGGTAGAATCAGGTTGACCGTTGTTGGACTATATACAGAAAAATTCAGTACAAAACGTGTGTGGTCTTAAATTTGATGATAAATTACATTTATTCATACTTCCATATGAGTTTAATATCAGTCAATATCAGTTTTAAAGGGATACATCACCCAAAAATGTTTATATTCTGTCAACATTTACTCTTTTGGCCTTTTGTTATTTCAAATCTGTATGACTTTCTTGCTTCAAAAGAAGGTATTTTGAAAAATGTTGGTAAATGAACAATGGCTGTACCCCTTTGGACACAAAACCAAAGGAAGTCAATGGGTACCGTCGTTGTTCCAGTTACCAACACTCAAAATATCTTCTGCTTGTTTTGCATTTGAATGAAAGTGAGCATACGTGTTTAATTTGAATGGTTTTAAAAATGAATAATTTGAGTTATTGTTAATGTGCTTGGTATGAAGGATCCTTAACACTCAAGTGTTGATAGGTCTTTCTTATTTCTTTCTGTTTATGTTTTTTTGTGTTTGTGCAACTAGCATCACTAAATGATAAAATAATGACCTTTCTGCAAATATTCCCCCATCTGCCACTGACCGGACAAACAGACCATTCATTCCCCTATTAGCTAAACTAATGTTGCTATTTTGATATTGCCACAGTTACACAGTGTATTAGAATTTATAATAAAAAACACTGTAGTCACTTTAATGACTAAAACCCCCTGAAGGTGAAACATGATAGATCTGCTAAAATGTAGTGGGATTCAGGTCTAATTTCCCAGAAGGTCAAAAACAATGTGAAACAGAGGGTATTCGCACAGAGCATAAACATACTGATTATCCAGTACTCATAGCGTATTGTGTGTGTGTTTGGATTTAATTATAGCATAGTTCTGAACAACAGATGCAGAAGCCCAACTTATAGAGACAATAGGATAACAAAACTAGATTTTGACATGATGCATCTTAAAAAACTGCCACCAAAAATGTTGCTTTTCTTTTAAAGATCATCCCTCAAAATAACCCGTATATGATAACGGCAGTTAAGTCTAAGTAGGTGAGTCTAAGTAGGGGTTAGGTGGATGATAGGATATAGAAACAACACCACAGTACTAAACTACAAAATCGTGTGGCAGGAATGACATAGAGCCTCATGGGAAAGACTCTGAAGGTAAAAACTGCTCAAGTTCAGGGTTGAATGATTCTAATAACTTTGAGTGTCTAGAGATTTAAGACTCTCTTGCCCTAAGTAAGATACACACCTACAAAGACATTACTGCTGACGTTTAAGTTGCTTTTCTATTCGCACAAAGTACATCACAAGCCGCCAAGTTTGGTTGACTTTTTAGCTTAATAAGGGTAAAAATATGAACACACCAAAAAACATTGTGTCATTTTGAACAAAAAGGTGAACAAACTGATATGCATGAGCCAACAGCAGCAGATTTATGTTAGATTAGACATGTATTTTTTCACATGTTGAAAAATGATAACAACACAATCACTGATTCTAGAGAAACGTGCATGAAGAAATGGTCTTATTTATGCACACCATGCTGCTCAGTAAAATAGTATAAATGTCTTCTTTTGTGGAAACAATACAGGACATTTTGACACACTGTACTGGATTTGTTGTCATGCAATTATTATACAATGCATGGAGACTGAGGCATTCAAGCCGAGAAAATGCACCATGCATCATAAAAGCAGGGTGGATTTCAGTGAATAATGACCAAAATTATGGTCTTTTCCTCACAAACAAAGCTTTCACATGGCTTCAGGAGAATTGGAATATTGTACACAAATAGCATTGGACTACTCTGAAACTTCTATGGTGTTCTTGTGTCTTCTGAAAAGCATGAATGCCTCGCTTACTATTCACTGGATTGAAAAAACTTCAATTTCTTATAATGAATGCAATGTTCTACAGTATATATTAAATATAATTTCTTTTCTATCTTCTATATAGTTTCTATACACTCCATTAAGACTGTGACGGTGGCAGTTTTTTGTACCACCGCGTTGGTGTGGTGGTTGGGATATAAATTATACTTATATTATTAAGTTTGCATGTAGCAACCACATGACGAGTGGAAGAGAAATATAGACCCTATTTAAATACTTTTTGAAATATGATATCTGAAATAAATGAGGATGAAACATCCGTCTATGTTTAATGTGCAAATGCATCAGTGAAACGGCACACACAGCAGTAACATTTAAATAAACATCAGTAAATAATGAAAACTTATATATAAAACAAAAAAGCTCAGACAAATTCAGTCAGTCGTTATTAACCCTTACAGTCCTTAACAATTCAAAACAAACTGTTTAAATCTACCTTTGCTTTCCTTTGCTATAAAGTTCCTACTCGTTGATGAGAGACTAACATGTTGACATTGTCCAGATTAAGATGTGTACAGCTGCACTAAATGCTCATTCAGAAGATGTGATGTGCTTCATGGCAAATGAATGTCTCTCCCCAACCACGGCAACCTGCGCGCCCTCCGGCACCAAGCAAGCGGGTCATAGCCGGTTTTGATTTATGTAGGCCTAACTGTTCATTTCACAACAAGATCCATTGCAGACCCCGCAGAATAACCTGGTTTTGCCGTGCAGGCCCGCGCACGAACTCACCAACGGAAAAGTATGCCAATCATTTCTGCGAATGTAAAATCTTTTAAATAAAACCATCCACAACTGAAAAGCTACAAATACCAATCCTTATAGCAACTGTCATTTTTATTAGCTTTATATTTGTCACAGTGACGTGCAGTTCACCACCGTCACAGCCCTACACTTCATTTCAACTTGCCACTCCACAGAGCTGGTTTAAGAAAATAAGTCTGACTTCAAGCGCTCGCTGAAGCACAGCATCTTTTCACACAAGCTGACTGACGTAAACCTCACCTGTCACTGAGGACTAGTCTCCTGTTGGAGATCATCACCTATGGTGATATTATCAGAACACGCTATTTTTAAAATAGTGAAACACCCCAACTGGGTCTGCACTGCTAATGTTCAGGCAAACATTCCTTACCTCTTCTGTAGATAGTTTTACATTTCATTTCTGTACTCATCAACCTCACCTTAATCAACTCTGCATGCTTGCTCGGGCAAAAAGATCAATTTAAAAAGACATTTTCAAAAATGTAAATGAGAAGACTGTGCGAATTCATGTCACCAATGTAAACCATTAGAAAAGGAAATAGAACTGCAAGCACAATTTATTAAGCAAATAACTCCATGGTGCTTTTATAGAACCAGGGCCCTCATTTATAAACTTGCGTGTAAAATTATTGAAACTGTGAAGGAACGATCATTTCCTAAATGTCCTACAAATGATTAATAAAATGTCTCTGTACACAAGATAAATGTTTTTAAGTGCATTTCGATTCAAATAATGTGCAAATGAATACATGCATACTGTACACTTTACCTACAGAATGAACGCAAATATTCTTAATTAATGAGTAAAATTAAAGCACATGTGGCTATTCATTCATAGCAAACTTTCATAATGTGCCGTCCTCCGAAAACGTTATTAACCTAATTAGTGATAATTTTTCATAATCAATAGTACATTAATTCATGGACCATTTATTTTATATTCACATTATCTTAATTTCCAGAATGTGCAGATATACATAAATATTCCATTCGAAAGGATATCTCAAATTGCATGGTGCGTTAGCACAGAAAACTTTGTTACTTGGTTCTTGCTTTTAAAATTCCAGAGTGGTTTTAACACAGATTTAAACCCATGAAATTTAGGATCAGATCTTATCATACAAGCTTTGTATAAATGAGGCTCCTGGCCTTTTACTGCATGATAATGGATTGACTGTTTTGAGAAAGGTGCCACTAAAGCAGCACTCAGATAAATCACAGGGGTTTGTGAATTATCAGTCATTTAACAGAGGTCAATAATAACATGAAATTGCATGATCTTTTAGAAAAAAAGGGCTGTTATGTGTTACATTTCAGAAATCCTTTTAATGGTTTGAAAGACAATTGCCTTTAGAGCCCTTGCCCAGTAAAAACCCTTTAAAACTGGCCTACTCCTTAAAACAGTCTGAATAACATTAGACATTAAATATCGGATAGATCAGGCTACACCTGCAGGACAAAAGAAATGCTTCTGAAGGTGCATCATCAACTCTTCAGCACATTAGAATAGTGAAGGTAAATTGTCTCGTGTTGACATCTCAGGACTAGCCATCAACAGCTGCATAAAATCGGTGCAAATCGAGTCCCGATGGCGACAAGCCCTGTAATGAAGAAAATAAATCTCATTGGGTTGAATCAAAATGATTTTTATGGGTCTAGCTAGGAGACAGCTTGGCACATACTGATTAGGGCCCCACATAAATAACTTTAAATCAAGGTAATTAGATACAGTATAAAGACCAAAGGTGCAGTGGAAATGTTGAACGATGCAAATGGGAAACCCAATTCTAAAACTATACATACTTTATAGACTAGGCTACACAGTAAAAATAAGTTTACATTAATTGTGCTTCATTGAAATTCTGATGCACTATTCAGAGGAACCTTAACTTTACTCACACAATAGAGCCCTACTTTAACAAAACAAAGGTCGTGAGTTTGATTACGAAAGAAACACATGATGTGTTTACCAATAAATGGACTGTAAGTCAGGGGGGAAATATCTGTGCAATGCTTTAAATGTATACAGTGCCACTATTGAAACTGAACATTTGTGATGTTCCTTCTTGTAGCTACTTCTTGTTATTGCACACATTTTTGCATTTTAATTTTGACTTCTTATCGCAATTTTACTTTCATTGATATTTTAAATGTTTATTTAACTTTAATAATGTCCCTTGCCCTTTTACCCTATGTTGTTGTGGGGTAAAAAAATTTAATTGTGCCTAGGTACATATGCCAATAACAATCCTGAATCTTGAATATTTTATTGCTGTTTATTAAACTACTAAATAGACAGCCGTGAAATGGCGAACCCATGATCTGCTATTGAAAATTGTTTTTATTCACTTTTTTATAAACTAATTTAAAAACATTCTTCCAGTTATGGTTAAATTGTAAACAATAAAGACTGGTCTACTGTTAATTGTATAAAAGGGGGAATAGATGCATCATAATGAAGAGCTGTGCTTTAGTGTTTTCATTCACAGTTATAAGGTCAATGTCAGACTGCTGGCGAATGCTTAGCTGCGCTTTTGGAAATGTCAACAAAAATAATGCTTGCCAATTCAAGTGGAAAATCAATGGATGAAAGATTTACAAACAAACAGAATAAGGCATGCTTGATTCACTCCAAACCACACCTGTGTAACAAGGAACAGTACAGATGAGAAATGTATGGTTTTATCTTTTGTAAATCTAAAAGAAAAAAGTACAAAACTAATTCAAAATCACAGTATTTCAAGGAACAATGATGTATCACAGAATAAACAGCCCAAGGTAGTCAGCCAAATATAGGCTGTACCTAGAAGCCACCAATGTAATAAGATTTATATCCTATATCCGAGCAATGTCTTATGGCCTCCCAAAGTTGTGCTTAAGAGTCAGAAGTACAACCAAATGCTGCAGAGTAGAAACTTTAAATCTCTATAGTCATTTGGTGAGGGCCACAACAATAGGAATACATTAGAACACTTCAGTGACCATAATTCTTGGCCAAGTATAAATATATCCTCAAGGGAGCATTTCCTCTGAGGTCAACAAAGGTAACAACCCAATTAAGATATGACTTATTTACAGTAGAACAAATGTTTGAGTATGAGAAATGCAGTAAAAGTCCAAAAGATAAGTAAGAGGGAGTGTAAATAAAAAAACAACATTCACCCTGGACTGTGGCATTATAAAATAGGTGGTTTTATGGCTTCCAGTGGCAAAATCCTAAAGGGAAAGTTCAAGCAAAATGAAAATTTTGTCATAAATTATTCAGCCTAGTGTCTTCCCAAAGCCCTGTGTCTTTTGCTGAATCTTCTTACAATATATGGTATGGATGGGCTCAGGATAATATAACAAATGGGGACTACGGCGGTCACAAAAGAAGCATGTGGTCAGTATAATATGAAATATCAAATAAAACACCTTCGGAGGTGCCGGACATACTGTAAAATGTACTTGGTTCTCGCGTGTATCGTGACTACATGTCATTAACATCAACTAGTTTAAAAGCACCATATTTAAAATGAGAGCTAGAACACACAAATTCTTAAAATTTTTGTTTGTAATGACAAAAAAGTCTTACCTAGGGGTGCAGGACACTGACGAATGTGGTATGCGAAAACTTGCTGTATAATGCAATATACAACGAAATAATGTTTATAATAAATTTGAACTGTATTAAATTATATTTGAAAACATTATTTGAGAAAAAGTGTGCAATTCCATGAAAATGATAACTTTACCAAGACAACTAACAGCACAGGTATCAACATTTGGTGGCTCAAATACCCAAGTGATGTCTTTCCTCAAGTTTTTAAAGCATTTGTTTTATTTCTAGTCCATGATTTATTTTTATATTTACATGGAAATTTAAATAAAATACCTCTTTTATGTTCTAAGAACAGGCATCCCGTCTCCATTTGCTTCAGATTCGTGCATTTTAATTCACTGAAATCCTACAAAGTTTGCATTCTCCCAAAAATCCACTGTCCTTTTCTTTGTCACATATCCATAACGCATGTTTATATACTCTATCCACACGGGTTAAATTAAATATAAACAAATGGTTCACTATATTAGTAACAAATACATACAGTGTTTTTATGTCACATACCGTACATAACGCAACATGTCACATCCATAACGCTGGAATTGCCCAATTTGTGCATTCACTAACACTGACATTCATGTGCCAGTTTCTCTGCTATCTGCTTGAACCTCAAACTTAAACAATACTCTTAGATTTTTAAAATAAGTATTAAAATCATGGTCATAAACCTGGTCTCACAGGAATTCATAACTAACTCACAAGGTAGCTTTTTCGTACGGAAAATAACGATTATTTGAATAAAACCAATACTGAAGCCCCACCCCTAACCCCGTTCCTAAAGTCACCAGTGCAAAAGCAAATCATACTAAAATTTGATTAGATTAAAAACTAGCCAAAATTAGCAACATCGTAAAATGTCCAATTTCCGAATCACGCTTGTTTAGACAAAGTCGGGGCGAGTACCAACACAACCTTGTAGCCAATCAGCAGTAAGGTGCACAATGCACAGGACGGATATCAATCGAGCCGAGCGCTGATGAATGTGTTTGTTTTTTGTGATTTGAACATCAACAACGGCTAAGAGAAATCGGACACCCCGCCTTTAAGTGTTTGCGATAAGATAGTATTGTTCAGATATTGAAAACCAACATAATATGCATATTGTGATTTTCAGACAATTTTAATAACTTCTATATAATATGCAGCCCTCTTTGATTTTATCAATACATGCTTCGTGTTGAGTGCATTTCTAACCTATTCTTTCCACAGTTTTGGACATTGAACTGCCGATCCAATAATTTAAGAACGATGTCAAGTATTCATGCTGCTCATGACAGAGCCATTATATTCAAACAATTCACTGTCTGTACCAGCAATGAGGTCACTGGATATTTACCTCATTCTGCTCCATGTAGCCCAAGACCTCATTTGCAATTTTCTGACAGATGAAGACGTTCAAATCATCATTTTGGACATTAAGTGATGACAGAAATGAAAATGGACCTGATTATGCCTTTCAACCCGCTCTATGACGTGAGTTTAAATAAAGAAATGAAGAATACTATTAAGCCACGAATAAAGAAGGGTCTGACAAAAAGTTGATCACTCATTATTCCAGTACACTACTGCTATAAATGCACAGGACACATTTTTCAAAACTGACAGCTAGAGTATTAAGCTTTAGACTGTATGTACATTCCTTGAGAACTGAACTTAAGACATTGATGTTGCTGGTTTCATGCTCTACCAGTTGAGAAACAGGAAAACTGTGAGGTTAATATAGTGAAACATGTAAACAACTTACTGGTGAACACATCTGAAGTGGTCCTCTGTATTAAAAAAATGAATAGTTATCAACAGGTTTCTGTGATGGTGGGGTTTTAAGGTAGGGTATGGTATTAATATGAACACTATAGCACTATGTGTGCTTCTCACCGATTTAGCTCCAGTATCCTACACAGTGTGCACCGGAAGCGACAGGCACGGCATGACAACCTGCTTGTTCTTAATGGGTTTGTCGCGTCGCGCCGTATCAAGTGTGGACAAAATGTAAAATAATAAATGGCTCTATTGCGTTTCTTTTTTCTGTGGGTCGCGCAGACACGGTGTTCGTGTGTCTGTGTGTTTGTTTTCAGCATCAAGGATAACCTTCACTTCTTTGCAACTATGAACTATAAATCTTGCAAATCACAGAAAACCAACAGCTTACACGTTTAAACTTTGTCTTACTACAAACTACAGAGTGCACTTTATGGACTGTATTCCAGAACACAAAATACCCTTTACATTTCTTTGATGAAAATTAAATATTGCCTCTGTTGAATAACGAAATACATCAGGCATTATTGAAAGCGCCTTTGTAGTCTCATTTAATCAGCCAATGTGTCAAAAACAGCAAAACATAAAACCTTACATTAATCTGCAGGCTGAAAGGAAACCTTACACATACTAGCTAAACAAAGCACCAGATGCAACATCTCTGAATACAGCAGTAACGTTTTTCCATTGTGCATATGTACAAACATTCATAGAAAGGGATGATGTTCATACAAAGAGACATTTTTTCATAATAGAATGAACCCTAATATTTCTGTTAAAACAAAGATCATCCAATCTAATTCTTTCGCACCTGTATGCAACCTGTATGTTTCTTTCCATAAGACAATGGATTCATTATCTATAATATACAGTATGTATACACATTATGTATTTCCTTTACACCTTATACATACACGGAGGATGCGCAGCAGGAAGAATTTATTAAATTCTGAATACTGGCAGACTGTCAGACATGTCTGCGAGCACACTGATGCCCTTTCTGAGATTTTGTGATATATTTGCTTTTCTCGGAGCGGAACTGTAAATCTGACCGGCTCATAAGGTATTGTCATGCAGATTACAGCCTGGAAATGGCCTCTAGAGGTATGCATAGACAGACTTTGCCACTACGTCCTTCCCACATGTCCAAAAAGGCTTTCAACTACTGAAACTGAAATAACCATAGGCTGTCATCAAATCCTGTACGACATAATAGCATTACTGCATCCGTAAAACATCTTAAAATGACGGAGATGCTGTAAACAAACGTTAAGCATTAATCACAGCCCCGTTTGCATCCACTGCATCAATACTTGGCAACCACGATGTAGTATCAATCAAACGCCACAACACAAAACAGTTTTCAGGTTCTTCACTTTTCATATTTAAGTACAGCTTAAGACACGCATCTCCACCAAAGCCACAAATGCATGTGATTATCTTTCCTACAAAATCTCAAAGTAGCAAAGACTGACGGACAGACAACAGTTGTTGCAAAAAGAACCTGCTCACCGCATCCCATCGTCACAAATCTCGTCCGTAACATTCCTCACAGCTGATAATGTAAACAAGCCGATGTCGTTTTCATCATGGCTGAAACTACTTGAGGAATCCAAACGACATCATTTCAACAGAAACTTTACGCGTTTATCACACACTTCTCAGGACTTAAAGTTTCTATAAAAAAGCGATGCGCAAAACGGTCCTTTTTTATCGTTCAGCCTCGACTTCAAACGCTTTCTTTTCTGAAGCAAAAGAGCCCGATTAACTCACCGACAACAAGAATCCTTTACCCGTCCTGAGCAGTGGACTCACTCGCTGTCTTCCACACTCGCACTCTCATCATCCACACACACGGAGACGCGCGCGCGCGCACAGAACGCTGGAAAAGTTTCGTGACGTCAGCCCACTCTAATGCCGCCGCGGGAGTCGCGCGACCGGAAACATTGAAAATGTGTAAACGCTTTAATATTGTCATGTAAATTAACAATAGCCCCCTAATGTGCAAATCTTTATTTATTTATATATATATATATATATATATATATATATATATATATATATATATATATATATATATATATATATATATATATATATATATATATTATTTCATTGTATACACGAATGTTTGTAAAGAATAAAAAATAAAAAACTCTTAAGGTGGATTTGAGCTTTATAATGATTCACTCAGATTTCCTATGAAGCAAAAAGCAATTAAAACATTGAACATTTGTAAATGCATTAATATCTTCATGTAAATTAGCAATAGCCCCATAACGTGCAAATCTTTATTATATATATGTTGTATTTCATTGTATACACGAATGTTTGTAAAGAATATTTTTTGTTGTTAATAAATAAAAAAAGAAAAAACTGAAGGTGGATTTGAGCATTATATTGATTCACTCAGATTTTCTATGAAGCAAAAAGCAATTAAAACATTGAACATTTGTAAATGCATTAATTTCTTCATGTAAATTAGCAATAGCCCCATAACGTGCAAATCTTTATTATATATATGTTGTATTTCATTGTATACACGAATGTTTGTAAAGAATATTTTTTGTTGTTAATAAATAAAAAAAATTAAAAAACTGAAGGTGGATTTGAGCTTTATATTGATTCACTCAGATTTCCTATGAAGCAAAAAGCAATTAAAACATTGAACATTTGTAAATGCATTAATATCTTCATGTAAATTAGCAATAGCCCCATAACGTGCAAGTATTTGTTATATATATGTTGTATTTCAATGTATACACAAATGTTTGTGAATATTTATTTTGTTGATAATAAAAAAAGAAAAAAAGTCAGGGTGTTTAAAGGGCCAGAAGGGGGTTGTTGCAACTGCTGCCTGTCCTGTTTACAAACACACCACGTGTCACGATCCCACGTGAAAAACGCGCTAGTGTACTTTGAAGTTTACTACGGTAAATCCTTTTTAATGGAATAATACCATACTGCGGAGAGCATATCAACTGTCGTTGGAAATGTATATAGTGAATAGTACTATAGTCTTTTTTTGCAGTAAACACAACCACATAGATTTGATGCAAGTCTTTTCGATATCTTTTCAAATGTATCTGGTAATCTAGCATGCAAAAATTGGACATTAAAGTGATGCTACATCAAAGATACATATTTATTATAGAAAATCAACACTATAATAAGGCCTTCCATCCTCTCTCGGTGAAAAAATGAAGTGGGACATGCTCAGGTTGAAGATCGTCCATGGAGAATAAGAATTGCAGCCTTGGTATCACAAAAGAATCTCTCACTAAGAAATCAAGCAGATTTTTTAGCATAGTATCAGTCAAGTGCTCCGGTGAATGAGGTTTCGAACATTAGCTTTGGGAGGCCAAGATTGCACATAACATTCTGGGGCTGTAGATTGGTTACAATCATTGTAAAAAACCAAGAGCAACACCCATCTTTAATCACACTGATTACAATATTCAGAGGTAAATCTCGGAGAGAAGATGCAGTAGCCATTAAAATGCCAATCATTGTCTTTTCAGGGGGAATTTCGAATATTGTTGTCGGAAACTTGACAGGGAATGGACATGAAATGCAAAATATTCAAAACATTTGCTTAGTCAATTGAAAAGTTTGACCAAAACCCCAAGAGTTTTTCCAAGAGTTCCTCGAGGACACTCAACGACAACTGCACTTGGATCAATGCCGAACACTTAAATGTTGTGTCATTTGTTTGTTACCTTACCCTATTTTAGCAGACTAAAGTGTATCCCTCTATAGAATGAACATCAAATAAGGGTTCAATGTAAATGACTAAAAACATGTTAGGTATGTCCTACATTCAGAGTCTGGTCTGATCTTTATCTCTCACGAAAGCGCTGATGTAGAGAGATCATCATCTAGAAATCCGAAAGCTATCAGACACGAGTCCATCATTCCATCCCAGTCATTTTACACAACAAGGCTTTTATACATAATTGAGTCTCTCTAATGAAGACAGAGAAATATTTCCTAGTTATCAGCTCGCTGCAGGCCTTGAAATTCTTTCCTGCAAAGAGGCCAATGAGACCAGTGGTTTTTGGAGGCCATTAGATAATCCTGGGAAAAATAAAAAAGCTTTACTAAAACAAATACAAATGGGCTGAAACTAAAGCACTGAAGGCATGTGAATGTAAAGATTCGACGTGTAAGAAGATGTGTGTTGCATGTTTGGATGGAATTATTCAAACAATAAATACAAAGAAACAGAATATACACTTTCAGGAGTACCTATAGATTTGGGCAATAATCAGTTCATAGTAAAACAGTATAATGATTTCAATGCTTACAAATAAATAAGGATTATGATTTAAAGATTTGTTGAACTACAATATACAACTCAAAGCCTTATCACAGCCCATACATACTTTATTGGACATGAATACTCATTTGAGTGGCCCTGTCTACACATCTATTGTAATATTCATCATCATTTTCAGTCTCGATAATATCCTTTCTGAGCTCATTGAGACCCGATGAACATCAGATTTAAAGCAGAAGGCTTTTACTGCAACACAAGCTAAATAAGCACATCAAACAACCTGTTCTAAGCACATCTCTATTGATGTACTGGTAGGATTTGATGAACAAAAACGTGTTAGTTTGAGAATAAACAGTGTTTCATGTATACAAACCAAGTAGATTAAGCATAGAATTAATTGTTCCCAATTCTTGCAACTACAAAGCGGGCAGGATATATTATACAAAATAGCATGTGCTGCTGACCAAAAAACTGACCAGAAACTGTGTAGTGCACATGTTGCTCACAGTAATCTCTAGTAAATGTCACAGTTTTGTAAAATGTCAGTAAGTACTGAAGAGACATTGTTCATTGTGCATAACCAACAAGATAAGCAAGAATCTGCCCAGAGGCCTTTAACCACTTGGGGGCCCCAAACTGTAACAGGTATTAAACATATTGTAAGATTGCACAAATCGGGTTTTTAACAGTTGACAATATTGTAAGGTGGTATTATGAGGATGACAACAATGTTCCTTGTTGGAGACCCGGGTGGTACTGTCCTGCCAAGTTTAACGGATTGTCCAATATCTGTCCATCTGCTGGAATTCACTGCGTGTATTGCATGCAAAATAATAAACAAAGAAAATCGTACTAATTGATACTTTCCTTACAAAATTAAGTACAATATTTGCTTTTATTGCTACTTCAGGTTAGATTAAACATACCTCATAACATGAAGTGTAAAATAGTGAAAACACAAACTTACGATACACAATTATGGCAAAATAATTGGAAATATGGGTTTTCTTCAAATAACAAAAAATCAACAGGGAAACAAAAAGTTCACATGAAAGAAAGCATACATTGTATCCTTTAATAATATTTTGATCATATTTATCCTAACATTTACTTGGCTCCCGACTCGATTTGGTCTCAAAGCTTAACTTCAGTTTACACTTAAGCACAACCACACAACTTGCAAAGACACTTTTAGGTGTTCAGGTCTATAGTTTCAGAATTTTTTTTAATGTAGGATAGAGAACTTTGCTGTGATTAGTTAACATTTTATGTATTTAAATGGATTGGCTTTCATAAGCTGACTTAAAAATGTACTTCTTTATCTTGCTTACAAACGGTTTCTGTGTTCATTAAAACTCTGTTATCTTGAATGACTAAATTAAATAAAGTCACGCAGGAATCTGCAAATGAGGAATAATCTAAATGTTATCATTACTGCTTAACATTCTGCAGCATTATTAAAACAACCACTTTATATGCACACATGGAGAACGTGAGAACCTTCTAAACGTATCTGTTGCCTCCTCATGTCACATAGACCTACGGTAGGCTATGCCTGTATCTGCAGCGAGATGCGGTGCGGCCCGAGACCCTGCGTGAACTGTGTGCTATTTGCTTTAATCTTCTCTCTCACAAGGAACAAACTTTGCATGTTAGCAGGAGTTGAGACACCCAGACAGCGAAGAGCAAAACAGCACTAGCGGGCAGAACAGAAAATCCCATTAAAATGGTTCACTGATAAGGCGATCACAGTTTGCTGAAAGTGCCTCAGAATTTCACACCTCACCATTGCTCCTACCCACAGTTAACCTCTGCAAAACCACCGAGGCTTGGACACAAGTGTGGTTAGTTAGGCGGAAGGAATGTTGTTGTGGTGTTGCTAATGATCAACATAACGGCTTTAAGATGTGGGAGTGTATACGGGTTTGTTATTTGTTGGACTGTTGCCCATTTTTAACTTTTTCAGGTGGGGTTCTTTTCCTTTTTTACAAGCCAGAGGAAATTCCACATCCTTAGGTGTAAAACAAATATATCTATACCTTTCCCAAAGCTGTTATACAAGTTAAAATGGTTATAAGCACACGACAGCTAAATGTGAGTCAATGTTGGTATTTTGCGACATAAAATATGAGACCCTAACACCTTACACCCTAACCCAGGTGTAAAACAGCATACTGGGACTTTAAGTAAAGATACTTTACTCATTTTGTAATGACTCATGTTTGAATATAAAAACAACTGGCTCAGCCGTTTTACGGGGGGAAAATCCAGACCGCTATTTTTAACATGCAGCATTACACAGAATTTATGAAAAAAGATTTCTGTTGGTTAAAAGTGATCATATATAAGCACTGGTATGGTAAGACTACAATTCTGACACTATAATGACATTTAAAAGGCTTTACTTTTTCAGTATGCTATACAGGCGCACTGTGGTAAGATAAAACCATTATCGTATGTCATTTTTCACACTATTCTCTTAGATATTCGATAAAAAACAAGTCTGTATATGTACAGACATACACAGCCACGAAAAAATTAAGAGACCATTTCAAGTTTTCTAGATGTATTGTGGTCATTCCAGTCCAGTGTCTGGGGAATTTCAACAAAATCAAACCTCAGGAGAGACATAGTCATCCAACAGCAATGTGAAAGACTGACAACATGACAAGACACACGAAAACTGTAATAAAATCCAGGTTATCACATACAAAAATATTTTAATATACAATCTTAAAAGTGATTATGAACTTGTTTTTTTGAGGTCTTAAAAAAATACAGAGAATCTTTTCTTTTCTTTTGACCTGTTTCTCCAGTTTCTCCAAAAAAATGCAAACAGAAACAATATTTTTATTTCAAATTTGGGAGAAAAAAGTTCACAGAATGAAAAAAAATGCTTATTTTACTTACACACACCTATTTTATTAATTCAGAAAAACTGGGGGGGAAATCAAATGGTCTCTTAATATTTTCCACGGCTGTTTGTATAAAAAATGACCCCATGGTCTCTTTTGCTGCACATTGTCCCAGCCAAAAATATACCGTCTTTAAAGACATTTCTATGCTATGCTTGAAGCCCACTGGGAATATACGTAGCTGCAGGGGCTTTGGGGTTCTGCCAAGCAGAAGTCGTTGTGGCTGCTTTCGTGATATTTTTTCAGCAATCTAATTTACTAAGGCTCACTTAGGGGACCAACGGGGTCGATTTTCCATCAATGACCGCAGATAAGCTTCATCATCTTTGTGTTTCCTCAAGCCTGCATGGAACCAGCACCCAAATGTGCCAGGATGTGATACTGTCATGAAAACATTCAACAGCTCATGTACAGGTGGTCGCTCATGCATGATACCGATGCTGAAAAAACAGCAAAGACTGCCCACTGTCTTCACAGATGGAACATTGCAGTTATTGAGGTCAAAACATCCCTCGGGCTAGAGATTTGTCTTCACTGGAAATAGCCAATTACACGCCTCTTTAAAAAAACGTTTGCTATAATCTTTCGAGTTCAGAGGGATAATAGCAGAATAATGCAAGGGACATGGGTAACACTGTTGTCTAAGTGTCCAAACCCAACCAAATCATACAATGTATATATTAAAGATAAATATAGATTTACAAATGAGCTTGATCAGTAAATATATTTTATTTTCAGTTATATACTTTTCAGTCAGAATGTCATGAAATATCCAAATTTCATCACATTATTTTGTTGCAAATTTGTTGTAATTTTTCTGTGAACTCATGTGATGCTGCATTCCTTTGCTATTCAGTTTTCTGACTTATGAAAAAGTTAAAGTTGTACAGAGATATGACAGTCACAGAAATTATTATTCTGAGAAACGATGTATTAGCAAGCTCCGTACATATACATCACATCCCATAATAAAGCAAGGCATTGAAGGTAAATGGTGCATCACAGCAGTAGAGAAACAGCTGTGATAACGTTAAGTGATGTGTTCAAAGGGTAGTGAAATATGTCCATGCAGCGTAAATAGATTATTACCATGCATGTGCTCAAGATTTGATTTCCGTGCTCGTGGGAGTGTGTTTATTCAACTACACACTCTAAAAACGTCTGCTCCTGTGACACCCTTCTCTCAAAAGACACCAGGTATGAAGTCTCCAGAGACACTTATTGAAATAGAACCTGTCCTTGACTCAGAAATGATGTCTGTGTTTGTCTGTGGATGATTTAAAGACAATATAAAGGGCATACATTTGAAAAAAAACACGTAGTGAATAATATCTATGTGACAACATATTCCTCATACACTGCCACAAGCATCTGCCGGGTGTACACTTAACACTTGCAACAAAAAGCTACCTGTGTCACCAACATGCCTATATGATGTCGATAGAGCATACATACTGGTCAATGCATTTAATTCGAATGAAGTATGCATAGCATGATAACAATCTCATAAAAAAGACAAATCACAGAAGATATCTTAATATATCAATTATTTTACTTAGACACCAATGAGTGTCATTAAATGAAGAGCAAATTGAAAGCTTTGCTGTAGTCACCTGTTAGATATTCCTCCTGAGAAAAAAAACTGAAATCTCACAAATCCCCCCATTAATGTTTTAAGAGAGACCTCAACATTGTCACAAACTGAGCTCAGATTATTGAAGATGTCAATGTGTGGTTGAAGATGTCAATGTCTATCATCATATTTACCCAAATCCAGAAAATTTTACCTGTACAATTTACATTAATTTTACATCCACATACTGTATTTTAACAAATGTCTTAATTGTTCATATTTTATTTCACATAAGCAATTTTAGACACTGTTAGTACTGAAAATTAGTACCTGAGCTATAGCAAAGATTTTCCTCTGGGTTCCCCCAGTATTTACTTGTACATTTTAAGTGGTGAAATCTCTTGAAGTCCATCCAGAAAAAGAAAACTAGTTTAAACATGTTCTATATTCAGCAACAACAAACAATAAAACACATTCCAAGTTTGTTTGTGTTTGTGTTTGTGTTATGAAAAAACCGCATAGTGCAATGGGGATAAAAATAAAGATACTTCCAAAAAATATGACTGCTGACCCTGACAGCAGACATTTCTTGTGTATGCCCTGCAGTTCAACAGTCCATTTATCTGGTCTAAATTTGCCACAGGTCACTGCAGACGGGCTGCAGCTTGAAACTTGGCTCTCAATTCGAGAGTCTGAGAGCATTACACTTTAACCTTTGAAAATGCAACTCTTCATAAATCCCTTATAAAAGTCTTTTTTACTTTTTAATGCAACTCACATATAATGTAGCCTAATGACAACAAAGACTGCCTTTGTTCCAAACCGGAAAATAATGAACAGAAAGGATGAATTGCAATGGCATCATACCAACATTAGATTGTGATATATCCATATCCTTTCTTGGGTGTCTCTAGAGGAGAGACAAGTTAAAGCAAGATGAGAAAATGTGGTGATCTACTTTATAAGGCTATTTATCCAAATGGGTATTGCTAAAACATTATGCGCATGTGGATTTTAACATCAGCACTTAGATATTCACTTAACAATCTGGAGTCGATAAATAACATTCTGACACTTTCTGAATTGCTGCTTAAAGGGGCTGTAAGTCAATTTAACGGCTTTGCCAATGTACCCCATTACATACACGTGTCCTCTTCCCAAAACCTCGCCCTCCAGAGACATATCAGCAAACGTGATGTCATTGTACTTGAATTTGCACCTGAACAATTTACATGTTTTGCTAATCTTCAGAATTGGCTTAAAAGCATGTGCTTCTTTATGCACTCTTTAAAGTTAGCAATTTATAGTTTTTTATTAGTATCACACCGACCAAAGACAGATCATAAACCTTGCATCCTCTCTGGTGTTTTGGCTTTCAGTCTTTTTATCAAGGTCTCAGGTATTGCTTATCTGCCATGTTTGAACCTTGCACAAGATTTAAGGCTTCCATTTAAACATGTCAAATGAACCTCTGTGCAATCAATTATGAATTTGGCACAGAAAGTTGTTATACTTGCAAAACGCATTGACCAAAACGTTCAGCCCAACTTTAAAGTGCCCGCAAGTCCTGGAACCTGTCAGCTTTCATAATTGTTCTTTTCGGTCATTTAAGCACCGATGAGGGCAGAGGATCATTTATATTTGCTTGATTTATATATTTAGGAATCTATACAAACTGTCTAAATTCATGAATTATTTATAGTTTATTATAGTTATCATTACTAATGCATTGAGTGATACACAGTGATTAAAGGAATAGTTCACCTTCAAGAAATAAATTTACTCACCCTTCTGTCATTTCTGATTTAATACCTTTAAAAGATATTTAGAAAAATATTGGTAACCAAAAACTGCTGGTCCCCATTGACCTTTATATTACAGACACAAAACCAATGCAAGACTGTCACGTTCGTGGGGAGACATGGACAGAGGACCCAAACGCAGACAGCGGGTACAAAGAACAAGGGTAGAAACCTGGTGGATGGACAGGAACATGGACTAACTATACTAGACAAGACTAAAGATAACATTTGATATTAATTACAAGTTACTAGTCTAGACTAGACTAGACTAGATGCAGGAACTCAATCAAAATGAACCAGCACAAGACACAGGGGCATCAAATAAAGGATCAAAGAGGGGAACAGGTGTAGGGCATTAAATACTAATGAGCAATAATGAGGAGAGGGCGGGAACAGAGACAAGACGGGAGAGAGTCTATGGCAAGCCATAAGAACAATACATGCCGCTCTACACATTAAACATGAGGTTCTGTCATGATCCTGCCACTAGACCAAGAGAAATCTCACATGATGTGGCAGAATCAATGGGCACCAAGGGTTTTCTGGTCATCTTCTTTTGTGTTCTGCAGAAGAAAGTCATATAGGTTTGAAATGAAAAGTGGGTGTGTCAATAATGACAGAATCTTCATTATGAAGGTGAACTATTCCTTTCCAAAAATGTATTAGACCACCACCCAATCCAAGGTTTGTGCTGCTCTAAACTAACTGTAAACCAAAATCATTTTAATCATGGTTAATCTACCATCGGTCATGGCAGTATTTATTTTTTTTTAATTGTTTGCCCACAGTATTAAATACAACATATATTTATATACATAAACATGTTACAGAATGTGTATGTAGTGAGGTAGGCGGGACGAGAGCCAGGATTAGAGTATCACAGAGGAGAATGGGAGCATAAGAGGACGAGCGACCGGACCGTCAGTGAGAAAGGACCAGGCCTTGACTTTATATTATGGTTTGTGTGTGTCATTTACGTTTGATTTTATTAATTAAAAGTCTATTTTATGTTCGCCGGTTCCCATCTCCTTCCTTCCCTTTTATTGAATGTGTTACAGTGCAGAACCAGAAAGACGTAAAAATGAGAAGAAAGTAAACATATACATGACATCAAACAAAATAAATAAAATAATAAAGAAGGGTCACACAGTTTTAAAGCAATCTTTAAATGAGGAATAAAAGAAGGTTAAAGGAGTTTTAGACATGGCCCTTGTACATCAAGGAATATATTTAATTTATTCCCAAAGGGGAGACCATATCTGCTAGATTTGATCAGATCTTTTCTAGTCACAGCAGTGTATCTAATGATAAAATATAACTGTTGTTTTTCATGAATTTTTTAGTTTACAGGTTTACAAGAACGGCACAAAAAATAGTAAAGCACTTTATTCTTTTTTTATTCAGACACCCAATTACAGTTATTTACCTGCAGTCCTAAATAGAACATATGTTTTAATGGCTGAATGTGACGCTTCTGAGAGAAGTTGAATGTGTTGACTTAAATGTGGGTATAAAAACAAACACAGACTATTTGGTCGTTTAATTTAGTGTTTTGTCTATAATAAATGAAAATAAAATGTTTAGTTTTAAACAAGTTTTTGACAGATTCCTTAAATTTATGACATCTGGTCTACTAAATTTGTCAAACACTGTACATTTGAATTAGAAAGACTGATCACAATAGCTACTAAACCCAACAGTACATGCTAGAAAAGTCGCCTAAAAATGACATTTATCATCAAGTGAGCATAAGGTTATATTTTCCTTCCAAAAGCATTTGATTTTGTTTTCGAGAGCAAAGAAGATAAATTGCAACCCTGCAATGCACTTCTTTTACATTTGCCATTTCATGTGAAATATGCTGTTGGAAACCGTGACACCATTACACCGAAGTATCTTCAGGGGAAATATCAGGATACACACGTTTGTGTGTGTGTGTTCAGATTCATTAAACTATTCTCTAGACTCTGATTTCTATCACGCTGGCAGTGTCTGAACTGCATTTACTTTTGAATCTATCCTGTTTATTTTGGCCGTCACTGAAGTAATAACCATCCCTGTGTCGGGAGTGGGTGTAATCCACCACAACATACAAATGAGATTATTCAGTGAGGCAGAATAAAAAAAGACGTGGGGCGAGAGTCACAATGTCATGTCTTTTGCCCACAACATTGCTTGAGCTTACCACCCAGCTCCAAACTCCTACCTGTAACCTTCAAGTGACCTCAAGATGGTGATGATTTCGGTGTGTCCAGGGCTGCATTTCCCGATAATGTTGTATCTTAGCGCGATACGAAGACTCTAAAGGTACCCCTTAACTCAAGTTATACCTTTTCTAGGCGTGTACCCCAAACTATACCTTTTGAGGTTACTTAAGGGTAAACCTTCTTAAGTGCGACGTTAGGTTGATATTGATGCCTCGAGAATTGATTGTTCGCTCTACCTTGCTTTAAGGAGTGGGAAAAGAATTGAGAAAACAATGTTTTTATAAAGAAATGCTTTAGTAATAGTAGTTATCAGGGCTCACTGAAATATTATAAATAAAGAGAGAAATATGTGTGTGTGTGTGTGTGTATTTATAATTTTGCAAGTGTCCGATCCCGCACTCTCACGGCCATACGTTTTCTGCAATAACCAGCTACATTAACTGGCTGTTTGGTTTCGCTTGTTTTTGAAAGGGTCATTTATATTCTCATAGTTTGTCATTGTGTGATAATGTTCTCAATCTGTGTCGATTCACATTATTGCCGTAAATCAATGTCCCATCCAGAATGCCAATCACTCGCGGGACACCCGCAATGGCATGGAAGCCTTGATGTGCCTCCATCAGGTTGTGCCTGGCGAAAGGCATACGTATGTAATCGGTGGCATGACGGAGCAGGATGTTTGTCAATGAGTGAATGCACCGTCACACCGAGGTCTTTCTCGGTCCATATTCATCCCCAAACACCTCCAGAAAACTCCCCACAGCATAAAAACAAAGAGCCGCCATGCAGCAGCTGATTTTCGGGGCTCCGTTGAGTTTGTCTCAACAAAGTTGTGTCAACAAGATGCAAGAGCTGCAGAATTTGCTCCGTGGCAGGCAAAATATTGGGTAGAAGTTTCTCTTCTGACATGGTAGACAGGGGACTAACATGTTCTCTAATGAAATTATGCAACTACACTAATTCATCTTTGATTTAAGACAACTATTCGCTGTCTCGCTGCCATAGTTTGACCAAACTCTACATAACATTCATTCCCTTTAGAATAGACTTCACCTTTCCTGTCAAATGGTTTGGCAGCTGATGTGCCTTGGGATAATAGGCTGGAATTAAAAATGCTTCCAACCATCAGTGTATGACAATTCATGAAAACACTTCAACAGCCTACACTGAGTGTATTAAACCCGAGTATTTTAAAGTATAAGTTAAAGTCAAAATGTCAATTGAATACTAAATACAATTTTATAATAAATTATTATATAAGATTTTAGATGTGAAATTAAACTGTGTTGTAGAAAAGCTTATTGCATAGCGGTATGAACTATCAAAGGTATAGTTAAGAGCGCTCCAGACCAACCATACGAAACTATGACTTACAGAAGGTAAACTTAACTTAGAAGGTTTCGGGAAACACGTATTATAAGGTACAACGTAGCATTAAGAAGGTTTCGGGAAATGCATCCCAGCAAGTAACAAGCCTGATCAACAGTGCCCCCCTTGTTTCATCTCAGCCCCCCTAAATCCTAAACAAATTATGGGTACAGATTAATAGGATAATTGCTTTTGTTAACATTAATAAATGCAGAATTACTGTTAGTTCATCCCAACTAAAGTAGTTAACAAATGGGACCTTTTTGTAAACTGCTGACATATCTAAACTTGACACTAAAATGAAGCAATATGAATTACTGTAAATTGTCTGTCAGCTCATAGAGTTTTTTTTCTCAAGGCTGAAAATGACCTGCACAACTCCATATTTCATGCATCTCACTGAGAATGAACTCATATATATTGCAAGAGGTCTCCATTCAACATATTGTCATGCATTAATCACACACTTAACTTGGAGTGGTTTGTGGTTGTATGTTTTATTGTATTTCTAATAAAAGAAAGAAATGTTTAGGTAATAAATGGTTAAATCAACTGGACCGGCCAGATGTGTATAAAAGATGAATTTGGCTACGAGGCAGAACTGGGAGCATTACATTTGCATCAGCCGGGAAACATTCAAAGTTTAATGAGCATTTAATCAATAACCTGTTCGAAGAAGTCATTTTAATGCCATTAACCTTTTGCTTTTTAAATGCTATGCCACCTTTTAAATTAAATAAATGAGAATATGCCAATAGGTCATCTTGCCACCCTGTTGAAGAGAGGCCTCAAAACATGGATCTTTTAACACAGCAGTTTCAAGAGTAAAGAACTGAGAAACTTTGCTGTGATGATTGACATGAACCATGTGCAAGAAAATATCATCTTTTTGAATAAAAGCAAATGCAAAGTTTCTGTAAATCCTGCAATGCAACCGACATTCAGTCTTGTTTTGAATGATAGCACATTATTTCAATGATAACAATTTATTTCTTTATTGTTAATGCCATTCTAAAGTTATATTCAATGAAACCAAATTAAAAAATATATAAAAAATACCTCACTGTCTCTAAAATGACTATCCTCATCATTACTCCACCCCAACTGGATGGCTGTAATATATGTAATAAAGAAATAAATAATACATCGTTGTCCTTTTAGTTGAATAAAACTCAAATATAATTCATCAAGTACTGTACAATGCACACAGAAATAAAAATGTTTCAAGTATTAAAAACAGATAGAAAATGATTTCCCTGTCCGAGAATTCTGATATCCAGTCTGCAAAGACAGAAATGTCTGATTCTTGTCAAATTACCAAAACTTTCTCCATTTTATAAATTCGGTGGCTCGCAATAAAATGATGAGAACAGCGACCTTAACAAGTTGACTCGTAAACAAAATCCTTAACCTTGACGGAATGTCAAAAATGATAGAGAGACTCAAGCGTGGTGCATCAGGTCCCCTTTAGGATTTTTCATCCAAAACTGAGTACAGTCATGATTTATTATCAGACGCGGCATCAAACTTTCCACACTTTGTAGTTTGATGTAGTGGATACGATCGGGGGCTTATTAGCTGGGATAATAACTCACGGCCTTCAATGCAACGTCCCAAAGCTCGCATTCATTCATCTACTGATATAACAAACTTCATCTTAGAAATGCCATTTTTTTCTAAGTGGTAGATAGGAGTGATATTCCTATAAAGGTGAGCCGCAGATACGTGTTATGACTAAAAATGAGAGAAAGACCAAGATGTCTGTTTAGGTAAAAGGTCCCTTGAAAAGATACAGCACCTATCAAGATCTTAATACTGAAATAAAGAAACTGATAGTTTTAGCTTCAAAACTAGGATTAAACTCCACCCCATCCCTAAAGTATTTAGATAAAGTCACCTTGAGCTTCAGTTCAATACTGTAATTGTATTAAAACCGGGACCACTGAAGGTCATGTCATAAGAACAGGTTGTTAAGTCAGGTAGATAATTTTAGCGTGTTCGAAACAACACCAACAGGACAATTGTGAAACTGTCACGCTCATTCATGTTTATTAAATTAACCTAATCCTGTTTACCTTGATCAGAGTTACTCACCTGGTCCCTGTGCTGTCTAGTATGAAACAGCAAGAATCTCATTACAGGACCTGTCAGGTTCCTCAGGTGTTTTGAGTAATGAGGAATCTCCCGTCTGACGGCTCAGGATGCCTCTGCACATTCCTAAAGTGAATTAGAAAATCATTCACAAAAAAAAAGATTTCAACTGCGTGTCCTCTAATTACGTTACAGAACAACACATCACTCATCACAGAGGTTCAGATGGAAGATGCTGAGATGAGATGTGTTCATTCCACTTTAAGTCAGTGTTTAAACAAACTATTGTCTGTTTGGTAAGTAATTACTGTAAAATATGTTCTTTGTTTAAAAAACATTTTTTTCTATTTGTTACAGTTAATATTTTAGATGATTAAAGAGATAGTTCACCAAAAAGTGTTCTCCTCCTCATATCATTCCAAACCTATGACTTTCTTCTGCAAAAAAAGAACATGGTAAGCAGAAAATATTGGCCCCGATCAGTGGCTTTGCTAGGCCCTTTTTAGGGGGGCTAAAGCCCTAAAGTTCTAGCTTAGCCCCCCTAAAATATTGTAAGTACAAGTCTGTACAAGTATTCGAGATCACTTTATAGTCCCCTATAAAACTCTTATTATGAAAACGGCGGCAGGCTACGTTATTTTGCGCATTCTTCAGTTCATAGCAGCACAGAGTGGATTGAACGTCATAAGCAGAGTACAAGGTGACATCTGCATCTTTGCCATTATTTGTTATCAATGCAGCTTACATAATATGATGAGGGAGCAATACAAGACCCTTTCTCATCCACTGTAAAACGTTTTGCCTGCGTTCATCCCTCGTCACACTGTTAACTAGTTGTTTACTTTACCTCCAGCAAAATGAAATAATTTCACACCAATGATGGCATACTTTAAAACAAGCATGATGATGTGCTGTTTTATTTTTCTGCCCCTAGTTATTGAGAGCTGAGCATTTTATGGGCGCAAAACCAGACATTACTCGAAATGTTGTGTTCCTCAGAAGAAAGAGTCATACAAATGTTTTGAACAAGATTAGGGTGAATAAATGATAACAGATTTTATGTGAACTATCGCTTTTAGTGATATCTGGCCCTATGAGGGCACACTTCATCTATAAAAGTAATTGCATTATAAAATCTAAATACAAAACAAAGTTGCACCTGCAGACATTATTTTGAAACAATTATGATCGCAAAGGGGTCTCGTTTGTATTATATGAAGTCATTTTCCTTCAAGTCCAAAGTAAACAGGTGTATTTCAACAACCAGGAAAAAAGATATATGCTTTAATTCAATTAAATTAGTTTTACTCTAATTCAAAGCCAACAAATGATCTTTATTGTAAAATGTGTGGTTGAAAATGTAGTAAAGTTCTATTTCTTTAAAACAACTGCCACTTGGTTAAATATTTTAAAGTCTAATGTAATGACATTCATATATTTTGAAGTGTCCAGATGGCGCCACAGTGTCATTGATTAAATGTTGTGTCAACTAAAACACCAAACGTTTTAAAATATACACTATCATGATGAGATTGTGACATACCTGCCAGTACCATTCTCAAAATCTTCTCTGTCCTGAGTCTGGCGTAGTTGTTGGCAACAGATGATATGGGCTTGAACTGAATGTTCCAGAACACTGGATTGCTTAACAGACGACATTATGGGCTTGTCTCCAGCAACCGAAAAAAAGAGTTGTCATAGGAACAGTTGATTTGTTCTGTGTAATACCTTCATAGTTTTTATTTTGTTTAACCTCACAGGTGCAGTTTTGTTCTGGCCTCCTGGCACGATGCCCCAACATTTACTTTTTAATCAGGACTGTGACCTTCCTGGAATTTCCCTCAAAGTCCAGCACAGAGATGCAATGAGACGTCTGGCTTATGGGAAAAGAGCTCATAGGATTAAATGATAAAAATGATAATAAATAGTTTTCTTTGTGTCGTGTGCGCATGTGAACAAAAAACGAGAACATTTGAGCTGGTTTGAAAATGTTGCATTTTTCTCAGACACCAAGGAGTCACTAAATTCTTTCAAAAGCAGCTTAACATGCATGTGCTCCTAACACATACATATATGTGTATCTGTCTACTGTATCCATACTGTATTATTCATTTACAAATCTTAATCTTATTTTAATTTATTTTAAGAGAAAAACATCTGAGACAAAGCTGATACTTTAATCTACCGATCTAAGAACAACCTCTAAACAATGAATATTTCCTCTGGGTGTGATTTTCTATTAGAATGAAACGCTTTTATAAATACAGCACATGGGAATGCATGTCTTGCATTTTACAGAGCCACTGCTTTTACTCTGCAGCTCATTAGATTTCCGAAATTAGCATTTTAGATTTTGTGCTGAGCCTTTTGTCTTTGCATCTCTTCCTTGAAGCAAAAGTTAATCTTTGAGAGCTTCATACCAAAGAAATGCAAATAAACATTCTGACGCATTCTCCAGTTAAGCATCCAAATGAGATTGACAGCACAAGTTTGAGGATTTCAGCCTCCTACTGGAAATCTCCCCCGACTCTTCCCAACAGTTTTTTTGCTTCATTTGTCATTTTATGGTGGTCTCACTTTCATGGATTTGTAAATCTGAGGAGGGGAATACCAAAAGCATCCGCTGTTCCGTGAAATGCTGTTTTAGAGCTGCACTGGTCACCAGAAAAATATTTAATGGAAGTTTAGACATAACTCTGTTATCTTATTCCATGCTAAAAAATGTAGGCTATTCAATTAAATGTTACAATGAAACAAAATAACAATTTAAACAAATACTATTTTTCAATAGTAACAAACAAGAAAACATGTTCATGGCTTCACAAAAGTCAACATTTGCTAAATGTCCCACTATTATATTTGGTCTGAACTTATGTGTTAATTTACATTTGGCCCATTAGGTCCAAACTTCGTCACGCTGAAGTCATTATTTGTGTTGCCGCATGGCTCATTGATTTATTAATCCTGGAATTATGAGAGAGAAATTTACAATGCTTGAATAAGAATACTTGGCTTTAGCCAGACTAGCAGACATCTAACATTAACCCAGCAACATCATAACAAACACACAGGCAACAAAAAGGTACTATAGCCACCCCTTTTAAAAAAAGGGAAATATATATATATATATATATATATATATATATATAAAATATGCTTCATCGCATGTGATAATATGCACTGATGAAGCAAAACATATATATTACTCTATTGACATTTTGAATAAACTAACAGAAAATTATAAGATAAATCAAGTGTAGCACCATATTAAACTGTCATTTATCATGGGTCCGGAGGATGTTTCCGCTGAATGGTCCTCGCTGTCCTGCAGCTCGCCTTAATGACAGTTTAGATTTGCCAGTTCTAGCACCCAATCAATCTACTGACTTTAGTGTGCACATCCTTGACGATGATCACTTTAAGACTATCAAAATACAGTATATCAAAGTCACACTTCATTTAACCTCATATTATCATCGTCTTATTCACTCCACCCAGAGTTTTAACTGAGAATGTTATCATTCCTTACATCATCAAGGTGAGGCCATCTGTTTCTGCTGTAGTGTTGTGGTAAAAGCATACATACAAGTCCTAACCCGACTTTTGATCAGCCAGTAAACATTTCCCAACACAGTCATTGTTCTGAAGAAAAGAATATGGCTTAAAGTTACAGGCTGAAGGTTTATGACAAGTGACAAGCTTGTGGATCTTATACTGCTTCCTCCAAACGCAAATTTTCTGACTATTCTCTGTAGATAGCGTTCCAAAGTTTGTCATGTTTTCAAATAAAACTTGCACAATTGTATTTGCAAAAGATGAGTCATGATACAGGCAACACGTTTTTCAGCCTAGTGAGACAAGAATTCAACCCGTAAATTATACCACCGACTCTTCCCTTCAAGGGACAGTTCAGCCAAAAATCTTATTCTGTCATTCTTTAGTTCAACCTCATGTCATTAATAACTGACTTCGTAAGAATTTCTTACGTGGAAAACAAACAAAGATATTTTGAAAAACGTCTCATTGAATTTGCGTCCAAACAATTGTCAATGGAGCCAATGTTGTTTGCTTCCCAACATCCTTCCAAATATCTTCTTTTGTGTTCTGCAAGTCATGCAGGATTGAAATGATATGATGTTGAGTATTTTCACTTTTTAATGTATTCCAATGTGGTTTAATACAGTGTTTACCCAACAGTTTCTATTAAAGATGTTTAATACACTACAGGGCATAATTCCCTTGATCCTCCTATTTATGGTCTCAATCCTTTTTAGACCGATGGCTAATTTTGCAGTCTTATGGGAGGAATATGGTCTGCATCCCTAGATGCATGCTTGTGGTCTCCACAAACAAACTAATGTAGATAATTGGCGTAATGCGGAAACGAAATTGGGGCTAGATCTAAAATACGCATCTTTTTATAACCAAATTGAATACATTAAAAACAACAGTATAACCTCACCAAATGAGTCTCCCGAGAACACTTACACAGACTGCATTTGAAAACAGATGCTATATGACAAACATTAATTCCAACTTTGAATTTTTTAGGATAAATGAGTAAAATGCATTACTGAAAGCACCACAGAAAAAAAAATTCTTTACACTACACACTTTTATTAATGCGGTTAGTCATTCATCAGCGATTACTGTTTTTGTGAAGCAGTTATTATTATAAAGGCATCAAGCCTTTTTGTAGTCTATTTTCTGTATAGGGTAATTGGCAAAGAATGAAACCCTGCAGGCTTTTTATATGACATGAAAACAAGACCCAAATACATATTAATCAGTTACTCTCTTCCAAATTTTACTTTGAGGAAATCACAGAACCCCGAGCGTTTCCAACGGCCTTTGCTAAGCATTCCTCAAGGTGACCCGTTTGGTTTCCTTAAGATGGATAAGTGGATAACCTAATGTGGCACTGTATGCTCCATCTCAGTTGTTGTATCTGATTGCAAGGCGCACTAAAAACTGGTAAGGCTGTAATACGAGTTGTTATGAGGGTCCTATTATAAATGGCAATTGTGGCTTTGTAAAAAAATATGAATTATTTATATTATTCTAAGGCGACACCAATTATTTAAAATATGTGCACCAGTACACAACAGAGAGGCAAAAGATATAAACATTAATGATTGCCTTTTAACATTTTGTATCACTATTTTTCATTCATCTTGTTTGCGGAGTCCATAGAGGATGTCTGTCTCCATTTTGCTCCGTGGCACAAAACTGTTGACTTTATTCAGACTTTAAAGCTGCTTCCGTTAGCAATAGCAGAAATAACAATAAAAAACAAGTGTATGAAAATTGTATTTATGTATCTTTATTTAACTTTTTATTTTATATCTTTAAAGCATGCAAAGAGTGATTTTGATTTTATCTTGCATATGCAGAGTCAAGAGTGTTGTAGAATGAACATATACAGTTTATTTCTATTACAATTCCAATATGCAGGCATTGAAATTTGTATATGCAATGTTTATATCAGACTCCTAGCATTAAAGTCTTTAAAATATGCATGTATTTTATAGAAAAGCTAAAACTTACTCGATTTAAGTTTTGCATGGAACCGTGGTTCTGTATGAAGACTACTTCCAGCCTAAAATGCAGTACAATATAACTAGCTTGTGTGCGCTTGTGTAATTCTAGCGATAAAAAAAGAAGCAGCTTTTAAATCAGCATGAAAGGTCAAACATAAATTGTGATAATTCACAAGATGAAACCAAAACACATTATACTAATGCTGCATGGAGACAACAAAGTGGTTTAAATCTGACTGAAATATGACTGTTTACCAACAATAAATCACTCAACTGTTATGCAACATTTCTGGCAGTCATTTCAACTTTCCCAATCTAAACTCATTTGAGTCTCTGCCCCTAAATCTTTTTTTTTAAATGTCACTGCATTACATAATGGGGCGGAACCCAAGTTGCCCACAGGTAAGCTGTGGGCTTCAATGACTGGAGAGGTAGCTTATTATAACCAGCACTAATAACATAATGACCTTCAGACACTGAACAAATGAATGATGATTCGCTCATTAAATAGCCATCTCTTTTTAAACAAATAAATGTGATTCATCACAATCGTTCACCGCAGAAAATAGATGAAATAATGGACACACATTAAATATGCATGAATTCTTCTTTGCATGATTGCCCTGGGTTTCACATGATAATGATAGAAGGGATGTGTTTTAAATTAAATTTAAAATTACATTTTGACAATTTAAAGTGTGCAACTACACACTAAAAATGGCTGAGTCAGTATCAGTTGAGAAAATTCAGCATTATTATCCACAAACAAATGACCCAATTCCAACACTACCTAGTGAAGAAGTTACTTATTTAGCTAAATATAGCTGTACGTAAAACACATTTAGATTAAATGACATGGCGATAAATTGCTTGGAGGTACGGGTGTATTATTCTCAGTGCAACTAACACTATCTATAAACATAACAATCAAATAATGTCTGTGACTTTCAGCGAGTGACATAAAATATCTACAAGTTTGACTTGAGCTGGAACATTTCCTGGAGGAACTGTTCACGTTATTGAGGGCTGAAGTCTAATTGAATGAGGCCTTGCAGACTCATACTCAAGGTAATCACCACCATAAACACATGATGGACTCAGATGCTCCATCTGTTTCCAGGCCACATCAGCCAGCAAAGCACTGTAGGATAGAGAGAATATCTGGCCCAATCATATTATCTGCTCAGCCATCTCAGTAAACACCAATCTGGGACACAAAAGGAAGTGTTTTAGATAATAGATTACACAGACTGCACTGTCCGCAATGCTTCACATTTGTCCGTGAAATATTTCAATATTTTGGTCCCTTGTTTTTTGTTAAAAATCCATTTTCTTTGTTATTTTAATGTCATGTCATTCTAAACCTGTATGACTATTTATCTTTTGCCGAACACAAAAGAAGATTATTTGAAGAACGTTGGTAAACAAACAACACTGGCTCTATTGACTTCCGTTGTATGGACTCAAAACCACTGAGACATTTCTCAAAATATCTTCTTGTGTGTTGCACAGTAGAAAGTCTTACACAGGTTTTAAATGACATGAACATATATAAATGACAGATTTTTTTATTTTTGGATAGGGATGCATGAAACATTATCATCCACATCGGTTAATGTTTTTACATTAACATTTTTAATGTTATCGGTATCGGCCGATAATACAAATTTAAGCCGATATATTATAACCTATAAATTATGAACCATTTCTCTGCTCGAACCACTTCAGGTTCACGTTGCTCAAAGTTAAATACAGTACAGTACTGTCTTTCTGTCTTAATCATTCACTGACTTCTATCAGCAAAACATTGCTGATGTATAGGTACAGTATGAATGTGTGTAAATTATAGGAACAAAGGCATATTGTTTGAATCAGACTGCTGTCTGAATGCTTTCTGTTTAAAGGCCTGTTAGACTTGTGACTATTGAGAACATCTTTCTGTGTTGCTCTGGGAGAACGTCTACAATTTGTTTATTAAATAAACATTATACCAGAAAAGTTTAAAAGTTAAAGAATCTTATGTAAAGTAAGCTTGGTACATAATTTTCAGGGGAAAAAAGTTTCAGTCTCAGAAAATTTTATATTCATATTTAGGTAATGTATATTGGCCAATTTATCCGATATTGGCTTCCAGTGTTCAAGAATTATCGGTTATCGGCCAAAATAGACATATCGGTGCATCCCTATTTTTGGATAAATCTCTTTAAGATATATGGTCTTATACAATGTTCAAAGTAATGGTGGTAGAGCATTTATTATTTTTTTTTTATATATTTACTGGAATGACTGACTATGAGCACATAATAAAGTGTTTTTTGCAAACTGTGAAGCAGAGAGATAGGTCTTAATATGGTCTGAAACAAGATCACACTCTTCACACTATAGGACATGGATTCTTTTTATACGCATTTTTTTAAGATGACGAAAAAAAAGCAAGGTTTAAGATATCGTGGGAAAGCAAGGACGGGGCAAATTGAACGCGTACACTGTAAAAAGAGGATATGAGCAACTACATAATATGACACACAATCATTTGTGCTGGTATAACAAACAATGATTCATGTTAAATTGCACTTTTACTTCATTTAAAGATTAAACTTTACCCCATGATACACAGGTTTAGGTTGTCTGACTTCTTTTAAAGTTATTTATGTGCTTTTCATTTTACGCAATTCAACTCTCGATCTAAAAGCCTAAGAATAGAAAAAGAGACACCAAGAGACAAAGAGATCAATGTTAAAACTGAAGACACGTTATACACACAGCTGAATAAAATGCAAAAGATTGTCTTCGGAATTTCCTGTAAAATGATTAGGATTTGGATCCTTGTGTCCCTGTGGGTTTATTTGTCCGAGCTTCCGTTTAATAGATGGTGTTTTACTTCCTCTAAAAGTGAATCACTGTATCCAAAAAGATAAAAAGGGCACAAGCAGTGAGTCACTAATGAGCAAAAGTCTAGTTCCTGTAAATGTCATGGCAAGACCACCATACAAATTTAATGTAAGATCAAATTTCCCAAAACATTTTCAATCTTTTTTTTTATACCAAACTGCGATTTACTGAACAAGCAAGCAAACATCGAGTTTATAAAAAGTGATTTATGCCCACCCCTCCCCTTCACGATGAAGGTGTTTGAGTGGTAAAGCCATTCATTACGTACTAAGCAAGAACCCTTCGGCTTAACTAGCGGTCTCCCGGAAGTGCGTGACATTGCAGTCAATGAATAGTTGCTGAAGTCTGCACACTAAACTTTACTCGCTTCTCAAAGTGTGAGATTGGAATGGCTCCATTACTGGACTCGTCCTGTACGGCGCTGCTTCTCCTGCCTCTTATCGGAGTGTGTTTCACAAATTTTGCAACCGGTGAGTAACAATATGTTTATTATTGTAAATATATATTCTCAAAGGTGGGATAGGCTACGTATACAGCACGTCTCTATAGGATGTACCGAAGGCATTTAACACGGTTTGAGAACAGACAGATGACCCGCGCTGCGTCCGCTGGATGATTTATAATGGACAACGCAAAGAAAAGAGAGTTGCGCTTGTGAAAAGTATTTGCGGTCATAAGTTGAAAACTAACCCCTCCCTTAAACGACCACTATTGTTGTCATGAGAGTTGCCTGAAGTCAAATGGCACAATATGAAGTTTTTTAACAAGTGTTTAACGGTTAACGTGCTCTTGCGACGGACTTTGGACTGAAGGACGCTACTGAAGTCATCCCTTATGAAAATGTACCATGGTTTTACTACAGTTCAAATTGAAAAAGCATTACTGTAGTAAAACAATGGTTATCACAAAATAACCGTGTTTTTGAAAAACATGTGTGTCCATTTTATAGTAAACGGTGGTTTTGCCCCAAGTGATCAATGCACCAATAATATGGTTACTGCACTTGTACCACAAAAAAAGGGATGAAATTATTTGCTCGAACATGTGTATTTTTTACATTCACAAATAATAATTTGTGTTTCTGAAGTTAGCCTACTAGTTTGCCCATGGTTTCCCCCACTTGGCATTCAAACGTATAAATTACAGTGGGAATAAATAGATAGAAAACATACGAATTCACTGGGTGTTTTTACAATATTAAGGTTTCCTGATAGCTGCTGCTATGTAAAACTTTTGGGAGCATAGAAAAACATTAAAAATGCACTTTTAAAAAATGATATAACCCACATATTTTTTTTAATGGGCTAATGAAATAATCTGATAGCTATAATCACCATATCGTGTCTGCATTTAATCCATTATTAAATCATAATATTCAGCGAATGGAACACAATAGGTGTCAAACAAACCGATGTGAGGATTACGTTTTTTTAAAACATTAAATTGGAGTTTAGCCCATGTATTTATCAAAGACAATAATCAGTGCATCCTCTATAGTGTGCAAACAGCACATTGAGACTGTCAAGTTAAAACAAAAAGTGCATTCGTATTTGTTTTGCGCGAAAGTGTGTCTTCGCCATACGGTGAGTATTTACAAAAAAAAGAAATTATAAGGCTTTATATTCCCTAACGCACCTGTCGACTTTTGAGGTGAGAGTAGAAGAAATCCGTCCAACGTCATATTCTCAACGCTAGAAACGCTGTTGCGTCACAGTCCCACGAATCACATCGAGAGCGTGACATATGACCTCCTCGGAAAATAATTTCTGTCTTCTCTCAACACATATGTTTTCTTCTTTTATGTGTTTTGGCTGCAGTCGATGTATTGTAAACTTTTAGTCCCGCTTAACTGCACCGATCAATATGCTGATTCTCTATCCTCCATAAATCTCTGTAACTTCACTGAATGCTTAGGGGGTCACAATCTTAACCCAACGTTCTGCTGTTATGATGAAAGGATTAAATGATCTTTAAAAATAGATCGGGGCATGTAGGGGTACAATGAAATATTAATAGAGCGGCGTTCTTGATGTGGTAATGTTTCCAAATCTGCCAGCTTGACACTATTTGCTTCATACTGTTGCATCTCATTTTGAAGGATTTGCATCTTTGCCTTGAAGACCACAGTAAAACACAGTAGCCTATATAGATCGAACACCGTTTTTTACAAATAAATTGTAATCACTGTATTGCTCATTCGTCTAAACAATAATTATTTGCATAGTTTATAATTTCTTATAAAAGAAATAATAATATTTCCCATCCAATTCAGGGCCGCATACATCAGTCATCTCTATACTTTTGTCTTTGTTGTTGTCATCCGGCACAGTGTGTGTTACTTCGACCTCATGAATGACACTCATACTGTTTGTTGTGTGAATGTCCTGTGAATGTGAGACGTCAGACTCATGGATGTCTTTTCTAAGAATAATGGGCCTGTGCTGTAGTACCAGCTTTAAAGCTCACATCCGCTTTCACCAGATGTGACCTCCGTTTTCAAGATGCTGCAGTGCTGAGATTAAGTTGTTGATTTGGCTTGACAGGTTATGAACAAGTGATATTTAAGTAACCTTTTCCCTGAGGAAACTTGTAATGTATTCCTGTTATGCCAATTACATAACTGACAGTATAATAAATGTATATGAAAATGAATATATAACGTAGGTAAATTAACACAGGCTGAATGGTTTTAGGGGATGAATCACCCCAAAAATACAGTTCTGTCATCATTTACTCACCCTCAGATTTTCTTTTTTGGGTGAACAGTGTAATGTATTTTAAAGAGACACTATCTAATTTTGCGAAGTTATTGTCCGGATTGACTATTGTTAGCTTTTGCTTATGTAAATTAAAAGTTTCTAAAACCATCAGACAACTATCTAAAAAATAATACACAGTCCTGCCTTTTTTTTCTGGGTTAAACATACGACTGTTAGTCATGAGTCATTAGAGGAAAGCATGTCTCAGCCGATAGCTTTATCATTTTCCTGAGTTCTGACCCTTTTTCCAGACAAATTGCTTATTTGAACTTTCCCCGTTTATTGAAACACTTCACAGAATTGCAAAAGCTCCTCCCTTGGGGCTTTTTGAATGGTCTGTGAAAGTGAATGTGAAACGAGCGGTCAGGAAAAACCGTGTACCCATGATTAGATGTCAACAGAGACTGATATTGCTTTTGTCATTCCAAGCAAGAATGATGTCATATTATTAAATATAGTATGATATGATTGAAAATGTAACATCACTGTAGAGACTTTATATTAAATGTAACAGGTATGGACGGTCATATTAATTTATTTAGAAGATGGCACAGAAGGACGTTAACTAGAATGTGTGTGTCAGTGGGTGCCCGTCATCCTTAACCTCCCACACCGACCACACACAACACATCTTTTTTTAACATGCTCATTGCTCAAGCAAGTTTTTCATAAAAAAAATAATGCTGACATATTTTGTGCATCCATATGACTCTACTGAAGCCACTGTACAATAGCTTTGTGTAAAGTAAAAAAGTTGTTAGAATATCCTCTTGTGTCTCAGATCTCATTTAGACCTTTAATATTAAACCTGTTTTAATTCTTATTGAAGCAGCAAGTTTTGAGCATTTGAATGAGTCTACATGAGATTTGGGTAAAAATAAGATCAGACATTAAAAACGAAAACCTTTTTTGTGTTCCATGGTAGAAAGAAAAGTGCAGTGGGCTTTGAACAACATGCACATGAGTAAATAATGACAGATTTTAACCCTAAAGGTTTATCTTTGTATAAAGTAACAAAGTGATGATTTAGAGATACGGAAAAAAGTCACTCGAGTGATGTTTCCTCATGAGATGGTGTTGCTCAAACGCGGGCAGGTATCTATTACTTTAGTGTATACTGAAGGTCAATATCTTTGTGTGGATTGTAGAAAGCATGGTGAGATTATACCCACAGATCAGCAAGACTCTTCAAGTTATTGTGTATAAAAGAAGCACGGTGACTCTTTGTGAGTACATCATTAATTTGATTTCATTGCAAAACCAGCTAAGCAGCAGGGTTGAGTCAAGGCACGCTCTGAACATTGTTTTTTGTCTCCTTGTCAGATCCCAGAGGAAATTTGTTTTGAGCAAAGATCACATTTCAAGACTAACTTATTGCAAATGCCCGCCGGACTCTTTACTTTACTCATGAGTTACAGCACGGTTGAATGGTCTTAACGTTGGATAGCATGCATGCACACAGCAGATAAAGTCAAGAGACTGTATACATCAGCTCATGTGGGTTGTCTTATATCATAATTGGACATTGGTCAGTTTTTATACACTGGATAAAAATGAATTCTGGGATAAATATTTTTGCATTCCTTAGTTTTTTTCCATGCGTTATGTATGTGGTTTGCAGAATGATATTTTTTTCCATGATGACGTCAGTTTAACACTTCTGCTGGCTTTAAACAGATATTGGAAGATATTGTGTAATCAAGGAGCATGCTGATACAGCTGCTTTTTACTTTATAGAAGTCTTCAACATATTTGTGCATGCATCTTTCAGATCAATAAAACGAGGCACTACTTTTACCAATGCGCTTATTGACTGTTTTAATGGAAGGTGGTCAGTCTCTCCATATGAAGAGTTCATTTGCAAAAACAGATGACACAGTTTTTTAAGGTTTTCAAAAATCATGATATTTGTATTGTGCGTTTCAATAAATATCAATCAAATTCTAGTAGGGTTGTTTTGATTTAGTAATAATAAGAAAAGAAATAACAAAATGTATGTCATTCAAGAGCGCATTGGATTATTTTCTTATTCATGTCAAGTTATTTGGCTATGAATCCATTTTTACATGTATTATGCAGACATACAGTTGTTTCCTAAATGTATATGTGGGTCAGTTGAGGGTCAAGGTCCTGCATTCTGTTGCATTCCATCTTAATCTTTAGTCAAATATACCTTTTTACGTTAAGTCTTTATAATTTATAAAGCCTCTTACATACTTCCCTTCATTTCGTCTGTCTAAAACTGATGTTATTGTGAGATAAATAGTCTCAATTTCCCAATTTAAGTCCCAAACTTACCGCAAGGAGAGATAGAAATAAGCCTTCACCTTAGGCGATTAACCTGCTATTCTGTAAATGGTTATCTCAAACTGAGAGCTTACAGCATCCCTTGTGATGCCTGAGGTTATTTTTCCCCTTCAGGCTAACGTATGTCCACATCAGGAGCTCTGTATGGTTGAGGAGACCGATGGCCGCACACTTATTTAAAAAGCAAGAAACCTCTCGTGCAGTCGCATGCGGCCTGAGGATGATTAATTGGAGTGTATGGGATTATCTGCTTCAGTGGGCTCTGAACTGCAGACCTCAGATAATTGCATGAGGTGACAGCGAGGCGGATTTTCTGTCCCACAAGAGATTCGTGGCATCCGTCGTTACAGGGTTTTACTAGGTCACCCATTGTTGTTATCACTGAACGGTGGTAGAATAAACAAGTTCTGATGGATCAGGGATTTGGGGGAGTTGTGAATAAGCAGACCATTGTGCAGACAGAGATGATCTACGATTCCAGGCCTAGAGCTATAGATGGAGTCCATAGAACTCACAACAACTTGAGACTTAACTAGGTAACAGGTCAGTGCGCTTTAACAGAAGACCAACAAACAGACGTATAGTTTTCATAAAACAGCAATTAACAGATTTGATTGTTGTGTAACGTAATGACGAAATGTTTATCATCAAGATAAACTGGACAACTCCCTTGCCTTGCCTTTCCTTTTCCGTTTGACGTCTACAACCAAATCCTTCAACCATCATCTTCACAAACATGCTGACAAGCGATCTATAAATGAGTTCATATAATTGTGTCATTTTAAATATACACACTGTCAACATATACACTAAAAATGAGACACAATTGTGAAAAGAAAGTCATGACTACATACACACATGAACACACATGTTTCCACGCTGTAAAAAACACTTAAAAACTTAAGTTCAAAATATCCATTCAATTATAGAAATTATATTAAAGTAACTTAAAAAGTTCATTTATATTTAGAATAACTTTAGTTTATTACTTCAGTACAATTTTTGGGGTAAACAATTCTGTTAAGTCAGTTAAAGATCATTTAAGTTTAAATGACTTGTAAAGCCAATTTAAGGCTTAAATGTAAATATTTATGGTAACTTCTGAACTTTTTAAGTTGTATTTTACAGTGCATGTGCACTTTTTATAGCGGTAATGATTTGTACATTCTGTATAGACAGTTTCAGCAGCAACAACACAAACAAACGTAATGTGGCCCCTAAACGTAACATCTGGTACCTCTGCAAAGAATCAATAACTGTTGAGTAGTTTTAATTTAATTTAATACAATTAAATATTAACATTAACTAATATTAATGTAGATACAATATAAAATAAATAGTTTATAACCAAAGAAAGACTTTAAGTCAACTTAGGGACATGCACGTGTATCCGATGATACTATATACAGTAGGCATGGCCAAAGTCACGATATGCCCGCGGACTCTGGACTTGATCTGGTGCTGCTTGAATCAGATAAAGACAAACATGATTCAGACTTGTAGAATCACAACCTTTGGCTCTGAGTCAAATCACGCCATTGTTTTCTATGTCAACTGCCTAACGCACCTATCTGTAGCTTTATTATTAAAATTACTTCTGACAAACAAAAGAAGATGACAGTTTCTTATATGCCACGCGATGAAAACTGACTCACCGGTTACTAATTTATAGATGTTAAATACTTCACTCATCGTCATGTTGTGCCATTGTGTTATAGTTCAGATCTGTTAGCGGTATTAATCACTGCAATGTTACTCAGGTAACTAAAAAACAAACCTTAGGCAAACATGACATGCTGACAGCAGTGAAGATATTAAAATGCATCACAACCGTTTTTCCTTTTACGAGACTGAGAGTTCCTGAATGTTCTCTTCTTTTAAGATACTAGCTGAATTCCAGTTTGTGATAAAATCAACACCTACTATTCTTGACAGGTATATAAACAAGCCAGGACTGAGCCTCGACATGGGGCAACCTGCCCGAGTTCTGCATTAGCAATGACTTTGGCACATCACCAGTTTTGGTTGTCCTGACCGGTATCCAAATTGAGGCTGAAGCCAAGCACGGCAAAACATTCCAGCTTGGCTAAAAGAAGAGCTGGCCAATGACATTTTAGCACACAGATGTGTTTTTTCAATCAGTCCTTTCCATTTCAGAGATTACAATTTTTTGGAAGTCTCCAGGTCCGACTATTGGCTTGAATAAACGTCTATTTTATACTGTACGTTTAATAAACGGTATATTGGCATGGTTGGCTAGACAACCACATTATGTTAGATGTTAAAAAGCAAATGAGCATTCTGCAATTATGGTGGGTGCAAATCATTTTTATAATATGTTCATGTTTAGCTGGAGTAAATAAAAATGTGTTTGGATAACTGATGCTTTTGGATGCCAGTATAAAGATGGAAATTGTTGCTGTCCTTCTGAATCTTTTATGTCCAAATTCAGTTTTTAGGAAATGGAACAAAAACATTGAACTTGCATACTGCGTTGTCAAAGTTGACAAGCACTTTTTAATATGTTTTATTGGTTAGATATTTGGAAAACCCAGTGACAAACATAAATGGTACTAATAATAATAAACCTTTTTTTATCACAAAATATGGAGATGCAAGGTTTCAGAAGGACACCCGTGACATATTCTGTTGACAGAAAAGTCCCAAATGGAATAGCTTTGGTTTAGCGACGTCATTAAATGGTGAACAAACGGAGACTCCACTTCTTCTGCTTCCAAATTATGTCTTAAGCTGTGCGTAGATGCTTTCAAAACCAATATATCTAAGCAGAGGGAACTTTTTTCGGAAACATATTTGAGACAGAGCTGATATTTGAAACACAACTCATAACTCCATCTCTCATCCATCTCCAAATTTCATGAGCTTGACAGGTACTCTCTGTTTGTTTTGATGTTTATAAAAAGACAAATGGTTGTTATTTGGTCAAAGAAACAGACCATATTTCATAAAAGCAAAGACATGGAACGGTTTTGCCTTGGTATTTTATTTATGTTTCTTTAAAATATCAAACTTGCCTCTGCTGTTTCTCCTAAAAGTAAAAAAAATAATACAACTGCTAACATACTGTAAAATGGTAAACATAGAAAGCTCAGATCGTTTCTGTGTTGGAAATGTGAGCACAGTCTGAGACTCCAAGAAACTTTGCAGAAGAGAGCCTGTTTCTCAGGAGAGAGATATGAGAAACAGGACTCTTTTGTCTCCATTGCTCACCATTTAATTCCGACAATGCAACTAAGATATTAATCTCCTGTGACTTTTCTTTCTAATGGGATGGAAAACAATAGCATACCAGTTAAATAAATACGTACGCTATGGGACACGGCTTTCAGCACATGGTAAAATGTATCCAGAGGAAGAGATGAGAATGTGGAAAAGTACATCAGAGCTCTCTTCAACCCAAGGGTGGTACTGAGAGAGACTGTTTGGAGAGCCGTAGAGAGATGAACTGAATCAGGATGTGAAAGGATAAAGGATCCTGCTGCCAACAGGATGTTGTCACTCAAACACAAGACCATCTGTTACTTCATTTTTGGTGCTGTAGATTCAATACTTGTGTGAACCACTGAGAGTTGACTTTACACGGCGTGTTTTTAAAGGAACGGTTCACCTAGAAATATCCAAAAACTTTACTTGCTGGTCTTTAACCTTTTCCTCTAGAAGTAACAAAGTTTAATAGATATTTTCTATACAATGAAGTGAACGTTGACCAACGGGAGTCAAGCTCTAGAAATAAAAAAGGGTGGAAATGACTACATTCCAAGATAGCTTTGGGTTAAAAATAAACAAAATTCAGTTATTGAGCAAGTACATAAAAATACTTTACTCTGAACTTGTAGTAATGATTTAGGATTTGAGCTGTCAGGTACGATTTAGTGAGGAAAGTGTCTACAGTAACCTGCACTTTTATGTTTCAACCAGAGATGGCGATAGAGAGGCAGCAGATAAGGATTAGTTTGTATGGTATATTGTATGGAAAAGAACAGTGTAAACATTCTGTCTAACGTCTTTTGTCCCCAACCGATGAAAAAAAAGCTTTTAAAACATGAGGTTGAAAAGGATGATCTTTTATTTTTGTCTGTTCTTTTAACTCAGAACAGTTTTCCTGTATAAGGTTCACTCTTTGTAGGGATTAAGTGCTTACTGGGGAGAAGAAAAAATATTTGATTCAAACGGTCACAATTTACATTCAAGAGCACTTTTATCTTTCTTATTGGATGGAGAGTTCAAGAATGTAGGCGGTTAAGCGTTAAAATACCAGGGGCAGAACTGTGATATCCGTAATATCAATCGCCCTTCACTTTAACCATTTTGAAGTTTGCAGGGCAGGCCTTCAGTTCTAGTATACGGATACAAGAAAGCTCTTTAACCCCGCTAGGCGAGAACTTGGTGGTCTTTGAATTATGTGCAGAGCGAAATTATAACGTCTGGCTTCTTTCCATTCTCAGCAGATGGAGTGAGATCTGAACTCCACATTTTCCATCACTCATGTGCCCTGAAGAAAGATGAAGGGCCCTGCAAGGCGATAAAGGACAGATTCTACTTCAACATTGACAAAGGTCGCTGTGAGGGCTTTGAATATGGAGGCTGTCAAGGCAATGCCAACAATTTCGAGACTCTGGAGGAATGTGAGCAAATGTGTGTTGTGAACGGTAAGGCCATCCATGTCATGTTTACCTTACTGGTGCCATTCAAAGCAAATAAGCAGATCTCTAGTGAGATCAGGTTGTCCACCCAGCTTACAAACAACATTCCTGATAAGCGTATATTGGGTTCAATAAAATAAGGATGACTTATATAGACGCAAGCAAAAGGGTATGACAGGCCGTGCTCTTTTGTGAATATAGTCACAGCTAAAGCAACGCATAGTGGAGTATATTCACAATACAGCATTGCTTCAGGTAACTTCTACATTAACCGGTTACATTCCGATTAAAGTAGAAAACATCAAACGTAGCAGAAACGTATTGTTTTGTGTCAAATGTTCACATATAGACAGTAATCCCCTCCGAACGCACACTTTAGTGGGGGAGTAGGAAATAGTCATTACTGTAAAATGGAATCTGCCCAACAGCATCGATGCTTTAGTGACCAGTCAGAATCCTGGACTGGAACTATGTGGTGATTTTGTAATCATAGATGTAATGTGCATTCTATTATAACAAAGTTTTATGAGTTTACTATGAGAGATTTCCCAGCTGCTTATAAACAGGTCATCATGTAATACAGTGTAGGGATGTAATTATTGTCTGTTTATGGCACAGTTTAGACTCTTTTTAACTTAAACTACAACCCGGTATGGCCAAAAAAAACAAAGAAAGAAAGAAAGAAAGAGGATGGTTGGATAGACGAACAGATGAATGTCACATGGAAACTGTTACATGGAAAACACATGGAAAGTAAAAATGAATTGGAACAACTTGTCTTGAGAGATTTAAGACACCATCCAAACAGCCTTATTTAAAAGAAATGAAGGATACTTGTCTCCCTCCCCCAAAAAACAGGACAAATGTGAAGTTCACAGTAAAGTCAGGCCATGTTGGATTATTTACAGCACTTTGGTTGGCTGAGTCGTATCTCATTACGTTTTCCAGTAGGGGTCTTTGCGATTTCGACAGGCCCCTGCAACGCCTGAACTCTGCTGCCTCCTGTGAGAGGTCCCAACCATAATCAACACAAAACACACTCCAGCATGTGTCTGCTAAACAAGCTTCGCAGTCCTCACAGCCACAGAGTGGCAAAAACAGGCACTTTGCAGCTTTTTTTGGACAAACACCTCCAAGGACACGAGCACTCAAAAATGAACATGAAGCACTGCCAAAGATCCCCTGTGGAGACAGAAAAGGAAATCGACTGCTGTGTTTGGATTTTCTTGGTCTGCTTTCTTCACCACATGCTAAATTCAATATTGCCAAATGAGTTTCTAAATTCTGTGGACATCCATTTCTCCTGATCCAGAATAAATAAATGGGCCAGAACTTTTGCATTTTTACAGTGCTGAAAAAAAGACGAATGAAGACGAGGTTCTGAGAGAAACGTGCACATTGTAAAATCGCTGCACTTAATAAAATCACTGCAAATACAAAATGAAGGATATTTGTCTCCATCTAGTGATTCAAATGGCTAATGCACTTTAAATGTGCTTTGTCTTCTTAAGTGTTAGACATGTAGGCAAATAGACAGAAAAAACGCAAGATAAATTAGATTTTTTCATATCAGACACTAAACCACGTCTCAGCTCAACCGATAAAGCATTTCATTAACAGCGCCACTGTCCTTCTGAAACCTTATATCTGTATATTCCATCATTGTAATTTCTTTGTCATACATCATTATCATTAGTTGCCCTTTATTTCGTCACTGGTTTTTGCAAATATATAATCCATAAAAAATTACAAAGTGCTTGTCAACTTTAACAACACAGTAAATAATTATTTAAAAAGTGCAGCGAATTGAAACATCCAAGTTTTCAGGACAGATCAAATCTGTATATTCCTATACTGATAAAATGTACAGTATATCTTCAAATCACTGCAAGTCATTTTGGATTAAAGCGTCTGTCAAATGTGTCTTCCAAAGGAGTAAATGTGACCTTTTTCCTTTTTTTCGTAGATGCACTCGGTCTTCACTTCTTTACGTTGTCGTTTTTGATGAAATGTCTTTTAATAAAGCAATTTTGCTTTGAGGCCGGACTAATATTCACACAGCCGGCATATGTCATCATTCCCATTCTGTTCTCCTCCACACATCGTATCAGATGTGAAAACCTCATCCTGCCTGATCTGTCTTCAACAAGATTTTCGGCTTATTCACGGTGTTTACCCGTTCTTAATCGCATTTGAGCCGCTTTTGAGCAACAGAAACATCTGGCTTCATTCTGTGCGTGATCGGGTTAGCGCTGCTCATCAGCATCTCTATCAGAAAGAAACAAAACAAAAACACTCTGATGATTTCCGACAACGGATTGGATGAGAGTTGCCTTTCTCCATGATGGATTGCCACTTCTGTGAAATATTTTAATTAGCAGGGCCCATAAATAAAGTCTGCATTACCGAGCAAAACGTGGATACAAATTAATCTATTTTTGTAATTTGTGGAGCCCTGGAACCCAGCCATTCATTTCTCAACAGAATATGTGCTATAGGTGGAGTGGAACTATATCAATCACCTCAGATTCTGTGGGGCGGGTTTGTTAACGGGACGGGTGATGTAAGCCGTTGCTTTACTAATCAATTGCAATATTTGTCCAGTTTATTTATATAATACTCAATACCTGTATTTATATTTCATAGTCTCTATGTTGTGCAAATGTATCTTTATGTAATTAATCTTGCATCAAAAGTAATAGAGGTTATTTATCGTGTCATCATTTATTATTTAAAATTGCATCGACCAGTTCACACTTTTATTATTTTAAAGAGATGTCAATTTTAATCATTTCAACCACACATCCAACCTACCAATTTTATATGTACATTTAAATTCAATGTCAACAATTTCATTTGTAGACAGATTTTTATTAAGTCTAAGGTTCCCCTCGTGATATCAGGATACCTATATTACTGAAATCACAGACAAACTTCTGTCAGACATCTTATGCATGGCACTGCATAAACAAAGTCAATGAGGTCACATGTGATTCATGGTTTGTTACATCTTCTCTCTTGTTTCTTAGAGAATAAGAGTCCATGCCACCTGGAGGATGAACCGGGGCCGTGCCGGGGTCTGGTGCCACGCTATTATTTTGACAGCAAGAATCAGGAATGCAGAACTTTCTTTTATGGTGGTTGCTTTGGGAATGCCAACAACTTCAATACCATCAAAGAATGCCAGGCCAGATGTCATTGTATGTACCAGCACAAAAGCATCTCTCACTTATAGTTTTTGTACAAGCTCAGTTTTAAAACTCATTTACATGACAAACATATTTGCCCCTGGGGTTTCTGAGCTCCCAATAACCTTCATTTCAAACAATAATTTACTATTTTAATGTAGAAAAAAATATATTCAGCCTGGCCCAGTTCATAGGGGAATAAAAATGGTAAAAATACAACAAGTATTATATTTTATTATGTTCTTACTTCTCTTTAGCGGACTCAAAACACAAGGACCTGAATGCTCCATCAAAGCCAGTGGAAGAAGCCAAACCTGAATTAACCGTTAAACATGGTGAGAAAGAACACACAACCAACTTATTGACATTCATGCCAGTTATTCTTTTTATTTTTATTCGATGTTTTTTCTTTTGACCTTTCATTCATATCTTTTCATATTTTGTTGATATTGTTTATTAACACTTCTTTTTTATTTTGAGCTGTTATACCTGCATGTCACCAGCAAATGTTATTGATGACACTGGTGCACCTTTTTTACATTACGCTAAAAATAACACAAATTCAGTTATTGAGCAAGTACATAAAAATACTTTACTCTGAACTTGTAGTATTGATTTAGGATTTGAGCTGTCAGGTACGATTTAGTGAGGAAAGTGTCTACAGTAACCTGCACTTTTATGTTTCAACCAGAGATGGCGATAGAGAGGCAGCAGATAAAGATTAGTTTGTATGGTATATTGTATGGAAAAGAACAGTGTAAACATTCTGTCTAACGCCTTTTGTCCCCAACCGATGAAAAAAAAGCTTTTAAAACATGAGGTTGTAAAGGATGATTTTTATTTTTGTCTGTTCTTTTAACTCAGAACAGTTTTCCTGTATAAGGTTCACTCTTTGTAGGGATTAAGTGCTTACTGGGGAGAAGAGAAAAAATTTCACAATTTATATTCAAGAGCACTTTTATCTTTCTTATTGGATGGAGAGTTCAAGAATGTAGGCGGTTTAGTCTCATTTAACCAAGCGTTAAAATACCAGGGGCATCAAAGAATGCCAGGCCAGATGCCATTGTATGTACCGGCACAAAAGCATCTCTCTCATTTATTGTTTGTGTACATGCTCAGTGATTAAACTCATTTGCATGACAAAGATATTTGCCCCTGGGGTTTCTGAGCTCTCAATAACCTTTATTTCAAAGAATAATAAAAAAAGGATTTAGACAAATATATAATTTCAGCCTGGTCCAGTCTTTAGGGGAATAAAAATGATGACAACTGGTATTATATTTTATTATGTTCTTACTTCTCTTTAGCTGACTCAAAACACAAGGACCTGAATGCTCCATCAAAGCCAGTGGAAGAAGCCAAACCTGCTATACAATTAATTGTTAAACATGGTGAGATAGAACACACAACCAACTTACATGCCAGTTATTATTTGAGTTTTTATTAGATGTTTTTCTTTTGACTTTTCATTAATATCTAGTCCTATTTTGTTGATATTGTTTATGCTACGGTTTTATTTTGAGCTTTTATACCTGCATGTATGCTTGCTGCATCTCACAAGCAAATGTCATTGATGACACTGGTGCACCTTGTTTTGTGAAGACTTATCTATTTTTGAAAGTCAGTCAGAAAACATGCCCGAAGCAGTCTCCATTTACTTTTTTTGTATTCGAATTGTTGTATTATTACTCACTCTGTCATGCATTTGGTCCTTTTAGACGATGCGCCTTTGAATGTTTCACATTTGCCCCAGCAGAAAGACTCACAAGTGGCTGCACAGGAAGCAGGTAAAACCAGATAAATACTATATTCCCAAATCCTATGCATGTGAATGTTTGAAACACATAACTATATCCAGACCTATTGTGTAACTTTTAAATGTTAGGAAACAAAGCATTTAACTACATGTACACAATAGATCATTATGGGTGCAATTATATATCCTAAAAAGGCAGAATATTTAGTGATTTGTACTTTTAGAGGAACACAAAGGAGCCATTGGGGGTCGCAGTGACAGGTATCGTACATTTAAAAGTACAGTTTTGTACTTTTTTCTGACAGTGTAGGCAGCGGCGCTTTTATGTCAGGCTGTCTGTCCTCTGAGTATAGAGGGCAATACAGTAGCAGACATTTTTGCTTGTACTTTCTTATTTTGACAGTCTCGAGCGGTATTCTGCCCTACAGATCTAGGGCAGGTTATATACCTGTCTGATACAGAGATAGCACTCACAAACAGAGTCAAATTAAGAGTCACAAATACTACGTTTCATTGCTTTTAATGAATATTCATATTTGATTTGATACTCAAATTTGCAAAACGAAGTAATTTAAGTTTCTATATTTGAATACAAAAACTCTTCTACATTGCTGTATTTACATGGTAATTGGAACTGTTCATGTCAACCGTCATTTGCCTCTTTAACCACAGTTCGTAATAAATTGAGCGTTAAGAGATAAATTGAGTGAATTACTGCATGTTCAAAATAAAATATAGCAGCATCCATTGTCAACAGGATTTAATTGAACTATTTTATCATTTATAATTTACTTTAGGGGTTAAACATAATTGCAAATGAATTATATGAATTGCTTTATGAATTAAAAGGAACTACACAGTTGGATAAGAAACGTTTGCAGATACTGTATCTAATTAGATTAGATTAGATTAGATTCAACTTTATTGTCATTACACATATACAAGTACAGTGTAACGAAATGTAGTTTAGGTCTAACCAGAAGTGCAGTTAGCAAGTGCAGGATATACAGTTAGAATAAATACAGAATACAATAGTGAGAATATAATGCAAAGACATTGGTTTTTAAGGGTGACTTGAGTGTCCAATATACTTTTTGTCGCTGCATGTCATTATCCCATTAGTTAAGTGTATGTCTTCGCAAACTAACTAGCTGTAAGTTCATTAATGTTACATCACATCTGACAAGCAGAATGCATCCAACTTCTTTTGTTTTAATGTGAAACAGCATATTTGTTGCCTTAAAGTAAAACATAATAAAACAAAATAGAATAAATAATACATCAAATAAATCTATTTCTGCGATAGCAGGAAGCAATTCATAATATGATGTTTGCTTAGATAGATGTTTTTTTATTTAATACAATTAGTTGTTTGGTACCACTGCAGGACATTACTGCCATCTAGTGGCTCAAGTTCATCTTGTATTTTCATTATATTACAGAGTTTACTCCTCATCCCTTCTGCATGAGTCCTATTGTGAGGGGGGATTGTGATGGATTGGAGCGGAGATTCGTCTACAATCCCAGGACTATGAGATGCCAGATGTTTCGCTACAGTGGCTGTGGAGGCAACAAAAACAACTTTTTGCATAAGAGACACTGCATAAAGATGTGCTTGAAAGGTGAGTTCTTCCCAGCACTTGAACACTTGTAAAATAAAGAGTGTTTTAAATAAAACTTTTGTATTCTTTCAATGTGAGTTTGCATTTACTGTCATTCTTTCTTTTAGATCAGAGACAGAGAAAGCAGATACGAATAAAAACACGGAACTCCAACATCTTATACCAATATGTCTAAGATGTACATTACTCATGATACTGCTATGACGTGTCTGCTAGAGGCCGGACATAATTGAGAGCTCATCTGGGTATTATACCCTAAGACGGGGTCATTGGATGTAACAGATACCAAATTACAAAACTTTCGACACTGCACTCCAGAAACAGTTGTGTCAGCTATATTGTTGACTCATACATTTTGTAATGCATATATGAATTTTAACCTGAGTTTTAAATATAGACATTGTATTTTACTAAGATTTTTGCCCCATCTATTTTATTGTTTCCTGGGGATAGAACGACGTATTACCTGTCATTATAGATTACATATGTAGTTTGTTTTTACACTATTGACTATGTATAGCTGTTATTAATATTCACATATAAACTCTTCTTTCTGTAATTATTTTTTAAATTGTTCTCAATGTTCAGAACTGTGTTTACTTTAGTATGAACATTTTCTTAATACTTGTGTTGGCATTGTCCTATAAATTTGTAGAGCAATAAACCACGGTGTGTTGTGTGTTTTAAGATATCCCAACATAATAAAAAAGAACAAAAGTAAAGTTCAAAAGGTAACGTACGGTGTAGGGATCGGAAGAAAACTCACCCCTCCACAACTAAAATCCCAAACATGTTATGATATCATTGATGCAATATGACAACTTCTATTTGTTTTAAGTTTCAGATAATATAATTGTTAACTAGTCCAAATCAACTTTGCCTATTAAGCCACTGCATCGAAAAGTACATAATATTTGAGAGACAGATTTAGCTATTTGAGACATTAATATTGTATATTATGAATGCATCTTAATCATTTTCATAAGCTCAAAACGTTTAGCCTAAAATGTATGTTTTAAAGCGTTTGATTTATTAAAACATAAACGCTTAAACAAAATAGATCGTTTGTATTAGATTACAGAAGTGTGAAAACCACAAGATGGAGCTGTAATGCTTTGGACTCATTGGGGACTCCACCAGTAACATTAGAAATTTTAAATACACTATGAATATAATTACGAGTTAAATAAGTAAACCATAGTGCTACAAAGGCGTTTTACAAAAGTAAAAAGATAAAAAAAAACTACAAAGTGATTTTTCATTTTTGTATTGAAAGCGCCGGTGTGCCATTCGAGCGCATTTGAGGCGGGGATACACGTGACGAAACAGGAAGTTACTACAGTACCAAAGTCCCTCCAAGAAAAGTCTCCTCACTCAGCGACCAATTTGCACTACATTCGGGCGGTTATTTCAGACCATCGAGAAAGCCCCAAATCGTTCACATAAATCACAATAAAACTATATATTTCCAACCGACAATTCAATCTGACACGAAGCTCAAACTGCGCTAATACAATACGTTCCAGTTTGCTCCAGCGGCTGAGCGTGCGCGAAGTTTGCTTACAACTCATTACAGAGCCTCTCCTCAAATTATCATGGTTGTTTTCCCAATGACACACTTGAAAGAATCGACGGTCTTTAATCGCTGACGATTGTAGTTTTTTACTGAGAGCTGGGACTGCGTTGCCCTTTTGAGATTCGTAGTAATAGAACCGTGGCGTCTTGTAAATATCTATAGTCTTTACCACAGTGGCTATGTGTAGAAGCGGACAGCCGTCGTCATTCACTGGCTTCTGCTGCGCTCTACCGACCAGCGCACTCGTGTTCGTTTCATTCTTACGCACGGCACGCTTATGCACAAGTAACGAGCGTTTGTTTTCTTGAATATTAAGGAGGTGCGCACGTTTCCGTCTGAACATCTGCAGATCCCACCTTGGATTTGAAATAGGCTACAGGTAAGAAAATTACTGTTACAGACTGCCGAAATGCATGCAGGAATACGGACGGAATGTAGCCATATGACAAGTCCTTGAGAATTCATGACATAGATTAATAAGTGAAATTTTGTTTCAGGCTTATTGTAGCCTACATGTGTGCATTAACTAAGATATCAACCGCAATTTATTTATTTGTCTACTGGAGTTAATCGTGGAATGTCAAGAGGGGCAGTCTCTTTTATCGTTGTATTGTTGAAGTATCGTATGCATGGTAAATATTTAAATGAGACTGGACCTACAACAGATGCCTCCGAAAATATAGTACACTATGAGAAAAAGTGATGCATTTATATAGAAGTATGTTAATATGATCGATGGAGATGTTTTTGATGTTGCACATGAAAGGACAAACGGTGTTAAAACCCTGAGTTAAGACGAGAGAAAGAGTCATTCATTGACATTTACAAGTCATAACTGGGGTTTTGGGAATCGAAAATCAATTCCAATTTGGAATCGGAATCGAAAGGCTTGGAATCGGATCAGGAGACAAAAGGAATTGGAATCGGATACTTGAAGATTACAATTTTTATTCCTCTTATCAATTCCTGTCTGCATATTTAAGAAAAGTGTATCTTGTGCTCTTGTGTCAATTAACCATATTTTTACTATAGTAAGCATAGTTTGACTGTAGTATTTGCATTAAAAAGCAATGGGACCACACATTAACCATTGTTTCATTATAGTTACGAGAGTTTAACCATGATGTAGTTCAACTATGGTAATACAAATTGTAATAAATCCGAAAAAACATGGTTCTGTGTGCATATATGCACAAAACGGTGCTCACAAATATATATAGTTTTTGCAAACAATTCAATAAGCAGGCTAAGCGATCATACACATAGACATCTGAATGTTTTGCTTCAACTGTGGAATCGATAAGAATTGAAATCGAATTGGAATCGATAAATTCATAAGATTCCCAACCCTACATAACACATCACATCATTGTTTTGATTTTTGATATCAAGTAAGTCAAAACATAAATCTATTGTATATGTACTATTAACTCAAAAAGAAATTAACTCTAAGAATGGACACCTTTTCAAGCCATTGTACCCCGTACTAATGAATTCAATACAGTAAAACCGCCAGTGCCAGGAGCCCAGCAGATAATATAAAATACTAGTATCATGATGCAACTGTACCGAGACTGTTGACACTTTCTTACTGACAGAAGGATCCTGACAACCTCTCTTAAGAGAAATAAACCGTGATAATGAATAGCCAACAGTCAGGCTTGAAACTAGTGTGAATTTTTTGCTGCCTGGTTACATAAGCAATGCGGTAGAGTTGTTGGGGGATGGATTACTAAAATGATATTTTTTTTATTCTGCTGATATGGCGATGAGACATGAGATCTTTTATGGAGAATGCTGCCTTCTTAAACTCAAATCATTAGTGGAACTTGCTAAGGCAAACATCAGTATTGCCATTGCTCATGGGGTTAAAAGGACAGTTCACCCAAAAATGAAAATTCTGTCATGAACTACCCACTCTCTAGTTTGTTTGCTTAAACACAGAGAAATATATTGGGAAGAATGGTTACAAACCAAACAGTTCTTGGTCCCCATTAATTACCATTGTATGAAAAATGTATTACAATGGTAGTCAAAAGTGCCTCAGAACTGTTTGCTGTCCTACATTCCTTAAAATATCTTATTTTCTGTTCAACATTTTTCAAACGTGTGTACAGTAGAGGCCAAAAGTCTTTCCATTTCATATTTAAGATTTTATATTTAAAGAAATGTCAATGCAAGATGTTTTCGATCGAGACACTAACATTTTAATTAGTCTGGAACTTTAAGCCCTGTCTAGGAAAAGTTAGAAAAATCTTCATCCTTAAGTATTTAACTCTGCATCTTGTTCAGCAACATTTGTGCTACGGAAATTAACGGCACCTCAAATCTGGTGGCTTGTTGAGGGGAGGAGTACTCCTAAATTCATATTAGACTTTTTCAAATAAGGACACACAAAATTTAAACCACTGAAAATGTTCTATGGACTTGTACATCTTGCAACAATCCAGCCATGCCCTTAAAACTGCAGAGAATATGGTTGGGTGCACCCCTGGGGCGTCACTAGACCCCTTTTATAAGTTTTAACAATTTATTTGTCAGTGTAATCGGTTCAATTAATAACAGTGGCAAATACGGATCTATATGCAACGTAGTAACCTAATTCACTCTTGTAAAAGCGACAGCCTTGTGCACTGTTACAGGTCCAAAAACACAATCTTGTGGCGTATTTTCTCGCAGAAATCTATGTCCACGTGCTGGGAACTAACACTCAAATCAGGACGTTTTTGAATATAGTTGTTAGCTTTGTTTGTTTGCGCACAAAAAGTATCCTCGCCGCATTATATAAATTTATACCGAATCACCGGAGACTCATGGACAATTCTACAATGTCTTTTCGCACTTTCAGCTCTTTGGATATTGGTTGCATTGCAGTCTAAGGAGGAGTCAGAAAGCTTTAAAAACGACCTTAATTTGCATTTTTGGTAAAAATGAAGGTCATACAGATGTTAAAGGCGGGCTGTCCGATTTCTCTTAGCTGTTGTTGATGTTCTAATCACCAAAACAAGCACATCCCTACCCAGTGGCGTAGCGCAAACTGCGTTGGCCCACCCGCAAGAGTGGAGGCGGGGCCCCTCACCGCATAATTAGATGGGGGATTCACCTTTTCATTTAAAATCGTGAAATAGAACGGTGGAATTTAATAGTAGGCTATGTAATTATTTCGTATTTATTTATTAAGAACTTTTCACAAAAAAAATAAAAGAAACACCAACAATAAAACAGCAATTACATTAACTTGTTAAAATGCAAGGGAGCACATGACGTCAAAATATTTTTTCTATCTGCAGTATACAACAAAGATTCATGACGTTTAACATTCAATAAAGGTAATATATATTACCTTTAAAATCCTCCAAAGCGCCCCTTTCTCCTAGCATTTTTCTGCGCAAAGTCCTTGACAATGTCTGTTATGTCCATCTGTCGCGCTTGCTGGCTTTCAATGCTGAGTATCGCAAGTTCAGAAAGTCTGTCCTGGCTCATTGTGCTTCTCATGCAGGTTTTTATTAGTTTTAGTTTAGAAAAAGATCTCTCGCCACTTGCCACTGTGACGGGGACGGTTAAAAAAAGCGTCAGAGCTGGAGCCACATCCGTGACACTTGGTAGAATGTATGCTTCAGAATCAGCAGTTCTGCCAGATCTTTAAATGAGCCCATTTCAAGTTTTTTTTTATCTCAGAACGTAGGGCACTTCGAAACGAAAGCAACTGTGATGGAAATTCGGAGGAAATATCATCGTTGTAAGTCACTGCAAATATTTCGGCACAAGCACGCAACTCATCATCAGTTGCATGTACGAGTTCACTTGGACGTAAGAAGCGGAATCGTTTCGCTATTGTATTCAAGCCTTTGAAACGTTGTTTGAGCTGGGAAACAGCTGTGTCAATGCACGCGTAATTTTCGGTACTTTTGCATTGAATTGCTCTTTTCGGTGTTGGTTAGACCGTTTTTGAGCTCCGCTGACATATTTTCTTTTACTCATTTTGTGCTCATAAGCTTCACTCTCTAAACAGTTGCGGAAATTCTTAATCGTGATTGGTTAACAAGGACGACGGATATGGTCATAATCGCCAAACACGGTAGGCTGCAATTACCACCAAAATAAAAGTCCTATACATTCACGTTATAAAAACGGTTTAATTATTTATTCGAGTAATTTTTTTGGGGGCCCCCACAACGCGGGGCCCCCCCGCAGTGCGTGCCCTGCGGGCCCGTCCGCTACGCCACTGTCCCTACCCACATCTTTCGCTTTCATCAGCGCTCGGCTCGATTAATATCTGTCCTGTGCACCTTACTGCTGATTGGCTACATGGTTATTTTGGTACTCGCCCAGACTTTGTCTAAACAAGCATGATTGGGAAATCGCACGCCCCCCCTTTAAGTACTTGAGGGTGAGTAATTAATGGCAGAATTTAAATGTTTCGTTGGAGTTTAAAGTTTAGGACATTACATAAAAAGTTGGCAGTAAATATGGCTTAGATAACAATATGTGCTAATATAGGCAGTACAGTTTAATGCAGTACAGTACAGTTTGTTAAACAAGTTTAACAACTTTGTTTGGACTTTTAAAATATAGTTTCTTTTAAAGATAAAATATGCTCCTTATGTTAGTTGGAGACATAAAATGACTGGTTTCTTGAAATACTGTAATTGTAAATTCTTGAAAAGATGTAATTATTCATTGTTATCGTTGTGTAATGAATGCAGACGTGCAAGAAATAAATTATTATTATACTGCAGGAATAGTGGGTTACACAAGGGAAGTTTGCATAATGCATTTTGTTGGATACTTCTTGCACACAGCAGGTTTTTAGAAAATGAAATGGACCCCAGTTTTGCGTGGGCAAGCACAAGTACTACATTTGAATCTTAAAATCTCCTTTTAAGTCTTAAAATCTAAGCTACATTTACATGACTAATCATACTTTATGAAGAATTGCGCTAGGGTGTGAAAGGTTTGTTGTACAGATTCAGCTGCATAAGCTTAAAAAATCAAAGTGTCTTACTATTGAGTGTTCATCTCTAGGGAGGCTAACTGGCAAACTAATTTAATTGAAGATAATTGGTTATTTACATTCCGAAGATCAAATATTCACTACATAAAACAAGTTAAAATGAATGGATTATTATGTTTATAAAGGGAGTAATGCATTTAGCCGTGAGAGAGTTTCGTATTGATCTCAGTGCAGAGCCCAAAGCGTGTGTTTGTCAAGGTTGAGCGGTGCATTCATTGAGGGTTTAATGTCAGTGAAACAAAGCTGTGTGCCCGGCGACATTGCATTGAGTTAGCGTGCCATCACCATGGCTTACCTCCGTCACGGAAATGCAGAAGTAAACAATACCAGAATGCTTCAGTGTAAATATAGGTATCTGCATCCTGTCCTCGGTGGAAACGCAAAGTGTGTTTTCTATCCGAGCAATTTGCTTGTTGTCCCATTTGTTGGCCTGATAAAATATACACACGCTGCTTGAAGTGCATGCGAATGCAAAATAATCTGTGAGCGTTTGAGAAATGTTATCTACATATCCAGTGTTCGACTGTAAGAGAGACCATAATTTGTAATGCATTTTATATTACAATCAATGTTATAGCTTGAATAGATGCTTTGCGTTAATGATAAAAGATGATCATGTTGCTTCATTGCAGGGTTTCAGAATCTTGTTTTAGCCATTAAACCAGAGTCAGGCTAATGGGCCAATTACATTTCCTCACTTTTAGATCCATTAAATTACATGAGCGTTGAAGTGTGGCAAGCCGATTTATTGTAAACTGCTATAAAGAGTCCTATTTGAAACCCTTCTATTCATTCATTGTATAATCTTTTGTAAATTGTCACCTGCAAGATACACTTAAAGGGATAGTTCACCCAAAAATCTTGCCTCAAGCCTATTTTGAGAAATGTCTCAGTGGTTTTGTGTTCATACAATGGAAGTCAATGGGGGCTAATGTTGTTTGGTTATCCACGTTCTTCAAAATATCTTCTTTTGTGTTCTGCAGAAGAAAAGTAAGTGATGTGGGTTTGAAATGACATGAAAGGCCATGGTCAGAATTCTCATTTTTGAATGAACTATCCTTTTAATTGTTCAAAATATTCAATAAACCGTATGTGCAAAAGCATGAAAAATAGCAAAGACTTAATATAAATATTACAGTAATTTATTCAATTAAGAAATATATGTTTTAGAAATTAAAAAAGTTAAAAAACCAAAGCATTCATTTCAAATGTGTGTACAGTAGAGGCCAAAAGTCTTTCCATATTATTTATAAGATTTTTGATTTAGAAATATATATTTCTATTTAGAAATATGTTATAACATATAAGGCTATACGGATTTCCTTGCTTTCTTTAAACACAAGCTCAGATTTTTCCCAAACTGTCTATGCTATGATAAGCATTCTGTACATAAATTGCATGTGCATTTTTATTTCAGCCTTTTCAAATTATATTTTGATAAAACTGCATTAAAATAGAAATGTGCAAAAATTAATTTCTCAGTTTTAAACTGCCACCCTGCTGTCTAGACATCAACAGCTATTAAAAACCAATATCAACCGGACCCTTTACACAGGCTTACCTAGAGTACAACAGCCGTGTGTGAACATCCCTATATATGTCGACTGCCATATTGTCCTGCCATGTGATTAATCAGGACTATAAATGTAGCTGACGACAGAGAGAATGGGACGCTATTATTTAGAAAAAGGGACCATGGAGTTGAAGGACTTGTTGGACAGTGAAAACATTGCTTTTTAGAAGGCATGTTCCACGCTGATATACACTGAACAAACTGCCTCGGCTTTAAGATTTATTGGCCTCTGCCACCAATCAAAGAGAAAGGGGGATCCTGGGAGTTTCATGTGCCTGATTCTAGGCTCACCCACTTCCAAGTGGATCATTCTTCGGTTATCATGTGTCTACCGAACGCTTCCTTTAAAGTGAGATTTGATACATCACAGAATGCTTTAGGAGCACAAAATAGTACAGTATTTTCCTCTTCTAATTTGAACGCTTAACCAGCCCCCAACCCGCCCCGTCATTTTCTGCTTGCTGAAAGTTTGATCCGTGTTGCATAACTCATAGGACCGCAGGTTTGTTTAACCGGTTCTACTCACCCCGCTCTAAGCGGGCCTTGAACTGGTTCGGTCCGGCATTTGAGTCGGTCGGGTGCTCTAACAAGGAGGCTAAAGACCATGGCCTCCAGTGTATGTCGCTGTTAGGTTTACACACTGTACAGCTCTTCACTAGCTTCACAACTAGTCTAATAAGAAGCCAGCAGTTCAAGTTCAGGACTGAAGGGTAAAGACTGGACAATTAAAAATAGGCATGAATTTGATCAGGCTTCTAGTTTTATTTTGCTCCAAGGAATTCTAAGAGTGCAGACCGGTGGCCTGTGGAGTCGAGTTCTGTTGTGATCGTGGGTTTATGGTCTACAGGGGAAGTGGTCTCAAGCACAGAACTTGCTGTCTGTACTCCGCAGGATGTTTTTGGAGAGGTTCTAAGACACAGTGTTTCCCTAGTGTCCCTTCTTCAGCTGTCTAGCTTAATATCTCGACCCCAAAAAAAGTAATTGAAGTTAGAATGTAGTCTCAGCCTCAGACATCACGCCCACGGACCGTTGGCCAAACGTCTGATGCATAAGGCACATAAGGTTTCCAGTTTTCTGGAAACACTTCAGCACGTTCGAAGTCATCATCTAATGGGTTGAATTCCGTACTATTTCCATGAGACGCACGTGACGCGTTCTTTAACAGTCCGCCTGGAAACAACACAAAGGTTTCTGATCTAAGAAGTAAGCTTGTGTAAATAGTTGTGTTTACAACGGTTGCAATTCATCACGATCAACTAAACGGTTACATCATAAAAACATGCGAGATTCCTGGGATAAACTTATAATCACTGTTGTTGCTGTTAACTTTTGAAACATTTGTGAATGCACACCGGTCTGTAACTGCTGGGACATTTCAATGCCTCTTAACATGATACAGCACAAAACAAAACGTGATTGGTTGCTTTACCTGTCAGTCATAAGGCTTCTTGGGCGGGGCTTGGCCAAAGAAAGTGGCGAAAGCTTCCAGACCTTCTGAATGAACTGAAGGTCTGGTTGCGTGAGACTAGTTACAATGTGACTTAGAATTCTTACCATACAATGGAAGTGGATGGTGACCAGGACAAAAAGCACCCCTAAATGTAATCCATATGACTTACAATCAAGCTTACAATGAAAAAATTTACGTTTTTACTATGGTATTAGGTGGTTCAAATACCCATGTGAGATCTATCTTCAAATTTGTAAAGCATTTGTTTATTTTTACTGCAGGATTTTTCATAGTCAGGTAAGTGCCATTTTCAGGATTGTCACATCCATAACGCCACATTTTGAAAATTAAAATAAAGTAACAATGTTATGTTCTATAAATACCATTCATTTGGTATTATTGCTTTAGGATTGTGCATTTTATTTCAATGAAATCCTACAAAGTTTGTCGCCTCCCAAAAACCGCCTTCTTTTTTGTCACATCCATCACACATGTTTATTTTCCTTTTTAAAATAGAAAATTAGTTCATAGACTGGCATTTCTTTATGTTTAGACTCTATCAAAAAGGGTTTAGTAAAATATAAACAGGTGGTTCAATATATTCGTAACAAATTCATTCTCTGAGCATTTTTATGTCACATCCATAACTCAAAATGTCATGTCCATTCATCCATTCATCCTTCATTCATTTTCTACCGCTTCATGTCCATAACGTTGGAATTGCTTCTGATAGAAAACAGTAGCTTATGCTTTTATGGCTTGTACTTTTCAGAGCTTGGTCATCTTTTACTTTAACTGTATGGAAGACCACTTGTAAAAACTGTAGATCAGGGTCTCACAGTTGGATAAGGTATGATGCATGTCCTTTGGCTGTTGCGGTAGGCTAAATGACAGTTATGTCTAGTTAATGTCAATGGGGTATTTTGGTATTCCAGCTAAAACTGCTGTGTAAAAAATGTGTATTTTCCCCATATTTCCATAAAAATATGAAAATAGAATCTACTTAAGAAAGATCGACCCTGTCCAGATGGGTCTTGGGAACCTGCTACCATACTGTAAATATTTTCTTGTTATATGAAAGAAGAAATCGTGCATGTTTGCAAAGATCTTTAATACATTGCATATGTATTTACACGATTGGTAAAGTTTCCGAGCGAGCAGTGAGTTAGATAGCAGGCAATGTTAATGTTTGTTGTGGGAAGTGGTTTTGTTTCTGTGGTTTGAGAAACTCCTGACTCCCATGGTTGTAGATGTGCTTTAGAAAAGTCATGTGAAAGGACATGTTATTAACAATCTTGATCTATTGTTCCTGCACAATATTTCAATTCAGAATGTTTCTTTTTTTAATCTTCACAGCATCGCAAAAGTTTTATCTTGACATTGATCTTGTTTCCAGGTATCTGTGTTGCATGCTTTGAGTAATACATTTCCTTTAAACAGTGAAAACTTTTTGTTCGCAAGATGTTCTTTGTAAGTTGCAACATATTTGAGATGAACACTAACGCCCGTTTCACACCGCATGCATAAGCTGCACATGTTAACAGATGAGAGCATTCATGTAAGCAGCGCGTGCCCGCAGGACAATAAAGGACAATGGGCACACGCTGGCAACGCTCTCCCTACACGCACTGCTCTCCCCTTACGCGGCGTAAAACGGACATTACACTTTTAAGCTAAAAAACTGCTAAATATCTATTCTGTACTATTCTGTGTAAAACATTTTATAAACATCATCACATATGTCTATATTCAGATAATTTCATCTCAAGTGTCTGCAAATCTATAGAAAACATTTGATTAATTCCTGGATGGATTGTGGTTTTATAATAACAGAAACATTGATTTAGCCTGCAGGTGTAATGCGGTATTATATGGTATGGTATTTTGGTAACAGTATATGCTTGGATCGGCCTCAATGTTTTTTTAGTGTTCTCGGACAGAGCATGTGTTTCTGTTTGTATCAGCAGCCATACCGGAGGATCATAATGGTTACCCCCGGGGTATTGCGTGTTCAGCTGTACTAGCTGGGGCAAGAGGGGGTACTTCATATCAGATTACTGAACATCAACACCAGCACATTTGTCCAGGTAGTTAGTTGCTAGGTTTCACAACAGCAATTTGGTTACCCGATTTATCATTTATGACGAAATGGCGAGCTACATTGTGCCTCCTTTCTCACCACAGTAGATTTCATTCTAAATAAAACATTTATACTTTATGGTACTACTTTATATACTGTTTAAATATTTATCTAGGTTAAGCTAGAGAGTTTGTGTTACAATAGATGCTTTCACAACTTGTTTTGTAATATCTTGCAGTAGTCTAGACAAACCTGACGTTCAACTTTACACAATCCCTTTGTAACTGTTACTGCCGCAGCTGCTAGTATTATTGCCATAATGTGACATTGAAATGACTGTATGCTGTATAGAAGTGCTCAGGTGTCTGCCGTGCCGTTTATTACTGCTGGTGTGTTGCGGATAAAAAATAGGTCACGGCCTGTTCAGTTGCAGACAACGGGAAGAAACATGCAAGAATAAAATGCATTTAAAGCTGTCATCCATAACGTTTGCCACATGTTTGAAACATAACATTGCAAGTCATTGCAAGCACAAAACTTGGCCTGACAGCTTTGTTTTTATATAATTATTATTAGCATTGGCCATCATTGTAATGTAATGAGACATTTGTTCATTTTTAACCAAAAACAGTTACAGATTTCCGTAAAATAACCGCAAAAGCATGCATGTATTATGCTTACAATCTTTTAAAAGAAAAGATAAAATGCTTCCTTATCTTTTGGTGTTGACTAATGTCAAATGTGTCTTTAGTATCTTGCCTCATTTTCATCTGAAACTCCGTAGAAGCTTGCCAGTATTTTGAAACAAGTTGAATGACATGCATTTATCCCCAACCATGAACAAAATACTGTCAAAAATAACATATCATAAAAGATTGTGATAAATCTGCTTGTTTATACATGTTAAATATCGGGTAACATGCTATTTCATGCATTCTGACTTCTTTACACTGTTGAACGTGCTGGCTTCTCATGCTAAACATGGTCAACTTGTTTAAAAAACTAGTTAACCCGTATGTCGTAGGATTTATGTGCTTGATACACTGCCCCAGCACTCCAACTTGTTTCGGAAAGTTTTTTATAAGTCTGTATCCCTGTTTCATAACAGGGATCCTATTCCTTTCATTGGGCAATTCTACCGGAAAAGCACGCCCACGGCAAGATGAAAGAAAGAGCGCCAACCAATGAGCAATAGGACGACCCGCTTATCAAGCATCACTGCGCTGCGTCGAGATTGGCTGCACTTTGGGCTGCAGTTGCAGCCATAGTGAGAGAAGTTGCGTGTTTGTTTGTTCACAGCATTTTAGTAATGGATGTTATATAAACGCTGGGTTTGGAGATTGTTTGAAACTGATAGATGGCGCGGTCCCAGTGTTAAAAGAGGCTTTATGCGGTAAGTCATACTAAGTCATATGTCTCGTTGGCAATCGGCGTGTATGTTCATAATGTAAAAAACACGAAGGGATTCATGCGATGATGTATTTTGTGCTGGTGCTGTCGTCTTTTTCCGGAATTAATCGTACAGCTCTATCTATCTTTTATAAATTTAATCAAACTGAATACGAAATACAACGTATGCAATACTACTGTATAGGTAGTATTGAGATTGGCAGAAACTGCGTGCGTTACCCCATCTTTAATATTTGATTAATAAGGCTATTTTTGTTTAATTCTTTATGATAAACGACACTTTCACTATGTTGTGTCATCACCATATGTCGGCTTGCTCTCTAACAGCATCACCAGACGTGTTCTTCAGCATCTTCATGACTTGATTATGATTTGCTTCGTAAGGCTCAACATCTGCTTGTGCCCAGGGCGAGCTGTGAGCCAATGTTAGCAGCACCTACTTGTTTGACTAATGCACATCCGCTGCAACCAACATAGGCTGCGTTTACATTTGTCGTTAACATGCAACCTGTATCTGGATGTTGTCCACATACACATTGAAAAGAAAAGTGTAAACGCGATTCTGATCTGAATGTCATCCGATCAGCGTGTCCTGATCGAAGACGCATTGTGATCGGATCTCGCTGACAAATACAACGGAAAGTTAACTCTAGCTCTCGCGAACGTTGCACAATCTTTCAATTTCAGTAAAAAAAAAATCTATTTCCCCACGAAGTGGACACGGATACTGTACAGTTTATTATGATTTGCAACTTACATATGATGTCAAAACACACAAGCTGTTTTACTTGACCACTTTAGCTGTACCATCATCACTTATTTATGACTGCTCAAGCTGCCATGATCGAGTTTTACTCGCACACATAGCTACGGTGTTTTTAAACGCATCATTTGTTTATTCATGTCACAGACTCGAATAGCAATACTAGAACAGCTTATCTCTAACATACCTGTGTGTGTAAATACTGTATACGGTGTAATGAGCACTCCTTTTCCGCACAGCTGGACACAGAACGCTGAATACACCGTATATATAATTTACACACAGAAACAAGCTGGTTGGTGTTGCTAATAGCTGGTGTCAGTAAGCATGCTATTCAGGGTGCAAACCCGAACCAACCTAAATAGACGGGAACGATGTAAGTGGTCGCTTTTTCTTCGACTAGTGCCTTTTCAAAAGGTATCCCTTGTGTAGTGTTCCCTCCATAATGGTCAGAAATGCCATTTGGAATCACAAAAGTGTTGTCAGTCGTGAGTAACAGGTGTGTCCAAGGTTGTTTCGCTTGTGAATGGTCCAGTGTGCAATAAAAAAAGCCACACGCGGAAATAAACATCACACACACTGTTGATAGTGTCCTACTGGCTACACCTTTTGTCTGTCAATGGCCCTGTTTTTAAAAACAAACTTTGGAGGCGTGTTTGCAAGACTCTAACGTTTACTACTACAAAACGTTTGCCGACATAAACAGTGCTGAGATTGTAAATTCTATTGAAGAACAGTGATGGAGGGCATGCTTCTTGCATGCGACTTTTAGCATTATACTATACATTTGTATCAGAGTACGTGCAATCCCTGGAATCGAACCCATCACCTTTGCATTGCTAGCACCATGCTGTAACCACTGAGCTACAGGAAAGTTCACAGGTGAAATATATTGTAAACAATAGAACATATAAATCAATATTTTACATATTTAATGCTCTTTTGCACAAAAAATATGCCATTGCATGTGTTCCACTACTAGCCGGTTTTTATCCACTTTTACACAGATAGGATTCGACTCGCGATCGTTATATCAAAACAAAGGTTTGAAGTCCCATTTTTATTCTGCATGTAGTTATTTGCACTTCTATCATAAATTACTATATTACTGTTACTGAAGCATCTATATCGCAAAACAGAGACCATATACCGACAGAAAACCCTTATAGCTTTCAAACGATGTAGTTTGTGAATCTTATATATAATCATTGTAAACAATGTTAAAGAAAGTGACGTCAATACCGTCCATGAACTAGTGCGTCTCAAGAGGTTTTAAACTGCAGCATTTATAAAATAATGGGTGGGAAACTAGAGATCAGATATATCCAGATGCTGACGCTGAAAAGTTTAAACACATGGTGTCCTGAATGTCTGTAGAGCCGATCTGCCTGTTCGGGTCACAGAGATTGCACGTCAATGACAAATATAAACGCAGCCATAGAGGCAGAAACCACATGAGTGAAACTTGGTTTTGATGCCTTGAAAAAACAAAGGCGGGGGGGGGGGGAGTTATGGTGCATAGGGAGTGAAACGCACCTGTGGCCTTAGGGCTGTGAATCAGGTGGCAGGTTACAGCTTGGAATATCTGGTGCAAAGGCACCTTATTTCTTTTATCATTTCAAGATAAAGTAGGTGGCTTTATTCCGGTATTATTGTCCAGGGTTTTGTGAAAATACTCAAGGGTCACAAGATAGATTGTGTTGCATTCATGAGATTGAATGACTTACATTTATGCGTTTAGAGCAGTCATTCTTAAAATATGCAGAGAGTTGAAATATAGTGAAAGGTCCAATGTATGAAATTTATCTGCATCTACTGGTGAGGTTGCGAATTGCAGCAAGTCCAATCCGTTTAGGGCTACTGTAGAATCTACATGGCGGAATTCCGAAATTAAAGAGACATGTGGTGTTTGTAGATAGATGACCTCATTCTAAGGTCATAAAAACATAACGCTTCATTATGTAAGGTGACACCCCGAAGACATAGTTATGTATATTATATTGCATTTCTTTCAATAGATCCTCCTTAAATTACACATTGGCCCTTTAAATATAAAAAAAATTAGAAACTTAGAAGCCAGAATGAGAATACTCTTTTTCTAGTCAGAGTTGAAATCCCTTTGGCAAAACAAATAAGTGAAAAATGTTTGTCGGGAGTGGAAGGTATAGATGGTACAAAAAATAAAAACTGTCATTATTAACTCACTCACAAGTTTTACACGAAACACAAAAGAAGAAATGTGAATGTGCTCCTCTTGTGTGCACAATTCCAGTGTTAACATTTGGATTAATCATAGAACTGAGATTTATTATTATATGTAATATTACACAAATATACAGGAAATAGTTACTTTTACATTAAACTGGCTTGATGTCTAGCGATATGATTTATCGCAGGCGCAGCAGATCCCATTGTGGGAATTCTGAGTGAGTTGGTGTTATTCTGGAAATAGAAAAAGGTAATTGTGAAGGCTTTGGAGGAATTTGGTCCTTTGGTCACCGTAGGATGTTTACAAGCTCGAACTGCATTCAAAACAATAGCACAGATAAGCTGAAACTACCCACTGCCAAACCTTTCTTTGCCATTCTAGACATTTTCCTTAAATTCACACATCCTTTTTGAATATACTGTATTGTCTTGGTTATAGAGTCAATAACATTGATTTATTTAAGTTGGGTTAAAGGTCCAATTATTCATGGCTACTGTGCCTAAATGGTCGTATTTTGAAACTATTTTTTTCTTAATGGTCGCACCAACTGATCAATATTTGATTTTTGAGTATTAAAAATCTCCCCTCTTTTAAACATTCTCTTCTCTATCAGTGCCCCCTCTCTCAAAGACCTAGCCTAATGCATGTAAGAGGCGCATTTAATGCTAAGATGAAGCGGAAGGACCGACGGAGCAGACGAGTGAAGCGCTCAATCTTGCAATTGAAATAAATGTGCATAATACAAGAATTTCCCCTGCTAAGGTACAAAACAGCAAAGATAACGAAACATGTTGCGTGTATTGTATGCAAGTGAAGCTAATGCAGGAAACATGTGTTTAAACTTAAAGCAATATACTATTGTGTAAAGCTTTCTAACAATAGTGCAAAGCACACAAATGTTAACGTTATACATCACATTAAATCCTATTTATTTGAGTGTCTATTAATAAAGCCAAACATGAGGATATTTTTGTCCTGTGTGAGCCACAATACAGTCCTTCTAAAGGGAGGGGTGGAGTGTGCCAGAGGCTGCAATTTATAACCTTAAAATCTCAACATTGCTCCTTTAAATTCTACTCTATTTCCTCCCTCATAATTCCCCCACATATATGGGAAACACTTTTCAATAATAATTTGTAAACATTAGTAAATACATTATCAACATGAACTTGCAATGAGCAATATTATTATTACTTTTTATTATTATAAATTTTTGTTAATGTTGTTAATATGAGTGTTCGTGATAGAAAGCAAATGCTGAAAGGAACATGAACTAAGTTAAGTATTGTTCACTGTTGCAGCTGATGCATTAACTATTTGTGATGTTTTAGCTGTATTTTACATTTTGCGTTGCATTGAATTACATTTTAGCAATAACGGAAGTTTCTTTACAGGTTTTTTTACAGTGAAGATATGTTTGACATACCGTATGGTCTTGTTAATAATCACACATCAGTCTGTAGTAATATAACCTGATGAGGTATTGAACGAAATTACAAAGTGACTGTCTTGTCCATCCATTTCAAAACACAAGCGACAGTGTTTGCGAACCACAGTCATCTGTAGAGAAGGAAACTCGATCCTTTCTATTCATTAATAATGGCTCCAGCCTACTGCAAATAATAGTTTGAGATATTTTCTGAGTAAACATGCACCCCTGCACACTTCGCTTTGTGCCTACCAACTCCCCTGAGCTGTCCTAAATTCACTGGAAATCAGTTTCCTGGGGCTTACTCCTTTCAAAAATATTATGGTATATAATGCTAGGAAATTTTGGTCTTTACAGAACTTATTGTGGAGGGTCCTTGCATTAAATTGGCCATAAATAAATCGTTTACTGAATGTAGTGTGGACGAATCTGACCGCACAAAACCCAAACCTGAACACCTCTGGGATGGTTTGAAATGGCAACTGCGAGTCAGATCACGCATCTGACCTCACTGATGTTTGGAGATCCACATACTTTTAGATGCATGTCTTTGGCAGATGCTTCTATTCATAAAGCGACTTGCATTCAAACTATACATTTTACTAGTACTGTAGGTGTCATCCCTTGGATCAAACCCACTACCTTTGAGTTGCTAACCAACCAATGCTCGACCATCTGAGTTACAGGATTTCCGTTTTTGAGAAAAACAACACGTTGAAGTTTAGATAAAAAGCAGCAACTGAACATTAAGCATAAAATATCTTAAGATGATCTACGATTGCATCAAGTTTTGCGTTAAGTCTGAACAAATTGCTTGTTCCAGGAAACTCTAAGACACGGTGTGATGTGTCCAAAAATCGACTTATATAAAAATAGCACAACTGAAGATTCGCTCTATCCCCAAACCCCTTTGAGCACCCGAGTACTGAAAATGACCGAGCGTACCATCCATAATTTCCTCTGCGCTCATATAGAAAAGCTGTATCAGCAAGATAAAACTGCTGTTTGTTCGAATAGTGCAGATACCAGCAGAACATGAAATAGCTCAGCTATCAATAGAAGACAGATATCAGCGAGAACAGCCTGTTGAACGGCATGCAGAACACCTCGCAAACACTCACTGGCTGTAACCTGCATGTTTATTCCCTCGAATGGAAAAGTAAACACAGTTTAATTCAGCTCTAACGTCAATGACGCAGCAGCAAGCAGATCTTTCAGTGGTCATGAAGATCTGCCAGGCCGGTTTCGTGATCTGGTGTATTGTTTGTAACGGTACAACCGTTTCTCCCTGTCTGTTTATAACAAGAGTGCGATATGACCAGACCTGAATGTACGCCAGACCCTTCTTGTGAGCAGCCGAGGGATGTTATTTTGTCATATCGGTGATCCAGAAGGATTTTTAGGATTTCTTTTTCATGATGAGATGTGGTTAAGGTCACTTCATCTGGGATTTGGGGAAACTATACAATCTGGGTTAAAGTGCGCACGTGACCTGAGTCATAAAATATAAAAATATTCATTTTGCATGGGTCAGTGCAATATATGGAATCATGATATAAGCTTGAACAAATATATTTGATCATTTCATGCATTTTCTGTCTCTTTTAATCTTTTTATCTCAAATGAAAAAAATGAAAGCCTGCATGAAATGAACATTTTAAAATCATATTTTTTATGAAACAATGTAGTGTTTCTTATAAGTGGCTTGCCTTTGCACCTCATTTTTTTTTATTCAGTGCCCTCATAATCTTAAATAAAAAAATGTGACCTCCTTTCCCCTTGAAACGACTTCACTTTCTATCATGAGGAATGGCACAAGGGCGGAGCTTTCTTTATAGGAGGGTGCCAATGGTTATACGTCAAGATACGGAAAAGAATACGATCGTAACTTCCGTTTCATGTCGACATTTTTTTATCAAATGCATAAATATCAAGATATATTTGTCGCTGATGGCATGTCTTCAAGATTCCAAAAAACCACTGGGAATCATGCATTTCTTTTGTCATAAAATATTATGCATGCGTGTCTTAATTTTTATGTAACAGTCTAGAAATGAAACAATTACCTACTGTATTGTTTCGTCAATAGTACATCAGGAGCACTGTGTAGTGTGAAGTGTTTTATTGACTTCAACTTCCTTGCAGATCAATACAGGATCATTGGAAATGTCAAAGAAGATGATAAGTAGCTTTTGGATGACATGTCTGTTGCTGCTGGGGTCTGTGACAGAGGTGAAAGAAATCACAACACATAATAGACATCTATGATATTACTGTAGCTTTAAAATATTAAGCGTAAGCGTTTTTTATTTAAATGCATTTGTGAGCCGATTTAAAACGATGTATTTGAATGATAAACAGGTCCTGTTTTAATCCTATTTTAGATTACAGTGCATTTATTCAAATGTAAGGAAATGTACGTACATTTGATACATTTTACAAAAATACATTTTCTTAATACGCATGTTGTGTGCAGCTCATTGTTCTAGCCAGTCCTGAAGTGAACGATAGCCAGCAACAGCATCCTCAAAACGTGTACCATGACCTATCTACAACCAGAAACAAGATTGTGACTGCACAGTTCGAATGCTATCAGAAGATAATGATGTACAACAGTCCACAAGGAAGAGGTAAACACCTTATATTAGAATATTATCATTGACAGGATCTTCTTTTCGGTTTGTGATAACCATGACCCAGCCCTTAAACTACAGTAAACCAAAATCTAAAAGTAGTTTTTTAACTGCTAAAAACATTAGTTTGTTTGAACATGAATATAAAATTGTTTTCTTGATTTTCTGATAGAAATTTTCAGATAAATGCAAAATATTTTTAGAATTTTCATTTGGAAGAAATTGTATTTGTATTTGTTTTCTGAAAATAATTATATTTTTACATTTTATGTTAAAATATTTGTATATGCAATACAATTTACATTTTAAATTACAAAAAATTATATTGTGACTTTCAGCAATGCCTAGTTTGGGCGGTCCGACATAGCAACACTGGCTTAACCAATGGGATACGTTTAGATTAAAACAACCTGTTTGACCTAAAAACAGAAGACACAGAAACAAAACAGAGCTTTGGGGATAAAAGCATTATTATTGCAGTTCTGTTTGATGACACTAGTCACAATGACAGCAGCTTTGGTGGCAGGTTATGTGGGCTTTGTGTCTGCTTTTTGCCACAAGCACATTGCACAAATGTGTCATGTCCCATGCCTAAAAAAACCTAGTAAGATTTTTAATATCCCTTGACATTTAGTAAAACAACTGTGGCATTATTTATTACTATAGCAAGAACGCAGAATTACTCAGGTAACTCATATTCATTGGGTGAAAAGGAATGTTTCTCAATGTAAAATGGTCCTGTTGGCTGACAGGAGAGAGCAATTCAATGTTTTTTTTTGTTTCCTTGAGCTGGCCCGGTGTGCAACAGGACGTGGGATGGATGGTTGTGTTGGGACGACACAGAGGCTGGAATCACCTCCGAGCAACACTGTCCGGATTATTTCCAGGACTTTGACCCTACAGGTGAATATAAGGTTATGTTGTCCTTTATAATGTTCAATCTGACACCTTTCCTCTCACGTGACTTTCATACTCTTCACGAATTTGGATTTTTTTCACCACTCCACTGTGCTCTACTGCCAAAACATGAGAATAACGAAAGAAAATGTATCTGGCCTGGAGGACATTAGGTTGGCGTGAATGCAGCTTGAATATTAACTTTTCTCCCACCACGAGCTAAAGTGATTAGAGAAAGGCCTTCTTGTAGAAGTGCATAAAACAGAATGCTAATGAAATTGATTTTGCGGTAAAGGCATTCATCAAGTTCAAGTTCATTTATTTATAGAGCGCAATTTAAAACAGACTGACCAAAGGGCTGTACATTAGAATGAATAACCAAAAACACCAACAGAAATACAAAGTTCAATTACAGACCAGAGGAAAACAGATCAGCATTCAGAGAGCGTAGAAATAAGGATAAAAATATAAAATAAAGTTGAATAAAAGTGGATTATTGGTAGGTCAGATCAAACAACGTGTGTTCATCACTGTCATCATTTCTAACAGCTCTGTTGTAAAGTGTTTAAATATGAAATAGAGTACAAGACAATTAGCCATTTGGGATAATTCATTATGAATGGTTTCATACTCTTGTTCTCATATACGTGCACAGAAAAGGTTCAGAATTAGACAAAATGTGTATGCATGGTTCCTAGTAATTTATACTCGCTATTTGTTTCCTACGCAGAAACGGTCACTAAAACCTGCACAGAAAGTGGCCAGTGGTTCTTGCATCCCGCGAGCAACCGCACATGGACAAATTTCACCCGATGTAATTTGCACACTAATGAAGGACGAAGGGTATGAATACAAACACTGCAGTCGCTGGAGATAAAGATGAACACCAATGCAAATGGACCTGTGATATAAATATCCCATGATTCTATTGTCTATTGTCTTGCAGACCGCAATGAACTTGTTCTACTTGACATTAATAGGTCATGGACTCTCCCTAACATCTTTGTTCATCTCACTTGCCATATTCTTTAATTTTAAGTAAGTGCAAATGTATTTTCAGCTATTGAATTCGTCGCTCAGTTTTTTAATCTGTTAAACAACTGATTTTGGTCGCTTTCTTTTCTTGCGCCCATAGGAGTTTGAGCTGCCAGAGAATAACCCTGCACAAAAACCTCTTCTTTTCCTTTGTGTTAAACTCCGTCATCACTATAATTTGGTTAACGGCAGTGGCAAACAATCAAAAGCTAGTCCAACAAAATCCAGTGAGTAGATTGTGTTGACAGTGATTTAAAGGGACGGTTCACTCAATATTCTTTTAATAATAATAATAACGTCAATGGGGTGAATAAAAAATGGTTGTACTGTTTCTTTCAATGAAAAGCACTGACATCATTTGATGTTTTAATCATCTTTATGTTCAATTTGCTTTTGTTTAGATGAGTTGTAAAGTTACACAGTTCATCCATCTGTACATGTTTGGATGCAACTACTTCTGGATGCTGTGTGAGGGGATTTACCTGCACACGCTCATTGTCGTGGCCGTGTTTGCAGAAAAACAGCACTTAATGTGGTACAACCTTCTCGGATGGGGTGAGTTTCTTATTAAACAAATTCATTTTTTTATAAGCATTGTACTATTTATACACTGTCAGAATTTTCTTTTTAAATGGTGCATATTAGGACCGTATTGCAGGGTACCGTCCCAGTGACAGCTTGGGTACATTTGTTGACCATTTTTACTTCAGCTTGAATCTTTTGGTAAATAAAACATACATTTTTCATTTTAATTTTTTTTCTCATCAAAGAGGTATTTTGGAAATGATTTAATTAATATAGGCCAAGCTTTAAGTCACCATGACAGGAAGATTCTAAGTGTTTTACACATTGTTGCAGTGATTATTATAAACGATTTATCTGCGCACACCATTATTTTAGTTGCACTTGTAATCTTTAATCAAAAACATTAAGCTCCTCTCCCCCGCTCAACAACAACTCTTCACCACATGACATATACAACAGAAAAGAGGTAGGACTATACTGACTGTCCAATGGCTAGGCATTTTTAGCCCTCCCCTCCAGGCCCAGTTTACAACAAACCAAGTTGGTCCCACCCAACATTTATTTTCTTATTTCAGTTTCACTCGGACATGCATCACGATACGGAAAAGAAGTCAATCGCAACTTCAGTTTCATGTAGATTATTTCAATTATTTATTTTAAACAAATTACTGACATAAAATGACTATGTACAAACACATAATAGCCTAATATCGTATATCCTCGTATATAATACTTGCTTCTAAGAAGAATTCTGTCATCATTTACGCACCCTCATGACATTCTGAACCGGTATGACCTTCTTTCTTCTGCAAAAGACTATATTTTGAAGAATGTTGGTAACCGAACCATGGCGGTACCTATTGACTTACATTGGTTTTGTGTCCATACAATAGAACTGAATGGGTACCGCCGTTAGTGGTTACCAACATTCTTCAAAATATGTTCTTATGTGTTTTGCGCAAGAAAGAAAGTCATATAGTTTTAAAATGAAAGAGTACGTTCTTTTTACCAACAGTCGGTGTTGTCTTAATCTTGTTTCAATTTGCACCTAATTTTTTCTTTTTATCACTAGGTTTTCCACTTATACCAGCTACAATACACGCTGTAGCCAGAAGTTATTACTACGATGATAAGTGAGTATACTTTGCCATTTTTAGATTAAATGTATAACTATTATAGTGTGTTCACCAAACGCGAATGAAGCGTTAAACGCGAGTGATTTACATGTTAAATCAATGCAAAAGACGCGATGACCTTGCGGTGCGCGAATTGACGCGCATGGCCAAATTGATCGTTCGCATGATTCGCTTTGAGTTGAGAAATCTGAACTTTGGCGAAAATTTGCGCCACGTTAACCAATCAGGAGCTTGTTCTAGTAGGGCCGTGAGCCAGCAGCAGAAGCCCCTCCCATGACGCAAATTTGCGTTTGTAATGAAGCAAATTTCACGCGCCAATGATGCGAGTAAACTCAAAATGTTCAAGCGTCCAACTACACGCGAATAGCGTGATTTGCCGCGTTTGGTGTGAACACTATATAAGCACGACAGCAGTTCTGTGTTTAACTAATACTGTACTATTCTCGAAAACACATAAATATTTTTGTTAGGACACTTACCTTTATCCTCATTAATTACAGTATTGTTTTAAAACTCTTGCTTGGGGGATATATATCAAGTGTTTGGCTAATCCTCTTCTAATCCACAGTTGTTGGATCAGCTCAAATACTTCTCTGCTATACATTATTCATGGGCCTATCTGTGCAGCGCTGTTGGTGAGAGATCCTATTTTTGGTTCAAGTAAATGTTTGTGCAAATTACTTTCAGAAGTTTGGGGTATTTGCCAATCTAAATTGACTTTGCCTCACTAGAACGATTTCCATGTGTAGTGTACCCCTACATCACACAGAATACTGGCACGCTGCAGCAGTTTAAATAACATAACCTACGAAACTCTTCTCAGACATCTGCCTGCCAGCTGGATGCTTTGTTTTGGCTCGTGCTTGCCTTTCATCTTAGCCTGTGTTTTCAGGTGAATTTGTTCTTTCTGCTGAACATCGTACGGGTCCTCATCACCAAGCTGAAAGTAACGCATCAGGCAGAATCAAGTCTGTATATGAAAGCTGTGCGGGCCACCCTGATTCTGGTGCCACTTCTGGGCATTCAGTATGTTCTCCTGCCATACAAACCTAGTGAACGTGTTTCTGCAGAAATCTACGACTACGTCATGCACATCCTAATGCATTTTCAGGTAAGAGTGTGTTAAGACCGTTTACTTCTGATAATTTAAATGATCTTTTGTTTTTATTTATTCTATTCTTTATTATTCAGTTTACTTGACTGTTTGCTTGTTTAGGAACCACTAGAGAACTTCTTTCAATATTTAATTTATTTGATATTTAGTATAACAACATTATTAAATAATATAAAAAATTAAATAATAATTGTATATAACAATACTAAATAATATAAAAATATTATTAAATAATAGTATTAAACATATTAAATATGATGAGTAATAAAACAAATGATATTGAAATAATTAAAACATATATAAATAATTTAAAAAACACAAATATTTATCGATCATTATTATTTTTGAAATCAAAATTATTTTACAATTTTCAGAATTCACTTTTTATAGTTATGTGTTCAGGTAAACTTATTATTTTGTTTTATTCTCTGAATTAGAGACAGCCTTACTCCCAAATAAAAATTACAATACAATTTTATATTCCTTTGGAAAGAACACAACACTCAAGTTTTGACTTGTATTTAAGAAGTGTTTACAATAATATTGTGTCTACAATTATATTTACAATAGTTACAAATAATAATGAATATGGAATAACCATTTTTAACTCCATTTTTCTTGGCATGACCTCATTCTTTCACTGTTTGAATTTGTTAGAATTGAACACACTTGAATGAAATGACCACAATACACGTAGAAATGCTGATTAAAGACACATTAAGAATGGACTCTTCGTTTTTTCAAGAGCATTGGGATTGTATGTGGGATTTCAACCTATGAATCGTCGCGTTCCTAGCACTCCTTAAAAATGACACGAGCTACAAAGTGCTCATACTTTCAGTATCTTTGGACAATTGGTGCAGCCAAGACAAGCTGAATCGGCACAATGAAAAATGCAACAAACAAGCTTGTCATCCCATGATTCCTCTGGCACATCTAGAACGCCTGCTGCTGAAAAACGCATCCAAACACGAGAGACAACCACACTCAACACCAGCCCACAAATCATTGTGTTGGGTTTAGTTATACAGTAGCATATGCTAGCTAACCGTTTTGTTGACGTACTAATGACGAGATTATTTGATTTTGTTTTGAAGGGACTGCTGGTGGCCACAATCTTCTGCTTTTTCAACGGCGAGGTAAGAGTTCAGCCAACCGAAGTGACATTCTTCCTGTTTATGTTCAAGGAATTCCAGAGATCAGACAACATCCTTTTCTCTGAGTGCAAAGATCGGAGATTTTTAACACGGCGTATTGGCTAAACTGTATTGCTATGACAAGACCGACACAGAGGAAACCTGTTCAGTTCAGAAGCAATGCGATAATGAGACATGCGATCGCTTTCGGTTAATAGGGTCACTGCATGTTCCCGCAATGGCCTTGCTGATCTCCAGTTACATTTGCATACCGTCATTATCCATCTTTCTTCTCTCTGTTTCTGAATTGTTTGTGAACTCATTGCAGATGTACTGTATTTGCATCTCTCATATTCTTGCAGCACTGTTATTCAATATGTGAAAGGGATGAGAAAATACAAAGCAGGATGACGTGAAGTTTATGTGTGTATTGTCGCTAGGCAACAGTGCATTAATATAGAGTTTATTTGATGTGCGGTCACAGTTGTTTTAAAGCAGCTTACAGTTAAAACCCAAGATAACTTACAGTCAAAACCAACTGTTTTATGTTGGTTTTACTGCTTGAGTTCTTTATTTCAAAGTGATAGTTCACCCCAAAATATCTGTCATCACTTACTCTCTCTTGTCATTTCAAACCTGTATGACTTTCTAAGATATTTCTAAGACACAAAATAAGATATTTTGATGATGGAGATGTTGGTCACCGAACAATGGCGGTACCCATTCACTTCTGTTGTTTAGACACAAAACCTATGCAAGTCAATGGGTACCGCCATTGTTCGATTACCAACATCTTCATCTTCTTCAAAATATCTTCTTTTCTGTTCTGCAAAAGAGGGAAAGTCATACAGATTTGATATAACAAAAGGGCGAGTAAATAATGACCGAATTTCCATTTTTGGGTAAACGATCACTTTAACTCGAGTGTTACATAATAAAACTGTCAATGCAGTGATGCCAGACTTGGATTTGTTAGGAATCATTTAATCTTTAGATTTATGCCGGTCAGGTTCCAAATAAAGAGAAAAAAACAAGTGTGCATTTTAATGCATTACACGAGGAACAATAGTAAGTAAGTAATTAAGTAAGTAATTTATTGCCATATCAACAACAGTTGATTGGAATTTGTCTTAGTGCCACTCCAGTTAAAAAGGCAATACATAAACATACACATAACATACAGTACATTAAAAAAAAAAAAAAAAAAAAAAAAAAACCTCACATAGACAATCATTCAAACCAATACAAGACTGTAAAAAAACTTGTGCTACTTTTAACTACCCAATAAAGTGTCTTGTGCAGTTCAGTAAAGTGCTTTTGAAAGAGGTCGTTTAGAAGCATTCAGGAGCCTAATAGTGGCAGGGTAAGTACTATTACAGAACCGGGATTTTTTACCCCCAAGGCTTTGGACTCTCCTACCAGAGGGCAGTAGTTTGAAGAGGTACCTGGCAGGGTGCGAGGGATCATCCAGTATTTTCCGGGCTTTATGGCTGGCCCGAGTGGCGTAGATAGAGGCTACTGATGGGATTGCATGTCCAATGATTTTGGATGCTGAATGCACCACCTTCTCCAACTGTTTCCTCTCTAAAGAGGTGGAGTTGCCGTACCAGACAGTAATCGAGAAGGCTAGCACACTTTCCACTGTAGCTCTGTAAAATTGGAGCATTGCATCCCTAGCTACACCAAACTTCCTGAGCTGGCGCAGAAAGTGAAGCCTCTGGTGGGCTTTACTTATGATGAGGTTGGTGTTAACCTCCCACTTCAGGGACTGACATATGGTGGTGCCAAGGAATTTAAAATTGGACACTCTCTCCACTGCCTGGTCGTCGATGATCAGAGGGGAGTGCACTAACCTACTTTTCCTAAAATCTATGATTAGTTCCTTTGTCTTGTTGACATTTAAAAATAGGTTATTCCTCTTACCCCATACCTCCAAGGCTGCCACCTCAGATCTGTAGTCTGACTCGCAGTTGTTACTGATCAGACCTACAACTGTTGTGTCATCAGCATATTTAAAGATTTTCACATTGTCAGAATGGGACACACAGTCATTGGTATAGAGAGAATAAAGCAGAGGAGAGAGTACACACCCCTGTGGGGCCCCAGTGTTGATGGTCCTGGGTTTGGATAACAGGTTGCCCATTTTCACAACCTGCCTCCTGTCTAATAAAAAGTTTAAGATCCAGTGACAGAGGGATTGATTGATTCCCATCAGCTGGAGTTTAGCAAATAATGTAATGGGTATAATAGTATTAAAAGCAGAACTGTAATCTATAAATAAAACTCTTGCATATGTAGCTGGGGCCTCTAGGTGCTGCAGGATGCTGTGGAGGCATAAGGATACAGCATCCTCTACAGACCTGTTAGCACGGTAGGCAAACTGATAGCTGTCCATCTCAACACTGGCTAATTGTTTACAGACAAGCCGTTCAAAAACCTTCATTGCAATGGAGGTCAGAGCAACAGGCCTGTAATCGTTCAAACAACTAATATTTGATTTCTTAGGTACAGGGATGATTACAGCAGATTTAAAACATGCAGGGACTTGGCACTCACAAAGAGACCAGTTAAAAATATCTGTGAAGACAGAGGCGAGTTGATGGGCACAGTTCTTGAGAGTAAAAGCAGACACACCGTCTGGCCCTGCTGCCTTCCTCACATTCTGTTTGCGGAGCAGGGCTTTGACTTCATGTTCCCTAATCACAAATGGTGGGGTAACAGGGTCTGTTCTAGGTGCAGGGGCTGTGTCAAGCTGGGGGCAATCAAATCTGCAGCAAAATTCATTAAGCTTATCTGGAAGCTGGGGGTCTATGTCTTGAGGTGCCTGTTTAGTCTTGTACCCAGTTATCCTCTGTAGTCCCTGCCATACCCCTCTAGTATCTTTAGCTTTTAATTTATCTTCTAGATTATCTCTGTATCTAGCCTTTGCTTTCTTCACAGCACGTTCAAATTCAAATCTAGCAACTCTATATAGATCTTTGTCACCACTTTTAAATGCACGATTTTTCTCTGTGCATAATTGTTTAATCTCTTTATTGAACCATGGCTTATTATTACTAAAAACAACCACAGGCTTTGACGTTATGCATGAGTTCTCTACAAAGTTGATATAGGAGGTGACTGTGTCAGTGAATTCATCTAAACCATCGCATGCTGCCCTAAAAACATTCCAGTCCGTTTGTTCCATACAGTCACTTAGCATTCCTGCTGCAGCGGGCGTCCATTGTCTTACTGTCCTTATGGATCGTTTAACAGTTTTTAATTGTTGACGGTACTGAGGCATTAAAAAGATCATATTATGGTCGGACTTACCTAGAGGCGCCCGTGCCACAGCACGGAACGCCTGTGGAATAGTGCAGTAACATTGGTCCAGTGTTTTCTCACCTCTCGTGGCAAGGTGAATCTGTCGTTTGTATCTAGGGAGTGATTTGTTGAGGTTGACATGGTTGAAGTCCCCCATTAACAGAAGTACCGAGTCCGGGTGCGCTCTTTCAATCTCCGTGACCTGGGCAGCCAGTTGCTGCATTGCAGTTGTGGCTACGGTCTGCGGGGGGATATATACAGCCACCAGGATAATGGAGGCGAATTCCGCCAGTCCGCCACGTCACGTCTGGAGCTAATTCGGAGGGACAGCTCGTCCGTCTTGTTAGCTAGCGATCGGACGTTAGACAGGATTATGCTGGGCAGTGGGCACCGGTGTTTGCGCCTCCGTAGACGCACGAGAGCCCCGGCTCTTCTCCCTCGCTTCCGGGGTGGTTGGTGACACAGTGCACAGTGTCCCGAATATGCAGTAATTCCAGTCTCTCATATTTTACAAGACAATCCACACGATCCACATTCAGACAAACAATTATCAGCCAAAGTAACCAATAGTTACAATATAACAATAATAAGGGCACGTATGCTTGCGTTATGAGGCTTATTTAAGAAAATGAACTCAAAGTAACTTGTCAAATGATAAACCATGGAGATCACATTGCATGTCTTGAATTATTTAGTGTGCATGGTCGGTTATGTAATTTGTGTTTACTCGGGAGCTAATCTGTCCAAACCTTTCCCAGGTACAAGCAGTTTTGAGAAGACACTGGAATCAGTATCGCATTCAGTTTGGAGGCACCATCACACACTCTGATGCGCTGAGATCCGCCTCATACACCGCATCCTCCATCACAGAGGTACAGGGATGTTACAGCATCGATGGCCATTCAGAACACTTTAACGGCAAAAACTGCCATGATATTGACAACATCCTAAAACCAGACGATCCCTTTGCTGAAGGCACTGAATACGGCAACGTGCCGTTAAATAAAACTGCTGATATCTGACAGCTGTCACATGCCTGACATGGACCCTTTACCCATAATTCACAGCTTGTGCTCTCTGAAGGGTGAAGGAGGAGGACACATTTCTTCTAGTATTTACACTGAAAAACATTTTGCTACCTTTAAGTAATGTTATTAAACGGAAAAAACGCTATTGGCGTCATCTTTGTACCACACAAGATTTTTATTTGCTTTAATACTGTGTGCGGTAGAAATACATGTAAATATATTTTTAGATCTTTTAGGTTTCACAGACAAGGCTTAGCTTAAGCAAGGACTATGCCTTAGTTTAATTAAGTTATTTAATTTTTAAAAAAAAAACATTACTGGTGTGCATGTTGAGACAAAACAGATGTATGTGACAGGCAATGATGTATTTAAGGATATGTTTGGGCAAGTTTTTCCCATTAAAACAGGTCAAACTTTCTTTTTAGTCTGGGACTAGTCTTAAGCCTTGTCTGTGAAACCGGCCCATTAGGTGTAATGCACTTCTTTGTCTTATAAGATCAGCCTCATTTGTGTAAATATATCTCAGCAAAATGAAGACAACAGTATTTAGATATATTTTTACGGAAAAATAAATCAAATCTTAGTTCTGTCTGAATACAGGGAAAAACTGAAGAGTGCCCAAACTAACCATTGCACCATTTTCTTTTATAATGTGGAAAATATTTTGATTTAAAATGTCAATGCATCATTTTACTTTTTTTAAATGTCGTTTGAATACTATAAATGTATTATAAACCATTTTTATCTGTTTTCTTGGAAAACAACTTCAGAAAGACATTGAACAACTTGGTCCTTTAAGGGACGGTACACCCAAAAATAAATGTCTCCTTTATTCACCTTTATGAGATCTGAAACCATATGATTAACATCAGAGTATGTACATGACAGAATTTCACTTTCAGGGATTATAACTTTACTTTGTATTAGAATGAATCAAATATTCCCCCCAAAGTAACATTTGACCATCATTTATGTAACATTTATGAACTCAATGTGAACGCCTTACAGTATGAAAACTTATCGGTTTAAAATATATTTAGCAACATATTCTAATTTATATGCATATTATTCTCCGAATGAGATTTAAACAGCAAATGCCAAGCCATTACTGGTAATTTTTTTTACTTCATATTCTTCACAAGTGCATGTTATTTACTTTAATTAAATAATATATATTTATATATACAATACTAAGCAGTCTCTCTCAGTCTGTCCTAAATTAGATTTTACGATCATTTCTCAAAGTGCGTACATATGATTCCTAGATCGAACGTATGCACAGAAAACGCGTGTACGCCTCTCTGTCTTATGTGAAATCTATAAATCGCAAATGATCGTGAAATTGCGCGCAGCAGTTTCAGATCTCCGCCTTTTAATGATGTCGAATTAATAACATTCATATACGTATGAAAGAGCACCTGTCAACGTCCAAATCCTATACGAGCGGCAAGAATGACTTCTTTTTCCAAAAACCTGCAGCACTCGGACAAGCAAAAGTGCGTACGTCTGCTCAGACCCTGAAGTGGGGCTAAACACTTTTCCACGTCAAATACCATTTTAATAAATATGAGCGTTGTCGTGTATTTTTCTGTGCTTTACGATCAAATCTGTGCGTACACTCGTTTTATAAATGAGGCCCCAGATCTTTCACTTTTAAAGCTGCTTATACCCAATTCAACTTGTAACCCATACTGCCAAAATGACTTACATTCCGTATGATTTGGAAAATGTGGCCTGTGTTTATTTATGTTTAATTCTCTACTTGGTTTGGACTTTTCTGACAATCCACATTATGTTACTGCCTAATATGCTATTTTTGTCCAAAAACATGCTATTTTAGATTTTGTTTGTACTATGTAAATATTATATTCTTAGCTTTGAATATTTTGTAGAGGTATGCATTGCTTTGGTCTCGCTTTGCATTGTGTATTTCTTCCATTCGGAACAACAGAGCTGTAACCTTACTCTGGTCTCAAAATAACCTTTTCAAATTACAAACCATAGCACTTCACAGTATGTACACAAATGCCAATCAAACATCAAAAACATGTATTGTTCCATCCGGTTTCTCTATGCAACCGAAACCAACGTCATATACTTTCTTCTTTAATATCTGTTGTCTTTTCATCAATGTGTGCCATTCGCTGTTTCTCTGTGCCCGTAATGGATCATACAGTACCTTTGTGTTTTTTGTGAAAACACTCACTGCAGGACAGTTTCACGTGTGTCACCGTGTGTTGCGAATATTATGCATTCTTCTGATCTGACATTTAAGGTGATCAGAAGTATCAGAATGTTAAAGCTGTATTATGTATTGTAACCATAACCAACCACTACAAACGTTCTTATCTGTAAGAATGTAATGTATTTTGTCCTCTTGAGGTGTATTTGTCTGACATTTATAATATAAAATAGTGTTGCAATCATGTGTATCACGTTATTTGGTAAATACAGATGATCAATTTCAAGTGTCTTATTTGCATCCTAATGTGCATTTCTCGGACATCATTAGGATGGGGACACAGATGTTGTGGTTAACTATAAAAGCATTAAGTCGGACTATTAAAAGCATTAAGTTGCCAATTACACAAAGCATCTACCCGAAGTCAAAAGACAATATAATATAATATTCTATTCACAATGTTTGTCATTGAGACACTATTGAAACCACGCTTTTCAGATGAAATTGTGCTTCTCAAATGGTAATGACAGACTCACATACTTCAGGAACAAGAAAGACTGGCAGCCTAACCAATGACAACTCAAATGCAACATTTCAAGATCAGGCGAACTTGACATACAGGTCACAAATGTTTTTAGCCCAGGAACGGCTAAAAATTGAGTGCATGTTCTGAAATACACACACAGTAAAGTGACGACAGCATATATACAATCACCTACATGACTTCTGTTGACAAGTGTCTATTAATGCCATAAAGTGATGTGAATTAGAATAAAGTGGAGGCATGCCAGGAGGATTGTTGCTGCCAGGAGGAAGACGGCTGCTTATACATGCGTATGATGATTGACAGGACTGAATGATTGTGTGGGACTACGATTACTTTCAATATGTGGGATACAGCACGTGACCGTAATACTAACAAGTAGTTGCTTCAGTGGGAATTTTTAGAGAGCAAATTCAAAGAAGGTTAGAACCGCATGTCGGCAGATTATTTATGGGAACTAGGGGGTATCATGCTGGGAATGAAGACTAAAAAAGGAAGTACTGGCCACCAGATGTTTCCTCTGTCATGCCACAGTTCAGAATTTAAGGCAAAACATATGCTGTCCAACATCGTAGACCGCATAATATACATCCTGCCTGGTCTCATTGTTTATAGGGATTTGAACATTAAGTTTACAAGCACAAAACGTACACTTCTGTACGTTATTATTGATGCTGAAACGTTACATTTGGACGTATATAAAACGAAAAAAACTGCTAAATATTTTAAGCTGAAAAACTTAAATATTTACAATCCTTGTATATTTCAAGGTTTGTAAATGTGTTTCAGTGTGTTTTTTTATTGTATCGTATTTAGATATATATTTATATTTTTATAAAACCTAAACCTACCCATTTTATACCGAAGATCGAATAGACCGAAATGCAGGAAAATGACATTTGTAGTAATAATATAGCATTTAAAATATATGAAATGGTCACAAATCCCTCTAAACCTCTTAAGAAAAAAGCCTCTTGTGGAAAAGACTTTTTCATAAACTTCCACAATAAGTAAGAATGTAAATGAAATGTTGAAACATGAGCAGATGCCAGCTTCAAAACAGTGTTCATTAGTTGATTTTTCTCAGTATCTTCAAAATATCTTCAAATTCTTACAGTTTTGCCAAACAATTAAGTCAAACATCTGTATTGGTGTATTCAATTGCATTATTCCAAAGACTATATAAAATATGAATGCATCAAGGCTATAAATCAAACCAGAACTATTAAAATAATTCTGTTTACTTAAATCAAATCAAATATCGGCCATAATATGATTTACGAAATTTACAGTAAACAAAAATTTGAAATGTTAACTCAAGAATAAACTGAAAAGCACAAAAAGATTTGCTAAACTCAAAACTTTATTAACTCTCAAATGCATATAAAAAACGAGCTTAAAATAGCAACATTAGTATAATAACTTGAATTAGCGTCTTTAAAGTGCCACGAAACACTATACAACATTTATTCAGATGTTAACAGAGTTGGTTGTGTTGCACATCATAGAAAACAATGTTAACAACTGTAAGTTATTAGTCTAGAAATCTAGTTAATTTTTACGCCCATTTTAGTTGCATTTTTTGTTGCTGAAAAGGGTTTCATGAACCTTTAAAGCAGAATCTCAAGGCACTTCACAAAATTTTTTAAAAGCAAATATATAGCAAAAAGGTCTATATAAAATATTAAACAATAAAACCATTCAAAAAGCTACCCCCAAAAAATTTCTGTGCAAAAACGTGTTCATTTCTCCTGACACCAGTGAGAATTCTAGCTGCAGAATTTTGCACAGATTGCTTGTTAAGTGTGGAGTTACGTACCAATAGAGCATTTTTGTAGTCCAGTAGCGAACCCTCAGGTCCCTTTAGGCCCTCTGTGATGACCTAAACTTATCTAATCTTAAAAATCACATTTAAAAACGTTTAAATGCTATGTTCGATAAAAGTGTGCCAATTTTCCCTAGATTTGTATATTTGACTTCCTGGATTGATGGGGACTCTATCCACGTGACATTTCCAAGTCCCACGAGAGTAATTCAAGATCACGGAGCAGTCCCAGTTCCGCGTTGTCCTACGCTGTCTGCACAGCCTGCGCATGCTGCAAGAAGTCGAACGTGTGCATGCACGGGGTTGGGGCGCCTTCTAATAGCATACCGCTGGCTGACAGTACAGTAAATCAATGTGAGAGATAATTTTGAGTGACAGTAAAACTGACCAATCATATCATTTTTCTAAATGGGCACGTTTTGTTTTTTGTTAACTTAACGCCGTCTGCCCTGTTGTTCACCAATAGTCTCGTAACGCAAAGGAAGCACACGGAGTTTGTTCAGCATGTGGATGAACTTTGTTATCAAGTCTCTGAAAAAAAAGAGAGAAGCTGATAAAAAAAGGAGGTAATTTGATCATCAAAGTTATTTATGATTTACATGGCCGCTGTGCCTAAATTCATTCTGGTTGCTGATATGCACATATGTTGTTTATGTTGCTTAATTGATACAAGTGCACAATATTGTGCATGCATATTTGCTGTTATTCTGCATAACAGTGACATTTTATCAGATAAATGGTAAATGCACATGTATAATAATGATTTGTATTTGTATTGCGTGTTATTTGTGTACGGCTTGTTGCGTTTCAAGTGTGGATTAGCACTGTAAATGTATCATGTGGTAAATGTGATGGTATAATATAATGATGTATTCTCACTTCTGTAGTAAAGGTAAAATACCTTACTGTACTGTAGTAAGTGTGGGTTTTCGGGGCAAGGCTCAAACCTCATGGATCGCTCCAGCAGTAGTCAATAAGTGAAAAAACTAAGGAGTTGATGAGTCTTTCAGCCACAGCAAAAGATAGCATAGGGCAAAGTTTAGCGATATTTCTGAAATGAAAACAATAATTCTTGACAGTATGATAAACCTTTGGGACAACAGACCAATTGGAGTCAAATATAACTCCTACATGTTGTACTTTAGTCTGAAACTCCACAATAGAACTATCAACCTTTAACGTTTGTGAGCTTTACAAAGTTGATGAGAAGAGCCAATAAGCAAGACCCCCGTCTTGTCACTTATGAGACACATCCAATGTTGAGTCATCCATATTTTTATCTCAGAAGTACAATGAGAGAGAAAAGAAACATCCACATTTTGACCGGGCTTAGAATGAATATAAATCAGAGTATGGACAGCGTAAAAGTGGTAGTTAAGCCTAAGCAAACCTAAAAAGGATAGAAACCTGGGGAACCCAGGTGGAGACAGAGCCAATATCAGAGCTGAAATCGTATCAGAAAGATAAGATTTAAACAAGGATAAAACAGTCCCAGAAATCTCCAAAACAGTTAGAAGTCGATTAAGTAAGAGGTTGTGATTGACAGTGTCAATTGCTGCACTTAGGTCAAGGAGGTGAAGGATGGAGAGACAATTCATCGATGATTAAGACAATTAATCGATCATTAGTGACCCTTACCAATCTGTCTCTATACTATGAAGTTTTCGAAAAGATTATAAGTCGTAAGATGACTCTGCATCTGCAAAAATACAACCCGTTCTAATATTTTTGACCAAAACGGAAGGTTCGAAATGGGGCGATAATAATTGAAGTTGTCAAAATCACCATTTTGCTTTTTTGGAACTGGCGTTACAGCAGCAGTTTTAAATGCTGCAGGGATCACCCCAGCGGACAGAGAGCCATTCATAATGCTGAGAATGACAGGGCAAAGCAATTTAAAACAATATTTAAATAAACTGCAGGTAGAGGATCAAGTACGCAAATGGTGGCTTTCATACAAGATACCTCCTTAACAAGCTACTCAGATAGCAGGCAGATAGTTGATCTAAGCGGTTGCTTAGGGACCTGCCACCAACAGGGGGCCCCAAAGAGCACATGAAATAACTGCTTTTTATTTTAAATTACACACATTCAATTTCACACGTAGGTCTGTACCCACAATTGTTTTCTGTGGTGTGTGTCAAAATAAGTGAGGTGGCCAATCAAATGAAAGGAGGCGGGAGTTACAGGTTACAGAGCCAAGCAGTGACCAATCAAATCAAAGAAGACGGAGCTACCGTCACGTCTTCAGCTGTTCAGTAAGAAGCTTCAGGTTTAAAGTTGAAAGAGTGCCGTGCAACACATGACATACCGTAAGTTACTAAAAATCTAACTGTTTAGTGTTTAACGATAGCAATGTTGAACATCCGACAGTATTAACAGATGCAAACGACACAGGGGGAACCCCAAATAAAATTCTGTTTAGGGCCCCGAAAAGGCTTGGGACGGCCCTGGTTGGGGGATCAATAATCTGGGCAAAGCAAGCAGATCTTGCAGACTCAATTGCAGATCTATGTTCCCCCAAGCTATTTTTCCAGGCTTGAAAACAAACATTTAAGCCAGAGTTACGCCACTTGTTCTCCCTTTTCCGACACACTGCCTTCACTGAGCGCAGATTGTCGAAAATATACCATGGAGTGGAGCGAAAGAAAGTGATTTCGCGAGGGAGCAAAGGAGTCCAAATTAGAGTCTTATTCAATTGTAAAATCTTGTCATCCAGTGGCCCTGATGAAAATCCATGAAGCAAGGAAACAATAGAGTCTGCAAAAACTGTATTAACTGATTTCCATTTACGAAACTTAACAGTACGTACAGATGATGGGCAAGACAGGGCCATATACGAGTAAAAAAATAGACTGCCAAATGGTCAGAAAGCCCAAAATCAACAGAAGACAGCTGAGACACATGAGTCATTTGCAATTACAAGATCCAAAGGTTGACCTTTTCTTGGGCCACTATCTAACAGTGAAACCTTAAAACATTCCTTGCCATCATACATAATGTTGGTCAATATATTTATTAAAATTTGAATTGAATTTAAAACACAGCATTGAAAACAAGTCAGCAAACTCAGACATGAAAGCACTTGCTTTTGGTGGTCGATAGACAGTAACAATGATAGTTCCTTAAGAGGAAGACAGGTTCAACACAAGGCATTCAATGATGCGAACTGAGGTTTGCATACCCTGCCGATGTTAATTTGCAACCACAATGATCCCCCAACATCTACCAGTCCGTAGCCCTGTAATTTGATTGAGGAGTAAACGTGCCATTTTTCAGTAAAAAAAAAATTCTATTTTTCTATCAGCAATAATGTACGCATTAAATAGCGCAGCATTTTCCGGGCTCAGAGACAGAGCTCAGAGTAAGGCAGCTCCGATCGAGCAAGTAATGACAGATTATTAAGGATCGCACCTTGAGATACCGATTTAAGAAAATGTTTTTCAGATTATAACAAGTTAAGAAAGAGATGGTAAATGCAAGAACCCTTTGAACTAAATTTAAAACATTACTCTTATATGGCATCTTTGTGAAGAACTTTTAAGAACCTGTATTTTCAATATATATGGTGGTGTCATAGGAAAAGGTTGAAAATTAAGATGATGCAGTAGTGATGCAGGTGAACTATCAGACAAAAGCTCCCGACAAACTAGAGATAAGCATTCGTTCATCTGCCCACATAAATGTTTTTCACCATATGTTTCACCATTTGCTTTATCCAAGAGGTTCACTGCACTTTCAACAGCAGCCTATGTCAGTGCCTAAAACAAATGGTGTTCATCTGCATGCAGAGAGATGTGCCAGGAATGAGGAGTCCATTCTGCCAGGTGAATGAGAAAAGACCCAACAACACCGTCTTATTTCGACTGATCTGATTATCTATCACTACGTGAAAATACTGTATACTATACATGTATACACAGTATATAAATAAATCTAAGTTCTCCTAACAAAAAATAGGGTTGATATGGATTTTGTCCATATTTTACCCATTGGCAACCATGCAACAAACCTGCATTTTTGTCGAGTATAAAAAGGGAGCAATACCTTTGTTTCAGTGCAATAATACACATCTATCTGTCCACTCTTCAAACACAATATATATTCTAAGATAATATATTTATATTAACTTTAATTCCATTCTCTAAACAGGGTTGCCTGCTCTTATTATTTAATCAATTGAATTGAACACTCTAGATATTAATATGTTTCAGATCAGTACACAATAAAGATAATGCAATATGGTTAACATCGATTACAAGACCCATATTTCAAGATTACTGCTACCTAAATAGCAGACAGGCCACACTAACGTGATATAGCACAGGGTAGAGGTTGCTCGAGGCCAAAGTCAGCTGAATTTAGCTTCAAAATGTGACGAAAACATCGCACAGATAGGTGAGACACACTTCCTTACACACCTTGAGAAAGACATCGCCGAGAAGAAAACAAATACAATACAAATCTTGCTCTTCTGTGTGTTCGTCAACATAATTCATACAGGACCAAATCATTGTTTTGTTGAAAACATTGCACATTTGCTTAAAATGATCATGACCGATCATTCTGTCATTGGCGAAGGCATTAAAACAATGCACAGCCTAACTTGCATGTTAGTAGCATTATATAAAAATAAACACACAAAATGATTTTGTTCGGACATTAACAGCAATTAAGAGCAAACAAGATAACCTCAACTTGTACCATACCATACGAGACACCAGAATGAATTAGACACATTTTGTTTTAATGCATACAGTATCAAAGAACCTAAAGACACATTAAAGAGAACATCCTTGAGCAGGAAATTGCAATTTTGTAGCCAAAACTGCACTTTTGAACTCTTAACTAACCATTAACCTGACGCCACGCGATCTTAAGCTAAATATATACGACCTCATGAGAAACTGCCATTTGAATTCTCCTGCAGACATCAGGCGATCGAGTCGACTGAGGAGGACCAAGAAAACGTACAAAGGGTCCGATCTCAAATCCGTGTTCTGTTTTCATCGCAACATTTCGTTGACTTCTGTTTAAAAAGAGTAAAATGTATGACGCAAACAATTCAAACATGTATAAATAATTAAGAGACATTAAAAAGGATAATATGTTTGTCTTCAAAGTACACACGTCTTGAACCCATGGTGCCCTTATCATCGAGACCTGGAAAAACAAAGTGGCTCCGGAAAGTAAGGCGTCAAAGGTGTGTTTGTTTTATCTTATCAATCCCTGTCTTTGAAAGCACAGGAAATAGAGGGGGTGGGGGTCTTACCCAATGAAAACAGATTAAGACTACACCGTAAACATTTTGCCGTATACAGCTAGTTGCCAGTAACTTACTGTATACTGTAGATTTATCGAATTTACTGGAAACCATTTGTTCAAAGATAAATGAACATTAAACATGAAGTCTTTATCGTTACAGAACAAAAATGATAAAATAACAGCCTCATAAGACGGATGCTGGGAACCAGAAACTTTGCATGGGGTTGTTATTTATAGTTATTTTCTGTAAGGATAAAGACTTGTTAGTGTTAAATGATCATTTATCTTCGAACAAACTGCTGCCAGTTAATTACATAAATGTAAATCTACCGTAAGTTACTGGCAAACCACTGCCTGCAATACTTTAATTTCTACAGAAATTGTTTACAGTGTATAGAGATAACACCATGACCTCAGGAATGCTCCTTGGATTTTGAGGGAGTTTACTGTTTACTTGCACTATTTCCAGTTATCAATAAAGTAAACAAGTAATTGAAAAAAAAGTACAAACAACTCTCATAAACACTGTTTTAAAGAGAATAAGAAACTATGGTACAGTCGATGATATAGCATACTGTATATAGATGTAGACAATGATATATGATCATCTGCTCAGTTTAAACAATATAAATGCATACATCGAAGAATCCAGAAGTAATAAAATGTATTGTGTGACACTTATGATTTAAAAAACTATGTACACCTTTGTGTCCGGAGCTTCTGATCTACACTAATTCATCCCTTTTAACAGCTTGACGGATAAAATATAGGAGGAATTTCATCACTGACGTCAAGAGACATGAAAATGCGTCACACATGGACAGCGCACATAATTAAAGCCCAGCCATTTTCAGAATGACTCAGTTACACAGGCTGAAACGGAGATATTATTGGTCCGTAACTTTTACCCCGTTTTCATTTGTCCTAAAGTAATAAACACGCTTCGTGCTGTTGTCAGATGTTTGACCCATGCATTCTGAGAAATGGTGCCTCTGTCTCACACTTCCCACGAGAGTTCATAGTGGACACAACTAGGACAGGTGCTGTTATTTGAGAGCCCGGAGTCTATGGGCCACAGCTGTGAAAGAGAGCCCGGCGAACATGCCATGCCTCTGGGAACATCCTGCTGGAGCGGTTGGATGCATCTTGAGCCAAATTAAACTCAGACAGACAAAATGTTAGTGTAGTATATTGCAGATCTAATGCATTTAAAGTTTTCGTGTTAAGTCACTTATACTGTATATAATGTCGCAATGCCTTTTAAACTGTTATATGCGAATGCTATTAGAAAGAGCTTATACTGCACTATAAAATGATAAATAGAAATAAAGAATGATAAATAAATTATACTTTCATGATACCTAATGCATTAACGTTTATTTAAAAGTTATTCTTCATAATGCGTTAAAGAAACTTGACGTAAACAATTTATCCTGATTCACTGGAATATTACATATAAAAAATTAAGACCAAACAAGATAAAAACATATTAAGTCTATTTTAGTTTATATAAAAAATATGATTTCTCTTTACAGCGTTTAAGAATGTTGATATATACAACGAATACTGAAACATTTGAACATTAGGTAAAATACCATTGACAAAATTGAATCTCATTTAAAATAACCAAGATAAATATTATTTTTATTTAAACTATTGTTCATTGTTAGCTCATGTTAAAATACGCACGCTTATTGTGAATGGTCAGCAAAAAGGAGAATTGCCATATAGTCATGCTCGCAAAGACTCACGAAATCTTGCAGAAACAATATTTAGTATCTCAATATCACTTTAGACCTTATATAATTTTGACATTTTTGGAAATTGACATGGAAAGTTGTTTAATCACAAGAGCCAACATGCGTCAGGCAGCAATCATGGTGACGATTGCAGGGGTTTGACCTCTTGTAGAGACAGGTGTATCATATTTGACACTCTTAAATTGGAAGTGAGAATGCAGGAATAAAGCCAGGACATAGCTTTGGGTGTGTGTAACCAGAGCTGTTCCTACTGTATATGTGCACTTCAGTGATACCCTTGGTACACACGTTGCATTGTAATGCCCAAATGCATTTTCACGGTTGGTAGGAAACAACCACAGGAGGAACTCTCATCTGTACCGTCTTTGAAAGTGGCACCATGGCATCTTATATAGACACACTTAAGCTTTCTGCAAAAAAAGACACTAGCATAGATTACAATAAAAATATATTTTAGAAAAGAGTCTAACACCGTGTCTACACCAGGCGCGACATGCATGACGCGACACAACGCGACAAAAGACAATAGAAACGCATTAGAATCCATTATAATTTCTAATTTTGTCCACACTGGATGCGGCGCGGCGAATTAAGAACAAGCAGGTTGTTATGTAGCGTTGTCAGAGATGAATCATAACTACACAATATAGTTCTACAGTGAAGTTGTAACAAACTCTTTGCAATGGATTAGATCAAATAAATCATTAAAAACAACATGTTCACAAAAATCCACCAAATGGATTACAACCAAAAAACTGATTTTTGAACAAAGCCATAAACGTATTACTTAAAGCACATCATTGTCTGGATGCTGAGCTGTGAAACAGAATCCATGTGGGGAACCTTGCATAACAGAGATGTCAGTATATCCAGTACATTTGGGTGCTCTATCTCTCTCTCTCGCTCTCTCTTCCTTCTACACTGAGCATAAAACGCAAGTTTAAATAGATCTGCTAGATAACTCTTACCCACACAATGACCAGAGATCTGTAACCTGTGATGTATTACATGTATAATATTTGTGAGGACATGCAACATTTAAAAACAGACCCATCGTGAGAAAATTTTTTCAGTTTCTGGCACCTCAGTACCTACTGTACACATTATTCTGAAAAGGATTGGACCAGAAAACTATAAACACAAAACACCAATATAGACATTTCTCGGCTGCTTATGTGTAAATCGTTCTACACCATACTGCCATTTCTGTGTCATTTCAACTTATAATTTACAAAGGAAATTTCACATTCTATGTGTTACAGATTTTCACATTCCTCTTCTTAACATTGAAAAACTATGCTTTAAAAACGTAAGAAATAAAAAAACTGATGAAAGGGAAGAATTCTGTCATTGTTTCTCAGCCTCGTAAATGATGAAACGATTATCATGGTGGTCAATGGTGTTCAAGAACTATTTGGTTGCAAGCATTGTTCCATATATCTTTCTCTGTGTTCATCAGAACAAAGAAATGTATACAGATTTGGAAAAACTTGAGGGTGAGTAACTGCAGACAGAACTTTTCTTTTTGGGGGAATTGTTCCTTTAAAAACTAAGGGAGATTTCACAAGGGTATTTTAAACTACAAATATTGACAGTTTTGAAAACCTCTGAACTTGCATGATATTGCCCAAATGTGATTTATTTTTAAGCCGGTTGGATACGTGCAAGCCTTCATGTAGGAAATGAATGGGAAAAATACTTTGAAACCAAAACCTGGCTGAAAAAGTGGGCGGTCGTTGTTGTGCTCTTTTGCCAGTTTTGCAATAGCTCAGCATCCGATAAGAACAAGCCGGTCAATGTAACACAGAAGTAGAGCTGAAAGTCTATGGGTTTAAATATTGGACATGTTGTCAAGCCTACTGACTCGCATTAAACATTTTGAACTCTTATTTTTCTGCTACCTTAGGAACAACTTTAAAGCATCCTTTCCCATTCCATTGATCAGACATCGTTTGTCTCTGCACACACTGAAAACCCCTGAATAACATACATTAACATTCTTTAACAAGCTATTGTATCCAACGATCCTTTGTTTTCTTTCAAAGAGCCCGTTTCAGGAGAGTCCATATCGAGAAGAGGAAATTTCTGTCCATCTCAGTCTGTAGCTAAAAGGGAACAGGAAACGCATTGTAAATCCAGCAGCAAAGATCTTTTCCTCCTCATTTGTGATGATTGAGGTTTTCAGAAAGCACCACAGATCCCTATTTAGTACTCTAAACATGCAGTACAATAAAACAACAAAAAAGGTTTTATAGTATAGTGTATATCCTTCAGAAGCCTCTTATATCATTTTGTTCTGAAAGATTTTTTTAGATGAAGTGTGACCTTGCAAAAACTAGACGATCTAAATCTAAACAAGACAAATCTAATGGGACCCGTTTCCTGGATATATTTTGATAAACTGTCTGGTAAGCAACATACGGGAAACGTTTAGATTTATGTTTTTTTAGATAATGATGTGGTAAAGATCATATTATACTCCTTGGGATACAGCAAAACTCAAGCCAAGAGGAAGTAGGGACCATTTAGTAAACCTTGAGTCCCCATTGGTAAGATAATCATTTCTTCCATTATAACATAATTCCTTGTTGTTCTTTCGAGCATGCGTTGTGACTTTATGCATGGGAATGCATATTCTGAGCTATTTACAAAAACACAAATGAGGAGCAGGGTCATCTCATTTTTAAATGTTTCCCAAAAGTCTATTTTTAATTTATCAAAAGATTAAATACGACAGTGCTGTTGGGAAACACTGTTTTTTATGACTACATGATAAGATCTGTGTATGTTTTTTTATTTCTTGTTTATGTATTGAACCTTTGGGGTAAAAAAAATATCTTATGAAGCATCAGGAAGGTTTGGACATGCGGTGCATTGTGATAAGGATGATTCACTGCAGCGGTGACTAACTGGCCCCTAAAACCACTCGAAGCTTCAAGGTGGGACACACGTGGGTTTGGTTTGAAGAGTCTGCCCACATGTACAACTGCTCTTTACAGTTACATATGTTCATTTGATTTCAAGAACAATCCTTACTGTTATTCTTTCATTCATTCTTTCAAACACGACGAGAACTAAAAAATATTTGAGGTGTGTTGTTCATGCACTTCGTGGGGTTACAAACATGGCTGTACAAAGCATGGCACATGCTATGAAAAAATCTGTCTGTGCTAAGAGCAGATTTAACAGTTTTGCACGTCTTTTAGAAAGAGCTGCTTGTTTGTGTGTTTGTCGCAGTGCTTGTTTGTGCTTGATGCAAATCAATGGTGCACCGCTATTTTAGTTGTTTAAAACTTTTTTCCCCTTATTTAGAGTCCATATTTAGAGCCCTGCCATTTCCGCGATGTGGAAACAGGGAAAAAATTGCAGAGATGCTTCCGGCTTCTTAACTATGTCACCTGCCTGATTTGCGTGAATGAGCTGCACAGTTAAAAGGGGCGATGCAATGGTGTGTCATGTACTTCTTTGTAATGTTAAAAATAATGTCTTCTCATGCTTAAAATGGTCAACTTGTCAAAAAACTATTTGGACGAATTACATAGTATTTCTGTGCTTGATACACTCCACCAGTGTTGGTACAGGTTTCGGAAAGTTATCCGACATGAAAATCGTTACTTAACAACTTTTCTTAGTCATTTTTGGACAATTCTGCAGGAAAAGCACGCGGCACGCTCAAGCATTAACTGGCATCAACCATGGAGAGCGAGAGAAGGAAGCTGTGTTGTTTTGTTCTCTGCATTTGAGTGATGAATGTTATATAAACTCTGTATATATAACTCTGTATTTGGAGATCGTTTGAAACTGATAGATTGTGCGACAGTCCCCAAGCTAAAAGATGCCAGACATGAACCGCACGCGGTAAGTGACTTTACTTCCTCTAGATAGTCAAGTTCGATCGTCTTCTCATTAAAGTCCTTTGTCCGTTACCTGCCTTTTTATGTGTAGTTTTTCTAATCTCTAATGTAACCGACGTTTTATACTTTGAACCACGGCAGCACCAGTGCTACATGCCAAAAAAGTGAACGTACATCCCTGGTTATGAAACTAAATTTGTTATTGACTGTACATAACATTAAGAAAATGGTAAACAGTTTATATAACCAACAAAGTTATTACGTATAATAACACACAACCCTTGGTGGTTTTAGTTATGCCTTTCTTGTAAATCCTACTGCTCTGTCACCGTGTTCACTTTTATTTCCATTCTCCTCATCATATCCCGTCCAATTAGAATAATCGCTTTAAATGTCAACATCTTAGCTTTGAAAGCACAATATTTAACACCAGCCAATTACACAAATACCACAACAATAGCACAGGACCATCACACTCGATCCCCCTTTTTACAATCTACAATGATGAAAAGAGAGTGTGTACATAGCGATATCGAGGACTCAGAAGAGGAATGACAGCCGCATTGAGTTGCAGCGTGTATGTGGCCATGGTAACTAGCTGTCTCGTATCAGTCTGCCATGCGATGATGAGCTTGCTCAAGTATCAAATTTTTCCATCTTAGTCTGACGCAGATAATGCCTCCCTGTGCGCTCACACCAGAAGGTATCTCATGCCAAATCTCACACTGACCATGAATGCGGTCTTCGCTAAAGCTGTCTTAATGGGCACAGAAAGCCAGTGCTCATGTAACTGGGGCAGGATACTGGCTTTTAACACTGTGGAGAGCAAGAAAACAATTCTTTGGTCTAGACTCTAAAGGAAGAGGCCCCGGGCAGCTGTAATGCAGTTGGGTGTTGTTGTAGGAAGTGTCACGCATCTAAATTATACTACACAGTGTGGATTCAATGAGCTATACACTTTAGGCTTTCCATTACACTGATGCCATCAAACAGGGTCTTGGCAGCTGTGTTTTAAAAAGAAAATGTCAGAGTTAAGAATGATGAAGTGAGAGTAACCCCACGATTAGCCAAAAAGCAACTCTGGAGAGGCATGTTTGTTAGAATCAATGACTGTTTAATGGACTTTGTACAATACGTCTTTTGTGTGTTTACGGATTACAGTACTTTCGAAAACATTTTTTTGGGCTTAACTTAAACATGCATCTTATGAAATGAAGCACTTTGGGTGGTGCTTTGGGAAATCAAATGGCTACGGTCTACACATTTCAGGCTTGTTTCACAGAACTCATATCTGTGGCGCCCATACTGACACGGATATATTTCATTGCCCGTGCATCAATTCACATAGTGCATGCGATTTTACAGAACAATTATAAAGAGATGCACCCAATATGTCGGCCAATAATAGTTTTTAAAAGAGCAGATGATCTGGGCTGATATGTCCTGTCAATTAAAAGGGGAAATGCGATGTTTAAAGAAAATTTCTTTGATGTTCAATATTAATAGTTATAATATAAATTAATAACTTAACTTATAAATTGAAAATATTAATTTAAAGGGATGCTCCACCCCAAAAAATGTCACTTCTGTCATGAATTACTCTAGCAAAATAAACAACAGCCATTTTTCATACTTCTTACTGTTCCTGGTAGTCAATGATGTCCTAGAACTAGGGTTGGCCAAAAAAATCTAAAACTCGATCAATTGTTTCTTTAAATGCTGTTGATTTGATATCGCTTCTCAAAAGCCATGAATCGATTTGTTTTCTTTCATATTAGCGCAAACACTGAACATTCATTAACGTGAATGTTATATGTTATTTTCTTTTTTCAACGGGTGGATATTACAACAGGGAGCGTATGCGGGGGTATCGTCGAATTTGTGATTGCAGCCCCTCTTTACAGCTTATTTTGTGACATTTTTTTATTATAAAGTATAATAAAAATGTCTACGTGATTGTTCTGTTTCAATGTACTGTACCCAAGTGTGTTTGAAGTTTAATATATAGGTTTGTGATCGTTTCATTTTTTTATTTGCCATTGTAATTAGATGTTTACTAATCTTTTTTAGAAATATCTATAGAATTTGTATTGAATCTATAATCATTGACTCGAATCGAGAGTTTGTGAATCGCAATCGAATCGGAAACATCAGAATCAATCCCAGACCTACCTAGAACAGTCAGTTACCTAGAACAGTCATTTTTCCAAATATCTTTCAATGTGTACAACCGAACAAAGAAACTGGTACAGGTTTGGAACAACTTGAGGGTGAGTCATTCATTACATTTTTGGGTGGATTAATCTTCAAAATGTAGTTAATGCGTGTTAATATAACCAGCATACTATCGGTATCTGCATCGGCAGATATCACATGAATAATTGGCTATGGGTATCTGTGGAAATTTTTGAATCAATGCATCTCTACAATTTTGTTTGTTTATAAGAAACATTGCAAGCTGCCACAAATTTGCTGTCAAAATGATTGCACAGTGCCATCCATGTTTACCAAGTTGCATCTTGTTTTTAATAAAAGGTCTTTTTGGACTGGAGGGTAAAGGGATTGAATTCTAAAGGTTACAGTTTACATAATACTAAAAATAGACTTTTCATAACATGGGGCCTTTAACAGATTTGTAAATTGGAAAAAAAACCTATTTGATCTTAAAACGATCTTTGTTTAGGTATGATTAGGATCTTTTAGCATCACATACTGAAAATAACTCTCTCGACTATCTCCTGAGTCCAGATCGCATCTCAATGGGACCATTCTGGTTGAATAAAATGAGCCATTCAAGAAAACTATGTTTAAAGACTACTGGGAACGAACAAATTCAGTTTCAAATGCATCAGATACACAGACGCTCACAAAACATGTGCCGTGGGGAGGACTGTGTGATTCAGAGCCAAAGAAAATCACAGGGGAGGAACATGGAAACTTCCTTAATGTGGTGCGATGACAAGATTTTCATATTTATTTACTTTCTGGAAAACAGCCAATTTGTAAAGAACCTAGAGGATAGCAAATGTGTTTTGATTTAACCAAAGAGTTTAAAGGAAATAGCTATGGCCATGTGTTCCATGAATAATAGACTTAAAAGCCACAACACGTACAATGATGTAATACTGAAAACAATATCAAATCAAAAGATGGAGTTTGAGAGGAAATAATAAAAAGGTACTTCACAGCGATGCCATAGAAGAGCCATTTTTGTTTCCATAAAGAGCCATTCAGTCGTCTCTTTCTTACCTTTTTATAGCCTTTTTTCACAATAAAGAACCTTTTTTGAAACAGAAAGGCTCTTTAGATATCAAAGGTTCTTTATTGCATCTTTTAATGTCATTGAAGAACCTCGAATTTTGCACTAACTATACTAGACAATTATTTTGTATTTGCGCAAATTGCCTGTCTGTCATTAATCCTATTGTAACACAAAAACAAATCTTGGTATAGAACTTAAGTATAACATCATTCAATGTGCATACCACTAATTGTATTTTGACTAACATCATAGTGATCTGAGCAATAGGGAGGTACCAGGGGTGTTGAGGTCACACGCATTTATGCGTCAGGTGATTGGCTAATAAACTTCTGTCCCCAGAAGTGAGTTGTACGGTGAAATGTGTGAAGGAGTCTTAAGCGTGACCTAAATAAAACTCAAATATCCACCATTACCTTTCCGCATTTGCCACAGACCCAATGTGTTGAATGGGCTAATGGGGCCACTGTGACAATGTGCAAGAAATTTACAAATTTCTGAGCTGTCCAATTCATTCCAAGCACTTATATTTGCTTAGCACAAAACAAAGACAAGCAGCCCGCTGGAGAATTCATTGGCTTTATGTCCTACCAAGACTAGTTTAGAGAAAGGTAATAAATGGTTATGTGGATCCCTTCCTCTGGTGCAGTGCTTCAAGAATAACAGTCAATTTTTCCAAGCCAAACAGTACTTATTAACGAATGAAAACAATATAGCAATGCAACAAAATGATGTCGGCAAGAGTGGAGGCCTAGGATCATGCGTAACAGGGAGAGAAAATGGGCAAACGCAGAACATATTTGCTCAATTTGACAACTGTATAAGAACAAAGAAAATATCACTTTCAACAAACAAACAACAAAGGCGAAAGGCGAACTTTTTAAAATTCACAAACAACCTGTCAACCTCCCACCGAAGTTGTTTCAATAATGTTCTAAATAAAGAGCATTTCAACGTCATACATCTGGCACATTTCACTGAGGTAAATGAGCCTTCACGGCATTTACAGAAACATCTGAAGAATTTTCAGCTTCCATATGTCGGGAAAAAAACTGCTCCCATGTGACGTTAGAAATGATAATCCCTGCAGTGTACTGTTATCTGGAGGTTATGTATTCTCTTGGGTCTGTCTATAGTCACACGTGAAAATCATCCATACTGTACATCTACAGCTGCTGGGAAATCTCTTTTTTATGTAATGGATTTACTCAGTTGACGCAAGAATGAATGTCATTCATTGGGGAAAGCTACTGTATGGCCAACAGAGAGACATGACAATTCAATTGAACTAATTTTATGGATATGGTTTACTTATTATCACAAATCAGAATATTTACAGATGAATATTGAAATTTGCAAAATGACATAAGAACAAAGAATCTAAAGGCATGCACATGTTCGCGCGCACAAAACCTCTACTGTACATTTAATTTTCTTAAAGGGAAACTGAAAACGAATTACTCACCCTCAAGTTGATCCAAACATGTATACATGTATTTGTTTGGTTGAACACAAGAAAAGATATTTGGAACAATGTTAGCAATTGAGATTTCTGGGGCACCTTTGACAACCATAGTAGAAAAAAGTATAGTAGTCTTTGTTCTGATATTTTGAAGAATGCAGGAAAACAAACAGTTCTCGGACACCTTTTTTCTACCATGGTAGTCAATGGTGTTAGTTGTTATCCTTTTCCAAATATCTTTTGCTGTGTTCAACAGAACAAAGAAATGTATACAAGTTTGGAAGAACTTGAGGTTGAGTAATTCTTGACTGAATGTTCATTTTTGGGTGAACCATCTCTTGCATGATCAGCAACTGATTTTCCAAAACTGAAGTGATGAGTCTGAGGCTCATAAACGTCCTACAACAGAGGCTGATGCTCACGAAAACATTTCCTTCTCATCTTACAGCACAGATCATCTTCACAGTCACTTCAGAAAAAACCTGACTACAATCATGAACACCATAATTACTCTCATGGTTATTACGGCTCTGCTGATTACAATAATGATGTGTTTCCTATGAAAAATAAAGTAATGGAGAAATATAGATAAGATAGCTGAGCATTTGTTTGACATTAAGAAGCCTCATTAATCAAACATCCCTTATATCTCTTCCTGGCTTATTAGAATCCTGCAGTGTATGACTTCATACATCATCAAGACTTCTGAAACACAACCATGCTGCCCAAAAAAGGGACCTGACGGCAGCACAAATGGCTTATGGCAATGAGAATCCAAACCTGAAAGCTACACACTAGTCAAGAGTTTTCATTGGTCATTGATGTTTTGCAGAAATAATACTGCAGTGGGTCTTCTTGTAAAACTGTGACAGAAAAATTCAATAAATAATGCAAAAACTACGGTAAAAATTGATCAATGTCAGCTTTGGTTGGCAAGAAAGTCAATCTATTCTTAAAGTTTGTATTGTATGTTTGACGCAGGTTGTCAACAAAAAACAACTTTCATATTTTAGTAGTAAAGGGACTGTAACAAGAGCACCAGGACAACATGACACACGTTGAAATACGTTAAAGCATGGATGTGGTAAAATGGTCTCTTCACGTACTTTCTCAAAGTATGATTCTGAGACCCAGAAAAACGTTGTTCTGATGAACACGAAGAGACATACTGCATTTGGATGAATGCTTGAAACTAAAGAGTTCTTGGGCCCCATTGACTGCCATAGTGGGAAAAATTACAATGGTAGTAAAAAGTGCCCAAGAACTGTTTGCTCTCCTACATTCTTCAAAATATCTTCTTTTGTGTTTAACAGAACAAAGCTATTTTTCCTACCATGGCAGTCAGTGGTGGCCAAGAACTGTTTGGCTACAAGCATTCTTCCAAATATCTTCATCTGTGTTCTTCAAAACAAAGACATTCACAAAGATTTGCAACAACTCGAGGGTGAGTAAATGATGACAGTACCTTAAAGCAAACAATGCAGTAACAATCTCTTAAGATCAAAACGGACATATAGAACAATTGAAAAGTAAGCTTGCTACAGAACATGAAGCTTCAAAACTGACTCATCACTTAATTTAAATTCCACTGCAGCCCCCCACACAACTGCGTCATGTTCCTACCACTTTATATGCCTCTCCGGCTGCCAGCATTATCATTAGCAAAATCATCCCTCGCCTCCTGAAGACTACAGATAACCCCTGTGGCATGGCTACAGCAAAAACATAAGCACTCTTAATGCACTGTAACCCCTTTAACCTTTTCATTGCTTGACTCACCATCACTATTAAACAGAGAGTTAAGTAGAGTACATATAGAAAAAGCAACAGGACCCAATGGTGTAAACCTAAGGTTAGAGAATACATATTTCCATACTATATATTTTCAACCAGTTCCTATGCTTATAAAACCCCCCAGTGCTTTGGATGTCTACAGAACAGCACCATTTTATATTCTAAAGTCTCTATAGGGCCTTGTCCGTATGAACTAGAGAGCTGTGATTTTGGTTGACTTGTTTGCATCAGTGTGCGTATTAACATTTAATGTGTGAGTGTCATTAAATAAATTAGATTAAATTTCAAACCCTTTATCAAAGTGCCATTTATTATAACACTACTTCATGCACGGGTCCTAATCATCTGGTCTGTGTCCAACACCTACTTAATCCATATTTTATATAATGTGAAAATCAGTATGCACAACCTCAATATCGCTGCTGTCCTTCTGAAACCTTGCATCTCCATAACTCATGATTTAAATTTTTTGACATAAAATTATTATTATTCGTCACCCTTTATGTTTGTCACTTGTCTAACCAATAAAAATGATTAAAAAGTGCTTGTCAACTTTGAGGACACACTAGTTAATCTATTGAAAAGTACTGTGTGTTTGGACATCAGGTTTTGGAAAAACAGTGTAGATATGCAAAAAAAAGTGAGAGAGAAATAGTCGTACGGTACTGCTTCCAGCTTAATTGGTCAAATTTAAAAAATACCAGAAAACTTTGACCTGTGTGGCTCTTTGCAAGTTAAAATGTATTCCACGTGGTTAAACTTGACTTGTTTAACAACACCTTTAGCAACACACTTAGTTACTGTTCGATGTTGTTGTAATTGGTAAAAGAACACATGGGGTCACATGACAAAGTAAATATAGCGGACATAGTAGTATGTCTGGAATGTATGCAAGCAATACTCACACATAAAACATACTGTGCTAAAGACGTAGATACTTCATCTTATTCAGTACGTACTGTCACATAATGTGATTTCAGACGCAGGAATTGTCTCTGTTCTGTTCAAAGCTCAGACAGCTTTCTAAAACCCTCACCTCAAAATAAAAGATGACTCATCTTCGCCAAAAAAAAAGCAGCAAGGGCAACACTGGCAGGTGGATTGGACTCAAAGCTGTAACATACGCTTATTAATAGATCTAGATATACAAAAATACTTGCAGATGAATGAATTAATGAATGAGGCATTTATATAGCGCATTATTGTGTATCGCTGTAAACCCAATGTGCCTTACAGTCATATGAGGGGGTCTCTCCTCAACCCTCACCAGTGTGCAGCATCCACCTGGATGATGTGACGGCAACCACACCACAAGGTGCAAGAGCGCTAACCACACACCAGCTTTAGGTAGAGAGGAGAGAGAGATATAGTCTATTCAGAGGGTTGGGATTATTAGGAGGCCATGATCGACCAGGGCCAGTGGAGGGAATCTGGCCAGGACACCCCTACTCTTCACAAGAAGTGCCATGGGAGCTTTAATGACCTCAGGACCTCGGTTGGTTTAATGGGTGGACGGATGGCTGTATAGGCAGGCACTTGGGACAGTGAATTCAGATAGCACATTCTGATGCAATCTAGGGCAAAAGAACAAGATCAATTCACAACAAAATGTAGCTTTTTTACCATAACTTCTCTAAGACGCAGACTTCAAAGGCTTTATTTGCTGAATCTTCCCGTTATTGAGATGCTATTCAACTACCTTACTTGAACTGTTATACCGCACATTTGATGTTATGGTTTGCTCTGATCCCTAGGCTGGGCTAACGGGGTCTTGGGTTTGTTTATTTCATGCTTTCTATAGGAGGTTGTGTAACTGTTTTTGTTATTTTAGCCCGTCTAAAAAAGAAGAAAGGGGATTACAGAGTGGACCATTTTTAATGACACTGGCCAACTATGCTAGTTAAACATGTAATGGTGTTTAATATACAGTATAATTCTTTAGTTAGTTACCAAATATCCATTGCAACCTTAAAATGCTTTTGTTTTGTCTTGTTTGATCCTATGAATAGGAGATAAACAGCCACACATCTTAAAGTTAAAATATGCATCTCTCTTTAGGAATAATAAAACTAACAAAAGTGTTTGATGCGTCATTGTACCAATGCTCAGATTAGAAATAACTTGAAAATCTGTAATGCAACTTGATTTTACACGATAAAGGAGAATATATGTAAAGGGGGAAACCGGTGTCTTACTCGGCTCTAGAGACCTGAGGTTGGTTATATTCACAGTCCAGTGAATCCTTAGAAATTTGCAGTTCCTCTAAAATCTACACACGGGAATAATGCACATGCAGCCATTTTTAGTTATACGATCATAAATCACGTTAAAAACACATCAGCAGTTTTGGGGTAACATTGATCTGCAATATAACCTGCTTAGTAATGGCCTATGTGTATGATAGATTTACTTTTGACCTTTTGACCGATGTACTGTAGATACAGGAGTACACTGACTTTCGTTTATCCCCAAAATCGGTGCAACGTGCTAGATTAGGAATAAAATCTAAAGCACAGTCTATTGCTGGTACCAATAGGAACTAAATATGCATGTACATATTTAACTTTCACTACATAAGAGATTTACATTCAGCGAGTGCTTTTAAAAGAAACACACTGTGCAATTACTTATTCCCTTGGGGCAATGACTGCTGAATAGACCTCCATCGGTGAGCCGTGGCAGCATATAGGCTTACTATAGAGGTTTCCTATATGCTATTGAGTTAAAGGTAGTCTGGCATGAGCCAAAAAAAGAATGAATTAAAGACTTAAGTTAAATGAAAATATTCCAAAAGAACAGGAACACAAATATTAAATCCCACATCTAGGCACACCAATCACAAAACTGCTGAACCTTGTCGTAATTAAATTGCAGTTTATGAATTGTAAAAATAATATTGTTATTTTGTCATGCAGAAAGGGTAAAAAGTTCAAAGATGTCCAGATGGTCAACTGGAAGGGGCTGCTGTGACTAAATACGATCATGACATTATTGGATTTGACCTAATCAAAGTGTAATTTAAACCCATCCTGTTTCTATGCCATTAATGGCATCTATAATTTCATGAAAATTTGATCAACTAAACTTGGTAGTTTGAGACAAAGATTGAACACATTGTTTGTGACAGTACATACTGTACCAAACAGCACATTCGAAGCTTATCACAAAAGAAATAAATGGTGCTGAAAAGGTTCTTTGCTGTGATGCCATATAAGAACTATCATTGTTTCAACAAAATAAATTCTTTAAAGAATCTCTTTCTTACCTTTTTATAATCTGAAAAGACATTTTTGCCACAAAGAACCAGAGTGAGTCAGAAAAGTTAAACGGATGTTAAAGGTTCTTTATCGAAGACAAAAATGGTTCATCTGTGGCATTATGAAGCACGCTTTGAAGCCCTAGAAGATTTTATTTGCTTGAAATTGTGAGTTTCCCAGAAGCAAAAATGCCTACATGTATGGTGAAATTTAGGGGCAATGGCCAAAGTTAATAATTTCATAACAATATCCATTGGAAGGGCCTGTCTAGTTTAAACAACTATCCATTATGTATCCAAAGAGCCTTATCAGGCACGATATAGTCAAACAGAAGAACGCAACCAATCGAGAGTCTACAAAATTGCTGCGACTAATGGAAAACATAAGTAGGCTACTTTGCAAGCATTCATGTATCTAGAACTGTAAATAATTCATTAAATCTGCTATCTTTGAGAGGAATCAGAAAACCAGAACAGAAAATAAGATGCATTTTTAAAATGCCGTATCAAGTTTTAACAGTTCCACTTGGAGTAATGCATCTGAAGACACATGCGTTCAGGTCCATTACAACGGAAGGTTTTTGAATGTATGAAGTATTCAGTGTAAACAACCCATAAGACTGCCTACTTACAGTATAATCTGCACACTTGCAAACTGATATTTGAAACGCTTTTACTATTAAAAGCATCAGACCAGGGAAGCCCACACTGAAAAAGCTATAAAGGCCTTTGCATAATATGCTCTAGGGAAGCAAACATTGTGGCAGTGGCGCGTTTAGAGAAATGAAGGATGAAGTAGCCACCACCTGATACTGTGGTCCCCCATGTCTCTGCTGCAGAAACTATTTCCGAATGCTACTCAGTTTAACAAGGCTATTTAGAGGACTACAAGTTCTGGGAAGCATTGTGGAGATACTGCAATTGACATGTGCCAGAAATAAGCCTATGAATTTCAACGCTCGCACACTAAGGTATGTCGTCTGAGAAGGCCAGCTCATTTTCCTCACTGAACGCATGTTGGCATGGAAAAGCAGAGAAAGGCAAGTTGACTTTAAATTGGCTGAATGCTCATTGTTAAAAATCAACCTCGAAAACACTCATATCTGGATTATGTAATTCAAAGAAGAGAAATTAAAAGAACAGAATCAGACGTCGCTGCTTCTTCCATGAACCAGTTCACGTTTCAACTTGAATCTACAGATACTGTTTCCAGCGCACAGTATGCTTTTCTTTACAACGACTCAAAATACCATAAAACCCTGCTAGGAGCTGATCGGAGTCTAGACGGAGCTTAGCACAGAAGAGAAGGGTATCATTGACTGACACATTAGTTGCACAGGCAAGAGCAAACTGTGCCACCATAACGTCTGCTATAAGAGGCAGAAGCTGCCTGGCGGTGATTCACACTGGCCTGAAAACATTTTACAGGTAGGCGAGATGAATAACAATTAACTTACTGCAGTGAGGACACTTCCATCAGAAAAAGATGACAGAATGGGGAAAAGCTTCGGTACATCAAACCGACCATAACCGGTGCTACAAATGCATATACACAACACACACACATATTTCATAAAAACATTTTTTAGAATCAAATAATCGTGATTTCATCGATTTGATATCGCACTAGAGAAAACTAAACTAAGGAACAATATTGTTGGGATCACTTTCTGGAGTTTTCTTTTTCACAGCAGATCAATGATAAATCAATGATAAATCATCAATATCCATTCAAATGTAAAGCGCTTGTGCATTTAAAGCGTGAAGCTAGATGTGCCGGCTTAGAATAAACATAATATTTATATAGCGTCAATGGTACTGGACACTAATATAGCTATAGTTATCTTTAAAGTAGTTCTCGTTGTGAACAGGCCATGACAGTCACCACATGAGGCACAAAGGAAACTTTAGAATACAGATTTCCTTTAGAAATACAAAGTTCGCTGTTCGTATGTTGCTTTGATAGTAATACAGTACTGGAATCAGCTTAAAGAAGCATTTAGTACAAAAAAATGTTATAAAGTGTAATAGTCGAGTACATTTAGCTGATACTACATAGCCAGGAACAGATCGGTTCTTACGCCATCATTGAATGACAATGACACGTCCAGTTACAGCGACTTCTCTTAGTCTTTCCCAATGTCCAAATGTCAGTCCTCTCTAATCCAGTTTTGAGCAATATCATTAAACTACACTTTACTGAGGATTAGGTTACTCTACTGAGAATTTGCAACGTTTGGCAATGAAGACCTTTATTGAAGCTGTTGCTAAACTTAAAATGACTTCTGTCATTTGAGGATTTATCAGTCGTTTTACACATCCTTATTCCCTCTAGACATCATCTTCGTAAATCATTATTAAAGGGAGTTTCTCAATCTCTCTCATGCACTCGGCGCAAATCGCTGCTGTGAGGAGGAGGGACGGTATTTCTCCTGTGATGACCTCTCTCTCCGCCGGCTCCTAGTTCAATATACAGAAGGATTCAGTTTGTTTTATTGACGTAGCAACACATTTCAACCCATCGTATCTGTATAATACTCCCGGGGCATCTAAAGACATCAAAAGCCTGCCTCTGCCATGTCCCATTTCAAATTTAAAGGGATACTTCACCCAAAAATGTCATCATTTACTCACCTTGCAAATCTGTATACATTTATTTGTTCTGATGAACACAGAGAAACGCTTATAACCAGACAGATTTTGCCCCCCATTGACTACCATAGTAGTCTGAGGTGCCCCAGAACTGTTTTCTGTCTGACATTCTTCAAAATGTCTTCTTGTGTTCAACATCCTATATGGTAGTCATAGTGGCTATATCTGTCTGGTTATTTATTTGGAAGCATTCTTCCAAATAAATGTATCTGTGTTCATCAGAACAAAGACTTTTATACAGATTTGGAACAACTCGAGGGTGAGTAAATTAGGACAGAACTTTTATTTTTAGGTGAACTTTCCCTTTAAGGGTGACGTCACATTCTCAAGTTGCCGCTATTTTGACGTTTTTAAATGTAATTTTAAATAAAGTTTTATCTACAGGGTACAACTACTATTAGGACCACTGATGCTCAAAGTGACTCCAAAAAATAGTACTGTTGTAAATGTAAAAAGCAAAGCTGTTTGTAAACCTTCGTGCACCCATCGCATGTGAGTAAACCTCCTTTCAATGCTGCTTAAGAGCATAACCAGCATATACGTTACATATACATATCGGTTTATTGCCCATCCGAGGGCAGAAATGCGATAAAATGTGCACAACAACTTGCATTTCATTTCAGACAGTCCAATGTTAACTTACCTGTGCCAACACGATTGAATCCCTCACAGCTCGTCTTCCGTGCCTTCGCTGAATCATCATCTCCATCCAGTGGTTTAAATCTGTCATTGCAGCTTCAGTATTTTTTTGGCAGTTTTGCTTAACCTACATGCACAGTTTAAAATGGAATTATGGGAAGCATGATGTAAACGTGAGCATACCCGACAGCGTCCAAGTTGCTTGGGATCGTTAAATGTGATACACACTGAATTGTTGGGTTTTTGAGATCTTATAGGTGTTTATGTCAATTGACAGCATTTTTTCTTCTTGTTTTAATTGTCGAATAGACAGAATCTTTAAACAGACATTGGTAAACCTGTTTTTAACCTATTAAACAAACCATTTCTTGCTCTATATGTTAAAATGTAGACAACAAACCCACTACCCAAGTTTTGTAAATTTAGAGAAAAGTACTCGAGCCATAACCAAAAATGGTTCTATGGCGTGGCCCTGAAGAAGCTTTTGTAGCACCAGGTTTACTATATTTGCATTACTTTCATTTACATCAAGGTTTGGCTATAGCTGCTACGTTTTATGTCTCTGTTACTTTAGTTTCATGCTAAAGCAACCATGACTAAAATGATGCATCCTGTGCATTAATGCCTTTAATGTTTGCAACTTCATGTTTTACACACAGTCATGGAACAGGGTAGATAAAACACCTGGGTTTACAGATATGAAACTTGAACAAAAACATGAATTGTTTTTTACAAAAGAGTTGTCAATAAACACAATGGAATGTCTTGCACTGACATATCTTAAAATACACCATTATTTGGTCTCATAATGCTCAAAAATATTTTTTGTAAGGCATTTTTGTAAAAAGTAGGCTACTTAAATGTCTTAATTTACCTAAAGCCTAATTTAATCCTGAAACTGCCCCAATGGGTAATACAAGTATAAAAATTTACTGACAAATGAAAAAAAAATTTTTAATTAACACTAACCCTCTCTCTTTCTCTCAACAGGTAGTGGTCTGGCTTTTGTTGAAAGTAACTAGAAACAAGCATCGATTGTATTATTGCTCTTGTATGACATAAACAATTACTCTTGTTTTCCTAATATTGTATTCTGTATTTAGTCACTGTATATCCTGCACTTGCTAATTGCACTTCTGGCTAGACCTAAACTACATTTCGTCACACTGTACTTGTATATGTGTATATGTGTAATGACAATAAAGTTGAATCTAATCTTAAAAAATACTGCTTATTGCTCCCTGAACTCTTTGTAAGTCGCTTTGAATAAAAGCGTCTGCTAAATGACTACATGTAAATGTCAATAGAAATGCATTATATAAACACCTGGAGTTAAAACTAAATTTGTAAACTTTCCAATCACGAATTTAAAAAAAGCCTGAGACTGTTTTGGTTTTAAGCCGTTTTGCATAATGCCACATTTCACTGAGTCCGATATTTGGTAAAAAACTTTGTTAATCAGTAAACATCCTATGTTTGGCTGTGTAGCTCATTCATGAGATCACATTCATGCCTAAACAAAACATCAACCAGACGCTCAGCGATGGTTTTGGAATTGATATAGTCAAGTAGCTTCCTCATCTTTTTTTGATCTGTTGCCTGCGCTCTAATATTTGCAGTTGATTCAGGGTGTAAACCAAGATCGTCAACAATAAGGTCAATATGCTTCACTCCTTGAACCAAGAGACTCGTCTTCTTCTTCAGAAACTCCTCACAATCTGGGAATATAAAAAGAAGGGAAAAGTAGAAAATATATTATCCAATAGGCCTACTGTTAAATCAATTAAATAAATACAATTCTTTTTTTAAATCTTACCTATTGGCCTGTTACCAGATGCTCCTCCTTCACAATCTTTATTATTTTTGCCTGTAATGTTAGAAAACAAGATGCAAAATTAAATGAGTTTTGAATTGACTAATGACATTTTTCTGCTGTGAAATTAACTATGTTGCTAACATTACAGAATAATACTTTGATGTAACTGTTTGTAGAGTTACACTTACAATTCACAGCATCTGATACATTGACTTGAATGTCTCCTCTATTAAATGCTATGGTAGGGGCAAATAGAGTGGCGCCCCCAGACGCACAGATATGACCTGTTCATATAAAACCCCGGTCAAATATTTATATTCTTATACATGCAGTAATAGTTTGCATGTACAAAAGGGTAAAACAGGTACAGAGGTGCTGATAAATGCTGCAAATTAACCCTCTTTCTCATTTTAAAAAATGGCACTAACTTGTTACTTGAGCCCCTGTTGGTATTTGTGCCGCGTTGTCTGTCGTGTCTGCGGAAAGAACGTCATACATTATTCCTCCAGATTACGAATAAAAGAGTTACGATCTATTATTGTGTTATGACAAATACCTGCATTATTCACAGTTTTAATCCAGTCCCTGAGTTGTGGAGAAAATTCGTTCACGTCATCTTCCTTCAGCATATTCAGAAATCGTCTACACACATTTTCTCCCTTTACTAAAATAATGTCCAGTAGTTCAATGATCAGCTTTTTAGGATCCGAAATGGACTTCAGCATATTGTACTGCGCATCTGTTATAAACTCTTGAGCTTGAACATGTTGCAAAATGCCGATGTGATCCTCACGTAGCCAGTCGATGAGTTTAGGTTTATTCTTTTTCAATACTATTTTAGCCATTTCTTTTCCTTAGAAAGTAAACAAAAGAAATATTTAGCAAAAGACGTGTTTATAACAGCGAATATTTGATCATACCTTTTCGACGCTTTAGCTCCAGGTAGCAGCTTTAGCGCCTGACTTAGCACCAGGAAATAAGCGCTTTTTTTCTTTCGTTTTTATCAAAAATATATTTTTTACCACTGGGCGGCGATATACTCTTAAAAATAACATTCCGTAAACGTTCTTCAACCTTTTACGTGTTTCTATGAGCGTGAGGAATCATAAATTGTTACTTTTAATAGTGCAGTGACAAGGGAAGAATTCTTGACATGTAAGATTCAAAGATTTCAAACTGAAAGATGTCAAATTCACATTATAAATATTAAACCGGGGCTGTTATCTTGTAGTTGATATCTGTTTGAAAGAGATTATTGTTGGGGGTGTTGTTACAGTTTTGGAGTCTTGTGGAACACCAGTATTTGTCTTCTGGTAGAACTAGAACAGAGAAACAGAACTTAAAGGGACAGTTCACCCGAAAATCTAAATTCTATCATCATTTATTTTGTCATGATCGCGGGCGGTGAGACAAGGACAGAGGACCCAGGTGCAGACAGCGGGTAAGGGGTTAACAGAAACTTTAATATAAATTACAAAACAAAGACCCACGAGGGGATAACAGAACAAAACATGGATACAATAACATGACAAGACAGGACTAATATTAACTACACTTAAACAAGACTAAAAATAACTTTGAACATTGCTGCAGACTAGACTAGACTAGACTAGACTAACACAGGAACTCAACCACAATGAACCAGCACAAGACAGAAGACACAAGGGCAATAAATAAGGGACCAAATCAAGAGGGGAACAGGTGTAGGGCATGAATCAATAACTAGGAAACGAGAGGATGGGAACAGAGACGAGACCGGAGAGAGTGTGTGGAAGGCCATAAGGGCCACACAAGACATGAGACTCTGTCATGATCCTGCCACTAAACAAAGAGAAACATGACATGATGCAGCAGAATTATGACACACTCTCATGTCATTCACACAGTGTATGTAACTCTTCCTCCTGTGGAACACAAAAGACGATATTTTGGGAAATGTCTTAAGTGAATTTGTGTCCATACAGAAGTCAATAAGAGCATGTTGTTTGGTTCCCAATGTTCTTCAAAATGTCTTCTTTTGTGTTCTGCAGACGAAAGTCATAGGCCTACAGGTTAGGAATGGCATGTGAGTAAATGATGTAAACATATAATAAAAGTGAAGGGCTGACTGCGTGCTCTGAAACTAAATATATAAATACGATCACATAACCCCAATGTTATCAACCCTTCACTGGCTACCTATTAAGTATCGTATTAACTAACATATTAATTAATCGTATAATAAGTTATTTTAATCACTTATAAAGCCTTAAAGGATTTACTTAATGCAAAATATGCTAAATAAACCACCAGGAGACTGCTGACATTAGATATTATTTACTAGAATAATTTAACTTATTATGTAAAACACCATGTAGTGTGTTTAACCTTTTTTGTGTTCTTCGGTTTCTATTTTCCCCTGTAAAAATGCTTTGGAATAATGCACATTGTGAAAAGCGCTATATAAATAAAATTGAATTGAATTGGATTTGTCTTAAAGATATGCTCGGGAAGATATGCTGAAAACTCTTTTGCAAGCACACAAAAATTAGCAGTAAGAGCTTTTGAAGAGTTGAAGCACCGTGTAATAAGATAAGGCTCTCGTGAATATTTATGAAATACTACTCAATTACTCTATATATACACAGCTTAAATCACAAAATAGAATAAATTCACAGAATGTTTTTGTTGTCAATAAAAAGTCATAGAAGTTCTTGTGTGGCACGTGGCCCTGTTCATATAATACAATTCTAATATTCACATTAAAGCAAGATACCTTTTAAGTAAGCTTTTAAAAATAAAGATGCCAGCTCTTTTCCTTTATTCAATTTTATCTTACATTGAGAAAGTGAAAACTGAAATTTGACTAAGCAGACCTAAATCTACAAGGCCACCATAGACAGGTAAAGCAATGTCACCCTTATTGAAAAGGCAACCATGTTTTTTTAATTCAGAAACTACATGTTGTCCTTAGGGTATGTCGCTGTAACCAAAAACGTATATCATGGTTATGTCGTGATGTGGACTTAGGGGACACCCTGGGGGGCGGCGCTCGAGAGCGCGAAGTCCCCGGCAGGGCAGGACTTGACGCCGGCTGGAAGGCCGGCAGGGCAGGACTTGACGCCGGCTGGAAGGCCGGCAGGGCAGGACTTGACGCCGGCTGGAAGGCCGGCAGGGCAGGACTTGACGCCGGCTGGAAGGCCGACGGGACCACCGGACTTGACGGGACCACCGGACTTGACGGGACCACCGGACTTGACGGGACCACCGGACTTGACGGGACCACCGGACTTGACGGGACCACCGGACTTGACGGGACCACCGGACTTGGCATGGCACTGGACACAGGCTGCAGCATCGTCTCGGCTTGCTTCTGTGCCCTCCTCCTTTGCCTTTTCCTTCTTAATCGCGCCACCCGTCCGGTAGTTGGCCGAAGGAAGGAGACGAAGGGCAGGTCTGGCTCCGGATTGGAGGCCTCCGAAGAGGACCCCAGGATTCCCGCCTTCCTCGTTTGCCACCCAGGCTGACTGTGGGTGGGGAGGCAGAAGGTGGTGGAGCGGAGGGCGTGGCGATGCCCAAAACCCCGACCTGCAGGACACGACCCTCCAGGCTGGTAGACATCTGTCCCGGAGTAGTGGAGCCCGGGCAAAGATCAGTGCCCAAGGTGTCAGCAGACATCGTCCCCGAATCCCCCCTTCCCCACTCACCGCGAATGCCGCCAAGCGGAACAGGAGCCGCGGAGCTCGAGCCGGGCGGAGCTGAGTCCCCCGGGGCGGCGAGAGGCAGGACGCAATCCTCCGGGATGCTAGCCAATGGGGCGGGTACCCCGACTGAAACCCTGGCCTCGTCCCGGTTGATCACGAACCTGACCATATCGTCGAACCCCAGGGGCTTAAGCATCCTCTTCTCCGATGGCGTGAGACGGTTGGTGAGGCAGCCATCAAAGATCACCTTTAACTCTGCATCACCGAACTCAGTATCCCTCGCCACCGAAGAAAATGCCCTGGCGAACTCCCGCGTCCCATGATCCCCCTGACGGAACCCAAACAGCAAGTGGGCTAGGCGAGATCGCAGGAACGATGCTGAATGGTCCATGTAGGCTGCCTGCTGGGCTCGGTTATGGCTCGTTCGTTCTGTCGTGATTGTGGATGAGGAGAACCCAAGTGCAGGCAGACACGGGGATGAAACAAGGACTTTAATATATATATACAGAAAACAAAAAACCCTCGAGGGGGTAAAAAGACAGTAGACAATAACTAATACTATGAACTGAAAACTAAACTAGAACTCAAAAACACTAAGGCTAAATACTTCTCTCAGGACAAGGCTTCTAAGACGGGGTAACAAGTACAGGCATACAAGTACAACGAACGTGCACAAGACAATAGACAAGAGGGCATTAAATAGGGGAACAAACACAGGATAATTACTAAGGGGCAGGTGAAGGTAATGAAACACTAATGGGAAGGCTAACGAGACAAAAGGGCGGGAAACACTGACGAGACACGAGAAAGCACATGGCATGTCAGAATCAAAACAAAACCATGTCTTTCTCACACAAAACCTAAGGCTATGCCATGACTCCGCTGCAAGACCAAGAATAAACATGACATGATAGCGGAATCATGACAGGTTAACTGTAAACCTACTATGGATTATGATACTAGGGAGTGTTTAGAAACTGATGAATGAGCCACGTATAATTCTCTACGTATACAAGATATGAATGAAATGTAGTTTAATTCATGTCATTTCCATACCATCTGTTAACCACCTGTGAATGAATTACTAGTACACATTATATTTAGAGCAACATGCAGTGTGCTAACTGCAGGGAGAGACCACCTGTACCTGTACTAATGTGATAAATAATGTCATCTAACTCGGCTCGACAGATTCCGTGACTGTGATTACTGAACCACAGCCAACCTGAGATACAGCTAAAGCAAACACACAGCATGTTCATGTTAAGTCCACCCATACAGTATATACAATATGCAATGTTGTGTTTCCTTCTGTCTTACTGAGGTAAAAGGTCGTCACGTTGGGATGACAAGCTGGCTACAAACTCCTGCCAAAGCATAATGGGAATGTAGCCAGAGAAAACTGCTGCTGAGTTTGTCAATGAATATATTTAAGAGCCCTCCACAGTTTCAGTTTGACAGATGATAAATCTGCCATGAGCCTGAGTAGTGACAACTTACAATATTTGTCTTGCAAGGAAAGAACTCTCCTCCCCAGTCCTCGGCTCTCAGAAATGTCTTTTCTTGATATTACCGAGACCTTTAAATCAGTTTGCTAAAGTCAGGGAAAGACTTCATTCATAATTTTATTACACCTGGTGATTTTAACTTGAAATATGAGTCGAGATGAAAAAGCTTAAAGCCAAAGATTGTGATTCATGTTTGTTTAGCCACGCTTGCAACCTTTTACAATATACAAAATAAGGTAAGAAAATGACACAAATGCAACATGTCACGAGCTAAAGGGAAATATGCAGCTATTTTAAAGACGTGCAACTGATGCATTGTGTAGATAGACTTATATATAATATTGTATACGAAATAATCATGAGAAAATATCTTCACATGCAGATTTATTATACTACACTAAACCCAACTGTACTTGAAGAGACAGAATCCATAGGAATATCTACAGCATTGTACTCTAAGGAAATGCCACCAAAGCACATATGAATACAATATTAAAGTGTGTCTTTGGCAATGCCTTCAGTCGTTTCCAGAATCCACTATCTCGATTTAGTTTGCTGAGAAACAACAGATGGTAAGAGCTGGAGGGAATCATTTAGCTAGAAAGATCACAGCATGCTCAACTGGGACAGCCTTTACAAAATCCAGTGAATATAAAGAACAAATTCCTCTGTTTAATCCAACATAAAGTTAAGCGAAACTATATTCTAAACGAAATGAAAACAATGTGACGGGCTTGTTTTTATATTATGTGTTGCCAAAACGTGTGTATTCCTTGATTTTATAGACAAATGTGAGAGGACAGTTTATACTGTATCATGATTTGAGATGAGATCATAAATATCTCTTAGAGAAATTTGTTAGGAGCGGCCCTGGATTCCATAAAATATAACCAGAAAATGGCTCTCATCTAGGGAGCGTTAAAGTAGTGCTGTATTAAAATCAGAAAAGCATAAACAGTTACAAGAAAAGCCTCATCACGTGTTGCTAATACTTTTATATGTAAATGATGCTCTCTGCCTTCGTCTGCTGTTCACTATGAGCATCGAACCCAATTCATTTAAAGGGACAGTTCACCAAAAAAATGAAACGTCTGCCATCATATGGACTATCGTATGTAGGAAAAATAAGGTTTTAGGCGTTTCGTTTGTAAATGTGTTTAGCTTAAAGAATTCAAGTTTAAAGGGACGTTGGCGTAATGGATTTCCTGATGGTGTCCCATGAGGTTTCTATGATTTCAAGCTTCTTGAATGGGTATCTGGGTGGTTCAAACATGTCACTGATGACAGAGAGTTGTGCTCATTTCGCGCCAGTAGATGACAGCAAATCCCTCCAAGTGTAATACAGTTGCCCTTTAGGTAACAGCAAACTCAATGTTTAGGTGATTTATTACAAAGGACGACATGCAGGCTTTGTCAGCGCTCCACAGTTCAAATATACAGGTGTTTCATGTTTCATAACCAAAAAAGATGAAGCAGCAGAAAGAGGAAATGGCACACTGGCTCTGTGAGACCTTGCCCACTGACGTCTGTGAAGCAGACCTATTTTCTGTTTGCTGCACCTGCAAAATACAAGTGGTGATCTATCTTTTCTGCCTAAGGTAGAAATAAAGTTTATGGGACGAAAAACATTGCAATGGCTCCTTCGAGACAACATGTTCATGCTGCTAAGTTTTGGAAGTCATAACCAGATTTAATTACAGCGAAAACACAAAATGAACGTTCATTGTGTGAATTGGCTATGAAATGGTCGACATGGTGACAACCATAGCAACGTATTGATTTTTCACAGCTGTTAAGAAGAAACACAAAAAGCCAACAATTTGCTATTTTTAACATAAGATATATTAGCAACTGGCAACATTCTCAGTTGGAAACATGTCTGTAAGAAGACACAGGTGAAACTTTAAACACATGAGCATGCGTTTTGCTATCTTATTTTGGGACATTTGGTTTAATAATGTTATCTTACATTTGGTATATAATTCTGCATTAGTAATACAGAATAATGGTGATTATTTATGCTAATGTTTTGATGTCCTATGAGGCACAATGCCAGGAAACTGTGGTCTTAAAATAGCTTGGAGAGATAAGCAGTACAGGAAGTCTGATGATGGGCTAGACCAAGATAAAACTCAATACTTTGAAATGAGAGACATGTAGCACAACATGATATCAGAAATTATCGGCATATGATGACAGATATTTTCTGACAAAAAGACATTGAAGAAACATATGTTAGTTCCTTAAGCTATCATATTTACATATTCAACCGATGGTTTTATCAAAAGTAATTCAAGGTACATTTTATCAGTATGTGTTGTACCCGGGACGACTCATACTGTATATTATATATATATATATATATACTGTATATATATAAAGTACGGTGTGTGTGTGTGTGTGTGTGTGTGTGTGTGTGTATATATATATATATATATACACCCTAACTCTTATGATTATTCCACTGCGATCTCAACTGTTCAAATCTCAAATCTTGTTTTAGTTTTTTTATCTAGTTTTAGACCGATTTGGTTGACACCGATTGATTTTCTCTTATTTTCTCTTTATATATGTATATTCTATAGAAATATCTCGCTTTTATTTCTCTTTAGTGATATCATCCCATCTCTTACCTTTCAGCTCAATCCCCTGCCTGACAAATGCTATGGATGGTCGGTTGGAGTATAAACATCACAGCGTCTCTGGCTGGATGATGCAGCATGATAGCAGAATCGATTTTCCACAAATTAGATACTGTAATAGGTCATTTCTCCCCATAAATACGGCTGCTGGGACTGTTGTGTGTGCTTAATCTGCTTCTGCACACACAGTTCACACATATCAATCTTGCCTTAACAGATACAGGTCCTTCTCTGTCAAATCAGCTCATGAGACTACAACTAGGATTTACGTATGATGCAGTCTTTGGCCAAATCATTTGTCTGCAAACGAAATCCTAAACCATGTTTAAAGGTGAAAAGCATCACCAGCAGAAATGGCAAAAACAATGGCTTTCAGAGAGATTGTTTTCTTTGAGGGACGGACAAAGTGTGGACATGGCTTTAGCAGAGGATTTTATTACATGCTACGTGGGAGACAAAGTGAAAATGGACAGCATTTATGGGTTGTGTGTTTGTCTGTCCTTTAGTCTACTGACATCTGCTGTTCCAAAGCTCAAAGCCATTTCTTTTTGCATGACAAACAGAGCTCTCCTTTCAAACCTCTCACATTATCATTCACTGTCAAACAGCCTTGACAGCAACACGTGATTTTACAACCCTCCAACCATACGGTCAACTACATTTCTTAGAGACATATTTTCAATATAGCCTTTCTACCAGTTGTTGATCTTGTAAGTTTGATTGTTCGGGCTGATGTCAATACGGTCAGTTCTTTCAATATGATGATATCAAAAAATGCTTGTATGGTGTACACGATTAATGCCAGGCCTTCTTGTTTTCACCTCCCTCACATTTAGAATTTATTATCATTATGCAGAGTGCTGGAGTGTTGATGTTTTGCCAGCTGATTTGTTCTTCTCACAATGCGAGTAAATCAACATTTTAAGTACCGAAAACAAGGCCCTTGTCAAGATGCGGTGATTGGCTCTCTTATGAAATCATATTTCAACAACAGAAGCTATTGTGAAGCATTCGATTCAAGGTTTTACAATTTTTAAGGGAAATATCTAAAAGTTTGTTTTTTTGTATAAACTGTATATAGCGTTTTTGTGGTTTCGGTGTTTGGACCACGGCGCTAGCAACGCCAAGGTCATGGGTTCGATCCCAGGTATACTACAATACAATGTAAGCCGCTTTCGAAGCGTCTGCAAAATGCATAAATGTAAATGTATATATAGCTGCTGGAAAAATGTGTTTAGGTAAAACTGTCATTTTTGTTTCATTCTGTGAAATACTGATGAAACTTCTCCCACATGTTAAATAGATATATTGTTTCTGTTTGCATTTATTTGCGGAAAATGGAAACAGGTCAAAATAACAGAAAAGATGCTCTGTATTTTTCAGACCTCAAATACTGCAAAAAAAGTTCATATTTATCAATACGACAGAAATGTATGTAAATGTATTTAGTAAAAGTTAAAAACGAATAAAACATTTTATGTGAAAACCTGGATTTTTTTCCCGTGGTTTGTCAGTCTTTCACATTGCTTTATGTCACTCCTGAGGTTCGATTTTGTTGAAATTCGACAGACACTGGACTGAAATGGCCACAGTGCATCTAGAAATGATGATTCAATGAAAATTTGTAATGGTCTCTTTTGTTTTCTGCGGCTGTCGATATTGATATATACGCATGTGCCTAGTATACAGCTGTTTTAAATTGCTGTGTGGGTAGCATTAAATAAAAGGAATCAATAAGTAAACAGGGTGTACAGCAAGGTAAGTTGTCATATGGGAAATATCTGTGTTTTCTTCTCCAAACATCCCTATTTAAGCTTTCACTCCACAGCTTTTATTATCAGGAGGGAGGAAAAAGATGAATTAGAGCAAGATGAAAAAGAATCGTTCCTCTGAGAAAAGCATACAGTATGTTTCTGTCAGGTTGTTTAACACAATGCTATTGTAAAATGTAACAAAATAAAGCACTTCGGTTGAATTGTACAGTGTGGGTTTCATAAGAAATGTAGAAAAATCCATTTTATCTGCTCCAAGATGCAGTTTGAAACACATTTCCAGCATCTCTCACTGTGGACAAGGATACTGGCATCTGTGTGAAAGCAGCTATAGTTATGGATTGCTTCTGATTCACGATGAACAGTATTTCTGTCTAAAATAATTTATAGTGAGTTCCACATTTATATTCCTCAGGACGAATACCCGAGAAATAACATCTATCAACTTCAATAGGTAGGAAATTGCATCATCAGAGGTGTAGCAGGTTAGTCCTGTTAATGGATTCTGTCAATTATTGGGTGTAACTGAGGAACATGACATAACGTGAGGTCACTAATTATATTTTTTGGTGTCACGTTTGATGAAATGTGTGGTTCACGTAGCAGGGTCACACAGAAATAAGTCGTGTGTTGTAATATTAGGGGGTTGAGATATTTTAATGCAAGGGTGGCATTTAATTATCCAGAGATAATATATGTAATTGTAATGCAGTGCATTTAATCACTCATAATCTTTCTCGTCTCCAAAGCACATAAATGTTTTTCAGATTTAAAAGCAGCAAGTTAGATATCGCATGATGCGCTAGAGCGGGATTTTAAAGCTATCCCCATCATTTCATTATGCTTTAGTCCTTATGTGCTGTATATCAATAATGGTCCAAGATTTTAAGAGAATAAAATGTATTATTGTGTTCCATAACATGACCGCATGGATGACGTGTTATTCATTTTAAGATTTTATCAGGGAATGCTTGTTATGAACAAGTCTGGTCTCAGAATATGTTACTTTCATAGTAGGCTATTTTAATACAACGAGGTAGGTAAGCCTTCGGATGAAATGACGTAATTGCGGCGCATCGATTTCTTGCAATGATTTAAAATGGATGAAGTCATCAATTTATTCTAGTCATATTTCCTAGTCACCAATGTCCTGGGATCAGTTTTCTTACACTTGGCAAGTATGGATATGCCATTTTTGCTTTGTGACTGTATTATAAGACACATACCCTATATTTAATAATTGCTCTCTGAATATATATTAGGGTCTTATGGACAATTTTTCATGTAATACAATGTATTTTATAATTTTGATGTTTTAATATCATTTCTTTTCTTTTCTACTGTTATTATTGTCTCTACTACATTGTCTGTAAAGCTGCTTTGCAATCCAAAATTGTGAGAAATGCTATAGAAATACACTTGAAAAAGTCAAAGAGCTGTCGAAGACCCCTACTATTTATATTCCTATTATTTCAGAAGTAGTGGAGAACCCAGCTAGCTAAATTTGCATGCATGGAAGCCGCAAATGGGACAGTTCGCTGCCAGCCATTCTCTCTCTCTCTCTCTCTCTTGCCTTCTTGCAGACATCTTCCCATTTTCTACCTGTTTGCACACGGAAGTCAGATTTATTTGATTAATTCCTCTCAGCGCGGAGCATGACCCACTCTACTCATATAAAGGCAGAGTCCTCATGAGGGAAAGCTTTCTTTGAGGCGGCACAGGAGGTTCTTGCAGCTTTCATTCAGCTGGGACTAAACAGTGTCCATGTACCTCGCCACGTGGCCGCTTGGGATTTAATTCGTGCTGAGAAGAAATAGAGAGGAAAAGAGAAAAACAAATTACTTGCCATCTATAAGAAGCAAATAGTTCTGGTATTACAAGGCTTCAGAGAGGTCTTGGTCAAAACAAGCTAAGCAATGATGTACGATTTGCCTGTGCAGCTATAAATCAATGTTGCCACCTTGTTATGTCTACCAGCGCGCTCTAGTTCACTTGGATATACAACATAGCCTTTACAACATACTGAGAGAATTCACAAAGATTGAATTGCACCCACACATGGTATTATGCACACATTTCGTCTATGTTGCGTTGACGTTGCCCATTTAGGAATTAAGGAATCGCTGTGTACCATTGTACCTATGATCCAAGCATCTTGAAACGGTATATACCAAGCCACCAGGCTCGTCTCTGTCAATTAGTTATCATTTGATAAATTATTGCATGAACTCTAGAAAACACAAACGTCTTAATTGAATTACACTGACAACGCCGCATTAGTATCACCGGGGATATACTGTATCACTTTATGATATAACTTTTAAAAATATGTTTTATGATTAAAGGTGTAATCCATAATATATACATAATTGCTTAGAAAGAGATCTTATAAAGACATTTAAACACTGCACAACACTGAAGAGTTCATTGTTAAGTTAAATCAGGACACAACTGAAAAACACAGATAATGACCGACTCCAACTCCGACAGGAAAAATGAAATTTTTCATTTAATTATCCCACCTTTACAGGGGTATGATTTGTGTTTTCATGGAAATTAATTTAGACAAGTACAATCACCTGGAAGTCAAGGCTAATGAAGGGGCTCGTGGTGAATTACCCACATGATTGGCGTACAATTACATTATTTGAAGGCGTCACAGTGTGAAGCCCGGAAAATGCTTCATAGCCAAGGTGCCCTTGATGTAAATCATTGATCAGAATTGATATCAAGTAATGGAGACGAACAAATTTTCACCTGCACGATTCAATAAGATCCAGTCAAACCTAAATGCAAAGTATAACTACCTTAAAGTGCTATTTCTAGCTAATTTGGATGTGTAAGTGGGCGGTTCTTGCATGGCCAGAATGATTGACAGAGGAGCTTAGACAAACACGCAGAGCCGAGAAAAGATGAGATATACGTAGTTCTGTCCAATCCGGCTTATCTCTTCTGATCCCTCTATAAGATGATGAGTGTGCGCAAGAAGCAATCAGGTGATGGAACATTCAGCTAGAATGAGTCTATAGATTCACCTCTTTGACAGATCACTCCATCCTTCCATTCTCTTGAGATGTGATGGTGAGGCTGAAAAGAAGACCACACGATGATCCATGTTTTTAAGGGAATATTTCAGCTCAGGTTGTTTCATTCCACAGTGTGGACTGAAAACATTTTTTTCATTCTGAGTCCATGCAATTATTGTTAATGAGGACTGAAGCTAAAAGCGGAGGTAACATGCTATTTCATGCATTCTGACATCTTCACACGGTTAAACGTGCTGGCAAGCTTAACATGGTCAACTATCAAAAAACAAGTCGAACATATGACATAGCGTTTCTGTGCTCGATTCACTCCGCCAGGGTTTCAAAGTATTTTTAGAATATGGATTCCCGTTTTGTAACAAGGGATCTTAGTTGCAATTCTCCCGTAAAAGCATGCCTACGCATCAACCAGCCAGCATTATGTCGCTCCACTCGGCTGACGGAATTTTAGCTGTGTTTGTTTGCTCACTGCATTTCGCTGATGACTGATATATAACCGGTGGATATAACGTTGGGTTTGTAGATCGTTTGAATCTGATAGATGGCACCGTCCCAGCACTAAAAGAGGCCGGACATAAACCGCATGCGGTAAGTCAACCTAAGTCATATGTCTGTGTTTTGTTGGCAATTGGCGTGTACGTGCATAAAGTACACAACATGAACTTATAGTGAATGGATGCATGGGTGTATTGTGTGCTCGTGCTGTTATTCCGCCCCCTCTGCACGCCTCCAGGTGCTCGTCTTTTTCCGGAAATAATCGTACAGCTGTATCTGTCTTTTATAAATTTGATACGGTTTAACCGTGTGAAGATGTCAGAATGATAAAACGAAATACTCTTCGAAGATACGAAGTATGCAGTACTGCTGTATAGGTACTCAAGATGAATATGAGATTGGCGGAAACTGTGTGCGTTACCTCATCTTTAAAAGTGTTTCAGTTTTATTTTGCATTATATACAGCCATTTTAAATTGCCATTGACTTTAAAATAAAGAAGCAAGAACAATGATAATCTTTGTGATGGCAAAAATAATAAAGATGCACAAGTTGTGTGGACTTGTGCACAGACTCGTGCAGTTCAGAGAGGAAAGCGGGAGAGCTTTAAATAGAGCCACTGTCGTGGCGATGCTACTTAAGAGGCTCGACATGTTCAAAAGGCTTTGTTCATGGAGGTGATCACATGTTAAATGCATGGCCAATCAATACAAGTGTCAAGACAACCCTTTAGAATAATGACCAGTCTGAGAAGAGCTGGAGACTGTAGCAACTGTCATCAGCTTCTCTGTTATTCCCACTTGAATTAACCTTATTTTACTCCTTCTGTTTTATCTCCCTCGTTCTTTTGAGTATGTGTGTGTGTGGTTTCTTTATTTTTTCAACCTAGTGTTTTGCAGTCTTGTGTGACACCGCATTCGCCAAGGATCACACTTTCTGCGATCGATGGCACCAGATCATACGCATGCAGTGCAGACATGTACAACATTAGTCGTCCTTGGTCAAAATGACTATTGCCCATAGCGCTATAAGCATTACATTTCGTATTACTACGCATACGTGTGGGAAGGGTTGGCTTTAAAATGCATGTAATTATGTTGCACTTTGCTAAATTAAACAGAAAATTTACATTCAGTAAGTGTGCCTCGTGGCCCTTGAAATTAAGTCACCTTTCTAACCTGTTTTATGTATTCCTGATCACAAATAAACCTCCAGTGCATGTGTGTGTAAAAGTGAGCAAGAGAGGAAGAGAGAGAGACAGAGAGACAGAGAGACAGAGAGACAGAGAGACAGAGAGACAGAGAGACAGAGAGACAGAGAGACAGAGAGACAGAGAGACAGAGAGAGAGAGAGAGAGAGAGAGAGAGAGAGAGAGAGAGAGAGAGAGAGAGAGAGAGAGAGAGAGAGAGAGAGAGAGAGAGAGAGAGAGAGAGAGAGAGAGAGAGACAGAGAGACAGAGAGACAGAGAGAGAGAGAGAGAGAGACAGAGAGACAGAGAGAGAGAGAGAGAGAGAGAGACAGAGTCATTACACAAAGCATAATGTGTATACTATGCTGATGTTTTGCTCGGAGGAAAAACGCAGACGCTGTTTTAATTAGTCAAACTGTAATTCTTAAATCCCCAAGCCAGTCATAAAAACATTTACACTATAGAACTTAAGCGCAATAAAGGTGAAGAATGGTATAAAGGACAGCAGGGTAAGTAACTTTATCCTTACTAGTGCACAAAGGAGAAATTGACTGTAAATGAATCGGCCAATTTTGTTAAATGGCTGCAACAAAAGTGCTCCAGTAACAGACACCTGGTGTGTTCACGGCCTAGAGAAGCTTTCAGGAAACATAAGCTTTGAGAACTCGGTCAGTGACAGTGCCAAAAGTAAAAATGCTGTTAAATGTGTTTCTGCTTGCAGACACTTTCAATCAGAGAAAAATGAACGGAAGTCGTTTGACAAAAAAGCAGATAAAACCCATTCAAAAGGCTCTTTCAGTCAGAAAATGTACAAAGAAAGTACCAAGGAAACTTAGTTATTGTTGATTGCATATAATATAATTCCATTTATGCATCTGGGAGAGGCTTTTATCCAAAGCAACTGACAATGCATTTCAACCAGACATTTTATCAGTCTGTGTGTTCCCACAGAGTTGAACCTGTGATCATTCAAAACCTTTCTTATCAACAAATTCCACAAATATCAGAAGTTTTAAAGATGTTAAACTGAAAAACCTTTGTCCAACAATTTTGATGTTCTTAAATGGTGCATTGACAAAATGGTGCAATATTTACAAAAATGTGGTTGTACCACCTGACATCTTTTGAAGCGGGATGTCAAATAACCTAACACGGTGTCTACATAGGACGCAACCGGTGCGACACGACAATAGACATTAGGAACGCATTAGAACCCATTCGCCAGACGCATCCGGTGTAGAACCGGTGTAGAAACGGTGTAAGTAAATTGCATTACATGTATTGAAATGTATCGATCATTCATACTGCTTTTGTGTTGGATAGAATCTCAATTTATTTTTATATAATGTAAAGCAAGAACGTTATAGTACAACAGTAAAGTAGAAACTATACGTATATAGCATAATACAGTCATTGAAACCGTATGAAAAATAACTTTCATCACAGCGATAGCACACATCTGGCATGATGGAGACAATGCAGTGTACCTATTCAGCCCCAATGAAAGTGCAACAAATTACATGATATTTATAGAAGTGTCTCTGATTGTTCATACTTCTCAGGGTCATTCGCTGACCTCTGTGATTCATTTCTCCAATAATGACCGATCTCTAACAATCAGTTCATTCAAACCCATTAGCCAGCCTGTCTCTACTGGGGTTGTCATGAAAGTCAAAGCAGTCTTGAAGATGGAAGATAATGTTATTCACTAACACCCGAGGGATGAGAGAGGACTATGAACTCATAATCCCTAAACATACAGTAGACCTTCATCCCAAACATTTCAGCCTTAATGCAGCACTGAATAACGCATAAAAAATACTTCCTAAAATATTTTTAGACTTCACATAAGTTATGTGAATTTATGTCAAGATAATGCAAAACCTTATATAAAACAATATTGTATAATAGTACAGTCGAACAATAGAGTTTTTACAAAAGTACAATAGTTCCCTACCTGTCATTGTAGGATTAAGAAGTAAAACACATTAGTTAGGGGTTATTAGGTACATTGATATTCATTTTGATATAAAATTATTAATGAATTATATGTGTTAAGCACCTCTGAACAGTTCAATCTCTCTGTAATAGCTTATGAGCTACATGTATTTAAGATTGAGAATCCTGTATTGACTCTGTAAGGCATAGGAACGTGACCAGGGTTGTAATGAGTAAATGCTAGGGGTGAAATACCATCATTTTTTTGACCCATTTATAATGAGACGAAAAGTCAACAATATGTATAATGAGAATAATTTAGACCCTGCGGTCTTTGTATAACGGTCATAGGATAAAAAAAGATTTAGTCAAATGATGCTGGAGAGCTCATAAACATACTGGCTTTTTATACGATTTTATTTTTATTTTATCACTGCATCTTGTAATCTTAAATTTTTTAAAAAGGGTCAAATCATAGGCACAAAAACCTGATCACAATTCTTCATCGTTTCAGTTTTTTGAACGACAGAAATAGGATTTCAGCCACGTTTGCAGCTCAATTATTCACAAGGGAGAAAGTTTTGCGTTTATAAAGTTATGTTTTTTATAGTTAAATTAAGTCCTTTATCTCAAAGATCAAAGAAAGTCTGATTCCTCGTGATTCCTTTAATAGCTAAAATCTTTCCCTCTACAGATGCAGCACGAGCAAAGTTAAATGAAAGCACAGAAGAGTACTAGAATACACCGTAAATGGACCATGCGAAACAACAAGGAGTCAGTGACTACATGACACTTCACTTCTAAACCAATCCCAAGAGCAGATGCAATTTGATTTTTAATCTACACTTGTCGAAATGAACAACACCTTTGAGACCCAATCAACAAAATGACAAATTGAACACGACAGATGGACCGAAATGAATACACGGTATCAAAGGAGCCTGAAAAGAACTCGACAAAAACATTTAATCTAAAACTCGTGTGAAATTAATTCTGCACGATCTTTGGCGGTGAGATCAGCATGCAGGCATGGCATTTTTGAACCCGGTTACTTTTTTTGTGAAAGTTTCTACTGTGAAAGGGTTTAGAATAGAAAGACAAGTTAAGAAATACTTTGAACCCACTGGACATATAAAGTCTGTCCACAATGATGATAACTATAACTAAAACAGTTTTAAAGAATTATTTTCTAAATGTAAAAAAACAAAGAAACCATTTCACAATTTTATTTAATCTGTATTTCTAGATGTACTGTGGCCCTTCCAGTCCAGTATCAAATCACCAAACAACAATGTTTAGGACTGACAGCACACCATGACAAGGCACACAAAAACTGATATAATGTTAGGTTTTATCGCATCGTTTATTTTTACTTTTCCTAAATACATGCATGGTCGAAGAATTGCTTAAAAGGGAATAAGGAATAGTTTTCTTCGCAGTATTTGAGGTCTACATTTATATTTTATTTTTACTTTTCTGTAATTTTGACCCGTTTCTTCAGTCTTCATTTTCTGCAGATAAATGCAATTAGAAACATTGTTTTTACTTAAAGTTTGGGAGAAATGTTGTTAGTAATTCAAAGGATGAAACGAGGTTTTAAATGGTTTTCAATTTTTTTCCAGGGCTGTATCCAGAGAAACAATACCATTAGAATCTCTCTGAGAATATTTTTTTCCAGATGATGAACGATAAAACATTGAGACAGAATTAAAATGCAGTCTAAGGTTTTGTTTCCTAAAAACTTTTGCACCTGAGCTAGAAAAGCCACACAACTTAAAATGTATATTAAACCATTTGCAGTAAACAAGGAACAACATCTACTGTGATAAAATTATATTGTGTGATTTATATTTCAATCATTATATGCATATGAGTCTCAATCTAATTTTGACATAACAAGCATCAAAGTTTCATTTCAACCATTCATTTCACTATGATTTCAATCTTAGATATGGCCCAACTAAGTCAAGGTTATATTTTCTCAGAATGTTCTTTACGTTGTGTACAATAGGATGAGTTTATGCAGAAAACATAAATTCACAAAAAGGCGGGTTTTCACAGGCAGGATGACATTTATGTGTTTATGTACATTATTTTATTTTGCTAATAATTTCTGTATATACTGTAATAGCAGTGCTGATATTGAGCTGCATGAAAACAAGGTGCATGTGCCTGTCGAAATTACATTAAGGGCACGATATCATCATCAATGTCATTACCAAATGTCACTGACAAGGAGAAAAACAACATAAGGTCGTACAATCTAAGTTTTATACCGTCATCAGTATTGTTTAGAGCATAGCCCTGACACAAAGTTCCCCGACTGACAGAGACACAGTAATGCTGATTTCATCCCTGATACTTTGGCAGTGCACCAAAGTACAGTCCCACTTCAAAGTGCATTAGTCTTGTTATTGGATGGAAGGCTCCTAAGAAGGGAGAACATTAGATGAGACTTGTCTGTCAGGGGGCATTTTCAGACAGAGGTGTTCGGGTGGAAGATATTGATTTATGCCCGTGCTTCTGAATCTAAAGCTGACTTTTACTTTGGCCATAACATGTCATCAATCTCCCTGGATGAGGCTTGGAGCACTAAATGGACTGCTGAATCTCATGCCTGTTAACTAAGATGCTTTGTCTGAGTGTATGTGGAGAATGCACACCATAGCAAATACTAACGGTTTAAATCCTCTTTACATGCATGAGAGGTTAGCGTTTACATTGATGCATCAACAAAACACTGTACGCAGTCCCTGGAGAATACCCAATATGTTCTCCATTTCACTGGCAACAAATCAATAAAAACTTTAGAATTTCACATTTTTCTGTGTTGTGGTAGTTGGATGAATGCGTAAGGTAGAGGAGTAGACCTCTGAAATGAGGAGTCTACTTTTCTTGCTGTGTTTGTTTTCTCTTAGTCCAATTCAATTCATGTTCCATTTCTATTTGATGTTTACAGTTTCCAGGTTGAACTTATGAAACATCAGCATGTGGACCTTTGAAAGGTCACAACATCTCCAGTATCTGTCACAATGATTTTTTTGTTCCTTACCCTTCAAATATAAGTGCTGTGCTATTAGTTTTATTCGTTTTTTTTAATTAAAATAAGAACGTAGACTGAGGGTCTATTTTCATGTGTTGAAAAAGTACACTTACATGTACACTATAAGTACATAAAAATTATCAAATATACTATATAGCCTGCTATTTGAAGTATACCAAATATACTTGAACATGGTAGTATACAATATTTAAAGTGCCAATAATTATTATTTTAAGATTATGTATACAGGAGTATAAATTCATTTGTTGCAGTATGAAACAAAAATGTAAGGGATAATCCACGGCTAGCCGTGCATAAAAGGATTTTAATGCACAACGTGGAGGCCAAGAACAACCCAACGAAAAGCGAGCTGTGGATTATCCCGCTTACACTATGGCCAAGTTAAAGCTGTTATTGATGTTAACAGTTATTTTTGTCAGTTAAACATTGATCAAACTTGACTGGAACTACCTGTGCAGCCGGTTGTTATCGATCAGGATGTATCGCACAGAAGGGGCTTATTTTGCGATTATCCATTATCCCGCCTATTACGCACCTACTTGCCACATGAGAAAAAATTTGACATTAAAGGTGAACTTGAAATTTTTTTATTAGCTCATTTTCACCGAATGCAGATCTTCCAGGAGGAAAAGCATTTTACTTTCGGTTTTAAGGTAAGAAACAATGTTCAATTTGGTTCAATCATTTGTTATTAAAAGAAAGGTTTATATTTGTAAAAAACACCTGTCAAAATAAACAGCTGCATCCAGGTTACCGTGTGTTATAAGATTTGAGAGTCTGTTATCTGGAAATAACGAACCTGCAAATGTCGCGACTGGCCAATCAGAATCGAGCAACGTGTGGTGTAATAAACTGTTTTAACGCACACCTTCCAGGCAATCAGAATCTAGTATGTAAACAGACCATGGAATAATTGTACACTAGTTTTGTACTCGAAGTTAAGAACTTGAACTTATACAGTACTGTAGTTTGCCAAAAAAGGCTAAAACATGGGCCAATTAAATAGTTAAATTAACAGTATTGACAACTACAAGTACACGATGAATACATTAAAAAGAGTATACTTCCTACATGAAGTAAACCTACAAATATATATATACGCTCTGTAGAGCAGTTTGTCTGTTTAGGGCTACTGTAGAAACAACATGAAGAATTTCAATCAAGGGTTCCTGCTGAGTATGTTGATAGAAATATCTCATTCTAAGGTAATAAAACATAGCGCTTCATTATGTAAGGTCTTTACACACCACTGAAGACATAGTTATGTATATTATATTGCATTTCTGTCAATAGATCCTCCAAAAAATTACACACTGTGTAGGCCAAATTAAGTAGCCTACACTTAATAAAATACTTATTTTGGTCAGGATATACTCTAGATTTTTTCTCTTGTGTAGGCCTATCCGAGGATGTAGCCCTAAGGTACAGATGTAGACGACAGCACACCGTTCTCCACAGACACCTTATATTGCAGCTCCACTCTTCACTCATGCACAGTTTGCATCTGAAAGCAGACTGGCCGCCTGTTTGAGGAGGAGGAGGTGGTGGGAAAGGCTGAAATCTGGCGTGAAATGCTGAATCACACGGAAATGCATTCTAAATTTACTGATGTCGTCAATGCACAAGGCTTTCTGTCAGTGCAGAGAAATAAAGGCACCTCCACATTTAAATAAAATTAATGCGCACTCACACATTGGAGGAAATTTTGAAACCCTATACAGCTCCTCATCCTCTACAGCAGATCCACATACGAGATAGGGAAGAGCTCTCAACAAGCACTTCACCTGAAAAAAAACCTAAATGAATGGGAAAGCACATAAAAGAAGCTCCCTTGGTGAAACAGGAGCTTGAGAAAACAAAAGAGTGAGCAGTATACTCCATTAGGCCCCTTTTTGATCTTACCCATGTTCTCCAGGCCGGCGAGGCTTTATTATATGCAGCATTTCACTTCAGCATCCACATAAAAAGACAAATGAGGTCTTCCAGCCGCCTATTCAACTGGAAATTAATGGAGAAACCAACGTACACGTGAACACACTGACATTTACGCAAATTAAATCGAATCTCAATGCCTTCCCCACAAAGAAAGGAAAAATGTTTGGTTATCATGTGGATCGGAGGAGGTGTCGCTAATGCCTTCAAATTCAGGTCACTGCGTTACAAATGATTGCCATGTTTGTTATACAAATTGAAACACGCTTTGAAAAAAACAGGTAGTAACAACTTATCGAGATTGCCAGAGTCAAACTGGAATTATTTTCCATCAAAACAGGCACGGGGAGAAATGAGAAACAGTCTGGAGCTGAAAACTAATTTCCGTACAAAATGGGAACAATTGTAGCTGCAAGCAGCAATTATAGGGCCAGGCTAGCCAGTGTCATGGTGTTTATTTTCTTAAATGATCATTGTAATTATACTAATCAGAATCGAAGCTTATGGAAGCTTTTGGACATACGTGTGCAAAATATACAGTAAAATACTGTAGTCTATCTTTTTGGTTATATAATTGTACCCCTTATGATCTTTTGTAGTTTAATATATAAAATTGCTGGTAAAATACAGGACTTACTGAGTGGCACAATGGCATTACCCATAGCTCAAGATTTTGTTGCAATACATGGAGTTAACAATTTCACATGAGGAAACATGTTCTAATTACACACCGGTCCAAAAAAAGGTTGTAGAAATCTCAGATAAGGGGTTATAAGGGGCACATCATGGGTGCAGCCCACTGCGTGTCCTATTGACGCAAACATTACACCTGAATGCCACCAGGGGAAATAATGGCAGCAAAGGGCATCACAACAAGGACAAATAACGGTGGGTTTACAGGAAGTAGCAACAGGGGGTTTAATCTAGGAGTGTTTATATTGTTATGAACAGATGGTCTGTGTGGCTAATGGCCAGAAAAGAAAACCAACCACAGATAGAGGGTCACATTCCTTCACGTAAAGGAGTATTTTAATGACAGGATGTGTTGCAGGTATCATAATGGATAATGAGGTGACTTATGGACCCACACGTGGTAAAGCGACAGAACATCAGCCAGTGGAAAATCTGTGTACTTACATTATATCTGTTTTTACGCAAACATGCAAATCATTATGTCCTAAAACAATGTCAGTTAAAAATCACAGATGAATGTGAATGGATGGAATATGCTGGATGCAATAAAAGATGCAGGACAAAGTTAAATATTTTCTTTTATATGTAAAGGTGCATCTTTTGAGTATCTATTGTCTTCAGATGTGTATAACGATCTTACATGGTGAAGCATTATGTTTTTATTACCAAAGAATTATCTATTTTTTATCTACATGCACCGCGGTTGTAATATAATTGTTTTTAAATCAAATTTATAAGTAAGGATCTTATAACTACACATTTTTAATCGTAATTTACCAAAAAGCAGAACAAATTGCATATTGTACATGAGAATCCAAAAAGAGAATTTTGCATTTTAAAAAAGCATCCCATGATACCAGCATAGCCCTGGTTTCAGAAAATGTCCAAAGCATTGTATAGCTATAATCCAGACAGAAAGGTGGCGACTTTGAAAAGGAAATATACTGTGTGAAATATAACGATTTTAGAATTAAGCGTGAATAATTTATTACGATTGGATTATTGCGGAACACCAGTGAAGAGCAAGCAGGTGTGCTCAACCTTTTGATTGGCACTTTAACAAAAACCAGAAATAGAAACTGATTTCTTCAATTATTACTAAGATATGACAGCATGAGGCGATAGATAAATGCAGGAGGCAAAGCAGTCAGTCTAGGAGGAAAGTATTATTGGGGAGGCACAGATTACCCCTGTGGTGAAAGTGTACCAGCCTATCAGTTTCTCAGCGGGGCGACACATAGCTAAAAAGAGATAACACTTCTGTAAATTACCTGATATAGAGCACATAAGAACTGAGGGAGATCTCTGCTGTGTCCTAAAGTCTTAAGAACTCCAAAGTGTGCATAGGCTTCTTTTCTGCTTGTAAAAAATAACACTGGAAATAGGATAGTTCAGCCAAAAATGAAAAATATGTCGTCATTTACTCATCCCCAGATTGTTCCAACCCTGTATAAATGTCTTTGTTCATTGAACACACAGGAAGAAATTTGGAAAAACATAAAATCTCATCCCCCATTAACTCCTATAGTTTTTATATTATGGCAGTAAAGAGATCTGACATTTGTGTGTTTAGCTAATCAAAGAAACGTATGTAAATATTTTTTTGCGTGAAGTATCCCCTTAATAAAATGCTTTGGGTCAGTAATTTTGATGAACAGAATACTATTTCACAGATGTTATTTTGGGATCACATAATGCCATTGATATGAGACACATGAACATTAATATTGTAATGGTTCATAATCAATAAAAAATATACAGAGTTTCTGAGCTATAATTTAGAATTAATTTAGTAGCTCTATAGATGTAATCTTTAATAACGTTTTTTTTTCATTTTTATTTATTATTTATTTCTCCTAAAGGATTTTAGGTATAAACATCTCAGACGGTGTTGATTATGTTATCCATTAAGCCTCATTAACTATGAAAGCACAAGCCTTATGCAACAACGTTTTCTATTAAATTACCCTCCGAGGTGCAACGTAAATTAATGCAATCCTTCCTATAGGGTTCTTGACAAGCATACAGAAAGAATAAATCATTACGGAGCACTTGAATGTTAAATGCAAATCATATTGATGTCAACACCGGTGGCCACCCATTTTCATCGTTTTTCCCTCATAGAGCAGAGAGCAAATCAAACCATAGCTGATTCTCTCACTTTGATCTACACTGTATTGAAGATGTCATCTTGTCCCAAAACAGCACGACTTAAAAGTTCAGCCCAGTAGTCCAAACCTATCCTTATAATGAATCTGCTATTGATCTGAAGCTACAGACACATACAGCAAGACCTTGGACTCCCTGGACAGGAAGGCAATCATAATATCAGTTCTCAGCGGGATTATTCCTCATGGAAACCCTGAAGGAACAACAGACATAGCTGCAAGCCATTGTTTTGTATCTAGTGCACACGGACACAGAAACGAAGTACCCCGTGTGATTCTCATTGCCTTTGAGAAGAAGGTTTTTTCAAAAACATTGGGAGTAAATGTCGTTACTAATGAAACTGCTAAGACCTAGTATTCAGTCATCTATCACACGTAAACATATATGGTGCCCAGCTATGATTCTAGTGAAGATCTATCCAAACCTTTAATCACCATAAGCACTGAGACTGTAACAAAAGTTTAGAAACAAGACAGTTCCTCCAATGCCATTTTTATACTTTAATGTTGCTATGATATACACACTACTGCTACAGAAAGGCTTGTCACAATGAAAAACAAACGGATACATGTGGGCAGAAATACACGTGTCGACTATTCAAGCCCCTTTTAACTAAATTCCATTTTTGCATATCATCTGATGATATCTTCTAGTGATACGCAACAATGACACTGACCAAAAATCAATCAGAGAAATTACCTACATACCTACAATGACACTGTTCTACTTAAAGGCATAGTTCATCCAAAAATTCTGTCATCATTTACTCATCCTCAGATTGTTCCAAACCTGTATAAATTTGTTCTGCTAAACACAAAGAAAGATATTTGGAAGAAGTTCAGTAATCAAACAGATATCATTCACCATTGACTCCCATAGTATTTATTTTATCCACAATGGCAGTAAATGTGGGATGAGATCTGTTTGGTTACTCAACCTCAGGGTGAGTAGTTGATGACATTATTTTCCATTTTAGGTGAACCATCCCTTTACCACATACGGCAACACAGATTGTCCAACATTTGATATTAAAATATTATTTCTGTGATCGCAGAGAAAGCAAGCCAAAAAAATGCCCGACGCACAGTGTATTGGTGTTGAGGTACCAGAATGTAGGCACTTGAGCATATAGACGTCTGCCAAAAGGGGGCAAGTATCCAGGAAACAAGTCGGACTGAGAGTTCTGGCAGTATTTGTGTATCCCGACAACTGACACACCCGTTTACACTACAACACAAGAAAAAAAGGCCCATTAATCCAGCATTTAGATCTCGGTCAGTCTGTATGATAATTCAATGTCATTTCAGAAATCAGTTCAGGACGTAATGAGATTTAAGCACCTGCAGAGAAATTGGAGCGTCTGCAGAACCTGTAGTGAGGCACAAAGCGGTCACCACCGAGATTCAGAGAGTATGTAGGTCCACTGTGAGTATATGAACGGAAACGTTCCATGATTGGCAGAATTGTCAAAACAGTCATTGTGCTAAATCCCATGAAACCAAACGAATCAAACAGGCAACAAATGGACAATTATGGTCCTTGAAAAGCAAATGGAAATAAGGCTCGACGTTGTGCCATAATCTTTGTGCCAAACACATTTCCTCCCACGCTGCATTGATTGATGCTAGAGAACAGTGCTGATTGTGTCAAAGTCCTTACTAATTTGGGAGCTACTTGGCAAAGACTTGAGGTACTCCAGATGTCTCCTGGCATCTTCCTGGTTGTGTCGTACGTAATAGATTACATATGCGATGACCATCGCAAACCAACCGAACATGGTGACGAACATGGCCACGTCGGTAGTCTTGTGATGGAAGTTACAAAAGTTAATGCCCGAATCCAGCACTTGGATGACGGGCTTCCCTGCGTACTCTTCCTGAACAGACGTGTGGCAGCTCACCTCGTTCACCGTCTTAGGATCCAAATTGAGTTCCCGCAACACCTCCTGCAACTGGCATTCGCAGTGCCAAGGGTTGTCGGACAAGCTGATCTTGGCATTAAGTCGAGCAAAGGCCTCCTTGGGCACGCTCCTTATTTGATTATGGGACAGGTCAAGGGCTCTCAAGCTCTCCGAGACGCCCTGAAAACCCCCTGCGTCCACGGTTTCAATGGCATTCCGAGACAAGTCTAGCTCTTGGAGCCATGGAAGGTTTTTGAAAGCCTGATTTGGGATGTTGGCGATGTGATTATTGGACAGAAGGAGAGACACTGTGTTGTGCGGAAGGTCAAGAGGTATCTCCTCTAAGTTACGAGAGGAACACTGCACCACGGTCAAGCCATTCCTCTCAGTACAGTGGCAGCTCTTGGGACAGGCAGAACCCATCACACTGAAAAAATTTAAAGATAAAAGTATTGTCAGGAAAAAGGGATGGCCATGATGGATGAAGACGTTCTTCGACACATGAGTCCCCCCAGGGAAAGTCATGTCCAGGTATATTTCTTTTAAAAGCTCTACAGTTCAACATTCCTTCCTGTCATTTCCATAGTGGATTCTCTCCCATAAATGCACAGGCTCATATGTTAGAGTACAGAGAAAATGTTCAGGTGTTTAAAGGCATTGTTATGGCAAAGCAAAAGCAGAAGAACACAATTCAGTACACGTGACTGTTCATCGAGTGTTCTGGGGAGAATCCAAACAACTCCATCAAGATAGGTGATTAAATGTTTGTAGAGAGAGCCAGGTTTTACGTAGAAGCTGTAACCAGAAGACATTCGGAGACTCCACGTACTTCACGTCCTCGTAACATCTGAGAATGGAAAGAACAAGACAGAAGCATCACAGACGCAGTATTTGTGGATCAACAGTTACATTCATTTCATGGCATTATTTCTTTGCATGTTACAAGAATATGACACAGCATGCTCTGACTGAAATTGCGTTATCCATGACAGATCAATCTCATTTAAATGTCATAATCCTGCAGAATAATGTATTGGTTATGCTTCATATAATCAAATTAAATTAAAAATTGAAAACATATTAACACCTCAACTACTTCGCAGCAACACATTGCTCACTGATGGTTATTAGAACCTCTAATGATACAACCATGATTCTAGGATTTTATTCCACCTCACCCCCCTTATCATAAAATGAGATGTGTGTGTCTTACAGGGATATTTTGTGCCAAAAGCGCAATAGGTTGCACCTTCAAATCTTGCTAATAAAATGCATTTGTTTTCATATTTATCAATGTTGTCCAAGAAAAGACTACCATGCTGTAAACAAGGTCTAGAATCATCCATACAACAAATGGAAAATAACAAGACCTATTTTATAGATACAGGTTTCTTAAAGATCAATACTTCCTTCATATTATCAGATTTCTGTAACTCAATACCTCTTGCCTTCATCTAAAATCATAAAGGTGCCATTTCATTTATTTATTATGTTGCACAGACAGGTGTGATTTCTCAGGACATATCTGACTGATAAATGTCAGGAAGGCTACTGTATATGGGGCATTTAGGCATGATATTAATAATCTGCTCATTTCAACATAAAAGAGGGCAGAGGAATACTTGACTCCATTTATAGATCGTAACACTGAATACATGCATGCACCAGGAGGATAGCTAGATCATGACATTACAGCCAAAACGCCATCTCATTTTACATGTGGCCAAATGCCACGAAGAAAACATTGATATGCACAGCACATGCTACGGTGAACTTTCCATCTATTAATGAAACTTTGTCACAGGCAGCATGTCAAAATATGATGATTAATTCACCTGCTACCTACAGTATAAGCAATAAGCAGCTCTCACAACTGAATACTGTATCCACAACAGCTATAAAACAGAAGTTCATCATGGTGATGGATTAGGAAAGGCACGTTTATGATCCGATACGGTGAAGGCTACAGTTCCTTTATACTGTGAAGGTGTGGGACGAAAGCAAACAGGATGGTGACAAAACATCACTATTTTTCTATAAACTGACTGAATATGAGAAAAAATATACATTTTGTATATTAAAATAATAAAATAAATCGAAATAAAACCGACTGAAGAAATGGTACGGCGTGTTCATGGCAAAAATGCATGCAATTTTGTAACTTAGGAACAAGTAAATGAATTACTCACGACAGTAAAACCATAAAAGTAATTGAAATCTTCATGCAACCTTATTGTTGCTCAAAACAAACTACATTAAGGACAACACAAATACATCAACACGTAACATGCTAGCTAACATATGGTTTAAAGAGCAAAGAAAAGCAGGTCTTTATAAATTATCTTTATATGTATATTGTATGCAGCATCATGACTTACCATACTTGTTGATGCATACTTCTTCGCATCGGTGGCTGTGCAGTGTGTGAGTGTGAAAGTGAAATGCACACAGAGACTATAAGAAAGCAGCTTCGCGCTGATTGGACGGTGAGGACGCTGCGTGCGCGCTCCACCCGCAGCTGACTGATGCTAAACATTCACTCAGAAGAACTGCTTGAATGAACGATATAAGCGCTTTCTTTACCCACAGTTCAAATTACAGCATGTGTCAGCACTGCTAATTCAAACGAACACGTAATAGCTAAAATATTCAAGTGACATCTTGTTTTCGTTCACGGTTCATAATCTTAACCGAATGATCTGAACCACACCTGTACAATCTGAACGGCTCACGAGGGTTTAAAGTGTTGGACCCGTTTTGGCATATGTCACTTTCCCACTGCAAGTTGAAATTCGTCATTTCTGACACCCCTAGAAATAAAGGGAGGAGCTGTTGTTTTAAATGAACTTTCTATGTAAATCGAGAACACCCTCAAAGCGTTGAAACATTTACATTTAGTCATTTAGCAGACGCTTTTATCCAAAGCGACTTACAAAGAGTTCAGGGAGCTAAGCGATAGATCTTACAAAGAGAGTACGATAGGTGCTAATACAAAGTTACTAGTTTCAACAAAAGCTTGACCTGTTGAGAGAACAGGGTTAGTGTACTTTTTTTTCATTTGTCTGTCAAGTATAGTACAGTAACCAAATCGCGCCTTTGCTCAAATTGAAGAGGCATAGGGACCCCCATAACAAGTAAAACATAGTTCCTCAGATATTTTTATTTGATTAAAAATTATAATGATATTGACAAATGTGATTAAATTCATGCAATGGATTTGGTAAATTTTGTGAATTCATAATTTACAATAATTGATATTAAGGTAGTTTATGGGCTAGCTGTCGTGTCACTTTAAATTTGAAACGCCAAACAACCGTTCAAATGTCATTTCTGTTGACCAAGCATTGATTTGATCCAAAATACAGTCAAAGCCTGTTCTTTTATGTAAGCCTGTTTTGAATAAATATAGTTATGCATATGATAAAATGTATTGTGTATTTTGTATAAATCGTATATTTTCGACACGAACCCCACAAAACAAAGTCTTATAGACCCCCATAAGACTTGATTCAATTCGAGCACTGTTTATGAATGACTATTCTATTACTACTTAGTTTAGTCTACACCAAAATACGATATATACTGTGAATAAAACAGGTTGTTTATAAGAGTTAGCGAAATCGAAGAAATCATGTAGCTACCTCAGAGTGACGCGTCGCGACGCCGATTGGCTAACGTGACGTAAGCGGAGCTTCGAAATGCATAGGCCTACTGTGACTTTGGGACACCGACACTGCAGTAGTGACTGGGATATAGTGAGGTTTATAGTTTATTTGTTTTAAGTTAAACACTCTTGAACACTGTAGAACGCTCGCTGTGCCATATCCGGTCAATGACCGGAAGAGAAGCGCAATGTTCTGCCTTGTAGCTTAGAAACAACACGACGGTGAAAGTGCAACTTAATGAAAGTAATAAATAACTTGGTCAAATGTGGCTTTGTCATTTGTATTTATTAATACAGATTCATACAATCCGATCCGCTTGAATATATAAGTCCTCGTACCACGTGAAATGTGCAAAATACGTTTAGAAATGTCATATATCTCTATCTATGCGATGACTCTAGGGCTGGGAATCGATTCCGAGGTGTTGAGAATTGAGAGTCGACTCCAATGGTTGGAATCGATTCCATGAAATCGACTCCTCTTTAAAAGCCTTCATAAGCACAAGCCCCGCCCCTTAGTCGATGTCAGCGGTCAACTAAATCACATCCGTTTATTGTCTAAAACGGTACAGACTTCAGAAAAAAACTAATAGATGAAGTCTAGAATGACATAAAATATTCTGCACGCGTGAAAGCAAACGCTTAGTTTGCACACACAATGCAGATATAATTACAGTAGCTACTTGTATCCACACATTAAACAAATCATATGCCTATACGTTTGTCCTTTCAGCCGGACTGTAAACGGACCGTCTTCTCTTACTCTACCGATGAGCTCAGTATGCACGTGAAGAGAGTTGCATGTATATAAAACACAGTCTCACAACATATTTACTTGGACGTCTGTTTAAACCTGGACAGAGCTTTTTCAACACCTGTTTGCACTATTTGCATTTAACATTAAATGAGAAGATTAGAAAGAGCTAGAAAAAAATCGAGTGTGAGACTATTAGTCAGTAAAGAACAATAGAGCTAGTACCTCTTTCCGTCATTTACGCACTGTATTCTTATATTTTTAATACAATTTACTGATTATCGAATACACTGCTGAATACATTTTTAAATAGTTAATATTAATTTGACCTGTGCTTTATTTTGAAAACAAATAGTAAATAAAAAAACTAGGAATGATTATTAATGATACATTGGAATTGCAGGACAAGATCAACACGTTTGGTGAAGGTTTTTGGTATAGAAACAATAAACGATTAATACATTAAAAAAGACAGCTTAGAAAATTGCATTGCATTAAAATATTTTATTACACATAAGAATCTGTAATAAAACAGGCAATTAGAAATCGAAAACAGCAGCTAGGAATCCATTCTTGGAATCGATTCTTTCGATTCGCAAACCAGGAATTTGGAATCGCGTTGCGAGCGACTGCTCACAATGCAATGCACAATGACGTGGATCCCCAAGTAAGCAAGTTAGTAGAAAGCAGGAAAGTTCTAAAAGTACAACTTTTTATCTTGGTAAATATTACATTCATGTTAGAAAATGGGCTAAAGCTAAGCAAAATGCTGAACAATTTGTAAGAGAAACTAAACAATATGGACAAATGTTAAGCAATATAAAAAGCTAAAAATACTTATGAAGCACTATGTTAGTTTAATTATGTATGTATTTTTTTACCCCTGACATGAATAGTTATTATTTTCACATTTCTACCCCAAGTTATATTTTTATGTAATTGTTTATTTTATTTTCATAATTTTTTTGTATATGTTTGTACACATTTAGTAGTCTTCTGTACTATAATAATAATAATTTAAAAAAGCAAAAAACTTTATGCGTTTCTTTGTGATAGACTACTACAAATGGCTAAAATATGTGAGGATAATCCTAATAGTTTTTTTACCACAGTTGATATTTATTGCATGGTCAATCAAAGCAGGTCACACGGAATTAGGATTACAGTGCCACATGGAGTCATATATGGAGTAATTTAATGGTTCCTTCATGGTTTTGTGGGGTAATTTTTCTGTCCTTGCATGACATGACTAAATCAACCTTATTTATAAAATGTGTCAATCAACACTGATTAATATCAAATTCTTCCACAAATAAATTGCTTTTTGACACTGTTTATGCAGAACATAATAGTCAACATTATTTTTGTCTCACACAACACAAGCATATCTGTTCCTAGCATGAGATGTTGGTTAGTCCCTCAGGACCTCCTGAGATTTAGGTCAGAATGGCATGGAGATTGTGTAAATATTTATGCAGGTCTAACCATCTGATGGTTTGTAAAACTCTTCTGAAACGGATTCAAATCGGGAACCTAGAATAGCCACTTTTTCAGAACTGCTGCATATGAAATGACTCAAGTTAATGAGGTGCGTGTCAGTGACAGCTGACGGATGAGACTCACACAGCACAGGATGGCAAACCTTCTTGTCATGTCATGTCCTTGCTCATATCAAACATCTTAAATAACAGGGTATGTTGCTATATGTAAAATGAAGAGAAAATTGTATGTCTGTTCCTTATAATGTATTCTTAATATCTGAATAGATTCTGACTCTCATTAAGGGCCAATGTTCACAGACTTTTATGTTAGTGAAGGTTTTCTATATTAAAGACACAACCGTTCGTGGTGCTTCAGAAAATATTTGTATGTGTCTAAAAGAAAAAGATGGCTCCTTTTTTATCATTTGTTGCTTGTCTTAGGTTTGCACAATGCATCTTATTTCAAACAAACCCCATAGTTTGGCAAAAAATTCAAGTGTGAAGTCAAAAGCATTACATACCACTACAGTGTTTGTTCCACCATTAGTCAGCTATCAAGTGTGCCTGTATTGCTTAGTAGAATTATGGGTAATGTAGTTTAAAAATGAACTTTATTGTGTAAAAATAATCATATAGATTTGAGCAAAGATTTGAATATCCCTCAGTTTGAATTATGTGATAACCAAATATTTTGACTCAAGGGTCAATGTGTGTACATTGAGAGAAATATGTTTGTGAAATAAATGCTTGATGTACTGTATACAATATGAAAATGAAGAAACCATGTAAACAAAAATCAAAATATATATCATAAATGGTTGGATTGAGCATCAAGCTATCATTTTCTCATGGTCATAACTGAATTATTTAATTTAATATAATTATGTTTCATATTGCCTAATAGGAAATGAGTATTAGAAAGACTGTTTTGTATACAATAAATACAGTAAATAATTCATGATGTGTTGGAAATGTTCATGAAGAAAGGAAAGTGAAGAAATGAGAAACTGGTAGTGTAAAAAGTCTACAGTCCTCTCCTGTCCGCAAGGCCAAATATGTCCAAAGTCTAAAAAATATGGAGATAATTGGGACAATATACGTTTATAGAACAGTCTAAAGCATCGATTTCCACAGAGACCAAGACAACTTGCTTTCAGGGCTTAAGTTCAAATTGTTCCCCTTAGGAGAAGTTGAGCCTCTCCTCTTCTTTTATATTATCCTCCACAGCTTTAATAGCCTTCGATGTGTCTGGTCTGAAACCGTGGGCAGTTTTACATTGTATTTCTCCAAGAAACATTCCACAAACAACCATTATAAATTAACAATATTTTTTTAAATAAAAAAACCATTCTGGATATTGCAGATATAACTGTCTACTTAAATATTTTTGCGAGAATTGCTGCAATCCTTCCCTCATTTGACCCCAGTGTTTGGCATGAATCTGTTTTATTGCACATTGTGCTAATGGCCGACAGCCACTGACCTCCTTCGTTGTTTGTTGTTGAGCGTTTTGTAAGCAATTCTCAGAGCTTGTTTGAAGTGTTTGACTCCTCTTTCATTTTCTTAGCTGTTCATTGGGTGCTTCTTTATCCTCCAGCCATGTCTTGTAAGAGTAAACAAGTAACCTTAACTGCAGTGGTGGGTCAGATTATTTTATAATCTTCTCTTGTTGGGAAAAGAAAGTGTTGTTTATCTGTAACATTTATTGATTTGTAATTTTATAGACTTATTTGTTGAAAGTGGAGATAAACAGATCTAAATGAAATAAACAAAAACAATTTGTTCGGCTCAAAAACGAAATAAAGATATTGTGGCACCGTAGCACATATAGATAATGCACAGAAAGGATATTTTTTTCTTAATCTGGTCATCCGCCATACTTTACATATTATTGTTTCATAAAATACATATAATTTTATATATTTTTACACTAAATCTTTTTTTATTTTTTGTACAATTTATTTTTAAAAGGTGCTATGAAAGGTTATTCACAGAGATGTGAGAATAATTTTTGGTTCCCTAAAAGACATGTTAAACAAATGTTAAAGGTTCTTTATGGACAAAACAGCAAAGAAGTCATGCTACTTTGACATTATGAACTTGCACCTTTATTTTTAAGGTTGTGTAGTATGTTTTTTTGTTTTCTTTGGCATTATTGCAAAGAATACAAAATATTTCTTGAAATAAGAAATGTAAAAATGCTGCTGGTTTTGAGATCTAAAAGAGGTTTAAAGAAATGTAAAGAGCAACAAACTAAACTTTAGAAAACCAATGCTGTTTGTGTTGGTTCCACTCTCAACTAAAGAAGATAAATACCCATTTCAGAAATTACACACAGCCTGTCATATCTTTTTATGTAAATAAACAGGAATTAATCCACAGGTGCAGACAGCAGCCGCTCTGCATGAGCAGAGATGTTCGACTTCTGTCAGACTGCTTTGTCACAAAACATCAATGCATCTAACCAAGATAAACGTACACTTGGAAGTTAATAAAATGATATCAAGCACATCACTTATTGCCGCTTCTTTAGTGAGAGAAGAGTTGATGAATATTTCAACACATCACCTGTGCTGAGGATGAATGAAGGACTGAGGAGTGGTGAGCCAACACACAGAAAAAAAATGGTTCTTCACCGGTTCTTCACCGGTTCTTCGGGATGATTGAGGTGCTATATAGCACCGCTACTGTATAAAGAACCAGTTAAGCACCTGTATGGTTCTTCAGTGGTTCTTCATTGGTTCTTTGGGGTTGTTAAGGTGCTATATAGCACCACTGCCGTACAAGTAAACCGTTAACCCCTCAGTATATAGTTATTTAGGATCTCAACTCTCTCTTAGTCTCTTTAGTTGGGGAAAGGATTGAAAACAACATAAACAACAAGATAATTCTGGGATGTGCGAGCTGTTAGTTGTAGCTTAAATTATGTGGAAGGAGAAAGGAGGATGAGAGAAAGCTAAAACATGGTGAACGGCTGTAGTCTTTGAATGAATGTAAATGGATAAGACACTTCACATGGGTGTGCGAAGTCACAGAAATTATATCACAAACTCAATTTTTGGGCTATTGCCTTTTTCTCATATATTAACTTTGCTTTGTGTTATTTAGTGAAATATTATATATGAATGTTTTGTGATTTAAGCTTATATAATGACCTTTCTGTTGGAAACTGCATTCAAGTAGACTACTAATTTCCAATGTCTTTAGTGTGTCACATACTGGGTGAAAAGCAAAATATAATAAATTATAAATAGGCAATATTCAGATAGATTATCAAAAGCATTCTCAATATTCTCAATAACTATAGTCTTGATATTAGACATAATACAACAATGGTTATGTGTCCTGCCCACAAAAATGAGTTGGAAGTGTTTTTTATCACACCATTGTTTTAAATTATATCTTACATATATAGTTACATTTCATTTATAAAAGGTTTAGACCGTACCATCTTTAATCTTATTTACATAGATTATAAAATCCCACCATGAACAAGAATTTAAATCGCTAAAAACCTGAGCTGGACCTGCTCAGAACTACCTTTGACCAGAGCACGTCACGTAACCTAGCAACCATTCGCCAATCAGGTGGACGCACCATGCAAGCGCGAGTTCAAAGCTTCCTGAGGAGAAAACTTCATCGTTGGACGCGGATTCAGACGGAGAATCAAATATATATCGAGGTGAGTAACAGTGCCACAGAAATAGGATCTTTACAACATGTATTCTACAGGCGACATTTTTCATTTGTATTTGCAAACGTAACTTTAACTTTTAGCGTTTTGTGACAGAGCCAAACCAACCGCGTAAGGTAACGCTAAATTGCAGATTTAGTTTTCTTTAATATGCGATTACCATCCCATTCACGCTCAAAAAACACCAACAAAGTCGAACCAGCTGTAATTGCTAGTTTTAAACAAAAAAACGAACCAACCGACAAAGCTCGAGACACATAACGTTAACGTTAACCTCGAGACTAAAAAAACAGGGTTCATTTAACGTAACAGAGATAAGTTTACAAACAGTAAAGTGTAACGAAATATCCTTGGTTTCATAATTACGTGTATATTTTGTGTATCTGTATTTACAGTAAGCGATTCATTGCAAGTGTTAATGAATTGGATTTAAGACATTTAATGGCCTTGTGGTCATTTAACTGATTTACAGTAACTGTTCAGTTTAAATTGTGTTAAACTACTGTTCTAGCAGATATTAGTAATTCAGGTTTTCATGTAGGCATAATAGCAGATAATGTTATAGGCTAACATTCACCTTTATTTTATCTTTCTCTTTAGACTCTGACAGACTTTAGGAGTTGGACTTCTGTTCAAGTTTGCCAGCGGCTAAAAGATATCGAATTGGGGGAATTCTGTGAAACTTTTTTGGGTAAGGTTCAAGTATTCTGCAATTGATGTACCAGTGCCCTAACTGCCATGTAAGAACATTCACTTACAACAAATACCTCAGACACCTGCAGTATTTCCATGAAAGTGAGCCACATTTCTTTGTTGTATGTGGACACAGTGGCTGCCTAAAAAGGTACAAAAGAGTAAGTTCTTTACGTATCCATGTTTTTCGGACTCATAAAATCCCAAAGTGTGCCAAGAAAATATCCCCCACATCATTACACCACCACCAGCCTGAACCGTTGATACAAGTCAGGATGGATCCATGCTTTCATGACGTTGACGCCAAATTCTGACCCTACCATCCAAATGTCACAGCAGAAATCGAGACTCATCAGACCAGGCAACGTTTTTCCAATCTTCTATTGTCCAATATTGGTGAGCCTGTGCGAATTGTAGCCTCCGTTTCCTGTTCTTAGCTGTCAGGAGTGGCACCCGGTGTGGTCTTCTGCTGCTGTAGCCCATCCGCCTCAAGATTCGACGTGTTGTGCATTCAGAGATGCTCTTCTGCATACCTTTGTTGTAACGAGTGGTTATTTCAGTTACTGTTGCATTTCTATCAGCTCGAACCAGTCTGGCCATTCTCCTCTGACCTCTGGAATCAACAAGGCATTTTCTCCCACAGAACTGACGCTCACTGGATATTTTCTCTTTTTCGGACCCTTCTCTGTAAACCCTAGAGATGGTTGTGTGTGAAAATCCCAGTAGATCAGCAGTTTCTGAAATACTCAGACCAGCCCGTCTGGCACCAACAACCATGCCACGTTCAAAGTCACTTAAATCACCTTTCTGCCTGATTCTGACGCTCGGTTTGAACTGCAGCAGATCGTCTTAACCATGTCTACATGCCTAAATGCATTAAGTTGCTGCCATGTGATTGGCTGATTAGAAATGTGCGTTTACGAGCAGTTGGACAGGTGTACATAATAAAGTGGCCGGTGAGTTTAGTATTGTGCCTTATTTAAACATAACATGGCATAGTTGACTGGAACAGGTTATAATGTCATTGATCACTTTATTATGTTTATATTTATATTATCACTTTATGACACTTATTTGTTACATTTTATTGACAACCCTCATTTATGACAATTTAACTTCCCTTAATAGGTAGATGCCGGAGAAGATGAACGAAGCATCAAGGAACATCTGTGAGCAATGAAGGTGGAAACTGAGAAGCTTCGACCAAATATAGAGCTCAGAAAAGAAAAGTTGGCACTGATTAAATGCTACCAAAGAAATTTTATGTCCAACCACAGCACAGAGGAGGCTCTCTGTGAGTTCACGTGTTTTAGACTGGCCAAAATAGTAAGTACAGTGGTATATTAATTGGCTCCTTTAATTGAGTTATGGCTATATTTTAATACGCGTCTTTTTTACTTAATCGGAAGCTACTTTGGACTTTGAGAGACCACACATCTGTTGATGTGGACCAACGACTTCTTGCGCAGCTGTCTGTAATGGCACCTCGAGTCCTTGAAGAGTCCCCTGAAAAAGAGATTCAGGCGCAAAATTGAGGACTGTGTAAATGGCAGACTAAAAAAGGTAATTCAATCTGCACTGCTTAGATAGTCTCCCTGCATGTTTCTGTCTGCACAGTAATGAATGTTTAAAAAACTAAACAAGTATTTGGTGAAAGCATCCACCATGTTATGTCAACCTAATGAGGTTATTGTATTTAAAGGCCTACTGTTGGAAGCAGCTATTTTGCTCTTACCTGCACTGTTCAAGGAGGACCCAGGGTTGCTGTTTGAGGTTGAGGTAAGCCATGAACATTTGATTACAGTTTGAAGAACTTATTGCACATTTTTTACATTGAAAACACTGAAATGGAACATTTACACAAGTAGTAAACTTAGTTAGTTATTTACATTCACACTCCACAGAAGTCATCTGCATTGGTTTGGTTCCGATCGGTCGAAAAACCAAGGACTAGTTCGCAAAAGTAGGTTTTTTACATCATCAGCGATAACTCGCAAACCGTTTGCTGGACAGAAGTGGTTCCAGAGGCAAGTTTCCTGTAGCTCAGTGGTAAGAAATAAATTGTATCCTGTATTTATTCTAACTGTATATCCTGCACCTGCTAATTGCACTTCTGGTTAGACCTAAACTACATTTTGTTACACTGTACTTGTATATGTGTAATGACAATAAAGTTGAATCTAATCTAATTTTGTATTGCCTCTGTTTATTCCCTTTATTTAAGCATATATTTTATTTGCTGCTTAAATGCATAAATGCTTTAAAGGTTTTTAAATCTATGGTGTTATGGTGTTTTGATACGATTAAAAAATGTTTTTTAATAAGTGTCATTTATTAAAGCATTTCAACTTGTCTATGGTAGTATCTGGCATTAAAATGAGCCCTACTAGATAAATTAAAACAATATACGACACCTGTTATGGTTCTACCTAGCACCTTTTGAGAAATGCTATAACGCTTCTTTATAAGTAGGTGCCATATAGAAGTTCTCCTATGATTATGATCCAGAGAACCATTGTTGGTTCTGTTGAGCACCATTAAGCATAAAGTGCTATATGGCACCTTTAATGGTTCTACATAGCACCATTTGATAAAGGTGCCATATAGCACCATTTAAAATAGGTGCTATATAGCACTAAAAATGGTTCCCCTATGATTACGAGCCAAAGAACCACTTTTAGTGCTATATAGCACCATTTGTTTTTTGTGTGAAGAGAGCAGTCTATGTTGGGGTAATGATGAGGTGTGGAGGTGTTTATAGGGAAGGTCTCTTTGACCTTTTTGCTCAGCTGATGGTTAGTGTTATACATTATTTATGTTCAACTCTGCCCAAGTGCACATGAAACGATAAAGATGTGACAGGTAATGCCATCCCAAAGTAAAGCGCCTAATACATCCAGACGGGAGACCCTTGAGGTCTCAGATAAAGCAGTTATCAGGTTCCTTCAACGTTTAAGGTCCTGCTTTAGTTTTGATGTGCTAAATCACTATGTTGTATTGCTGCCCAAAGGTAAATATTCTTGCTAAAAGTTTATTTATAAATCATGGAATTCTGAGTTGTGTTTTTTTGAAGTGACAACTTTGTCTTAGATGTTTTTCCTAACATTCCTCAGGAGAAAAAGAGACAAAAATGAGAAACAACAGTATAGTGCTATATAATAAATGTGGATAAAATAGCTGAAATAATTTAGTCTTTTGGTTGATGAGACATTTTTGAGTTCATAATAAAATCTTTGACTTTTTATGGACTTTGTTATCATGGCAAATCTGACCAGAGTTGAAAATATAGTGTGATCTCTTAAAAATGAAAATCTTTATTTAGAGTTTTCTAAAGTTTTCTGCCCATAGGAAACAACTGAGAAATCGTGGATTGTTCAATCTCTCTTTTGTTCATGGATGCATAATGTGGTACAATCTAAAATGTACACAAGCTTTATTGGCACGAGTGTGTATCACAAATATAGCCAAAGCAATAAATAATTTCGTACCCATTAAATGTAAATGAATCCTTTGTTCCTTGCAACGTGCGTCGTTTATTTGCAATATTCAAATCAAGCCCATATTTAGCAAGTTCAGCATCAGCTCTTAACTTAGGTACAGAAAACTGGATCATCCCACCCAACCCGAGCAAAGAATGCTCTGCCCTGTACTGCTTTCGGGGGTCTGAAGAGACCTAGAGTAAGCACCATACGGTCATTAGCCATGGGCAAATTACACCTAATTGTTGGTGAAGACGGCCTACTTTTTCTTTCAATACACCTTCACCTGAATGAATTCCCTGCGCCCAAGTGTGTTTAATAGACAAATTACACTTTGCAGATGCCAAAGGTAAATTCTATGTAACCACAGCACTACCTCAAGCTTGTCAATGTTACGACAAAGCAAATCCATCTTCTCTGATGGGTTGGATCCTGATCCAAACTCGCTTTTAACTGTCTGGATTTATCACAATTAGCTCCCCATGAAGGTACAGTCAGCATGTGCGGGTCACTGTCACCAAACCAAGTCCCATAGTGTCACCTCCATTTGTCAGAAGACAGAAGAGAGAATACAGCAGCGTTTCGGAGGTTAAAAACCCGGCCTGTGTAAAGCCTCCACAATGTGGCAGTGATGTAGGTGAACCATGTAAAAGAATGTAAGGACAAGTGTTTGGAGGATAATGAGGGCTACTGGAGTGTGGAAGAGGGAAATTGTGTCGTGTGCTATGTGTTAAGCCAAGCATGGGACTGATAACAATGCAATTCTCAGACGTAAGTTATGGTTGTTATTTGCAGTCGGGTGATTCGAGACTTTAATACAACATTTAAGCACATATTTAATGCATATTTATATCTGTCATCATTTATTCACCCTTTTGTCATTTCGAACCTGACTTTACAAAAGAAGATATTTTGAAGAAATGTTGGTAACAGAACAATCGCTTCACCCATTGAGTTCTATTGTACGGACACAAAACCAATGTGAAAAGTCAATGGTTACCCCTTTCGTTCGGATACCAACATTTGCAGAAGAATTTAAGTCATACTGGTTTGAAATGACAAGAGGGTGAGCGAATGATGACAGAATTTTCATTTTATCCCTTCATATCTTTTCAAGGATCTTCTCATCCTTTTCACTCACAAGATAACACGCCAGCACTCGATCTGCCTCTTATCTTTTAAATACACTTTAAATGTCCTGTCCTTGTGAATAATTGATGATAAAAACACCTAATTAGTTTCCGTGCCCTGCTTTACTCAACTTTAAAGTCAACCTTTTGAGTCATTCAAAAGGTGCCGGCAAAAGGAAATGAAGTGTTTTTGATTGACATGAAACACTGACCGTCCAACAAGCACAACACTCTGCTAGAGATTCGCGGCACATACATACAAATCCAGAATGAATGTCATGAAATCTCACGTGCATAATGGTTTATTTATTCATGCCGTTGTTCCGTTTTTGCCTCTAGTAGCTGTGTTCTATGGGACTTCAAACAGGGCTGCTTGTACTGTACAAATGGGAACACTCACACACATTACTGGCTTGACGTATATTTAGGATGGAGTCGGTTCCCTGGAGGAGAGTTTTAATTCAAAGACTGAGGATAAAATACGTGCATGTATGAGAAAAATTCATCATCAAAGATGCTTTTATCATACCACATGTTCAAGCTCAATGTAAAGAAATGCCCGCAGCTGTACATGAAACCAATTGCAGTTTAGAAAAACAAGATTAAGGAAAGGATAAGGGTCTCATGAGCATAACGCATTACGGTGGAATTGTCGTAGCATTCAAACATGGAGCGACTCACACTTTACACAGCTTACACAGCACACAACGCTTCATCATAAGCAGAACTGTCAAACTTTAAATTGGCACCTTTGTAGCCCATACATTATTCACCTATAATCTTCCTCTCCACCAGAGTCACAAATCTCATTCGTGATTGAGTTCAGATTCAGAAATGGCATCAAGATGACATTGGGATGACATTGGTTCTCAGGTATCGTGAGCAAACGTGACATTCCATCTCTTCTGAGACTTGAAGGGTAAACAATGACCTACATTTTTGTCAGTTTCTTACAAAGGTATCATATGTCTTTTTAATTGACTTGTAATAAAAGATGAGAGTCGTATGATCATTTATGTTTTTATTTTAGATTCTTCAGAAAGTCTCTTTTTGTGTTCATACTGCTTTGGTACAATACACTTTTGAGGAATATTTATTCGGGGTTGAACTAAATTACATTGAATTATTCCCACCTTCAATATTCAAAGACTTTAGGTCTACAAACATTCATTTTGTCTGATTTATATAAATGCTCATTAGTCACAGACACACACACACCCCTTTTGCCTCCATCTCTGGATGTTGAGTTTTGCTGCAGACTGTACAAGAATCCAATAACAATGGTCCATTCATTCAGGAAAGGCAACTTCCACCGCAGGGATAACAGAACAAACACGAGAGTTCTGGATTGTTAATCATCTGGACTCCTACCTTGTATTTTGCTTCCACATGGTAACATATACGGTCAAACGCATTCAGGGACCTGGGGAGCTGTTTTAATTTCCGTTTATTTCTGGCTGGAAATGAACTGAGGCCAATGACAGAAGCTGGGTAGGGGTGACCTCCCCCCTGAATTGACGTACTCATTTGAAGCACGGCGGTGGTGTGAGGCTGTTCCAGCAGCCTTCCCCTGGCGTTTCAGAGAAGCCAGTCGGAGCAGCCAGCAATTAGCCACGCTGACATTTCTCATTTTAAGACGAGGACTTTGAGCACCTTGTGCGGCAAAAGTATATGATACACTTTTATAGGATGTTAAATAGCAGAATGTTGTCTGTGGTTCCCGGATGAGTTGTGCATGTTGCTCATGGCACGGTTCAGGTAACCTTGAATCTAGCTTTATGGACTCGCAGTGGTGGCAACAAGGCCTTTAGCCACTGGCTGCTTTTGACTTTGATTTACTGTAGGTCACACAGAAGGAACAATGCACCTGGCCTGACACTTACTTTTGACTGCAGTTGTACGGTGCTTGCTTGTGATAATGACACGTAATGTATCCCCAGGATATACACACATTTATAAATAATTGATCGTGACTTTGCTGCGTTATTTAATTTTGGAGAACATCTGATTCCACCAAAAGGTGTTTCAGAGAAGATCATACATAGGTCGAGTCTCATCAAGCTAATTTCAACATTCTGCGCCCTCTAGTGGTACAGACCGGACCAACAGCATGTTGTGATATACAGTAGGGGGGAAACTGAATCTTTGCTCTTTATTCAAATTTATGATAAATGTTTACTCTGGGTACACACTGAAGCTCAGCTTTAAGAAGAAATGAATGAGGATGGGTAGTAAATAACATCCCAGGAGAATGACTAAGTAATATCGCAAGAAAATAAAATCGATAAAAATGTTCTTCATCAAAAAACAATCATATAAACATAAACAGCGCAAAGAATTCAAGGGAAAAACAAACTTTATTCTTATCTTTTTACAAAACATTTCAAAGTTAACCTAACCTCAGCAGTCATTTAAATCTAATATAGAACTGCAAGCAGCAAATTGTCCAACATAAAAGAATCACTCTTCATTACATTTTTAAACAGAATCATTTACAGAAGCACAGACAGACCGAGGGCTTTTTTTCTTTTTTTTTTTTTGCTGCTCTAGTACAAAAAAAATCTGCATGACCAACAAAATGATCGTATTGTAATGGTTTTCAGTGTATATGGTGTGAATTTGTGTAAAGTTATGAGTGCAAATCAAACACATGATTCGGATGAGAGCAACATCATGAGGTCAGGCAAAGATGGAACATAGAAGCAGTTTGAAATTCTCTACCAAACAGTTTACCGTTTCAACATATCACTGCAGTCCCACACAAGCTTTTGTTTTATTGCATTTGTGAAGAACGAAAAAACAGTACTGAGTAATAATAATAATAGCAATGAAAAATAACAAGAGCCTCCCTTGGTAAAGCATTTCGCTACTAAGAAATGTCACAGTTAAGCATGCTGTTACATATTATACCTCTGTACAGTGATCTAAACACACCACATTATGGACTAAAGATAACATTAAACAAAACATTCCGTACAGTTATCACAAGACATGGCCTTGTGGAAACATACAATCAAACTTAATCTTTAACCGAGCCTAAGACACTGACACGAATGTTACAATTCAAAGCAGTGCAAAACATATGCTAAATATGAAAAGGAACGTAATCTAAAACACCAACAGAACGTGTTGAATAATTCCCTATAAATGAGTCATTTAAAGCACTAACATGACATCATGTTGTGTATACTTCATTTTGTACGTTGAATTCCAACATTACAAAAATTCTGTGCTCAAACTTTAGATGATGATAAATCAAACCGTATAAATTGATCTATATTATAATGAGGCCTGGCTGTGGACTGTAGATGAACGCTTGGGTGCATCTTTGATTTGGCTGTAGTGTAAACAAATACAAAACCAAATATATAAATCTAGAATATTTCTTTAGAGCTTCAGTATAGCTTTGCAAATACATGCAATTTTACCTGGTTATCTCAAAGCGAATTGTATGTTATGAGACCGGAAAATGAAGTAGTTCTCGTAATGCATCATTACACATTCTCATGTAAAACCGTGCGATGCATTGAGAAAAAAAAAGATTAGTCCGTTTGTTGAATCACATGTTGAAGCCGTTACATTCAACGTTTAACCTCAGTACCGCATTTACTTGATGTAAATGTGGAGGATGAAATACATATTGATTGTCGACAGTGGAGAAAGTTCAGATTTGGGCAAAGGGAAAACTAAACACGTGCACTGCTTGGTATGCAAAAACATCCAGAGCTTAATCAAACTAGAAAAATTGGCAATGTTGATAGTGGGTGAATAAATTCATAAAGAAAAATATTATAATGGCTATTTTTAGACACACAGGTAGCCCCGGCATTATTGGCCAGTGTAATGCTACAGAAATCCCTCACCTCATTATTAAAAACAATACAGTAACACAATCATAACCAAAACGTTAGGAATTTTATCTAAAGGTGCCAATAGATGGAAATGTAAAAGGGAAAATTAACTATGCATCTTTTAAGATGTTCGCATTGCTTTCTAAGCACAGCAAAACATGCCATCGCACTCCAATCCGGCCAAAACATTCCAGAGCCCATCAATGATGCGATAAACTACAGACAATAGTAAAGCGTTCTGTGTGCAGAAAAACACACTCGGCAAGTGTTTAGACTGCGTGTGCATGTTTCAGAAGCTGTCAATGGAGAACAACCTTTACTCTGGCTTGACGCATGCAGAGCTTGGAAAAGCAATATGGAAAACGCTGTTATGAAGCGCCAGTGCGTTGGGATGGTTTCCATTATCGGCTAATCTGTATTCACTGCCAAAGAAACAAAGCATCTATGTTTTTAACACGTTGCATATAAAAATATTACATAAACAATTCATCTGTAATGCACTTTATTCAACCACTGTTAACTCAGATTGTGAGCATGCAGTAAAGCTCTGAGCGCGAATCCTTGAATCTCGGTTTTTGCAGCCTGTGTATTGAAAGTGAATACGAGAGGCCAATAATGGATTCAGGGTTACTCCACATGCCACATTGACGGATGCAAAGATATACGGGCATACGGATTTCAATGCCATCTATTTGTATGAGATGCACTGTTACGAGGTACCTTGTAAGCAAAGCTCTGTGTTTCAGAATAAAGCACAGGGCTATTGCTTTAAAAATACGACATTTAATGCGACTTCAATGGACAAAAAACTTAGCTGTACCATCAGTGCACACCATAACATAAAGATCGCAAAAGATGAATTCACAGTGAAAGCGATGACAAAACAGGACACAAGTCAGTGACATGAGGTACTAGAGAACCAAAAAAAAGGAACTGTACTTTAAAAAAACAGGAAGTAAGTTATAAATAAGGATCGTCAGGATCACAACAGAGGTCCAGTAGGAGTGACATCTTAAATATGTGCACGTTATACAATATAAACGAGTTAAAATGACTTGAAAATACATGACAGCTTAATTCAGAGAGAAAAGAAACTAGGTGCAATGCCATTGGCTCAAGGGTCATGTGATGCAGTGAAGGATCATGGGTAGAAATTAGAGAGTGCCCATTCCAGTGACCTCAGACGTCAGCCTAGAACAGTTAGGGGAGGAGGGAAAAGGGGAAAGGAAAAGATAGAAAAAATAGATAACAAAATAATTCAGAAAGCATTCTGTACTGGAACGATAGCTTATTCCGATAGCTGTTGCTCTCCACGTTCAATAAATCTCTGAGTAACTGTGACGTATTTCTGTATATTTAGTAGAAGTGAAATCAAAGAAATTCATATGTAAAATAATCTTCCCTCAACGTAACAGCATCCTCACAAACTTGCATCACATCACTAGCTTCTTGCCAACAGCATTGCTAAAGAGCAACTGGATGCACTTTTTTGTTTATTTTCCGATAAACTTCAAGATTCATCAACAGTACTTAACTAATCTGGACAGAAGAGTAAATAAATATACAACACGATCCGAGCATTCAGCATGCTAAAACACTACACTAAAACACTGCATAACATGAACAATTCACACTACAGTTTTCCTGTGTTTCATTGGGTTTATATTTTCAGTCATCTGCCTAAAGAACATGAGTGTAGCTACTGATGAAGTTGAGACCATGGGGTTTAGTGGGATCACTGGTAAGTTCTAAGGGAATACTGTATGTAAGCTTTATTGGGAATCAGCTGCTTTGGGGCTTCAAGATGTTGTCATTGATGAGGGGTCAGTCCACATGGCTGCCACATCTCTGAACCTGCCATCAGAACCGTGGGAAAGCAATATATGCATTAGTGTCGCCCTGGCCACTTATATTACATTTACATTGAAGCATTTGGCAGATGGTTTCGTCCTAAACGAATTACATTTTATAAGTGTGTTTTGTTTGAAATAGCAAACCCAAAATCTTGGAATCTCTGGAAGTGGCAACAATGATATCGTCGGAGCGAGGTTGGCGATCTACAGGTATCTGGGACGGCAATTCCTCTTTCTGATCTTAAAGATGCATTTCAAATACTGTAATGTCTTTATGCTTGTAGTGTAAAGAATGTGTCTACCTTGCGTTGATTAGGTACTGGGCAAGGCTGATGTTGGCAGGGGTTCCTGTAATGGTGATCTGGCGCTCTGATGACCCTTCCATGGCATTAGCGATTTTGATCTGCGCTCCAGACATCTGACGGATCTCGTTGATTTTGGTTCCCTGGCGCCCGATAATGCAGCCTATTAGCTGGGAAGAAAGAGCAAAGGTTTATTTATGTCAATGATTGAAGAAGGTATGATTATTTTGGTAGTATTCACAAAAGTGCAGTTATATAAAAATAATACAAAGGTGCTTCATGATGCCAAGAACCACCTTAACGGTTCCATAAAGAACATTTAACACCCGAAGAACCTTTCACCAAAAAGTGAAAAAAATTCTTCAGATTATAAAAAGGTAAGAAAGAGATGGTTTCCTATAAAGAACCTTTGACTGAATGGTTCTTCGTGGAACATCGACGTAGAGAACTTTGTGAGCACCTATATTAGTATGGTAAGTATACTTGACAAATCAAAGACATGCAAATAGAGATCCTGTGAAAAACGGTGCAATTGAATTAGCATTGCGATGCTAAAATAATTAAACAACATTCATGCATGAATTTATAACAACCTCAATCAGAATGCGTTTTTATGTCTCTCACAGAATGCAAAGGAAGATCCTATTTTTTATTTTGTAGCTGTCCACTGTACCTCAAAGCGTGCGAGGGTTGAAAACAAATACGAAATTTGAGTGACTCAAGTTAGTTGACTTAACTAGGACACCAAATAAGGGTCTTGATGTTTAAAATTGTTTAAACAAATAAATCGCAGTCAATACAATACTTGTGAACGTGTCTGGGATCAACTCTGTCCATTTAAATCCTATAGACCTCTTTGCATGACGTAAACAACGCTGGTTCAATGCTGGTCCAGAAGAACATGTTTCAGCTCTTTAACATTTTGTTAAAGAAATATCTTTAAGATGAAATTATACAAAAAGTGTTTACATCTTGCAAAGTGGTCTATAGGACCATCACTCATGTTTATACTCACATCATTGGGAATGGTGAGTTCATGAGTACTGGCCGGGGGACTGGCATCCAGACCTGAATCAGAGAGCAGAGGGAAGGTCGAGACACAGCCTAGGAAAAACAACATAATGTACAAACACTCCCCTTCTATAAAAGACCAGTTTTTTGTTTCTGGTGTGCTAGTTTAAACCAGGTTCTTTCGTTGACTTATTTCAATAGCTTAGTTTTTAATATAACAATATCTAGTCTAGACCATCTAGCATTAGATTAACAAAACCCAACATAAAACAACCTGCATAGATGGCAGTTTAGTCTCTAGAGAGTTTTAATGGAACCCAAACTACCATAAATATCTCTAGCATCTTGTCATCTGGTAAGGCAACTATCCAGTGTCCTTGGTTTGACACAAATATTTATTGAATATATATATTAAATATATATTTATATATATATATAGTGAATAGCAAGGCACACAGGCATGGGATTTGTATAGTTCCGAGTGTATCAAGATGAATCCATTATTAATGTCTCGTGGTCTGTAAAATCCAAACACTGATATGCTTCTCTTGTAGGTTCTGAAGGGCAGCAAAGAACACAGTTTAAGTGATTTGTTATTCATTTCAAGTACAAAAATCTACACCATCAGTCTCTTGCACTTGACAGCGTCCCATAAGTAAGGATTATGTACAGTAACTGCGTGAGCCCCAAGGTTTGCAAAAACGATTCGTTGTTTTCTCACTATAACATCGAACTGTATTTAGACTTTCATTTTTAAGGACACCTTAAGTTAACAAAATAATAAATAAAAATAAATGAAGCAATAGGAGGTTGCAACTTTTAAGCAAATAAAACACAAAACAAATAAGCAAAAATGTAAACTAAAAATGCCACAAGGGCAATAGCGACCACCACGGGCATGTCATGATGCTTGACATGGAACGAGAAGGAAAAAGAGAGAGAAAGACAAAGAGAGCGTCTCTACAGGTACAAAGAGAAGGAAGCTCGAAAAGGGCTCGTGGGTACGTACCAGGGAAAGCAGGGGTGGTCTGTCCGAGGGGGGTAAAGGGGGTTTGCTGCATAGCCAACTGGTGGAGCTTGGTCAACTGCTGAGGGTTCGGAGGGACAGTAGAGCTAAGAGTTTATTGTTATAAGACAGGTCACACCAAGAAATCAAGAAACTAAAGTAGAACAAAGAAACATTGAGGATAAGAAGCCATGACACACTGTGGTGGAAGAGCAGTAGAATGCTCAAGAGATAGAAACTTTAGTAGGACTTGGCCTGACTTGGTGGCTTAACCTCATATGTGTTTGATAAATAAACTTTCTTATTGACCCTTCAATAAGCCCCACCGTAAAAACCGAACCAACCTTCTACCTTATTTATTTATTCATTTAGATCATGTGATAATAAATACAGAATATATAGTACCATGCTTAAAATGTGTAGAGACATTAAGGAAGGTTTTAATGATGTTATCATTACACACCAATGAAATGCAAACACCTCAAAAATGTCATTCACCATCATGTCATTTTAAACCTGTATGACTTTCTTTCTTCTATGAACATACCTTCAAAATATCTTCTTTTGTGTTCCACAGAAGAAAGACTCATATACAGGTTTCAAGCAACATTAGGGTGAATAAATGATGACAGACCTTCTATTTTTGGGTGAACTGTCCCTTTAAATAAAGCTTTTCCTTTGAGTTTATAAAACATTCGTCTTGATTCTTCGTTTTTTTTAACAAACAAACTTCACAATGTTTTAGTCGTTGTAAAAAAAGCAGCTTTAAATGCTTTACAATGTTAAATTACAATAAAAACCTAACATCTAAAGGGGCGGAGCTTATTGTAGGGTCAACTGGATTTAATTTATTGTGAGCGTCATTTAAATACTACACTGGCTTGGTTTCAAGAGTTTCGCTGGTGAATATTATGTGCCTGTGGAAGGGGCTGAACGGATTCGAAAGCGAGATTATCACCAAGCGTAATCCTACAACACGCCTGAGCCACACGTAAAATGTTATCCATGTGAAACATGAACATATAAGCGCTTTGGCAACCTTGAGAGGACAGGGGAACCGCGAGCCGTTCCTCGTCCATCCCAACCTCCATTATTAAAAGCCTTGGAAGCCTCTAAATCTGGTTTAAAGAGAGCTGAAAGGGACATCCAACCTCGACTTGAGTTATTGCGTCATCAACCCAAGCGTCTGAAAGCATCAATCACTGCCTATGTTAAATGAAAAGAACTGACGCACGCCATCTCTCTTTCACTCTGATAGATATTCATTTAGATTATCGATGATGAAGGCGTCGCTATCTCGATCAAAGGGCCATCAGGATTGTAATGGTGTTCCCATTATGATCAGGTCAGTGGTTCTCAAAGTCCTAAAAATACAGACGTTTCATTTCAATTAGTTGTGTCGTTTTTTCCACTAGCACCACGTTTAACGAATGCCTGTGATTTACGTCAAAACCTTCCACTTCATATGTTATTACAGAACATTACGCCGTCATTTGCTCCAACAGGCCAAGTCCTTAGAAGTTGTACATTTCGGAGGGAGAACAATTTGTAAAATTACACATCAGAAACGTCATATTAATATTACTGGTTAATATTAATAGAGAGGTCCGCTCTAAAAACTACAGAAGCATGCAGATCGCTCATGAAGCTAAGGAGTGGAGGGGAAAGGGTTGGCTGGGGACTCACATCTGGGTGTGGAATGGCATATTGTCCCTGAATTGTGTAGGCCTGTAAAGATGGAACAAGAGAGAAGAAAAATCACAAACATTTTCACAAGGCTGCAGGGCCCATTAAACACAAGAGATGATTCATTCATAGCCACTAAAAGATCTATTCATATTTTAGAGGAAAATCTGGATTCAAAAGCTGAAATATCCTGGAAGCAGAATATTCTTTTTATATTTTATGTGCATAATTTCTATGGATAGTTATACAATAATATTCAGTGAATGTATTATTCCAAAGCATCATTTTGACTTCTTATATAAATTCTGCCTACGTGTCAGTCTCTGACAAAGTAAAGTCTGTCTCTGAACAGTTTAGATGAATATATAATATCCCTTGCGAGTCTTTTTTTTGTTTCAGAAAGAACCACATTACATTTTCAAAACCACTTTACCTGTCGTGTGATTCTGAGAACTTGGATTTAAATGTAAAGTGCTTGTACTTTATGTAAAAGCCATTGTGGTGGATGAAGAGCCCGTGAATAAATCATACAAATATTGAGAGCTCTGCTAAAGGATATTATCATTCACCATCAAAAGAAATGTGACATTTGTGTACAGTACTACAAATACATTTGTATTTTGTGTTGGTTAGCAAATGAATGGGGATGACTTTGAAAACCATGTCTGATAGCATATCCATTGAATATTTATAACTTGACATTTCGGGTTTTATTGGAATCCCAAACGAATGCATATTCAGATGAACAAACACTGTCCAAATATTTTCTCGCAGCATCTAATGGCGATACACTCCAACTTTGAAAATATTAAAAGGATATGATATTTGCTCCGGGAGGGAGGAGTTTGATTTGCAAAAAGAGTTTGCAAATGAGACGCCGTGAGGCTGCTTGATTTAACAACACTCAAAGGAGCTACAACGCATCCAAAAGTCTCATTTGCAATCTAAAGCCTCCTCCCTCCCCTCCCTGGTTAGGATGGCGTGATGTCATGCAAGTGAGAAGGTGAGAAACCTGAGTACACTAACAGGCAGTGGCTGGTGCTGGAGTAACAGGCTGAGATTGGCTGCGGACGCCGCCAGCGGGTCGGCTCTTACCTGGCCACCTGAAAAAATGACGGGGGTGGAGGCGGGCTTTGGGCGGTAAGGGATGGTGGCACCTTTCGGTGGGGACTAGGAGAGGGGAACAGGTAAGATGCAGAAACAGCGTTAGACTAGGAGAGTGTAGACAGATGTCTGAACAATAAATTTGGACATTGTGCGGTACACTCAGACGAGAGCAAGGATCTTGTGAGGCTCCTCTTGAAGATTTGTATGCAAGAGTCGAGCTTGAACGGTTTACAATATGAAAAATGTGTGAGCGAGAAAACAAAGATGTGGAAGTCACCTTAAAGCATCAAGATGCTGGAGGAAAAAGGATGCACAGATTGTGCGCAGAATATACTTTATACAGCTCACTATAGAGCCACGGAAAACAAAAATAAAGACCATTTACATTTAATCAGCATTTCTAGATGTATTGTGGACATTTCAGTCCGTTATATAGTCATAAAGCCGTCCAAAGGCAATGACAAGACACATGAAAACTGTGATATAAAACAAAGTTATCACAGAAAAAAATATAAATCCTAAATCCATGTACAAATGTTACAGTTGTATTGTATAATTCTGTTATTTTGACCCATTTATCTTTCTTTTTACTTGAAATTCGGGAGAAATATTGTTTGTAGTTCACAGAATGATCTGAAAGACTGATCTTTACCTAAACGTAAACCTATAAATAGTCATTTGATCTCAAATAATTTTGAAATGGTTTCTTAATTATTTCAACGGATGTATGTAAAAGTATTATGTGAAACAATATGCATTATGCAACAATGTACTGCATGTTTCGTATTGCAGTATGATGATTTGTTGTCACATGACTTTACTATATTTTACCATGATGTCATCATGGTTTGTTTCAGTGAGCGTCATCCGGTCACAATATATCTTTAGTCCACTTTTGAAAAATATTTCTGACCATCGCGGTCAAAGTGATGTTAAAAATGATATGCTATGTTGCTTATTAAACACGTAGATTTTTTTCCCATCCATACTGTACCTCCAGCATGACCACACATATCTGTTTGACACACTGGATAATGGCTTCCGGAGTGCCAGAGATTGTCACGGCGCGCTCTGTGGAGTTAGGCAGCATGTCCCCTGCTACTTGAACCTGAGCCCCTGTGGACTGAAGTGGAAAAAACATTGAATCAGAGGGATTCTGCTGCTGAAGGTGTGATTTGTTCTGAGACCACAAAGCGGGATGCATTATGCTCTCTGGGGAACTTCTGACCAAATGCTGCCGACACATCTGCGTGCCTGCATACGTTCCATTTCACATCATTTATAAATCAACAAAACGCTATTTTGGGGAATTATTGTGCATATTAGACTGAATTTTGCACCTCTCTCATTTCTTTGATTTTGGAGCCTCCTTTACCAATGAGAGAGCCACACTGACTGGCGGGCACCACGAGACGGAGGGTGACAGGGGGCTTACTGGTGGCTGGGCTGTTGCTCATGGAGTTGATTATATCCTGAAGAAATATCACAAAGCACACGACAATAAAACATAAGCAATACAACTATAATAGAGATGAAACAACAGAGCAGGTGCTGTTATGTACAAGTTAATCTGTTGTTATAAAGGATGCTAAAAGGATGGGGTTGGTTTTATTTAGTTTAAGTAGTATTTTGTATTAGCTTTTATTTTTAGTCACTTTAATTAATTTAGTTAAAGTTTTAGCAATTTTGCTAAGAGCTTTTCTCATTTTATAATTTATTTGCTTATTTTTTATGTTGCTTTAAACATTTTTTTGTATTTTAGTTTGGGGTTTTGTTTGTTTATAATTATAACTTTAGTGCTTTAAACTTAATTCAGATTATGTGTAGTTTTTCCCAAAATGTTTAGGTCAGGTCAATATTTAATTTAATTTCAATGAACAGAAATGTTTGAAAGTTTTAATTTGAGTAAAATTACTAAATTAACCTCGAAGTGTGACACATCTGTCAAGTATGACCTGTTCTACGGTCATTTCCGGGTTAGTTTTGCTAGATCTGTCATAGTAATCTTGTGGTTTGTGCTCTGTAAAGTGAAGCGTCAAACATGTCAAACATGCATGTTGAATACAACACCTCTTCAAACTTGTACGCGATCATAGCGAAGGCTTTGAAGATGGCATCCGTGGGCCCAGTGATGGTGACGATTCTCTCAGGACAGTTTCCTTCTGAGATGTTGATGCGAGCGCCGCTCTGCAGGACGGCAAAGAGTCATGATCTGTTTGGGGTTTCTTATTGCAGAATCAAAAACACATCTTGTGGAATAATTGCAATAGACTTCAGCTAATTATTGTTGTGAATAACCCACAATGTGTTCAATCAGAACAATAGTGCTATACAGAATTACAAAAACCTTTTTAAAAACTGCATTCATTGCAATGGACCAATGCCATTCCATGCGGTAACATGATCGGGCATGAAAGAGCTCAAGACTACAAACCTCTTCACGCATCTTCTTCACAGTTTCCCCTTTCTACAAACAAAAAATACACTTTACATCATTCTAATTCAGTGATCTGTATACATTTACTGGCAGGACCATATATTTAACATACCTTTCCAATGATGCTTCCGACTTCCTACGGAAATAAAACATGGAATAAATTAAACAAAATCTGTAAAGCACAAGCAAAACATTTATGACTTTCTATGAACATCTACCTCACAAAAAGATAATTTTTTTATATTCAGTCCTTGTCTAAAAGGCTACTGGTACCCCTGATTCACCTTGGCTTGAAACAGTAGGTCGACTAAAAACACGCCCCTCAGGCACGCTGCTGTGACATCATCAACCTACCCAGAAACCCTCATCCCTGCATTACTCTACGGGCTCAGCTTACCTTGCCGTGCATGAGAAGCCTGATGGTCAGGGTCACATTCAGCCCGCCCTCAGACTGGACTTTGCTGGGTTCCATACTAGGAGTGTAAGTGAAGTGGGAATACGTGACAGGAAATTCCCAGGAGCAGAATAAAAGAATGATGGTACAGCAGCCAACCAGTCACCTGCGTGAGGGGAATGGAACGACCGTAGAAGTCATTAAGAGCTCATAGATTTCCAAATGAGTAATGAAGCCATTTGCAGTGAGCTTCAAGCTTAGAATGAAACACATGTTTGTGTTCAACACTAGACAGCTTTATGGGCATGCATTTGGTTACAACAGAATACTATTGGATCGGAAGATGTTAAAGCAAAAATCATGATTACAGCAAAGCGCTCTTGTATTTTTGCTCTTACATATTTTACTCAGTCAATCTTTGAATAGACCAGACTCTAAATCATCGTTTAAGAGGTGGGACTATCTTTTTGGGTGGATGTATATGGTCATTGATGTAGGGTGCTCCATATGAACTGTCTGCATTTAATGTGTGTAATTTACCATTTTGTCCTAGCCCATATAGTCCCACATTTCATTGAAAGTAGTTGTAATAAAAAAGGAACTAAAAGGGAAGTCTAAATAAATTTAGTTGTAATAAACAGCATTTCAAAAATGCTGTCAATCCCCGGCCCGTTAATACCAAAGTATGACATCATTAATATGTTATATGCAAAACATGAACACAAGAGGGAGCACTTCACATATAATCAGTCAACATCAAATTCATTCTCATGATGTAATCTCAAAATTAATTTCAGCTTGTAAGATCCTGCACCTTTTAGCGTATGTAGCACAGCTGTGCTTTATATTATATGGGCTATATGAGAAAAATGTAAAGGGTTAAATTGATCTCTGTTAACTTGTAAAAAGAAGAACGATTAAAAACTAGATCAATTATTGTAATGCTAGTCACTTGTAATGTTATGGTTTGAAAATCCACAAAAGCTCCACATCTAGCCAGTTATCCATTAATTTTTGCTCACCAACAAGAGTGTAGCATTTCCATTTAATACATTTTGCAATGTTTACATCCATATCGCACATTTCCCTCTTAATGTTTCCAAAATAGTTTATATATTCTGTCTGGATCTTTAAAAAACAAACCCCTCAACTAATATCTCAGTCCTTTCTTCTAAAAAGTAGATCAAATGAAGAGGAAATATTAAGATATTTGCTTAAGTTTCTCTCCAGATTTTAGCTCCTGCAGTTTTCGAAGAGATTTTAAAACTGTTTTTCAAATTACAAAGCTGTGTCCAGATTTGCAAAGACACCTAATGCCATCAATATGAAACCAAAATAAGAGATTAAGATCTCCAAATTATACGAAACCAAATTATACATGAAATGTATTCCTCCACATTAAATGTAAACATCTATACCTCTTATACTGTATGACGACATATTTCTAGACATTACTAGGATTTATGATAATTCTAGGAAATTATTAGGTCTCCTGAGCTTTTAAAGAGCAATTTCTGAGCAACCAGCCCCCCAATTATACAATCCAGAAAATACATTATGTAAAGGGGATTCAGCAGAGAGCTGAGGACAGTGATTTTGTCTCTCCTCTGTAAAGCTACAGAACTAGATCTGGTTTTCAGTGTTTTGTGCTGTCATGTGTGTCCAAGAGCGACAACGATTGAGAGATTGAAACATTAAGCCCTTCCAGTGCAGCTGGAAGACCTTCAAATAAAGAGCGGATAAAAAGAGAGGAAAGGAGAATGTAGAACACGTGTGTTTAAGGATGGCATGTGTGGAGCACAAGGGTGTGTGTGTGAGAGATGATGGGTGATTGAGATGAGCCGGCAGCTGTCTATCAATCTCTCTGCTTAACACAGATTGCATAAAATTGTAATCTGCATTAAGAGCTCACAAGGCTACGCCGCAAAATAAATGAACAGAAGTTAACCGGCTAAGGCCTGCACATCCACAAATACACTTGCTCTAAATCTAAAGAAACTTGTGTTTGAAGGTCGACGTAATGGGTTCACAGAAACACTTCAATAGCAATTCAAGCTATTATGGTTTAACTTTACCAAGAGCAATGAATGCAAATGTTAAGTTCGTCTGATGAAAATGAATAAAACACTTCATATACGCAGACCCAGAGAGACTATCATGCGGATTTCAATTTCTGCCGCTCTTCTTCTGACTCACGTAATGTTTAAGTTCTTCATCCACGCAAGATGACATAAACCTCAAAAGCCTTCAAGTTCAACACTGCATGAAATCTTATCTAATTAAATCAGCCTGTAAAACAGCAAACAACTCAGAGATTGTGGGCGAGGTAGGCCTACTAACACCTTGTGGCAACGTGCCGAATGCGAGGAACTCTTATCACTGGGATGTTAATGCTTCAGTTCTGCTGCTTCAATGAATCGTTGCATGAATTACATGAATATTACTCGGATTATCATGTTTACTTAAACGCTAAGGATGCCTGAAGGACTTTCCAGAAGTACTTTGTACATTCTGAGGTGACATAAAATGAAGTTTCCTCAGGCATGTTTATGGATGATTTTTATTAAAACATATAATTATAAATATAATTTCTATAACAGCGATATATAGTACATCATTTGGATGAAGATTAAAATTACACTTTAAAAAAAGAGATATTGTTGTTTTACCAATTTAAAGGAGATGTGTTGAGATTTGAGCAGCATCTAGCGGTGAGGTTGCGAATTGCAACCAACAGCTCACTCCACCCCTCCCTTTTGAATCATTGGCAACTAACACAGGACAAACATGACGTAACATTTTCGCTTCTTTGCTGAAGGAGGTAACGTATTTACGAAACACGCCCTGTAGAGCAGTTTGTCCATTTAGGGCTACTGTAGAAACAACATGGCGCATTCCATGCAAGGGGACCCGCGGTGTATGTAGATAGAAACAGCTCATTCTAAGGATTTAAAACTTCATTAAGTAAGGTCTTCATACACCTCTGAAGACATAATTATGTATATTATATTGTATTTATATAATATACTCAGAGTTATACCGTATGGCTAAAAACAAACCAATGTTACTCTAAAAGACACGTGTCCTCTGAACCACTATTTACACATGCTGAAGCGTGTGTTTGGAAGCGTGTGAGTTCGCAGATTAAAAATGAGAAATACTTTAAATTCGTCTTTACATTAATCATAAATCTGAAATCTTCCCGACAGTTGATAAGCTCAGTTTTTGCTAGGATGGAGAAAGTGGGTCATGTCATCCTCTAAAGAGCTTCTGGCCTCCTCCTCTGTGGTAACTATTGAATTAATCACGCTTTACGGTTGGTCGAACAGCGCTCCCAAAATGCTCCTTTTTCTAACTCTCTCTCTCCTCGCTTCGGTACAAGCACAGCACAGTATTAGATCTCGTTTGAAATCGTATTAATGCCCAACAGTTTAACATATTTGATCCGTTGTGGGATTTTCATCAAATGGATAGTTCAATACAAATCTTGAACTCCATATACAGTATTTAAATACCTCTCTGTCCAACCTTATGCGCCTCAGATGTCCTTAAATGCTAACTCACCGCAAAGATCATTTAAATGATACCCGAAATGCAGGTGAACTTGCATGAACTGAAAATGCATGAAATAAATATGAATAATCATTTAAGCTGGTCTGATTGCTTTAAAGCATGTTAGATTGGTTTAAAGCTGCCTGCGGCTATAATGCACGAATGCGGATTGCTGCCGGTCTCCCTATTGAGAAGAAGGTTAGGATGGTAGATACATTAAGTATACAAAAACTAGAAAGATGCATTTGCGGTAACTTCTAGAACAATACAAGGAGAAAAATACGGCATTGCTCTCAATGATGTGACCTTGAAAAAGGAAAAATAACAGGAGGTAAACCAGCCCACCCCATTCCTGTGAAATAACCACTGCAATTGAAGCACTTCTGGAATGAGAATATCAATCAAAACACTTTTTTCAGACCATAGGCTGTTTTCTAATTAATGGGAAATAAGAGTTTTTTCAACATCAGGAGAAAAGACTGCACAAACAAGCCATTTGTCAACTGCTTAAAGGTATTGACCAACACAATAGAAATATGGGTACATTGCGGGCAGGTTCATTCATTTTCTTCTTTGACAAAGTAAGTATACAAAAGGAAAAGTTAATCTTGAGAAGAATAGTGTCATTATTTACTCACGCCTATGCTCTTATCACAGTGCTGCGAAATGGTAAATTGTTTGAGGAATTGCTTCGGCATTGGCAGAAGAGAAAATTGTCATCGAATAATTTGAATTCTGTTCCTCAATGCATGGTTTCAAAAGACTTGAATATAGTTTATAAATAATCTATTATACACAAAAATATCGCTGCTGTCCTTTTAAAACATTGTATCTCCATATTTCATGATTTTAATGTTTTGTCATAAATCTTTATTATTATTCACTCTTTATGTTTGTCACTGGGTATAGCAAATAACTAAGCATTACAATTATTGCTATTCATCAAAAACTTTTTGTCAATTTGGACATCCAAGGTTTCTGAAGGAATGGACTATAGATGTAGCTGTATATATTTATTATTATAATTATTATTTTAATATCAAAATACTAAAGTACTAATAAATAATGCACACTTTGTATTTTCAGAACTGTGGTTCACCTAAACCATCATGGATAAAAATGACAAATGTTTACTTTCTTTTTCACTTCAAATAAACTTGGTTGTTCCAAACATTTTACTATCAAAAACTGGGTTGCAAAAAGATCCATCCAAACTGACCTAAGTCATCAAACAACAAAAGTTCTTTCAAATAAAAAATACTGTAATCTGCTGTATTTCAAATAACAAAAAGAAAAATATTCAAGAAGAAAATAAAAGTGTTGTGGGGATTTAATCCATATGGAAAAAGTCCAAGTTCCATATTGGATGACAGGTGGTTGAAGGGTGGAATTAAAAACATTCCTCGATTGAAAATCATTCATATTTCATAAATAATTCAATGTAGTAAGAAACAACCTAATTTTTGAGTGGCAACTCCAAGTGGATGTGAGTTGATCAGAGGGTCTGGCGGAGGGGTCTGCACAGATCAAGCTCCATGATTTTATCGTGTTAAACACATCACTAGTCCTGTCGGTGTGTCAAGCGCGAGAGCCTAACGAGACACGACAGTGTTTATTGGAGACATGGGCTCATTCGATATTTCAGGGCAAATTACAGCCTGGGGCCTTTTGTCTTTTCTCTTGTTTCTCGAAATCACATCGATGGGCGGCACAGAGATGACACACAAAAAGCAACCAGGAACGAGGGAGGTAAGAGAGAAATAATCGTCACAATAGTGTGGCGGAAGCAGTACTTGAAAGTCCGTCAAATAGTATTTTCATAGAAGCCCAAAGAAGAACCAAATTAAATTGTTCACGCTGTCCGAACTATTTTTACCTACATGTTTATACATCCTGTCCTGGTACAACCCTTTGAGTCTAAAAATTGAAAACAATCTAAAAAATAGAAAAATAATCGCTTAAATTATGGTCATGACGCATTATTTGCTTCTCCAAAATATATTCAATATTTTGGCTAATTCCCTGATGCTTTGGTACTGTGCCTTAATGCCTAAAAGTCTCATAGACTTTGTTTTTGGCAACGTATAAAGAAGACAATATAAAAAAAAGAAAGATGATTAATGTTACAAGTATAGCGCAACAGAAAAACATTATTCCAAACAGGATTATGAAACCATCACAGGACACTTTCATAGAGATACTGTATAAAGCCGAAATGTTCGGACCAACAGTGTTGTTTTTTTTTTACATATATATATATATGTACATACAAAGAGTTGAGTTCCAAAATTAGAGAGATTTTTAGTTCTAAAAATCATGTTTTCATTGTGTTAGTTAGCTGTATGTTTTGAGTTATTATGGCTTAAATCAAAACAAACCAACAGCAGTTTGATTGATATTAATTAGAATGCACAATAAAAAACATACTTTTACATTTTTGAAGTTATCTCATTCTAGAACCACACTATTCATATATATATATATATATATATATATATATATATATATTGTGTATATATATTTACATTGATGTCTGCAATTTTAGTGGGGTGGGTAGTTTGTCTCCTTTCCAAACATCCACAACTACAGACCACCTAGCAAATCTGATTTATTGATTTGCCATTGATGAAGACTTCACAAGAAGTGTATAATACATGTCAATGTGTCCTTTAAAGGCGATGTGAGGATGTGTATTATGATCGCTGCGGCACTGATGAGGTCCTTGAAGGGTCACTGCGCTAACTGTGGGGAGGAATTAAATTAAAGATCTGGGTAACAGCATTTCATCTTCTGCCATTACAGATACAACGTAGGAATAATGTTGTAGAATAAATGCTGGAATCTGTAGCACAGAAAACACAAAGCAATATAACAGGCAAACACGGAATACGCTAAATATAATCCATCGTCATCTGGCCTGTCCTAATCCTCCAAGCCAGTCATTACATTCTTACATAAACCGACCATAAGCCTGCTGGGTAATTCAAAGCCACGAGCAAAATAAGACAGAAGAAAGTGTTACGTTCAATGTACTTGGATCAGATTAAATTTAAACCATTTCTGACCTTTACAATGAACTAAACACATATTGCTGTATTCTTCAGAACTGATCATTTATTGATAGTAAGTTAAATGATTTTCTGCAGAATTTAAACGCAGTCAAATGTGTTAAACGGAGCTGAACGTACTACACTGTAACTGTTAAAATGAAGCTTACTTAAATGGCCTAAATATACGATAAGCACATAAGGGGCGATGGCTTCCCTCCAATATGCAGTTTAGTGGTCGAACGATGCGTCTCCCACCCGTCCGTCCTCCACTCATCCTGGATATATTTTTTTATTCTTGGACTTTCTATAAATTAGTAAATCAATGACTGGTCTGAAAAGATGAGAAGTCCTTCTGAAACTACAATAGTTGTATCTTAATGTCAGTGTATTGCTATCACTTTACACTCTGATTCCTTCAATAGTTATGTATTATGCAAAATGTGCCCTAAGACTAATTCAAGCCGATTCTAAGTCAAATTGTCTTATTTTTTTAGAGCATATGCTCACTGCCAAATGTTTTTTACACTGTTAAAACCCAGCAACATTTATCTACCATCCCTAGACTTGTATTTATGTCTTGTATATCTGTTAATATTATCTTCTGTATATAATTCCTGCTACAATGATTGAAAAAAGCAGCAATGATAGAAAAAATGTCCCCATGCACAGATACACACACATGCGTCAGAAATAAATATGTCTATTGTGAGATGTTTAGTTGAGGACTGTCAACACAGGCGATCTTCATTAGATCATACACGCTATATATTCTAAGTAATACAGACATTGATGAGAGGAGCCTCTAGGAAACAATCACACAATACAACAGAAGCTTGCTGTTTTTCCATGCATCTCATCATTTGACAGAGATTCAATCTGCCTTTTGGTAAAAACAAACAAAAAGAAAATAAATCAACAGACAAGACATTATGAAACCATGTTCACACAACTGAGAATTTCAATAATCTTTTTAATATATTCCAGCTCACATCCTAATCTGTTTTTCTTGATTTCAAATTATAAACCACCAAAACAAAGCAATATTGGTTACGGCCCAACCAATTCTGCACAAGGTCCCTTCGTTCTATGTTGAGTTCACCCACAAAGTGAGCAATCATAGACTCCTTGATACAGATCAAGTCATTTTCTTTAAATAAAGTATGGAATAAAATGCGCATACCCTTCACACACAAAAGTCAAGCATGCTACACTAACGAAAAGTGATAGTGTAGCTTTTCACTGTAGAACAAATGTTTCCGACTCAATCGTGTCCTGCGGCCATGCGGCATCACCAAGGCCGGTGCCCCTTTGGCTGGCCATTGTATGGTGAGAGAGGAGGGGCCGTTCGGACATTCAGATGTGAACAACTCTGTGGAAGCCTTTTGATGCGGCCCCCTTGTCTGCAGGGGCACCCTCCCCTCCTCAGTCTGACAAGCGGCTAGAAAACTGTCATCCCCGATCAGTCGCCCTTGCCTGGATCTCAACCCATATTATAATCAAGAGCTCAGTCGCCCTGCAATGCCAATGAAAGATGTACTGTAGAAAACTGATCCGGAAAGCTGGGGTATCAGTACCAACAAGCCGTGCTACTCTGTTGGTCTGCCGATCGAATGGGGGATGAGCAAGCCGTAGTGCAAAAGGGAGACACCTCTGGTCGTCTGAAGGCACGGCAGTGAAGATTTGAGACATTTTTGAAATCAATGATATTAACTAAATCGGTGACCTGCTAAACTTAATGTATTCAGATATAAACCCAACTCCCTACCAGTTTGAGACATTTCCACGATACCAACAAAACATATTAACATATTTTAAAGAAAGAATGTCACGATAAAGCTATAAACGCTCAGGATTTGTCAAATAAATACATGAACTTGTCCATTTCATACACAACTCTGCTCTAAAGCTGGTATTGGGTTGACCTGCGCCAATATTCATAATGACAGATAAAGAACCCATGACGATAATTGAAGTAACGATGAAGAAATTTGCGTCTCTCCCTACAAGCACTTAAAAAATAAAAGGTTGAACGCATTTAATGTGAAAAACTGCCATCAAGGTCGGAATCGCAAGCGAGTCTGACGCACTGGTCACAATCCTCCGCGCCATTCTATCTGCGGCATCCAGACCATTGTCGGATGCTATACGAATTTAACGTAAAAATGGCTTGTTGGACATCTGAACCAAAAGCATGTTAAACAAATCAGTTGTGTTAGCATGACATGAATCACAAGCAACCCGAGTAAGACCAGAACATCTCACAATTTCTTATGGCGTAAAGTTAAGACCATTTAAAATCAAAATACTACATTCTAGGCTTCTGCATCGACAGATGTTCAACCTTTGCGACAGAAAAATCCTTTGTACATCGTAAGATACATTTTTTACTGAACTACCATATATGGCAAATAGATATCATAGCTAAAAATATGAGGCCACAATGTTGTCTTGTAGTATATGCTTTAAATAATATTTAAAAACGTAGATTTACCTTCACAGAGCTCCTAACCGACGGCCACCAATATTGACGTTCGGAAAGGACTGAAATTTAAAATCACAAAGGGAAAATTATTTCTCCACTGTCCTCTCGCTCAGCCCCTATGGAACGGTATCGTTTGATTGGTCCTGGTACGAGGTCATGTGGGAAAGGCGCTGGACACGTGATGCCTTACCGAACACGACTACGGAAAAAATTGCCTAAATCCATATTTCGCCGCAGTAAGTCCCTTGTTTGTTGACGCCGATTGTCATAGCTTGTCTGGTGGTATGTGTTTTTAAGGGTAGAGAAGTGCCACTACGCTCATTGAGCAGCTCCAGGGGAATTGGGGGTAGAATGGGCACCCACTACTCCAGCCGTCTGGGTATCTGGGTGCCACGTCAGCAAAGCCGTACCCATCGCTGCACATGCACCCAATCTGTAGTCTGGTCTAATTTGGGTTGTCTGGTCTATTTAGCATCCATAATCTCATACATCAGTTACTTTAGTCATAACGCTGAATATTTGTCTGTTGTGACATTAAAATTTCAACCTTCATATGCTTTCATGGCCCCTTTCCACCGTTTTTCACCCCCAGTGTCCTCGTTCTTTTTCCAAGGTAGAGACCTATACAACAACAACATCACATTCACTGGGTATAGTACTCATTTTAATCTGGCAGATTACAGCAGATTTGCCAACAAAAGATGGATTACCAATTTCGGCTAATTCGCTACAGTTGGCCAGAAAACGAAGAATTAATCATGAATCATTGAGGTCAAGCCCAAGCATCACATAACATTCATGAGATCTAAACAGATATTTATAGAGAAATAAATACTAAGTAAGATTTTTTTCATGTTAATGCCTTTCAGATGCTTTTCATAAGAAAAATAAGTTAATTAGATCTCTTTAACATTTCATTTATTGCTCTAAGGCAGTAATACAATTTATTAGAAAATAAAAAGAAAGTTGTGATTTTTTTCCCTGAGAAAACCACCACAGTCGGTTTTTTTTCTCAATCTCAAACAGTGCTCAGATTTGCCAACATCCCTCCAATCAAAAGTCAGAGAATTAAATAGAAACTCAAACATTTCCTATCAAATTCACATCAAACTTTCTAAACAGTGCCATGCAAACGTATTTCGATTCTGTACACTGACTTCAATTTTTCTCATAAAAAGCATTAGGAGAAACATCTGAGACAAAGCTGATGCTTTCCTTTTTCTGGTGAGCTTTCTTCTGCTGAACCCCAAAGAAGATCTTTTGAAGAATGTTGGTAACCGACCAAAGTCTGCACCCATTCACTTCTATACGAACACAAAACCAATTCAAGTCAATGGGTACAATCGTTCTTCGGTTACCAACATTCTTCAAAATATCTTCATACAGTAAAGTAATTTCCATTTTTAGGTGAACTATCCCTTCAAGAGCTTTAAAAAAAGCAACACCTGAGCAAAAATACAGAGTCCTTCTTCACAAGAACAAAGCTAAAGTATAGAGCTAAACGTCAGTCCTCATTTCATTGTATTCTCTGTGGTACCAGCAATTCAAGATCCATCAAATGGAAGTCTCTTCCGTTCTCTACTCCAAATTCAGTCCTGTCACTAATGGGAACCAAAAAACATTGACACACTGCCTCAAAGAGACAAGAGTTCAAACATTTACAAACTTTTAAGGATTCCTAAATAATCTGCACATACTTTCTCATCGCAGCTCATCTAGTCTTCTTACCAGATCAAGGGAAAGCTCCTGAGGCTGAAAAAGGACGAAAGATGGAACACAGTAGGCACAATGAGAAGATATCGAAGCTCTCGGTTCTACAAGTAAACTCAAACATTGCCCCTAGCAAGGTCAGACAGGGTTGGGTGGAGGACACAGTTGGGTTGTTTGGGTACAGCAATGGGTTCGTCGCACACCCATCAATTGATCAAGCTAATCAGCTCCGACGGGCATAGAGGCCAGCTCACACCAAGAATGTTGATAAAGATGGTTTGAAATCCTTTCTGAATTTAGCACAATATCATAGTCCACAACTCAACTATAATATTAGCCAGCGGATGAATGATGAAACATTGCCAATAACAATCCATGAAATTAAACATTCGAAACTGCAGCGTGTGAATAAACACGATATTTATGTGAAGTTGAAAAATACATCATACAAATATTTAGAAAACAAACTAATATATTACATTATATTATTAATAGATAATTTGGATGAACTATCCCTTCAAAGGAAACAACAATAAAACCACGTAAAGAGCTGTGTGTTCGATGAGATCTGAATTCATAGAGAACAAAATGTTTTTTCTGCGTAAGAATATATAACCCAAACCCCCTTGTTCTCCGTCCCCAGATCTCCAAATGCCTGACAAAGCTGTCATGCTCTGCCGAAGCACTTCCTGAATTGATCAGTTTAACTTTGTCTGTTAGCACTAATTGAGCCGCAAGCCTGCAGGGTTTAATTAAGAAGCGCATTACTGACTGCACGGCTGGGCTGTGACACGAGGACCGCTGTATTTGCTTTGCGAGCACTGGAAAATCCATAAATCACTGAGTGCAAAGAGAGACCAAAAGCCCAAGCCAGCGCCGCACGCTGCCGGCCTCTTATTTTAAGTGCTGGAGGAAAATATCTCTCCGCACGGGTCCTCAAATAGTAAATAACTTTCCAGTTCTTTGTCCCTTTGTGACAATTCAGTTCTTTTGAAAAGAAGGTCCTTTACATCGGTCCTTGTCCTGGGGTCAGCGTCTTCCTTTCTAAGGGTTAAAGTGGAAGTAGATGCCCAAGACATCTGTAGTTTAAGTGTATCCCTTGGCCATATGTTCACACGCAGGCTGAGGATAAGTGGGGGCCTCGGGCCTCGGTCGAACCGCAGCGGACTGGCATTTGGTCTCTGCTCTGAAAAGCTTTTACACCAGCCCTCTCACCCAGACGCAGCTATGAGTGGGTAATGGAAAATTTCGCCCGGCTCTCCATTTGGTTGCAGTCAGAATTTTCAATAGCAGGACACCCCTGCGGCTAAAACCAATAGCTGGGGACATCAGTCTGAAATGGAAGATTCGGGGTGGATCTGTCACCTCTGTGGCGCATAAACAACTTTGGCGATTGACAGTTCACACATAGAGACAAAATCACAGGTATAGAAATGCTATGTCCATAATTGTTTTCATAAATGTAGCAAACAATTATCCATGAATATTAATATGTTGTCATCATTTACTCACCACCATGACTTCCAATCTTTATTGAAACAAAACAGGTGAAATTCTGAGGAGTTTCCAGTAGATACTTAGAAAAAGCCTCCTTAAGGGAACGTTCATAACAAAATGAAAATTGTTTAATAATTTACTTCACCAAATTTCACCTATTTATGACTTTCTTCTGCAGAACACAAAAAAAGATCATTTGAAGAATGTTGGTAACCAAACAATATGGGTCCTTATGGATTTCCATTGTATGGACACAATACCACAGAGACATGTTTTTAAATGTATATTTGTGTTCCACAGAAGAAAGAGTTATATACTGAACAGGGTCAATAAATGATAAAATAATTTCAATTTATTTTGTTTTTCTGTCATTCTAGAATTTGACAGCCATGTGCACCTTTTTCTTTTATTAAATAGAAAAGAATAGCCAGAATCTGATCCCACCCCCTGCCACGGAATAGCTTGGACAGAACCCAGATGCATGTAGACGAAGGGTTAACGTAAAAAACTTTTATTAAACAAGAACCCACAATTGGGAAAACATGAAGGGAGACAACATATATAAAGGGAGACACTAACAAGGAGAAATTACATGGGGATAGTGGCAACAGGTGATTGGAATGAAACCCTAACGAGAGTGAAACACAGATTAGGTGATGGGAATGAAACCCTAACGAGAGTGAAACACAGATCAGGTGATGGGAATGAAACCCTAACGAGAGTGAAACACAGATCAGGTGATGGGAATGAAACCCTAACGAGAGTGAAACACAGATCAGGTGATCGGAATGAAACCCTAACGAGAGTGAAACACAGATCAGGTGATGGGAGTGAAACCCTAACGAGAGTGAAACACAGATCAGGTGATGGGAATGAAACACTAACAAGAGTGAAACACAGATCAGGTGATGGAAATGAAACCCTAACGAGAGTGAAACACAGATCAGGTGATGGGAATGAAACCCTAACGAGAGTGAAACACAGATCAGGTGATGGGAATGAAACCCTAACGAGAGTGAAACACAGATCAGGTGATGGGAATGAAACCCTAACGTGAGTGAAACACAGATCAGGTGATGGGAATGAAACCCTAACAAGAGTGAAACACAGATCAGGTGATGGGAATGAAACACTAACAAGAGTGAAACACAGATCAGGTGATGGGAATGAAACCCTAACGAGAGTGAAACACAGATCAGGTGATGGGAATGAAACCCTAAAGAGAGTGAAACACAGATCAGGTGATGGGAATGAAACACTAACAAGAGTGAAACACAGATCAGGTGATGGGAATGAAACCCTAACGAGAGTGAAACACAGATTAGGTGTGTACCTCCTTTGCAATTTACTTTAGAAATTAATATATTTCTTTCAGTAATCAAACAAAGCAACACTCAGGATTTAACAAAAGCAACCAAACCGAACGAGAAGGCGATTGTTGGCTGATAAATGAGCTTCTGCTGAAAAAATCATAACACTACTATAAAAATAAACAACTCCAGGCCCATGTTTTCTTTGAGAACATCTTTTAACATTAGGACAAGGTTTGTATCCTCCACCAGCATTTCATTATGAACAAGTACAAATAGTGCTGTGTCTGATCTTAGTTGTTTCGGGGGACAATTTGTTTATCACACGGCTGACTGTATCATCTGTCCCTGTCTGAATAACTAACTTTATCTTTGCCGGGAGAGATTCTTTAGATTTTCAAAAGAAGTGTGAATGCTAAACACTGGAGAACTGAATACGTGTGTTGCATTCAGCGTTACTCATTCAGCATTTTCACACAAAAGAAAACGTCATACATTTTCCGACAGTTCAGATGGCATTCATTGTATTTATTCTGAATTACACAATATAAGAAAGCAGGACCCCCGGGCGCAGAGAGGAATCCATAAAAATAGTTCAAAGTCCTATTCATTAAAGTGACTGCTGTGGAAAACAACATTATTTTAAAATCTATATAATCTACACACGTATGAACATCTACGAATGACATGCAGAATTGTGAATAAAAAAGTGTTTCTGTTTATACAGCACACGTGTATGCTATCTACCATAAAGCTCCTATAAAAGACAAGATCAATTCAACAGCAAATGCTTTCAGTCTAAAAAACGAGAGTAAATATTTTCTAAATAAATAAAAAAGCAAAGGTGAATCTTAAGAAGCTCAATGCAAAGGTGCTGAGATATTCTGTTGTTTTGTATGAGGAGGAAACAAACATCTCATGTTAATCTGGAGCATCATCCATTAACATGTCTGTTCGGGTCAGCTCAGCAACACTACACGGCTCAGCCTTCCTTAAAGCAATGCCTCATCATACTTCAAACCCCACCAGTGATTCACACAGACCTCTGGAGTCTTCCGGCTCTTTCTCTCCTCTCTGTCCTTTGCTTTATCACATGCTGTACACTCATTTACATCCCCGAAACCCCTCCGATGCAGAATTAAAAACTGTGGTTTTTGTGGAAGGGTGCCGGGACCCAGAGACAAAAGAGGCAGATCATGTTGTCACTGTGACTATCTTATGTGGAATTATCTTGCCAACCTCCCTTTCCTTCTATAGACTCCAGGCTATTCTTTACCGCATGTATGAATCACTGTCTTCCGTGCATGTCGGCAACTACGGCAAATGAAGACTGCAATGCCACATTTGTAATGCTTTATGAAAATGCATCAGCGACAATGAAATGGCTTCACACAATAAACAGATTAAATTCTTTGCATTGCAAGTTTTAATTGGTTAAACTAGAATTTTTTCATGTCAGTTTAACATCATTTAAATTCAAGTGACTTAAAAAGCCAATTTGATTTAACATTAATAAAACATTTTTTTACAGTGTGCATTATCTCTGTCGTGTCCACAAATAAATCCTGTAATATAAGATTTTCATATCAATAAACAAGATCGCCCTATGAATTCTGCGATAACCTGCTGGTGTTTTAATTCACAGTAAAAGAAAACCAATCCCTAATGCATTACCTCAAAATCTGTATTAAATGTACTCATAAACGGCTGCAGAATGAGTTTAAGTCCGTCAACATTCATTTATCAACGTCTAGACTTTTGTCTCAGGGTAGCTGTGAGTAAGAAATCATCCTCATTTTACGTTGAGCTGGTAAGAATGATAAAACAACATCCTCTGCACTCCCAGTTTTCAGACACAAGCTAATTGTTCGGCAGACATCATCATTCTTAATGTTCTGTCTGGAAAGGGGACGTCTGTTGCATGATGCCAATATGCGCTTGTATTTTTGGGGGTTTATGGGAAGAGCGATCAGACAACAACAGTGCAGTGATAACCTCTTGATAAAAGACAAAAAGTAACCAGAAATCAAGTAATAATGTATGCCTTTGTAATCTCAAGAACTGAGATGTGTGTGTGTTTAGTGCCCTGACTAAGAATCAGTCAGTATTCATCAGCATCACAGTGAATCATTAGTATCTGAGGGAAGTATTGCAAAGCACAAACAAACGATTCAAGTGGTGTCGAAAACGTGACTGTTTAACAATGTGAATTATGGTAAAAAACTAAAGTGCATTGCACTTCTCAGGACTGGATCAATATGGCTCACAACATCTAAAAGCTAATGCGGGGTCGGTTCGGGGTGTGGGGACGATGAGCTTAATGCACGAGCAGAATTGCACAGTGGTGTTATCCACATAAAAATTGTGTCCTATTAGGGAACAATCGCAAGTGTTGGTAAATACTGCACCACCATAAAGATGTATTCCCAATTGGTCATCAAAGTTGTCAGATGGTTAACTACCGTAGCTTTGCATTGTCACTTGAAATTACATTTGTTATTCTTTGGTGCATTTTCTTTTATGCTTATAAAACTTTAGCTCACTGGGAAAAAAGTATTCATGAAATGTGTTCTGTAATGTATTTTATGTATTTGTTGATGTTTACAAAAGCTGCATAGTCTATGTGCGTCATGCGGCGCATATGTTAAGAGAAGTTCAATGATTTACGAAATCCCTGGATGTGTATGCAAGCACCAAGGGAGGAAAAAACATCTAACCTCGCATTCGAGACCCCACAGACAAACACAAGCCAATGTGCTCATGCTGTGCACTATGAATACTGAAGAACAACAAATTACATTTTATGGCCACACACACACACACCATGCAAAGACGACTTTACACGGCACTGAACCAGTCCATTTGAAGTTATGCTTTGACTGGACTGGAAGCATTAACAGTGACAAACAGGAGACTCCAGTCCCCGCTGAGCTGATAATTTCACTTTGGAGTTGTTAATAAGGGTAATCTGCATGTGCCCTGCATTCACGCGCCATGCAATCGCAGACAGGCCTGCCTTAAATGCCCACCCGCATGACAGGAAGTGCTTCATCATTCTTGCTAACCGCAAATCTATCCGCATGGTAAATTTTACATATCATCCACAAGCGACCTTCCCTTTCAAACATCATTAAATGAGGCAACATTTTCGTACTATTGTTATTTAGGTACAAATATTGTTAATTTTGAATGTATGAAAAGTAAAAGTTTTTTTATTGTGCATTCTAAGTGAAATGTTTGCATGTCTATTATAACTGCCACATTTTCTCTTAAATTCTAATTTAAGAAAAAGTAAGGAATTGTATGTTTTCCCAAAAATCTGAAATGTACACATTATTATAAGAACAATCTTATATTCTTATATATACAGTTTCATGAATCCAGCCCCAGTTTACCACACAATCTACTATCATTCAGTCCAAAACATTTCTAAACATCCGTCACGGTTACGGTGCTTGTCTACCACACGATGGACTAAAAAGAGCTCCTGATTGTGTCGTGACAGAGCTTTTGTCACTGACCCCTTCGGTTCCTCACAAGCCAACGTGTGACAACTATTTCTGTGTAAGATTTTTAATGCACAGTTCCACAGTCCCCGATCGCCCTTGAGCAAAAGCTGCCAATGTAGAAAAACTGCTTGCGATGACAAAGGACAAAAACTCCCTTGAGAATTTCCTCAGAGGTGTCTAAGACAGGTCGGTGGGACTGCGAATAGCCGCGACGCAACATCACATGATGAGAGGAATGCATTCGGAGACCTCTTGAACTACCAAGCCCTACTGAACTAGTAGCACACCTCACACCGTGCCAGCTAAATTGATCATACTCTTATTATCCCATACAGCTGCATTATACCAAAACCCGCTCATAACATGGAAACCCTTCAATCACAGACAAATCGATACTTCTTCAGTTTGCATGAATTTATCACCAACTTACACCCGTCAGCGAAAACCCCCAGATGAATGGGTACTGATTCATCCATGCATTGCCAACGCAAAAGGTCACTTATTTCCACTAATGGCATTTTTCAGCGCAAACCGAGGCCGCGGGCCTACAATAAACCTGCAAGATCTAGTTCAGCGAGCTCAGATGGATCAGAACGCTTCTTAAAGGACTATACTCACCAGAGTTGCTTAAAGTTGCAGATCTCAGGACATAAATGGAGAGATTGGACAGATGAAGAGAGAGAGAGCGCGCAGCTGTGTCGCTGTGCGGATCAGTTCATCAGCCTTTAGACTTCTTTCCAGGTTGATAACCGGCCCATTCTGTAAGCAGGAGGGCAAATCAAAATAAAACAACGTGTCGTCCTAACCGTTTTGGCAGTCATGCGAAGCTGCCATACGCTGCACCTTTTCCACATCAGGGTCTTTGTGTAGTCATAAGGGGTTTGACTCAAAATCACGGGTGAGAAAACACAGGCCATATGTGTGCCGATTTACTCATCACATGGTTAAATGAATCCTTGATCGGGAACATCTGACAGAGGCAGGCCAAAAGCATTTTTAAGCCTAAACATCATGTGGATTCATTTATGTTTTGGTTTTAAACGCACACACTTCAACGGTTGAAATTTTACTTATGTATTTTGGATATATACTGCACATGCATGCTGATATGTTATATTTCTAGGTTTTATCTACTGTCTTCACGCAGTGTTCATGCAACGGTAGAGCCGCTGGCTAACCAGATAGGGATCCCAGAAGTCTCTTGGGTTTTCTCTTCCAGGTCATGTGACCACGTGCCGTCACACTTCCAGAAGACTCGAGAGAATTCTGTCTGTCCAGTGTACCCCGCCTTTCAATCACACACAAACATACGAGACAACATTACGGAAATGTAACGATTTAAACATTTAATGACAAATGAAAAAAAGGATGATTTACCTGAGCAACTCCTCCCTCTATATAAAAGAGGCTTGTGTTTAGACTTTTTCTCTGTTCTTCCAACCAAGATTCTGCAAGAAGAGAGTAGGATATTCATATTAATATTTGCATACAACAAACAAATTTTCACTCATGTCTTTGGTTTATGTGTCATATTTTCAATTTCACTTGTGTAACACCTCTCACAATACATACTGAAATATTCCAAAGGAGATTCTCCTGGGATTTTGAGCTAATAGAGCACATTCTCATCCTTTGTTCAACGTAAGCTGCATAAAACGAGGATGTATTATACATTTGAAACACATTATTACAATAAGGATCATATCTTACGTCTGCAACTGCGCCGTCAAATCCAGACTTCAACTTCAATGACAGATTCCTTCAAACAGAGAAGAATACGATTATCAGTGCACTAAATAAATATTTCACAGTGAAAAAAGCTCCCTCTGATATTTTTCTGTTTGAAAAACTATTCATTAAAATAATCCGTTTGACAAAAAAAGTCGAGTGTATGAAAAATCGGATATTTTTTAATTATTGTTTTATTTATTTCTAGTTTCAGAAGTCGCTTTTCTTACTTTGTCAAAATAAAAATGACTACGTCGGTCATATTAATATAAAATTTTATATTAAGAAACTAGTACTTTAAATAATTAAACATATTTGACCAAATTAAATTATTTGATACAATATGGTATATGATACAATGTAAATATACTGAAAGCTTTGAACCTTGACCTCTATAAAAAAGTCTGCAGTACCTAGACAACGCTGCCATCTACTGGCCAAATCACGCACTTTCATTAGCTATTTGAAGACTCAAGAACTTGCAGAAACACACAGACTAATACTAAAATGATCTAATACATATGGAGCTATATAATGAATCAGAAGAAAACGTAATATTTGCTCAGTTTAAACACTCTCAGCTGACCCTAAAAACCAATTTGGCTGATGTATTTCAAGTCTTGGTGTTGATGCAGATAAAACACTTCTGGTTTGTCCGAGTTAATCAATTCCTCAAAACACATTTACAATCTGATCTCCCGCTTGACATGAAGCCACTTCAAAGACTCCCAAGATAAAATTCTATAATTACGTCGACCGAAATTCAGCACAGGGGCTTTACACACAAATAACACTATATTAATGTTTAATGCTTTCTAAAAGCCAGGTCTATATATTCCTTCCCACGTGTTCTCTCAGCGTCCCGGGCTTCAGCGTTTACAGACTATCCCCTGACCCCCAGTCAAGGAGACTGTGATGGAGAGCACACATCAACGAGATTAAAGCTTGCTTTCCTGATGGAGTTGTAGAGGCTGCGGAGATCAAAAGATCCATAAAATACATAAGTTATCTCTTTAAGACACACGGCCCTGTGAGGCGCACTAGACGTAGTGCGACTAGCCGCTTATTAATATGACAGCATGCGGGTGATACAGTAAACAAGTGCCCACTGTGATGCAAACGCATATTTATTATGGTCATTGCATACCACTCGGATTCGGTAAGTGAAGCTGTCAATGCGAAAACAAAGACAAACACATATGGGAAATGTACAGATTTTGTTTGGCGTTTCCTTTCAGACGAACAGCCATATTAACTATGGCGTAAGCTATATTTACAGTTTTTCCAATACTGCAGCAGTCACTCAAATATTCTTGTCTACGATAAATGAAATATTAATAGGATCTAAACTATTTATATTGTGAGCATTAATAATAAATTACAGCCCTTTTTACATTGTGCTTGAAAACATAATATAAAGCTGATATTTTTTCATTATAGCCGGGGGATTATAAATTAACTTAGCTAAATATTGTAAAGCACCTAATGTATACATGTAAATCTTCGAGGGCATTCAGAAGGCAATAAAGCTACAACGGCACAAAAGTGAAAGGTGTTTAAACATATCATTCTTTACTAAGAAATGAACGAATAAATGAATAAACACGGAGACACTTGACTGGCTGTAAAATTTGGGCTTCAAATGACATTTTGATGGAGACATTAAATGAAGAAAGACCACCGCAGGGCTTTTAGAGAAAGTGCAGACTCTTAACTCTGTCATGGAAAAGTCGGCTCGGTTCTGCCGGTGTGCAATTTCATTAGCGCTTACGTGGAGGCGGTCATTGATTTGCAAAGGAATCTCTGTGAAATGCGGGTCTAATCAATCAAACGTCTCCAATCATTTTAACCAGAGACGTTGCTTAAATTTACAGGGCCCAGGACTACATTTTTATGGGTTGGCACCCCTCCCCCAGGCCACAGAGGAAAGATATGAGTGGTTTTCCCTCTAGGAACCAGGTTTTGCACTGGACCTACCGCTGACCAAAACACAGAATTTAAACGTAAACATTTAAAATATACATCAACGTTTAAAAATAATGCTTAAAACAAAGGATGAAAGAATTTGTGCCAAGGTGGTTTGATGCGCGACCTACAGAAAGCTGAGAGTACATCACCATGATGATGGATAGTAAACCGAGCCAGCCTCGTAAACTGAGGCTTTTTCCCATGACAATAATTCTGATCTTAACCAGATTAAAACGCTGTAAACGGACCATAAACCCACGCAAAGCAAATAGAAGGAAAACAATTATAATGAAAGATGTATAAAAAACTCAACACAAAACAAAACCAGTATTTTGCTGACACAAAACAACTTGTGAAATATACAAATATTACAGATTTGTGACACCCTGACTATATCAACTTTAAATTCTCCTGCAATCCTTAAACATTCGTGCTACTGTAACTGTGTGCAACTCCAACAAACACAAAAGCGTGATGTGATGAAATGTGATGAAAAGAATATGTGCGCGAGAGCGTTCGGATTCTCATCACAGGATCCTTTGAAAGTCAGCCTGAAAACTTGGGAGCGCTTAAAAAGCGAGCCGCAGTTTCAGCAGCGCAAGCACGAGCCGAGCGAGTGCGGTGGGATTACAGAGGAACAAAACAAGTGCAGAAGCAGTAAGCACAATGTTAGGAGAACTGCTTATGTGCAGAAACAGTCTGACAGGACTGCGAGGGGCCTGTCACTTCCACACAAACACCAAGCAAAGGAGCTTATCACAGGCCCTTTAAAAGTGTTTCACCAACACTAGCTTATATGACTTTGACAGCTCTTTTCATTTTCAGCAATGACAACCTGTTCAAACTAGAGACATTAGTGCATAAGATGACGCCTTCAATATAATGTCTCGTGTATCAGAAATATGGTTTAGTAAACAAGACACGTCACTTTAATATATTTATTTAATAAGTGTACGGCATAATTATAAACATCGGCATATTGTTAGACACCTTGTACTGACCAATATTTGGATTTTATATGTGTGTGTGTGTGTGTGTATGTATGGGTCAATAACAAGAATGTGTGAGGCGAAAAAAGGTCAACATTTCTAAATATAACAGTCAAAAGTGTTCATATAGAGAATGTGGCTCTGACGTCACGTCGTGTTGCATGCTGGGTGTTGAATGGAATACGATTATTATGTTTTCCGACTTCACATCGAGAATCTGTATCATGTATCTATCGCTAATATACAACCTACATATTTCACCCATGCATTTCAAGCTTTTAATGAGACTTCTGACAGTTACGCTAAAGTTAATCCAGAAACTGAAAACATATTCATAATTACAAATAATTATAAAGCGGCGTATTCAAGTCATTATCTGTATTATGAATTGTATTATTAATGTGTTGTGAAATCATTTATAACCGGAAGAAAAGAAACTAACCTCATGACCCACATACATTTCTAGACAGAGAACAATGTGTCTTCGTCATGTCTACAATAACAAGCGATAAAGAAAAAACGAAACAAATAACATATTACTGTACATGGACATTTTTGGTTAAAATACCAGCTGATAAATATACTTTCAAAATCAAATAAACCTCGTAGACAGCGAACTGAAAACAACGAAGTGTACGGCAGTCATCCTGAGCAACCAAAACACAACACGATCCATACAACAAATTATTAAATATTAAGCACAAACACAGTGATACAGTACATGCCAGGATATTTTTTTATAGCTCCTGATGTTTTTGTCCAGCAAGACACGAAAGAATCATGAAAATAATTAGAAAATTGTCTCAACAAATTTCCAAATCTCAAAAGGCAAACTAAACCAAGGTGTCAATGTATTCTTTAGAGAGATCTACCTCCTCACAAATGAGACAACCCAATATAGCTTTGAGCCAAAGCTTGTGAAATATGAAGTGATGCTTTTAATATCTAACACTGAAACTCAGTCAGCCAATAAATGCTGTGCAGAAGCTTCATTAAGTCTTAAAATGATGCAGTTTAGGGAAAATGACATACGACTTAACACAATAAATAAGTCATATGGATTTGGAATGACGCGAGCATTCGCAGATGACAGAAGTTACATTTTTGGGGGGAACTGTGCCTTTAAGGATCTCAAGTACAGCATTCAGTCATTTCTTAGTCCTCTCAATACGCTCTCTTCTCTATGGCAATATTCAATAGCTGTATCAGCCTATCTGGACACATGCATATTACCCAGTCGAGTCATTACACTTTATATGCCCTTGGCGTTAATTGAGAGAGCTAATGCCATTTCATAGATATCCTTAAGTCGACCTCTTTTGTGCTGGAGTCCTTTTGTATATTGCAGTTTTGTGCTGAGCCTCAGACAAGAATGAATCCCCCAGAAGCCTCAATTCCACCTGGGTATCTATACCTGAGGGAGACAGTTGTCCCACAGTCCCCTTCACGGTGTGCGTTCACAGCGTAAGGCTGGATTTCTATTAAAGTCTCTCGCACACTTGGTGAAAGGGCAGTACCGAGGACAAGTACACTACAGAACTGCTATAAAATACTGAGTAAGTGCTTGCACACATTACACACAAAATTTGGTAACACTTCAGTATAGGGGGCAATTCTCACTATTAGCTAGTTGTTATTAGCATGCCTACTATTGGCATATTGACAGTTTATTAGTACTTATAAAGCACATATTCTGCATGACAATACTCTACATCCCCTAACCCAACCCTATAGCTTACCCTAACAACTACCTACTATTAGGTATGGTTTGTTTATAGCGAGATTTGCCCCCTGAACTGAAGTGTGACCCAAACTATATGATATATTATTGAAACATGATGTATTATTATAATATTAATTATTCTTAGTAATTTCTTATATTTGTAAATTCATTATTTATTATTAGTATTAAAAATACTACTGCTACTACTAAAAATAATAATGATAATAACATTTAACAGTATTATAATTATTATTAGAAGTAGTATTTATATTATTAATTATGTTGCATTAATATTTGTATATTTTATTCAATTGAATGCCAATATGGTGGTACATAAATGCTATAGTATAGCTGAATTATTTTTAAAGCTGTGCAAACATTCAGTACATAAACCTTCTTAATACAGTTTACATGTAAATACAGTTTCTTAAGGCATCATTTTAAGCAACATTTTAGTAAAAATTGCTCATTTTAACATTCTAATATGCACATTTCTGGTCTTATCAAGCAAGATAATAAAAACTTACCTCTTAGACCTTAAACTCTAGCCATCTTCTTACACTTAATGTTTCTAAAAATGTTACTCTAAAACTTGGTGACTTTGTACAGCCTTTCTGATGAGACGGATCACTGTTTTCCTCACTATTGTAAGTTGTTTGGGACAAAGCATCTGCAAATGCCTAATGCCTATGAATGTAAATGATTCATTAATGCACATTATTATTATTTAAAAAATGTTGCAAGTTACACATTTCACTAAGTTTTAAACTGCTTTAAAATATCCAGTAAACGTCAATGTGTTTTTTTATATTAGAAAAGGAAGAGAGACAAGCAGGAATGCTTGACACTTTCACACCTTTATGCTTGCAGAGGTTCCTTTTCAAGCCCTTCAAGTCTTAATCCAGCAAAAATGCTCCTTCAGAAATTCAAAGGCACGTCGCAGATTTGAATATCTCAATATTCCCCTTCAGAGAAGAATAGATAGTGATATCTTGTGCTTTATACCTTCAGTGCTGAGGTATTAGTAAAGTGAGGGATACTGCTGTGATGTCAAAGGCAGCTCTCATCAAGTTAAGATAGGGGGAATTAACCGATAGATCAAATCCCCAAACCTTGTGGGAGAAATGGCAGAGCGCTAACTAATCTGCGGCTCAGATTTTTGTGCATAAAGAAGATTGAGTCTCGACTGGTGATGTGCTGTTAAAAATGTCAGAAATCAAATAGATCCTGTTAATTACATTACACTTAAATGATTCACGGGTTGCCCACGCCTGGGGTTTAATTCCATGGTTAAAAATCAGCCATGGCACAGAAAATGCATGGGGGTGTGATGTATAAACTGTATTTCATGGCCCTATTCCACTCGATTTGACTCTTCCCTCTCGCTGTAAAAGAATGCAATCATCTGTGATAGTATAGTTACATACTTTAACAGAAAGAATCAATATGAACTTAACAATGATAAAGCGGTGCATAAGGTCCTACTGACTACACCCTGATTCGGACAATAAAACACGATTTCCTGTAAATACTTCTACGTTACTCAACCATTTTAAGCAGTTTAGTCGACCCAGAAACTCAATGTTTTGCACACAAACACAAAGAATTTCTCAACCGGGCAATATAGCTATATGTACTGTATATTATATAATTTGAAGGCCCGGTTTCACAGACACAATTTAGCTTAAGCCAGTTGAACTAAGATATTTACGTATGTCGCTTTTATGAAAATGCCTAAAAAGGATACATTACTGGTGTGCATCTCGAGACAAAGCAATTGCACTGATATATTTTATATAAGATATTTCGTGGGCAAGTTATATTCAGTTAAGACGTTCATTTTAGTCTGGGACTAGCCTTAAGCCTTGTCTGTGAAACCCGGCCTATAATATTCAACTGTATATTTATTTCAATATTTCTGTCTGTATATGGTTAGTTAAAATATACCATACCATGTGTCCTACGGTGACATAGCAAAATTGTATTAAACAAACTTCTACTAATAATATATTATTTCATATAATTTACATTAATAATATTGAATAACATAAGGGGGTTTATCTTCATTGTTAGTTTTTTTGTTGCATTTTGGATATCACATCAAAGACACAATTGGACTACTATTCAGGAGTACTAGGATAAGACTAGTTCTGTTGGTGTCTAATAGAGCTCACACACAGAAAACGCACAGAGCTGAGAGGATCTCAAGCCTCCTTCCTCAATCTGTGCATCCCAGTTCCTGCTGACTTAGCTGTACAGATGCATTCCCGTCCCGGGAAAGTGTGTCAGGCAAGCATATTTGTTGTGGAAAGGACAAGCCAAGATCTATCCTAAAGAGATGTCAAAACAGACCCAAGATGAACACGCAGTCAAAACACACCTGATGTCTACAGGTTTAAGATGGCAGGCACGGTCACGGGTCCATTTCGGCAGCATAAAACAAACTTTCCAGGCAGCATGACACACCTTCTTCCCCCACACCCGCCCCGCTGGGTTCAATCTGGCCATCGCCGCTGATCGGAGGCCTTTGCCAGCGAATGTGTGGGAGGGCCTCAGCATACACTGAACAAAAACTGGAGCTTTTAGTCAAATTTCTTTTGAGGCTGTAGGTTTTATCACAACACATTTGCACGGGAATGGCCGTACCCTCTCTGGTGATGCTGCGATAAGCGGGGCGAGGCCGAAGGGAAAATGCTGCATCATGCATGGTTGGGCGTTACGGCATGTGACCTGAAGGCACACTGCTATCCTGGTGGTGTAGGGAGGGGATGGGCGTAAACGAAAGTGAGAGCCTGGTACGAGAACCTGACCGGAGCCTTATGCCATAGTGACACTCAGCGGATTATGTCTAAATAAAGCCTCAGCACTGCATGAATCACTCTGCTACTGATCCCACTGCTCAATGAGAGAGAGAGAGAGAGAGAGAGAGAGAGGGGGAATAAGTCATGTAAAAAAAGAGAAGGAAGCAAAAATGTAAAGTGGAGAAGGCGTTCATCAGTAGAGTGCCGTGGCTTAGTCTAAGAGGCTTGAATAATCAGTGGTTAAGCTGTCAGCCCTTCTCTCGAACCACCTTACAAACTCCTGTACATTATACTTTTAATCAATGTATAGTGAACAGTGACTGACAGCACCAGTCACCATTTACTTTTACTGTATGGAAAATATGGTCCAAAAGCATCTTCTTTTGGTCCATGTAGAACAATAAGTCATACGGAGGAACAAGGAAGAGTAAATAATGAAATAAATTGTTGTTCCTGTTTTGTTTTCCTATCAAAAGGAACAGTTCACCCAAAAATGACATTTCCAAACTAGCTTCCAGTATCTGTGCGCTAAATGAACATGAATTTTGTTGGTTGATGCGTTTCCTATGTATGGGATAATGTACAGGCAGCCGGTTGTTATCGCAGAAATAAGCTCCGACAGTGTGATCACGACCCAACGTGAAGCTGAGGGTCACGTATCACACTAAATGGGCTTATTTTGCATTTATTACACGGCTATGAGAATTTTTTTTGAAATATTTTATTAGCTTATTTTGACCGAATGCAGACCTTCATCGAGGAAAAGCGGTTTACCTTCGGATTTAAGGTAAGAAATGACGTTCAGATGTCATGAACAGGCAATTTGGTTGAATCATTTGTAAATATAATGTAATGTATGTTATAACAAGATTACATAAAATTAGTCAAAAAAACCCTGTCAAAATGATTTGCTTCATCCGGGTAACCGTGTGTTATTGGTTTTGAGAGGTTGTTTTCTGAGAATAACGAACCTCCAGATGTCTCGACTGGCCAATCAGAATCAAGCATAATATCATATGAAAACTAGCCATAAGACAATGAGTTTCAAAGTTATCGACGTGTTGCCCTTTTCACAATTATTCCCTGGATGTTCTTATTTTGGAGTCAATATTGCTAAGCAAATAAAAAACAAATATATTTTTAAATTTCATTTCACTTCAGAAGACAATCCTGTAAAGGCACGACAAAAATGAAAACTTTCTAGTTATAGGTGTGTGTTTATGTAAAATGATGATTGTTGTTTCATTTTTGTGAACTTGTGAAAATATTTCTCGATTTAAAAAATATATATATATTGTTTTAATTTGCATTTACATGCAGAAAATTGATACAAACATGTTAAAAATAACAAAAAGATGCTACGTTTGCAGATCTTGAATACTGCAAAGAAAACAAGTTCATATTCATGTTTAAACAACATAATGGAATATGTTTTAAAAACTTAATAACTTCTTTTACAACATCTTTGCATACTGTCAGTCTTTCATGTTTCCGTTGGGTGACTTTATATCATTCCTGAGACTTCTGTTGAAATTGAAGTGGACCAAATACATGCAAAGAATGCTGATCGGAGGCTAAACTGGAGTGATGTGTTCATTTTTCCCACAACTGTGAACTAACCCCCTGGAGTTGTTGTCGTCATGGGTTACTTTCCAGTATATTGTATCTACAGTATATACTTTTTGGAGCTTAACTAAAGTGCAAATTCTCATAAATTAGTTTCCATCTCTCCCACAAGAAAACACAAAGGCAGCACTAACTTGCGTTTCCAGACGTGCTATATAGCCTGGACTTCAGGAGTGATTAAAGTGGATCATTAACAGATTAACAACAGGACGACCTGACTTAATCAAACAGCCAGCAGTATCAACTGGGCTTACGTGACCCACGGATCTGCGAATTCAGAGAAGCCTGCGATGTTTCCCTAACCTTTCCCAGCACATCTCCGCTGCATCATACATTGGAAACAATAAAAATAGCAGCACCACCCAGCCAAGCATTAAGAACGACAGCAGCGGGAGTTCGGGGCCCTCCCCGCTCCCCCCGAGCATTCCGTTCCTGATTGATCTCATGGACCATCGGCGGGTTAAATTACACTGCAGAGTGGTTTTGCGAAGAGACAAAGGGCCCGGGTATATCACAGGCCATAATTCTTTCCGGCCTTTACTTTGAAAAGGTGCAGTGTTCAATTTCAGCCCCCTGGCAACACTTTGCATTCGCTTATGAGTTATGACACAGTCGTGACGTTTTCAACGTACTCTACTGCCACGCGGAGGAGACCTGTGTACCAATAAGGCCGTAAGGAGGATGGGAGAAAGCTGACTCTCTGTTAGCACCAAGCACCTGTAATGGAGAAATTTAATACTGTAAATAAAAGCTGTCCCTTTCTCTGAAGTCAAGCTGGCTTCTTTCCACATTCTACTAGACGAGCGAAATCTGATGTAGGCCTACATTTCGGTTTGGATCGCAGTCCGAAGTGATATCCAAAATCCCGTAGCTTTCTGGCAATAGGGTATAGGCCAATAGCAGAGGCCTTTTGATACCGCAACTCTGCCGAACCAGCAACTCGGAAGCCAGGACAGCATGAGATCCGGAGGAAAAAAAACAAGCCAAAGCACAAAAAGACCAGCTGCTTCGAGATCACGGGCGTCAGCGGAAAAAACATGTCTTGTTAGGGAGAATATAATTGAACTCGTCTGGCAAGTAATAGCTTTTCCCAAAACTTCACGCATCTGTTTTGCGCTGATGAAAATGTAGCGCGAGGTAAATATGCAACTGAAACTAATCTAAAGTGGTTTAGTAAGTCGTCATCGATGACATTTCCAATTTACTCTAATGTAAGTATCTGCCCATATTTGTAATCATATGTGATAAGCTGGACTGATTTTTTACACAGCTTTCAGATGAGTCCGTGAGTGCACGGCTAAAATAGACATCGATATGCTAAAATGCAGAGCAAATCCACACTGCCTGACAGAAACGTTTCAGAACACTTAAGCTTTCAGTGAGACAACTTTCTTATCCAAGAACCAAGTGGATCTAAATGTAACGGTTCTTTATAACTCAAGTATCTCGGCTGTCACTCTTTCAAGTTTTTATGTTGCATTAATACCAGTATTTGTGCAATGATTTAGCAGTGATATAATATCAGAAAAAAATAAAACGCTGTGTTGTTTTTCAGTAAACACAGAATCCATGAAATGAAGTCATTCAATGCCCTTCCCGAAAGGACAAATTATAATCATGATTGAAATCATCTAGCGCAAAATATGCGCAAAATACTCTTTCAAGAAATTGCGCAAAATTTTGCCAAATATGCATGAAATTGGCTTTTTATGATAGTAAATAAAAGTGTAATGATATTAAGTGACCGCAACAAAACCAAGTTTTAATAATATTATGTTACAATGTGTGTGACCCAAATTCAAGCAATTAAAACTTCATATCATATCCAATCGAAAGAAAAGAGGTACAAATCTTAATATGTTTGTTAAGAGTTTAACCCGGAGACTGTTTCATGTATGCAACGAGTGACACAATGACACTAAGCTGCAAGAAAATTACAATTAAGTGAAAAGAAAAAAAATCCCACTGTCATGGGAGGAAATATATCTATTTTTATATATTTATTTGATAAACAAATGTGCAAAATACAGTTTCATGGCTGGTAAGAAATGAAGGGTTGAATGAGAATGTTGAAAAATTAATGTTTTTATTATGATTTATTATGTTGAGTTATTATGACTTAATCAAAACCACCCAACCCGGTTTTATGTTAAATAAAATACAGGATTTTATCTGTTATTTGTTTTTGGAAATGAACTCCTCAAATATCCCTGCTAGTAAACTTCTCTAACTCACTTGCCACTGCCAGGTGGTGGCGCTGCTTATGATGTCAACAAAGTCGAGAGAACCATATGTGAGAAAACAATGCACAAATGAATCAATTGACATTGCCGTATGCATCCGATGGCTTTAGTGAAATCCCCTTTACTGCCAGGACACTGGCTGCTACAGTGTACAACCAGATAGATCAATGCCCGATTCTTTAAAGGGTGTTAAATAAAGAACAGAAAAAAATCCTCAAGTCCGGCCATGTTCCCGTATAACATCTGTGTTAGCTAAAGATCTGATTATTGTTTGATCAATATCTTCTGTGCCCCACTGTTGGATGAAGGCCAGCATGGGAGTCAAGGAATAATAGTGTTAATGAAGACACTTGTTCTGAATTTACACACCTAATTGTTACTTTCCCTGACCTCCGATCATTTCCTTCAACAACTCAAAACTGCTTGATAATGTGACTCTTTATCCCGTCTAAGGTATGGACACAGAGCTGATAAAATATAAAGGTATAACGTGCTTGTAAGAATGACAATTGCTGAGATGCTGTTAATCAAACAGATAAGGAAATGTATGTGGCTGTCTGCTAAAGCTGTGAATTGGAGTTTCAAACCTTGTCGAACGTTGGATTGTATTGATGGTTGTATGCAGCACCACAGGCTGTCAAACCGGACCGCTTTGTTGTATTTGTTATACGGGCAAGAAAGCCTTAGGCCTGACACATACAGTATCTTACGCAAATACTTCTAGGTCGATTCCCGGTATTGCTTTGTTGTGCTCGCTCAACAGTGTTCACAAGTTTTGGGGACAATTTTAAACAACAAATCACTCACTTAATAGAAATACCAAAATGACTAAAATAGGATAATATATTTAAACACTAAAGCCCGGTTTCCCAGACAAGGCTTAGCTTAAACCAGGACTATGCCTTAGTTAAAAAATGTCATTAAAACATTACAGGTGTGCGTCTTGAGGAAAAACAATGGCACTGACATATCTTACGGGGGAAGTTATTTTCAGTTAAGACAGCTCAATAATTAATTTTAGTCTGGGACTAGCCTTAAGACTCATCTGTGAAACCAGGCAATAGAAAAATATAAGGCATTATATCAATACAATATACAGAACAGTGTGCATGCAATGATTTTCCTAAGCATTCAAGTAATTTACTCTTAAAAATAAAGGTGCTTTACGATGCCAATAGAAGAACCTTTTTGTATAAATGGTTCCATAAAGAACATTTCACATCCAAGGAACTTTACAGTTTCACAAAAGGTTCTTTGTTTTAAAAGAAGGTATTATAAAGAGATGGTTCTTTAAAGAACCTTTGACTGAACAGTTTTTTGTGGAACCAAGAAGAAGAGTGTTTGAGTGCATTTTTGAGACTGTAGACCATGCAAATGCCCAAATTACATTCTAAAATACTAGTTTGATTCAATCAGTCCGATAGCTGTAGACAACATTTTGGGCCAAATCTTGACGTCAGTTAAGCGCAAGAACCTTCTCGAAATATTTCCCCCAAGCGTATTAATACTAAAATACTGACATGCAAAAAATAAACACTGGAGTGTGTAAAACTACTTTGGTTTGTGACGCACAGCATCGATTTCTGTAGCTGCTGGGAATAACGGGACTTCGGAGGAGGCAGAGATGGTAGATAAAGAAAGTAAGCACTCCGCGTGAACTAAGTTTGGGCTTGAAAACAGTGACCTCACGGATTGTAATCCCTCATCTCTCTCCGCACGCCTGCCTTTGAGAGGAAGTGCCAGAGGGAAAAAACTTGAAAGCTAAACAGTGTGAAGATGGGTGCGTGAGAGCGAGCGAGAGAGCCCGCGTGTGTGTGTGAAAGAGAGAGAGCATGTCATGCAAAGAGAAAAGAACATCTTTAAAGCACTAAAGCAGAGTCTCATTTAGCTCGTGTCTTACCTGCACAGAGGTGATGAGACGGGACGGTGAAGTGAGGATAGTCAAAGGGGTTGTAGGAGGAGGGTGCGGGCGGGCTGATCCGGCCGCTGACGGGTGGTCCGGGAGGGAGGAAGGAAGGATGGAGTGACAGGGAGCAGGGAGATGGGGAGGCCAGAGGGGGATATCGAGCACTAGTCCTCTTTTTTTCTCTCGTCACCCCTCCGGCACAGAGGCAGACACCAGTACCTGCAGCCACTCAAATAACACCAGAGAAAGAGTCTTCACATCCACACACACTCCCGCACGGGGAGGAAAGAGAGATAGCCCCTCCCGTTCCCTGCCGGGAGCCAATCGTGTGCGGAAATCGTCGGCAGCGAATAGGAGAGCAGGCAGCCTGTGCCATGCCCTAGCCAATAAGTGCAATTGCTCATATCCAGTTGGAATAATTAGTCAGAGAGCAGCATGGAGGTTCTCTTCTGAAGGACAGACCAACGGGCGCACTTACCCAATAAGTGTGATTTAAGACCGCAGCCGACATTAGAGTAATTAGATTGTGAGGTGCTTAACCTAGCAGAATAACTCGGCATGCTCCACTGCAGAAATGGCTACACCGGAAAGGGCTGCAATGAAGTTAAGCAGGCAGAAATGATACCTATAAAGAAAGAAAATGAGTAAGGAATTCTGCCACCGTGATCAATGAGCACAATTATCACTCTATGGCATTTTGACACTTTGAGACTTCCCGGTATTAAAAGTTTCACCGCATATAGCCGAAACAACAGAGCCGGAACGCTTCGTATCATAGGACCTATTTTTCTATCTTAAGATCGATGTTCCGGCTCAGGTCCTCGATTGCTAAATGGCAATAGCAACTGTTATAACTGATAAATAAAAAGCCAGATCAGCGGGAAAGGCTGATTTAAATTATATTTACATGTATACATCTGCCAGGCATTTTCATTCAAAGTGATATAGTGCAAAGGAGATACACGTACACATTTTATAAGTAGAGCAATTCCAAGAAAATGTCAACCAAGATCAAGCTTTTACCAATGGTTTTCAGCATGCTCTATAAAACTTTTTGAAGCACTTTTGGGGTTTTTAAAGCATAGTTTTACGCAATTGGGTCATTGATTTGTCACATCCATAACGCTCCATATACCTTATAATTGGACGGATTAAAAAGAGAAAGTTAAATAACTATTTTCTCTATTTGTTAGATATTGTCGCTTCTGATTTGTACATTTTAATTTACAAACCAGAAAACGTCCATTGTTTTTTTGTCACATCAATAACACATACATATTTACTCTTTTAAAATAGAAACTCGTACTTAGACTGATCTTTTTCTGATGTCTGGACTCTTCGGGTGGAGGGGGGGGTGGAGCTGGTAAAATCAATCTCAATATTCACTGAATTTAAATGTCCTCGATTTGTTTTATAAAGAAAACAGTAAATAACTGGGTTTTCACAGGCAGGGTCACAAATATAAACGGATGATTCGATATGATGAGAATGAATACAATCTCTGCGATTTTATGTTGGAAGTTTTGACTGAAAATGACACGTCCGTAACGCCGGAGTCTCCCAATATTCATGCTTTTTGTGGAAATCGAACAACGGATCTTGTCGTCGCTATCGACATGCTCTGCCCACTGAGCTACAGGAACACAGATGTGGAGACAGATGTAATATTGACCTAATGTAATAATGGCCTATTAACAAGCCACAACGAAGAAAGCTCAATACACTCTCAGTCTGACAGGATGGATGTACCTTGGAAAAGCTTATCCATGCGCTCAAAGTGGAGAAACTTCTCTCAGCACCCGATTTCGCTGACGTCCAAGCGACGGGGGAATTATTTTAGGGTCGGGGCTTCCAAGCTTTTCTCAGAAAAGCACCAGGCACCCGCCGGATCGGTGAATTTCATGCAGGAGCAAAATCGATACACCTATCGATAACAAAGTGCATCATGGGTAAATAACATGGGCAGATATGCATAGCATGAGCAAGCACAAACATGTGATGATTCAGAAGGCTGGTTCCTCTTATATTTCTATATTATTATTATCACTAATCACCCATGCCCTTCTTGCTAGCACATACACATGGATGGCACGTCTGCCTGTCAGTAGAGACGAGAAAACCAGTTTTAAGGGACTGTAGTATAGACTATGGCAGCGCACCGAGTGCCGGGCTTCCTCTGAGAGGACTGGGTAGGAGAGAGGGGGCACATAAAAAATGCATGAGCAACAGGAGGAGATGTCACATTAGATATGTTTCCGGCTGCAGACACACCAGTGTGTGGAGAGCTGCGAGTCTGAAAGGAGAAGTCGGGGATAAGAAGTGAGGAGCAATGCACTCAACTTCCACGACTAAAACCTGCCAAAACTGTTGCCACGACGCTGTGCCAGCAATTTAGACATAAATCCATCGATGTGCACGAGATTCGATGGCTAGATTGGTAAACATCCGATACCACTGTATAAAGCAAACATTTATGTAGTCAAATAGGCTGTCGTTACATTTCTTGCCCCACTGATTTACATTTGGCGTACGGTATTTTAAAGTGACAGATGGCTTTCATTATAAACACATTTACCACGAGAGCGTGGCATACCACCCTTACAATTTCGGTTAGATAGCATCAATTATTCATTAATTCTGGAGTACAATCCTGCTTTAAATGTCATGCTTAGCAGGGAAGATGGACCCCGCTTACACATGAGGATTTATAAGGTTTGTTACTTTATAAGCAGATGTCATTATATTAAGGTTTGATATATCTGTGAATTGTCTATGAAACTGCCGATAAACAGTTGATATCATAATGTTAAGTGTATAGGGTCATATGAAAGGGTGAAAATGAACAGCATGAATACACATCTGCATTGTTGGTTAAAGGGACACTTTACTCCAAAAATTTAAATTCTGTCATCATTTACTCACATTCGAGTTGTTCTAAATCTGTATAAATGTCTTTGTTCTGATGAACACAGAAAAAGGATAAAGTTAAAGTTGTATTTGTTTCTACTATGGGAGTTAATGGGGGCAAAATCTTTCTGGTTTTAAGCGTTCTACCAAATATCTTTCTCTGTGTTCATCAGAACTCGAAGGAAAGTAAATGATGACATTTTTGGGTGAGGTATCCCTTTAAAGATATCGGTAACTGGCCTGTAACTTTAATCATCGCAAAAATAAAAACCTGATCCTAATATTTAGATATTTTATTCAAAGTGCACACAATACTACTGAAGTATGATGTCCTCAACGTTGCCATTTGTTAAATGTGGAGATCCTGCTGTTGTTTAAAGGAAATATGACTAAATAGCTAAATCAATCCTTTGTATTTTTGAGAGTGAGCTAGAGACTGTTTCGTGATCTGTATATCATGGATTTGCGTTCACTATGATGTAGTCCAACAATAAGACTATGCTGTCCTATACACATTTCTAAAGCACAAGCGCTGCCGATTCATTCGTGTGGCATCTAATTTAGGCTGAATCTCATTGACAGTTTTGTCTGATGGCACCTTCGAATACAAAGACGAGAACGCAAGAGAGTAAATGAAGCAGCTTCTATTAACCAGCTTCATAAAGCCAACAGCATTCAGCCGCAAAACATCTTTCAGTGACTCACAAAGACAGCATAAACACAGCACGTCTAACAGACATGGCTTTGCCTTCGCTACCAATGTAATTAAAGCCAACATCTTGTCCAGCTCTCGTATCATTACCGTCTGTAGACCATTTGGATGCGCTTTGTTATTACTTACTTGCTGCTAAATATAGATTTCCTGTGCCAGCACTAGAGATTGCAGTCAGCTGCAGATTGTTCCTCGTGTTCGCAGTCACAAAGATTTACGTAGATACTATATCACTCAGCAGGGTGCAACATGCTCTTGCGAGGGGAGAAGCCAGATTTGACTCCGGGCCCCCCATCTGACAATGTTTTTTTGGAGAGGGGGTTGAGGCATAGAGCAATTAAACAACATTTTCAATTTAACAGTTCGATTTAGTATACCGCTTTGTGCCATGCTGCTCAACGCAGGAGAAAAAAGCATTCATTATATTTTGATTGTACGAAACATACAGGTCCATTCTGATCCGAAACGAATGACTAAAAGTCCATTTTAAAGTCAAAAAGCAATTCAATATTTTCACCATTCCTGCCCAAGAGAAAAGATTCAGCTCATTGAGCACACAGCGGGCATGCTTCAACCTTTATCCTGCAAAAAACTGTTCAACCTTACAGTTAATATGAATAAATAGGACTTACTCCTTGTTTATTAGTACATTTTTAAGTAGATGCCAAAAAGGAGAGTCGGCTACTTGGTAAATGTGAAAAGACAGCACAGCTATAATAAAAATGGATGAAGTTGACAGAATGCATTGAAAACGGACACAGATGAGGGACCTTGCTGCTAAATCCCTTTTGTGCAATATACCTTGCTATGAAACAATGCTTTCCAGAATATATCATATATCATCAGGAACTATCAGCTGTTACTATTTAAAACCATTAAACAATTAATTTATGTGTGTTTTAGGTCTTTTCCAGTAGGATGTTCTATTGGAACCCATCCAGCGGATAACCACCAAAATCCCCGACGCATTACCAGTAGAAACCAACAGAGACCATTATAGTTTACATTAAAACCAATACAATTCCCATTACTGTACATTAAATCCATCGGAATTCCTGCGATGGTTTATATTGTTTTTATCAGCATGGTATTTAAGGCAGATCATATTTTGTCGCATTTATGACATGCAGTCAACGATAACAAAACAAAACTCTGAACATAAGCAAGTAGGCCGACATACCCGCATGTCCAGGTAAACTTTCACAGCAGGTGCAATTCTGTTTACTGTTTTGTCGCATCTCTTGTTAGATGTTCCCTTCTGTATGTTGTGTAAACACGACAGTCCTTTATTGATTTGGTGGAATATTCGTGTGCATAGCAAACATAGCAACTATCTTAAAGTTTGTTTACATTTCATCCAACGTTACAAAATCTCATCCAGGGTGTCAAACAATTTACATTTAGTCATTTAGCAGATTCGAACCCATATACTGCTTGTTGCGTCTGAAATCACCTTGTAGCTGATTTATTGTATTTATTACTTATCGATTCCTTGTGTGTGGAGTATAAATACATTTCGGAATTATATATATATATATATATCTCATGTTTTCGATTGTCACATGACCCGTAGGCCTATGTATGTTCGCCCGATCATGCCCTGACAACCGCTGCGAAAATACTTAAACTACAAGGGATATAATACTTGGTAAATACATTTAAAATTGAGTTTTCGTGCTTAAATTCTTTTTTATTACAGAACTTTTGAAATTTGCGCTGTGACACAAGCCAAGCAAACAAGTACTACGACTGCGGCGCTGCGCACGATTGCGTAGGACATCAAAGTACCACGAAAAGGATGCGAAAGAAAAGCTAACGTCTCGCGGTACTTTGATGTCATATGCAGATCGGTCTGCGCAGCGCCTGTGTTTGGTTATTATAAAACAATTTATTTGATATTTTATTTATAATAATATTAATTACTAATAATATTTGATTGTATGTTAATTGTATTAAATTGTTTGGAATTTCAAACTACTCAACAGTTATTGATTCTTTGCGGATGTTTACCTGAAGGCCACATAACGTTTATGTTGTTGCTGCTGAAATCGTCTATATTTATTTGTCTCACACATACCTTGCTAAAAGATTTCTCTGGGTGACCATCTATTTTTATGGCTATATTCCGCACACCATTCTGATCTAAGATTAATACTTGTGCTTTTCTTTTCTTTTCTTTTCTTTTGTCTTTTCTTTTCTTTTAATACCTGTCATTTTGCTGAACTCCAGAAGCGTAGCCTCCATAAATCAAATCTCGTATAATTATACATTTTTCTCAGAGAAAACATGGTTCAACCTCCTGGATACGCAGGACATTCCTTTGTCGTTTTCATATTATTCTTTTTCATTTCTTTTGGATACTCTGACATTCCCAAATGCTGTTACCAGGGTTATTATACCACACATTCAGTTTACTCACCTGAAATGCTTGCGAAAGACCTTTAAGTCCTGAGACACAAAAGGGGCCGCTTCACCAGCCCGTCAGCAGTCTCTAATTTGTGTCTTGAGGGCCTCCCAAGGCCACTTCGCTAAATCCTATTGAACAGGCTGTAAAACCCTTCAGGCGGACAGAGGAGGGATTGCAATGTCATCAAAGGGGCATGCTGTGCAATTTAGAGACATACATGAATCAGGACTTCGGGCTCCTCCGCCGAAAGCGCAGAGCAGACGTTTGCGTGAAACTTGTTCGCTGCTTAAACAGCATTTAGTAGAAAAGCACAGTTTACAATTCAAAGCACAGAGAATGAAGAGCACTTATGCTCATCAAAGATGGCTTTTGTAAGAACTCGAGACGAGGAATTAAACTGAATGTCACTTAATCTTAACTCAACCCTAAAGTAAGAGTTCCTCTCATCATTTTCTCACCTTTATGTCATTTCTACACTGCATGCGGTTATTTTTCTGTTAAGTACAAACGCGGTCTTTTCCGTATGAATACAATATATTTTATCGTAAACAAACAGCGTGCCTGTTTGAAAATGCTGAGATGCATTTAGATCAGGTCTGTTTCCCACAATAAGTTATTGTATTGTATGAAAAAGCTCCAGCCTATTGTATTTAGAAAACATATGCATAAAGAAAATGTACATTGTGTGTTCAGTGGACAAAATAATAGTATATGTCCTTGGGATGACACGGGGGCCATAGTGACAAAATAATGATTTTAGTCTTTACATATTTAAAATAATCTCAAATAATACAATGGGTAAAAAAAATTCTCAATTAAAATTTAAGAAACATACTTGTGAGAGGAAAAAAAATGTATTTATTTTCAGTAATCAGACAATGAATAACGGTGTTAGCAGTAAACACATTAATGAAATGGATTGTGAATGATGTCCGGAATGTTAATATTGTGCATGAACAGACAAAACGTGTATGTGTGTCATAGTTTAAGAAGCTGTGATAATGCATTGTGGCAAATAAAAACAGTGCCTCTGAACATGGTTCAGCACATACTGGTTAATAAAAAACATAAAGAAAACTAGAAGTCCACATGATTATACTGAACACATCAGTTGCACTACAGTGGATCAGGTGTCTGAAATTCTATATGGACCGAAGATAAAGTGTCTTTATAAAACATATCTCTCCAAACACTGTCAGCAGCTGTTTCATCAATGAAAAGCACCATACACAACAACAACTCTTTACGTCTAACAATGAATTATTGGATATGTAACTGTTTTTGAGTAACGGCGAGAAGCTTACATCTTTTTCCACATCAGTATTAAGGTCACCAAAAGGCAAATCCCCCTCTTATGTGGACCATTAAATGTTCTGGATTCAACCAGAAATTGAAAATAACAATTGTCCATATGAAATTTCACATTAATCACAATAGAAAAACACAAGTGATCGTATAGATGCAACAGAATTAAAATCATTTTGTTTTATACAAAAGGCGTTTGAGGGAAGTATTGCAATATTCAAGGCACATCGCTTTACCTAATCACAACAGTGTTTTTTAACTATTTTAGTCTTGCACTTTATAGTATCCGTGTATGTATTAAGCTGATTCTGTATAAAGTGCTTACTAAAACAGAAAAAAAATCTAGTTTGTTTCGGTTTTAAATCATAATTGAGCTCTCTTCATTGCAAAATAAATATTTTCTCTTTTAATCCTAAAACTATATCAAGTTTGCCTCCTTGGTATCCAGCAAACCTTGGATGAAAATGGAAACAGTTTGGACAAATAAATGGAAATGTTACACAAAAATATGTCGCTAAACTTGGTAAACTATACCAATTGACATCAGAAAATAAAAACAGAACAACACAGACAAAGAACAATTCATATACACAATTTTATATGGATACAGTTAGTGTAAAAACACTGCCTCAGTTGGCCTCACTTCTCTGGTTTAACCCCCTGAAATTATGTGCCACTGCCCTGAGAAAGAGCAAAAACCTCCACGTTCATTTTGCCTCTTTGGCATTGCGATGAGGGAGAACATAGACGACTAGCGTATTCTTCTTAAGGCAGTTTCAGTTCTTTTACATTTTTGTTTTCATTCTTTTTCAATCGTAAATACAGACGTCTGTTGGAGTGGATCTGAGCCTGTGTAAGCAGTTGTTTGGAGCTCGAAGACACGGACGGCTTTATTTCTTGGACTGTGTCATGTAGCTGTTCTCGATACACACCACGATGTAAGACCCGGAACAGCTGCTGGGGGTCTGCTGGAGGAGTTGACCCGACTGCAGATTCGAGGACAGGCCTGTCACCGCGTGGTCTCCGGCCCTCCACGTCTCACAGTAGTTATCCATCTGCCGGTGACCCTTACCACTGGACCCGTGCCAGATCATCTTCTCTGGCCTACAGAACAGGACAGGAAAGATGTTTTACATCAAACATACGTGCATTTGACAAACACTAAAAGACCATTTTATTTTACAATTCAGAGGAAAAAACGGATCACTGGATTTGCTGATTTAAAAAGAAAGTTTTTAAAGCTTTGTCTAAGAAGGTCCAGTGTTGAAATATGGCGGCATCTAGTGGAGAGGTTGTGAATTGCAACCAACGGCTCACTGCACCCCTTCCTTTGCAAGCACTACGGTGGCTCTAACAGCACCAAGATGTCGTCACGTTTTTGCTTCTTAGCCGAAGGAGAGAACGTATTTATGAAATGTCCTCTGTAGAGCAATTTGTCCGTTTAGGGCTATTGTAGAAACAATCTGCCGAATTTCATGCAAAGGTGTCTGTAGTGTATGTAGATAGAAAAAGCTCTTTCTAAGGTAATAAAAACACAACGCTTGATTATGTTAAGTCTTTATACACCTCTGAGAACATAGCTTTAAAATATTATATAGCATTTCTGTTACTAGATCCTCCAAAACATTACGCATTGGACCTTTAAAGCATCTAGTATAATGTACATAGTATATTACCGAACAGAACTTATTTATTTCTGATAACCGTTACTTGGCTAAACTTTGAATTTAGACTCAGATACTAAGTTTTTTTTATTAACAAATGAAATGAAAAAGAAATAGTTATACTATTAGACACTAGCCGAACACAAACCGGAAGTTAACTGAGGGTCAGGAGTGCGCGTCCGATGAAACGCTCTATATTGCTGGTATAGTCATTTGTAATCCGGTACAGCCAGTGGTACTCACCAGGCACTGTCTCTCAATACATCTCTGCCATCAAACGAGTAAATGGAAGCACTTTCCTTCATCCGGCTCTCTGAATCACTGAACAGAGACTCCCAGTTTTTGAACAGCACTTGATCCTACAGAGGTAGGGATTTGGGATTAATGAAGTTTGTGGCTGACGGCTTTAATGGACTAACTAGGGTTCTTTATGAATAATGTACAGAATGCGCACCTTGAGGTTAACAATTGGTAGTGTCTCTCGGTCAGATTTGCGCACGATGCTGTAGAGGTCCTGGAGTTTGGAAGAAAGGAATGCTCTGAACGTTCCTGTCAGCCCCACGGCCCGGGCCTGCTGGAAGCACATGAAGTCTGCCCCACGAATGCCTCTCATGTTGCCCATTTGTGGAGAGTTGAGGGCAATAAGATGCAACTGCACCAAAAAACAAACGTGTTCAAAAATACAGAAAACGTATAATCAAAGAAAATGATAAAGTTGTGACAAGTTACTAAACTAACCCCTGGGCCAGATGTGTGCGTGTGGCCTTCCGGTTGATTGACGGGGGGGTTGGGACGGCGAGCAGGGGTCACAGGGAATCTGATTGGTAATTGGCCAGAGTTGTACCTGCTGTCGGTGTGGGGTGGGTATCTAGGGTCGGGCTGAGGGGGATATCGTGGATCCGGGTAGCTGGAGTCGGGCGTGCTGGGGTTCCTGTTTTCAGACTCCCTCGGCAACTCGATGGGATCTTGCGGTGGGGAAATCTGTTCTGCTCCGTTGTTGGCTGTGTGGTCCCGGGAATACTGGACAACGGGAGGTGGCTGGACTGCTGCTACCTCATTCTCCTGGAGGAAGAACAAGGAAGCGATAGTCGTCGCTCTTATATCACATTCAGGAATTCATAAGCATATCTACAAACTAACTAACTTTGATTCAGGGGTGGATGCATATTTGAATATTAAAGGAACTGAAACTAAGACTGGGTTTTATTTACACTGCTTACCAGATCTCCGTAGAAGGGTTTATAATCTCCAAGCTGCAAAAAAAAGTGTAAATTTGAGGGAAGGCAGTGGATTAGTTAAAAATATAGACTTGAAATAGATCAAATACGGATGATGGAAAAAAATGTGGAAGTGGAAAAGAATTAGCAGCTTTTAAAACGTAATTTAAAATGACTTTCAATGTGAATTTTGTTTAAAATGTGATTAAATTGATTATGTTTTGTTTAAACATTACAAATAAAAATGTATTCAATGAATAAATTAAAAATGTCAAGTGGCAGAAAATAAAGATCTGCTGCGCTTATCAAAAATAAATGATAATAAAGCCATACTATCTATTTTGTAAATTGATCATGACTTTAATATAAAAGCTTTTCACATTTCATAAAAAGAGGTGTATTTAAGTCATTGTATGTTTCTTAAAAAGGAAAAAGAATGGCATCACATCATTGACCAGAGCCGTACCATCACTTGTCTGACTCCATTTTGAACTCTGACATAGAGGTCACTTCTGTCCAAAATATATATGAGAGCTCCTTCTGTGTGTCTGCGTGCTGTGGCGAGCATCAAGTCATAAGACCTGAGCACTGTCACCTGTAGACAGCAATGAAAACACCTCTGCTTTAGTTAATTGCTTTTAACCTTAGCAACATTTTTAACAATATTGTTCTAGTGAATTTTATAATATAACAGTTAACTTGAAGTGGTGACACAGAAACAATAAATGTCATAAGGATGCCACCATATTATAAAACTCGTAAACACACAAACTGAGTCAAGACTGAGGTATAAAATTGTGTGTTTAGATATATACATATTTTTTCAAAGGAAGACCTCACTCACCCCTGATTCATGACCGGGGGTTCCAGGAGGTCCTGGGGGACCTGGGGGCCCGGGAATACTGAGTGCTGAAACACCAAAAACGTGCTTATTACACATCACAAATATATCACATGTTTGTTTAAAAAGTTCCTCAAGGGCATCATGAGTGTATGAAGAATGTTTCCTTACATGGTCTATGGGGCCCTGGCAATGATGGTGTCCCTGGAGGACCTGGAGCTCCTGGGGGTCCTGGAGCTCCGGGACGACCATCATAACCAACTCCAGGTGGTCCAGAAGGGCCCTGCGGTCCAGGTGGACCTCTAATGGAGTCTCCTTTAGGTCCCTGGAAAAGATGATTTTAATATGAACTAAACATTCATTTCAGAAATGTAGCTTTTAATCCCTCTCGTGAATACTTACAGGAAGTCCAGGGCTTCCTGGGGGTCCCTGTACACCTCCTAAACGAGGATCGTAAAATCCACCGCCTGGTTCTCCTTTCTCTCCTTTAAGACCAGGCTCACCATGTTCTCCCTTCATCTCATCCTAATGAACCAGATGTCATATTGTATTTAACCGTGTTGATGTTACCTTGAAAACACTGTTTAATCACATACTTCATATATGGATTTCATAGGTTGATTCACAAACCTTGAAGGTGTAGATATCAAAATTTGTTCCAAAACCTGTGACAAATGAGAAAACATTGCATTCATACATTAAATATGACCATGTCTTGTACAATGGTGATTAATATCGATGTGTGCTTTTGCATTCAAGTGGCTAAAATAGTAATTTACCAGGGGATCCAGCAATGCCGGGGGTGCCAGGGTCTCCTTTGTCTCCTTTCGTAGCTTAAAAAAAACAAAAACGCATTGTTATGTCTAAAATGTTTGGAGTTCTGGATGATGAAACACTTCAGCTAATGCAATCTAAATTCAAATGAGCAATAAAAAAGAAGAATTAATAATGTGTATTTTGAGTTCATGTCAACTTTAATGACTTTCCTTATGAATATAAAACCTACCTGTAAAGGTTCTCGCAAAATCTTCATATCTCTGAAACGTAAAAAGTTGAATTACAAAGACGAAGGTGCACAGAAAGCTACAAAACATGCGAACACCATACAGAGCTCATGCTATAAAATGTAATGCACGAATTATAGCTTATTCGACACAAACAGCACTTACGCTGAATCTTTCCAAGGGCACAGCAGGGCCGGGGGGACCGGGGGGTCCTGGGGGACCAGGTAGACCCTTTAAAAGTCACAAAATGACTCATCAGGACATGACATCAATATAACAAATAGTGTTATAAACAATTTAAGCATTTACTTCCAATTCAAAAGTGTGTAGTGTACTCACCTGGGAGCCGTATCCAGAACCTGACCCTGCTTCTCCCTTTTCACCTTTATAACCGTTCACACCGGGACGGCCCTGTAGTTAAAGGATATAGTATTTTCCACATGCGTGTGTGAACCAGACAACAATATGCACAAGAGTCATGTTGCTTTTTCTAAAGTAAAGACTTACGGGTCTGCCTGGCATTCCAAATTCACCTTTAAGACCTGGAGGTCCAGCGGTCCCCTGAATAACATGGCATTTGGTTTAGAAAGTAAAGCCATGATGCAATAGCATTGGTACAAAAACAATCGAAACTTACAGGAGGTCCAACTGGTCCAGGGATCCCTCTCTCCCCCTACAATGAGTAAAGAACATATTAACTTCAACGTAAAAAAATATAAAACAGATATAAGCACTAATATAGAAACAACCACGGATGCTTACCTGCAGGCCTGTCAATCCACCGAGGTAAAATGGGTTTCCATCAGGTCCGACAATAAGTCCAGGTTCTCCTTTCTCGCCCTGCAAACAAAGTAAAATTTCAGCTCACAAGGCTAAATGTGCTTCATACTAAACTCTTTTTATAACCAGCTGCAAACAAACCTTAATGGCATAACCTGGTGCTCCATGTTCACCTCTGTCACCTTTGGGTCCCATCGGCCCCTGATGTAAAGAAGAAATAGAGAAAGACTGTAATACTGTAAAAATGTAAAGACTGACAACAGCATTTGTCAAAGGCGTAAATGTAAACGAATGGACAAAAAAGTGAAGCAAAAATATTTAATTTATGGACTTACTGGGAATCCGGCTTGACCTGGAAGACCAAGCCCACCCTGAAAACCAATATCAAAAACATGATAAAATGCTTTTTTTATATTGAGTATGAAAGCGAACTGGTATTTTAATGTAGTCTCTACTTATAGGAATAGTTCACCAAATAAGAAAATTCTGTCATCGCCTCCTTACCAAACCAAACCAAACCAAAAGAAGATATTTAAGTCCCCATGTTTTGCTTTGGTATAATCATGTTAGCCTTAAGAATATCTATAAACTTCTGTGGTCCAAAATAATAGCAAAAATATTATTTAAAAGATATAAGCGTTTCATATTTTATTAAAAAAGTCACTGACTTCCAACAATACACGGATCAAATTCTGTACGTCAGCTTCTCATAAGATTCTAGGCTGTTCACACAAACTATTGGGTGAACTATACCTTTAAAAACACTATATTATACTTTACTATTAGAATCAGGATTTTCATACCTGAGGTCCTGTTTGTCCAGTTCCATCATACTGTAAAGAAAAAAAGAACTGTTACATAAAATCAAACAATAATTGGCAACAAAGCAACAATTTTGAAGACTCACATTTTCAGCGTACTGATAAACAATCTGTCCAGGAGGACCAGGTGGACCCGGAAGACCGGTGCCATCTCGACCAGGTTCACCCTAAAACGCAGAGCACATTTAACAATGCACTTCAAAAAACTGTACATTTCAGTGTTTACCAGATGGAAACTTTGTCAAAATTGAATATGAACTCACTGTATCGCCTCTGTCACCTTTGTCTCCCCTTAGTCCCTGCAGACACATGTGGAAAAAAAATGTGTTATCAAAATGTTACTATAATGTTACACAAAGTCCATATTGACATGTTTTTAACATTCGTCCAAAATGTAGACTCAACTAACTCCACTAAATATAAATGGGTTCCAATACATTATGTGATCGTTCATTCCAACCCACTCAAAACCTCACCTGTCAATCAACCATTATCATTAAAATATAGGGCAGCTTGTGGAATGTACCTGTGGTCCAGGGAAGCCATCCAACCCAGCACGTCCATCTCTTCCCTGAGGTCCCTCGCTGCCTTTCCCACCAGGAGGTCCTGGTAAACCAGGCTTACCCTTTGGAACAAAAAACATATATAAATGACAAAATCTGTGCTGAAAATAAGGGGCTATGATTCTTATGTCCATAAATAAAGTCTTACTGGTAGTCCTGGCAAACCAGGAGGTCCCTGAAACGAAACAGGATTTAAATAAATGAACAGCTCAAGGTGGAACATGTTATATCAAATGTCCAAAAAGAAAACTTACCTGGATCCCTGCAGGTCCTCTCACTCCAGGAATTGAACCGAATTGAAAAGCAGAGCCTTCCATATCATCCTGAACACATACAGTACAGAAAACATCATCAGAAAACTGTTGGCCAAGGAATGTGGTCATGAAAAAGATGTAGATTTCGTTTTCCATTTTTAAGTACTAATACTCACTAATCCAACATGGTATGGGCTGGGAGGACCGGGTGGCCCGGGTGATCCAACAGGTCCCATTGGTCCAGGAAGTCCAGCGAGTCCAGTCTCTCCTGGTTGACCAGGGAGACCAGGAGAACCTTGCGCACCCTTTAAAACAGACATTGGTCCAAGTCATTTAATTTCAAGATGATCTACTTCGCAAAATTATTTTTAGCAGAAATACACAATTTAAATGTGCAGTGTCTTCCTTGAAATTGAATATGAATAAAATATGACTCATACTACACTCAAACACTGAAATGTCCAATGAAACGCTCAAGGCTACTGGCCATTTTGTGCCATTTAGGTATTAAAAGAAAGCAAAAATTTGCTGATAAGTTTAAAGATGATGTTAGTACATTTGCAGAGAACTTAACATCGATGCATGGGCGAGCATCACTTTTGCTACTATAGGAGTCGAGGGGGGGCAAAATCTGTTTGGTTATAAGCATTCTTCCAAATACATTTCTCTCTGTTTATCAGAAGAAAGAAATGTATACAGATTTGGTACAACTCGAAGGTGAGTAAATGATGAAATAATTTTTATTTTTGGGTGAAGTGTCCCTTTTAATGATTTGTGATACATGAACGGCAGGGGCAGCTGTGTTTACTGCAAACTTGGAAGACGTGGATATGATGATATTTCTTAAAAACATGTTTACAAAATCCAAGTTATGAAAAGTCTTAGTCTGTTTCTATTAAAGAGACTTTTGTGTTATTCACGTTTTATTTGATTTGGAAACAAAAAATGGCAATTTAGCAATGTGATTTGATATTAAATATATTTGAATTTTACAGAGAAATATGCAGCATTTGAGAAATAATAAAAGGGAACTTGTTCATTTCTAATTGAAAATATACCGTGAGAAAAAAAACATTGTGAGATCAGTATCGTGAGCTGAATGAATCGTTCGCGAGTGAATCGCCGCGAGTGCTGTAAATGACCACGTCAAAAGAGAGTCATTCAATGCCAGCTCAAGACCTGCAGCTTTGAGAGAGGTCAGAGAGATATCTGGGCAAATTTGCAACAGAGAAGGGAACACGAAGGACTCTGAGCAGACTTGACTGGTTCACAAAATACTACAAAACTCCTTGCCAACTTGCCAACATGCCAACTCTAAACTTATTGATATGACATTTGAATATATTTTTAGACAAACATTTCTTTCGATTAATCCATCATTTGGATATTTTTTCTTCAAGTTTATTCCAATGCATTATGGGATTGCATTCTCTGAGAAAGATATATGCGATGCTTCTTTAGATTTTGGCCAAAATAATGTATCAAAGTATTCTGCATAATAGAAAATGCTGCCTTTTCATGGTACCCAAAATGGCTGCACAAATTGCATCATGGGTCTACTGTACAAGTGTTTTAGAGGTGTTTTACATGTCCACATTACAAAAGAATACTGCACCTTCACTCCCACAGGTCCAGGCAAACCCAGCTCACCGGCATCACCCTGTGGAGCACAGAATCAGTCCAATGTCTAAAGATAGATACCATTACAGAGATCTCAACTGAATTATGCAAGTCCAAATCCATTAAAGGACTAGCGCAGATGTCTATATGTAGACAGTTCACACACTTGTCAGCCATCATTTCCCACTGTTCTTGCCACACGTACTGGATGCATTTCAATATATGAGGTACCAATTATTTGTATTATCAAACTGAAATTTTACGCACGGGATAAAAATTTCCCCACAATAAGAATCTAAATGGACAGACTGATGATACCTAAAGGCATAATGTTATTTTCGAATGAAAACTAAGCTTATACCTTCTCTCCTCTCGGTCCAGGTAAACCTGATTTTCCATCAGCACCTGCAACACCTGGAAGTCCCTAATGCAAACAAAAACACTTTATTTATGGGAATTTGGCTTTTTTAGCAAAGAATTTGCTAGACTTGACTGTGTGCATGTCTGTTTATACTTACCAGTTGACCTGGAGCTCCATTTTGTCCGGGTGGGCCAGGAGGCCCGAAACCACCAGCCCCTTTAGATGTGGTGCCAGGTGGTCCGGGGGGACCGGGAGGACCTTGTGGGCCTGGCACACCTGGGAGTCCCTATAAACAAACGCAAGTGCGTCAAAATCATAACCGTAAATAGAAACAGACAATAACGACAAATAAAATGTTGAATTTGAGATACAATTACGATGTACCATCCAAAGTCAATAACATTAATGATTGAATTAATTGAATGAACACTATTTGGAAGATATTCTTGTTTCTGACATCCCAAAATGGGGAATACATAGTGTTTACAGGACCTACCCGCATAACATCCATATCCAAACCAGAACCCTCCATGTCAACGAATGTCTACAGAATACAGACAGAAGAGCGTTTTGGTTTAGTTTATTTGCTTTAAATGTACACTTCGAAAAGAGATCAATAAAATAGGTCTCTGAATGAACTCACAGGTCTGTCAGAGCGAGATGGGGGGCCAGGAGGTCCTGGAGGCCCACGGGGTCCTGGCTGGCCTTCACCTCGGTCGCCCTAAAACAACAAAAGCTACATTTTAAAGACGCATCTTACTAAAAGTATGAGCTTTCACTACAGTTCGGAGATTACCTTAAGAGTCAATTTTCATAGAAGACAGTGAATAAGTGAGAGCTTAGAAAGAATGCATACTTTACACGGGTGTTATACCGTATGTAATTTCTTTGCATATACCTTTACTGTCTTATCTGTATACTTACTTTGTCTCCTTTAGGTCCTGAACTCCCTGGAGTACCTGGAAAACCGGTGGGTCCAACAGGGCCCTGTTACAAAGATAACATAAACATTGTGAATGCAAACAAACACGCATATAAAATCAACAATACAAACTTTGTACTGTCAAAACCATTCTCAAATCCTACTTCAAAAAATAATAATACTCTGTAAATGCACAGGTTTCATGAGTGTGTTCTTTCCTGAAGTGCACAAGTTAAAGGTACTTACCGTCTTACCATCTTCACCGGGGTCACCCTTTAAAAGCAGAAAGAATTCAATTAAGTTTTGCTCAGATATGACAAATGCAAATGCACAACGTGCCTTAAAGCTGTGTTAAAATTATTTTCTCTTTGTGTTGGTAAACACCCAGAAGACCATTTAAAGTCCCAATGCATCAAAAGCAAATACAATACCACCTATTACATATACCGCTTGACAATGATGTAAAAATTATGTAATTGAATATTTTCCTTCATTCAGTTCTACTCACTGGCTCTCCATCAGTTCCCGCAGGTCCTGAGGGCCCCGGTGGTCCAGGTGGTCCTCTTGGTCCTGTCACCCTCTCTACTACTGACCCATCGCCCCTTACCTCTACCTCTGCACTGGGTCCTGGAGGACCAGGAGGACCTGGAGACCCAGGGGGGCCACGGTCTCCTTTTGATCCAGGATAACCAAAACCAGAATTGCCCTAAATCAAAAAGAAAAACACATTTAAGTCTTGCGTACATGAAAAGCAATCCTAAACAACACCAGTAAACAAAAAGGCAGTAAGGACAGGAAACAGGTCTCAGTTCACACAAATATTTCTTGAAATTTGTATAATTGTCAAGAAATCATGCACCACGTTTATTGCATTCTGTTATTGCTGTCTGAGGATTATCATAACAAACCTTCATTCCTTTCTCTCCTACACCACCCTGTAAAAACAGAGAGAAAAAAATATTATAAAACGGTCAGTTCTAGTGCTTCATTCTGATTGGTTGAGCCACGTTCTAAGCTTGTGTAAAATAGCCGGTAACCCACTGCATCTTGGGGGTTATTGATTTATTGAACGGTCACCTCCCTGATATCACTGACTTCACACTATACTGCACATTTTGAATGACATAAAATATACAGACAGAAACACATTTTGAAGCAAGTGGTAACTGTAAATAGTCTACAGCAAGTATCTGTTCTTGTCGTGTCATATTACGGTGCAATATTGTAATGCAACTAAAATTTTAAAGACTTATCTTCCAACATAATTTTATTATAATTTACATTTATTTTACACTTTTTTATTGTTGTATTTTTTTGTTCACCAACAAGAGAAACACTCCAAATAATTTTTGCATGCATATCTGTGCAATAAAGCCTTTTAATTCAATTTTGAAACTGAGCTTTAGCAAAGAAGTTTGGATCCCTCGATGAGGCTCACAGAACTCAACACACCCTCTCTCCCTTTGCACCTCCGCCAGACACAGAGGCAGATCCAGAATCACCCCTTGGCCCCATAGGGCCCCGGTCACCTTTGGTCCCTTTCTCTCCTCTGTCGCCCTTTTCTCCTTTTCCACCATTAGAACCGTACATGTGAACACAAATAACAAAAAAAAAACAGTGAATCTCACAAAACATGTCAGAAACATGTTTGGGTCATATTATATCCCCAAATATTTTTTTGATATTTTGTGCTTAATTTAAAAAAAAGGTTTACCTAATTCCTATCATTACAATGGAAAATGCAAATATTTATATACTATATCCATGCAAAAAATGTTTTACCCCTTATTTAATTTCAGGGTGAAATATGACCTATACATGTTTCTTTGTGAGGTTTACCATCAAGTATTTGTTCCAGTTGCATTTAAAAAAACACCACATATTTTTGTATGAGAATATTCCTGCAGAAGGCATATTCCAGCACAAGCTCTTATAAGCAGCTGAATAAGCAGTCCGTTTGGATTAAGCAACACATTTAAGACAATAATGCTTGTCTAATAAACAATGAACATACGTATGCATTAAACATACATATGTGGCAACCCTAGCGCTCCCTCCCAGAACCGTTTGCCCGCGTCCAGTTCGGGCATTCCTAGATGACAAGACATTTATGCCAGCATTCATGCAAAGCATAATATAGAAATTCTGCTGAGAATTTCTATCCGTTTCCATTTGATCTCCTAGTCGGTGACCCACCTGCTGTACCTGCAGGACCAAGTCTGGACTCCACAGAATACCGGAGGCCATCATCAGCTGAGCCTGATGTTCTGAGAGAATAGTCAACTGCGTTTGAAGCTTGTCTAGAATCATCGTATGAGCCTGAAATTCGCCTGCTAATATCAACTAAGTTGAGGGTCTGACGGGAATCACCGTACGAACCAGACGTTTGCCGTGAATCACCACGTGAGACAGTCTTTGGAGAACCACCGTGCGATGCAAATGTTTGTCGAGAATCGCCATATGAGCCAGAAGTTCGGCGAGAGTGATCAACAGAGCCTAATGTTCATTCAAATGAATCAGCTTGTAAGACTTTACAATAAGGTTGTATTTCTTAAATTGAATAAACGTGTTTGCTAACATGAACAAAAAATGACAACATAGATTTTTTACATTTATTAATTTTCATTAATGCCAGTCATTGTGCATTAACTAATGTTAAAAGTTAAAATTTTCTATTTGGAAAATGTTCAAATGTTCTGCTTTGTAAATGTTGAAATTAATGTAAACTAAGATGAATAAATGCTGTAGAAGTCACTGTATGTCCATGTTAGCTATTGTATTAACCTATGAAATGTAAACAACCGTCCTTGTAAAAGGTTACCAACAATATTCTGCACATGGGTATGGCTGTGGACATTTAAACTGATTTAATTTGCCACTTATACATTTTGTTTGCCACAAGAGGGAGACAAATATCATGGTGACTCCATGCCAGTCAAATTAAGCCCACAAATCTGACAAGAATCTGACAGAATATTTAAGAAACGTTATGCTAAACATTACCAGGACCATTGAATATTACCATGACTAACGTCAGAGTAATTTTTGATGCATTCATTTTGTCTATGAAAGCAAGCGAAAATACATGAACGAAAAACAAGTTATACAAGATGAAGAAGAGAAGACAATTTAGTCTGCAACCATAGTTTGTTGAGACCATGGAGTGTTTAAACCATCTGGAGAATTAACTTGGCTTATGTACTTGAGATAAAATAAACCATTTAAAAGGGTCATATGCCGCGAATACGTGTTTTTCATTGTATTTGGTGTGTTTTAAGTTGCCCCACAAATCTACGTCAGTTCGTGGTTTAATTGGACTAAGATCGCCCAAATGTATATGCAAGTATTTGGGCGTACCTGTCAGTACAATTGCTTTGGAACCTGATGTTCCAAATATGGTAAGAGTAGTTACATTTCCATCTCACGCTTGCAGAATTCGACCGATCACTACGCATCGATTAACTTGCCAACCTCGCTTTTCATTGCGATGAGCTTTGTAAACAATGTGCGTATTTCAGAGAGGCGGGGCAAAGAGGAGATACATACGTGCAAGGTATGTGGAAAAACGTTTTTTAACCTTTAATCGTCTATACATATTGATAAAACAAATGATAATATTCGTTTAAGCCGTGTCATATGACTCCTTTAATCTTAAAAAAAAACGTAAGCGTACATTTCAGTACTAATGAAATTACTTTACCATTGTCACCTCTAATAACAGACACTTTCCTGAAAAGCTGTTTTGAGAAAATGTGAAAAACACTATCCAACCAAATGTGAATTACGTTTTGAACAGTGAATAATACTGAAAAGCTTAACATGATGTACGAGAGCTGACAATGAACAGAGAGATACTCACCTGTCTGCTGCTTTCTAGTGTCTGGCATTTTATTGGTCACCGGTGGCTGCTGGATTGGTCGAGAGGAGGGAGGTGTGGGCTGCAAATGATAAACATGATTTAATAAAATATGATTAAATAAATAAAAATTAGACATAGCTCCACAGCTCAATGCAACACTTAGCCATTGACACAAATCTATCGAGTGTGCCTATTCAGTACATAATCTTTCCGACACGGTTGAATGTGATTTTAGTGCTTGTGTACCATTTTGAACACATCGGTTTCCAGTGATCTCAGATATTTCCGTGACCATCTTTTACACACTAGAGAACATTTACACAATCTCCTTTAAGCTCTGAAATGGGAAGTTACAGAACCGTGACACCGGTTGCACGGTTATGGGTTTGTATACTTGCACATCACAGCGAGCCAACCAGGAAAGAGAGATACAGTGGACTAATAAAAAAAATGAATACTTAAGTTAGAAAATGCATAAATTTAATTTCAATAAGATCCAGAATATAAAAAACTAGTGACATTTGGAAAGAAAACGACACCAGATCTCTTCACCAGATCTCTTCTCGCAAGTTATTTTACATGTAGACGCGCAACATGCACGCTCAAATAAAGAGCAGCGCTTTTGCGACACGCATTGCAGTGCGATGCGCTCCTTTTATCTAGAGATGAAAATATGTAAACTTTCCATAATGCCACAAGGGCACTACAGGTCAGGACGAGACAAGAATTAACCAATCGGCTGTACCTTTTGTGCACCAATTTAGAGAAGCTAAGCGAAGATGGAGACACAGATGACCACATCATAAATAAATCTAGGAGCAGAGTTATTGCAAGGTATTTTAAGTGCATATAATCCATATGTTCTTTGTTAATACCTCCTTATTAACGGCAAAGTGGCCCATGGTTGCTGGCAGGAGACCATGAGCTCCCAAACACTTTAGAAAAAAGGATAAAGCAGCACGGCGCACGTTTTCCATGCGGTTTTAGATGCGAAATGTGAAAGGCCCCGATGCAAAACATTGGCCTTATACCAAATACATTTTCCAACAATTCATTTCATTTGAAACTAACAAACTTTTTAAAATGAAAAGATTGTCAGCTTGTCCGTGCTCTTTTTTCTTTAAAATAAATGCCTCTTGCTTTGACATTTAACACAATATCTCAGTGAAGATCTGCCAGGGCAGATACAAAGATGCCCTGACCTTGCCCTTAGGAAAACATGCACTGCTGAAACAGCACAGCTGACTGATGACATCCCCGGCATCAGGTTCTTGGACTCTCTGATCCTCATATTTCATGCAGGGATTGGGAAAATGGAGACTTTGGTGAGAGGAGACACTGAGTGCTCTGATGGCAAGTGTAAGGGGATGCTGACAGTGTGTATTTTCGGACGTACTAAGGCTGTAGGTCTCAGGGTCTAAAGATTGGGGTCAGGGGCGGGCAGGTGGAGGGCTGTGGGGCTAGACGAGGAGGGGTCGCTAAACATCTGCCAACACTACTGCGGAGATGGAAGAATCTTAGCAGCCACTTGCTGATAGACGGCTGTCTGAGCTTCTTTACTGACCTTGAAGGCATTACTTTTGAGTTATGGTGAGGGAGGGTCCTTAAACGCAGGATGATATTTCTTTGTGTGTTGAAAAGGGGGCCATTCTTTGCTGCCACATGTTTTTTGCATTCTTCTCTTCCTTGAGACCTATTTGAACAACTTGCCTGATTGCCTTAACATTTTAAGTTAAATAAACTTAAAATATTAACAATAACAAGTTTGCATCAAATTAGTTAACTCATATTTTTAAGTTGAATTTTAAGGCAACCAGGAAACTTATTTTTTAAAGTTGAACCAAAAAAAATGAAATATTTTTATAGTGAAATGCATATAAACGGTTGAACCAACAAAAAAAACGAAATATATTCACAGCTAAAGACATATAGACTGTTTCAAAGCAACAACCGAAACACACGTTACTGTACATGTGCACTTTTGTGGACCAAACTTAACTTCCGGTACACATCCGCAAAGAGTTGAGTCCCTGTATATTGTTTCTGATAATAAGCAAAACAAATAAAAAAGTAAATTATTTGGCTAGCAATATAGAACTAAGTCCACCCAGTATTATTTAAGGGTTACCAGTAGAAAAAACATTACTTGGCTAAACTTAAATGCGGCAAAGTAACATGACTCATTCAACAAATTGTGTATTTAATAAAATTATTATACAATGAAATATTAATATTAATTAATATTAATATAAATATAAATAAAATATGAAGTTATATTATTACCCACTAGCCAAACCAATCGACAAACACAGACCGGAGGTCAACTTCGGGCCAGGCACGTACATCAGATGAAACTCTGGTCACGGACCAGATGACCAACCATACACGCATTCATTTTTCTTTCTCAACCTTGATTCGTGTTATCCACTCCATCACAAGACTTTCCAAACACCACTGATATAATAATCTCAATTCGATTACACACAGAAGCCTACACATGAGGCAATCATCCAATACAGTTAGGAAAGATTCATGCCCACCAGGTGCCCTCGCCTCAGATGCCTTTAAAAACATTCATGCACAGTTGGATTGACTGCGAATTTGGATGGAAAATATCCCCGGGGAACGTGGCGTTCGTCAAAAGACGAACGAAAGATCGTTTTGGAAAATGTCAGTCTGTCACAACTTGTTGGAACACATTGCAAATAAAATGTAAAATTACCAGGTAAAAGAAATGAAATGACATCTCTGTATTGCATGTCACATGTTTAAATAAATATAACAAAAACGTAGAAAAATGAAAAAACAACATTAAAAGCAGAGAACTACATTTAAAATCTAGAACTGAAAAGTGACCTAAATATAACTTACTTGAGTATGGATAAATACACCAGTCAAATAAAAAAGCTGTCTCTTTATAGAGGATCCCTGAGTGCATACTTCAGCACCACCTGGTTTCTTCTCATTGTAATTAGCTCTGGCATGCTCAGACACAAGCCCTGCATATCAGGAGCAAGGGTTCATTTCAATTTTCACATGGCCTTTTTCTGGATGTAACACAAGGCATGGGAAGACGGCCTTTAACATCTGGGATTGGTCTGGAGATCCGGTGTACATCCGGGACTTTCCACCCAAAGATGAGTAAGTGTACAGCAACACACACCCCGAAACTCACAGACTGCTGTTTTTATGTCAAATAACCCATAACCTCCGGATCGCATCATTAGATGTTGTTTTAAGCGGGGAGGTTAAATGGACTGCAGGAGTGAAGTGTACTAGAGAGAGTTCAAGCTCACATCATAATCAAAAGAAATGCTTGGAATATTTCTGTAAAAATGAGCTTCACACCTGGACTGCTGGTTCGCTTTCTCCATAGCCACTCGGTCCGTCACCTGATGTCTGTAGATTAGAAGGGAGATGAGGGAAAAAAATGCATGAATTCCTTTTGATTGTAAACAATCTACGTAACAATGTTATCTAGATAGCTGGGGGGCATGTGTCGATCATGGTTCATATCGATGGGTTGATCCTGTTAAAAACCTAACTGGAGGCAACAGATTCTTTTCTAGAAATGAATGGAAGTAAATTCCAATGGAGAGAGTGATAACTATCAGTCCATCACTTATGAAACACAACACGTGTTAGGCTGGAGCTATAAATCTCAGATTATCTATGTTTGTTATATGAACAAAAGCAAAACACGGGGTAAGTAGATGATGTGACATTTTTTGGTTGAAGTAATAAAATATACGTAAGAAAAATATAAAAATGATTACATATGTACATATAAATAGGATTTAAATTACATAAAAATATGAATATATACATGCAGATATTTCCTAAATATATACGTGTATGTGTTTATAATTACAAAATTAATATATTATGAAAACACAAATCTTTATTCTGGTTGAGATTAATCGTGAAAGAATCTAAAACAAATCACAAAATATGGAGGTTTCAAAAGGACAGCAGGGATTTGAAAATATACATTTAGTGAAACCCAAAACACAAGAAAGTGTTTCTGAACTAGGGTGACTCAGGATGACTTAAAATACTTGAAATAAGACAAAACAACTATTAAAATAAGATAAAACAACTAAAAGGGAAAATATCTATTATAATTTGCACAGTTATGCTAAAGTCTAGAATATGTGACCCAGTCTTACTAAAAGTCATACATGATTTTATGGTTTTCTAGATAAAATGTAGATTTTCTGAAAATGTAACCTCAATGAATCATAATGATTTTAATGACTGAAATCATACTTCTGAGATAAAGTGTTTGTTATCTCAGAACTAGATGGAGACTTACAGACACGGTCACAGAATGTATTGTGTACAATTTGGGGAATATTGTTGTGGACAGTCTGGGGGGCTTAAATACAGAAAGGTGGAGATTCAGTGTTCGGTTTCCTTAAACACATCAGATAAGTTACCTATAAGAGAATCTAAATCCAAACTTTAAAATTAGCTTATTCTCTCATTTATAAACGACACAATAACCCCTAAACAATTGCACTCACTTTCCAGTAACCTTTAAAAGAAGCCTTCTTAAAAATAAGTAAATTATTAAAAGACGGCATTTTGTGTCAGCACTTCTCAATGCACTGCATTAGCCATTCTTTGAATTCAATCACCCATTTTACAGAACATCTTAAGAAACGTGTGGAGCTAACAGCCTCCATCTTATTTAAGAAAACCAGCTGCAATGTGAAACATTTATGTTGCAGCTTCTCTAATCATAATTATCCGAGATCCAAAGCGACTCTGCCGAGATGCAAAGTCTTGCAGCGACACAATGAGACGTGATTATTTTACTCAGATTAAAGTCTTACCGCATCAGAGTCATCCTCATCTTCCTCGCAGTGACGCTCAGCTGCCCCAGGGTCTTTCAACACCCTCAGATCACCGATTACACCCTAGAACACACGCACAGGTTGGTAAGCTTGTTTTGATGGGCATGACGGGTGTAGTGACAGAGTCCATGCTGTGGGGCAACTAAACATTAAAACAAATTTCAGGTTTTTTCACTGCCTCGGCAGTCGACTTGTGTATGATCTCTCACTTTTAAACAAACGGCTATCTGTCTCTTGTGGGATTTCCCTTGTACAGATTCCGGCATAACTGCGACTCCGGTGGTGATAGCATTCAGTTTGTTATCTGCCTTGTTCTACCTTGAATGACTGGCGCACAAAGACAGTGTTTCTTTAATGTCTCATTAAGGGGGTAATTTACCAAGACAAATTACCCCCCGTTATTTCTCACAGGCTGTCTGCGTCATTTTAGCCTAATTCACTAAAGCACTGGGGTTTCACTTCAGTTTAGATCTTTGTAACACTTTTAAAACAACTTTCACAGAGAATGGAAAGCGTGTTCGACCACGCATCTGGATGCACCGCGTGTCTGGATTTACAACACTTCTCCATCGTTTGATTATCACAGCGAATAGTCATTAAAATCCCATTCGCCACCTGCTCTCATGGGTGGTACTATAATAGTCTGGAAATTGAAAATAGCACCTGGTTTAACTAAATTACAGCTGCAACGTCTGTCTCTTACTGGTAACGTCTGTCATGACTTTCCCTCTTTTGTCTCAATGCATGCTCAAAGGTTCAGGAGCAGAATGCAGTGAAGGAAGCTTTATAATGTCTTAATTGCCCTTTTGTGTCCCAGCGTGACCTGAACCGAGACCTTCCCACATTCCAAACACACAGAAAGAATTTCTGAAATGAAAGAATTTCTGTAATGAGATAATTTCTATCCTTTTAACTACCAATATTACCAATAATAAAATCTCTCTCTCTCAATATCATTTGAAAGTCCTCATGTCTGTGCTTCAGGTCTCATGTGACTGGTTTTGGGGTGAAGAACAGGGCAAAAGTGTGCTGGTTCTTGCTAAACTGAGATCAAACTGTGGGGCAAGTGGGTGGACTTTGCCACACAAGACTAATAGAAACAAACTGCTCCCCTGCGATCCCAGACAGCAATTACCTACTCTGCTTCAACAAAAAAAGATTGACTGAATGACCACACAATGCATGTTGTGCAAATTAGGGAAATTTGGGCAATCATATCATGCAAGAGTCAGTCAACTTTCACTGGCTGCAAAACCCACTGTGTGGCCTGACCTAGCCTTGACTGGTCCTGTTTTCATGGACTAAAAGGGAGTCGCACATACCAGGAATTTATCACGGTCTGATCCACTGGCGTGACCAACAAACACTCCGGCCCCAGCGTCCAGGTCCATATCGTCTGGGGAACGCTCAAAGTTGACGACTTGTGGGTCAGAGTCACACTTGAAGTACAGGGACACCTGCTCATTGAAAACACTGATGGAAAACCGCGTCCAGGTGTTCTGCATGGAGGATACGGAGAACCTGGCCGCCTCGAATGAGCTTTGCGAATCCGGCTCGGTGTAGTAGAAGATGATGTCCTGCTTGCCGTTCTGAACCCCCGACAGCTTCACACCCACATACATGAAGTTCTGAGAGGGGTCAGTAATGGAGAAGATGACACCTGGCTTGGTGGATGTGGGTTTTATGTTGAAGATGAGCGAGAAGTCACGGTAAAAAGGGTTGGGCAGGTGGGCGGCAGCCGAATGGCCCACGTTGGAGCTCGGCCCGAACACGTAGCCGGGGCTGTTATCGGGGCCGTAGGTTTCAGTGACGCCATCTGGTGGAGGATCACCGATTAACTGCAACAGAGATACTCCACTTTCTTCTGTAAAAATAGGAGAGAATGAAATAAGAGTTTGAGACTGTAGCAAAACCTTGAAAGGTTTGGGCAGCAAGCTGGGACTAGGTTAGAAAGCACTTTATTAATGTGATTACACACAACATCTACAGACAGCAGCTGTGGTGGGAACCAGGCGGTGAGCTTTGGCTTAAAAATGTGAAGCACCTGTGTATTATTTTAAGCAATTAAATTGAATCTTCCGTTCTGAAGGTAATTTCCGCTCAGGGATACTTGGTAGGGATGTGTTTGGATTTCATTACAATGCACATCCATTGGCCAGTAAATTATTTTAATAGAAAGCGAGTTTGTGTTTTATTGTTCCCAGAGGAATTCTCTTAGATCAATAAACAGAATTACATTTACTACATTCCTCGCTTTACACTATGTGAACACTCTGAAATAACCTTCAGAAATTAGACCCATGAGAGGAAAGTAGTTAATACTCAAGGTTGCCAGATTTTTGTAACAGAACCAGCCCAAAGGCCAATCTAAACTACAATTGCATTTACGCATTTTGCAGACACTTTTATCCAAAGCGACTTGCATTGTATTATACGATACATTTGTTTCTGAGTATGTGCAATCCCTGGGATCGAACCCATGACTTTGGTTTTTGCTAGCGCATAGCTCTAACCACTAAACTATAGGAAAGCTTATAAACTAGCCCAACGACCCCAAACCCCCCAAAACTCAAGATACGAAGGGGTGGATACCTTAGCTCCACCTCTTTTCTTTTATATCCTTTGATTTGGTCCTAGTCAAGTCAAGTCAAGTCAAGTCAGCTTTATTTATATAGCGCTTTTTACAATTTTCATTGTTACAAAGCAGCTGTACAAGAAAAAATGACTATAAGTAAAACATAAAAGGTTATGGAATTCAAAACACAGGTCAAATATCAGACACACAATAAATTCCTATATGCAGTGTTAATTAAATAAGACTACCAAATTCTAGCAGCCCCCCCGGCCAGGCAAAACAGTGCAAAACAGTATGCAAACGGTGGCGAGGAACCCAAAACTCCATTGGAGGAGAAAAAAAACCTCGGAGGGAAACCAGGCCTAACCAGGGGATTCCAGTTCCCCTCTGGCAAAAACTGCAGCCTCTGCACAAGCTCAACAGTGCTTGCACAACAAGGCGAAAATAAATAAAAAAATTAGATTTAAAATTATCATTAATAATCTAATAGTGGCTGAAGTTTTGTAGGGACGTCACTTCCTTCGTCCAGCATTTGTCAGGTCTAGGAATGGATTGCGCCCTGCCCGCTCCGCTCTTGTAACCTTGGAACAAAGAGACAAGACTGGCTGAGAGTAGAGTACTGTTCTGCACTCTTTGATGCAACAAATGCATCAGTTGTTATTGGAAGTGTCCCTGGTTCCGGTTGATCTAACTAGTGCAGCCTAGATCTTTGAAATACATATATTATGATAATCTAGTGTATGCAAGATTAAAAAGATGCGTCTTTAGTCTAGATTTAAACTGACAGAGTGTGTCCGCCTCCCGGACATTGCAGGGAAGACTGTTCCAAAGTTTAGGCGCTAGATAGGAAAAGGATCTGCCGCCTGCACTTGATTTTGAAATTCTAGGTATTACCAACTGACCTGACGCCTGAGAGCGTAGTGCACGTGATGGACTATAATACGTAAGAAGTTCTCTCAAGTAGTGAGGAGCTAAACCATGCAAGGCTTTATAGGTAATAAGCAAGATTTTAAAATTTATGCGATGCTTTATAGGTAACCAGTGCAAGGTTGACAGAACCGGGCTAATATGCTCATACTTTTTTGTACGTGTAAGAACTCGAGCTGCCGCATTTTGGACCAGTTGGAGTTTTTGTAATAGGCCTGCAGGGCAACCACCTAATAGTGCATTACAGTAATCTAGTCTTGATGTCATAAAGGCATGTATAAGCTTCTCCGCATCTGATGATTGCATCTGAACATATTACTAATCAATAATTCTTCCATGAACAATAACCTTAACCCTATAGTTGTGTTGACCAATCAGAAGCCTGGAATCTGACATTAAACAAAGGAGATAGCGCCACGCATTCCAACGTCAAAGGCCAAATCTCCAGTTTCACCGTACACGACAACACTGAAACCGGTGTTTCTAAGAATCTGCGATATTGAGCATACCCGCATTCGTGCGGACAGGGCCTGAGTATGTGCAATCCCTGGGATCGAACCCATGACCTTGGCATTGCTAGTGCCGTGCTCCAACCATTGATCTACAGGCTATGAAAGCAATTTTCCAAATGAAATTGTAGAAAATGTAGCTCAACGTGTGTGTAACATTTAAAGTAAAGCTGTATTATTTCAGATTAGAAGCACTTCATTGAAATCACAACATAAATCACACACACTGACTTGCTGGATGAGATCATGAGTTTGTCTTTAAGATCAATAGACGGAAAGCTTTAACCTCATGCCAATGTCACTCATCGCAGACTTTTATCGGTTGCTGGCAATATTTAGCTGGTGGAGATAATTCAGACATGGAAACATCACAGGCCCCATGTACTGACATGTCAAGAGAAGAGAAAGGTGTGAGATTACAGCTGGACGCCATTCCTGCCACACGCACACATAAATCGTCTTGTGTTTCTTCATGTACAATTAGAGAAAATAAAAAAGTATAAAAGTATAATAAAAAAAAGGGAAACTCACCCAAAATATGTCTATTTACAGTATGTGAAATAACCCAAAACAAACAAACAAACATTAAATACAAAAAAATACCTTCAAAGAAATATTACAAGGACAGGTTACCATTTATTCCTTGAGTTGTTCCATATCTTATGTATAATTGTCTTCACATATAAAGCTTGGACCCAATAAGTTCTTGGCCACCGTTGACTACCATAGTAGGAAAATGACAGTGGTACTGAAAAGTGCCCCAGAACTGTTTACTTTCCTACATTCTTAAAAATAACTTATTTTCTTTTGAACAGAACAAAGAAATGTATAAAGCATTGTTTTACTACGGTAGTCAATGTCCAAGAACTGTTTGGTTACAGGCATTCTTCAAAATATTTTCCCTTCAAACAAAGACATTTATACAGATTTGTAACAACTCGAGGGTGAGCAAATGATGACCATTTTTATTTTTGGGTCAACTGTCCCTTTAAGAAAGATCCTTGAGTTGCTTTCATGCCTGAAAAGAAATGTTTTGAACCCTGACTCGCCTTTTTACACGACCTGATAAAAACCTTGACTCATCAGCGCATGGTCTTATTTCTCAAACAAGGATCAAAGTTTTTCAGGGACTTTACACATTCATTATTAGTTTCTTCAGATGGTGCTTTTGTTATGAGTCGAAATGAAATCCCTACAGTCGCTGGTGCACATGAAAGGATTCGAAAAGAAAACAAGCACCTTACACATGGCTTTAGTGTGACGTGCAGTTCTGGCGGATAATTTCTAGTTTGGGTACGTGTTGTTTGGGGAGGTTTAGGCAGACACGGTAGAATTTCACTATTGAAAGAGTAAAGCACGTCTTCAGATCATGACAGGATAATGACAAGCTTAGGAGAGGAGGAGAGTTTGCATTCCTGCACATGTTCAGGTGCTGCTGTGTAAACGCTGGACATGCTAAACCAGAGACCTGAAGTTCTCAAGGACGTGTCGGGCTCATGAAAATCACTTTGGGGAAGACAAAATCCTTGCCTGTGACTTTTCTGACAGCAAGCAATAAATTCTAATGACAGAATCCATATGCGCACAGAGACAGGATGAGAATTGAAGAGGTCCCCGAGGCATTGTGTGTCTGCTCTCGTATATGACCACAATAACCCGCATATTTGACACTGATGACATCATGAAAACACGCAAAAGTTAGCTTTTTCCATGTTTCCATTTTGATAACACCATTAACCAAATTTAACTTCACCAGGTGACGCCAGCATCCCATTGCATAATCTACAATATCCAAACACCCTTTGTTAGGTTAACTCGCATCCATCCACACATCCAACAACATAAAAAGTGCAGATATTGTTTAAAAATATGATGATTCAATACAATGGACAGTTGGACACAATGTAGAAAAGCCATGCAAAGCTATTTTAAACAAAGACTGTTTGTTGTCGTACGACTGAACTTTCCATGTCACATGCTACTTATGACCTGTGGCATCTGCATGTTCACCAAACAAACCAACCTTGACGTTAACGTGGTCAATGTTTTACAAACCCGCTTTAATCTGTCAAATACCCAGCATTATAGGGTTAAAAATTAGCACTTTAATTAGAAAGTGTCTTTACATATAGAAAGTTTACTCATGTTGCTGACATGGGTTCTCTGAAAACTGTTACAATAAAGACAGATGTTCAGAAAACATCTAATTCGGACGGCCTCAAATACTGTAAAATATTAAATAAGTTAACCAATTGAACACTTTATAGGAAAACAAAGTTACAAATGGCTTATTTGAGTTGTCTGACAACATTAAGCTTCCTGACTAAATGTTTTTTACATCAAAAAATGACTTCAAAGAGCCGTAAAACTGTGAACAGAACTGGCAACGAGGCTGGGAAGACAATCTGAACCTTCTTATTTTTACTAACATGCCCATATACACTGATTTCCCCAAACTTGGCACAAGCATGTGTCCTTGTTCTATAAGTCCAAGCATGAAGTCAGATTAGTTAGCACAAGACGTTTGGCATTTTAATCTGCAGCCGGCCCAGAATGCAACTTCTAGCACTCCAAACAAGATGGGCGCTACTGTAAGGGCCTCTTACGGGGCGATGCCATTAATCCTGGCAGAAAAGTAAAATGTCATTTGAATCTTGCCATTCAAAACAAGGGCGCAAAAGTGGTGTATATGAGTAAGTCTATATGTAGCAAACTTCGGCGTTCAAAGCATGACCTCACTATACCAAATATGCCTGCATTAAAGATTTACTGACGTTTTTGGGACACGAGAGATCTCTCAAAGTCTGGTATGGTACACTTTCACTCTGGCCAATACAATACAGGCCAGGATATTCCTGCAATATACAGCAAGTTCACTTTGGAGACACCTTAAGAACGTCTGCTAAAATCCTTAACACAGCTCTTCGACATTTTCTCTATGCTGGTTGAGTCATCTTAATATACTGTTCTGCGAGAATCGCCCTCTCAGTTGATTCATTACAGAATGAATTGAGCACACTGTCTATTGCCAGTCGGGGGGCCGTTGTTGAGAAAAGGTCCTCGAAGGGCCCTTGACCCGGTGGGAAATGTAGCACAATCAGCTCCAAAGAGGCATTTTTGAATCAAACAGATCCATCTAGAATGGGAAACTATTTGTAGGAAAGTTAAAAACACAAAACATGAATTTTAATGTGTAATGTAAACGACACACGACGATAGGCTAATTAACCACAAAACCAATCAATTGTGGTAAATGAAAGACCAGACAGCCTGTTACATATTAGCATATTAGCTCCGTCTTAACACATGGCTAGACATTGACAAAACGTACGGTTTACCGCTCTTGACAAAAGCACATTCATCCACTTTTGCTTTCCAACACAACTAACACACATGAAACTCACTCTTTAAGTCCTATTAAAACAAATGTCAAATAGCTCCAATGTAGCTAAAGGAACATAAATGCAACATGTGCTATCATAGAGAACCTTGAAGGGAGCTTTATAGACGAGACATGCTGTTTGCATTATAAAGAACTTAAATTTTGTGGTTTAAATTTGTGGTTTGATGGTGGCGCCCACCATGAATGTATGCCTTGGCTCAAACTACAAACTGGATTTAATTTAATCTAGATATAAAATGTCACTATCTAAAGCTATAGTGTAATAAAACTTCCAATATTAAAAAAGTTTCTCCAACCTAACTTTAAAAGAGAGCTATAAATAAGTGATTCATGGGATTGATTTCAACAGTGCACTTAACATGAAACGTTACTGCGTTCTTTAAAAATAAGCTCAACCTATGAAGTAAGGCTGGGTTTGTCCAAACAACGGAAGGTAGAATACAGCATTTGGAAAGCTACGATTTATTTAAACACTAATGCTAAAATGTCTTTATACAAATGTACACGCAATCATTTTTCCAATTGTACAAAAGCATCAATGATTCACAGCATTAAATCACAGCACCCTAACATCACAGCAAATGCACTTCATTGTAAATGAAAGCAAGGAGCGTCATGTTTGAGCTCCTAAACCATATATCTTCTTTTATCTTCGAAAATCTGCTTAACCTTTTCATCACGGTTGCCTTTGCTTACCTTGTATACGTTCATTGTAGCCGAGTTCATCATTGTGTCTAGATGTTTATCATAAAACCACAGAAGTACCAACAGCATACACTCAAGATTTACTTCGCAGAGGATTGTCATCATAAATTTAGCCAGAACATATGGACTTGCAATTCTGCTTTGGGTTGCTGCTGCCAAACGTGTAACCTGAAAGCAACATTTACCGTGTCTCAGCACAAAGAGGTACTTATTTCAAGACGGATGGTTCTGTCCTCCAGCCATTGAGAAAACCAAAATTTATCAGTACAACAGTCAAGAGCAAAACTGGGTCAACATTGAGAGACTATCATGAGAGCGGCATCAAAAGATCAAAATGTGTGCCTCCTAACCGCAATTTCCAATAAAGACTTCATGTTTCAATGAAATGCTGTTAGTTCCAAGCGAAGTATATCATACATCGTCTTTATTTTATGAAATTTATTTTATGTTGCTTGCGGCATCCAAGTTTTTCCACTGCTTTAACATGCAGGCATGGGTAAGAGAATGACATATATCCGGCACAGCCTGCATACTGCTGATTAACAATTTAAACACAGACTGCATTCTTGGATAAGAAATAGTACACACTAGTGAAATTCTCTGTATTTATCTATACTTGACAAACGGCAGCTCTCAGATGCCCCCCACGAATGTTGGAAAAGAAAAATGCGTTTTTTATGCCAAATCTCTCCCTGATTGAATATCTTAAGTTTACGATGTCTAACCAGATCCATAAGACATGTTTTTGTTTTTTTAATGGCTAATGCAAATCCCTTACCAAAAAACAATTCTATTAAATATAAAGAAAGAAAGATCCATGTGTAAAGTTTCTATTATGTCATTTTAAAATTGTACATTCTCAGCATATAGCCTATACTGCTCAAAATGGTGAAACAGTTTTAGGCATGGAACGGAAAAATCCTAAAAGCTAACGATTTCCTGATTTTTCCATAAAGGTGGGAACCTTGGATTGAGGGTCACGTGTACACCAACATAAACATGCAAAGAACTGATTTAGCAGCACCATGCAGTCATGCTGTGCTTCCATGCAGCTCAGACAACCATGCAAAGTGATTGTGTTAAAGAGACTTTACTCAAAAATAAAAACTCTGACATCGTTCATTCACCCCCATGTAGAGTAGTTCAAATCCTGACTATTTTTTCTTTGGAACATAAAAAGATATTAAGAAATTCTCAGTAGTTTTGTGTCCATAAAGTCAATGATTGGCAACATGCCAATGTTGTTTGGTTACCAACATTCTTCAAAATATCTTCTTTTGTGCTCTGCAGGTTACTACAGGTTTGAATTGACATGGGGGCGAGTAAATGATTAACAAAATGTATTTAAATTCCCATTTTAAACACTTCCCATTAAAGACCACACAACACTTACAGACAAACAAAAGCCCCTTGGGACTGGTGACCATTGACTAACAAACAGGTGATACTGGTTGAAAATGCATCTCTCTTTCTCCAAGAGATGGCATTTTAACCGGTTATTACCTTTCTGGTTACTAACTGACAAGCATTGATACCCATCATGCTTCTCTTCAGGTAGAGAATGGCACTCCACGGGGAGGCGGCCCTCTTCCAGCAACGTCCAGCAGCTGTCTCGCAAGACTTCGCAGAAACTGCGACAGGGCAGCGGGGGCGGAAGTCCAGGCGGGACGCACCGTGGCGTCAACAGCAGGCAGAAAAACCATTCCAAGCTATGATGGCAGCTTGACCGTAAAAGCCACGCCCATTCGGTCAAGACCCCCTGCACTTCCTCCACGCTGCTATGGTTTAGAAAATTCGGCACCGCAAAACTTTTTGTTCCCATTCTGGTGCAGAATGGCAATTTGGAATCGACCGGCAAGCAGCGTGGGGTTAGGGAGTGGTCACTTTCATTGGTTAGTAAATTATCTGAGACAGAGTATTCAAGAGAATACTGAGTTGTGTTATTATTAACATACTCCCTGAAATAATCACCAAATAAATTACGGCTCATGTTCTTCAAAGAAACACTTTCATTAAATCGGTTGTCAATGAAGCTGGTGTTGTGTCCATCCATCAGGTCCACTTGGCTAGAATTACTCTCCAGTTCAACATTTCCTGCATGCACATTAGTACGTTCAACAGCAATGGCCGACAGATAGGTTGATGTAAAAAAGCTCTCCTGGCTTTCAAACCGAGAAGATCCAGATCCACTTAAAGACTCGGACTCAGCTTTGGACCCAGATCCAGAGCCACCCTCCCCAGCAGACCCGTCAAAATGATCTCCATATCCCATATACCTACCTAATTTCTCACCCACTTTGAGGACATCAGTCACAGAAGCACTTGAACCTGCTGTTCTGGCTGCTTCAGTGCTCGGTGGTAATGTAGGCCTTACGGTAGTCACGTAGCCCGGTGTCTTTGCAACCTTCTCATCAGACCAAAACCATCCATGCGATTCCTGAATCCTCAAGCACATCAGCACAACAAGGCATGACCACATCCTGAGCTCAGACATCACGTTCAAAGTTATTCAGTAGAATATTGTAGCTGACATCCCCTCCGCCAGTAATCCAAACCACACACACTGACTCTTTCCTGGCTCACCGCAGAGTCGCCACAATCAGCCCACAAGCCAGGCAGAAAAAGTTTAGAGGAGGAGTAAAACATTTAAAGAGAGCAGGGGGGCGGCTCATTATTGGCCGAGCTCGGGACCTTTCCTCCCCCCTAGCTTCATCTCCTCTTTGTCTTTGTACTGAAAGAGTGTCTGTGATGATAGATATTCTTACCAAAAATGGCTGAGAGGCGTCCTTTTGTATACTTTGGAGCATTTAAATGCCCTCAGTGATGGAATTTAGAGTTTTACAGCCTTTATAGAGGCACAGAGAAATTCCACTGTCTGATCCGCTGTGACATAGAAACAACCCGTGTACATTCCCAAAGCACCTTAACACTGGAGAAAAACCTCTGGAAAGTTAACTTACTTAACCTATGATGTTGGTTCAAGTCAAGAATTGATGCTAGATTTACATTTGCAGAATGGATACTTGCTTGCAAGGACAGGGGAAACCTCAATTCAGTATGAATATAGACGTAGGTAAAAAAATTGAATTTAGTACTCAAATAATACACTTAAATTTATGCATTTGGCAGACGCTTTTATCCAAAGCGACTTTCATTGCATTGCATTATACATTTGTTTCTGACAATGTGCAATCCCCTTGGATCGAACCCATGACCTTGGCTTTGCTAGCACCGTGCTCTAACCACTGAGCCACAGAAAAGCTAAAAAGTTATAAAACAAAGTGATCGCTGTACTATTCAAAGTTCTGAAATGTTCCTTATGATCTTGAAAATCTTTTAATCTGAAGGTTAGTTTTGATGTCTGAAATGATGAATATAATATTTTGTTAAACAGTGAACTTTCATTCAGAAATGTTGTTAAAATTGATGACTTGGAACATATTGAAGAAAAAGGCGCCAATGATTATGATTTCATTCCAATACAATTGTGTTATTCAAAAGAATAAAAAGGAAAAAAATAATATAAATGACATATGTAGATTTAAAAAAATGTGTTGTTCAGCTTTTGAATAGTAACATATATAATGGCAGATTTTCAATCATAACCTTTTTAAAAAATGAAACAAGTTCCCTTAAAAATAAGTCACACACTACAGGCTGGAAAAAAACTACAGAGTCTGAATGAATCCAGCAGGATGAATCATTTGGCAGTGCTACCTCGCAAGCATCCTATGTATTGTCATGTAATAACTCATAAAACATGTGCTACCGAAAAGCCTTTGGGGCTACATGAATAAAAAAAACTGTCAGATTCCACTTTTAAACCTTCTTTATAAACTCAGCCTGTCTTCTAAAAGATGTTTTCTACAATTCAAACAATTATCAAAGCTTTATCTTTTGCATATTGTTCGAACTGTCATATTCCCTATAACAGATATAATAAATAATTTCATAACGACTTAAATCAAGTAGCTCAGTATTTAACCGCAAAAATACTGTACAGCTTGAAACTTCAGCCATCTAAACTTCAGAAGAGCATGCGACCCCATCCAGTCAATAAAATCTTGTTCCTGGTCTCAACCTCATGCTTCGTTTGCACTAACCAACCTCCTGCTATTTGCTTCATGCATGGAACAGTCAGAGATAATCCAGAGCCTGTGCACTTGTTCAGACGGGTACAAACAAGCCTTCAGGATCTGGTGACAGAGATCCTGACATGCTGTTTGACCCGGCTTTATGAGGACTGTCAAAAATAAGTCATGCTGCTGAGAAAAGTGGAAACGCTGACATGCATCAATGGGCATTCTGCTGCTATCTGTATTACTTAAAGTAGCCTTGTCTTGAGTTCCCTGACAGTGGGAAATACCTATCAATAGTAGGGTAACTTTATCATCAGACATGACAAAACCATCGTCTTTACACCTGCCCTTGATAGTGAGGAGAAAGCATGCAAAGTGTCTTCATCACTATCATGTTTGACAGTGACTATACAAGTGACCAGATCCTTAGAGCTCGGAATATAAACCAGACAACATGACATGGCCTTATCCGTTCAAGTTTAACTTCTTCCCAAAGAAGCAAAGCATCAGCTGTGTTCGAGTCATAGACTACATTTGAAATCTATCAAAGAAACTCTTGTCAGACCAACTATATCTCTTTCTCAATGTTTTCCCCACCGGCAAAATTCTAAAATCAAGTCCCAAACAAAATTCCTTGTCTTTTCATGACGCTAAAGAGGCAAAAAGCTCCTTTTAAAGAAATCATAAGACACGATGAGCCAAAAAGAATCGCAATGAAGCACTGAGTTATGTTTATCATCAAAGCTGAAAGAACTCTGGATTTAAGATGCATCGAGGAGGCATAATCATTCCTTAGGGTTTAATGTAAACGGCATAAATACGCTGAAGCGGGGGATTTGCGGTACACTGAAACAGATTCCAGAGTTCTTATAGCTGACATCGAGTCAAAGGACACAATGAGCCATGCAGATACTGTATGTCAGACACCTACAAGCTCTGCCAAACCCTCCGAGGCACAATGGAGAAGTCAAACCCCCACTACGATTCATCAGGAGACACAGTCAAAATGACTTAGACTGTGAGTGAATGAGTGTGGGAATGAGATTAACAAATGCTGAGCAGCACTGCGGTGGATGTTGCTCGAACCTGGGCAGAGAACGCGATGAATCACTGCTGTACGGCGAGCATGGATGTAAAGCAATTGGATTTCAAGTGGACACTGCCGGAGCGGCTCTGCTTAAAAACCTTTTGAATGCCCCCTGCCTCCTACTATACAGTTGGCATAACATAAAGGGAGCGTGGAACAACATAGTTGACTTAACTGTTTAGACAGCAGCTCTATTTGTCTAAATTTTGTCAAAAATACAAATACAAAACGACATAGCACACACACAAACACACTAATGGTTAGAACTGTCAAATTCTGAGAAGATTAATTATTGCAAAATTTGTAAATAATATTGATTTAAAAGTTATTGGAAGGATTATTTGTATGTTAAGAATCAAATATCTCAATATTTTAATATAAATATTAATATTTAAACATAATAATGTTTTTGCTGTTATGAGATCCATGAATGAAGCATCTGATGCTGTACAACCTGGACAATGTTTTTAACTAAACTAAAATGAGAGATAAAATGATAAAATGCACCAATACTAAATTTCTCCACCAGTACAGATTATTCAGAGTGATATCTACCGATTCTGAAGATTAAATGATCATATCTTTACTTTCTAAATGTTATTCATTCATATAATGACAATTATTGAACATCAAACTGGTGATATTTCGTAACATTTTCTACAGAGCACAAATTCATTACATTTTCCTGTCGGCCCTGATCATCGGCTGTTTTTATCGGCCGAAACCAGGTAAAGTGGAAATGTGCTTTTTATCAACCAATTATACATCTGTGCATCTCTAATATAAATGCATACAGCAATATTACAAATAACTAAACTAGACAAATAATAAATGTTAACAAAAAGATCAACTTAAATAACATGGAAAATTAAATATACATTTTTTAAATAATTTTACTAATATATTTTAAAATGAAAAAAATATTCATAAAACAATGAAACTAAACAACCTTAAAATGGCCAGAAAACCGATAAAAGCCGAATGTTCTTAATGACCTACAAGCAAGAAAGAAATACAGTAAAGCTGAACAGACTCCAATATTCACTGCAGGTTAAAGAAAGTGACTTTCTTCGTTCTTTTAAAGTGTCTTTATACAGAAAGCAAAGGTTAATGAACCACAAACACAGTTTTTCCTTTACCCACAAGCACACTGAAACAGGAAACTATGAGAACACATTACCAACACATGCTTCTTGTTAAACTGAGCCAAAACATCACTTATATCACCCAAACAGCTAATAATTCAATAACTGGCTGAAGTCCCACCGTTAGCTAAAACACAAGGGTTAATCTCAGACCACATCACTCAGGTCAAGCACGGGTGGGAGATGTCGTTTACAAGTCTCTATGGTGACTCCCGCGCAGCCGTGAACCTTCCTGGCACGTGTTCAGGGCCAACATGTTCTCTGATTTTTTGGTAAATGAATGTCCTCTCATACGGATTCGATTGAACATAAACGAACATAAAAGATAAAGCGGCTTTAACGTTTTCTCTTACATATTTCAAAAGGTGCTTGTGTTTTGCTTTTTCGGGGAGTCCCCCGATTTGTTCTGACTGAACTGGGATATCCTTTAGCTGTCGTTGGGCAGAAGATACCAAAACCGTAATGATTTGGAAAAGCTCTTGCTAAGTCTGGGCTTGCCGCATCAAAAGGTTTGAGTAACGCTTGATATCAAAGCTGCTATTTGTCAAATACAGTGTGAATAAAGACAAAGTACTGTCAAAATCCAGAGGAGTCCAAAGCTCTCGGGTATTTGTTATTTGTGGTGTGCTGCCAGAAAACATGGGTGGCCAAAGACAACACCCACACCGCCATGCTTTCAATCAAACCCCTGTGAGGAAATTATTTCCTGTCTAGTGATGTGTATAATGTCCTTGGGTATGTTTGAATGAAAACAATTGTTTGAAAACATCAACTCCCATATTGCCTGTTTGGTTTCTTGATAATTCTGTAGTGTCCATTAAAACCATTTGGTCTGCTGAGCTAATGGTACAATAAGTGCTCGTAAGTGTCATCTAAGAGCAAATTAATTCATTTGGGTATCTATAAAAAATGTACTCTGGCATCACTTACATTGGCATTCCAAACATGTTTGCTTTAATATTGTCCTTGAAAAATCCAATGCAATGCGAAACAGACTAGATATGCAGTCGTAGAAAAAAAGTTTCCGTTTAAAAAAAAGTATTTCTGAATGTAACATTTATACGTTTGTGTTTAGGGACAATTATAATTTTTGTTTTATTATGTAAACTACTAGCAATATTTCTCCCAAATATCAAATAAAAATATTAGATTTGCAGAACATAAAAGCTGGAGAAACAGGTGAAAATAACTGCAAAATGACATTGAATACTGCAAAGAAAACTATTTTATATTCACTTTTAAAGAATAAATATTTTGTGATTTTTAAGGTCCTACTTTGGTTTATGGAGTGTCCAACAACAAGTTTACGTACAATATATATATATATATTTTTTTTAACTTTCATTTTCTAATAATAGGCCGTTATTGTTATCTTACTTCTTGACTGACTCTCAAATGATGAGTTTGTCGATTCATCTGTCTAATTCCCACCCCTCTGTCAGCCTTCTCTGATCTGATTGGTCAGATGGTCTAGTCAGCTGCGATTGGTCTTTCGCAAATGGAGCGTTGGCGGGCATTTCACGGAGTGACGCAAATCCAACCCAGAATTCAAATTAGAACGACAGACGACTCGTTTGCGTGATTCAGAGTCGACTACTTTATCTCAAGCCAATATCTTTGTTATTCGTCCACTTTCAGCTTTCCAACTTGGTAGACTGCTTTCATTCACACACAGCATCATTACACACTGCATGAAATAACATTTTAAAGATATTGTAATAGTCTTAGAAAACTTTGCGCAGAATTGACGCTTGCCTACACTTAAAATGACCAACTTGCGTGCACAAAAGCGAAATGAATGGCCCCTTAGATATACAGTATATACTACTGTACGTACTGTAGCTTCAGAAGATTTGAAATGTAATTTGGCCTACTTCTATATAATAGTTTTTTCATCATTTTAAACCCCTTTAAATCTGTGGTCACTGTGAATCATTGTGAACGAAAAGAGGAAAATTTCTTTATAATAATAGCTGTTCAAAGTTTTAAAGAGTATGAGGTGGATTAAAGGATCATAATGTGTAGTTTCGAATACACGTCTGATTTCATGAATTAACTTTGGAAAACAGTGCAACATAAAAGAAACAGTCCTGTTAATCTGAGCGCATTTATCTGCATTAAAAGTGAGAGGGAATTTGCGAGTGCATGTTATTAACTTGAAAACGGGGATAATGACCGCATCCCAAACTGTTTCCGCTGTCCACGTTTTTTTCATTGCAGCAGACCCGCAAGCCAGGTCGATATGCCAAAAGCAGACGATATGAAGGCGAACAAGGTGTCGTTCATCCATAATAACACAGAAACAGATGTGCAACGGGTTTACTGCATCGGCAAACAGGACCAGACAGAACAACAAGACTTGATTTCATATTTTCCATGGGATTCCCCACTTACAGCAAGTCTAACAGCTTTGAAACAGACATTGCAGAAAAGTACCAAGACAAATACTTCCTGCACTATAATTGTGCTAAAGATCGACGTTTTGTTGTCAAACTAAAAACCTTCATCATAACACAGCGCAGAGATCATGAAAAGAATGAATTATAAATGGATTCACCCGATAAAGCAGAAGAGAGGTTTAGATCAGATCAAATTGGAAAACAAGATTATGATTCGATAGATTAGATTAGATGTGACCTCCTTCCTGATCAGAGTGTAGTTTAGAGTAAATTCACATTTTATTGCTTGCAACACAGACATTTTAAGTATTGCATCAACCGTCAGTCTTTTAAAACTATGCAAAACAGAATGCCATGTACAAGCTTAAAATAGTCACAGCATGCTAAAACCAACAAATATGTCTTATTTGTCTAGTTAACCTTGATGTAAGGATCTGGTTAACTAATGTGATCAAATGAAGCTTTCTATTCACACCGCACACATTGATAAAATAATAATTGAGCTTGTAATCAGACCCCTGCAGAAAAAAAACATTCGACAGATATTCAATAGTCCCTCACGGTGTCCAATGTTATTTCTATATATTGTAGTGTCCTCTGCATCTCTCCTCACTTCTCAGGTCTCTTCTATACATTCATTGAGTGAACGGCACATCCAGGATAACACAATGGCATGCAACAAAATGAGTGAATATGATATGCACAGACGACAAAAGCTGCAGACGTTTCGACACTGGTCCTTTGTGAAAACGGGACGTACAATTTTCTTTTACGAGGACTGTCATCTCAAAATTAAAATTCTGTCATCGAGTACGCACCCTCGCGTTATTCCAAACCTGTATGACTGACAACCTCATTTACTATTCACTTTCATTGCAGAAAAAAACGACATTCTTAAATGTTTGCTTTTACATTCCCTAAAAGAAAGTCACATGTGTTCATCGTGTTCAAATCACATGACGGTGAATACACTATAACAGAATTTTCATTTTAAGGGGGAACTGTCACTTTAAGAGAAACTTGGCTTAAGTCAATATACAAAGGAAGTGGAACTGGGTATAGTAGTAGGTCAAGCTACCCATCATTTACACCAGTGATTCTCTGCACCCCAGGGGGCACTTAAGCCGGCTACAGGGGGAGCTTGAGAAGATTTTTGCTTTGGTCAACCTCTACAATTGTAATAAAGTGGTAAAAAGGACATGTACAACTAATGTCGTAGCGGTATTATAATAAAAGATACTTGCAATGTGTATACATTATATAACAGCCACATTTAAATGTACTTATTTAATGAGGACATTTTATTATATTAAATGATAATGCAAAATTATATAATTTAGTTAAAAGCATCACATTTCTTGTTTGGTGTTGACCAAAACCAAATCATTTTTTGAGCCGTACTGCTAAGGGTGTGTCCGTACGAAAGACAAAAATACACTTATCTATTTTGACCTGTAAGCTCTCTGAGGACCATTTGGCAGATCCATATGACGTGGGATCATAACCTGTAATGTTTCCCCATAAACCTTAAAACAAAAAACCCAGCAAGGCCTAATAATGATACGGTTCTTTCCAATGCCCGCAGTTCCCAAATGACGGCTTGCATAACAGTCAGCTTGAAACACCTACAGCCTACAAACACACGCACACATGTTCCTGTAGCTCAACTAATAGAGCGTGGTGCTCTATGGGCTCAACTTCCGGGTAACACAATAACAAGTAAATATAAATATTGAACACATCATAAGTCAATAAAAATTATAATAAAAAATGCTGATAAAATATCTAGTGTATGTCTAACATTGTGCACTCTGAAATTCCTGGTTTTAGTGTGGATACTTACATAATATTGTCTTAGTAGGTCAAAACGAATTAAAGCAGCACGGACTGAGGAATCTAATGGGTTTACAGACGGATACCCCGTTTTAACTTCAAAGGCTTGGTGACAATGATGTGGAATGCAGGGTATGCCTTCATGAGACCAGTAGGCTTTGTCTGGACCTCTTTGGCTCTCCTGGCTGGGTAGAGAAGTCGGCAGGCGAGCCACTGGAGGGTATTGACATGCTAAATGTTGCTTCCTAAGGGAGTGTACGCTGGGATGAGATTACCCAGAGGGTGAGAGTTTAGTCAAGGGGCAACACCTGAAAGCAGGGTGGTCCTGATTTTATCACATCTCAGGTGGTTGCAGTAGCCACTTTTAATTCCTGCCCCATGGTATGTCATGATGTGCTGGATGGGGACAGTTTTTGTATTTTGAAACCATACACCTTCAAAAAGGTTATAAACAACATGACCTGTCCTAACTGAATACTGAACATCTCTGTCTGGTTAAGGACATTTTGAGTTACTTTTGACTCAACCTTGTGTTTTCCCTTTTAATTTTCAATTTCAAGGTACTGTATTGCCATGATTGTGTATACTTAAGATGATGCTAAAACAAAAGACAAACAACTACAAAAACTAAAGTGGATTTAAAATAAGTTGCTAAGTAAAAGATAAAATGATAAAGTAAAAAAGGATCCTCCACCAGAATTATACTTCTATTACAGTTTTTTTTGTTATTGTTATTGTCACTGTATATATATATATATATATATATATATATATATATATACTTATTTTTGATATTGCTATACAAGGTTACTTTTTATTTTTTTGTATTAAAAATGTTAGTGCCTCAACATAAAAGGAAAATCAGACGTGTTGCTCTGGCAATACAGTGAAAATCGTTTTTCAAATAATATCTGAAGAATTTTTTCGTTCTTATTATGTTGTGTATTATTGTGTTAGCTATCTGTATTATTTGAGTTATTATTACTTACTGAAAATAACCCAATTTCAGTTTGATTGATATTTATTGCAATGCACAATAACAACTTAAATGACTTTTGAAATGTTTCTAAATGTTATCGGTTTTGGAAAATAAACGCTTCGTCTATGTCTATATTTTAATTTACTTTAATTATATTTTAAAACTTTAAAGAACAATTCTCTCCGCTCCTCATACCAATCCAGCAAAGTTCCACTTCTTCAGCACACTTTGTTAAATCTGTCCCGCAGACCATAAAGCAACTGCTCGGAGTACCAGACAATTCCCTAATCTGTAATCTACAATCACGCTGAAACCAAATCCATAAAGCTCCACCATGGGAAATAAAGGAGAATTTAAAACCTCGGGCTAATTCGAGCAAAACCAAGTGTCAAAGTTTTCATGAGCGAGAACAGACTTCCAATATAGGCATTAGCAGGTTTGTACAATGAGGTCAGCACATCAACCAAGCGTAAAGCCCATTCAGGCCTGTAGGAACCTCAAGAGGAACATGCCCGGACAGAAGCGAGAGCTACAGACAGACGTTTCTCAGCTTGGAGATGCAGAGGAGTGTCCCAACGAGCAACAGGACAGGAAGTAATGGGTCAGGGTATATGTCTATAACGGGAAGATGGAAAACGTCTCACAGGACTCTGTCAGGGACGTGTCAAGGCTCAGCAGTGCAGATAAGGAGGGCCTCCTCTTGACAAGTATCTTTCAGACCTCAATCAGGTCCTATGCTTGCGTAAACACATGGAGTAAAGACAACCCCATAAAGGCCCGGAGGGGTTTGATCCTGTTAAGACACGCTCATGTGGCTCTCACCTACATAATGTCATAATGAAGCATCCCACAGACAGACTTCACGAATGCCATACTAACAATGGACTTGTGGAAATATTGCAGTCTGCATCACAAATCTAAATGCAACATGTTATTATGAAGACAATCGTCTAGAGTGGATATCAAAATCACATTTTATTACATGTCAGCGAAAACTCATGCCAGAAAATGTTCACACGTCTATATTTGGGCAATTGCAAACATAATGGCATGCTTTTTTTTAATAACATATCTTAAAGATGTCTGAGAATGCTTTTATACGTACTAGTTCTTTCATCACTTATTCACCATTATGTCATTGCGGACCTATATTTCTTTCTTCTGCAGAAGAAGATATTTTAAAGAATGTAAGTAACCAAACAAACACTGACCTCCTTTGATTTCCATTGTATAGACACAAAACCACAGAGACATTTCTCAAAATATCTTATTTTGTGTTGCACCGAATAAAGAGTCATATACAGGTTTTGAACAACATGAGAGTGAATAAATGACGACAGAATTCAGTTAACATGATGGCTTTTTATCATGAGTTGCCCCCCCTGCTGGCAGACAAGAGGTCTACATAATATTTAAGTTTCAAACGAGACTAAAAATGCAAATCTGTCACTTTTCTTAAGCCATGAAATAAATAAATTCAGAATACATACTACTGTATTTAACCTACTTTGTATTATAAAAGAACAGATCACCCACATATTACGCATTTTATTTGTTAAAAACACAGCATATGAGTTTAAAACAACATTTAAGGGTGTAACTAGAATTTAAATATTCCTTCAATAAACTATTACTCTATTACTGCCACTAGAGGGATCAGTAACAGAACAATGAAAACGGTAGAAAAAAGTAAATCGAAAAGATCACATTATACTAAAATAAGCAGTCGAGTGGAACAGTACAAACTTCAGTCTTTAGGTTTATGTTATGTACACGGAAATCCTGCTCTTTGACAAACAACACCATCCTTCACATTTCTTCCATGAAAACACACTTTCCAAAGCTCCACTGTATCGCCGAATCCTTTTATCTAATACAGATTACACCTGAACCCTGAGAGGGGAGATCAAGCACGTACAGCCAAAGCGTTAAAATCACCCCCTTTGGCCAAAACGCACCTGTTCAAACACGCATGCACACGCACGCTCACACGCTGTTAATAAGATATGTCAGCGTGTGGTGTTTTGCACTCTCCGCACCTCCCTCACACAAAACCTGCAGTTCACGCAGTTCATACAAGAGGGACGGGATGGGGTAAACGTAAACACAGAGGGTCGCCCTTCATCTGCTTGTTAAAGTGAAGGAGCGTTGACATTATTGCCTTTTATCTTACGGTATGTACATCAACACACTGGGGACCAATACGCCACACATACAATAATATGCTGATTGGACATCCCTTTATCAGCTAGATCAGATGTCTTGATCTAATGTGGCCAGACGTCCTCGATACTTTGATGGGAAGTACTCGACTGTTTTTGCATTCTGTTAAAGCTTGGTATACGTTATAGATCAATGTGGAAATCACATTTGAATTATCATGCGGTGGTGTACTCATCCGGTACAAAATGATGCATTTTGTGACTTTCTGATCTTAATATTTGTCTGTCCAAAAGTAATAAGCACTCATTTATTCAACCTCATAACTCGGAACACACACAAAAAATTGTCTTTTCCATAAATATCTAGCTTCTAAATGCCTCAATGTCAGCCAATCAGATCGGAGGTGACCATTTCATGTTGTTTTTTTGTGTGCATTGTGCATCAGTCAGTAAATGGACTGTGCGAATGTTTGTCTGTCTGGTCCTGGGAAAAACTTGATCAAAATCAGTGTTGTTTTTATATTTTATTAAACATGCATACAGCACGGAGACACTCCAAGATCAGCAAACTCGCTTGTTCACCCGTGACACTTGAAAGAACTGCAGTCTGTGTTGCACTTTACATGATCATCTACCCGGATGATGTTTTGCTGTAGATCTCAAAAACACCACGACGAACTTTATCTCAAGCCAACAGGTCATGAAAACACTAAGCGAACGATCCAAATCTCTTAACTTGGATGCCTCACAATGCTGACCTGTAACAAAGCGCCATCAATACCACAGACATGTGTTACCCATTACTGCTTACTGCTGGTTTATATTTGCAACTTTTACGAAAGGTCTGCCACTTTAATTACCATAGCAACAATAAACCTGATTTCCCAGAACAGTGTTAGGTCAGACCAGGTTAAAGCAGCAGAACGTTTTTTCAAAAGCAGATATTCCAAAACAGGGCTCAACTATTTTGTTTAGTTAAAACTACGACTCATCTTAACTTTTCATCTTTTAAGAAAGACAACTTTATACAATTAGTGTGACAAACTGTACAGACATGTACTGCTTAGGTAGACTTAAGAATAATATTTATAAACCCTTATGTCGTTTCAAACCTGCATTTTAAAAAAAGAAGATATTTTGAGAAATGTCTGTGTTGTTGTGTTCATACAATTGAAGTCAATGGGGTCCAATGATGTTTGGTTACAAATGATCTTCATAATATCTTCTTTTGCGTTCTGCAGATAAAAAAATCATACAGGTACAGAACAACCTAAGGTGAATAAAAGATGAAAGAATTAAAAATTTGGTGTAAACTATCCCCTCTAAGAATTTAAAAGCTTCTAGTAAATGGAAAGAGAGTGAAAATAATTGTAATAATTGTAATAGTTGTCGATCACTCACCGTCCTTGATTTTGTGATGACAGAGAAAGTTTAGCATTGTTTGAGAATTACTACTCTAAAGTACCATTAGGGGGCGCTGCTAAGCCTAGTGTCAAAGGGTCTCGTGGGGATGCTGAGAGCAGATATTCCCACATTGACCTTAGTTACAGAGGACATCTCAATCATTAGCGGGGCTTAACCAAAGTGCTGTGTGCCTGTACTACCTCGGTTCACACAGGGAGAACCGACCGGATTGCTAGACACGGGATACGTCTGGCAGGAACAACTCACGTCTGCGTCTCGTCAACAGTGGGGCTGGGCAACACATTTAGGCTAATTATTTACCTGTGCTGAGATTTCAGACTTCCGAGTCAAGGGCGAGGTGCGGCCGTCTGTGTCCCTCCTCGGGTCATATGAACGGAGTGAAGGGTGAGGCTTAGATAAAACAAACAAACCCGAAGCTGAAAATGTACAGATGACTACTCGTGAACTCAAGCCAACGTTAACTCAAGCCCACACAAGAGCAGGAATGTTTATACGTGTATGTATATATTTCGATGCATAGACACGAAAACTGGTACAGGTGCTGTATGTCTAGAGAACAGGGTGACCAATAGTCCATCTAATTTATATGCAGGGTGAAACTGATAGTTGATAGGAATTTTATAATAATGATATATTTCAAATATATAGCCAGAGGAAAAGGTTAACGGACCATTCCAAATGTTCATTAAATCATCATTTCTAGATGTATTGTGGTCAATCCAGTCCAGCGTCTGAGGTCATCCAACAGCAATGTGAAAGACTGACAGCATGACAAGACACATGACAATTGTGATGAAAATCAAGGTTATCAGATAACATTTTTACAAATATTACTGTTGCATTGCCTAAAAGTGAATATGAACTTGTTTTCTTTGCAGTATTTGAGGTGTGAAAAAATACAGAGCATCTTTTCTGTTATTGTGGCCCGTTTCTCCAGTTTCCGTTTTCTGCAAATAAATGCAATACAATATTTGTATAAAAATTTTGGAATACATTTTTTTAGGTGTTCACAGAATGAAACAAAAATTATAATTTTACCAAATCACAAAACCTATCAATAGTACATAAAAAACTGATCTTTAAAATTGGATCTCTGAATATTTTTCGCGGCTGAGTATATACCAAAATTTTGCTAAAAAAAAACATTCATTTTGGAACTGAGTAGCATTTCAAAATGGCCAAATATCGGGCCCATACACTAAATAAATGCAGTGAAACTTGAATATTCTTGTGACCATGCAGTGACCTATGTCTTGCCCTCTTTCGTTTGCAACAATAATCTTCACTGACCTTCGCACAGAGACCCACACCTGTCAGTCTTTAAAATGCCCATCAATCTGTTTCCTGAAAAGAGCCCTCTGCCATCCTAAAGCTCTATTGAAAGCTAGGGGGGGCGGGGACGACTGCACACAACAGCTGTTTGTTGAAAACCTGGTTCTATGAGGCAAAACAACTGCGAAAGGGACCTGAAACCCTTCTGAAAAGTATGCAGTAACATCTAAAAAAAATGCCCGTTTACTAAAACAATATATGAACAGCGTGCAAAGAAAACATGCAAAAGTTACAAACAAATGAAAAGGTTGTAATATAAATACATATTTCTGTAGTTAACGGATTCATTCCTGTGGTGACACATCATCAAAGAAGGCATCAAAGAATGAGTCTTAATATAAAATATAACACACCCAGATGTTATTTGACCGATGTTAGTCAAAAGTGTCCCAGAACTGTTTGCTGTCCTTCATTCTTCAAAATGTCTTTATTTGTGTTCAATAGATTAAAAAAAATTATAAAGTAATTTTTCCTACTACGGGAGTCAAGCTCTGTTTGGTTTTACGCATTCTTTATCTTTCTTTTTATTGGGAGGAGAGAGTGCAGATATTTAACTCGGCCGGCTTTCGATTAGCAATCACAGCTATCATCACATCTGCCCTAAAATTGTCAAGCCGCCTTACCTCCATTCTCTCTAATGTCTCGCAACATCCCTCCTCTACCCCACTAGCCCGTTTTTCACCTCAGCACCAGGTTCGGACACACACACCAGGCCCGGGACAGCCCGCCATATATGCATAATATCCATCCCGCTTTTTTATCTGCGAGGCGAACTCGTGAATATAGAACTCATTCATTTTTGGGAGAATCATCCCTTTAAACATTTCAGATATATTTTTACCATTTGTACAGTCTCAATGTGTGACACTGTGTGATAAAAGTGAAATCACATCAAGTATTTTCAATCCTCAGCACGCAAAGCAACCTACAAGTACCGTCAACCCTCCGGAAATGGAGGTGGTGATAGCAGGGTTTAACATCTGGAATAGAGACCGTAATGTCGCTCCACGACATCTGTACCCAACAATACTTCAGCAGAAGAAACCCTAATTCAAACCTAAACACAGTTCTGTTCTTTGACAGAACACACTACATCCGCCGCATTTACTGGATGCCTCGTAATACCGACAACATGTGTTTATCCTTTTGGGAATTTCATGCGATGGATATGTTTATTCAAAAATCATCTGTTGCCTTTGCGCGTAGTTACAGATAAGTAAAGGCTTTGAGAATAAAAGGGCGCTGATCTTCAAAAGCCAGTTTGAAGAGAGAAGTTTGAAGGCCAGTCGTGCATTCTCCACACATCTCTGGGGTTGGAGAACAAAGCTCCTTCAAAGAACCATCAGGGTGAGAGAAAGGTGGAAAATGCCATCTGCCAGGGAGAGAATAGCCGGGTCCTGTGTGCCCTCCCACTAAAACAGTAGTGCGGGTCACAGCATGAGATCTTTTAAGACCCCAAGCAGTAAAACACAATATGAAGACACTTTGGGCTCCCTTGTCTCTTATTTTCTAACTTTTACTTTAAATGGGTTCAAGCGTTTTGCAAATGGTCTCAAACAAGGACATTGATTGTGTGCGTTATCCAGATACAAAGTCAATGTCTAAATAAATGTTAATTGAAGGAACAGTTCATCCAAAAAATTTCATGATGTCATCTTTTACTCACCCTCGAGTTGTTCCAAATCTGTATACTTATTTTTGTTCTGAGAAACACGTAGTTAGATATTTGGAAGAATGCTTGTAACCAAACAGTTCTTGGCCAACATTTAACTGCTATACTAGGAACAAAGTATTTGATCTATTGAACACAAAAGACAGTTTTGAAGATATTTGGAAGAATTTAGGAAAGCAAACATTTCTGGGGCCCTTTTGACTACCATTGTAATTTTTCCAGTCAATGTTGCTCAAGAACTGTTTGGTTACAAGCATCTTTCCAAATATCTTTCTCTGTGTTGATCCGAACCAAGAAAATTGGAACAACTCCAGTATTTTCATTTTTTGGACGAACTGTCCCTTTAAATAACATTTATTTGGTCGTTCTGAATCCAAAACATTTGTTTACACATCCTAGATGCAAAAGTTAGTTTCATCGTAAAAAATTTACTCTAGTAGATTTTGGTGATGCCATTTATCAAATACAAAATAGAAAACACACAAAGGCTTTCAGACCTCCCTGAAAGTTCAAGATATCTAAAAGGGGCCAAATGGTAAAACATAGGAAGTTTCACATTAATACCAGCATTTCCTTTCAGCCTAAACAAAATACTATCTGTCAGTTCCCCTGTTAACATTAATAATGAGAGCAAGAAGCTGCTTTTAATCAAGTAGAAATGAGGCGGGTCTACAGCGAACGCTGTCAGGATCAGTCATTCACCTCCGGCAGTCCCACAGGACCCACATGTCTACAGGAGACTACATCATGTAACTTTTATTTATCTTCAGACTCACTTTGTTAAAGCACGAAGCCAACACATTACCTCCGCCTGCACTTTCATATCGAGCTATTTACTTCGTGTCACTCAGCAGACCCTTGTTTTATTTAGTCTTACAGCATTTCGTTTCACCTGACCTTCTCGTTTTGTTGAACATCTACCCTCATAATTTAGTCTCATTTAATAGCTCTGTTCAAACAAAACAATCTTTCGTCCGCCTCATTTTGTTACTACTTAAAATGGCTCAGCAGAGAAAGAGTAAAAAGATAAGAAACCAGACCAGACGCACAACAGCATGGTTTTAAATCTTAGAGACAGGAAGAATTTTTTGCACCTGAGGAATTAAGGGAGCAGCTACTGATGTGTTAAGACATGACATGTTTGGCCAATTCTGCTGCTGTCAGCTTATGTCGAGTTCATCAGTTTGACTTTTTCCATTGTTCCATAACAACTCTATTCGCATTTAGCAAGTTTGCATCTCAAAATAGTCAACCCGTAGGAAAACTGTACGATTGATTGATTTTAGACCTCAGGAGACTCAATGAAGCTCAATGAAGTATTAAAGGGACAGTTCACCCAAAAATGTAAATGTTGTCATCATTTACTTACCCTCCAAAGCTGTACAAATGTATTTGTTCTGCTGATATTTTGAAGAATGCTAGTAACCAAACTGATTTTATCCCCCCATAGTATTTATTTATACGTAAATGGGGGATGAAATCTCTTTGTTACTGACTTTCTTCCAAATATCTTCCTTTGTGTTCAGCAAAACAAAGATATGTATACAGGTTTAGAACAACTTGAGGGTGAGTAAATAGTAAAATAATTTTCATTCTTGGGTGAACTGTCCCTTTAGTCTCACGTGCTTCTCTTCAAACGCATTAGACAAAATGAGACGGTTGCAGGCTTGGTATGGCGATCAGAGATCGCTTGTAAAAAAACAAGCCCACATGTAATATTACTAACTGTCTTTTTCAAGATGAAGATCAGATAAGCCAAAGATATTTTGCTGTGCTTTGAATCACAATATTCTTTAGAAGAAACAACTTTTAAATATATGTTAGAATCTTAACTTGAAACATACGTTTCAACATTTATTTGACTGAAACAGTTTAGGACAGGATTTTGATTTAGTAAAACTTTGTGATTTGGGAAATAGATTGGATCATTGAAAGTGGAATAACTGGCCATTAGCTGTATAGTCAATATAGTCTCACTCTTGCGCCAAGATATATGTCATGAAGAGAAAAGAATTGAGGACTTGAAGGGCCTATGTGTACGTTTTTGGAGAATCTTTTGACAGAAATGCAATATAATACACATTACTATATGTCTTCAGAGGTGTATAAAGACCTGACATAATGAAGCGAAAACGTGACGAGATCTTAGTCCTCTGTCAGCAACCGTAGTGCTTTGAAAGGGAGGCGGAGGAGTGAGCAACCTCACCACTTGATGCTGCTAAACTTCATAAACTGGACTTTTAATGTTTATAATTAAAGATCAAGAAGATTTCAATACATTTAAAAGTTGCATAAATAAATCATTTAAAATACGTAAAAAATAAGAACGGTCAATTTTGCTCTCATGGACTTTTCACTGGACATTTTCCCTAGAACGATCTGAGAAAAACAACAACTTATTAGCCTAGAGAGAATTCTAATAGAAAAGGTAAAAATGTTCCTTCAAATCAGTAGTGTGTTAAGTAGGACTAATGATGTTGCCACAAGTCAGTGATTCAGCATATGATATGAGTCACTCATCATTTATGTCAGATTTCCCCCTCCATTTACTTCCTACACGGTCCTGTGTTTATACAACCGTGACTGAACTATCTTTTTGCGTGCAAAGCCCACAACCAAAGACTTAGTCCTCAGCAGATGCTCGTACTCCTTATGTATACACTTTGCTTTAACAGCAAAACACCTACAGCTGGTATTACCCCTCCAGCCGTCTACCACCCTAATTCTTGCCTTTCGGTTCAATGCTGTCTAAGAACAGCATTGTCTAATCCCTTTTCACAACCTCCCAGGTCACACAACTATGACCTGACTGGGTGTGTGACTGCAAAGCTTCCCCACCGGTGCTTGTGACCAGAGTCTTCCTGGTGGGTTAGAAATATTCTGCTCCATAATCCCGCAAAAGGATTCTACGGTCATTGCGCCCGAACATCAAAAGCTAGTGTGATGAACAAGTGCATTTCTCTTTAGCCCTGTCTGTGAAACAGGGCCCTTTTCAATGACCCTACTGCACTTCAATTCAACATCTAAGCACTAAAAGAAGTGGCTGCGTTCTGTATTTTAAAGCTCCAGTGTATGAAATTTAGTGGCATCTAGTGGTGAGGTTGCGAACTGCAACCAACGGCTCACTCTACTGGTCCCTTTCAGCTGTGGCCTAATGGTTAGAGCGTTGGGCTTGTGATCAGAAGGTTGCCGGTTCTAATCTCAGTGCCAGCAGGTCATGACTGAAGGGCCCTTGAGCAAGGCACCTTACCCCTGATTGCTCTGCAGTAATGTGCCACTGTATAAAACTTGTAAGTCGCTTTGGATAAAAGCGTCTGCCAAATGAATAAATGTAAATGTAAAATGCAACTATAGAAACAACATGGAGAATTCCATGAAAGGGGTCCCGCGGTGTATGTAGATAGAAATAGCTCATTCTAAGGTATTAAAAACATAACGCTTCATTATGTAAGGTCTTTAAACACCTCTGTAGACATAGATCAAGAGATCCTCCAAATAAATTACACATTGGACCTTTAAGAAATCATATGCACACTCACACAAACCGAACTTTGGTGCAAAAAGCATACTTTCGTATGGCATATTTCTAAGAAAGCATCAGATGTATCTCTCAAAATGAACCACTCAATATAGCTGCATAGTAAGGTGGCACACAACAAACAATAACAAAAACGTAACAATACAAAAAACTATATTTCGTTTTTATTTTAATATTGCATCATTAGCTTAGCAATATATTAACACCAAACTTCAATCAAACGAGTTAATTGTAAATTTGCCAGCCTATGTAAAGCAAATTATGTTGCAGTAGATACCAAGAAAGCATATTAGGTTTAGAAACTGTGAGTGTTTTAATCAATTATACATATCTCAAAGGAACAAAACTGAAAGGATGTCCTTAACTGTACATTGTAAGTGGACGTTTCACCAAAACGTATTAAAAAAGAAAGAACAGCCAAAAACACTGCTCCGTCCTGTAGTCAAATGACCCTGAACATCTATTGTTCATAACGCTGAACACTGACTCACTTTCCCTTGGGACATGAGTATGAGTAAGCTAACCTTCCCTTGGACGTCAGAAACGCTCTGCCGCCTCCATACTTCCTCTTGTCCAACAAGTGTTGGAGACCTGGACTTTTAAGAGCTTTTCCAGATCTTGAAGCTTGTAGACATTACTATGGCACATATAAAAAGGACAACGTGAACCAACACAACGTCACTGTCCTCCCAAATGATGTCCTATACAATATACTATACTTTTTAAATGATTAAATCCTGCATTTTCAGATTTGCTTGTCTTAACTAGGGTAGGCTGGACGCCGTATAGCCTAGTCTACTTGCTCTCTATGTTAGTCTTCGATCCTGGAAATCTGAAAAGCGAACAAACCACTCGAAAGCCAGTCAACCGACCAACCAGGCTTGGAGACCAGCAAACCAGCTTAAGTTTGGTTGAAATATTTTTGGGTCAGCCGTAAAGAGCGGTTTCTAAAAGTTTTCTTCTTTGATGTCCACAAAAGAACTCCATTATGATAACCATTACCACACTTTGTTCGCCTTGATTCGTCTGGGAGGGATGAAGCTTATGAGAGGAGAATTCATGTGTATGATCAGAGAGCCGCTTTGAAACGCCGCGGTTCTGATGAGTCAGAGCGCCCAGTGAGCCGAGACAATGGGCGATCTAGACAGTCAGTGTACAGTCTGCTAATCTCATGTGACGGACAGACATCTCTAACTGTTTAAAGGCTAGACAGAGGAAAGAGGGAGAGAAATCAGCCCTGAACCAAATTCTGGCATAGTAGATCTGCATAAACCCCCTTCCTCAACTCTTTTCTCTTGTACAACTCAAAGACCCCCTGAAGAGAATACATTCCAATTTAATTATCCTGCTGGAACAAAGGAGCCACACCAAACAAAAAGAGAACATGTGAGAAAACAAAACAAGAAGATAGGCATGACCCACGTGTGGGTTCACAAGGAGGAGGATAGAATCAAAATGACACAAATGAACTTGCTGTTTAGTTGACTTAACTAAAGCGATATCGTGCAGGTCACAAACTGTTGCTTTTTATTCGCAGTGTTCAGCGAGAATGAAATGAACAGACTAAAAAGACAAACGTTTTAACAGTGTTCATGAAAGAACCCCCCCCCCAAAGGCTCAGGATTTCTTTCTTTGGCTTTACTATATGCTTCCAAAGCTTAAACAATATCATCTGTTAGATCGCTACCAACAGATAGATAAAAAGAAAATATCGAGCTCTTCCTGTTCAGAGGTTTAGAAAAACGAACTTTCCAGCCTGTTTCACTTGGCCTTGACTACCAGAGCACTCCTACAGGGAAGCGTGACTATAAAAACCCAACATGTACAAGTTTTTCAACTTGATGTTTAAATGTTTGTGCTGTTCTCTAGAAGACGGAAAATATTTGCATGAAAGATAATCATTCGAGGCTTCGGTAAAAAATGAAACAATGACTCAATAAACATTACGTTTAAATAACACAAAATTCTACTGGAAGACGACGAACATTAAATGTTGTCTTAAAGTTCAACGTTTGCAGCAATGTTAAGAGATTAGAACGTTTAAAACTATGCAGTTCGTGATACATTGAATTTATTTACAATGTGTTACTTCAGAAACCTAATATGTCTGATAAATGAATCGATTTGAAAGCTGGCAAAGCTAGAAAACAGATGTGTTATAAACAAATGTGGTTATTTATACATTGTATCCCTTAGCAGTGTGGTTGCTATGGTGTTCTGGATGGTTGCTAAGGAATTTCCAAACAGTTTTTAAGGTGTTGTGAGAAGTTACAACGGAGAGACAGACAAAAATTGGGTAGACAGACAAACAGAGTTTATAAGGTCTCTGAGTTACATTTAGAAAATGTTGTTCTGAGATATGTTGCATATTTCGCCCGATAATGAAATGACTTACTCACCCTCATGTCATTTGTAAGACTTAATTTCTTCTGCAACACACAAAAGAAGATATTTTGAAGAATGTTGCCAACTGAACAATGGCAGTACCCATTCACTTGTACGGACACAAAACCAATGCAAGTCAATGGGTACCGCCGTTGTTCGGTTATCAATATTCTTCAAAATATCATATTTTGTCAATAAGTCAATTCCACTTTCTATAAAAAAATTTGGCCAGTGGTGAAGAAATAAATGATTCCTTAATTATTTTGACGAGTTGATGTAATGATTTCAAAAATAAAACAGTAGGTTGAGATTACTCGTAAAGACAATTTGATTACTAGCAATTTTATACAAAGTATAAACCCACACTGTAATATAAAGAAAACAGACTAAAAGGGTTTCAACCTGATCTCATGCCGGCTGTGACAAGACATTGAAGAGTCAGTCTGGTGCTGAGGTGGGAGAGGGAGCTATTGTCCCCAGGCCGCATTCCTAACGTTGTTTGAGCTTTACTAAGGAGACCCTGTGGGGTGGGCAGCGGCCCCTCGCGCTGACCTTTGCTGGGACTTCTGCCACGGCGCTTACCAGCATTTAAAAGCGGTGGTGAGGAGCACAGAGGAATCAGCAGGAAGTTAAAGCCGCTTGTTCAACATGAGAATGGACAGAAATCAGGTCTCTGTATGACAGGCCCCCCCACAGTACAGGGATTTATCAAAGGCAATGGGGAGGGACCCTTTGGACAGTGTGAGCCGCACTCCGTCTCTCTCTCTCTCCCCCTCACCTAAAACAATGAAGGAATAAACAAAACAAGAACCGCAGGGAACAGAAGAGACAATTTGTAACAGGGACTTTAGAGGCTATAATTTCATTAGAGCACAAAAGAAACGCTGTTCATGCAGTTCAGTTACTTTTTTGCAGAAATACATTTCTGAATATCTTTAATTGTCTTCGGCAATGACACAGAAACATATGAAACAAAATTCTGATTTTGAATACAAAGCACATGCCATTGTGATGTGAATGAATGTTCATTCATATTTTACTGCCAGCATCATCAGCCCAAAATCACCATGAATATTCAATATGTTAGCAATCAACACCAGCTGTATTTTTTTCCGTTTTATATTTGATAAAATACTGAAAGAATTTTGATTGTGTGCATACAACTGTTGAAAATAAATACTGTCAATGGAATGTATGTTTGAAATGATGTATGTAAGATCTCATGTCATGATAGAAAACAAGGTCACAGAACGCAAGATGATTGTATATTTCCAGATTACACAAATCACAAAGTTTATTTCTTCTCAAGCATGTTTCCCACACAATACGACTTCCCTCGAGCTTCTAAACAAATTCTTCAGGAATGTCTCTGCTTTGTTTATGCTTTAAGGGAAAACGTTTGGTTATGTAGGACCATGGAAAGAGACAAAACCAATAAGTGCGCCACTAAAAATTCAACAAGGACTCAGAAACCCTAGAAAACAGTTGTGCTCGCTATGAATAGCTACCTGGTCAACTCAAACTAGATGCATTTCCTTTACAAGACATGATGCTGACCACTGAAATCCTGGACATCGAGACACAGTGCCGAGCCGGTGGCTCTGCTGGCTTGTGGTTGAGAAAACAGCTAAATAAGTTCCTCTGTAAATGTTCAGGGGTCTGTTTAGCACAGATCAGGTGTATTGAATGACACCGTGTAACTGAATAGCGCTGTAAGAGATTGGCGGAGGAGAATGCATGGCAGGAATGTGGGCAGGTACCGGTGCTGGTTCGACAGAATCGCATTTTAAAATCTCTCATTTCCCTCTCATGGTCAGGTCAACACATATCTGCCCTCCGGCCACAAATCTGAAAAAATACTCTGACGTTACTCTTCCGACTTTAAAGAATAATCTGACACCACTACGTGACTGTCTTCAGAGAGAATGGGCAACGATGCGTTGTACTTCTGGAGGGCAGCCAGTGCCCATTAAAGCTCACACCCATTGTTATTCTCCTGATGTGTCTCCTGGCAGCCCAAACACATTTTACAGACTTCTGGCTGGCAGCAATGAAGTCTATGTATTCTGCAAGAGATCCTTTGTGTTTTTATCATCGACAGCATTAAAAGACCGTATCAAATTCAGCCAGATGCGAACACAGTGAAAAATCATTGAAGATATTATGAATGGAAATTTGCAAATAACAATTCAAAGAAATCTACATTTTACAAACTTGAGAATTAAAAGTTGCTTTGTTTCTTTGTATATTAAGATGATCAGAATAATCGTGAATTAAAGTCAAACTTAATTCAGTCTTGGGAGGGTCAGCACATGGATTAATCCTTACACAATGTGCCAGAAAAAGGTACTCACGCAATGGATTTTCTGTGAGGTTACTGAGTTTATGACTTATTTCACAATGCTTAGAGAGTTTTGTGGACTTAAAGGTATAGTTCACCCAAACATGAAAGTTCTGTCATAAATGACTTAACCTTTAGTTGTCCTAACCTGTATAAATGTCTTTGTTCTTTTGAACACAAAGAAAGATATTCGGAAGAATGTTAGCAACTGAGAATTCTGGGGCACTATAGACTACCAAAAATGGTTGTCAAAGGTGCTCCAGAACAGTTTGTTTTCCCTAATTCTTCAAAATATTTAATTTTGTGTTTGACAGACAAAAAAAACACGCTTCCAAATATCTTTCTTTGCGTTCACCCCAAAACAAAGGGATAGTTTATCAAAAAAATCATTTTCTCACCCTCAAGTTAAGCTTAAATAAAATGAAATGTTATCAATGCCATGGCATAAACAGCATCTCAAGCATTTCATTACTGAATCAAATAATGCAAAAAAAAAAGAAATTCACATGACCCCTCTAAAATAACAAGTCAAGCATTCACTTCCAAACACTTTAAAAAACTTTTAAACAAAATGCAGTCAATGCTATACAAAACTTTACAAAACATCAAGAATGTAAATTCACAGCAGTTGTTCTTGATCCAAAAATAAACTGTTACCGCCCAGAAGTTGCCCTTGTCTTTGCATTAGACTGTTTTCAATGATTGTTACGTTCTTCAATCTTTCATCAAGACAAATATATATTGAACACAAATATGTGCGCCTTACGAAAGACAGATTAGCTCAAGCTTTTTAAATAAGCACAGCTCAGCTGATTCTCTAAGGAGACTTAGACAAACCTGCCATTGTCACTTTCATTGGATTGCATTAATACACTAAATCCCTGCCACCTGACCAGGTGAGACCACACAGTTGCGGACTACAAAACCTTTAAACATTAGTTTTAATGATAAATGTCAATTGACTGGGATTCAGTCCAAAAAGCCAATGGTCTCAACCACAGTCACCAATTTAGTCATACAAGCAAAAGGAAGCGCAATAAACCAACACCTATTTACATATATTCATTCAACAGACGCTTCTATCCAAAATGAATTATACATAATAGAGCATTTAACATTTATTTTCTACTATATAAAAAAAACTAAACCTAGAGCAGTTTCCTCTAAAGGACTCGGTGGCAACAATTCACAAGCTTGAACAGGACAGAGCAATACCTGTTAAACCCTCTGACCTATAAAATATGGGATCTGCTCCTATTTCTTGATCTCTAGAGATTCAAATAAAGCAACACCATCAGTACCAATTCATATTCCTGTAAGACGTCATATCTAATGAAACGGGGGCCCGGAGCTTCACCTTTCCATAGGCATCCACTTACACGCGAACCAGACGTCTAACATTCCTGGCATTCCCCTGTCAATCAGGGAGTGAAACCGATTTGACTTTTATCACCACAACATTGTAATGATAGAGCCAAAGATTAAAAACCTCTGGGGGTATATCACAAAGCATTTACCTTTTTACACTTCTGTGGCAACCTAGTGAGACAAAGACCTGCAACAGGTTCATATGATCTATACAACAAAGAGAGTATAAATCAAGTTCAATTATAGAATCGCTAAGCTCTCTCTACAAGTGAAATAAAATATATTGCAAATGTTTTCCAGACCGCAGACTTTATGTTTGGTATCGCTCTGTCAACAGCGTTACGGCAGTAATGTGTCTTGTCTTTAATGTCATGCCATTCTGATTTACGACGGAAACAACAGCGAGACTTAAAAGATAAAGAAAGCAGCCTACTGCGCAATATAACATTTTCTTGCAACGTAAACATCTTTACCCCAGAGAAAGTGGGATGCATATAACATACAAAACAGGAATTTTCTCAAGATAAAGCAAACGCTGGTTCTATAATCATGATTCGGTGTTGTTTAATCTTCCCACCTTTGGTGTGAGTGAAGTTTGACTCTCATCGTGTGGCTAGCACTACTTTCAGGGTCCCAAAGCCAAGGCCGGAGAACTGTGTAATGACACGCTTCTGGTTAAAGGCCCATCATGAAACTGCCTCAGTTGTTTACTTTAAGCCATAATTTGGAGATTGAAGAAGTTTACGGTCTTCAAATGACTAGTTGAAAGATATGTTAGTAAAGACACAAAACAAAATAAAGCTTTTAAGCCCTGGCTGTCTGTAATTATCATTTCCACTGATCAAACTGAGAGTTTAGAGGCTTTTAACCTCGTATAAGAACCTGTCTGTTTAATGTAGAAAAGATCCCACTGCTTACAAACTCATTTCTCTTGAAAGCTCTCACAGTATGTGGTTCCCAAACTGTCATTTGGGGAAGGTCGCTCTTGCGGTGCATTGCAACAGTTTATTCCTATGACTAAAAATGTCACTTGTTCATTGGTTTATGCGTTTTCGTGCTTGGACAATGGAAGCACAACCAAGCACCACAAGTGCGGATGATGCACGCATTTTTATACTGGCCGCGCATCTGGAGTCGCGGCTCTCTGTCTTCCGCAAATAACTTACCAGAGGGAGCAAGAGGAGATGGTGAGAAAATGTCGCATCCTGCCTTTTCCACAAGTTTTAGATATCAATGGCCCCTAAACAATACACACGCATTTCTTAATTTCTTCCAAAAAGTGGTTGGGACATATCCCACCTGGCCCATCCACAAATTACGCCTATGGAAATAATATTCTGTGAAATCTTTCAAGGGTTCCTCAAAGAGGAACAACACTCATATTAACATAAACCCATTCTTTTGAATCCTACAGCTACAGTACAGCGCAAAGCTGGCATGAAACTTCTTACGCGTGGATTAAGGGACAGTCTCTGACCTTTCTGCTTGTAATGCAAGTTTAATTCGGACAAATTTTTGCTGATACAACAGAACTAGAGAGCATACACAATATCACTATACACTTACATGTAACCATAACCTACACTTCTTAAGTCAACAGGGTAATCCTGTGTAATGTGGTAACAACGTATCTAGTGGGTGACGTCTTGGCTCCAGCAACATCAGAAGCTGTGAATTCAATAAGAACCACTGAGCATGACAAAGGAGCCCTTCATCGGTCGGGCTGTGCCCGTTCCTCAATTAGTGACAGCCAGACTGAAAAGAGACCGCCGGCCACATTGTTTTCTGTCAGGCCATTTCCAAAGAGGGTCTTAGATTTCCAGCCACTCGACTCAGGATAAAAAGGCCAATGGAATGATAATCTGAGTAAAATCTCTTTGGGAACTGTGGTGACACTTGCCTCAGGAGAGAACTCATTAACTCAATGTGTTTTGTGGACCTGGTAAAAAGGATCCCAACAACAGGAGACATGAGACTCATAGCTAATGACTTGAGAGTTTAAAGTCCCATGTTAGATAAAATCATGACACCAGTCAGAGGCAGAGTACGGATTTTGCAGTCCATTGTTCACTGTATTTAGTAGTACAAACTTTCTTCTGCAGAACACAAAAGAAGATATTTTGAAGAACGTTGGTAACCTAACAATTTGGCACACCATTGACTTCCATTGTATGGATACTAAAACACTACAACACTTCATAAAATATATTTTGTGCTCTACAGAGGAGTCAAATACAGGTTTTAAATGACATAAGGATGAATAAATGAGGACAGAATTTACATTTTTGGATAAACTATCCCTTTAACAACCAATAACACTTCAATGAACCATAACTACACTTCAATCCAAGTTGCTCTGGAAGATGCAAAGCAAGGGAAATGGGACATTTTTACCAAAATGTTTAAACAAAAGTCAACCGTTGACTCATCTGTGAATTGTTGTTCAGATAACTCCATAGATTTGTATAAGAATGGGCTGGCAAGACTTCCAATGCTTTTCAAATGCTCTCTAACTATCCCACAATTGGCTTAATTCCCTTTTCTTTCTGCCAATGCCTCAAAGCATGGCACACTGCCATCTGGCCTACATCATAAAAAAGAATAGAAGGGTTCTTTCACTGATTCGGCTCATAGACAGGACAGTTGTGGTCTCCATGCATGCTGAGCAAAGTGACGCTTTGGCTTTTGTGTTGATACAAGCCCATGAATTAACAAAATAGTCTCCCGGTGACAACTACTCAGAATTTTTACTTCCACCCCTGCGGTGCGTTCACGAATTAGATGCATCTCTCTAAAATGACTTAACATGCATGGAGAAACCCAACATTATCTAAATTCCCTCATGTTTTCAAATGAAGCCGCTTTCTTCCAAACCAAACCTACTTCCAAGTTAAACCCACACACACTGACTCACCACTTCTGAAATCAGAGAAGGGGAGGCAATGGTCACAGCATAATATTTGCTCTATCCCAGCATGCTTTAACAAGTCTCTGGCTGAAATGAAAAGAGCTGCTCTAGCAGGGGTAACGTAGAAGAACGATGGATGCCATTTCATGTGACCTCCTAAAGAAAAAGGTGTTGCTATTCACAATAGGGTTCCCACCTGCCTAAAAAGGGCTTTTAGAGCCTCTTAGTATTCTTTCGCTGACATTGAAGAGTGTGAATGATACAGGTCTTTCATATCTGACCCCTGTCCTCATTCCCAGAACTCTCAGGAGAGACAGGTCTGGGTAAAAAACCTCTGCAAATCTGCGTTTTGTTCTCAAGCCTTCTGCTCTTGGTGGTAATCTCTTCAGAAATGGGAACGGACGATTTTCCGCCTTGGGCTGAGAGTTTTACACGAGGTGAAATAAGATAACTATCTGAGACTCTGCTGTTACTCACCCTCTTGTCATTTCAAACCTGTATGACTTTCTAAACACAAGAGAAGAAATTTTGAAGAATGTTGGTAACCGAACGACGGCAGTACCCATTTACTTGCATTGGTTTTGTATCTATACAAATGAAGTAAATTGGTGCCGCAGTTGTTCTTCAAAATATCTTCTTTTGTGTTCTTAAAAAAAAGAAAGTCATAAAGAATTGAATTAGGCTTGTTGCGATAGTCAGTGTCACCGGTGATAGATGGTGTCCACCCACCCACCGATTACATCACTTGTCGACCGCGGCACCGACCCCCCGCCGTTATTTTGCATTTTTATAGTAATAAATCCCTTAGTTTAGTCACAGACCAAACTACAGTGGCGTGGCTGCTGCATTCAGCGTCAGCAGAACAAGTGTCGCGGCAAAGATATTAGCAGCACGAGTTAGATTTTGTTCATCATCTGAGGAGAGTGAAGTGCTGACTGACAAGATGATGTCGGAGGCTTTTCTGGTACAGAACATGTAGTAGAATATGTAAGCATGGTTGTCAGTGTGCCGGTTAAGGATACATTTTCTTTTGTTCTGATTTTCAAAAACTGGTGCTTTGCCATTTATTGAACATAAAAGTTATTTTATTATTATTATTAATTATTACTTTTTTAATATTATAAACTTATTAATTTAACAAACATTTTGTTGTTTCGCATTCTCTTCTTATTCGATTCTTATTTATTTTACTTATTGCACAACGTGTGCCGTGATTACTTGTTTTGTTATTATAGTCAACTTATCTAACGTAAATGTTTTTTATTTTCGTTTCTTATTAAAACTGAAAGTAAAATGGGTAATGTGCAGGGCCGTTTCGACAACCCCACAGCAATCCCCTACCCCCGGTGTCACCCGTACAACCGGTGTTTTTACATCTCCAGTGGGAAAAATTCCATCACCCTAATTTGAATTGACAAGAGGGTGAGTAAATGGTGACAGAATATTAATTTTTGAACGAACTATCCCTTTAAGGGAAAATTCTGGAGCAACTAAAGTTATCGGTTCCCCAGCCTTTGCCCTAATAATCTTGTGTGGTGTACAGTGGTGGTCATTCAAATTTCATTTTCATTCATGAGAGTAAAAGGAGCCGGTTTGAATTTCGTGGGATGTAGTATCTGGTTTCACGCAGCCCTGCGTTCAGCAGACATGTGAACATTTCTTAAGCTGATGGGAAGATAAAGTGCCAGGTAAGGGGATAATACCCCTCAAACAGGGGCCAAAGAGCACTTTGTACCTGACATATCTACACTGTCCATTGGAAGTAAGATCATAAGAAAGTCACAAGACACCACAGATCTATGGTTGACCACCACACACACATTTCAGACTCAATGTTCTTAGTCATGGTATTATTTGGATGTAAACTGGTGTAAAAGAGAAAAAAGTGTATTTTACTGTTAAAGTATTTTGTTTATTATAAAATTGGTAGTAAGGTACTGCTAATGTTGCTGGCTTCTGTGTGAAATTGCTTCAGGTTTTCTAGTAAATCATTAAATGTAAATGTTAAACTAAAAACTTAATCTAGAAGACGCTGGTATAAACTCACAACTGTTCTACATTTCCCCCTTTGGATCGGTTATGATCTACAGTACTGCATCTAACACCACCTTTTCAAATCTAGACAATAGCAAAATGTTGTGCTGGTCATCCTTTACATCACTTTCTTACATGTTGATAAATTGTTGATAAAGTTGATAAATTGATAAGACACCTCCCCAAGTCCCCATGAAATGATAATCTATTCCATCCAATTTAGATCAACTGAACACCAATGGAAACAGAGAGTAACAAAGGTTACATGCAGTTGTCCCAAAGCCCACCCTCCAAGCCCACATTTATCAACACAATCTTCCTCCAAAGCAGCTGCAAAAGCATTACACGTTCTGTAAAACCCAAATAGGAAATCAATCTATCATCTTTTTTTAAAGATTACACACCTTTTACAATAGAAGTTTACACAGCGCCTATAGCCACATAACACTGTGTCCCAAAAGTTTACTTACCCAAAAGACGCTTTTGAGCCACAGGTGCATTTTTGAGGAATTTGGGATGCTTGTAGAACGCAACGGCCTGTCATTTGTCAAATTATGCCATACAGGTAAACTACTGGCACAATTACAGGTCAAGGGAGCGAAAGGTTTAAATCTGGGCAGGAAGGACTTCGAGAGGCCACTCAGCGGGCCTTCAGCCGTGTTAATAGTAGGGTGCAGGCCGTAAAAACTATTACAAATCATTCCTTCATGACCCGAAAGCTGTAATTATGGTTTTCCTATTGGTTTTTTGGCACTAAAGTGCGAAGCTCAGTGTGAGAGCAAGAGGTTCAGACACAGAGGACAGACGCTTCATGAAAAAACATACAAACAACAGCTGCTAGCGCCTCCAGCCTCGCCCTCAAAAGGAAGCGAACATGCTACGGCAAATTCGGATCAAAGCAACATTAAAAAGATCTCTAGGGGTATGAGCCGGCAAAAAATGTATAATTCAATTGTGGTTTTAAAAAATGCTTTGTTGATCACTATTTCACCACCTGGAATAGACACAATTGTCTGGGGAAAATATCATTTGGTTAGAGCCATGTTTATGGCACTGGACCAAAATGACAGACCTTTCAGCTCGGACCTCCTGAATAACCACAGCGCACACCTGCTTTTATTGAGAGGACACAAATGCAACACTAGAACAGCTGATAGCTCATTGTGGCGAGCAAACAAAGAGCCTGCATTTAACTTTGTGGCCCAATAAAGAAACCAGCTAAGTTGACCCATAAGAGGAAATCGTGGCTTTATCTGTACAGCGTGTGTGTGTATGTGAATGATTCCTAAACCTAAAAACTGTACAAATGACAAACATTAATTTGTACCATATGGCCTCATTCCTGTCGCTGAGATCCATTTCAGCACGATTACTGCGAATGGCTTACGAAACTCATTGTTGATCGCAGATGTGTCGCAGTGAACTCCCCCACCCTTAGCTGGTATGTCTTACAGTATATCTAATGCATACATACGGCGAAAATCTGTGAAACTTATATATTAACTAAGCCAATTATTCTATGAATATTGAATACTCTACTTAATATTGAATATTAAATGAATGATGGTAACTATCACTTGCTGGCCCAATCTTTTACAATGAAAAATCTTTACCCAATGACCTTTCACCCAGAGTAAAATGAGAATGTCAGCTATTCAACAAACTCCCGGTTGTTCCAACCAATCAAATTCCAGGATGTATGTTACACATCATACTTACATAGGTTTCAAAATATGTGAGGAAAAAAGAGCCATAGGCGACAAACACACCTACAGCCTGAACTTTCAACCTTCGGAGGTGGTTTATGTGTTTCGTGTTACGCTGTAAAATACGCCCTATTGCACACACAAATAGAGAAAGTGGTGGGTTGCTGGGTCAGACTGATTTCCTATAAAATCTCAATGACTGATTTTTAGAACAATGTTGTTTACTTTAGTTCGATAAACAGTTTTGGTTTTGTGTTGAGTTGCTACTTAGCCTCAGATGTGGGGACCATAAACAATTCTTATTTGAAGCACTAGCCATGATCAGAGCCAATGTTGTCAACATAGTTATCACACAATGTGCTAATATTTAGCAAGATGTATGCAAATACATAGGAGTCATTTAATAGTTTGACAGCACAGTGACCCACGTGACCACACGGTGGCAAGATCGAGTGTCGTAACTCTCACATTCAACGGCTCTGGCCATGACGAAACACATCTTTCTTTTATCGAAATGTTAAGAGTGGAGAAGTCTTCTCCGTGACAACTTCTAATGGAAAATCACAGCAATAACATTAACTGTGGCCACAATGCCTTAGTTTTAATGACAAACCAGCATTCATTTAGCTGATGAAGAACTTGTGAGGTGCACAAACACACATTCTCTACCTCCCTCCCTCCCTGACTCCCTCAGACACACAAACCTCAGCCATCTCTTGATCCCAGGGGCTCCCGTTCTCATAACGTGGGTTAAATACTGCCCATTTAGCTCACAGAGTAATGCGGTCTCCACTGCTCCCCTTGAAAAGAAGAGGTGGGATAAAGAAAAATCCAATTCACATCTCAGCACAAACACTTCACAGACAGAGAACCTGGCCCTTAGTAAAGCCTGAGAGGATTCGTTCTTTGGGGGGTCTGTTTATTGACTGGAAAATCCATGGATTACTGAAAGCGCAAACTGCTGAGCCAGGACAAAGCCTTGACAACTGTCACCTTTTTTCAATAAAGTTTATCCAAAATTTTGTCATCACATAGTTTCCCTAATTTTGTTCTAACTATTTAATGTAACGATTTAAACTATCCATTGAATACCATTCTAACCATAGTAGAAAACCCCAAAAAGTCAAGAAAAGAAAAACAATCTGTCCATTTCCAAAACTTGAGTCTAGTCTATACGACTGTTGCACTATATTTCAAGTCTTTACAAGCCATGAAAGCACACCATAAAGAACCAGACAATAAAACGTGAATGCATAAAGCTATCCAGTATAAAGATGCATTTTATCAAGTTAATCATTGGTTCTTATACATCACAGATGGGGTGGTACATTCAAAAATATATACAAAACTGTGAGTAAATAATGACAAATGTTTGTGTTTTTAAATTAACTATACCTCCACCGCCACTGAGAAAAACTGACCAGGCTTCCCTTTCCTCAAACTTAACCTAGATCACATATTTAACAAGAAAATAAAAATGTAAAGACTTCGGAACGCTCTAATGATTCAATTTGATACGTTTTAAAAATATTATCACAGACCATGATGGTGCCTGCAGGAGATTCAGTAACATGTTTAGGCAGTTGACATAAATTTACCGTAGCATCAACTCTTCCATTTCAAGTTGTCGTGTCACATCATGTTTAATCCACCCTTTTCTAGCCTCACCAAAAAAATCCCCAACAAAGCAATTATTTTAAAGTAGAAATACATATGATTGTGAGATCATTGACTCAAAAAGAAACATTAGATATGGGTCGCAAATAGTAACACAAAACAGGTTACAAAGATTTAAATAAATGAAAAGCCTACAAGCAGATGGTTGGAGATGTCATAAATTTCAAGACACAGAAGCACATCAGCAAGCTTTACGCCATGTTATTTTATCAACACCACCTCTAAAGTTACTCGAACACACGATTGATAATCTGATACCCTCTTGTCTTGTAACTTGGTCTCGCTCAGTCACTAACCAGAGAACAGGTCATGGAGGTTGTTGTGGTCTCCAGGTATCCCTGAGCACGGAGAAAGCTTTGTTTTGGGTAAAAGCGTATTGTTACTTGCAACCACAGAGCTCTCAACAGGACTTTCCTGCCTCCTATGGTGCAGGCATCCATATACAGCAGGTGGGAACTCTTGTTTGCTGTGATTTTTTTATGCAGAATTTCACTCAGCGATTAAATATCCTTGCGGGGTGTCCTCTTACAGCTGTTCCCTCCCTGCCTGCTGCACAGCCTCGAGCCAAGATGAGTCAAAGAGCGACAAATTTAAGAAAAGTCCTGCATGCTTCAGCAAAGTAATCTGCATTCCCAACACAATGTCGGCCTCTTCTACAGAAAGTGTGAAACTGATTTGCGATTATTTAAATCTGTAATAATCCTTGAGTACAGAAAGCTTTCAATAACTAAAGATTTAATGTATACAGCAGCCTAAATAAGACAACGGCGGTGACAAGTTGATGACAAGGACTCTGCGATACAATAGCGCTATAAAACCATCAAACAGACATTGTTATGGGCAACCACTCGACACTTGATCTTCTCCTAAGCCTTCCTTTCAAAACTAATGGCACATTGAGAATTTACTGCTTCGTCTATCTTTGTATAAATCTTCAAATCTACCCGGGGAAACAAACAGTACCTGCGAGGTACGAGAGATCAGAAAGGTGAGTCGTAACATCATCAGCTGAACGAATGAGGAATTAGCTATAGGGCTGAAATCACTAATAAATATGATCAGCTTCCTCCTGGGGTCGTAAATGTAAAATGTTTTATGGGAGAAAAAAACATTTGAGGTAAGCAAGTCAAATTTCACATCTGGTGGGCAGATTAACTCATACACCCACGTGCCGTAATGCAAGTCTGTGCTTTAAACCTCTTATAATGTGATAACAGCAACGGCGATCACCGTCGATCAAATATTTATGAAAAGGTTCTCAGTTTCCCATTTCTCTTGGTTTCAGATCGGCCTACATGACAGCTGCACAAAACGTTCCTTCATTAAATGCAGGTACAGTCACAGCTGAATGATACGCATAGGACACCAGTTGCATGTCATGGTAGACAAAACCCAAAGACCACAACCTCTGCTTTGGCTCTAAAACCCCAGAGAAACATAGACATTTGTGTTTTATATCCCTAAAATAAAAAGAACATAAGAAAGCAACTTACTTTATTATATTCTAAATGACACCCGGACTCTTGTTAGCTTTCAATGAATACAATCTGATATCTAATCTTTTAGAACACCTCTATCCTAGCTATTTCCTATACTTCTTAAAGTTGCTTTTTTTACCCAAATGCTGTCTGCATCCCAACAGAATAAAGCATCACTTACATATGGACGCAGTTGTCTTTAAAGCTTTTAAAGGGCGAGTTTCAACGCCGCATCACGATATCTTTGACCAAACGCGATGCTCCGCAACAGATAATACACTTTATAAGTTACATCTCGATTTCCAAACAACCCTGCAATTGGTCCAGCTCACATCCCAGATGTCGTTCACTCACCTCTCCTCTGCGATGCGGCCGGAGACAGCGCGATGAACATGCAACAGAGTAGCGCGAGACACCTGCAACGATGACCCATATCAGACGTTCATTTTAATCATTTACACTCCAAAAAGAACTCTCTAAAAGTGCATGGTTTTAACTTATACCTTTTTGCCATTTCAGTTGGAAAAACTGAACCGTTACGATAGCTACATGAGACCCTGGTTGGAAGTTAGATAAAAGTTCGCCCCGCTTCTTTAGATTCAGAAGTGCCCCGGCGCCGGTGCAACAGCTGATGAGAGTGAACCGAGAGCGGATCGGATGAAGCGAGAGAGAGCCGAGCGGCAGCGCTCAATCAAGAAATCCCCCGGGTCCTAAAGCCACACCAGCATCCTTCAACGCCCACAGACATAATAGCTGTTTTATTTGTTATGATGTCTAAGATTTTGATTTATTAAATATAGTATTTGGTGAATAAATTGAGTTGTTTTGTATTTATTATGTCTATGATTAGGTCTTAACTTAAGGATGACACAAGCTTAGCTTTGTATACTGTGCTAGGCTTTAATGGACTAGTTTTGATGCACTTATGTATTTTGTTGTTATAATTGCTTCCGATGTTTCTTCATCTGTAAGTTGCTTCGGATAAAAGCGTCTGCTAAATGACTAAATGTAAATATGCCATACTGCAAATATTGTATAAAAACATTAAATTTTATTTACAATTAGTCATTAAGCAGACGCTTTTATCCAAAGCGACTTACAAAGAGTTCAGGGAGCTAAGCGATATGTCATACAAAGAGCGATAGTACGATAGGTGCTAATACAAAGTTACTAGTTTCAACAAAAGCTAGACCTGTTGAGAGAAGAGGGTTAGTGTACGTTTTTTTTCAGTTGTCTGACAAGTATTATTTACGCTATAAAAGGTATCATGAAGAAACGAATCATAGAATTTAAATAAAGTCCTTGGCAATATACTACCATGATATAACAATTATTGCACAAAACTACAAATATTCATCGCATTTTACGTTGTAAAATATGATTATATGGCAAAACCCCAGAACGTGACTGAAGTATCGCTTGCTGGATTCTGCATCTTGAAGGTCTTGTAGGAAGGTTTGCGCAGTTTAAACTACAACGACCACACTCTGCAATGCTCAGTGGTGCCCCAGAAAATTTTAATAGGGGTGGCCACTAGGAGGCTACAGCTAAATTTTGGGGTGGCACCAAAAACAAACAAAACATTCAGTGTAATGTGTGTTATACTTGTTTACGTATGTTTCTGGTTAATGTAACAATATGATTTTAAAGTAACCTTTTTTGGTAAAACATTTGTCGCGTGTTAATATGTAGCCGTTGGCAGATCGTTTGTAGCCTCTTGTTACAGCAGCTGGAATGTAACTAATACAGTAGACTACTGTATGGCATGCATACCCGTTAACTTTTGTCGTCTCTCCAAAAAGTGAAGAATAGATGCTCTCCAGAGTCTATAGGAGAGGGGGAGGGGCAGTGAAACAGCTACTCTGTTTTTTTGTGGCTGCAGCGATGGTGTCGCATTTTATTTCACTTCACAAACTATTGTGAATTACATTATGTATTCAATTTAATAATACTGCAAAATCACACTGGGGTGGCCATGGGGTGGCCAGAATTTATACAGTGGTAGACCGTGCCCACCCCTTGGGGGCGCCCCTGGCGATGCGTGGATTTGAGTGTTAAAATAAGTCCTCGTTTTAAATTATAAAATGGATTGACAAACGCACAGTGTTTCTGTTTTGACACATATCTTTGAAATGGTAAGTTGGGTCGCACTCGCTCCTTCTCGCCGGATAATTCGGTCTGTGCCACCTGCACCAAAACGAGTGTTTTAACAGGCTGTCCTAGAGAGTTCAGGTACATTTTCAACATTTTGGTATATTTACTTGTTTCTGCATTTGTTTCAGAGAGCTCCCTCGGAATACATTTAGAGCTAATGCCCTTCACAAGTAGCGTTGGCCGTCCTGCGCAAGCGTAAAGACATGCAAACTCGACGAGCCTTCACCTCACAGTGATCCACCTAACGTTAACGTTATTTCTTTCTTTGTTCCGTGTGCTTGTTTTGTTATCAACTGGTGTGTTTATTTTATGCCAGCTATATGTTTTTTTGGATTAACACCTATCGTACTAATGCTCTTTTATGGCATATCGCTCATTGCTTCCTGAACTCTTTGTAAGTCGCTTTGGATAAAAGCGTCTGCTAAATGACTAAATGTCAAGCATTTTAATTGTTTGTATGTTATCAGAAAGACTCTTTTAATGAAATTGCTGAAATACTTTATTAAACAACGGATTTAATTACCGTAATTAACTTGCACACATTTCTGCAATTTGCTAACCTGTCTGTGTAGTTTTGAATAAAAGCGTCTTATGGCGCAATCATAGATGTTATGTTAAATACCATTTCCAGACAGTTTTGCTAAGTTGCTGAAGAGCCGATCAGACACCTGAGAAAGCAGTTTAACAAATAATCACCTTTATGTGGTTTGTATTGAAATAGGGAGACCCAAGCAAAAGAAACAAATCTGATTCTGGGAACAATACAGTGTGTGTACACAAGCTTTATGTTTTGTTCATTGACCTCTCCTTTGCTTCCACCCCTAATTTGTCTTCCAGATGAACTTGTCACCGGTGCTCTTGAGAAAAGCATGACCTGAAGTGCAGATTCAACTTGAGGTTGTTTGACATGGTGTGCTTGTGCAATACAAGGGATAAGGTGAAGTTCATTGTAAGCAGTGCTCCTTACACATAAAGTTGATTGCTGTACAAATATGTCTGTCAAATACGTCTGTTACACTCATTAAATCCGGATCCAGATAAGACGCGTCCAACGGGTGCAAGATGTGAAAATTCTTCAGATTCTTACCAAACCATGACATTTTGGGCAAACATTTCCACATAGATTTTAAACAATGGCCTTTAAGTTATCACGAAATATTTCCGGTTTATGTTTAAGCCATGGGACATTCTTTAGAGCAAGTGCAAGGTTAAATGCATACTGTTGTGCGATCAGATCTATGCACCGATCAGAATCAGTTCAACCTTTGTTTCCTCTGTTAGGTCAACTTTCTTGGGAAAAATAGGATACTAGGAGGATACACCTATGATGAGTATTCACTGGTATGCATTTATTATCAGGCAGTCTCCAGCATGTTCTCATTGTAATCATTCAACTCCACAGGTAATCTCACACTGAGGAGAAGCAGGTGAGATCTGCTGAGGAGTGTGATGCTGGTGAGTTCAGTCGCTGCATCTGGAGCCAATGCTGTGATCAGCAGGTTTTGGGCTGCTGTTGAAACACGTACTCAGCCCTGATCAGACCTGCATCAGCTTTGCATTCTTATAAAAACAAAGAATGCATGAAGAGCATGGCACAGAATACTGTATACACACGCTTCATATTCGTTTTTGTGTCGATAGCCTCATCCTGCACAGCAAACACCTCATCCCTTAAGATTTATTAAACATTTCAGCCTTCCGGTGCAGCTCTCAGCTCAGGTCAAATATGGTGCCCAAAGATGTTTTGAGTCAGGCATGATGGTGAGTAAATGATGAAACATGTTTCATTTCGGAGTGAAGTGTTCTTTCTAAAATGTAAAACAAAGACCATCTGGGTCACACAGTTTAGTGCGTCAGGAACATATTCGTCTGATTTTGGTTTTAAAAGAATACTTTAAACTTAGAAAAAATATATGAAACACAGATTTTTGGCACCAAATATAGCAGATTTGCTTCACAGATGGGAACACTAACGTAAACAATGTTGAAAGACCAAAGCATCTAGAAATGTAGTCTATTTCAAAAAATCTATTATAATCTAACCAACTGAAGTAATGCCTGATTACTCAAATTTACTGAAACAAAATTAGGCACGTAATAAAACACGTAAAGCTTTGTTCTTCGTACGTCGCTTACTTCATCCTAGAATCAAATGACAATTGTCTGGGATCATTGCACACTCACGCAGTGTTTAGAAAGACAGCATATATCGATAGAAGAACTAGTGATCAGCAATGCTGCAATTGGCTGGTTGTAGTTACGTCCTTATTTTTTACCGCTGCTTGAAGATTATGACAAATTTTAAAACCTTGTTAAAATGTCAGGAACATTTCACACGATGCGCAGACAACTTTCAATAGACATGTATTACATTTTAAAGCAGTTGTAAACTGAAGTTGTATATTTTGATAAATTAACTTTGTAATCTATACCCATTAGTGTTCACTGCATAGAATGCCGAATAAGGTGTCTGGAGGACTTTCCATTTCAATAACAACAACAAATAGCAACTTTAAATTGAATTAAGAAGTTGCAGGAGTCCACATCATCCGAAAGGCAAGCATCTGCTGAATAAGCACAGAAATGTGGTACAGAGATGAGGAAAACATGATTTTGGTTTGCTATTTTATTGCTTTTAATGTATTGTGAATTAAGCACATCCATGTATAAACTTTTTAAAGTATTTAAAGGATGGATGTATGCAAATTCAAAAGCAAAAACTTCAATACATTGACCTTGACAATATATAAATAACACAAACCTAAAAATGGAGATTTTGTTTTAAAAAGATTGGAGATTTAGAAACAATTTCAATATTGTTTACTGACCCAACATCTCTTATTGAATGTAAAAGATGACACTGATACCTGACTATTATCCATGGAAATCAAGAATGCATGTGGGCCTAAGCATGTTTGTATTTTATTTACTTAAGAATAGTAAAGAAATTGTATAACAAACTTCTTTCATTTACATAAATCTCTACAAAATATACCAAATGCCAGAACTTCTCTTTTCAAACATTTTTGCTTAAATAAGGCAAAAATACTGATAGATGTCACCATTCAAAAAAATTGTGGCTACAGTGGGCTATTGCCCATCAAGGAACAAGCAAGGGATGTTCTTGGATCATTTTACTGTTTGCTCCACCTGTCAAATGACTGCCCAGATCCGAGTTGCATTCGGTTTCCGCCCGATGATTGAACTTCTGCAATTGGTCTGTCAAATTTGACCTAAAATCCTCTTACAAGAATAAAAGGGTCATGCAAAAAGTGTTCAATGCTCCTCAATTACCTCCTCCAGCTAAGCTCCAATCATTGATAATCTGAACTTGTGTTTCAAACCCTTTGAGTCTATTCTATTTGGGACCGTCAGTCAGCAAAGGCCCTTCTATTGGGAGAGGAATGTGTCTGGTCTAGTTGTTGAAGTTTTCTTCTGTCAAGAGTGGATTTCATAATTTAACGGTTTGAAGGAGACTCAAATTCCATTAATGTGACATCTGAGCTGATGATTGATGCATTTATGATACTGTATTCTCAAGGAATTTGGTGCGGTGGTGCAATGGCATAGTTAGGACTTGACCCCGGACAATGAGCTACAGTATGTTGTTAGAAAGCTTCATTTTTGACTGACATCATTTTTGGCAATACATGTATTAATGTGCATGGTATTTGCAAATCTTAGCCTGGAGTAGGCTTTTAGCATGATTTTTGTACTGTGTACATTACCACTTTTAAAGGGATATACCTTTAATCCTGGCAGGGTTATTATGGTATGTAGAAAATCAGTTCTGAAGGACAATGATTCATTTTACCATTTAACTGGCATTACAGAAAAATATTTGACCGCATAATGCTGCAACTGAGCCAAATAGATCCATTTAATGTGACTCGAAGCGTTTTTATATTACTAGAAGCTTGCACGAGTCTTCAGTGTGTCTCAAACTACGGAGCTATAGGCCAGGCTTTTGGTTATTTGGGTGAGGGAATAGCTAACAATGACATGCACATGCATCTGTTATCTGATCATGGAATCAGGTTGAGGGGCCTCGTGCTCCAGGTTGGGTAGGGTGCATAGATTTGGAAGCAAATAGCCGTGTGCAAGAAGAGTTCAGACCATAGATAAGCACAAATACAGTTACTTATTGTATGACAAAAATCTATGTGAAAATACAAATTGATGTGATGTGATGGCACGCATTGTGGAAGAAAACCTTCATAGCTCAGAAGACGTAATGGAGTTCTCAGTTATGTAAATCAAGTATCACCTAGGTCTCACCTTGAAATGTATTTGGAGGCGTGAGAAGAGAATAGAAAAGAAACAGAGGAGAGAATAGAATGATCAAATCTACAAATTTACAGCATGTGCATATAACAGCATCACTTGGGAAAATTTGATAGAAAACCAAAGTTCACAACATTTTAGAAATTTCTGTAAGGCTAGAGGAGACGTTAGAATCCTGTGTCAATAATATTATCATATAATTATTCATCTTTTGCCCTTCGTGTAATTTAATTTTTGTCTTGGTCGATACAATTTAGATATAAAATGTACAATGCAATTAAACAACAGACGACCCGAAAATGAAGTCATGCCGACAAAATCAGGGACAAAGGTCATGACAGACAGAAGCCTTAGAGAGGAATCTGCATAATTCGCTTCCAGGTGCTCATTGCCTTGTTCACACATGTAGGCTAGCATACCTTCGGCTACCATCACACACCTTTGTTTCTTTTGCCGGAGGCAAGTCATTTGTGCTGTCCAGGTCTCACAAAGTGGCCATCAAAATTCCTTACGCAGGTCAGTTTATTCAACTTTCATAGTGAAAACCTTTAGCATGCAGACTGTGGAAACAAGTATACAAACTTGTAAAATACAAACAAAGATTGAATTATTTAACTTTTAATACTGAACAATCTTTGTACACACAAAACACAGTTCAAAATGTAATTATATATTTTGGTAGGGTCAAAGGTCATTTTCTTCAATAGGAGACAGAAGCCAAGAGTCGCAAAGTGCTAAAAAGCAGTTGTAATAAAATAGTAAATAACTAAAGACTGAAGTCTTAAAGGGATAGTTTACCAACAAATCTATATTCTGTCATCATTTACTCAGGGTTGTTCAAACCTATATAAATGTATTTGTTCTGTTAAACAAAATGAAAGATATTTGTGAAGTTTGTATATTTTGTTGAACATAAAGTGAGATATTTTGAAGAATTTAGGAACACGAACAGTTCTGGGCATCCTTTGAGCAACATTTCATCTTTCCTACTATGTCAGTCAATGGTGTCGGAATATTGAAAATTGCTAACATTGACTCCACATAGTGGTCAACAAGGGAACTGCAAAGATCCTGTACCTGATTTGTTTTCCAACCTTCCTAACCTACAGTTATTACATTAATCTGTTAATACTTAGCTGTGTTTTCGCTTTAAATGTGAGCATGCCTGAGCAAAAAACTATTTACATTGTCCGTTTGTAATGCTTTAGCTCAGTCAGACAACATTCAAGCTGAAATGTTTCCTGGCAGATATGCAAGTAGAGACAGGGCACTACAAGCCTTCAACATCCCAGCTGAATTATACAGTTTTAGCTTATTCATTCACAACCATTACCAGGACCATGCAAGAGTCTGATAAAAATGCATTGCTCACTCTTGCGATTTACAGAGGCTGTGATAATAAAAGACGGCCCGGCCCGGCCCGGCTGTACATCACCAAAGTCGGATAGGAATAAACTTGCCAACCTGAGGTTTAAATTATAAAGAAAGTAGATACAGGAAAAATAAATGGTGGATATGGATTTCTTCACACTTATGGAAACCGCAAGGTCATGCCATGTTTACTGTTTGTCACTCTGACAACTAAATACTGTCAGTCATGTCTAGAAACCTGCTTTTTGAACGGTGTGATGACTCCACAATGTCCAAAAAGCATCAACCAACTGAAGTGAGAGCAAGTGTAATGTTTATAGACCTTCAAAAACCAGTACAGAAACAGATTCTTTCGGGTACTTCAATATTTTCCAGAATTTCTTTTTTCAACAGCTTCCTTAAATGTTTTTCAAACCCGACCATCTGCAACTTATAAGTGAAAGTACAAAAATAAGCAACCCGAGGGAATGTGAGAAACATGCAAAGTTTCCCAAACAATCAAACACTTGGTATTCTGGCATCCTCCGAGAATTCCCTTCTAATGGTGTGCTGCTGAACACATGCGTCATTCATGTCCATTCATGTTTCACAGGGCCATCTGGGAAAGCATTTGAACCTGGGGCATCTAGCTGCACTTTGGTGGTTTATCAGCTCATTCCACCCAATGAAACGCTAACAGGGCTATTCATTATTATCTATAAACCTAAGCAAACTGCCCACTGAAAGCCCATTGAATATTATATAGGGCAATTATTAGATACATTTGGCAAACCGTTGCAAAAATTGGGTGGTTTACCAAGATAAATCACAGTAATTGTTAAAAAAGCGCACAATACAGGAATAATAGAGATTCAGAAAAAGAGAAAATATTACTGTGCTGAACACCTAAAATAAAAGGTTTATTTGTTTGCATAAGATGACGTGTGATCTGCCAAGTGATATAGCTTTGTACATCTCTAGGATATTAGGGTATATCTTTTGTAAACAAATGGCATGTGATGAGTTTCGGATGAAACAGTGTTGTTAGTAAAAAGTAGTTTCATAATGTATTATATTATTATAGGTATAGTCCTGATGATGTAAAATATTAGTTTGCAGGTAAAATAGCATGTGAATAAATGGTCAGTTCCTCTCCCTCCCAATAGAGGGAAGTAGAGAGTTGTTTTGCACTACCGGGCTGAAGTAGAACAATTTGCTGTTCTATCAATTTACTTAAATTTCTATCGTCAAAAGAGCATAAATAAACATCAAAATAAAAGTCACATTACAAGTCACAACAACGTTCACAACTTTGTGCCATCCAGGCGACAAGTTTATTGCTCAATAAATATATATTATACAGGCTAAACAAAATTGTTAAATAAAGCACCTATAAAGAAACTCAATCTCGTCCTCTGAATGTCTAACAAATAGTTCAAAAATGTAACTTGTGTCCCTTTACCTGTGTTTATTCTGCCAAACACAAAAGTAAAATTAGGCCTAAATATTCTGATGGGTAAATTCAATACAGTGGGAGTACTGTACATTCACTTTAAAGGAACAGTTCACCCTCAAGTTGTTCGAAATCTGTATGAATGTCTTCGTTCCGATGGATACAGAGATGGATATTTGGAAGAACGTAGGAAAGCAAACTATTCTGGGGCACTTTTGACTACCATTGTAATCAACAAGGGTGATCAATGGTGGCCAAGAACTGTTTTGTTACAAGCATTCTTTAAATATCTTTCTCTACGTTCATCAGAACAAAGACATTTATACAGATTTGGTATAATTCAATTCGCTATTTATATAGCGCTTTTCACAATGTGCATTGTTCCAAAGCAGCATTAGAGGGGAAATTAAAATCACAAAAAAGGTCAAACACAGTACATGAATAGTTTAACTTGTTATATAAACACCTAGTAAATAATATCTAATGTCAGAAGTCTCTTGGTGGTTTATTTAGCATATTTTGCATTAAGTTAATGCTTTGCTTGGTATAACTCGGGGGTGAGTAAATGATGACAGATTCTTTTGGTGAACTGCCCCTTTAATGCCAAAAGATATTTCACCCAACATTGGTAGCCGAACAACACTGATCCCTATTGACCTCCATTGTATGGACACAAAACTACAGAGACATTTCTCAATATCATTTTTTGTGCTTGAAGAAGAAAAAGTAATAAAAAGTTTTGAATGTCATGAGGGGTAAATAAAGGATGACACAATTCTTATTGTATCCCTTTGATCATCCTAGGATATTCAGCAAGAAAGCATGTGTTTTGCTGATCCATTTTAAACACCATGGTCAAATGATCTTATATTTAAGTAACCTCACCTCACTGTGAAATTGTGAAAATCTCTTGACACCACGTGCATTGTTAACACATCTTGAGGTAGCATAGTGGCCGCCATGATTTTACTCTCAAAATATATTTTCTCTTATTAAAATATTTTGTGCAGTCTTAAAGAATAACTCTATTAGGTTCCTATTAGTGTTGTATTTACAATTATTCCTTTTGCAGACAAGTCGCCACACATCAAGCAAGGATACACTTGTTAATAACTTCTTTCGCAGCTGGGGGAATTTATAAGTTTCAAAAAGAGGACCGCTAATCCCTGCAGGTATTCACAAAGTGGCCTGTACAAACCGTTTCATTGCCAGGACGCTGGTTTCAGGGTTCAGGGTACGATCAGATTACTTCCAATGGCTGAAATCAGAGGAGACTGCGTTGAGCCTGTGAGACGTGAGCCTCTAAACAGCTGAGGGGTCACTGCTCTCTGTGTTCATCATCACACATTCATAAGCCACATCACACGTGCATGCAGCGCCACTCTGGATCGGCTCATTGAATGCTTCGTTTTAGATATTTCTGCAGTGAAAGTTCACACTAGAACAGTCTGGTCCCTTTAAAATAATAACTTTGTGTCAGTATCGTTCCAAAATCACTTTTTGTCATGGACATACAGTCTTGATGACAATCTAATATGATTTTTGTTTGTTTGTTTGGGATAGTTCATAGGTGTGATCGGCATACTTTAAAGAAGATGTCGCTTCATGAATCTTTATCCTTGTTTTAATGTACTTTTCATTAAGAAATTACTTTTGAAAAAGCAATTCAGCTTTTTAAATCTGCGCCATAATTTACAAGTTGGTACTTGCTAGATGACTGAACAATATTTGTATGCTAGAGTGCTTTTGGTTGGACAAACATCTGTATAATCAAGATGACTCTAGTAATAAATATCCATAATAATAATATTTTATAAATATAAATAAATAAAGATCTTGGTCTGTTTTCCTGGGAAATTAAATACATTTTACTTTTAAAAAAGTTCACTTTGTAGGAGTACACTAGAACATAGATGCAAATCTAGCAGATGTAGATCAAACCAACAAAATGTAGATTAAACCAACAAAACTCATGGGGACGTTTAAATTGTAAGGCCACACCTCTACTATGGGATTTTTGTTGATGACAGACCCCCAAAAATACTATTACCAGGAACGTTCCGGAGTCTCTGAATGCCTTCGAGTGAATATGCCCAAACAAACCGTTTTAAACGTTCAACTAACTTAATTCTGAATGTTTTAAGGAGGCCTGATGGACGCTATCTTTCTCCTTAGGTTTTATAGCAAGGTTTCAAGTAAGTGAAGCAATCTGCTCCAGCAAAGCCATCCAGGCTATCTTTAGCCACTGCAAGCAAGTGAATGGAGAGCCTGACTTATCTCCACTGCTGTCATCGAGGCAGCCAGTATTTTTAGGGGACAGCAGCAGCTGCAAAAGCATTTAACGGTCTTCCACGAACAATGACACTCGGGGTGTCACAGGACTAAACGCCACAGAGATTGTGGGACCGCTGGAGCGTTCAAAAGAAGGCAGTGCGCTAAAACCTTCTTTTAAAGGGGCGAGTGAAAACCTCGCCGAAATGGGCAGGTGACACAGAATAGTTCTTAATGAGGATTTTCAAAAACCTTATCGAAGTGGAAAGGATTATTCTGAGAAAAACTACAGCTGGAAGTGAGGGCCAGTGAAGCAGAAGTGAGGCGCCACGGAATGTACATTGCAAGTCGTCTCTGAGGACTGAAGAGAGGTACGTTGTGTTTGTGTTACAAAGTGCAGCTTCGCTGAGGCCAAAGGTCAATCTAATTGAATTAGGAACACAAACATGAGGGTTAATCTCCTCTTAAACCTCCGGGGAAAAATCCACCAACATCATTTTCTGCGTGTTTGATATAGGTTTTATTCTTTATGTCTTTACCTAAAATAGTAGCTGGAATTTGTTCTGCCTATTAGGTTCGCTTGGATGTTGACTGCATTAGCAACAACTACATTTGAACTGTTATTTTCTTGTAGTTTCAGAGAACATGGAATTGATGTGACAAGCTTTTTAACTAGTTCTCATGCATTGGTGTGATTGTGTTTAATAACTGTCATGTTTGTTGTCTTGTTTGTACTGTAGTGCAGTGTAGAGCAAAGTAAACAACTCTGTAGCTAGTGAAAGTTTATGGTTATGAAGAGGCCCGTATCGTTTTTCTAGAGGAGACAGCTGTGCGTCATAGATGCCCGGGACTGGCAATTCATGTGAGATAAACCAGCCTCCACACATTAACAACCGCTAGTGCATCCAAGAAGCCAAACTGGCAGTGTGGTTGAATTTGAGAAGACCCACATAAAAATCATATGAGGCTCCAGACTTTATATGCAACAGAGGTTAGACAGTTTTAACGCTATTTTGGGAGAAAGGCGGCACTAAAGAGTTGACAAGTGTTTTTTCTTAAAAAACCTGACAAACAGACTAATTTTTACGATGACATTTAACACCTTAATACGTCAATGCATTTGCTAAAAGGGGTGTGAGAGGGGCATTGCATATTATGACTAAGAGGTCCCCGTGGGGTGTGTCGTGTGTGAGTGTGCGACACCCTTGTTGCATGTGTGTACTCGTGCGCTTTGTGATACCTGACACATACCCCTCGCAGGTCTTTATTTAGTGCATTCTATATATAAGCACTTTCCCATTGAAATACAGCACCAGCTGTGTTAGTTATATGTTGTGGGCGAAGTTGCAGTAGAACTAAAAAGCTGTTCATCTCTAGGTATAGAGGTATAGATATAGAGATAGATCTAAGCTTTCCTGTAGCTCAGTGGTTCGCGCATGGCACCAGCAATGCCAAGGTCGTGGGTTTGATCCCAGGGGATTGCACATGCTTAGAAACAAAAAAATGTATAGTATAATGCCAAGTTAGTTTCTTTAGATAAAAGCGTCTGCCAAATGCATAAATGTAAGAAGGTTCTGGGCATTAAGTATCCTGGTGAAATATAATGCTCTTGACTCCAAGTCCAAATTTGACTATCAAATCCTTCCAGAACACGTACCAATGCATGAACTCAACAACTAGTTTTTCGAACAGTCTGTGTGCATTGGAGAATTTGTGATAAAAATGTGGCATCAATGTGCTTGTTTTTTGTTGCATATATTTTCACTGGTATTTAACACTTTGCCATAGTTAGTAGAAGTAATATAATTGTATTTCTTGGACCTTATACCAAAGAATTCTTGCATTGCTTTATATTACAAATGCAAAGATGACGATGTTGAATGCCAGAGTCAATGAGCAAGCTGATTTAAAGGTTGCTAAAGATGTTTGTTATTTTAAAAAAGGCTTTAGTTTATGTAATCCATCATATCGCTGCTGTCCAAATGTCATAATTTTTCATTATTATTGGTCACCCTTTATGTTTGTCACTAGGTTTTGCAAAAATCCAATAAAAAGTATTAAAAAGGGCTTGTCAACACATTTAATCATTTAAAAAGTACAGTGTTTTTACATTTCCTGAAAAACTGAAAATTTTGACAAGCCGAGTTTTCGGAAGGACAGCAACGATTTATCGGAATAAGTCTGTTACTTAACAGTTTTTTGTTATCTACAGAACCTCAAATTTGTCTTGTGGTTACAATGAATGATGAAATTATTGCTGGTTATTGTACACTATAATATACATAGTTTTTCCTGTACGATTTAGAGACTCGCTTGATAAAGGGCTGGAGAGTAATATACCAGAGTAACAAAGACTGAATGCCTGTAGCCTGTCAATCTGAGTGGTGGTTGGCAAGTGAGCAGAGATGGATGTCTTTGGGGGAGCCCCGCGGTTTCTGGCCTACCCTCGTCCTGTGGTCGTACAGAGCAGTACAGACGCAGTACTAAAATGCCAGATTGGTGGAGACCCCAGACCTGCTGTCATATGGGAACGCAACAATGAGAAAATCCATCCAGAAGGCAGATACAGGGTGTTTGAGGATGGCAACGTCTACAATCTTATTATAACCTCAGTGACAATAGAAGACAGCGGACAATACATCTGTAAGGCCAAAAACTGCATTGGAGAGACTTACGCAGCAGCAACTTTGAAAGTAGAAGGCGAGGCACAGGAGCTGGAATTGCGGGAGGAAAACAAACCTCGCTTTCTCATCAAACCTCTCTCGACCAGGGTTGGACGAGGAGAAGACGCCATGTTCTCCTGCAAGCTGTGGGGAAACCCCCGACCGGAGGTTATGTGGATGAAAGATGGCAAGAAGTTGAATGAGATCTTTGAGAGCACACATTTTAGTGTCAGCTATCAGGATGGAGGGTGGTTCCAGCTAAAGATTTTTAAGACAAGAGCGCCAGATGGAGGTGTGTACACGTGTAAGGCCCGCAACGAATTTGGAGAGAGTTTGGCAGGGGCTGTATTGTTGGTGGATGCCGGACCGGGACATGAGGATGAAGGTAACCGTAACGGTTATACGAACGGCCACTGGAAAGCGCATCAGGGAAAACAGAGAAGTGGAAGGCAGGTTGCAACCAGGCTGAAAGATGACCCACTTCCAAACTCAACCAAAGTAAAAATGTTTGCAGTGACTGAAGGGAAACATGCAAAGTTTCGTTGCTTTGTAACAGGAAAGCCAAAACCAGAGATATTATGGAGGAAAGATGGGAGACTGATCTTGTCGGGGAGACGGTATCTGCTGTATGAAGATAGGGAGGGCTACTTCACACTTAAAGTTCTCTACTGCAAGCAAAAAGACAATGGAGTTTACGTCTGTTCTGCTTCAAACACTGCAGGACAAACTCTGAGCGCTGTACACCTTATTGTGAAAGGTAAGAGTCAACAAATTAAATACCTAATCTGTACAGAAGAGGTATGCATGGGGCAAAATAAACTGTTTTACCCTCTAGAAAATAAAATACAATTGTTTCATACATGAATATGCTTTATGCCATTAAAAATCCAGTTGGTCTCTGCTGTGTCAAGCATTTGGTTCCCTAATCAACAGTTATTTTAACAATGATTAATTTGTTTGAAATGCGTCAAGGGACCATTAAAATTACCTGACCAGGCCAAACTCATTAACATGAAGTAGATTCCATCCAGTCCCATGTCTGCAAAGTGACTTAGGCTGTGAAAGGCCTGAGGCCCACACATGTGATGGACATCTCTAGAAGCAAGCTCATATTTCTCACATGGACTATTGAACAGGCAAACCTGATTGCTTTGCATTGGAATATTACATCACCGAGATGTGATACAACCAAGATAATCCTGCATCAGCGAAAGGAAGATAAATGTTAGCAGAAAGCACATACTTAAAAATGGGCAATGTTCCATCTAATTATAATTATTCGTCAACGCATTGGAACTGGAATGTGACTTCAATGATGTGATCAAACTAATTAAATGTATGTAGTTAACCCCAGTATCCCTTGCTGGGGATCTGCATCCAAAGCACATCATGTGCTTGTCTTTTTATTAGAGCAAGTTTCATACAGATAATCTATTTTGCATATCTTGGGAGACATTTCAAATCTTATCCATTGGACACAAATAATTAAAGATAATTTTTTCTTATTACAACAGAGCCACCTGTGCGATTTAAGCAACCGCTGAATGACCTGCAAGTGTGGGAGAGAGACTTAGCTATTCTCGAGTGTGAAGTTCCTGAGGACTCCATTCCAATCACATGGTATCTTGAAGACAGGAGGTTACAGCCAGGAGCCAAATATGGGATGGAGGAGTGGGGGACAAAGCGCCGACTCACAATTCGTGACATTGGAGTTGATGATGATGGCATATATCTCTGTGAGATGGCTGATGGTGGCAGAAGCATTGCCGAGGTAGCAGTAAAAGGTAAAGGGCTGAATGTTGTATTAACATGCAAGTATGTGTCTGGAAAAGCATTTTAGCATTTTTTTTTATTTTTGATTTTCAAGTCAGTTTTTGAGTTAAGGAACTGTAACCAATAACTCAGTTTAGATTACTTTGCACTTAATTAGCATTTGCCACTGATAAAAATTTACATCTTCTTTACATAGGCACGATTGTGAGAAAGCTGCCACGGAAAGTTGATGTTCTGGAAGGGGAAAATGCTGCATTCTGTGTGGAGGTTGAAGAAGAGGAAATGGAAATTCATTGGTATAAAGATGGAACAGAGTTGAGAGAGACCCATCAGACCATTCTCAAATCCTTTGGAAGAACACACATTTTGGTCTTTGTCAACACCACAACATCAGATTCTGGTGTGGTCAGCTTCTATGTGGGTAGATCAAAGACATCATCTCAGCTAAGGGTGAAAGGTAAGAAAATATATATTTGTTAATATATACACATTTTAATAGCAGAATCACTTAATGTGTTTCTTTTTTAACCGCTTTTTCCCCTGTACTAATTTCAGCGGCAAGACACTGTCCACCAAGTTGTCCAATTGGGGTTCAGATAAACACAGAACGAGCAAACGCAGCTCTCCTTTCGTGGTTCCCAGCACAAGATTCTCGAAAGAATCCACCTTCAGGGTACATTATTGAGAGAACCGAGGTAGGCTCACAGGAGTGGCTGCAATGCTTAACCACTGATTCCGCAACTTCAGTGGAAATTCTCGGAGACAGTGTTCCATGCGAAGCAGACTACAGATTTCGCATATGCGGTGTCAACAAATATGGAAGGAGTGGAAATGTAGAGTTCCCTCGGTCAGTTCACCTTGGTAAGTGCTATTTCCTTCATAAGGGTCATCACTTCTATGAAGCTGTTCATTATATGCACATCAAAAAACAATATAAACACTAACAAATCTAATCTTAAACTCATCTAGTTCCAGTTGCCAGAATTCAAGCACCTCTACAAGATGCTTTGGTACCAGAAGGCCAGGACGCTTGCTTTTCCATTGAGCTCTCTGCTTCAGTTATAGGCACTTGGTTTCTTAATGGAAGCCAGCTTCAAGACGATGACCGTTTCTCCATAAGGCGTTCACGTACACACCAGTCACTACGCATCCGTGGGGTACGAGACGCAGACAATGGAGTCGAGATCACATTTATTGCCTACGGAATTCGAGATTCGGCTGCTCTGTACATACAAGGTAAACACTTAGTAAACATTGTCTTAGGCTGAGATGTGATCATGAGGATTTTAACACTTGTTGTGTTGCTTGCTTGTATATTCATCTCAATCAGCTCCATTGGTAAAATTCACTCCACTTTCTGAAATGGATCGAAATAAATTTGTGGAGGTTGGCAACCCAATAGTGCTCTACTGTGAGCTGTCAGACCCCGGGGCTCCAGTTCGGTGGTATAAGAATGGCGTCGAACTTCATTCAATAGAAGGTCTTCAGATTCAGTCAGAAGGAACCATGAGAAGGATTGTCATCCAAGCAGCTGATTTCTCGCACTCAGGAGTTTACAGCTGTGATGCAATTGATGATGTCATCCGGTTTAACGTTGAGGTTGAGGGTAAGTGGTTGAAATGTCCTATTATTCTTGTGTATTACAAACAAAGGCTACTTCAAGGTGTTTCCTAAATTTAACAAATATTGAATAAAAACACATATAGCCCCACCAGTGAGGTTCTCAGTGCTGCCAGATGTTGAGAGGAACAAGTCCTTTGAAGTAGGATCAACAATGGCACTTCAATGTGAGCTCTCAGATCCACTCGCTCAGGTATCCTGGTACAAAGACGGGGTAAAACTCCTGCCACAAAAAGGACTAGACATCAAATCCAATGGCATAAAGAGGGAACTGACAGTCCAGTCAGCTGAATTTTACAACTCAGGGGTATACAGCTGCAAGACAAGGGGTGATGCCGTCCACTTCAATGTGGAGGTTAAAGGTGATTTAGATTTTAGTAAATATGTGTTTTAGGTATTACAAACTTTAAAGACAAAGAGACTTAAAACGCTCTAAAATGTCCATAGCCCGTCCTGTGAGGTTCTCATCTGTCCCCGATGTAAAGCGAAGAAAGTGCGTCGAAGTAGGCTGCCCCATTGTTCTTCAGTGTGAGGTAACAGACTCGACTGCACAGGTCCACTGGAACAAAGACGGGGATCAGCTCCTCGTAGAACCTGAAGTAGACTTCAGATCAGATGGCGGCATGAGAACACTCAGTATTAATTCAGCACAACTGCCTCATGCCGGTGCGTACACCTGCAGAACTAAGGATGATGTCATCGAGTTTCATGTGGATGTCAAAGGTGATTTTACCATCTTTTTCTGACTTACAAACTAACGTGATGTCCTCTTGCAATTATGCCACTAATAACAATAGCTTTTTGTGTTGCTCTTTTGTGACATTCTTCAGAAACATTTTAAAAGTTGGTGCAAAATACCTTTCTATATTTTAAGGTTTAGCTTTACAATTATGGCTTATCTTTTCAGTTATGTCGTGCTCCAGTTGTTAAATGTTATCTTAATGCAATAGGTCTTTATCTTATAATTCTTATTGATTCTGATCTGAATCGTCAACTGTAGCTGCACCAGTGAGGTTTTCAGCTGTTCCAGAAGCTGAGAAGAATGTATGCACTGAAGCTGGTGGCCGGTTTGAACTCTGTTGTAAGGTCTCAGACCCCACAGTCCATGTCTGCTGGTTCCACAATAATATTCAGCTTCGGCCAGAGACTGGTTTGGATATTCAGTCCGAAGGCGATGTAAGGACACTGACAGTGAGGTCAGCTGAGCCCAGTCATTCTGGATTGTACCGTTGTGAAACACCTGATGATTCTGTCCAGTTCACTGTGGATATCAAAGGTGATTTGTCACTTTACTCTAATACTAGTACATCAAGTAACATGTTTGATAAACTATATGCGTACTAACAAATGGCTTTTTGTGTTGTCCATGTCTCTTAGCCCTGCTGTTTTGCACATGCCTCACTATTGCATCCTTCTTGTGGGCAGTGATTTGATACAGATATGACATGTTTGCATTACTTTGTTAAACTTGCTTCTTGGCAGATGATCTGAGAAATCACTTGATTTGGCAGAGATAACCTTTTAATAAAGGATACTAATTTCATGTGTATTGTTTAATAATGCAAAGGATCATCTTTAGAGCCACCAGTGATGTTCTCAGCCTTACCAGAGACTGTGAAGAATCAGCTGGTTGAAGCAGACTACTCCACTGATTTACAATGTGAGATCTCAGATCCACGTGCCAAGGAGTGTTGTTACAAGGATGGTGTTGAGTTTGTCTCAAAAAGTCTGCTTCATATCAAATCGGAGAGTACCAGGAGGACGTTAGCTGTCAAGACAGCACAGCCCTCTAGCTCTGGATGGTACGACTGTGTGAGAACGGGTGAAGTCATCCAGTTTAATGTGCAAGACCAAGGTGACTTTCAAATATTTGCTTTTAATCTATTTGTTGTTTTTTGTATTGCAACTAACAACTGTATGCTCTCTGTAGCTTTTAAACATTCTCTTAAAATGTTTGCTGGTAATGTTATATATGTCCTTGGCTTCAAAGGCCATAATTGTCTTTCTTAGTTTTACTGAATGAAGCATTCCTCTGTCAATGGTCATCTGTAGTGCCAGCAAAGACATGTCTGATGGTTCCCGAGGATGAGAAGACCAAATGCACTGAAGAAACGGAATCTGTTGCACTACATTGTGAGATGTCAGATTCCACTCCATACGTCCACCAGGCAAGATTTGAGGAGAGTGTCATGCTTCCTCAGGATGTAACTGAAAGTGAAACAGCAGTTTGCTCAGATGCATCCAAAGGAACGCTAATTGCCAAGTCATCAGAGACATCTCTTTTTGAAGTAAACTGCCCAAAGGCATCCGATGTTCCCATCCAGTTTGAAATGGACCAAGGTGGTTTGCCAGTTATTTCTAGCCATTCTGAATTAGGACCATTGCTATGGCTGAAGCAAGTCAGTTATTGTTTTCTTTGTGGCTTTCCTAACAGCAGAACTGTCTCACTATGAGGTGTACAGTGGTGAGACCAATGAAGCCCCTTGCACTGTGGATATAAAAGGTGATATAATGCTAATTCAACCCAAGCAAATTTAACCTAATGCCTCTGTGCCACTAACAAGAGTGGTTTTAACTGATCAGATGGCTCTTCTTGAAGAAGCTGGTTCCCCTGCATCTTGAAATACCATCCCCGGCTAAAACTAATCCCTGCTATCATGTCTTTATCCAACTTCTAGTTGGTCTGGAAAACCCTTCTTCCACACTAACACTCATTTTGTAGACTTACAAATCTTCATTTCTTCATTGAAGCGCATTCCATTAAAATGTATCATTTAAACAACCAACCGCTTAAATCATCTTGTCCACGAGCCTTTCAGAATCATCATCAGTATTGTACTGACTGAACTGTTGACAGACTGATTGGTTGAGTGATTGAAATGTTAGAGCACCCAATGATGATCTGACTTCTTGCGTAATCATGTTGAGTTTTTGTATGTGTTTTAACCACTGTTTGACTTGTTTTTAGACCACTGTGTGACATGGTCACCACTCTTACAATTTGTCTTCTGTCTAATGGGTCAATATCTTGAGATTAACCAAACAATCACATCTTTAAAAGACTTAGAAGACAGAAAAGTACTTCAACCTTTCTTTCTGTAAACCACTCAATTCGTAGAAGAGTTTCTGAGACATTCAGGATCGGAACACGATGACGATATCAGATGTGAACCACAGAACAAAAAGCTTGCAGATGGAAGTGGAAACAAATCTGAAACTGAGAGGGACACCTCAGTCTCCATTCCTAAAACATGCAGATTTATGGATGAGGAACCACAGCTACAACCAATGAAAAGGAGAAAAATTTCAGTTTCTCATGCTGAAGGCTCAAGCCACCTGAAAAATCACGAGAGTCCTGTGGATTGTGATGTCTTAGCTTTTAAGGTGGATGTTGAAGGTGATTTAAATGGTTAGCTCCATCATTCTGCAAAAAATGATGAGAGCAAAATATGTTTTTGACAACATTTATCACCTAACAACCATTTAACGTCATCCCTCTCCATTTTAATCTATTTATTGAATCAACAAACATCCAACTTCCATGACTTTAAAGCTCAACATAGTTTGAATAAGTTTTTCTACAATGTAGCTACGTTTACATTTTAAAACCATGACCACATGTTGATCTAACCAAAGTTTTCATCTCATAAAAATACTATAGTTTCATGTAAATCCTAACTAGTTAAAACAATGAAAATTTGGTAGATATAGACACAGCACACCCAAATTCATAAATTATACTACATAATGTGCCAGAAAAGTAATATATGTCTCTTTTCATATAACTTGAAACATTCCTAGCTTCGAGGAAGAACTCTCCACCAATTTGTGAAATGGATGAGAACTTGACCATTGATGCAGTCGTTGACCATCGTTCCAGTGTACAGCTAACTGAGAACTTTAAACAAATTACCCAAGACAAATCTATACCTGGCCAACAAGATGGGACAAATTTAATATTCCATAATCCCAAAGAGAAAGAGCTGATCCAGTCATCAGAGATGTGTCTCAGGGCGACATGTGAACAAGTTTCAATGACTGATACAAAGGATCAATCGATTGTATATCAAGAGGAAGAAAAAGGTGATTCAAGACTGTACTTCTAACACAGCATAAGCAAACATACAAGCAACTAACTCAGTCTGGCTTTTTGCTTCTGTATATGTTCTGTACCCAAGACGATTCAAATTCATTCACACTTACACTCTTGATAGATGACTTGTCTCTTCAACCTGAAGAACCTGGTCACAAAGAAGATATATTTACACAAACATCTGAAACTAAAGTGGTCAGACACACCGAAGGTCATCTTCCAGTTGACTGGAGAGTCAGTCGACTGGATTCTCCATTGAAGGATGAGACACAATTGTACTTCGAAAAAGGACATGAGATTGAATCTGAGGATAGCACTCAAAAAATTATTGTTCCAGACTTTGGTCAATCGGGGCCAGGGGTAAATGACTATAAGACAATGGATGATGACAAAATATTTAAGGTGGATGTCAAAGGTGATTTAAAACTAGTTTACATCCACACTGCTACATAAACAGTTCCAGTAATTCGTTTTAAAACATGATCAAACTAAATACATACATACAATGAGCAAAGCAAAAAATAAAAAATGTAGCAAAGAAACAAATAATTTCTCTGTCATGCATGTTACATGCTAGTCAAAAACTATATTTCTATTAAGTTTCTGTGTCGGTCAAACCAACTGCTTACATTAAAACATTTCAAATTAAACCCCTTAGCTACATCACTGCAAAGTTCTACTATCCATGAGATCGAGTGGAGCAAGTCAATTGATGAAAAAGATATAGCTAATTATCCACAACCCGAGCTATCAAGCACAATGGCAGAGGTAAGCTGGTACAAAAAGAGTGAGGAACTCTTCCAACATGACATTGTACCCAAATCTGAGGAGACTTTCACAGCTCTTGCTGTCAAATCAGCTGAACCATCTCACTCTGGAGAACATGCTTGTAAAATGGATGATGTCACCGCCGTCTTTGCAGTGGACCAACCAGGTGATTCATCTACGTCATCTTCGCCAGCTCAATCCATCTGATTACCACACTAACCACTTAAATCATGCAATGGTCACTAACTGTGTTGTAGAGAAATGCCCAAGTAATCAATTGGTGAAAATTTTACAACCTGTTATCATCCTTGTTATAGCTGCGTTACTGAAAAGCTAAAACTAACACAGCAAAATACTTAGAACAACTTCAATTAATTCCAAAACAATAACTAGAAGATTCGCCTTAATAAAGTTTGAAGTTTCACTCCATTGGCATGGCTAGGGTTACAATTATTAATAGTATTCTTTGGATATCTATTTAGAAACTATTATTTTAATGTAATATAATATGACAATCCCATTCCTAACAACGTTCAAAGGCAAAGGACTGACACATACAGAAGTAGCATTCATTTTCAGTAAATTTGTCTTCTTGAAGTCTGCTGTGCTGTACGTGTTGTCTTGTTTTTAATGTACTTTGTGACTTTTAATGTTCTTTGTCGGTTACTCTTGCGTTACTAATTTTTCATCTTACATTTGGATGTTTGCATTTCCATTTTATTGATCATTTCAGTTTATCGTTAGTATGTACTATACTTGACGGCATTTCCAATCAAAATAGATTCATAAAGAATCAATATTTTGGTGAACTCTTGTTATGTTCTGTGTAAGGTCTATAAGTACATGTGTCTGTACAAAATTGTCTGTAGCTCCATCAGTGAAGTTCTCCAGTGTCCCCGAGGTTCAACGGAGCAAATGCACTGAGACGGGAAGACCCTTTAAACTGCAATGCGAGGTCTCAGACCCTGGTGCACAAGTCTGGTGGTACAAAGATGGTAAAGAGGTGCTGCCTCAAGATGGTATAATCACTTTGTTTGATGGAGCAATAAGATCCCTCTCTGTGGAAGCTGCTGAATTATGCCACAGTGGAACATACAGCTGCCAGACAAACAATGATAGCATCACATTCCATGTGGAAATCAAAGGTGATTCGATGCTTTTTCAACATTTGTGAAATCAAGGCTGGCTATCTCCTTGTTAACCATATACTTTGGTTACTGGGAAGCAGGAGGCAAATGTGTTGATCCTTGGCATGTTAACTGGTAATTTTGTTTAGGTCCACTAATTTATGCCATTTTTTCTCTATGCCAATAATAATCTTGTAGCTCCACCAGTGAAGTTCATACCAGTCTCAGAAGTGGAAAAGAGCAAGTTCATTGAAGTAGGCTCACCAATTGATCTGAAATGTGAGCTCTCAGATGCAGATGCTCAGGTTCTCTGGTGCAAAGATGGTACAGAACTGTCTCCAAACTCTGAGCTTGATTTTCAAAGAGATGGGAATTTGAGGCAACTTACTGTTCAATCTGCAAAGCTGTCTGATACAGGACACTACACATGTCACATTCCAGGTGATACCATATCATTCAAGGTGCACGTTCAAGGTAACAGTACCACAAAAAAGACTTAGTATAGACATGGCAACCGGCAGTGTATTTGTTTGATGGCCCATTCTAATCACACTCCCAACTAAAATCTACATTCTCTAACATCTTTTGCCACCCATTTTGACAATTGGACATAATCTTTAACAAACTTTGTAGTGAAGATTGCCTGATTTGTACTTTTATTACACAAATCCAATAGCAAAAAAATGGCTAAATTTTCAACATTTTCATAGCTCCCCCTGTTAGGTTCTCAGAACTCCCAGACATTGCAAGGAACAAGTTCATTGAAGCGGGATGTCCAATTATACTCCAGTGTGAAATCTCAGACCCAACTTCCCAAGTTTGCTGGTTCAAAGATGGAGTCAAACTCCAGCAACAAACTGGACTTGACATTCAATCAGAGAGCACTATGAGGAAAATGCTCATCCAATCAGCTGAGCCCAAACATTCAGGCATATACAGCTGTGAGGCTGTGGATGATCGCATAGCATTCAAGGTGGATGTTGCAGGTGATTTTGAGTCTACGTACTTTATCTCAAAACCACTAACAAAGTGTCAAATAACGCTTCATCCACTAAATGCTGTTTGCCATTTTTATTTTGACAAAATAAGCTTTCATAACCAAATAATCAAACCTCCATTTTCTTAAACGCTGAAAACATTTCTTTAACTGCTCAAAACTGGTTGACATTAAATTATTAGGTGTCATTACTATAACGTAGCAATAATGTCACTACATTAAGAGAAGCTCAGTAAACATGCTAGATACTTGAGAGAATCAACAAATTATCTTACAACAGTTAATCAACAAATTGAATTTCATTACTTTTCCTAATTTTTGGTAATTCTATGATTTTTTTACTGAACAAAAATGCTCTTAGTTCCACCAGCGTTGTTCTCATCTGTTCCTGACACTGAGAAGAACAAGTGTGTTGAAGCAGGCTGCCCAGTCATTCTCCAATGTGAGATTTCTGATCCTTCAGCCCTGGTCCAATGGTACAAGGATGGATCACAGCTCCTCCCTCAGCCTGGTGTTTACATCCAATCAGAGCGCACCACGCGGGCACTGGTTATCCAATCAGCAAACTTATCCCACTCTGGGTTTTACAGTTGTGATACAGCTGATGATATCAGCGAATTTTTTGTGGATGTTAAAGGTGACATATAAAGCTTATCCGAAAAACATTTGATTACATAACTAACAATTACGTCATTTTGTAGAGTTCAGTTTGAACATTGGCATTACTCTCATTACTCTCATTACGCATTACTCTCCACCTCTCGACAAATCCATTCCGCTGCTTTTATTGGCTCTTTAACCATTTTCCCTAAGCTTCAAGTTCATTTAGAATTTTCTACCAACTTTGCTGTCTTTAGATGCCATTTACCCAGCATCTTGGTTCTCTTTCCTTTGAAAGAAACCATTTAAGCTGGAGCAGCATGCAATGTAACCATTACCTCTGTACCTAACAGCACTTTATTCTCACAAGTTTCTTTGTTTCCATTTGGCTTTTAGAGTGGAGACAGAGTCCTTCAGTGCAGCATCAGCTATCACCAGCAGTGCTTGAAATGCATGTTTAACAAATCGTACCAACGTGATAAAGTAAGACATGCATAACAAAGAACTGATATCCTTTCACTTCTCATTGCAGCAACTCCTGTGACATTTGCACATATCGTAGAAGACGATTTGCACAGAAACATTGTGGAACACGACAATCTTCTCCTTTGTTGTGAGGTATCCAGATCAGATGCTGCTGTACAATGGTACAAGGATGGAGTAGAGATAAAGTCGAGCGACAATGTCCTTTTAGAGACAGAAAATGTTGTACGAAGGCTGATCATCCAGTCAGCTCAGCTATCAGATTCTGGTACATACACCTGTCGTGCTGGAGATAATGCCTTAATATTTAAGGTTAACGTACGAGGTAAGATATACATTTCTATATAAATGTGCCAATAGTCATACTTTCAAAGGAGGGCTAAAAAAAACGATACGTAACTATGTTCATTTCTTTTGCTTCAAAGAACCTCCAGTGATGATTGTATATCCCAAGGAAGATGTCCACCTTGATCGTCATGTTCCTGAGGAAATCGTCCTCAGCTGTGAACTTTCACGACCAAATGGAAAAGTGACATGGTACAAAGATGGTCAAAAACTGCAGGAGAGTGAAAACATTAAGTTAAAGACAGAAGGTCCGTACAGGCGATTAAAAATTCTGCGCAGTGGTATTGAGGACTCTGGAGAATATGTGTGCGATACAGCTGATGATTCCATATTCTTCAATCTAACCATAAAAGGTATAGCATTTTACATAATTTAGAGTATGTGAGAATGCAATATTGGGTAACAAGGTAACTATATAATCTATATAATTCTAAAATTATATATTTTAATTATATTTTTTCATTTTAAACAGTCAGAGGTAAAAAATAAACATAAAATTAGTGGTGGAGACTGAAAACTGATTTGAGAAAAGTACCCCAAATGAAAAATCTGGCAAAAAAATATAAAAATTGTTTTCTTTTTGAACACTACAACACTTTCAACTTTTCTTTCTGGTTTTGTGATATGTGTCCCAACAGAACCGCCAGTACGCATAATTTCTCCAAGCCAGTCCCAAATGGAACTTTGCCAACAGACATCAGAAAGGATGGTGCTGAGCTGTGAAATCTCCAGACCCAATGCTGCTGTGCGCTGGTATCGTGATGGACTCGAAGTGGAGGAGAGCGACAGCTTAATCCTGGAGATTGATGGAGTCTACAGAAGACTTATTATTCCGAAACCTACAGTCAAAGACTCTGCAGAATATGTTTGTGACACAGCTGATGACTCAGTCACCTTCATTGTCAACATTGCAGGTCCATAAAAAGAACCTTTATATAATCATTCATTCATTAGAAGTGTTTTGTTTCATTGTTTTTATAAAAATTGTTTTCATGCAGAACCACCAGTTAGATTTATTCGTCCGAGGAAAATGGCCTATGGAGTAGAGAAACCGGTTGGAGACACTGTGGTGCTTGAGTGTGAAGTGTCTCGATCAAATGCTGAAGTTAGCTGGAAAAAGGATGGAGAAGAGATTGAGGAGAACAGCAACATAACTATCACAGAAGACGGTCCAAGTCGACAATTAATCATTCAATCAGCAGCGTTAGAAGATGCGGGACAATACGTCTGTGATGCCAGGGATGATGTAATGGACTTCCTTGTGAAGATCAAAGGTAAAATTAGGTGATAAGAGATGAAAGATGGTTTGTTGAATACGAGAACAGATAGAAAAGATTTTGAATTTTTCCTTTCAGATCCACCTCTCAAAATTGTACGAAAGGCTGACATCAAGACAACACTGAACTTTCTAGTATCGGATGCTATTGTGTTGAAGTGTGAGATCTCAAAAGCGAACGGTGTGGTCACTTGGCTTAAAGACAATGAGAAGATTGTGGGAAATGATCATTTCACTTGTGAAGCAGAAGGCACATTTAGATCTTTGATTGTCCTCAGCGCTGAGTTAAAGGACTCGGGGGAGTATGTTTGTGACACAGAGGACGATAAGGTCGTCTTTAGTGTTAATGTGGAAGGTAAATTAAAAAAACAAACACTAAATAATGTGCATTCCTGTAGCTCAGGCACTAGCAATACCAAGATCATGGTTTTGATGCAAATGCCATTTGAATGAAAGCGTCATCACTTGAAATCCAAATGCACATGCTTATTATAAAGACTGTAAACCTATTTTTTTGTTCAGAGGCTCCAGTTTTCATTGTTGGGAATTCAGACAAGCCAGAACAGCACACTTTAAACACAGGTGATGACCTTATACTGGAGTGTGAAGTATCTCGAGCGAATGCTACAGTTCAGTGGTACTGCAATGGAGATTTAATACATGAGGATTCTCGCACACGGTTTGAAAACAGAGACACAATGTGGAAGCTTGTGTTATCAGATCTTCAGACCTCTGACTCTGGACAGTATCTATGCGATGCCATTGATGACAAAATGATAACTATGGTATCAGTTCAAGGTAAGTGTACCAGTAGTGCAGCAATAAATAAATAGAATATCACACAGATTTATTAAAAGATTGTACATACATTTGAACTGCTGAATTAATAATTATTTTGATAGAAACACCATTCCAATTCATCAAAAAAGATGCTCGAACAAACATTTCAGCCTGTGAAGAAGACAGTGTAACACTACCCGCCACTGTTAACAGAGTCAATGCCCCTGTAAAATGGCAGAAAGACCATGATCCAATCAGAGGTGATCGGTTCCACACCACAAGTGATGGAAAAACCCATTACCTCACCATTAATCCACTCAAAAGATGTGACAGTGGAGGGTACACATGTCATGTGGGATCCGATGAGATGCACTTCAGTCTCAATGTTAAAGGTAATGCCAATTATTTATAATATGAATAAATGAAGAGCAAATGGAAAGTCTCCAATGTCTCTGAAAAAGTGCACAGACTTACCAGAATGTCAAAGACTGTAATTTAAGATTAAAGATCATTTCAGAACAAAACATTTTCTTCAGACAGTGATGACATCTCTTTACACTACTTGCTTTGGGATGTGTATTAAAACTATACTGTTTTTAAATCAGCAATGAAGGTGAAATTCTCCAGACCACTGGAAAATGTTGTGGGACTCAAAGGTTGCAACGTAGTTTTGAAGTGTGAACTGTATAAATCGAAAGGAGATGTTCAGTGGCTGAAGGACAACCAGGAGATTGTGCCAAATAGGCAATTTACAATCAGGGCGGAGGGTCGAGTGAGAAGCCTCACAATACAAGATGTATCAGAAGATGATGCAGGAGAATATGCTTGTGAATCCAAAGATGAAAGGACATCAGCTAATGTAGCGGTCAACAGTAAGTAAAATTCTACAAGTTCTTTGCCAAGTTGGAGTGAAATCTATGAATTACATAACGCATAGCTTGAATTTAGTGCCAATTACCTTATCTTCTTGTCTTAAGTTCCTCGCATTGTGGAGTTTATTGCAGAGCTACACAACATTACTGTCATGGAAGGAGAAGATGCCACTTTCAAGTGTGTGGTGTCTCCAGAGGATGCAAAGTTGGCTTGGTTTAAAAACGGCCAGCCAATTTCATCAAATGAAAAGTTCCACGTTTCAAGTAAAGGATTATGCCATATGCTGCATATTAGAAACTGCCAGGTCTCAGACAGCTGCAAGCTAACTACTGAAGCTGAAGGTGTGATTTCCAGAGCTGTCCTTCATGTCCAAGGTAAGATAAAGTCTGTCATTTATTCACCATGTTGCTAGTCTGGTTTGCATAGAAATCACATGAAATGAACTCATGCCTGGTGAAAACAATTGGACAATTGGAATAAACAAAACTAAATATATTATTTAAATCACATGAATCTCACTGTTGAGTCGTTGTCAAAATTAAGACTGCAACAGGAGTAGAGTGGTATTTTCTTTAAAAGCCGGTACAGGTCTTTAATGCCATGTCAACATGTTTGAGTTTAATAATGACCCCTTCAGACATATCTGAATTGTTGAAAAGGTGCTCATGATGGCTTGTGCTTAACAGCTTCTCCAGTTAGAATTCCACTTTTAACTGACAGAGACAAGTGTTCCTACTACAGCACATTGCAATGTGGAATGACGAGCCATCCTGGGCCGAGCAGATGAATATTGCCCTTCTCATTGGCTTTGATATACAGTAAAGAGTTGCCATGAGAAAAATTTACTATTCACCCCAATCTTTATTCAGAGGCACAGGTGGTATTCAGAAAAAGCATGGAGCAGGTGGTCGCAGAAGAGTACGGAGATGCCACACTGGAGGTGGAGGTCAGCCATGAGAGTGGGGAGGTGAAGTGGATGAGACAAGGAGTGGTTATACATCCAGGGCCCAAGTTCACCCTGAAGCAAAACGGCCAAAAAGTTTCTCTCACAATCCACAAGCTCGCCCTTTCAGACCAGGGCATGTACAGCTGCGAGACGCTCCATGATCGCACGCAAGCCAAGCTTAGTGTGGAACGTGAGTCTGCACGTGCTGCTTTTTTCTCACTATGTGCTGTTGTTAGCTTTGCCTTAGTGTGGTTCCTGGTGATGGTCCCTTATTGCAGCCCCTTGGGATGTTGTTGTCTCAAAACAAATTTAATTGACCGAGAGTAACGCAAGTAAGAGCCAGCTACTTTGTTGACACTTGTTCCAGAGTTTGACAGCAGTAAACAGGTGACTGGCAGGCTGCTCATCGAGTCCTGGGGAGTAACTTTCTGTATTGACATTAGATCAGAGGAGCTATGATAATTCAATTAAGCATGTCAAATGAGAAATGGATAAAGGGTTAGTCCACGCTGAGTAACTTTTTAATTCCTCTTAGCAGTCTGTGAAATATAGATTTTATGATAGGAGCATAAAAGTTATGTACGGCTGTCCTGTCTGTGATTTCCTTGTGCACATCAAGGTTTACCCAGCTTTTGAAGATCTTGTAATATAACGATAAAATACATTAGCTTATTTAAAGATAAACAATGAATTACCGCTTATAAACATTCCTTTCAATGTAGCTTGAGCTGAGGAAGCTGTGCTATACAAATGATCGAGCGATGATAGAAAGTCTGTGCTTTGGCCATTCCTGGCACCACCTATTAATCTGGATCTGTTTTCATTGCAGCTAAATTTATTCGCTGGCCTTCAAAATCTAGAGTGGTGTCACCAACTCTCTAAAATAAACTCCTCTTTTCCACGGGGAATGCCTGTCTGGCTGTCTGTTTTGGAATAGTTAAAAAATGCTGGCATGGGTTCGATTGAAACTAGAATTTAATGTATTGCTAGAAGAGACTGAGTCAACTAATTCAAGAACTGGTATCTTGCATTGTAGAAATAAGTAGCCCTTTCTGCTTAATTTATTTCCTTTCTCTTGACCAAATTTATGGATCAATCTTTCAGCTGCCAATGCATCATCAATAAACTACCCTTTTTTCTTTGCCTTTCACACAGTACGAAAAATCAAGATTCGAAAGGGTCTAACTGAGATCCAGACTTATGAACGAGAGACTGCTTCTTTCGAGGTGGAGCTCTCGCATAGCAACGTAGAGGCGTTGTGGCAGAAGGATGGACACATTCTCAAAAGCAACAACCACTTCCGTATGGCTGCAAAAGGACGGATGCACAGCCTTACCATCTCTAACCTGATCTTAGATGACACCGGCACCTACACGTTCTCTGTTGAGAATGCCAAATCATCAGCAAGATTGATTGTCAAAGGTATCTCACAAATCATGAAAACTAAAGATTGGGCTGTCATAGACCCCTATGATTTCATGTCAGTATTATTCATCAGGTAGTAGATCTACTTTTAGTGGTATCCCAAAGATATTTATAAAAAGCTCACAAATAAAACAAATAACTGTTCATTACGTGGGTATCTTCCTGAGTGAAATCACATATGTGTCTTAACAGACACTCAAAACAATTATTTCAAGGTCAAAAAGTGTCCAAACTGAATTCACCCTATTGACGTTTCATCAGACACGCGCGAGTCAGTTATGGCTAGAAGGGATACAGCTACCTCCACTGGGCATGCACACTTAAATACTGCATCGTTTTTATCACACTGACAACTGTACTTAGCTGTAGCTGTATCCCTTCTAGCCACAACAACTCTAGCCTGACCCTCCGGTTTGTGTTCGGCTAGTGTCTAATAATATAGCTATTTATATTATTCTTTTATTGTATAATAATTGTATTAAATTAACAATTTGTTGAATGTTGTTGTATGTTTATTTTATTTAATAAACAATTTATTGAATGGGTCCTGCAGTTTGGTCACATTTAAACAACCCGTATAGTACATCGATATCTAGCACTTGGTCTCAGAGTCTACATTCAAAATATTGGAGAGACAAGTTTAGCCAAGTAACGGTTCTTCTCGGTTTAGTCTGATTGTTCTCTATTGCTTGTGAATGTGTATCACAAGTTAAGGTGGGGTCACAAAAGTCTGCATGCGCAGTACCGTTTGTTTATATTTGTTAAACCATCTATATAAATTAGATAAATAACCTGATCTCACAGGAATTTGTAGCAATTTTATGATGTGGCTAATTCATATCAATTTGTCCGATGTGAATCGTAAATAACATGATTGTTAAAAAAAGCTATTCTGAAGCCCCTGACCCCACCCCTAAACCTAACGGCACTGGCACAAAAACTAATTGTACTAAAACATACAATTTAAGATCATACGAATTCATATGACTTAGCCAAATCGTAAACAGTAAGGAATTTCTCTAAGGTCACCGAAATACCCACATTCCATCCATTTCTCAGTTTACAACCTGGTAGTTGTCTCTTTGCTTAACTGCCTTGGCAACAAATAACTAATAAGGGGTGGAATTTGGCTACGATCAATTTCATGGAAGGTAAGAGGGTCCAGGGCAGTGATGTAAGTCATCAAACTGAATCAAACTAAATTTCATATGATGATGACAGTACAATGGCATGAACAGACAACTTTGCTACTGCTCTTACCATGTGTCAAGTTACACATATAAAAAGATATGGATCACATGATCAGACTCCAGCTACTGAAACATTTCAAACCTTCACAAGCATAAGGTGCTGGTGTAAGGTAATCTCTGCTACGTCAAGTCACTCAATTGGGCTTATCCTTTGGAGTCACAGAGCTCTCGCTGAGAATGACAATAACATGTAAATGCCGCGGCAACAAAGGACTCTTCACAAAGTCATCTCGGCACAAAGCTGAGGTATGGTTAAATCTAAGCCTCTGTTATACTATAAAGATTGACATGTGCATAGCTGGCGCGTGATATTAAAAGTAAAATAGAAACTACAGGTGGTAAAGTGTGAAAAAGTTTAAGTGACCTGCTTCGAAGCTTATATGATTTCAAAGGTGACTAAGTTCATGAAGTTCCAACAAGCACGATGGAGAATAAAAGTGTTTTTTTTTTCATTATCGATTTGTATTTATTTCACAACAAACATTGTTTGCATAGGCTGACAAAACTGTTCTCTGTTTCCTCAGAAATCCCAGTTTCAATTTTGAAAAAGCTTGAGGATATCAGGCACCCAGAAGGCTCTGGAGTGACCCTTGAATGCGAGCTGTCACGACATAATGTAGACATAAAGTGGACGAAGGTACGATTAAATGGCAACCATCCTTTTATGTCATCAATGCATTAAATGACTTAGTGAAAAGTGCAGAGAATCCTAGCTAATAAGAACATGATAGCAAAATAGTTTAAAATGGATGCTTGTAGCAACAGATTTGCTCCAAAATATTTCTCTCATATAGAATGGAGTTCAACTCAAGCCAGGAAAGAACCACAGAGTATACTCAATGGGAAGAAAGTGCTTTCTACAGATCTTGAAGTGTGAACTGGGAGATTCTGGTATATATATGTGCGACGCTGGGGAAACCAAAACATCCTGTTCAGTGGATATCTATGGTAAGAATAGCCTTTCTCTATAGACTGTATGTACACACTAAAGAAGGAAAACCATAAATGTTATCATACTAGGGGAGGTCATTCACTCACAGTACAACACTGCCATCTCCTGGTAAAGATACTTATTAGAGTTAATGCAAAATAATAAATTGGGAGGAATGGGAAGCGTTTTTTTACTTTGTATACAAATGATGCTTTATACAGCTATGCATCACTTTTTATGTTTAATGACATATTTTGACAGAAAGGGAGCTTGAGATATTGCAGGGCTTAGAGGATCTGGATATCCAAGAAGATCAGAATGCTGTGTTCATGTGTGAAGTGTCCTTGGATGATGTTCCTGGGGAGTGGTATAAAAACAATGAGAAGATAAAACCAACCAGCACCATTAAGATCCGGCAAGAAGGTTATTCCAACATCCGTTCCACTTCCAAAATTGACCCTATGAGAATATTTCAATGTTATCTGATGTAAGACCTGTCTCTACTCTGTTTCTTAGGTACTAAGCATTTCCTCCTTATTTGCAATGTCAAAGGAGAAGACTCTGGGGAGATCAAGTTTGTTGCCAAGAATGTTGAGTCTACAGCTTACCTTGAGGTCGAAGGTCTGTATTTTGTTTACACAAAAAGGTGTCAAATAGCCATTGTTGTAAAGACTATCTTTTTCATCTGTACAAAAGCTAGATCTGTACAACAGTATTACTTCACCGTTATAAAGATTTTTTTAACCATGGAATCATATTGTGAAATAATAGTAACCATATTTTGGTAGATGGATTAACATGTAACTTTAAGATGTTTTTTTTGCTTCCCTAAATGTGCCTTTACAAGTAATTTCTTTTTTCATTAGGCTACTTGAACTAGTAATTTCAATATATTCAAAGTTGAAGTTTATTTGTCACGTGTCATTGTCATGTCTATGTGCGTGTTGTAAGGTAAGCATGCATAAAAATGTTTCAATGACATGACAATCCTGTAGCTCAGTGATCACGGCTCTAACAATGCCAAGGTCATTGGGTTCGTCCCCAGGTATTGCACATCCTCAAAAACAATTGTTTATGAAATGTCGCTTCGGATAAAAGCGTCTGTAAAATGCATAGATATAAATATAAGCTATTACAATCTACAGCAAATGTTAAAATATGACACAAAATTGACTGGTTTCAGCAGTAAGAAAATGAATATCAGCACAGCTGTACGACCTCATGCCTTCAGCCAAATCCAGCCACACTGCAGCAGCATTCATGCTTGTAGTTACGCTTAAATCTAAAGTTTATTTTTAATTTTTACAGCACTGCCAGCGAACATCGTGAAGCCGCTTGAGGATAAGACAGCTCTGGAGAAAAGTCGTGTCGTATTGGACTGTACGGTGACTAATCCCCGCTGCAGTATTCGATGGTATAACGGACCTAGTGTCATTCTGCCCTCAGAGCGCTTTGAGATCTGCAGTGAGGGGTGTTATCGAAAACTTGTGATTCAGCAGGTCTTGCTAGAAGATGAGGGCACCTATAGCGTTCAAGTTGGAAACTACACATCCTCAGCCAGACTTACTGTGGAAGGTGAGGCTAAATCAATACACAAACTGCGGGACAATACTGCAAAAGTTAGCTGAATCTGACTTAGAGCGCTATCATTTTGCAGTGGCTCTATACTAGTGATAGGGAGTCGACTCCAGAAGAGTCGATTCGTCGACTCCAACAGAGTCGATTCGTCGACTTTTACTGTGCGTCCAGACCCGTCGAAAGTATCCTGTTTTGAATGACAGTAAATGGAGTCGAAGTGTCGATTCCATCGACTCCAAAAGTGGGAGTTGGGAATCGGAGTCGACTCCAAAAACCCGGAACCGAACACCCCTACTCTTAACTGTGTGTACCTTTCAAAACGGATTTTGGCGCGTAGATGAAACCATGTCACACTTCATTTTAAGGATATTCTTAATATGTTCGTAGCACGGCTTCTTTACCAAACTGTATATTGAACTTAACAAATCTCTGGACAACTTGGAGAGCAGAACTTATCTCAGCGTGTCACGTGACTATCGCGTCATTACTGCGATAACCGAAAGATGGCGATAACGGCCCATCTACTTAGTTTATAATGGGAAACACACACACACATATCTTAAAATTAAATTAATTTGTGGTTTACCACTTAAGAACATGTGTTTTTATTATATTGTTTTGGTATGTTTTTGCCCAAAACGCTAAATAAAGTTAACGTAAACAGTTAATGGTTCACAGTTTTATTATTTTAGCTGGGGTGGTTTGTCTATATTGTATTATTTCTGAAAAAAATCACATTTACCTAACTGTGTTAATTTAACAGTGTGTGTGACTATATTTAAACAGCTCAGTCAATCCAGATAGTGAGAGAGCTCAAGGATGTGGATGTCATTGCCCCTGCGGATGCATGCTTTGCATGTGAAGTCTCTTTGTCTGCGACAAAGGCTCCTACCTGGACCCTAAATGGACAGACGCTTCATCCCAGTCCAATAGTAGTTATGGAGAAAATGGGGACCGTTCATAGGCTGACTCTTAAACAGACGACGGAAGACATGAGTGGCACGCTGTGCTTTATCAGCGGAAAAGCCAAAAGCACTGCACATCTGGATGTCAGAAGTATGTGATGTATTGAGTGTCTAAAAATAGCATAACACCACATGATTATTTCTTTTTCACACGATTTTGTTTAGATCTTTCTAGATGTTTAGATGTAATATGGAGACGCACCTGTACTTTGAATTGGAGATGTTTCTGATGTCTATTCTTAGACATGGAGTCTGGTCTTGTTTTAATAAGAACTTGATACACATACTGGAATAGCCTGAGTCGTCATGTGATTTTGGTATCCAGAAGGAGGATTACTCAGAAGAATGCTCACTTTTTATCTTTTTTTTTCCAGGTAACCATTGAGAAGAAGCATGCAGGCACTTGCCAACTCCGTCGCCATTTATATAACAAAATGACAGGTCTATCAGTAATAAAGCACATTATTTAAAATGTCAATAGAGAATGCTGTTACATATGACCGTATGTGACCCTGCAGCTGATGTTTGAGGCCTGCACTAACCGTAGGAAAACTAGTCTGTGTTTTCATTGTTTTTGAATCATCAAAGTTAACTATTTTTACTATTCAATGATCAAAAACCCAGACTTGTTGTTCTTTGTGTTGTTACTGACTTAAATTTCTTGCACAGTAATTTGGTACAGATACATTTGTGTACTATATCCTTGTATATATATATAGACTTTGTTGTTTTTTAATCTTGTTTCGCGGAATGCAGAGTAAAGGGCGGATTTACAGCAATTATGTAATAATCCGCAGGGCCAAAGATCACAGGAGGGTTTGGGATGGAAAGCAGTTTCAATATATATAACTAATACAGTACATAAAAAAAACTCAATAGTAGAGAAACAGTGTCATTTTCATACAAATGAAAAAATGATTTTGAGAGTTTAAGTTGTTTGCTTCAAGACATATTTCACATATCCAAATATAGTACTGCAATTGATTTCATGTTTATCAATATCTTTCAATAAAATAAGCTTTATGAAGCATGCTTCTGGTCTTGAATTGATTGTCTTTACTATTTGAAGTGAATAAATCAAATGATCTTGAAAATTATGGAATCTATATTTGATAGGAAACAGACCATTATCACTACAATTATTTAGTTCACACCTATCGTACTATTGCTCTTGTATGACTTATCGCTTATTGCTTCCTGAACTCTCTGTAAGTCGCTATGGATACAATTTTATCAAAATTTTGTATATTGTTAGATTTATATGCATATAACATTTTACCATGATATTGCTGAGACAGTACTATGAAGACAACACTGTACATTGAAGAAACTTTACCCTATATCCAACGCTAGAGGGAGCCATATTTAATAAACGAACTAAGGGATTGTATACCCAGCTCAAATACAATTAAACAACTAAGTTGTAGCTAGATAGATTAAAATTGCCTTCAGATAATGTTGAAACAATTGCATAGACTGCATTTAGATCATGTTGAAACTATTTACAAACAAACCTAAACATGCAGTAAATCTTAACAATTCTCATGTTTGTCGAATGCAGTGAGGCACATTTTTGGTTAAAACGTTTAAACAAGTGTGTTTATGGAAAAGTGGCTTCTAGCTCAAATCGGCAAAAATATAGCTTATTATTTGAATCAAGCACTACCAAGACGAAACGGGACTGGTCCGGTCCTGTTGCATAAGCAGGCAACTGTGAGAAGCTGTGCAGAGATTGATGAGTAGCCGGACCTCATGAGAATGTACCCAGTCAGACATACGATTCAGTAACACGTCTTGTACCGTCTCATCAGTTTGAGATGTTGAAAGACATGATGTACCCAAGTAGCATGCAAACAAATATAATGTTGAAATAGGTTTTTGCTTTGTTTTTATCTTACAAAAGGAAAAGTGGATTTGAAGGAAGACTGATAAATGTCTTAACTCAATGAAATTTTACAGAACAAATTGTAATTTTTTAAAGAATGTTTCAAAAGATGTATGTAGTTGTCAAATAACCCAAAATATGAACCAAATGAACTAAATACACAAACCATGTTCCTTTACATGTAAATACTATTGGAAATAGCAGAAGAGAATACAGGGTGAGATTCAAGTAGACAAATTGTGCTTTTTAAGAATGAAATATCAATCGAGCTGCTCTTTAAGCCTTTTATGAATAACAAAAAGTTTTTCTCTCTCCATAGCACAGCACTATTTTCATTAATATCACAAGTATAGAAAGATGGCACACGTCTTGTCATCTCCACATCTATTTAAAAATGCAAACACTGAAAATGGACAAAACACCAGTATTAAAAACCACAAAATCATCTTCCGCGTTCTCCTGGGTGCACACAAACATCACCATTACTTTTCATAACATCAACATTGGCACTAGCAAAACAAGTCAACTCCGATAGTGCTGAGCAAGTACACGATCCACATGAGCTAATACATCCATATTACATGACACCACTATCAAGGCACATCCACAGCACGTTAACAGGGGGTTCCAACCCACTGCCCACCTATGCCCAATGCCACTTTCTCAAAGAACCAGGTTGCCCATCTGACAGCTTAGTGATCTAATGGAGAGTTAAGGCATTAAAAGTCACTCTGCTTGCGCTGAATGATCAGGGTTTAATTCCAGTATTCTTTACTTGTTTGATTAATATAAACACATAAATGGCATTCTGTTATAAATTTTAAACTATACAGTTTCAGACATACTGATTTTGTAAATAAGACCACTTTCATATTGTCTGACAAGATTTTCCTACAGTAATTTTAAGGCCACGGTGAAAGACCTCACATTAGATGAAAAGAACATAAAAAAAGAAACGGTGCATCTTCACTTTTAAAAGTGAAATTTAGGCGGATACAGAAAAGGTGCAGGGTTCATTTCCCTTCCTTAAATCTCTTGCTTTGTGAAACTTGCGCTGCTTGATTGTATCATCAGGTCTTTTCCTGCCCGATTAGGACATCGAAATGGAGAACGAAAAAGTAAACATGATTTTAGAAAAATAATTTCTCAAAGTCCAATAAAATATTTTGGCTAGATTAAAAAACAGCATAGAATTCTGTGATTGCTATTCATGGTTTTTTCTTGGGCACTTGAGGTAAACTCATGAAACACAGGGAATGAGGGAAGTTCAGCTCAAAATATAAACCCAAGAAGAGGAAGAAATGTAGTAATGTTCTTACATCAGATCTTCTCAAATCACCAACCAAAGAGGACAATGAACTTGTTTCATTATAACAGGGCTTCCCTCAATCTTGATACTGAAAGAGTTGCAAAAATGGAACATAATGGGGTAAGTCTCATAAAAACATATCCAGGTTACGTTTTACCCAAAGGCACAAAGAAACATATTTTGCCTATTTGTTTTTTTGGCATTTTGTTCCTCATGTTAAAATAATTCACAGTTTTTTACATTTATTTTTCTTCATGGCCGTGCCATTAAACTGTCATTACTGTAATAAAGTATTTTTTATTTCATTAAAACTACCATAAACGAAAGGCAGTACAACCACTGCCACCATTACATATAAATACCTTACAATTTACATAATTAATTGTAAAATTTGTATTTATAGTGCTCAGAAGGATTACTATAAAGATAGCACTAATGGGAATTTAAGCTAAATGTCGTTTCTTCTGTACTCTGGGGTGAAATATAACCAAGACACCGTTCCTAAGAGTCACCCGTTCAAGTGTTCGAGAATCAATTAACTTTCTATGCGTGTATTTGATAAAGCAGTCCTTCACAGTTCTGTCATGTCACTTCGTTTTCTCCATCAAACATCCTGTGAATGGAATTCTGGGTAGGTGACGAGGACTGAGCTAACGGCTGGTCCTGATTGGGGAAGCAGCATGGTGCTCCGAGCCCAGCAGCCTCCCTGGCCCCATAGTGACAGCTGCCCCTAGTATCATGCTAGCTAGTAGTCCTCTGCTGCTTGAGCACAGTGTAGACGTTATCCACCTTACTCAGTCTCTCGAAGAAAGGGATGAGATCCAACAGCTCTGTGTCTGACATGTCATCAAACCAGGAGGCTACAGGTACCTGAGGAGAACACAAAACTTCACGTCAAAACCAAACAAAGCAGTACAAACAACTAAGTTAAAGCATATGCACTGTTTTAAAGGAAACGTTTACCCAAAAATGTGTATTCTGTCATCATTTATTTACCTTCTTGTCATTTCAAACCTGTATGAGTTCCTTTCATCTGCAGAACACAAAAGACGATGTTTTGAAGAATGTTGGTAACCTAACAACGGCAGTACCCATTGACATGCATTGGTTTTGAGTCCATACAATAGAAGTGAACGGTTACCAATATTTTTCAAAATATCTTTGTGTTCTGCGGAAGAAAGAAAATCATTCAGGTTTGAAAGGACGAGGGACAGTAAATTGACTATGTTTGGGTTCATTATTCACTTTGAATATGTTCGCTTAAGCATCACTGCAAAACAAACAAGGCAGACAGTAATGCAGAAACATACAGCATTATCTGGGTGGAAGATATAAGAGGCGGGTGAGTTGTCCACTATGATGACTTTGTTGAGATCCCTTCCTAGACGGCTTAGGTCCTTCACGTAATTTCCGCGGTGGAACACGCAAGACTCACGGAAAAGACGGCTACGGAAAGCACCCCACTTGTCCAGTAGGTCTGAGACGGGATCAGCATACTGCCAAATAAAACATACACCATTAGATGGGGGGGGTTCGAGATTACTGGATAAGAAGTATTACATTTCTTCAAGGAGTTGACATAAATGAGTCATTAATTTAGTTATCCTCAATTGAACTGTCAAAAAAGAATAATTGGTCCAGTGTTAACGCCCTCTACCCCATTCCAGTAAACGTTTCCATTACGTTTTATGATATTCATAAATGACATGGGAACCCGGTTACCATCTATAAAACTGTCTGACACAGTAAGTGACGTTGAAGACGCCTTATTAATAAAACAGATGTTAAATACCTTGCGTTGAGCAAGTTACCTTTAACAAATCTTACCTTGGCTAAGCTGGCGGTGAATAACACGCACTCGAACAGCTCTCCCATTCGCTTGAGAAACTCGTCAACGTGAGGTCTCTTCAAAACATACACCTACATTCAGAGAACAAACAAGAGAAAACGGTTCAAATATGCGTCGAATTGAAACTAATGCAATTCACAGCTCGCATATGAAGGGGAATACCAGCCAACAAGGTCAACCATAAAGAGGTCACAAACAGTGCTTAACCCCATTCCGTCACAAGATATTTTACTTTATAAATAAGATTGATATTACAGAGCATCTTGACACTTCAGCTTTATACGATCACAGAACGATAAACTTGTTTTACGAGACAATAAAACAGGTTGATTTACAAACAAAACTGGGTCAGCCAAGCTGGTTTATGATGGCTGGTGGTCTCATTCCTGAACCAAGTTATCCCGAATAGGCTTTCCTGACACCACAAGCCTATCCTGGATTACTTGAATCAGGCAAAAGCCAGAGTCTGGCTGACATCATCCATATCCTGGTGTAATGGTCTTGATGTTGCCCTTTAAAGGACCAAGACATCGTGCTGTCACGGCCTGAGAGAGAGCCGGAGAAGCGCTCTGAGGAGAGATCGATGGCCAGTGAGTTCTCAGAATCATGTCAAGGTTCCTCGGTTTCGTCACGGCACAAAAATAGCCACCCGCTGCTCTGAGCCATCAGCTAAGATGGCCGCGATACTGTCAGGTTGTAACACTCATATTAAACAGAGAAAACACTTGTTCGAAGGGTTCTCTTCCAGCCTTTTGTTGTCACCTTTGAACTTCATGTGTTGTCACAACTAATCTCATCACCTTGTTAATATAGTTATCCAATCACATCCAATGACAGTTGAGGCTCACCTGATGTACTGTTCCATCAATTTCCACTGGAATGATAAAGTCAGCATTGTTCACCGGCTGGAAAGAAAAAATAAACGATACAAATTGACTTGACTTTGAGTAATAACTTGGAGTAGTTCACTCTAAAAATACATTTTCATGTTAATTTACTTTTCCTTTTCTAAAAAAGTTAAAATGTATATGCTTTATAAGCACAAATGCTCGCCTTGCTCTGTTCTGCGACGTGCGCTCACGTAATAAACTTGCACGTTCAACTTGTAAACACTGACTTTGTACTTCCACCTACGTCAAGCGTGACCTTTTCAATGTAATTACTTATTTAGTGAAGTCATGGCCGCACATCGCAGAAAACAGCAAGGCGAGCATTTCTGTTTATAAAACATATACATAAAGCATATCCCCCTTTTTTTAAATGACCGACCATTTCGCTAGATAAGACCCTAATTCATAGTCTGGTATCGTTTAAAGCTGCACTGAAACTGTAATTTTGACCTTCAACTGTTTGGAGTCCATTGACGTCCACTATATGGAGAAAAATCCTGGAATATTTTCATCACAAACCTTAATTTATTTTTGACTAAAGAAACAAATACATAAACATCTTGGATGACATGGGGGTGAGTAAATTATCATGAAAAACTTGTCGGAGTTATTACTCCTTTAGACAGCACACCCAAAAATAATAATTTTGCTATTGTTAACTATTATTTCTGTGGAACTGCTGTAAAATAAAAAAAGCTAAATAATAGTAGTCCATATTGCACAAAAGTCCCCCGAATCCGTAATGTTGCTTTGTACAGATGGTTTCAGTGGCAGCAACATAAACAAACGTTGTGTGGCCCAAACTTTACTTCAAAGAATCAATAAATGTTGATTTGTTTTCATTTTAATAAAATTAATAATATACAGTACAATACAAAAAGGAATATTAATTAATATGTAAATTAAATATAAAAAACTGTAATTAGCCACTAGCCAGACCGATAACCAAACAAATTAACAGACGAAACCATGTTCAATAATTATAATTTTATATTTTGGTCTGCGTGTACTGCAGGTGACTAACTGTGTATGAGTTATAATACGCATGCATGCACAAGTCATAATAAGTTGTTATTGAGGTTGATGTGTAAATACGCGAAAGGCTCCATTTCACGTTCAGAATACTGCAATAAACTGGATCTTTAGATAGATCTAGAACCTAAAACCAGCGTTATGTGTTATAGAGATGTCAGGACAGAGTGACCTACATTCACAGATGCCATGAAGTAACATTATGCTGTTGTGGAAAATGCTATAAGTTCACGTTTGTTCTTATGGTGCTGAACTGTGCATTAAAATTAAACGTTCACCCTAAAATTTTACTTTACTATCTAACACTGTAGTAGATTCTTGATGCAGCACTTTACAAACAACAATTTATAGTGGCTGACAAACTCCAAAACAACTACATAAGAGCGGCACAAAGGTTATCTGGAGTCCGATACATTCACATTTTATGCATTTAGCGCACGCTTTTATCCAATGTTACTTACAGTGCATTCAATATATACATTTATCAGTATGTGTGTTCACCGGGATCAAACCCAAAATTCCATTAAATATTCTAAATATTATATGTATGTAAGCATGAATGATTAGCATTATATATATTTATATATATATATTTATTTATATATCGATTATGTAAATAGTGCTTTTTGTGGTCCACTGTACAAAAAAATCACAACATACAAATTCGGATTGGCTTAGCGGTAAGGAAGTATGAACAGCACTTGTGTAAATTAATGCTTTCAAAGTGAGATTCAGAATAGCATTTGCACTTAAATATTTTTTAATTAAACGCATTTAATAACAAGATTCAGATTAGCATTTTCGCTTAAATATTTTTTATTTAATAATTAATTAAAATGTAGTAAAATGTAATGTTGTGCCTAGTATGGACACAACAGATTGCTGTATATCTCGAAGTCTAAACACGTTTGAAAAAACTAAGTAAATGCAACACAAATCAGACACATTGCCCAAAATTATTTAAACAACACCTGCACTAGGTAATGTAATACATTTCATTCATGACAAACTCAAATAAGCACAATGAAAGGTGCCACTCTGGGTTTAATACAGAGCATTCAATCCATCATCACTTTAGTTGCATATATAATGGTGCTTCTCCTGCCATCTAAAATAACTGGCATCCAATATTTGCCGTAGTTGACCCTTGAAATGAACTATATGCTGTGTTCTCTTTGGTCAAGCATGGGGGCGTTATGATGATAAATTAACCATGTCCAAACATTCTTTACATTACAATACAAAGAAATTTCCTTGGCTGAAACGCTGGCATACAGGACACCCCCTGTGTAAACTTTAACTGATCCTTTTCTGTCCTCACGCTTTGGTTCAGTGAAAACCAAGTGGAGATCAATTTGATGTCAACCATTTAACTTGATATCAAAAAGTGAAACTCGAAGATCTGTAATGTGAATTTGGCCCATGCGATGGGTTTAAAATGTCTAGTCATAACATTTAAGTCTCCTTATCCCCTAACCATGATGTGCTTGATCTGAGCTGCCAACAGCACACGGCATGTGACATATAGTTTATTCTCACCCATTCCAGTTATGAAGTGGGATCAACACATTTGCTTACCTTGAATGAACTGTGGACTAGTGTTTCATCCAGATCAATCACCACACAGATCTTTCCAGCATCTTTAGACTTTATTTGTGGAAGAAGTGGTTTGGCTGGGACCTGTAATTAAAATTCCACGGTAAACAAGTAGCTATATTGGTATTTAAAACAAGCAGCTATTTGACAATAAAAATACAGTTTACATTCAGGAACATCACTGAAACACAGGAATCAGCAAAGAGAGATTTATAAGATAGAATTGGCACATTAGTGACAATCAACTTTCCTGTAAACGTTATAATTTATTTTTAAAGCTTAAATGTATGATCAAGTGTCTGGACGGGTAGCATGATGTGTCAAATAATAAAGATGTATGCTATTCTATACTGCTTCATTTTGTTTACGGTTGCCAAGCCATTTAAACTTAGCACATTAATATAGAACCCAAATAAAGGGCGGTCACATGTGTATGTACAGTATATGTTGTATACTTAACAACTGCCTCAATGTAACTTAACCAATCAAACTGTAAAGCTATAACTAAACATTTTATGGTTGCACTTTATTTTACAGTACGTGTACCTAAAGTGTACTTACCTGAGAAAGCACTGGGTAGTATAAGGTAACTACATCGTACAAGTTTAAGATTAGGGGTAAGTACATAGTTAATATATAGTTATTGTAGTAAGTATACAGTATGTACATAGGGTAATAGGACTGTAAATTAAAGTGCTACACGTTTTATATTAGTTTTTCTGTTTCTACAGGTTTAGAATGACATGAGGATGAGTAAATGTTAAAACGATTTTCATTTTTGGGTGAACTATACCTTTAAATCTTTTTTTTAACTCTTTAATAAACAATATTATTGCATGAAGTATAAAATTTTGTAAAATAATATGTGGTTGAAATTTACTGGTACCATAAAAGGATTTTGGTTATCGACCACTCATAATTGGGTGTATTAGTAGCTTTTTGAGCACTAATATTGTATTGAGTGAAGATAAGAGTGTAAGACCTCTGCTGGGATAAGATTACAAACATGATGGTCACCCACTCTTTACATCCAAAAACAAACACAGCCTGAAACTAAGTCTGTCCTAGAGTTACAGAACACATATAGCTCGAGACACGTGGAGTCTGGCGGATATGGTTCTTTTGACCAGGTTCATTTCCAGGTCGTAGAGGACGGAGACGACTCAGACACGACTTGGAATAAGAACCCTGCTCAAGGGCTTATTTTAGCTCTGTTGCCACTGACTTCATCCCAACTTAAATTCCAAAAGCAAAAAATAAGTCAAGAATGTTTCCCAACTCAGATCAGACTTGTACAAGTAGGGCTCTTCAACGGTTAACTGTGATCAATAGCAAAGTTTGTGTTTACATATTAAATGTGCATATTTATTTTGTATATATAAACACATACACGTACGCATATATGTTTATTTTTAGGAAATATTTGAATGTATATATTTATTTAATTTAAATTACGTTTACTTTAAACATTTATTCATGTTAATATTTTCCTAAATATATGCATATACATGTATGTGTATATAATACGAAATTAATATGCAAAGTACACAAACATGTTTAACAAGAATTGAAGTCATTTCATTGAATTACATTTCTAGAATGGCTCTCTTACATATACAGTACATAGACAAATACCCATATCAGCATTCAAGTATCAAATGTGTATAAAAGTACTGAAGGTACCTGCTCTATGGGCGGGACACAAATTTCACAGTCACACAACTCTGGATACTCTTCATCATCTGTTACTTCACTGTCTTCAGATGAATCGTTCTCCCCTGATGTCGTGTTCTGGTCAGATTCTTTATAGAGCACCTCCTGCTCACAAGCTTCAGGCGCCTTATTTCTTGCAACTTGATGTACAAGTTGCTCAAGCTTTTTATTTCGATTGCTTTGCTCAGACAGACCATCTGCTTCAGTGGAAAGCTTAGAGTTGTGTTCTGTCTCAGCTTGACACTCTTGCTGACCAACCAAGATGGAAACGTGACAAACGTCAGTTTCTTTGTTTGACTCTTCTTCCAGTGCCGAAGATATGAGAGGTTCTTGATCAACAGCGTTGGTCTCTTTATCTTTATCGTATTCCTTGGCACACGCCACAACATCTTCAAAGTCAAACAGAGATGCTTCATCTTCACTAGTTTCAATCTCTCCACAACAAGGTCCGTGAGGATCCTCAGTTTCAAAGACATGGCACATATCTTCATTTTCAACCTCAGATTCAGTTTCTTGCGTGATCTCTTCATTTTCAAATCGGAAAAGCTCAGTTAAATCCTGACTGTCCTCAATTTCTGTTTTGACGGTATCAAACAATTTAAGAGTGTCATCTCCATTATGTGTGGAATCTGTGAGCAAATGATCAGAAGCATTTGCAACAACCGTTTGAAGTCCAAAATCTTCAATGGGTGAATCACAAGACATGCAAATATCCTCTAGGGGTTCAACAAGCTCTCCCTTTTTGTGGCAAGGTTCACTGCCCTCGTCTTCATCAGAAAATAGTGTGGAATTCTCACCAATAAAATCAGGCTCGTAATCTCCAGTTTCACAGGCCTCATCTTTAGAACAAGATTCATGGTTGTGACCCGGATCAATGGGGAGTCCGACAGAAAGAGCTTCTGCATACGACTTATGACCTTTAGGTCCTGTGAGGTTCCCGTCCTGTTCCTTAGAATCAACCTCAAGTGCTTCCTCACAAACATCTAACGCTTCCATTTTATACCCGTCAAAGGTCTTTTCATCACTCTCCTCTGTGTACTCTTGAGGAATAGACAGCTCTCCAAAAACGTTTACCTTATCACATGCTTGATCCGAGAAGATTTCAAACGATTCTGACTCATCAGCAAAACTTCTGAACGATTCATCCGTTTCAGAGCTGTCTTGACTTTTACCGTCAATGCAATCTGAATACTCCTCCTCGCTTGATTCATCTGAAGAACCTACTTTGATCACTGTATCTAGAGACATGAGAACATTAGTATGGATGCCAAACATTTCCTCTTTATCACCATCAAAATAAGCATAGCTCCCTTTTTCTGCACATTTTGCACATAACTTTGTGCAGTCCACCAAATCCTGCACTTCAGGATGAAAATCTGAATCAACTTCGTTGGTTTTTGAATCATCGCTGGACTGATTCACTGACTCTTGATTGTGTGTCAGAAGATCAGTAAGAAACTGAGAAAGCCAGCGAGCTTCAAAGGTTTCCATCGATCCAGAAAACATGGCATCACACATGGCTGGTTTCTTAACTTTGGAGCTGTTGCTTTGGTTTTCTTTGGGTAGTTCAGAGCTATGAAAAACTGAGCATTGTGTTTTTGATGGGCCTTCGGACCGCTCCGTAGGAATTGCAGGGCGGCATGGTTTACAATCGTCACATTTTTCAAAGCGTGTTCCACAACGTGTGCATTGTTCTAAAGTCTTAACATATGCAGCATGGTCTTCAGAGGATTTGCTGGGTTTAAAAGGTTGGTTACGCAGCTGTGAAGTATCTTCAGTTGGGACATGGTAGGTCCGGCTACAATCATCCGTCTCTAACGGGCTGTCCAGCGTCGCTCTGTCATCAGCCGTCTCCATTTGCCCAGAAACCTGTGTTTGCTCAGGGGACACACAGTGGTCAGATGGCTTGCTTTCTTTAGAGACTTGACACAGATCAGCGGAGTCAACATGTTTGACATGGTATTCAGCAGGCTTGTTTTGAATGTCCGGCTTACATTGTTTATACGTGTCAAGGTCTTCAGAATCTAGTTGAACTGCAAGGTTTTGAACAGCCAAGCTGTGTTGTTCAAATAAGACAGAGGCGCTCTCCTCGTAAACACCGTACAGCTCTGAGGATTCTTGATATTCTGCGTCACATTCTGAAACGCTTTCAGGATCTAAAAGATCTAATGCTGAAGACTCCAAAAGATCACGATTTGTCTCCGATAAATTTGACTGTTCCGTATCATCGTCTTGATAATATTCATAAAGATCTGCATTCATCTCAGATAAATTTAACTGTTCCGAATTATCTTGGAAAGATTCATAAATATCTGGCTTCATCTCAGATAAACTTAACTGTTCTGTATCGTCTTCTTGATAATATTCATGAAGATTCGGATCCATCTCATATAAATGTAATTGTTCCGTATCATGTTCTTGGTAATACTCATAATGATCTGGATTAATCTCAGATAAATTTAACTGTTCTGCATCATCTTCTGGAATAATCTCAAATACATTTAACTGTTCTGCATCGTTTTCTGGAATAATCTCAAATACATTTAACTGTTCTGCATCATTTTCTGGATTAATCTCAGATAAATTTAACTGTTCTGCATCATCTTCTGGATTAATCTCAGATAAATTTAACTGTTCTGCATCATCTTCTGGAATAATCTCAGATAAATGTAACTTCTCAGTATCATTTTGTAAAGACTCACAAATATCTGGATTTATCACAGATAGACTTGACTGTTCAGCATCATATTCTTGAAACGTCTCACAAATATCAGGGTTCATCTCAGACAAGGTGAACTGTTCAGGATCCTGTTCAGAAATCTCACTTTGATCACATCCCTCAGTTTGGTTTACTTCAACCAAGTCGACAGCATCCCTGTTTACTTCAAAACACTCGCTGTGCTCAGAGCAGCTGTCCAACAAAGAGCTGTATCCCGACGAACTGGACTGGTCCTGCTGATCGGAAAATTCACTATTAATTTGACTATTTCCAAAGCAAAATCCATCCGATTCGTTTAGGGAGCAAACAGGAATTTCTCTGTCTGAAAAGAGTTCGGCTGCATGCTCCAAAGATTGGCTTTCCTTTTTTATATCTCCTTGTTTAGAGACCTCCGAATGACCAAAGCACAATTCAGCGGGCATTTTACCTTCCGGGTACTCGCTTATAGAAAAGGCAGAGGACTCCAGGTATGTAGTAATCTTGCTTTTAACAAAAGACTTGCTGTCTCCCAAACATTTGCAAAGTTCAGAAGAACTGTAACGCTCCAAACATTTCCCAGTGGGTTCGCTTAGTCCAGAGAGTCCACAAGAGTCAGAGACCTGCGGCGAGGGCTCACCGATCTGAAGGGAGCCTGCCTCAGACACCAGCAGCAGTGTGCACGTTGACATGACGGAGAGGTTGAGACACCACTGAACCCTGTACTCAAGCCCGCCTTCAGAAGACCTGGCGATATTTTTGGTGCTTCAGAGATGTGACAAATAACTCCCGGGTGTATCAAATCACTATAAAAAGCTGAAGAAGGCATAAATCTGAACCCGACACCTACACCGTCTTGAGTCTTGACACCCGATCTGCTCATAGTTGTTCGCAGGCGTGTTTTTTTTCCCGAATCATAAGTTGCATGGAATCACGAGAAGCTTTGCCAAATTTCTTTTCACATACCCATGTGATAGCTTCTTATCGGAAGGGCATTATTCAGATAGCTTCACGATTTGCTAAATGAATGTAGGGTACATCTTTTACAGAGTCAATTTTCAAAAAACGTATACATGTGATTCTGTCTGTGAAATCCAGGCTGAAATCTACTTTTGAGAAAACAAGCATCAAAGTTTGATTTGAGTTTGCTTTGTTTTCACAGGCAGGGTCACGTTATATAATTGAATTCACAAATAAATTGATGACATCGGAGTTTAACACTGATGCAATTGTAAGATTAATTCACAACATATTCAGCTGAACTCGTAAACAGGAAAAGAATTGCGCAAAAACATAAGGTTTGGATTTCCTCACTTTCGCAGTGGATCATGTGGCTCTTAGTTAAGCAGCCCAGTACACACAAAATGCAAGACTCTTACTTTAGAAATTGTTCCATTTTCCTCCACCAGAAGCGGGGCGTTGTTATTGACGGGCACGTGATCCGTTTCGTCATGACACAGGCAGCAGAAGAGACTGTGGAAAATACCACGACTGCGGGGTTTCTTCGAGGAGGATGCAGCGTGTGGAGGTGTACCTGGGAAACGAAAACCACATTTTATCACACCCATAGCTACCCCGCTGTTCTCCGACATATATCTCCACATACTTGACTATTTCCGACAGCTTATGACTTACATCAGAGGCACCTGAAATTGTTGGTCTAAAATAACTTCAAAACAAATGACGTACCAACGTCGGAACTGAGAGAAAAAAGCTAACAAGGATATCATTTGTTCTGTCAAATCGATTAATCGCAATTCACCAATTGTAAAATAAATGCTTGCGTTTATATAAAGCTTGTGGCGTGTAAATGTTTGTGTTTATAAAGCGTGTGTGTATATATATATATATATTTAAAAGTAGAGTGTTTATACATACATAAATACAAATGTACGCACAAATGTGTGGAGATATAACAAATATTTACATATATAATATATATAATATCAGGCTGTTTCTTACAAATCAGTATGTCTAAGCCACTTACTATAATGTTGTAATTATTTTTGAATGAAAGAAACCCCTTAGCAGAACTGATTTTAACCGTATATTAAAACAGCATCCGTGGATTTTCAGAAAGGGTGTAGAATATAGAGAACAGAGAGCTCATTAATTGAAAACACATGTCTGTCACACCCATAAGTTCCTCGAGTCTTACTTCATAATCTGAGCGTCCCAGTAACACTACCTCCTTCATAAATTGGTGAAATAAGGTAAAAATCGTGCCAAAGAACTCCAAACTCTTTGCTAATGAGCTAGATATTTGTCACCAAACACAGCAGACAGAGGCCCGGTATCCATGAATAGTGACACATTACAGGGAATCCACGTGACTGCAGATCTATGTTGGGCTCGAGGCAGATGAGCCCACCAGACCCTTAGAGCAATTTACAAGAGCGAACAACAGTGACGAAAGCTGGACTTTGCTGGACAAAATCTTTTGACAAATTAGACAGCTGTCAACAGGGAGGATTAGAGTGCCGATCAAAATTCAAACTAAAAGCTCATGTATCCAAAGACGTTACCATAAACAAGTGTGTATGTGCGGAACATAAAGTACCTTACTGTACTTGCACTGGATGCAGTAGCCAAAAGGGGAAGATGGCATTGTTTTAAATGTGGATTAGTGTTCTGACTTAGATTTATCTTCGCGGTATGTCCTTCGACATAAAAGTTGCCCTTAAAACCAAACTTAACCCAAATAACACATATGCAAGCTGTCAACCATTCATCGGTATATAAAACATGTCTTTTGACCTTCAAACATAAAACGGATTGAGGAGGAGCCTAATCTATAGGTCGCTCTCCGAAAGCATCCTGAGAATCTGATGGGTCGTAATAGTGAAACATTGCACAGTGCAACACGGGGGCAAAAAGGTGGCAAGTTCACAAATGTGTACGATTGTGTATGAGGGGGATGTGAATTGATACACAGGCGTCCACATGGACTCCACCGATATCTCACATCAGAGAGATTTAAATAGACCCCGCGGGCAGCTGCTGACAGAGGTGGGCTACAGCATTCTTAACAAATATAGACTTGGCCACTTACGGCACTCAGTTCGAGCCATAAACAGAATTGCAAAACAACATTTTGTTGTGCTCCCTGTTGGGGACAGAAATGAATGATTGGACCATTTGTGTATCTCTGGTATATATGTGATACCTTGATGAGTAACATAATGAAAGGACCGATGCAGAAACATTTCGCCCTATTAGCATGAACCAAATTGAGTTTGTAAACAACCATGATCAAAGAAAGGGTCGGTGGACATCCTTTAAAATAAATAAATGTCCTATAAATACATTGCAACACCGTGTGAAATTGTTTATAATTCGCTATTGACTATAACAGTGTTGTTAGATTTTAAATTTTTACTTTATTTGTGAAATTCCTTGGAGGATATGGCAAAAATGCTAAATAATAAACATAACTACGTATGCCTTCAGGGGTGTATAAAGACGAAGTGTTATGTATTTATTACCTTAGAATGAGCTATTTCTATCTACGTACACCACGGGTCCCCTTGCATGGACTTCACCATTTTGTTTGTACAGTAGCCCTATACAGACAAACTGCTCTACAGAGCACGTTTCATAAATACACGATCTCTTCTGCAAAGAAGTGAAAAAGTGACAACATCTTAGCCCTGAGTCATCCACCATAGTGATATGAAATGGACAACCTCGCCACTAGATGCTGCTAAATTTCATACACTGGAGCTTTAAAAGAAAAATCAGTTGTAAGCAAGTACAGAAATGATCAGTGTCCAAAACTAACAATAATCATTTGTAACGCAAATACATTTTGTAAAATAATTTGATGTTGAATGCACAAAGATCTGCAACAAACTATTTTATGTTTAAAAAAAGAAGGAAAAATAGGGGCGAAGCATAAAAACAAAGATGTAAAGGCGTAAAAAACAAAAAGACTTGTTAACATGTTCTTTCTTAAATAAATAATTCATAATTAAGTAAAGATTTGAAATGTTAACTTCAAATGGGACATTGCACATTAATTAAAATTGGCACTTCATTTCATCATGTCACTATGCCAGATTTAGCCACACAAGCTCATTTTCATCTGTAGTCCCTGTAAGGTTGACAGTAAAAAGTACATATAAAATCTCAGAAAAACACTTCCCAATAAACATAGTTATAACCAAAAGAAATACCAGAAATGTAGTGTCAGACAGATTACTTTACTGTGGTATTGAAGCTTCACGGTTTTGTATGGAAGCATCATTTTCTGCTCACACGGTTGAATGTGTTTTATCTAGGTCTCTTTAAAGAGGCCTTCGTGCTATTCCAAACCTGACGGACAGAGGCCACTCAGCGCTTGACTTTACAACCATGACACGCGATCTCACAACTGGCAACCTGTTAGCCACCCCTTGAGAGAGAAGGCCAGGGAATGAGAGTAGCATTGTACATACAGTAGCCAACTTTATAAAATGTAATCTTTTGCCCAATTTAAAGAGATATGCATTAAACGGATAGTACACTGAAACACATTCTGCCATTTTTGCACCCTCATGTTGGTGGTTTGTGTCCATACAGTCAATGGGGTCCAATGTCGTTTGATTACAAACACTCTTCGAACTATCTTCTTTTGTGTTCTGCAGAAGAAAGAAAGTCATACACGTTTCGAATGACATGAGGATGAGTAAATGATCATTTTGGTGTGAACTCTCTCTTTAAGACGGGCTTGTAAACATAGAATCTCAATATTATCTATAGTTATTAATACTTTTATTTGGTCTTAAACTTCGACTAAAGTACGATAATGAATGCGAACCATTCCGCAGACATTTCTGAATGATGAACGACTGCTTCAAACTGCTGAATCAAACTTTCCAGCACTAGCACCATTTCGCTGGTGAGGTTTAAAACCTGAGACGCTATTAAAATATCTTCGTCTTAACAGTCTCGCAGTCGCGTGTTAAGAACGAGGTGTAAAAAATAAACCGCGGCACAGCCTTATCCAATCTGATAGGTCACACATGCAGTTGATGTTACAAAGGGTCAAACAGAGCCACTGTTTACTGACACAAAGTGGTCAGAACAGGAAACAACAAGGCCGATCCAACAGAGCGGATCCAAAAGCACCTGACAGAACTCATAGACCATGAGAATCCCTCCGGGCGTCCCAAAGAATTCGCTCTCTTTCTCTCTTGCTCACCCTCGCTGAAATGCAGCCATATCTCTGGCTCATAGCTCTACAGTGCTGTGCTGTGCCTTGCCAAACCAAAATAGGAACAGGAAGTGAAGTAAGAGCTGCCGCGAGGCAATGGAAGGGCCACACTGAGCCTCCTTTGTGTCCTGCCTCCACCAGATCATGTTTCACACACAACAAAACAGGTACAGAACAACGAGAGCCTGGGAACGCCGTGCCGGGATAATCCACAATGCCGTGCAGACAGGCAGGGATTCCAATTACCGACCACATCCAGTGACCCACTTAGCTGAGGCCGCAACTCCTGAGACAGAAAGCAACGTTTTGGTAAATCAGGAATATTTAGGCTAGTAAACGTTCACAGGCTCGCCGATCGCTCTTGTCGTTGTCAATCCCAAACATGGAGAAATGACAAGGCTTTCTAAAAATACCGTACAATAACAAAGCGGTGAACAGGTGCTTTGACTGCATGCCCAAAATGAATCAGATGGTTCTGGACAATGTCTTGGCAGTTCCTCACGGGGTCACGCTAAAAGCTAAGCTTCTGTAAACAACATTATTCAGTAACACATCTTCCGCGTCGACACATGAATCTTTGCCGCAAAATTAATCCGGCTACAGAAACATTTCTTAGCGCAAAAACCAAGCTGTTAAGAAGACGATTACTGAATTATACCACCAGTTTGGTGTGCAACAGTTTTGTGAGGCCTGACCAAAGACTTTAGTAATTAACAAGATGCTTTAGTTCCATAATTATGAATAGGGAAAGTGGAACGTTCAATACGGACGCTCTAGTGAAGGAAATCCCGCCTATTGGTATAAATAGCCAATCGTCAATCATTAAAGACTAATGATTCTCTGGCACCAGGGCTTTGTACAGAGTGTGACATGCGCAGTACATTGAGCAACCTGGAAGTGTTTTGTAGCAAAGGCCAAAAAGTTGCCAGCACATGTGTACGTCTGTTATCATCTTAATAAAAACCACATGTGTAGGTCATCACAAGAATAGACAGGTAACTGAAAAAGGACATTAACGTTCTACAGATTAATAAATGTGGGCCATGTTATTTTTAGTTTTTTTCTGAGTTCTGTATTTGCAATGCTTTACTACAGTTGTCGTCCATACAAATACTGTAGTATACTACAGCATATACTACATTAAACTGCAGCATAATTATTGTGTACTATATATGAAGAGTTTGTTTTGATTTAAGCCATTAGAACTAAAAAATACAGCTACCTAACACAAGAAAAGACAATAAAAACAACAAAAATATACTTTGGAAACATTTTGGAACCAAACTCTTCATAACGTTGGCCCAACGTTGTCAGTCAAACCCTCACCCAGTTAGCCAATGGGCCTCGCCATCGTATAGTTACAAACATTCTTTAAAATATCTTCATTTGTGTAAAGAAAGTCATACAGATTTGAAATGACAAAAGGGTGAGTACATGACAGAATCTTCATTTCTGGGTGAACTGTCCCGTGTGCTATTTTGAGACCCCATGAATAGAAGTGCAAAAAATATATTTTTTGTATATTAAGTACAATATTAATGTGTCCAGATCTCTAAGTACATAATATATCTTTAACATGGACTGGGATTCGGTGTATATTATTATTCTTATGCCGCCACAGAGAATCAAAGGAAAAACAGTTCTCATACATGTAAAAGGAGTAAGTATTTATTCCTTATTGACAGAGGTTTAAACTAAGTCGGTCACATTCTCATTTACTATTCCGTAAATCTGCTCAATGACTTCTGTCTAGTTTAGAAAAACATTGAGGCGCAGAAAAAGGAAAAAAAACGGTAAAAGGTCACCATTCATATTCTGTATGAACTCAATGCATTCCCCATGAGCATCACGGCCTGTAGAAACAAGCCTTACGTGTAAAGGAGAGCACGCTGATGGCCTATAAAATGTTACATGCTCATGCTATGAGGCAAAGCACTCATTTCTAAATCTAATCACGTAGAACTCTAGCCTGTTTAATGTTCAGCACTAAAAGACTCACAACTATATAAAGAAATTAATGGTCAGCTATGAAAGAGTATAACTGGGGTGTTCATGAATATTCATTTACCCTAAAAGACAGACAAAGACAGCTGACAATAGCCATATGGTAGAATTACAAACTACTATTCGACTGTCGTAGGTTTAAGCTTGATGCAAGCTCAACCGCTGTATGTTTCCTCACCACAAGAGCACAACAGGCCTCTTTGTGCAATTTTGCTTTAAGGAAACATAATCAGTTTTAGTGTATATATATATATATATATATAGTATGGGCATCACAATTTACTGGTTTTAACAATAATCATGATATTAATAACGCAGGGCTCCAGAATAACTTTTTTACTCGGAGCACTGTACCCTGACTGAAAATGTTAGGAACGCAAGCAGAAAATTCACGGGCACACCTGCAATGCAATTCTTGAACTGTTTCCACGAAATAGCTGTATTACTGACAAATACTGTGTTATTTCTGTGAGTTAAGTCTATTTATCATCAGAGTCAGAGCTGACAGAGAAGCTTTAAGTGCCAAGAAAAGAGACTGTGGACTCTGAATACACCAGACCAAATTAGCACTCTGAATTCAATTGAACCAACAGAAAATGTGCATTTCATTTTGTATGAAAAAGTATATATTCTATCGTGTGTAGTGTTAAAGCAAAACGAAAGGGCTTGTCTTACGCTCTTATGGTGAATTAATTGTATATCAAGGACACTTTTTGTCATATTCACAACACAATGTAAAGATAACTTCACATAAATCTTGACAAGAGCATTAGGCTGACGTTCGGCGTACGGCTTGGATATGATTCAGCGCTGTGTCAAGTTTTGTTTCAAACGTCTAAAATATTAAATTGCTCGTCCTCAAGCTCAAAAAATCCATCACAGCAAACAACGAATCGTATTTAAACTCTATAAACTTGTGACATCACATCAAAAATAGACTAGGTTTGTATCTTTAGCAGGGCGGCGCGGAGAGCCGCTATAGGAACGCTTTGCTGCTGCGTGGCTGGTATAAACAAAAGCATCGACTAGCAAAGGCCGCGATCAGCTCCCTTTAAATGATGAGCTCCGGACTCCCTCCTTCTCACACACATAGGCCTACAGTGGGGGGCTCGCGGTCAACTTAACTTTTCACATGAGATATTACATATAGAAAAAATCCAAATAGGCTGCATGTGTACTTGAAAAAATTGCTCGCGCTGGCTCAAATAGTTGCTGCAAAATGCGACCATCTGGTCGCAGTCTGGAGCCCTGTAACGTGATGGTTAATATTTATAATACTACACATATATCGTAAATAATTAAACGCCAGTGTTTTGTTGACACTGACGTAGATTGTGGTTTTGCAGCTATTTGCCCGTTAGAGCCACAGTGGTTACAAATTCTCTCTCGCTCTCGCTCTCTTATTTTGAGTGTGATATATTGGCACTGAATTAAACACTGATCACAAAATTATAATATATTTTAATCTGATATCATGATTTGTGACAACCATAAGAGTGAGTACGTAAAGTATAACTTTACCGAGTATAACTATAAAGCGTAAGCAAGTAAACAACTATAGCTGTTCCTGGTTCCTCTTTAAGCACGGCACATCTTTTCTTTCAGTACAATCTGTTTTATTTTACACTGATTTGGACAACCGGAGATATTGCTAGTCCCGCAACATTCTCTAGGACAAAAAAAAACACCAAAGCGGCCCAGTACATTTCCTTTTATAACCATATTGCATCCTCCTAAATGGTGGCAGCTAAGACAACTTAATTATTTGGTAGATTTATGCATTTCTAAGTAAATGGTCGGGCAGATGGGAAGACTCCGTGCTCTGTACTGAACTTGCTACAGGGAGCGGGTTTCTTCGAATGTGAAACAGAAACTCAGGTCTGTCAAGCATCTCCATCTCTGTGTGCGTAAGAGGAAAAAAGGAGTGCTGGTAAAAACACAGCGGTTGGAAAAACAAGCAGTGAGGCGACTGCTTTGGCTGAAACCATACCAGATCCTCTTCAGGTTCTCAAGTGTAGTCGCCATCATTCAGAAAGCATGGCTGTGTTTATTCAAACGCTTCAAGACCACGGTATGACATCACTAGTTTCAAAGAACAAAAAAAGGCTTCTTGAATTAATGGTATACTTCTTTCTATGCACGTGTACAATAGTGAAATATGTGACTCGGTCTGTGAAATTCAGGCTAAAGTAATCCAATTTTGAGATCATTGATTTTAATTTATTATTGCCTAGTCAATTTTAAATATATTGAGGTTGTATTTTTGTCACAGAATGTTCTTTACATTACGTAGGATGATTTCATATGGAAAACAGCATATCACTAAAAATGACTTCAGCTTGGTTTTCAGTCAATCACATATAGACCACGTAGCAGTTTGTAAACACCGGTCCAGAGACGCTTCCGGTTTAGATTTGATAATTATTTGGAAATTGTTTATCTGATGTATTTGTTATAAATGTTGGTTGTATATTGTTCAAAGTTTGTGTCGCGTATCTTGTGTTTCAAAAATGAAGTTCTTCGGCACCTGTGTCGGACCAGCGCTGTTAACGTCATCCGAAGTGGTCTATAACAACTGAAACTGACCGAACACGAGGCTTAAACAAGTGGCTAGATACACTAGTCCGCACATTCCCAATAGTTTACGTCACGGAAATGACCACCAGAGAAAACATAAGTAACACAGCGTATCAGATAAGCAGATAAGAAATGCCTTGTTTATAAGATTAGAACTTTATGAAACCTTAGAGAGTAAATAAACAAGATCAATTCAACACAGGACACACAACTACGTTATTACTTTATAACCGAAGATGGTTTTGCTTGGGTTGATTCAATGGTAACTTGTCATCTACCCTTTGACCTACAAACTGTGAATGTGAAACAATGACCAGGGACATTCCAACCACACTTGACTAAATCTGTTTTTGAAGTGGTTGAGAATTGCAAACCCAACTCGTTTTCACTACAAATACATATTTTGCCCCACTTGTATTGATCAGCTGCCCTAAATGCCACTATATTGACAACACAGTGCATTCTCCCCCGTCAACCATTGACTCAAGAGTCATTCATCATGTCTTAAGAGCTCACGTGTGTTCAGGCTGACTCAGACAGGTCAGAGTATAGCCCACTACGAAGTAAACAAGCAATTACAACCTTCCCTCAAACGTCAGTGACGTCATCAAGGACGCGCCTCCTCCACTTCAAAGCCGTACGAATAAACATTAAAAGACGCTGTTACGTAAAACGTACTGCTGCATGCATGTTGATCTTAACTATTAATGTCAACGAGACACCTTACTGCATCATATACCAGAAATGAATGGACCAGGTGCATCAACTTTGTTTTATAATCACTAAAGTCCAGAAATAGGCAAATCGACGTTAAATTCTCAGTCACGGCGAATCAACGGGGCACTTTAACATTGTATCAAGCGGCGCCGCCCCAAACATTCCTCAAAGGAGCTTGACATGTGCCGATCCCAAACTTTCTTCTAACTTACTCTGGTCCCGCAAAGGCGCTTCTTCGTCCCTGCTCACTTGCGTGATGATCGAGGAGGACGGGTGGTCCATGAGATCCGGTCCAAAAGCGAAAAGTGGTTTTCGTATTAAAATATTTCCGCTGGCTACGTTTGAATTGAAAAAACCCTCCTGCAAATGACTTCTACCGCCCGAGAATATGCATAGTGCGCGACCATACGAGGATTAACGCGACTTCCGTGCTTGGATAAGTTAGACGAAAAAGGAAAACGAAATAAAACTCATAATCAAAAGTTTAGTTTGCAGATGATAACTTTTCACAACATGGAGCTCGGCTCTGCTCTCAATTTCAAGAAACAAACATGGAACTCGCCGGTTTCAAGGCACCCCTCGTCTTAAAGCGGCAACGACACGCAAGCGCAAAACTTATATTGAAGCGATTTGGGGTTCGGAATAAGGTACAGAAATAAAAACGAACACTTCAAAACAGCTGTTTAGCACTATAGTCACGTTTATAAAAAGTGCGCGTATATAACAAAACATTAGGACGGTTGTGGTCCCGCATACCAAGAACGTAAAACTCAGTTTAACTTTCTTTTATTGTTGTTTTATTCATTTATACATCGTGTGCTTTACTTCTCTTGCCCAAACTAGCTAAACGATCTTTATTTACAAGCCGTCCCAATCTTCTCCAGTCGCGTTTCTGTAATGTGCGTTGCCCCTTTAAAATCTACAAAGTCCGACACGCAAAAAAAGTTTGAAAGATCATTAAGAGAACGATCAAATCTGACTCAAAAGCGCATTTTGCAATGACAATATAGTATGTCAGTGTTAGCACGACGAGCGCGGTTTTATACGTATATCAGGTAATGGTCCGATTTCGACTTCGTGTAAAGTCGGAAAAGTTTCTTTCGAACTTTTTTGGTGCGCGAGCGGGGGGCATTGAGACCGTCCTCAGAATGAACGATAGGGAGAGTCCTCAAAGTTCGCGCACTCTTTCGTGTTGATCACCGAGTGCACATCGTTGGTATTCATGACACGGTACACGTAACAGTCATGCACCAAAAGCATGAGAAAGTTCGTCCACATTATGGGTGGGGAGAATTTCAAAAAAGTCAAAAAGTGACATTTAAGTTAAGTTTTTGTGACATTTTCAGAATGTAAAATCTCAGTATTTATTGTGAAATGTATTTTTCTTAAACCCCTGTTGATAGAGTCCAGGCATCAGGAACATATCAGTTTGTTCAAATGTTATATATTTAATATAAGGGAAATATATCCGTTACGGATGTCACAATAAATACACATTTCAGAGAGACTATGCTTTTGGAGACTTTCTGCGAACCAAACCGGAAGCAATAATACCCAGCAAATGGAGAAGGGATGGCTCTTCGTGGAACATACATTTTATGTTGTTTTATTGATCAATTGTGACAAGCCTGAAAATGGCACCTATATACTTGCTTAAAAAGTAATATGAAATGCTTAAAATCCTTTAGGAGAGACCATACATTGATATTTAAAGCATTATGTATTGACATCTGAGCTATCGGTATGGTTAAAAAACCTTTCTTAAAAAAATATTTTAAACAAAAATTAGATATCAACAATGACGATTTCATTTAATAAACTTCTCAGTTTAGCTTCTCAATCAGCTAGAGAGGACAGGTGTTTTAGAAATGTATAAACAAGTATATTTTAATAGGACAACAAAATGAAGGCTATAAAGAAGTTGCATTAAGAAATCAAATGTGACATTTTCCAAGACGGCGGTCATCAGGAAGCCACCCACCTTTATTTTAGCATGTGACACAGAGACAGCACTGTTTGCTGTCCTTTGAAGACAAAGGTCATTCTTGTCAAGTAAACCACAGGAAAAGAACTTAGATGTGTTTGTGAATGAATTAAAGGTCTCAGAGGATGTCGACGCAAACGAAAGACTGATCCGTTCCCAAACTGTTTTCCACAAAGGCCTCATACTTCCCTGCTGCTCAAGTGCTTTTGACCAACAGGAGGGTGTTGGTATCGCAGATGTCATAGAACACTCTGGGAACCGACACATCACAAAGCTTATGTAAAAATGAATATAAAATAATAAACAGCTAAACTTATAACCAACCGATCTATCGCCTCTATCCTCTCCATCCTTAAGCCAAGCCTAAAGTCTGACCGGACAAATTTTTGACGGTGACTGCGTATCTGCCCAGGTCATCCAAGACTTCATCACGCACTACCAAGGCCACCACGTCAGGATCTTCAAAAAAGGAGCTGTACTTGGTCCATCCTTCAGCTTTGACCAGATGATGAAGGGGTCTGGGAAGGCACTTACTCTGCACTCCGGCTTTGCCCCACTGCACTCAGCAAACCTCGTCTTTGGAGGGCCTTTCTCTCGCAGCTCTTTCATTGACCTGTCCTATACGGACAATGGCACGCATTCATACAGCTGAAACACAGAAGCTGGTTATAACTCTAGATTGAGACTCAACGGTGCCCTCGGTAAGAAGCCTAGATGCGGGTAGCTGCCTATTGACATTGAGGGCCAATGATGTCTAAAGTGCACCGCGGAGATGGTTGTGTTGCCTTAACTTTGGTGGAGGCAGAATATATGGGTCATCATTCATTTTTGACTTTTTAAAGGAATAGTTAACCCTCAAAATGAAAATGCTGTCATTATTTAAACACGTCTTGTCATTTCATTTAAACACGTCTTGAAAAATGTTGGTACAGAAAACTTTTGGTCCCTATTGACTTGCATTGGTTTTGTGTCCACACAATAGAAGTAAATGGGGACCGATGGTTTTTGTTACCAACTATTTTTAAAGGGGTCATATGGTGCGAATACTTGTTTTTCTGTGTCTTTGGTGTGACACATGAATACATTTCTCAGAATAGGCTTCCTATTTTCATGTTAACCATAAATAATGCAAAGGAAAATACTGAATATCCTTAGTTCGCCCCAAAATTATAATTATTTCATAATTTAATCACCCCCATGTAATTATAATTGATCAACCAAAATGAAAGTTCTGTCATCATTCATCCTTATGTACTGGACATATATATATATATATATATGTTCAGTACATAAGGATGAATATGTCCAGTACATAAGGATGAATGATGACAGAACTTTCATTTTGGTTGATCAATCCCTTTAAACGCTACAAAAAATCATCTATTACTCACCTATGAGAAGATTCTGGAGCTGTCCCCCTGTCGCAGATCCACAGATGGTCATTCAGGCACCCTTACTTTCCACATGCCTTTTAACACTGTTCCAGAGAGACCTCTAGTTTGAGACCGTGTGGAGGAGGCCTTCAAATACCCAAAACACGACCTCTATGGATCTTCATATTGGAGAGGTGTGACATACCGGGACTGATAAAAGATCAACAAGTGTTCATCTGCAGTCAGTAGGTCCGTATATAGTCAGTCCTCACTGAAAACACCCGGGAGGCTATGAAGACTGGCATAGCAATAAAGTATGGTATGGTGACGTCAGAAATGTAAGTGGACTCAAGCGAAAAAGTGGAAAGCTGGTGAGACCTAGAAAATGCAGCTTGACCCTACATGACCCCAGTATGATTGTGGTGTGAGCTAATGCCTTATTTATGCATCTCAATATGAATGTTTGGAAAAAAAAAAAGTTCAGTATTGCTGACAGCTGATTTTATTCACGAAAGGTCGTATTTTTGACATATACACACTTCATTCTACTGTAAAACATTCATATTATCTCCATGTTTTGTCACTGTTGTGCAACATAATTCATTCCAGAAAAGCTTGAGTTCACATTAAAGGGTTGCTCGGCAGAGAGTGGTGAACGCACAAAAAAATAAAATATAAAATCTTATTCACAACAACACAGAACTCTGATCCTACATTTTTCTTTCTTTGTTATTCCACGTTATTTAAGTTCAATTCTTGCACCCTACCATATTTGATTTGATCTGAAACTTGATCTATGAGAAGATAGTCAATGATTTGAATAACCTTAGCAAAAACCAAATCATAAACAAATTGGCTAGAAGAACAAAACCTTTCTTAACGGTTATGCAAGGAGACAAAAATAAACACCTAGGAAAAGTTTATTAATACACAACCCGATATTTACGTATATGTGATGAAGTTTTGCTATGTATGGTCACATGAGGTGACAATAAAGTAGGATTTTGCCTTGGGTGTTTAGATGAGAAAACAATCATCCTCTTTGTTTGCCATGATCTAGATCTGCTTATCTTCAAGTTGTAAATAAAAGATTCTCTACAAAACGATTTATCAGATTTTTTGTGTCACGAAAAAACGTGAGCGCTAGATATCAACTATGCAAAGACAAAAACAAATAAAACAAACACAAATGCTGCCTCTGGGCTCAACAAACAGAATGCAAACTGTTCAAAAATAAATCAAAATAATAGAAACTATATACTGTATTTTTTTAATACTATCTCTACAATAAAATCAAGGCCAACACCCATTCATACACTCCAAATAGGGTAAAATCCTGTTATATATATCTTAGACATATATGTTTAGACAAGCATCAAATCATTAACAACACATTTGAAATATGTAATCATATTAAATATATTGTTAATACAGCCGTGTTGAAATCAGGATAAATTCAATTGATCAAGGATAATGCCTGATAATCATTCAACCATAACGTTACTAAATTCATAAATATACTGTGTATGAATATTACAGGAACTACTAAAAAATAGGATTTTAATAACCATTCACTGCAGCAGCCAAGGTATGTTTTTTTAAAAACAAACAAAAAATGACACCGAAAGAATGACAAGTCCTCTATATTTCATCCGACCATGTTAGTTTCTAGGCACATATTGAACCAGCGTATCTCTACATCCAGATAACTTTGCCAACATATCATCCTCTTGCATTGACGGGGACTGAGATTGTTCAACCAATGGAGCTCAATTTACAGTATGCACGCTATGTAGAGAGTTTGGTAATAATGCATGCTGTATGCTTTACTGATGCATTAAAATGTACAATACATTCCTGGTTTTAAAGCAGACATATAAAAAAATTAATTTAAATAACAGCCAGCACTGTTTTAAAAACACTGGGAATTCTTGCCAAAAGTTAAATTACTCCGGTTGACATTTTTTTAAGAAACAATGTTAAGGCCCAAAAAGGCTTTTCCATATTACAATTCAATTCACTTTTGTTAAGAATAATACACTTTAGTAAAAGACAAAAAATGATTTTGGTTGATGGCAGACGGCACTATAGAACTACAGAGTGCTCAACATTATTTCTATTGACTTTCATATACACCGATCAGAATGGTAACAAGTACCAGTAATAAAAGTATTACTTGCAATAAAACTAGTTCCAAAAAAACATATACACTATTTTTCACAAATCTCAAGGCCCTGGTTCACAATTGGAAGACACCACAAAAATACAAACCAACTTGACATTTCTTTTTTTGCGTAAAATGATGCTCGAATGAGTTTTCATTCTGGTTACCAAAGATGGGTCCAAAGTTCCCGAACCCTCGTAAGAGATCCAATGCTGAGAACAGCTGAAGTAGGTTTATCAAAAAGTCACAGGGATAAAAGAGTGTCGGACGTTGGGGGAGTTTGACCAATAAACCCTATTTTACTGTGCATGCTGGCCACAGCTTAACAGAGGTAAATGCGTTGACATCAATGATGTTTTCGTCAGCTTGGACGCAAGTGTCTTCCATCACAAAACTGACTCTAGGTGAGATTAACAAAGTATGGATGAGGCCAAAAGATCCTCCTGCTACCACACCGCACATCCAGTCCTGTTAAAGCCGGGGCAGTTGAGAGCGTCTGGGATACCCTGATGCTGTGTGTCTCTCTCTGTCCTGATCCTGGAGAACCTTTCTTCTCATCTCTCCAATCGTAGATGTCACTGAAAGATGGGCTTGGTGTTTGTGGCGGGGGTGCCGGGTGTCGAGGGGGTGGATGGGGTCTGTGGAGTGCTCTGGTAGGAACGTAGAAGGACTTTGTGCTTTGTTGCCATCTCGGCCCTGACCTGCTTCTGTTGTTCCAGAAACTCTTTGAGGCGTGTGGTGGTGAAGGTGAGAGTCTGTCTGCGCAGTCTCATCAGATACGCGTCCTGCAGCCAGGAGTTGTTGAAGCAGTCTTTAATAGTAGGACGGGCCCTGGAACACAACGTATGACGTCAGTTCATGTCAAAACAATGACCAAGGCACACTGCCTTGTCCAAGTTTAATGTGTAATTTGTGAGTCACTCGACAGAATAATGAATGATTTTAAGCCAATGATTGCAGAGATAATGCTTTTGGTTGAGTCAGTTATGGAAGTGTATGGAGCTGGACAGGATTTTGTCCAGGTTTTTCAGTAAAAGAAAATAAGCATAAATCTCATAAAGATAGTACAATAAGCAATACTTAATTATTATTATTACTAGTCCAAAAACATGCTTATTTTTTAATAATGGCAAAAAAATGTTTTTAATTAATTAATTTTGTATTTATTACTTATTATACTAGTTTTTATTATTCTAGATATGCCAAGCCAAACTTAATTTTGTAGAAATTGTGAGCAGTTGAGGTGAAAGGGGTTGCATTCGCTGCTTTACAGATGACTCATAAAACTTTCTGTTTTACTCACCAAGGGTAGCTGCACAGGATCTTTTTGAGGAACAGAGAGGCACTTTGGGACACATTTTGGTACAGCTTACTGAGGTCAAACTTGGCCGCCTGGATTCTGGCCTCCGTCTCAGAGGGGTCATTCTCTGCGAACGGCAGTCTCCCGCTGAGCCTGAACATTTACATCAAGACAGTTTACAAGACAGTTGACACTAAAGAGTTGGCATCAAAAAACACGTTAGAGAATGTCTGAAAGGATTTTAAAAAATGTACACGATAACAGTACATGGAAAAAACTGAAAGCAAAAGTGAATAAAATGATTAAAGGTCCAATGTGTAAATAATTTTTGGGAGGATTACTAACATGCAATTGCAAACAAATGCAATATAATATACATACCTATGTCTTCAGATCTTAGAATGAACTATTTCTATACACATACACCGTGACCGCAGGTCCCCTTACATGGAATCCGCCATGTTGTTTGTAAAACGGACAAACTGCTCTACACAGCGTGTTTTGTAAATAGGTTATCTCCCTCGTGCAAAGAAGTGAAAACGTGACGACATCTTAGTCCTGTGTCAGACTCTGTAGTGCAACCTCACCACTAGATTTAATACACTGGCCCTTTAGAAAAAGAGTTTGAGAGGACTCACATGATGTATGTTATGACGCCGATGCTCCAGATGTCTGCTGGTGGACCCACCACGTCTCCTTTTAACATCTCAGGGGCTTTTAGTAAGAAGCATTTTAATAAGCAGCAAAGACAAAAAGTTAGAAAGAAAACAGGGTTACTTCTGAAATTTCTTTAATAATACCAACAGATTTGAAATCCGTAACTCCAAAAGTAAAGTTTGACAGGACAAACATTGGTTTGACAAAGACTTTCCCAAAGTGTTAAAGATCTTACAATACTTATTAGTTTGAATGTTACATATATGCCTGCCGTTTTGCATTACCAATACGTTGCTAGGACGTTAAATTGGTAACTAGGGCATTGCTAGGTTAGTTTTAGAGTGTTTTAGGTGCTTATTATGAACATACTTTGAAAGTCTAAACTCTGAAAGTCAAGAGAAAGTCATGATCTCTGACATTCTTAAGTGAAAGATTTGAAGAAAAAACCCACCTGTTGACTGGTGGATTTGTCAAGCCAACATAGAAAATAATAAGCATGAATACTGTTCAAACGTGTCTTACACATGTAGTCCAGTGTTCCGATGGGTGGGCTGAACTGCTTGAGGAAGAGTGGATTGAAATTCTGTGCACCCCCAAAATCAATGATCTTAACCACGTTCATGTAGGTGACGATGATGTTGTCTGGTTTGATATCCAGGTGCAGGATTCTCCGGCTGTGCAGATAATCCAGACCCTGGAGAATCTGTACAATATATCCCACCACGTCATCTTCAGAGTATCGGAATCTATAACAGGAGATAAAAAGACACCAATGAATAACTTGATGTCCCAGTATCTGTGAAGAACTAAATGTACAATGTCTTCTCAACAGTCTCTGACCTGTCAACCAAGCTATAGAGCAGCTCTTTTCCCGAGCAGCACTCTGAAATGAGCACCAGATATCGTGGGGTGACGTATGCCTCGTGTAGGGCCATGACCTTCTCGTGATGGAGGGACTTCAGGATGTCGTACTCCTGTAACACCACCTGCTTGTTTTCAGGCTCGTACGGCACGATCTTGGCCATGTACAGGTTACCGGTGGCGTTTTCTCTACATTCTCTGATTACACCAAAACGACCTCTGTGAAGTGAAAACAAAACGCTACATTACTTCAGGATGTCAGTTGTAAGTGACACATGTAAGTGTCAAAGTGTGCTTCCGCATAAAACATAATATGCAAGGAATCAATGGTACTTTACCTGGCCTTCTCATCCATAAACGTGTACGGTTTCTGTGGCACTCCTTGTCTTAGGGTCGAGTCTCCAGGTTTTCCCAAAGGAGTCCTGCGTCCCGTGGGAGTGATGCGTCCAGACGGAGTGGCCCTTCCACTCGGGGTCACACGACTGGGTGTGGTCGTACCCTCCCCTACAGGACTCAAACTCGTAACTAACACCACCGGTGGCGACAAAACGTGAGCTGTGGTGTTCGGGGCGGCTGGGGTCACCTGTGCCGCGGTGGTGGCCGGGACATACATAGGCACCGATGAGATGGGCTTGCCGATGGTGGGCAGAGGAGACACCAATGGAGGCGGAGACACGGGAGGAGTTCGAGCTGGAGGCAGGACCACATTGACAGGGCTCAGAGGTTTGGGCAGAACCACGGGGGGTGAGGGTCTGGCAGGAGGTGGCTGAGCGGGAGGAGATGTAGAAGAGGGTTTGGTAACAGTGATGTTGAGAGTGGTTTTGGATTTGGCTGGAGTAGCAGCGGCAGGAGGTGGTGTTTGGGTATCGGGTGTGGTGCAGGGGGCGGGGCCAGAGGGAGCAGGGGCGGGTCTGGTTGTAGGAGAGATGGGTTTTAAAGGCTGGACTGTAGAGGGGGCAGAGGTCACTGAAGGTGGAGATGTGGATGTTTTCATGCCAGCGGGCTTCATTGCAGGTAAGGTCATGGTTGATGTTACCACTGCAGGTCCAGGAGCTGATGAAAGGGTTTTGACTACAACTGATCCGCTGGACTTTTGGGGTGCTGGTGAAAAAAAATTGATTTGAAGTTTTTTTCTTGTTCTTGAAAGAATTTATAAGAATCAACAGCTTCTTGTGGTTTCTGCAAAACTCAATTTAGAAAACTCAGCAATCAGTTGTAAAGTATACATAAATCTAAATGTGTATACATTTTTTCTCCCAACATTTCATGTAAAAACTTCACATTATTTTTTTTTTATATTTATTCAATATATAAAATGTGAGTAAAAAGCTAATAATAATTAGTAATTATTTTCAGTAATTTATGGTACGAGGGGTAAATATTACTATTAATCATTGCTAAAATTTGCATATATATATTTATATAAATTATAAAAAAATATTTTACCAAAACTTGAATTTACTCCAAAGTTGAGCAAAACAGCACAGCAGGCCTATTAGTAGATTATAATACTCATAATATTACCTTACTATATGATGTCTTTCACAGTATTTCCAATATTAGTGTATTCACTGTGTTTTATTTTCAGTTTATATTGTTTCTACAAAACCATACTGCACCTGTAGAGTCCAGGGCCACTTTTTCAGACAAATTGCTGTACGGTCCCTGGCCGGCCTTGTTCACACAGGCCACTCTGAATCTGTATGTGGCAGCAGTTGGAAGGTCCATGACGTTATAGTAACAGTCAGCCACACCGGTTGCTACTATCAACCAGTTTGTGTCACCTATGAGCAGAAATGTTATCACATAATATTAATATTAATATCCACCTAATATTATACGCTGACAACTATAACAAGCAGAAAAGAGGCAATGGAGAACCCCTTTGCTTTAAAATCAATTGTATGTTCCGTGCAAAATATCAATACCAAAGAATTACTTGCAGTACCCATCCTAGCCAGGTGATGGCAGAATAGCAAAAGGGAATCACTCATATACAGTATACTTTACTACCAATACTATATATCAAAATCTTTTAATTTCCCTACCGAGAAAATACATTTATCTATGTATTGTAATGATTAAAATAAGGTATTCTGTACTTGTAACACTATATCCTGACATTAGTTGGAACAAAATTTCTAAAGCATCAACCAAAGTCAATTTTCTATTTTAAGCAATTGAATAAGTTTGACCGACCCTCTGTTCTTCTCTCCAGTGAATATGTGCAAGGTGCTGTAGTATCTGAGGGTCTCCACACCACCAGCGCAGTGTTCTTATACTTCTGAGGAACCTCAGGGGTCCCAGGACTATTCGGCAAACCTTAAGAAGAAGAGTTGAATGTTTACAAATGGAAACGTTTGCTTTGTCTTGTGCAAATGTGAATTATGTTTATAACTGTTTTGATTTTTCAGAACGTTCCGGTGCAATGTAGTGAACAGTTTCCACATCATCGTGCCAATGACAAATTTCATGATTTTCATGTTGTCATGTTTACAGGATTGCACTCAAAAACGCAAATTCTAGGTGAGGAAAACATTTTAAACAGGCGTGACAACTATACAACATATTCAGCTCTGCAAGCGAGTTACCTCACAGAACTTTAACAAAGGTAAGTGAATAATTTATGTCCTGCTGTTCCAAAGTAAAACACACATTAAAATTCAGCACGTTATCCTGCTCATGCTGTTAGAAAACCAATGACATTTCTGCTTTTAAAAGCTGTTTCATGACTCTTCCAGCTCCTAAAACAGTTCTTTTGCAGATTTTTCCCATGATTCCCTTTCATCTGTGTTCTAGTTAATGGTTTACGGTAGCTGTTGGATCTTTGTCATCATCATCTAACAGTGTATTGCTGCTAAAAGCAATGTACAAATGCTCTAAATGATTTATTTCCATTTATATAATTGTTCTTCTGATACTTACGTGCAAGCGACACAACGGACGAGCTGGTGACAGAGGCCAGCGGGTTTGAAGCCACACATTCATAAAGGCCTGCGTCCTTCTTAGTGGTTTTCATAATCATCAGCAGCTGTCTTCCATCAGGACAGGATATCATGTTCATCCTCGGGTCAATCTCAAAAGGTTTCTTATCTGAAAATACATAAAACCCCACAGTAGCAATGTTACCTATGAACCTTTCCTTTCACCAAAACACAACCATGTGTTGTCTTAAGTCAATTGTGGTGTTACTCTGAGCTGACATTTACTCGGAGGCGAAAAGAGCTTCTATATATAGCCAAAAATAAACAGCTTGGGTTTTTGTCACCACAATGACTACTAATACACCTCGAACTTATGGTTTAGCACAGATTCACTTCCATATTCCTAAAGTATTGTTATTGTATCTTGACAGGTGGTCTAATAAATTTGTTAAAGGGATGGTTCACCCAAAAATGAAAATGAGTCAGTCATCATTTACTTACACTCAAGTTGTTCCAAAACTGTATGTGGGAAACTAAACAATTCTGGGGCACCATTGTCTACCATAGTAGTCTTTTCTATACTATCAAAGTCTATAGTGTCCCAGAACTGTTAGGTTACAAACATTCTTCCAAATATCTTTCAAATATCTTTTCTAGTGTTTAGCAGAACAACGAAATGTACTCAAGTTTACTCAACAATGATGACAGAATGATCATTTTGGGGCGGTATATTATAAAAAACAGCCCTTTTGTGATTGTATATATAAACACAATTCAATAAAAGACTGTTTTAATATTGAACTATTTTAAAATGTGATTTAAATGTCAACATTTCAAGGCCCTGTAACTACTGTAAGAGAGAAACTATACATCTAATGACCTTTTCAGAATTCACAATGACTAATTTTCCCCGAAACAAAATCAAGAAGCCAATTTCAACTTTAATGCCTTAAGATAATATTAAATTCAGTTTTTTTTACATTCAGCTGTACAGGATATTGCACTCGATTTACGTCAGATTACATTATCTTTATTTTCACAGAAATGAAAATTAGAATCTCAAATCAGACCTTTCATCCATGTGATGTGTGGGTGAGGACTGCCAGCAGGGAGGCAGCTGAGAGTGACAGGATCTCCCTCCAAGAGTACGTGGTCCCTCAGTTTAATATGGAACACAGGAGGGAAGTCTAATTGAAAACAGATCCATGAGAACGATATCATAATTAATTCCCCACAGCTGTGTCGATGCATGCCCATATGAATAACTGATTTATTAATATTTAATTTAAATGTTTATGACAAAGCAGGCGACATTAAACAGATGTCTCCTAAAACAAACAATATCTAATACCGGATGCTAGTCGAGTATACTGGCGAGAGCGGAGAGAGCCGTTCTCCCTGGCAATGGAAGCTGGGAGGTCAGGTTGGGAAACCGTCTTGTCCTTTCGTCCTCTCGTCAACCCCCAGCGGTCCCATCGTGACCTATGTTCAATCTCTGCACCTGGAGACAAAACATTATAGCCAATGGTTTTCTGTTACCAACATTCTTTCAAAATATCTTCTTTTGTGTTTTGCAGAAGAAAGAAAGCCATATAGGTTCTAATTGACACAAGGGTGAGTAAATAATGACAGAATTTTCATCTTGGGGTATACTATGCCTTTAAGAATAGGATTCTTTAAAAACATAACTGGGTGCATAAAATAAGAGGATTTGGCCATCAGAGGCACAAAATAACCTAAATGGTAAGATTTTATCTTTCACGGAAAAAATAACTTCCAGGGTTGCAATAGAAAACCTGAATTGAAACCATTCAAAAACAATAAACAGCGTACTTTTCACAGCTGATTCTGACTGGACACTTGACATTGAATCCAGAGATTCTGAAGACACCCCTTTGCCTGACTGCATGGAAATCTGGTTCTGCGGGACACCCATTCTCTTCAGACTGCCCCCCTCTGAGGTAGAACGCCGTAGAATTGAAAATATAGGTGTCCTTTTGACTTCTGTCTTGCCTTCACTGTCATCTTTCCTCTCCTCAGACTGACTCCTTATTCTTGTGGATAAGCTCGCCATTGTACTGCCGATCTTCTTGCGCATGGCAAGAACTGGCGACTCCGAGGGCACTTTAGACTCCGGCTCTGGGGGGGTCTCAGGACCTCCATCCAACCTCATCATCTCTATCTCCTTCTTATCTTGGGATCCTCTCCTTCCCAGTGCCCAGGAGAGACGACGTCTGGGTGTCGAAGGCTCTTCTACTTTGATCTTCTCCTCTTTTCTTTCCATCGACGGGGTTCTTTTCATGCGCATGGAGAGTCTCCTCATGAACCCAGGGTCCTTTTGTGCCTCACGGAGATCTTGAACTGACTTAGACTTCTCTTCCAACCTTCTCGGTACAAACTCTAAAGGTGCCCCGATGGGCCCTGGGCGATACATTTCTTCTGTTTCGGGAGCAACAGCGGCAGGCTTTTCTTCCGTTTTCTGCCAAGAGAAACGTCTGAGACTACGAGTTAAAGAGGACTCGCGCTTCTTGAACCGAGCTTCGAAGACCTCCTCGGATGTAAGATCCTGGAGGTGGGATCCGGGAGTCGGCTCAGGTTTGGGAGAGGCACGAGTGGGAGTTTTAGGAGGACTTGGCTCTTTGGGAGGATGCTCCGTTGACGCAACCCTAGAGAAGACTGCAGGATGCTCAGTGGTTAGTTTAATGTCTGGTTTGGATGAAGGAGTTGACACTAGGGTCGGTTCAGAGATGGGTCTGGAAATGGGGGCATACACTGGGATGGATGGTGGGGTGGGTGATGGTTTAGAGGGCGGCACGTCCTCTGGTTGGCTTGCTGGAACTGATGGTACCATGATGGTCTGCATGATACAGGCATACGCAGATGTCCGACCGTCTGGGAGAACCGTGCGTGAGGGGAGGGAGGGCGTTACGTAGGTCGTCACGATGCTATGAGGAATGGTAGCTGGGGTGGATGGTGGGGCTACCGTGATCTCTGTTGACTTTTCTGACGGCTTATCTTCAACTTCAACCTTTGTCTCTGGAACAAAAGGTTTCTCTGTTTCTTTCTCTGGCTTTTTATCTTCTCTTTCCTGGTCTTCTTCAACTTCCTCCTCTAACACGGCCATTGGAATCGGGGCTGGTTTACTTTCAGACACTTTTTCAGGTTCTTTACTGGGTTCCTCTAACGTCCTCTGGTCCTTCTCTTGCGTATCAGCATCCCTTGATTTCTGATCATCATCTGTAACACTCTTGGACTCAACAATCACTTCTTCTGATTTACTATCCTTGTAGCTTGCAGCCTCGTTTTCTTCATTTCTCTCTTTCTCGTGTCTTTCTGGCTCCGGTGTGCGAGCTTTGGGTGTGACGGGACGAGAATTCACCTTTACTGGCTCGGTAAGAGCAGACATGGATACAGCCTCTTGCAGTCGTCTTTCCTCTATCTGTGCCAGTGGAATCTCCAGAGGCGCTCCCATTCGTCTGTGCAACGGCATTGGTTCTGAATCGCCCTGGCTGAAGGAGGCACTCTTGCGGAGTATCTTGGTCTTCGGGATGTCATCTCTGGGCGACTCGCTGGATGCCGCTCTCACAAGCGGTGGGTTGCCTAGACGTGACCCCCGCACAAAACGCTTCTCGTCCCCCATCCCTAATGTCTCCATTAAGGGACCTCGTAATCCGCTCATCTTGTTGTCTACGGAGCCACCTCTGAGCAGTCTCTGTCTCATGAGTTCCAATTTCAAAGCGTAGTCTTCCTGACTCATATTCGCAGCACCCGGACTCGGGCTTCTTCTGGGAAGCTCCATAGATACAGACTTTTGTAAAATTCGTCTTCCGTCTTTAGGGGCTTCCTCCATGCCCTCTTCTGGTTTGATGTGAAGCTGCAGGGCGCTATCCGCCGAGCTTCCTCTTCGTAATTCTCCTCTGCGTCGTGAACCCTCTGATTCCTCTAACTCCATACTCGATCCTCTGCGCATTGGTCTCTTTGCCTGTTCTGCCCTTTGGGTCAGCTCTCGGGATTCCTCATCTGACGAGCCTTTTTCTTCTTGCGTAGATCTTATTTTGGCTCGACCCCTGGCAGCTGCATTTCCGCCATCTTTTTCTGATGTCTCCACCTCCATGGGCTCTGGCTTCTGATGGCTGGATGCGGGCCTCTCTGCATTTCCGTTCGGCCTACCCGCAATCTCATCATCTCCCACGATTTCAGTCAGAGACATTCTAGACCCAGAGAACTCCATGTTGAGAGGCATGGGGATAAAAGGCAGCTCATCGATGTCTTCGTCGGAATCAGAAGATGATGAAGGTGGTGGTGAGCCTTGTTTCACGTGTCGTGGGACAGCAACGGAAATATGGCTAGTGGAGTCATCCAGTAACTCGGGTATAGACCTCATCACCATTTTGGATTTATAGCTGATAAGAGATCGCTGGAATAGATTGTGATATAATGTTAAAACGAACAATGTAAAATAAGCACGGAAAGCTATCTGATTATATTTTCTTACCTGCCATTTTCTTCTGGACAAAAACTTTTTGAGGTACTCTGTGCTGATGTTCTTCCCTTTATTTAGGGTCTAAAAGAGAGAAGTGTGTATGAGGTAAAAACTGTGACAATATATGTTCTAGAGAGGAATTACACAGCTTACAACTTTCAGTTCTCCTTTAACTCATCTACCCTGACATTACCTTGATCCAGGGATGACGAAGACACTCATTAGCATTAGGTCTCCTACGGATAAAGGGACATTTGAGAAATGGCTCTGAACACAAACTGCTTTTAGCAGTAGAAATGATTTCTTGATAATAAATGATCACCAGGAGCATGGTGATGCACTGTAGATTTCACTTACAATCTATCAGCCACCAGCAGTTTGATGACAAAGCCCTTGGCTTCATGGCAAAGATCCGTAAACATGCTTTCTTCAAAAGCCACATTATAGTTCCTGATGTTGAGGACAGAACTGCGATCGTTTTCTCCCGCGAAAGGAGAAACTCCAGTGAGACTGTAACAGAGAGTCTCAGTTAACCACAGCAACTGTATTTACTATAATGAAATTAGCAGACAATTTATCCAAAAGTGACTGGCAATTCAAGGTGACATTATGAAAAACAGATATATATAGTGTGTTTTTACTTAAAAAAAGATTGAAGATACTGTTATCACTAATACATTTGATATACTGTATTACAGTAGTTTTTGATATATACAGAATGTTTGTAATTTAAAAGTAACCAAAGAAAACACTATTTGACACATAAATATCTTAAGACATATTTGTCAAAAACCTCCATTACGCTGTACTAGGGAATATGAGTTTTACTAAAATTGACAAAAAAAATAAAACATCCCTTTTTCCAATATTTTATATTATTTTTTATTTAGCATAATTTATTAATACTTGAATAATTGTATTTATTGAGTTTTGTGTGTGTTGCTTTGCAAAGCCTTAAATTCCTGTTTAGTTCATTATCACCTTTGGCCACTGACGTATATAAAATATAAGAATCCAATTGAAAATGTAAAAGATTCAGATTTAAAACCTTTCGGATCTTTTATTTTGGTTTGGACTGATTGTCCTTGAATTCAAGACTTTTATTTTGCCCTTGTTAATGTTAATCTTCTATATGCTCCAGTAGGCTTCCTTAGGTAGACAAAAGATTCTAGTGACCAATATTGAACAATATCAGACACATTGTATCGCTCTGCTATATTAACTTTATCATTATACAGACCAATGAGGTAATCTTACCATAAAAAAGTTAGAACTCCAATAGGCCTGTAAGAAAAAGTTTCATTTTGAGAAAAAGATGTATGTATTTGTGACAAATTGATTGTACAAGAACAGTTTTGTGATGGAGTGAACAGGTTCGTTACCAGATGTCCGTTGCCTTGGAGACGGGTGTCTGGTTAACAATCTCTGGTGGCACAAATTCTGGAGTACCATATTTGCAGTATTGTGCCTCATCAGGCGTGAACTTTACAGCGTTCCCAAAATCACATATGCGGATCTGATCACTTATGAGGTCTGCCATGAGGATATTATCAGGCTAAACGGAAAAACGTCAGAAAACCGATCTGGTGAACACATCATTGCTTAATTACTACATGCTTACATAAGGAAAACATTGATGGGGCGAATCAAATAATTTTTACCTTGATGTCTAAATGAACAATGTCATGTTGATGTAGATAGCTAATACCCTCCAACAGCTGCCTCACGCTGGATCGGATCTGCAAGAGACCGTTTAGACCAACAGCTTTTGTTAAGCTTGTTATCGTCCTTGTAGAAATACATCTTAACGGTTTTTAGTCTACAAAGGAATATAGTTCAATATGGTAAACTGCTTGACTCACCTCTGACTCCATTACTGTTGATTTCTTTGTAAGTCTTTCAAAAAGCTCCTCGTGGCATCTTTACATATTGTCAAAGGCAAATCAGTGTGCATGAACGGATGCAAGTACAGTACGCACATTATGTGTGTATCTATAGTACGAGCATGCATTATGGAAGATGTTTTCCCTGTATGTGGCTTCCCAGAATGAAACCGAAGGGCACATAACCCTTCAGAACATGACATGAGTGTTTGTGACTGTCCCGGCACAGACGGATCGATGCAATGCACTCTGGGAATGTTTCTGGGCGTGTGACTAAAGCAGGTGAGAGATTGGTATTGATTACACAAACAGCTTTACCAACTCTCAAACTAAAATGACAAATTCATTGCAATCACCTGGCGAGCAAGTTGGATGTGTGAGATACATTCCTGTCAAGCTTTCTGTAAAGCATTTTAAAAAATGTAATGGTTTTAGGGATGTAAAAAGAGGATACAGCTCTGTGATAATGATGACAGCATTCTTCTTCTCGAAGGCGTCGTGAAAGTAAAGGATCCTCTCGTGGTCTAGCTGGGACAAGATGGTCATCTCTCTCAGAGCCGAGGCCTTCCGCTTGGCTCGAGCGGAGATGAACTTGGCCACATATTCCTTCTTTCCGGCCTTCTGTGTCACTCGCTTCACATACGAGAATGCACCTCTAAGGAATGATAATGACAGAAAGCATGTTATTTTTGGAAAGGATTTAAGTGAAATAATAGCTTATTTTGTTGGAGATGTTATGTGTACAATGGAGATGTTATGTGTACAGCATGTGTCTACGTGTTTTGTGTTCAGGTCCTAATAGAACTGCGGCAGTGAGCCATGAAGATTATAATTTAAGCACAGAGAGAGCGACAGCGTGCGGTACATAGATACAGCTCTGTGATGACTGCGCTCCTCTCCGCCCAGCCAAGCACTCACAATCGTACCGAACAAACAACCCTCCCTTCACAATGTAGATCTGTGTGTTTACGCTGTAATATTTGAAAGCCACAATGATGCAACCAATTCTGTTGTGAAGGACATTGTTTGAAGAGTATAATGGGTGCGTTTACTGTGACTGTCAGAAGAATTGAAAAATGAATCAAGTCAGACATATATCTCGGTTTGGAAATGACTTCAGTTTAAAATGTAAAGGGGATTTGGGGCTGATATCCACAAAAGCTTTCAAACCTTGTGCAAATGTCATACAGAAATACAGTGTGATTTTCTGCATCTATGCTTAAAATATTCTGTGTGATATGATATATAGCCACAGAAAAAATGTTAAGGCCCATTACATTTTTTTTTATTATTTAGTAATGTTCCCATTTCAGTCTAGTCAATTCCAATAGTAATATTACTGTGGTATTGCTTAGTGAATATGAACTTATATATAAATAGATGAAGAGCATATTTTCTGTTCTGTTTCTTCAGCTTTCATTTTCCGCAAATAAATGCAAACAAAAACAATATTTATATTAGAAATTTGTGAGAAGTATTGTTAGAAGTTCACAGAATGAAACAAAAATGTCACTTTACCTAAACACACTCCTATAAATAGAAACTTCAGAAAACTTATTTTGAAAAAATTCGAAGAAATAGCTGATGTTAATATAATATTAATTTATTATTTGCATTGCAAACTCTTATATTTCAAATAAAATCTTCAAGTGGTTTAGAAACTGTTCATAAGGAAGTTGAAGTCTGTACGGGGTACATAAGTCCAGTTATTTTAGTAGCTTGAGAAACTGAAACAGTCTTGTGGCCTCTACTTCTGAGTTGGATGAATCATTCTCTGATTGAGAAGCACGACATTGCATAAATATTTTTGTGAAGCTTTCAGACGACACTTTATTGAAAATGATTGTGTGTGAAGAATTTGATCGTGAGATGAGTCGACAGTGAGAGCTGATGGAATACATTAGAGATAAATGGTGCGTGTCCAAGTGATGCTCCGTGCCGATGACTCACCTCCCAATTTCCTTGTGCACGTCATAGTAATCAGTGAGCCTTCGCTTCTTTCTTAGGATGGACGCCTCATCCTCCAAAGAGTCTTCTCTGTACTCTTTAGCTACACCCACAGACATCATGACAGACGGTCATCAGAAAATTTCATTTGGACAGTCAAACGCATAAACTGCAAGAACGTCACTATAATAAAGCAGACACTGCATATTCCCAAACACCCTCATCATTACAAAATTTGGGACGGTGAACATGCTCATACACATACATTTATTGAAATAAAAGTTCTTACTGGTGTGAACAGTGAGTTCAGCCTTGCAGGACACAGAACCAGCCAGATTCTTAGCAGTACACGTGTACACTCCCGAATCATCTGCTTGGGTGTTCAGCACCACGAGAGAACATTCATTGTCATCGTAGACAAAAGTGAAATGGCTGCTTTCTGACAGCAGGACGTCACCCTGACAATCAAAGCGGAAACATAAGTGCCATTGTGCTTTGAATTTGAAATGAGTTTGTGTGGGTTTGAGGTGAAAAGGGCAGGGACAAAATCGAAGGCAAAGCCCTCAGGCGGGGATCCAGCAGTATCTTTGAAATTGTAAATTAGCATGTTTTACAGGATGCTGGGAAGAAATATGGCTAAAGAGTGAGAGCTCAGTGGGTAGGATAGAGGGTTTATATGTGGTTTGACTTCAATATCTTCATAAATTCTTACATCAAAGTGAGCATCTTCAGTAAGATGTATATAGAGAATGTAGATAACATCTACCAAAACATGGGAAGCATGTGAACGGATTGTGAAAAACGTTCTAAACATTAAACTTCGAGATCTACATTACTCTGAGCATTCACACAAGAGCAAATAAAGCACACCTTGAACCACAAAATGTCCGGGACTGGCTTTCCTTCAACCACCACTGCAAAACGAGGAGTCTCGCCCACATTTACATCCAGATCCTCCATAATGGTCTCGAAAGTGGGAGGCACTAGAGATGGAGAACACGTATAATAAGATCTACATGTTTATGCACATACAGTAAAGTATATGTTTTGAATACGTAAGCAGTGCTTTAAAACCCACCTGCCATATCCAGGGTCAGGATGCAAGAGTCGCTACCAAACTGGTTGCTGGCGATGCAGGTGAGCTGACCAACGTCACTTTTCTTCACTTTCCACAGCTTCAGTGTGTGTTGGTCATCATCGGGCATGCTCAGTTCAAACAGGCCTGGTCTGTTAGACAACATGACTCCATTTCTATAAATAAAATGACAAAATTACAATTTTGAAGGCAGAATAAACAAAATGTCCGCACACTGAAAACGGCACCACAAATTTAATAAATAACCAGCAACGTTTTGACCGTCAGGTCTTCATCAGGCACAAAACAACAAGAGAATAGAGTAAGTCTTTATAGACCTCAGGTGGTCACCTTGATCAGGTGCACTGTCAATCATCGAACGGCATGAACATATTAATAAATCATAAATGTAGTAAAATTACTATTTGTTTTTACACATTTTTACCGCCACAAAAAAATTAAGAGACCGTTTCTGATTTACACAGAGAATATCCATATTGCACAAAAACAATATCACAGAAAAAAGAGTAAGTAAATCGTGATGGAATTGTCATTTTCGAATAAACTATTTCGCCCAAACGTTCATGGGTAGTTGACAAATATAACGTGTCCTATGTTTTTGACAGCATAAATGAAGATAAATCTCTTTTTTGCCATATTATATTGTAAACATTCATATTTATAATATAAAATCATATATGGTAACCGTTTTTTTTGTCACACCATATGACACACATATGTTATATTTGTCAACAGCTTGAGAAATTTCATTTTTTGGACTAGAAATACACAACTTTCACAATCTGAACACAATAGTCACCACACACTTCCTTACGTAACAAATGGTTAAATGGTAAACAAAAAAACATGCACTACCAGACTTTCACATCAAACACAAACTCACAGAAACACGTGCTTTGTTAAAAGACACATGACAGATCAAACAAACATAGATGATGAAAAATATCAAACATGTTTTTGTATCCCTCGACTGGATGGAATTGTAGTCTGAAACAAACAAATTTGGTCTGTGCTCATTATACACTACGTTTCTCACGAGTTTCTGTGAAATCTGTCAACTCAGACTGGCCAGAATCTGCAGACTGGCGCAGACTTTCAGCAACAAAATCGAGGGGAAAATCTGAGCAAAGATCATGTAGTGTATTCCAGGCTTTATGGATAGTAAACAACTATGAGCACCAAAATGCAATCCAAATGCAAAATACCTCTTCCAGGTGACGGAGGCGTTGACGTGATTGAGAGTGACCGTGATGCTCGCGGGCTGCATCTCCACCATATACACGACGTCCGGCTTGTCAATGATTACAGGAGCCTCCTGGAGGTACGGGCCTGCAGACAGAGAGATAAAAGTCAGTCTCCTGCAGTGATTCATACATCTCATTGACCCTTCTGTCTGAGGCTGTCCCCGTTTCCCGAACCATACCTCTATCTAACAGCTGCACTGGTTCCGTGGTGGGCGACGGCTTGCTAAAGGCCTTGCTGGTGATTGATAGCACCCGGAAGGTATAGCGGACACCTTTAGACAAATTGGTGATGGTATAGGTGGTTTGCTTCAGACAAGATGCGATAATGGTCCACTGGATTGACCCAAGGGCCTGCTGTTGAACAGCATACATCAGGGAACTCGGATCTGGAATCATATCACATAAATCACGGTGTATCATCAAAATGTCTGATAGATAAAATTAATAAATTAAATTAGAGTAATCTTGTTATTGAATAATCTAATGTAAAAAGAGAAAGAAGACAAATATTGAAGCAGCACACTGAAGGCTTGGAAAGTCAATACAGCAATAAATCAAAAACACATCAAACAAATACAGAAAAGCAATGACTAAAATAAAAGTGTCAGTACTATAAACAAATTGCTTTAATGGTATATTTAATGGATACTTGAGGAAGGTCGGGTCAATTGAAGGATCAATATTGACTTATACATGGAGACAAATACATTTACTACACTGAGAAAAGAAATCTTGAATATCTCAATACATTCTCCAACAAGACAGAAATGGGATTTAATGTAAAGCAAAGATACATTTCCAACTCAGAATTTCCAAAGCAAAATTTCCAGTAATCTCTTATACAATAAATCTTAAATCTGAAACTAATCTGAGGTTTGACAAAATACAAAATTCAGATTTTCTTCTGAAATAAAACATTTCTCATCAAAACCAATGTCTCTTGTAAAACCAAATTGCAGTATGTAAGTCATGTCATTTTATAGCTTGCTTGTCTTACTGTACGTCGACATACAGAATATGTCATTTTTGTCCGGTTGTACAGGAGATTTATATTTTCTTATAAAGAAAAACTATAAGAACACAACAAAATGTAAGCTTTGAATTGTGAAGAGCTAAGTGACATGAATACGTCAGAATGTGTCATTCCTACCGATGGATGGATCCAGTCTTTTCGGTTTCTTCCAGCTTAGCGTGACAGTCTTGCCATTGATGGACTCAATGACAGGAGCCCCATCTGGTGGGTCAGGAAGGATGTCTACAACCATACAAGTGTCGGTGAGAATAAACTACATATTTGATGCCAGAGGAGCATCCCGCCAAATCTCACAAATAAACACATATGCTGTGCCCATAAAACTAAAATGCATTTTTATTTTAAACAGTCTGGGGTGAGAAGAACTAAATCTGTTGTAAAGCTATTTAAAGTTTTGGCTGTTTACTAGATGTTATCTTCACTCTTTTTCTCGAGTAACAATACTCACAGAGAGTAGAAATCTCATACCATACAGTCCATGTTAAAAGCAACTTCTAGAAAAATATTAAAGCTAAGCATAACTAAATGTACAAGTATATACATTTTAATAGCATTTACTTCAAAAATTCATTTATTGATGTCCATACATTTTCCCAGATCTTAAAAATCACATTGAAAAATGTTCTATGAATTTCTTATATGCAAAAAAACTGATTTTGTATCTATATTATCGTCATAGACCCCGACATGGTCAAAATATTACTGGTAGTGTGGAATTATATTGAATTAACTTGAACATACAGTCCTTCGCATATAAAGGCAAAATGTTTTTTAAACTCACCCATCACATAAAGATGGGCATAGCAGGTGGCTTTGCCCACTTTGTTGGATATGACGCACTTGTAGACTCCACCGTGGGCATGACACACGCAGCGGATCACCAGGCTTTGAATGTCTCTGACTGCAGAATCATACAAACAAAACTCATTCTCATAGATATCATTTCCAAAGATACTGTATTCCAGACAGCTTTTATACTGTAAGAAATCAATTCGATGCATTTACTTACACTGTGTCATTTTCCTGTCCTCCGTGCTCTCGATCCTCTTGCCATTGTGAAACCAGATGATGGTTGGGTACGGCAGGCCGGCCACTTTGCACCTGAGAACAGCCTCTCTGCCCTCCACTACGTCCAGATCATAGAGCGGCTTGACAAAATCGGGCATGGTGAACCTCTCCACCTCATTCTCAGGCACCTCTGGCTCTTCAGGAATCGAGGGCATTTTCTCCAACTTTGCTCTGTTCCACATAAACCACAAGATCAGCAAATAAGACCTTTGATTTCAATGAATCTTTTACTTAAGAAACTTTTACTTAAGAAACTTTTACTTAAGAAACTTTTACTTAAGAAACTTTTACTTAAGGAACTTTTACTTAAGAAACTTGTCCCTGTGTTCTTCCACCACCTGCAAGTTAATTTTATTTTACGAAAAATAAAAACTATTATAACTAAAACTACAATAGAGTTATCTTTTATAGCAACATACATGTAAAGAAATTAATAATAAAATTACAATGGGACATAAAATTGCTCAAAATATCAATATTAATAGAATAAAAATTAAAATAAACTAATCTAAAATAACTCTGCCCAGCTGTATATGATTAGTACTGTAACTTCCAGAAATATTTGCATCAGAATTATATAACAAAAATCACCGTTCATGTTACATATTACAACATTCATTGCATAAAGTTACTGAATTGTTTCAGGGTGAGTAAATTATAACTAAAATAAAAACTAAAACTAAACTAGATTCATCTTTTATAGCAAAATAACATGAGAAAAGCACATGACAAAATTGCTAAAAATGTACATAAAAACGAAAAATATGAAAATAAAATCTAACTCCAAATACATAGAATTAAAACGAGTATTGTAATTGAATATGATTATTATTATTCCTTAAGGAATACATTTTTATGGTTGGGTGTATTACTAATATACATTAATGGAGGGTCATACATTTGAGATGATATTGCCGGCCTGGGCTCCTGCACATACAGCTCAGCTGAACACTCGGCCCTTCCGTAAGGGTTCTGTGCGACTACCGTGTACAGACCCTCATCTTCATTACAGACATGAGAAATTATCAACGAGTGCCGCCCTCCTTCTTTCAAGATCCGAATGTCTTCGCTTTCCTCTAGTGGATGATCTGTTGAAGACATAAACGACTCTGTCTTGATCGTGTTGACATTGCAAAACACTCAAGGGAATGCGACTCTTACCAAAGTGACTCCAGATGACCTGAGGAGGCGGCGTCCCGCTGACCTTACAGTCAAACCGAGCATTACGACCTTCAATTACTTCCAGGACGTCCAGCAGACGGGTGAAGAGGGGCTCTGTGGATGCTTTGACCTTGAGTTTGGCACTAGAGGTCAGTTCCTCTAAATCGGTATGAGGAGGGAATAGAATTGAGAATAGCAGTTGAATTGGGATAAGTTATTTTATTTTTCTCGACAAGCCGCTCACCTTTAGCTGTGCTCAGTTTGCAGGTGTACGTTCCGCTGTCGTCTTCATGTACAGAGTTAAGCAGCAGTCTGCATCTTTTTCCATCAAAGTGCATCTTGCAATTCAAAAGCGCCGGCTGGATGAGCTTCCCGTCCGACAGCCAATCAACATCAGTGTCCTCGGGTCCAATCACATGACACTCAAACAAGGCCGTCTCACCTGCTTCCACCATCACGTCCCTCACTGGACGAATAATAGCGAGACCTGGCTCGATTGGACGAGCTGAAAAACAGTACAGATGATCAAAAAGTCACGTTAATAAAATATTAAGTTTAACACATCAATATAAATTTATACAGAGATTATCTATATGATTTTAATGGACACTTTGTTTCAGAGCTTTTCGTCAAATCTAATTTCCAAACTCATTTGAATACTTTTGTACATGAATTATGATAACCTCAATCAGGCGTTTTAACACACCAGAAGGTTATAGTTACATTAGTAAATGCATTAACTAACAATGAGCAATATAGTTTTTCACAATATATAATTTTTTGTTACAATCAGGTAAAGGCATAGAAATGTATTTGTGTTCTGCAAAAGAAAGAAAGTCATACAGGTTTGAAAAATGACAGGAGGGTTAATACAGGAATGAACACATTTTCATTTTTTGGAGAACTCCATTAATCTCTGTGCATTAACTACAATTAACAGCTACAACTTTTAATTAAAAAAATTAGTGGTCAACACTGAAATTAACATGAATTTAGATATGTATTAAATGCTGTATGTATTCGTTGTCAGTTCATGTTAGCTAAAGCATTCACTAATATGAACAAATGCAACCTCGCTGCAAAGTGTTACCCAAATGTTTTTGGAGAGCCGTGCACTATAGTGACCTATATACCTAAAAGGATTAAACCCATTATAAAAACTAAATTCACCGCAAAACTCTTGAGCATGCAAAGCTTTGGCATCACATTGTGCAATGCAGCTTTTCAAAATCATTTTATGGAAAAGTGCTGAGAAAATGGAAACGCTCAAACTAAACCCAGTGATGTGAAAATCTCAGTTATTCAATAGCACTTCAGGTGTGACAGAACAGAGCAAAATCACACGTATGAGAAACACATCTAAATGCCAGAAGCGTTTTGCGAAATTCCACAGAGCCACAGTGTTTAAGTCATTCAAAGAAACCAACACACAAATGGTTTATAGCCGTCTCTGCAAACTAAGCTGAGAGAGGAAAAAGTGTTTTGACATTTAAACAACGACACAATTCAACTACACCAAGAAAGACAGATAAACACGTTTAGTCTGTGTGAATGCCTGCAAGTGATTCACTGTTACTCACTTTTAACCTCCAGTCTGCCCTCACAGTGTTTAGTTCCATACTCGTTGATGATCTTGCAGGTGTAAACACCAGAATCTGACTTCTGTGCTGATTTTATTATCATCTCAAAGTTGCCCTCCTCTGTCTCCTGGACGATATGCCTGGCACCTGTTTTAATCGTCACTCTGTCTCTCAGCCTGAGAAAATACGTTTAGTTAAGAGAATAAATTAAACACCACACCACAGAAATGAGCACACAGACTTAAAAATGTCAAAGATGCGATGTTCTGTTTAGGCATACCAATAAAGCATGGGTTTTGGCTGTCCACTCATTCGAACGGACATGGTCACCTCCTGACCCTCTATTACTGTCTGGTCTCCGAGAATAGTCTGTCATGTTGGTAAACACACATGGGTGATATGTGAAATGACTATTTAGACATGGTCAAATCTGTATTGAATGTTAATTGAATGTCTACACACCTGAAAGGCAGGAGGCTCCTTGAATCGAGTGTCCACGATCCTCCTTGGTTCAGACCCCCTATAGGAGGAAAAATCCATCCCCTCCTCCAGAGGACTAAGGTACTCCTCATCAGATGTGATGGGACTGCTGACGTCCATTGGCACACCGAGGTTCCCACGCTGGTCCTGATGATTAGGCTCTGAAAGAACATCATGTGATTGCAGAGAATATCACTACTGATGCTGATACTGATACTGATACTTGCAATTTCATATCTTCACCTGGACAACTGGAGAGATATGAGGGGTTGAGAGACATACAAATGAATACAAACAGAGTTTCTGATAAGAATGAACACTGTAGTCCTAAATCAATTCTCAAAAAACTTCAGTGACATTGTAAATAGCAGTAAGGACGGATTTAAAAAGATTAAAACGAAAGAGTTGTAAACACCGTATACTGTAAAGCTAACTGGATATTATGCATAATATAAATTGCTTTCTAGAATTAGCATCTCTCACAACTTGATATTTCAGTAAGTAATACAGTATATCAACATTGGTATTGACAAACCTAACTATTATAATTATAACCAATGGGATCGTGAAGATGCATTCGGGGACCCACCCAGAGGAAAGTTTTACTTCTGAGAAGGTTCTCTTTGTGAAAATTAGGCGATTTTCATGAAGTAATACATCATTAAATGCTAATAAAAGTCAAATTTAAATGGAAACAAATGAGACAATTGTTAAAATACGATAAGAGTATGGAGCTGTAAATTGAAAGTAGATTGTATAGGTAAAATAGTCTGGATTTGGGTTAACCCGATAAGAAATATTTGAGATCACATTCTAGTCTTCATTATTCAATTCAATTCAACAATTTAATTAAAATGTATATAACATATTTAAATAATTTTATTGTGTTTTATAGATGTGTGTGTATATATATACACAGTATATGTGTTTTTATATATTCGTATACATTTATATAGACGATTTCAGCGGCAACAACATACAAACATTAGGCGGCCCAAACATTGCAGAGAATTATTAGCTGTTGATTATTTCTAAATTTAATACAATCAATATACAATAAAATATGAATATAAATAAATATTAATATAAATTAAATATGAAATAAATTGTAATATTATAACCAAACACAGACTGGAAGTTAACTTAGGGCTAGGTTCACGTATTCAATGAAACCGTCTATTTTTACAATGTCGCATTAATTCAAAGCAGAATTACAAGAAAAGAAATCACAGAAAACATCAACAAAAATATATTAAATATAGCTTACACATAGGATATAAAACGTGATGTTATTGCAGATTGAATTGTCTTCATAGAAAGATAGTACTACAGAAATGTTTTATATGCTTTAGGGAGACTATGGGATGTTGTTGATATCTCTTCTAAAACGACATTTGTAAGATGTCTGGGTCTATTTCTCATGAAAATATCTGTGAAAAATGAGACTTAAGCAAAAGTTTCCATTTGCTTCCATTGGGCATTTACCCTAAACTGCAATGACAGGTACACGCGTAAACAGTTTGAAACCATTTGCCATGAGAGGCCTACAGCTCCGGTGTGCAGTAAAACTCAATGCACCGGGAGAAAAAATAGACACGGTGTCTCTTCTTACATGCTTACGCCATATACATTACCACAGACTCGTTTTAAATCTAATTTCAATGTTCACAAGCACACCACCGACCTAATGAAAACGAATACAACTCAAGAAAACTATATTTTCAATATAAGCTAACTATATCTTATAAGTAATAAAAGCCTTGTTTAAATCTGTCATGCAAATTCAACAACAAAGACTTCAGTGTGAACCTACCTGGCCACACACCTTCAGCCAAAGACTGCCCATGTAGTAGAGCAACACCTACGGCGCCAACACATGTTCACTTCTGGCAGTAATTGTACAATAAGTCAGCCCTTCAGGGAATGCCACCAGATTGAAAGCAGTCATCTGGAGTAGATGTTGTTCCCTCGCTCTCTCGCCTTCGAAAGGACACTACCTCTAACATTTAGTTCAGCACCAACATACAGATGTCCTCCCATTTTCCAATCAAGTCAAAGAAACCGGTATGTACTGTAAAACATTCTCATAGCAACCATCCTATTTATATATGCCTTCTTACCAACGCAGTCTCTTCTCCTGTAGCTCAGAAAAAAAACATCTTGAACTGTAAAAAACATCATTTCTGTGCAAGAGTTTCACCTATCAATAAAAAAGCCCCTGACACTCTCCGAAATATGTGCGGTCACATTTCTATGACAAATACTTGACGACGATTTTAACAGCATGTGTAAAATGCATGTGATGTAACATTAGTACCTACTACATCATTTAGAGATCATTTCATGGAGGAAGGAAAGCTAAAAATACCTCTGGTATTCACCTCCCTAATAAGGCGAAGCTTCTCTTACGCTTTCTAACCATTAGAAGAAACTACGATACGCTAGAAGAGCATTGCATGCACTTGGACATCTCCAGTATGAAATATCATTGCATCTTCAATCTTGTTTCAATCTCATGTTCTTATGTTATACGACGTACATAAAATGAGTGCAATATCCACCCATTGGCTATTTTGCCTCTTGACATCACAGGATGGGTTGGTGCGAGTTTAAGAATATCATAAAAACTTTTCCGGTGACAGTGTACTTAAATCCTTTATGCATTCCGAATGGTTATTATAATTGTTCATAATGTGTGTCATAATACATTAAATGTTGTTGTAAAGAATTATAACAACATTAAAATGCAAAGTGTAACAATGAATTGATAAGTGTTATAATGTATTAACTAGTTACAATTATTCAGAAAACATTCCGATGCATTTTAAGGTGCATTAACCTTAAAATTTATAATCACGTTTTCTCTATATAAGGGTGATAAAATGACATGCTACTACATCCGTTGTGCCTTCTTTAAACTGTTGAACATGCGGGGTGCTCAAGCTTAACTTGGTCAACTTGTTAAAAAATGAGCTGGACGCATGACGTAGTATTTCTGTGCTCGATACTGTCCGCCAACACTGCAACCTGTTTTGGAAAGGTTTTTATAAGTCTGTATCGATACAAGGATCAAAAGGTTTTATTTGCTATTCTCCTGGAAGAGCACACCCATGAATGAACCAGAAAGCAAGGGGAAGAGCACGCCCATCAGCGTGTACTGTAGAGCTAATAATGGCACCTAAGAGGTGTGTTTTTGGATGCGAGGGGAAAAAAGGCTTGTTTAGGTTTCCGAAGGACCCGGTGTCACGACAGCAGTGGATGGAGATTGTATTTCCTGGTTTTTATTTGTGAACGTCATTTCAAAGACGATTGTTTTTCAAACAAGTCCCAGTTTTGCTCGATATAAGTAAACCGTTTTGGAGTCTGAACCACAGCCGGTAAGAAAAACTTCGTGAAATATTGACAGCCTCTTTTGGCATTGTAAGGCACCATACAGAAGTCAATATGAATGGTGACATATACGATTTTAAAATAGCGGCAAAGCTAATGTGGATTATATAGAGACGTCCATCTGTAGTCGTTGCTGCTGTGGTATTTGTTCTACTACAGACATCATATATGTTAGGCTCGATCAAACTGCAAGCCATAGTTAACGTTATGACAACAACAAAACTTATTGGTACAAAATTTACATCCATGCAACAGCTGCCAGACGTCAGCGTGTACTCATCTCTAGCTCCGCCCATTGAAATGCCCCCGGGAGGTCGGCTTTCTTCGGAAATAATCGTACAGCTGAAGCTATCTTCTGTAAAGGTGAGAAAACTAAACACTTTTCAGAGATTTGAAGAACGCAATACTAATCCACATGTACTCAAGATTAACATTAGATTGGCAGAACCATCTTATTTAACCCCCCCTTTAATAAATCCAATTTATACTATATACAACGTACTTACATACACTTACACTATGTCTATAACACTACCAAATGAAAAAGCTTCAGCTGCTTGTTTTACTAAAATCAAACTTCTTGGCATCTTGGAAAAAACGTAAATAGCAGCTACGGGTCATGTTTATACATTTCCACATAAGTGCATTGGTTTTAAAATTCAATGTACAGCTAGCATGCAGTTACACAATTCATGTTCAATTTAACCTCTGGGTTGCCATGGTAACTATCAAGGAGGAACTCTGGTTGGAGTAATGGGAAGAGAAAGAGAAGGAGTACAGAGAGAACCAGAGAGGAGGCAAAAGAGCCGAACGTCAAAGCAAACAAAGCTCTCACGAGAGCAATGGTTGTGGGGCTAAATCTAAATGTTTTCATTTATTTTATGTCTGAGTCACTTTAAGAGCGATTTTAAAACTAACAGAGCGATGGTAACCCTAGCCTGCAGGCCTACATGTTGACGGAATGACTCATTCTTTTGATCCCACAGAGTATCCCAATAAATTGAAATTCACTGCTCTAAAATCACATACGTTACCCTTTAAAACTTCCTCCCACTCAATTCAGATTCCACAGACTTAAGACTCGCTCTTGCTGCTCAGAATATTGACTCATTACCTCGTTTTTCAAAGTACTTTCAGCAGCATTCAGCTCTCTTTTTGGATGAAAAGACATTTTTTATTTTAAAGAAGAATCTAATACTGATACCAAGTGTCATGAGCCACAGTGACAACTGGAGATAGGAACAATGGGCAGAGCTCAGCTATATGCAAATAGCAGTGATGCATGGCAGAAACTACTAATGCAAATGCGACAGAGTTGGACAGAACAGCATTTTTACTGTCAGGTATCTGTATTTTCAAGTGTTTTTACATTGGATGAATTTTTCGTTATTACATTATAAAGCATGTATCATACTTCTAAGAAAATTAAAAATATACTTTCCTATTTACTTAATAATTTAAAATTGTACTCGAGTAAATGTAAGTATTAGATGATATGTAAAGTAAAAAAGCATAAAATTGTATTTATATAATATATCGGAGTGAAAAGTATGATATACATTATATAAAGTATACAATGTAGTGATGTACATTTTTAAACTACAAAATAAATAAAAACACTGATAAAGTTCTATTCAAGATTATAAGTCTCGTACTTCATTACTTTTACTCAGTTATTTTCACTAAAAAGTTTACCTAAGTAAACGTTTAATGTAAGTATTAAAGTGGCTCCGTGAACCGGAAGTTGCGATCATTTTTATTTCCGTATTCGGACACATTTCTGAGTGAAAAGGAATTTCAAAGGAGACAATTAGTTGGCGTGTCTTGCATTTTTCACTACGGATGGACCCCTTTACGGCCGACATCACGCTTAGCTGGAGGCAAAACAAAGGGAAAACCAGCGCAGATGTGGCTACATAAGGAGTTTAAAATATCATTTTGTTGAGTTGTTTAATGCCACAATCAACAGAATACAGTCTCCAATTTGATATTGTAACACATACCGGCTTGCCAAACAAAAACACTGATGACAGCTGTAGTTAAACACAACAAAACGAGCGGACTGAAGAGAAACGATCATAAAAACTGCTTGAGTTTCCCTTCATAACGCTTAAGATTTAAAAACGACTGTCTGTTGTTGGTGTGGATTATGATTTAGGTATGTGTCTAAAAATATCTCACAATGCCAAAATCAGATACTTTTGAAGGTTATTTTTAATGTAGCGTTAACTTTTGATCGCATAGAGTGTGCTGCCTAACTATCTGCCAGAAACGAAACATAAAGGAAACTGTTTGTCATCTCTTCTTTAGTTGTCACAAGTGCATTCGTGTATAGGGAGACCGAACAGTGACAATTCAAGGCTCATGTTATGTGTTAGGTTGGTGTTCAAGTAAATATATTTGCTAACGTTTGTCACTGTTAGTACACGCAGGCCAATAGATGTATAAGCTTGGTTTCTCTGTCTGGTACAGTAGGTGTAGATGTCAGGTAATACTGTCATTGAGTGAGCTTGTACAGGTCGGCCAGGTTCCCTGCGTTCAAGTTAACCTAATCAAAAACAATCGCGGTCCCAAACCGTGAGTGTCCTTACAGGTAAAAATTTCATCCGATTTTTTTCTTGTCATCGTCAAAAAGCAATCTTTTTGGAGGATCTTTCTGCCTCCACCTAAGCTCGGCACAAAAAAACGTGTAAACTAACTTTTTATTTTGAAATGAAACTGGCAGCAGACTGAGAGTTGAAGGGAATGATGTAACGGATGCTCCGGCCAACCCCTCTAATTTCGTCATTTCAGAGGGAAGTGCATTTTCAGATTTTAACTGAAGATTATGAGGGAACATGAATTTAAAAAAGAAAATGACCCATATAGATAAGCTATTTACTATAAACGCTGCAATATTTCATGAAAAAATAACAATTGTTATTTTTTATTTCCCTTGGACTTTAAAGGCTAAAAAACTTTTCGAAATAATTTACCTTGAATATATAAGAACATTACAAATCTGTAATATAAATACAAATGAAGACCACCACCATTAAACATCTACATGAACATTCTTTAAGAACTGATCTCTGACAGTGTTCCTCATGAGACACACTCACCTGATTTGATGAAAAGGGTGGCACTACTGGAAGCCTGGCCCACCTCATTGGCAGCAGTAACTTTGTACGTCCCTGCATCGCTTGGCTTTGTCCATTTTATGAGCAAAGAGTGTCTTTCTCCCTCCACTTTTACAACATGAGTTGGGCTGCTCTTGATCTCAATGTTGTTTTTCTTCCAAGTAACTATTTATAAAAACACAACTTTACTTTTATGGCCAATGTTACAATGGAGTACTTTGACTCCAATGGGGAGTAATCTAATTACACTGTTGAATATGTTATTAGTAACTACTAATTCATTACTTTTTCAGAGTAACTTACCCGACACTGTTGTGAAGATACTGTTAAAGTTATTAAAACAGCAATACAGAACCTACCTTCTGGCATAGGGGTGCCACTGATGATGCATTTTAACACCACCTCAGCTCCCGTGGAGGCCACGGTGTCCTGTAGCGGAAACTCAAACACAGGAGCCTCTAAAGGATCCTCTCCTGCAGACACATACGAGTCGTCTGAAGATTCTGCAACAATATATTCAGGAGAAATGTCATGTTTTCCCAAAACATACATGCTTAGGTGATATTCTTATTCTGTTTTGCCTCAACGTTGACTAACCAAATTCAGGGGACATGGGTCTTTGTCTGCGTCCTCTTCCTCTGCTTCTATGAGATTTTTCCACTCTACCAACTGCACTCTTAACAATCTTAACAGTCGTTTCTGCAGGCGTGTCCGTCTCCATTGGTGCCTCTTCGATGATGATTTTTGGGATAGTAAGCTTAGGTGCTGGTGACAGAGAAGTCATATCCATATCCATCTTCTCCTCAGAAGAAGAAGACATAGACAACCTTGGAGGTTTGGGAGGAGCTTGAACAGGGCACTCTTGAATAGCTACGGTTTCTCCCTGCACTAGAGGACTTTCAGGCCTTCTTTCCAATTTTCGTAGCGTGACCTCTAATGGCGTCTTCCTACCTTCTGCCTGTGGAACTTCCTGAACCCGAACAACCCTCTTTACCAATGGACTCTCAGGTCTCGGTTCCACCTTCCGTAGCGTCATCTCCAAGATATTTTTAGACGGAGACTCCGCTCTTCGAGAGCGGTCTTCAGCCATGGCAGTGATCTCAACAGTTGGAGACCTTCGAGGACTCTCCCTGCTCGGGCTCGGGCCACGAACGAGTCTCGGAGACCTTTGTCCGGGTAGATCAGAAGGTGACATGGCCTCTGGCACATTGGGTAATGAACCGTGCAGGTCTCTTCGCTGTCGAGATGGCGTTTTCGGTGGCGAACGTTCTTTGGCTTGCTCTCTTTCTCTCCTCTCCCGCTCTAGCCGAGCACGCTCTCTATCCTGCAGCTTTTTAAGAACCTGTGGTGGGATGGGCTCCACCTTTCTTACAGGCTGCTTGCTCTTGTGAAGAGTGGAAAGCTGCTCCGTTGAGAACGATCTCTTCATATGCGACTTTCCCACAAGCTTTTTGATGCGCTGGAGCTCCTCTGTGAACTTGTTCTCAATGTCCTGCACCTTCTGGGAGTAGTGAGGTCTGTCTTCCAGGGAAGCGGCCCTCTGCCTGAACATGGACCTTCTTTGAGCTACATCTACCTCTATAACCTCACGGAGATCCTCTTTGGAGCTCTCTCTTGAGATACCAAGTCGACTTCCTCCGTCGTCAACAGACGAGGCTCTGTTAAATCCAACCCAAGAACGTCCCTCTGGGTTATCAATCCTCCTTCTGTGCTCTTCCGAGTTGGAGCTGTGTCTGTTCAGCTTCGGTGCAAGCTCTTTACGGTAATTCTCACTCACAGGGGTCTGAGGTTGAAAGTCTTGAGCACTACTCTGAGACATGGCTGAGGATTTGTGTTGCTTGAAAGTCTCCTCAAACGCTCCTGTGTCTTGAGATTCAGTTGGCACGACAGCTTTCTTGCGTGGGGCTAGGGGAGTGGTAGGGCACGAACCAGAACGGCCGAGCAAAGGAGAGGCAGTAGAATGGCCAATTTTGGGGGAAGGGGGTGGATGAGGGGGGGACTCTCTCAAAACTTCTTCAAATGGGCTCCTAAAAGAAGGTGTTCGAGGGAGATTTTCGATTAGGGTATGGGTTTAATGCAAAAGGGGGAGCCCAACTGTTTGGATGTGGACTTTGGAAGAGGGGCAAGACAGACTTTTTTTACTGATGTGGGACATTAAATTGTACTGTGTATGTGTGTGCACAGGTGCATGAGTCTATTTAGAATTCTCATCTTTACAAAATAACATTCGGCAGCTGAAAGTGGAAGGTTTTGCAAGCTACAAAAATGTAAAATTTCAGGTGTAAATAAAACAAATAAGAATCATAGTGACTTTCTGTTAAATCTAAATTATAACGGAAAATTAAAACACCAATATTTAGTTTTATTTTATCTTGGAAGGGTTAAGATACACCATGTCTCTGTACAATCCAACAAAAATTTTGCAAAATGGATGTAATATTAGCTTGTTGAACGGATTCAATTGTGCCTATACCTTCCAAAATCACTGGGCTAGACCACCACACATCGCTGGATATCTACAGGAATAAGTCACAAGTCACCTGCCAGCACTAGGAAGGAAGTTTTATAACAAGTTTAAGACACATAGCTACAAGCTACAGGTCAACTATAAAGTAAGAAAACTGCTAAAATTAGTCTATTCAAAATGTGGACTACAAAATGTGTAAGGGGTAAAAAAGCATCTAAATACAGCTAAAATTGCTCTAAATCCAACCCGTATAGCTTCCTTCCTAGCAGCAGTTTGACAAACTCACTCCTGTAATGAACATCCAGGTCACAATGCGTGAACGTCTTCCATGCAGCTTTAAAACCATGCGTGGCAAAGCACAAATCTGGTTAAAATGTATGATGTTAGTATAATATGACAAAACCAACAGAAAATCAATAAATTGTAATCAATTCACTATAATGATTCTGGATGTTTCACTACCTATGGAAATCATTTCCAAATCTGAAGGAATAATACTCAACACATTACAGTGCTTTATACTATTACTTTATTTGAGATTGCATTAAAACACTTACGCTTGACTTGGGCAAAAAAACTAACATTGAGACATTATATTTTATTATAATACCTCCTTAATCGGTGTGAATAAACAACAAACTTTAGAGTTCTTGTAAGATCTATACCCTCTCATAGTGTGTATGCGTGCAAGGATTCATGCTGCGCAGTTCACCAAAAAACAGCATGCACGAAAAACCAGGGGGAAACCGAAGGGGTCGGTGACACCGAACACGAAAATGTGATGCAAGCATGTTTTAAATGCAAACTTTTGGTAAGCTTCAATTTTGCATCGGCTGCGGTGTGGGTAGAAAACGAAAATAATTTGCATATGGGCAATGGGGGTCAAAGGAAAGTATGAACTCAATGAAATAGATCTAGATGAGGAATGACAAAGGCAATAACGGAGCGTGAGGGAGTGTTATGCGTAACAAAATTCAGGCTCAACGTTCGACTTATTCTTATGAATAATTAAATTGCATTACATTATGAATGGTTTTAATGGACTGAAACTCCATCGTGACTAAGGTACAGTAAGGTAAACACTATTTTTAAAGTACACATATTATCTGTATATGTGACACTTATATTTAAATGATACTAGATGGAAAGTGTACAGTACAGTAGATGTGTTGCTGAGACTTGAACCGAATGCTTTTCCAAGCGATGGAGGATGTATCACCATATGTTTACTCAGCATGTACTATTTTAGATTAGCTTTGTCTTAAATAGAGCTTGGCCTAAAGCAGAGTTTCCTGAGACAATCTAATATTAGACTTCTTTAACAGCTCCTGTAAAAATGTTTACCTGCACCAAAGGTCATTGTGCTCTCAGCATCTCCGTTTAAACGTGATGTAACACAGAGTTGACAGACTATAAACTGGCCAGGTCATTTCCTGAGTCATAACGGTGCCCTGCGGTCGCCATCTCTCAGACAGAGCCAGAGATGTTCTTTGAAGTTATCCGAGTTTCAGGCAGACTGTCGTAACCCCTGTATATCTTTTCTGATAAAAATGAGCAGCAAATCAAAAGCATAACCAAATAACGGAGATGGGAAACAGAAAGTTATGGATAGCGGTGGGCTTGAAAGTACGCAAAGCTCGGTTGTTTCATATTGATCAGAATGGAATGATATTAGAAATTTTGTGTCAGATAGACAGGAGAGTTTGAGAAAGAGGAGGGAATTGAGCTGTGAGTGTTACAAGCAACCCTGGCTCAACATGGCGGAGTGTTCTAGTGATGTGAATGATACAGAAGATACGATCGGTTGCTCTCTTTTCTTTTTTACAAATGTATGATCCAAAGTTTTTGATAAAACAACCCTCAGATCTGGTCTTCTTTTATATTAAACTAATGGGATGTTAAGAAAGGTAAATTTGTAGTATAACAGCTCTGGGATATTTAATGTTTAAATGTATTATATGGATTTTTTATGGGTTTGTTTCACACCTCTATGCTGCGTTGCTCAGTCAAATGCAGCAGTTTTGACTACAGTTGATGCTATTTATTTAACATCAGCTTCCTGTTCAAAGAAATACCATGGTGTTATTTAGTATCTACAGTAAAACAGAAGATATCTTGAACAACTCTGAACAACTCGCAGACATCAATAGTTTGAAAATAAGATTCAATGGAGACGTTTTTTCTTCCTCAGCAAAAAAAACCTCTCTTATCTCAAATGAATCCTTGGGAGTTACAGAAGCGATTTCAACAATATCACAAACTCGTGAGATTTGACAAGATACAAAAGTCTGCAAATATTTACCAATTGTGTTTGACTGTATTTCGATTTGCCAGTGAAATATCTGAGAAAATGACGACGAGCTTTAAATAACAAAAATGTCCTCCGGGTACGACAGCGCTGTCATTCATGTCATCTTTTTAACCTCACGGCATCTAAATTGCAAACGGACAGGGCATGAAATCACTGCACTTGTTGAATGTTACTTAAGTTTAAACTATGGCTAGACGAAACTATAAGCATCAACTTAAGTTCTGTCATTTCTGCACTGCTCCATAAGAATAAAATAATAAATGCACGTTTTAACAAAAAATGGCTGTGCTGCTACTTGCGGATCAGTCACATATAACTCTTTACATCTAACCCTTTTTGGCAGCTTACATGCCGAAGCTCTTGCACATTGTGGGTTGAGCTGAACCTCATCCAAACGCAGAGAGCCCACTCACTGTATCTTCTGTCATTCCTGTGGTGATGTAAGATACCTCATGGGGCCACCAGAACACACGGCTCAGATACTGAGAGAGAGAGAGAGAGAGAGAGAAGAGCAACAACAGCCTCAGGTCTCTCCCTTCCCAACACTTACACTGGGCACTATGTTAGAGCGAGGGTCTCTTGTGACTCTGTGTGATCGGGCTGTGGTTGTTTATCTATTCATGAGGGATCTTTTGGGGTTTTTAGTCGGCTTATTGTGGGCTGTGGCAGATTGAGATTAGATTTTTACTTACAGGGGTACGGAAAAAGTCCTTCCTCTATAAAGACTGAATGTGCTACCATAGTAATCGCTAGCTAAAGATACACTTTCCTCGGACCCCCACACTGGACGGGACAGATTGGCGCGTGACGCTCGAATCAGAGGCTCGACCCCTAGGTGCCTGATCTGGGTACCCGTCGGCTCCCGGCTGTTGGCTTGCCTGGCTGACTGCTGCCCCGGTGCTCTTGATCCAAGGGCTGGTGCTTCTCTTTCCAACACTGAGGTCTCACCGCCTGCCCAGTGATCGCTTGCATCTGGGGCGATATCCATCATCCTTTGACCTATGGGACAACAAAATGGGAACAAATAATGGAACAAATTAAGGTTATGTTCAAATAATTTTCAACTTTTCTTAACAAATATTCAAAAGGTATTAATATTAAAATATTTTATCATATTATTAATCCTTTTATTTTACGTGGTTGACAAATAAGCTGTACATAGTGTGAATTCAAAAATTTCGAAAAAATAACAATGAATACAAATCTCTCTTACGCTATTTTATAATATAAATATTCATAATATAAAATATTATATTATTCACTTTTAGTTTTCAAAGTTTTAACTAAAATAAAATATTATTGTTGTGCAAAACCCCATGTGGCCACCTTTTTCAAAACATGATATTTTTATACTGTAAATATAATTATATAAATCAGCTCTAAATAAAGAGTAAATCAATCAAAACAACAATACATTTTTTTTGCATAGCACTAGTGTATAATATATGTGGATGGGCTTGTATTCAGAAGCCTGAGGATTAAAGCCCAGATCCCAGCTGATGCTTGGATGTGACTGAATATATTACACTGCAGTCAGGAAACATCCATCCAAATCAATAACAAAGAGAATACGCCCACCCCTCTACGCCCACCCAAACAGATCAAATCAATCACTCATGCCACCATCAACATCATCCGCGCCGCAAAATCCTTGACCCATTTATCTCTTCATCTAATCTCTAAAGCTGCGGCCTTTGATTTTGTAGAAATAATTTGGATCTTACAGTCATATGTCACGCGGTGTTAGGGCAGGTACATGATTCATCATTTTGTTGATGACAAACAAGCTACTTTTACAGTGGAATATCTCATTCAACCTCCATTTCTTGCAGCGTGTTTCTCTAAAATCTACCTTTGCTGAGAGCAGCACTGTACACAAGATGAATTTCAATGTTATATGACGAGTTCAAAATGGATATTTATACATAGGCCTTGTTGTTCCCACACCGCTCATTTTTAAGATGAAATAAGCATGTCATGTACGTATCACTCTTTTTTGGTGGCTGTTCACAGTGAAGAAAGAAATGGAAATATCGTCCAATCTGTTAAAAGTACAACACCACCACCTGCTATCCCCAGGAGATTAAGGGAAAGCTTTTGTCATGTCATAATACAGACTGACAACTGAGATTTCAATTGCCTAAACTCGGCAGATGGACTAAATCGAATCAAGAGAATATTTTTGTCTTTGACAACACATTCATGCTTTTCCTATTTTTATGAAATATATCAGATACAAAATGAGAAAATAAGGGTGCAGCAAGATATAACACGTTAATCCAACCAAGATTATTTAAATCAGATGACGTGCACACAAACCAATCTATACAACAATTGTAAACAATTCTATATAGACCACTTCAGATGCTGCAATAGACACTGGTCCAGAAGAACTTCTTGTTTCAGTTCTTAAACACTACAAAAACGTTTGAACAAAATACAACCAAGAGAAAATGTATAACCAATTTGAAACGCTAAACTACTATTTTTAAAATGAAATTATATATGTTACGTTCAAAAAATATTAATCTTGCGAAGTGGTCTATAAACTACGGTTTAGTTAGAAATGGAAACGTACACTATCAATTAACAAGTTTCTTATGAAAATGAATTAGAAATAAATGTACAATCCGCTAAAAGTTCCGTCTTAACTGCTTTATACATTACATCATATAAAATTCTAGTTTTAATTTGCCATACAGAAGCAAGCTCATTTGCGATTATTTTTCTAGATACTCCAATGAGCACCATTTGTAAGAGCTGTGATGAGAAAACTTTGGAGATCTACCACAGTATGTAAAATAGGTATGAACGAAATGACAGTGCCAAGAGTTCCATAAAAAAACAAGAAAATATTATTTATGTCATCTTGTGTCAACTAGTGCAACAAACTAACGATTTAGTAGGAATTCATTGGTGCAATGCGTCACAAACCTAGCATGTAATACTTGAGTCTTTAAATGATAATAATGGGTTAAATGAGTTGACCTAAATAGGTTAATAAAACAATTGATGTTTTGCATGAACTATTCCTATTAAAGCCATCAAATAACTAATATAAATCTTTTTATGCATGCTTTGTTATAGGATACATCTTGAAACAGGACTGTATAAAAAGTAAAGAATTCTGAAGGTAAATTTACCTGCAGGCACACGTTGGGCCTCATCTTGAAAACCTCTGGCCCCTTCTTTACCTTCCAGGGGTATTTGTGGCTCAGTGGCTTCGTCTTCTGTAGTCTCTGAGTCTGAGAGAGAAATACCACAATAAGCTACAAACCAAACCAAGTGAGTCATAATGAGAACCGATCAAACAAAGAAAAGCTTTGTAAAACCTGAGTTCACGTGTAGAGAAGAGAACAATACTGCTCATATAAAAATCAAACTCATAGACATACTTTTGAGCTAAATATTACTTTATGTAAGGAAAAGGGTACCAGGATAGAGGAAAAGCTGGAGTTGTCCCTTAATTTGATAAATGAAATTAGTAAATGAAAAATGGTATTTGAGATGGGTGGCGTGGTGGAAAAACAGAGGACTAATTACTGTAGAGAGCACAGAGATAAAAACAAACATTACCATAGCTTTGCTTCCGACAGGAGCGGAAAACTTCGCTTCCATAGTGGCAGTGGAGAAAACGAGACAAGACATCACCGTTACTATATAGACGAATCCCAGCCACGCTAAAGCAGATATGCAGCTACAAACTGCTGAATAAACACATTCTCCTGATAGCTTTTTGCTGACAACTCGCCTAGATTAACTGGCCTCAGCTGACTGGCAACTTGCGGTAGAAAATCACTGCCATCTGTTTTCGTTTGTTTGCCTATATTATTAATAAACCGCTACAAGGTAAACAAGCATAGTTTGCGATGCAATAGTTTACTATTTATGGAGAGTAGTTTACAGGAGGTACTGAGGCAAAGGCACTGTTGAGTAAAGTAATTCACATCTGTTGTCGAGAGAGCATTTTCAATTTTTACTATGGTCGGTAACAGACTTTTATGGTCGAGTGACAGTGGTCATCTCATTTTGGAACCAAAGTCTTCATATGTCCAATTTGCACAACGGTTACATTAACATTTACAGTGATTTCATTCAAGAGAGTAAATACGATGTTAAGTGTGTTTTGCACAATACTGAGAAGGTAAAACAGAGTCATTTTCCATTACTTTAAAGTGTATTATTTAAAATACAATGAGATAAACTACATTTCATAAAATGAGAGATGCATACATTTGCACACTTTGCTATTTGTGAATATTAAAAACTATCAGAGACATTTCAATATGTAATACGTCCATATGTAATAAAAAAAGAAATCATGTAGTTTGGCATTTGGCATTTGTAGAAGAATACATCACGAAAAATAATCTAGATAAATACTGCATGTCTGATCAATTATTTAAAGCATGAATTCAGTTTAAAGAGCTTTTATACTGTAGGGTGCCATGTCTAAATATCATTACATCAGTGCAAATGTGTCAGCAGTTTGTATAAATTGCTTCAATGCTAAGCACTGCTAAACTATCTGCATTATTGATGCCGAGATTAACGTGCCTCTGTACAGAAAGTGGATTGATTCATTGTCAGGCTCCTCTTTATCGGAGCGAGCCTACAGACAAATTGAGAAAAACATGTCCCGCAAACCCCGCCGAACCCAATCACACAGGCGGTGGCAACAAGCACTAACATGAGTACAACAAAATCACATCAAGTAATACAAACAACAAAGGAAATAACAAAATGCAATGATTTATTACAATTCAATCGAAACAAGAATATCAACAGATTGTGGCAATTAATAAAAAATGTGGTCAATATTTAAAACCAAGGATACATTAATGGTCTGCTATTGAGTGTGTGGGCTGATATAATGCACACTAAATTCCTTTAGAACTATCGAACATGAATATAAATGGCATTCCCATAAGTAGTTATTCATAATAGAGGGGCTTGATTCTTAAAGTCATTACAATTATATATACTGTACAGCACAAGGGTGCTCAAAGTGATAAATGCACGAATACCTACAATGTGAAGATGCTCCAAAAATCTTACTCAAGGTCAGAAACAAACACCTTTACCTTTGTATTTTAGCAATGGCCCTCGCTGTATTCTGCCTTAAAGGTCCAGTGTATGAATTGCAACCAACAAGTCATTCCACCTCTCCCTCCTCCCTTTTGAAACACTACAGTGGCTGACACGGCTAAAGATGTCTTCTCATTTGCTTCTTTGCCGAAGGAAATAACGTATTTATGAAACGTGCTCTGTAGAGCAGTTTGTCCGTTTATGGCTACTGTAGAAACAACATGGTGAATTCCATGTAAGGAAACCCGCGGTGTATGTAGATAGAAACAGCTCATTCTAAGGTAATACAACTATTTAAATTTTCTAAAAATAATATTGTTTTGCACTAGAAAAAACAATAATGCATCCTTGGTTTTAAACAAAGACCAGACATTAGATGACTGATAAGACTTTGACCTGTTATCTACAAAGCCAAACACACCATGAGTAAACCGTCCAAAGGTTCGGTTAGAGTGTCCAGTCTTCTGAAAAGAGAAAGAGAGAAAAAAATGTTTAGAGCATGCTCACAATTATGAATATCACTTCAAACTTAAAGTGTGAGTATTACAAACAACCATAACAAACAGAACAAGAGGCGTCTCCAAAGTAGAGAAACAAAAGCATTAATAACTACCATTTGGCTAACGTTTGTGCCTCTTTTCGGTCTTTGAAAAACCATGTCCGTTTTTCATTTTCTACCCTAAATCTAATGTAGGGCATTTGGTGACTGAATGATAAAAAACTGATCTAGTTTCTTTTAACACAGCCCTGCATTGGCATGCCTGCGTGTCACCTTGAATAAAACACATCTGCTAAATAACAAGTATGAGAGCATCACAACGAAATGCTTGATGATCTAATTCTGCAGAAGAACTGTCAAATCGAAGATGCGCTTTAAGGCATGCAATTTCTTCCTCCATTCCTAAACATTTTCATCTACTTTCTTTTAGTGGAAAATTGAATGTGATTCCCATTAGCTTCATATCCACCGGTATCCAATTCTGACAATGAATGGAACGTAAACCCAAGCGCCACAGAGGACGCAGTGGGCAGCGGCTGCCTGTCGCTCTCAATCCATTAGTTAAATGCAGAAATGAAATCCTAATGGTTGAGGCGTAAGTCACTTCAACCCCTTCTTTTGTCAATCAACTTCCTAACAGCGTTAGCTCCGGCAGCCGTCAGTTTTAGACACCGCTGCTTTGAGGTTTGCAGGGCTAATAAAAGAAAGGGGGACATGGACGTAGTGTTAGCCAGCCATTTGAACGTATTTGCGTGAGCTCAGCTCTTTCCGCTGCTGTAAAGCAAACAATTACAGGGCATTAATATATTTAAATCATTCATAGGTGGAGGAGAATTTTTGTAGATGTGATGCCAGTTGCTTTGTCATTAACTTCCATGTTTGCCAGCTTATTGGATAAAAAAGTCAGATCCAGTCCACAGCACAAATGACATGCATTATGCAAAAGATCTGAATTCTTGTACTGCGTTCATTAGTCTAAGCTTAAAACAGCAGCAAAAAAATCATATGACGGTCTATCCTTTCTGAACAATGCATAAAAAACACCTCTTTTGTACCGTTTGTGTCCTACAGACATGAATGATATAACCGATGAATACATTTCCAGAGAACTGACTTGGTTTGCTTCAATGTCTCGCTATTTTATTCGAAACCTGTTACTAACAGAGGGCCCTCCGGCTTCAATTACATTCCTCAAACTGACACTTATCCAAAGTGACCTGCCAAATGCACACTCGCTCTTTTGACTGTGAGCAGGCCACCAGGGGAGGATCTTCATCCAGCCATCTGTGCCGTGAAGAACACAGCGACGCTCATCTTTCAGGGTAAGACGGCAGTAAACAAGATTCACCCACTCTACACTTAACATTCAGTCACTGTTTTATAATTAGGGGTGTTACAGTATAACAGTATTGACAATAACCGTGATATTAAAACACCAATTATTGATACCGTGGCAATACTGATAATATTGTGATATTGTTCTTCACCCATTTAAAATGTTGTCAGGACAAAAGTACTTGTATTTGGAATGTGATTATTTGGCCAAATTTTATTTATTTATTATTATTATTATTATTATTATTTAATATACAGTATAAATAATATAAAACCAATAAAATGTACTTGTTTCATCTATGTATATTTTCAATGACTTCTTTCAAATAGTCCAATTCAAGTAATTGTATCCTACTTACCTATAGCAATTTTTAAGACAAGAGAAATATCCATAACCTTATAAGGATAATAAAATCAAATAAAAAACAAATGCAACCTATCAACGAACTAGATTAGAATAAGAATTGACTATTAACGCAACCTTACACAATTGAGTAAAGGTGGCCCTTGCAAAGTCAATATTGCAATGCTAGGGTGGGGTGGCCGCTATGACCAAAAAGACCCTCCTCTGTCTTTTGATTCATTTATTGATCCTCCTTATCCGCGTATTAATCCTTCTCCATGTTTCTTCATTTAGTCTCACATGCCAGATCACTGCATGGTACTACTTATTCCCATATCTATTCCCATATACACAGATTCGAATATTTAACTCTGCCAGAATGGCATTAACCTTTATACTGCTTAGCCATAGGGTGTTACTATAGATCTGAGTGCTTTAAAGTAAAGATATTATTTTCATTAATATAATGAGGAAAGTTGGTAACTGAAAAGCTGCGACACCCATTTACTTCTTTTGTATGGACACGAAACCACTGCAAGTGTTCAAAAATATCTTTCTTCAAAATATCTTTTTTTGTGTGTAAATGATGTCTATGGGATTTTATCAAGGGGACAGGAGAAAATTGCATGTGATTGTTTAGTAACAGCGAACCTCTGCACGAGGCATGATTAGAGGTGTCAATCATGTCCACGGCACAAACAGTGTGAGCCGAGATACAAAGAAGTTAATACTACTGCATGTCAAAATCTCTAGCTACGTACTGTATATGGAACTGCAATAGATCACAACCTTACCAAGAACCACTTTTTTAAGATTACAGTCACCAACCTAAGCCGTGTCAAACATTTGTTGATTCCAGCTACCCCATATCCTCCGAAAAAAATGTCCGAGCCGTGTTACTCGGTACCTCGGAGAGCTCCACTTTTCTTTTCAGCCCACACCATAGTCATCCACTTCAGATGAATCAAAGCCACTCCAGGCTCTTTTGATGAATCATCGTGGCCTTTGGTCAGCAGGTGATTTATTTGTTGCCGGGTTAGGCACACAATGAGCTCTGATGAATGCCGTCTGGCTCTATCTAATACGGCCTGCTGTATCTGCTTTGTGCTCTAGCTCCACTCTCTCAGCCCCGAGCGAACGGCCTATTTCAATCTCACCCGGTCTAACTTTTCATTACTCCTGCCAATGCGGCATGTGAATAGCTTCACACCTTAGGAAACACATTTCTCTTTTTCTGGGGCCTGTTGGGTCTGCTAACTCTTCCGAAGCGGTACGGCGGGCTCACGTGATTTATGCCCTCCAATTCACTGCTGAGTTTGTATGTGTTCACTAGGCATTTTTAAAGATTATTACAGTGCTTGCGAGGCAGCACTATATCGATATTCCTGAAGCAGTCTGGTTAGTGGCTTGTTCTATTCAGCACACACCTCGTTAAAGGGATTTTGCTGAGTACGGATTTCGTTGCTGTGTTGAAATATTTTTATTGTAAGTGGAAGGTGGGGTGGGATATAGAGATGAGTTTGTCCCTTATAAATAACCAGTAGCATTTAGCTACAGCCGTGTGCCAGGATATCATGTTGGCCAAAGTCGCTGGTATTAAAAAGATGGACAATTTTATTAGAGATGGATACATTTACCATGCTGAAAAAACAACAGAAACCATGAAATAAGTTATAATGGTTTTAAAAAAGGGTTTGTATTGATTTTAAGGGAAACTGTTATTGTGTCTACTGGTATGTGATGGACTCTATTGGTGGGATGTTAAATCCTACTGGAATAATTTCCAAATCACACTACAAAAAATGATTTTGTAATGGTTTTAGTGGAAAGAGTTGATGGTTCATAATAGTATTTGTAATTATTTTCAGCAGGTACGCCCCAAATGCGAAAATAACCAATATGACATCTATTTCTGAAAGAATGCATATTAAAAATGAATGTGAAATATCAAAAACATCCAACATTTAGGATTATATTGATATTTCCTTTAGGAAATTTGTTTTCCAGCCACCGACAACAGTAGTCCCTGCTGAAATAAATAGAACCAACAATAGAAAATATAGCGTATTTAATGGGAATTGTATTGATTTTAATGGAAATGACAATCGTGACTACTGGCATGTGATGGTTTCTATTGGTGGTATGTTAAATCCTATTGGAATAATGAACAAAACACCATACAAAAGAAATTTAGAAATGGTTTTGATAAAAAATAATGGTATTTTATTGACCACTAGATTTTCTGTGATGGTTTCAATTGTTTTTTCAGCAGGGGTTTCACCAGTAACAGCAAATATTCTGGACTAGTCTAAAACACCCAAAAGTGCAGGAAATACAATATTATTCAGATAGAGAATGACATTACCATTTAGCCTACAACTGAAATTCTGACTCAGCCACCTGTTCTGGATCTGTCTGGTCTCTCAGCTACACATGCTCCTCATCCACCCGCCTCTCTCTGTCTGTCGACCAAGATCCAATTATCTTCTTATTTCAACCCCCCTCCATCCACACCCACTTTTCCTTTCATCTTCACTATCACCTCAAGAGGAATAGGAAGGCGCTCATATTCCTTTCACCTTTCAAATGGCACAAAATAACAAATTGTGAAAGGCAGACCGTCTCACTTACACTCGCTGCAGTGACGATGCACAGATTGCTCACTTTCTACTTTATGTGCTGTAGAAGGTTCATATTTTGACCTGACAGGCCGTATGTTGTAAAAGCATCGACCAGTGCTTCTCGCCAAGTCAAGCATCGCAAATATTGCTCATAAATTGGCGTGAGGCATTTGATTAAACATTTAACATTAATCTTCTGAATTTTAGAATATAAGTTATTCTGCAGCAGACATAAAGGGAATCAAATAGTTATTTACGTATTTGGAAATAACAGACGACAAACATTTATCTAGTGATCTTAATGTTCTAGAGGAGTGGGGATGGGCTCAATTGACTCACGCATACAAAGAAACACCTACATTAGCAACTAGCCGAATCCTTAGAAACCACCTATCAATGCCTTAGCAACCGCATAGCAACGCCTAGCATCATAGCAGCACAAGTACCACTCACACAAGAAAGCAGACTTTTGAGTAAAATAGCCTGCCAATGTGTTGCTTGATGGCAGTACATATACATTTTTTGAGAATGTAGGGAATAAAAGATGTCGCAAACCTCTTTTAGTTAGAAGCAGGCATATTTTTAGGAAGGAATGGATTACTAAAGATTTATTTTCCATGCACTTTGACCTGCATTTGCCCAACATGCTGACTTGACATTAAAATGTCATACGCATCTACTGTAATACAAATCATGGCATTACCAAAGATTTATGTTGGTTTCTGCCGTAAAACATTTTATTAAAAATAATATCTTGAAAACCTTTCCTAATGAGAAACCTCAATTTGATGTAATAGCAAAGCAGGAACTGCCATCTATGTTCTCCATGTCTCACAATTCTAGCATAAACCCGAATGCGTTAGGATTGGGTTAAATGAGCCATAGACATTCATCTATTCTGTATTCATGATGACATGATGGCCAGATGGGTGCCGACGTTTGTTTACAATAAAAGGGTGGGGCGCAAGTGTGAACATGCAGCGCAAAAAGGAGGGAATTGGGTCAAGCTTCCCACAGACTCCCCTTAGAGTCTCCCGGATGACAAAACCCAAACAAACTCTACTTACAAACAGCTACGATTCAACATACAATCAAGCAGAATGCATAAAGAGACATGCAAGCCTCACCTGAAAACGTTTCTTAGACCAGATTTTCTTCATCGCTTGGAGTAATCCCGGTCTTTTGTTGCGTTTGGGAGTGATGCTTTCTGGAAGCTGGGGATTGACGGTCAGACCCGACGGTGACCTGATGGTCTCGCCGAAAGCATGATCTGAATCCAGCATGGACTGCTGCAAAATGCCACTTGGAAAATGGAAACGTACCCAACCGAGAGGCACACCAGTAATTTACGCACTATTTTGAAAAAAAACCTTTTTCAAAGTTATTTCTTAACAACTTGCCTGCTCTAAACATGCTCCCCGATAACAAAAACGCAGTATTTTAAAGTTCACAGTTCTTCCAGGTTAGAGTAGCTCAAACGTTACAGAAAAAAAATCTTGGTAGCCGGCACCTTTTCTGTGCTTCGGGAATCCCAGAGGAAAATAATCAGTGCTGCCTGTAAACCATCGATAGGCTGCTTGAGAAGAGACCAATAAGAGCGCAGAACAAACACAGTCAGCTGCAGCGAGTGAAGGGGTGCGTGTGTTAGAGAGCAAGAGAGAGGGAGAGACACCACTACCCTGCCGCGTTTCAAGGGAAGGGAGAGAGACGAAACGATAGAGACACTCTTTTTTTTAAAGAATGAGTCAGTGTTCTTGAGCCTTAGCATTGGGGGGTACCAGTTTGCAAATCCATTTTCATATCCCGATATGATTTTTTCATTGTTTCTCCACCTCACTTTCCTGTTGTTTGCTGCACCGAGGCACAGAGCATCTCTCCTTCCCAGCAGCAGCGAATTCAGAGGCTTAACAACGGTAGGGGAGTCTCCTCTCCTCACATGCAGGATCAACGCTTGTGACGTCAGAGCTGCCTCCAGCCGATGGAGGCTTTGACAGCCCACCACCAAAACAGCCCACTTCAAAATATTTCAATTGTTGTTGTTTCTTTGCCCCCCGAGGTGGTTGTGGGAGGTATAATCAAAATGTCTTAAGAGAAATGAATATATTTATATCGTGGCAACAGTATGATTTATAGTTGTTTTGCTAGTGAATTCATGGAAAATGTCGTTGAAAATGGCGCTAGCAAGACAAAAGTCATGGGTTTGATTTCTGGAAAACACACATACTGTATAACTTGAATGCACTTTGGATATGAGCGTCTGCCAAATAAGTAAATGTAAATATTTATATTTAACACATACTAAATAGCCATATGGAGATGCCTGTATTGGAAATACTTTGCAACTGAAAATGAAATCCTTACCAGTGAACATTGCACATAACGCACAGTGACTTATACACTCTAAAAATATTGGGTTATTTTCAAAAAGGGACGAACCCAACCATTAGGTTAACTTATCCTATGCTTAGTAGTTTTTGGGTCAAATATAATTTTTTGGGGGTTAATTAAAACAGCGGCTGTGTTGAAAATAACCCAGTATTTTCAGACCATCTACCTTTTCACAAATTAACATATTTAGGTTTATTAACAATTTGTAAAAATGTACATGCCCTGGACAGAAATGAGAAGACAAAGGCAACCGTTTGCTGCTTCAGATTTGCATAATGACTTTATAAATTATAGAGTGTCTCGCAGCTGCGACGTTAGCAGAGGGGTCAGGGGATGCCACATCAATTTCAAGGTCTTTAATTTCAGGAGAGCAAGGCGATCCATAAACGTACAGATACAACAGCAAAGTCCATGTCGTACAACAAAAATACGTTTGAAAGACGCTAAGAAATGGATTGTGGTCTGGATGACTTGGCTGTTGAAATGGATTGCTATTTTGCATGTCCAAACAGTTCTCATTATACAGACTGCCGAACGTTAAGTGGGGTTGTGAGAGATCCAGACACCCAAAACAATTCCTTATTCATTCTCGCCATTTGCCATGATGAGCGTGAGGGATGGTTTCTTCCAATTATTCTGTGTGCTGCTGTTCCCACCTGGTACATTTTGTCTTGCTGTATGTGTAAAGTCGCATAAAATCCCAAATTGACAATATCAAGGGATGAATGATAAATAATCGTCCATATTGGTATCGGACGATAACGGTCATTTTAAAATGAATTAAATAAAAGCAGTTGTGCACTTTTTGACTTTTGTTTCAGTATATTTAGATACTGTAATTCCCTGTTTATATATAATATATCTTTCTTTTTCATCTCTGGCTCACTCGCTGGTCAATATCAAACCAAGTGGTCCATCTCTCTCTTTTCTTGCTCTGTTGATTTTATAAATTGATCTTGAAAGAATCAATGAATTTACCCACCCTCATTTCTTGTCAAATCTATATCACTTGGAAATGTGGAACAAAAGAAACATAAAAGCTATACAATGAAAATGAATAGGTATCAGGGTTTCGTAAAAAGAAAAACATGCAGGGAATGGAAAAATATTTGAAAGAATATAAAAGTCAGCAAATAAAAAAAATTCACTAAGGTTTTAATGTTCAGATGTTGCTTTTTTATAGTTCGGTAGATTTGATGAAATTCTTGGATGTTTAATTTAGGATCAACACAGTCTGTGGTAAGGAAAGGGCATGATCTTACACCGCCAAGGTCATGGGTTCAAACTCCGTGGATTGCAGACACTTAGAAACAAAATGTATAGAATAATGAAATGTACGTTGCTTTGGGTCGTCTTTTGAAGCGTCTGCCAAATGCATAAATGTAAAATGCTAGGAAACATAAAAATAGTTACAAGTTGGAAAAATATAAGTGTATGGAGCTGTAAAATTTAATTAGATTTTCATACACTTTAAAAAATGTTGGGTCAAAAACAGATAAATCCAACTTTTGAAGTAAATTCGGTTTGTCCAATTTTTCACTTAATGTATGTTGAAATCATTAAAAAGATTGCCAGCTGACTAGAGACTTCTTGAAATCTTGAGCTTAGATTTGGGAACAGTTGATGGGTCTTCTTAAACTAATGGAGACTATTGTCAGATATTTTCCCTGGAGACGCTGGAGACTTAAAGGGATAGGTTAACCAAAAAATGAAAATTCCTTCATTGTCATTTTAATCCTATATGGCTTTCTAACTTTTGCAGAACACAAAAAAGATATTTTGAAAAACGTTGTTAAACAGCACCCATTCACTTCCATTGGTTTTGTGTCCATACAGTAAAAGTGAATGGGTGCCGGTGCGGTTCGGTTACCAACTGTCTTCAAAATATCTTATTTAGTGTTCTGCAGAAAAATTAAGTCATACAGCTTTGAAATGACAAGAGAATGTGCAAATGAAATAAAATTTTAGGTGACCAACATTTTCTTTCCTTTTTATGTCCATAATGTCTAAACAACGGAGATAGAGATCTCATCTGAGATTTTTCTCTCTTATGCGAGCTATTCAATATTAATGACTAAAGTCAAGAAGACAATCTCTGATAATCTCTAGAATTATGGTGGTGTCAGTATCACTGCTCTTCACAACACTGAGACATTAAGACAAAGGCAGAACTGCAGTGTGACTCATTTAAGCTCTATTCTAAACACAGCGTCAATAAGCATCAAGCCTGTCCCACGAACCCTTCACTCATAACAGCGATCGCCCAGGAGTCAGTTCCTCCAGTAAAGGAATTAATTCACGCCGCACATCCATAGAAATCTCACTATGGCTGGATCAGCAGGGCCTCCTATTCCTCTCTCCCTGGGGAACCATCTAATGAAATGGGGAGCAATTCCAGAAGCTCTACAAGCACAGTGTAATAACCAAAACGACTCTATTCAACAAGAGCAAGTCACATAAATCAAGAGGGCCCTGGCATTTCTGGAGTGTATTTATGTGTGAGTCACAGTGCTTGTCACATCATAATGTGTTTATCAAGTAATAAACAATTTGTCATTATTTGATCACCTTTCCTCTGAGAAACACAACATGACACATGATTCTTACTCTGTATTTTAAGATTTGCAGAAAACAATGTCAAAGCTTCCCTACGTTTGTCCAGTAAAGAACATTCTATGAAAATATAACCTTGATATCTTCAATAATGACTAGGTAAGGACACTTAGAAATTAAAATCATGAAATCAATGGTTGAAATCCAACTGTGATGCTCATTATCGCAATAATATTCACAGAACGGGTCACATCTTTGTTTTCAGAAAATGTTGCCTGAAATATTACATATACTGACAATAACTGATATTTTAACCACGATTATTTGATATTGTGATTAAAACTACACATATTATATTATTGTAAATAATTTCCTGCCAATATCTGGTTGACACATCAACATGTGGTTGTGCACCATTTAACATTTTGTCTTTATAGCCACACGAGTTACAAACTCTCACTGCCTCTCGTATTTTAAGTCTGATTCATTGGCCAAAAAAAGAGAAAACCCCAAAATAAACCCTAATTTATAGATTAATTTTAGCCAGAGATTGTGATAATATTGCTATCATTCATTATCTTGGTCACAATAAATGTGTAGTGAAAATCTGAAATAATTTATAATCCTGACATACATCTTTTTTAAATTGTATAAACCTTAATAAATTGTTGCTGTGGGTTCTAGTTAAAAAATGTAAAGAAAAATAAACGTATTTTAAAATACAGTATATTCTCTTAGAACAAGTCTTATTATCTTACGTCTTATTCTATAGATGTTTAGATTTCTGATGAACGAATTATTTTTATGCCTGGCAAGCGAAATCCCCATCCACTTTGACTGTATTGAAAACAGAAATTCACACATTCTATCTTGCTTGCTTTCTTTTTGTAGAAGAAAGATAATAACACAGCCGAAGGTCGTTTTTGGGTGGACTATACCTTTAACACGTATCTGGTCAGTAGTGTAATACAGGCTTGAGATGGAGTCAGACAGACACCATTATGTCTGCAAGGGTGCTACAGAGAGCAGCATACAGATTGTTCATTCTACACACACAGAGAATGTGCAAGCAAATAGCCTTCTGCCTCCCTGAACACACATTCATTTGCAGGAGTCCAGAAGGGTCCAGAAGGCTTCAGAGTGAGATCACATAACTCTGTGTTAGGCTGAAAAGGATAACGGTAAAACATCATTAAGAAACAATAGTCACAGATGAGACGAGTAAAGGACTAGTGTTTTTTTTAAACGTAGAGGAAAAAATTATAAGCAATACAATGTAAACAAGACATTCATTGTGCAAAATGGACCCTACAACAAACAAACTATCCCTTTAAACGGGTAAATCCCAATCAGCATGCGTACACCATAATAGAGCAATATGAAGACAAAGCATCCTGTTCCCCACTGCAGAATGGCATCAATCCACAGCAGATGGTTATCTAAGAGCCTGCTGGTGCCTCAAAGACACTCTGCAAAAAATGATCGAAGCAAATCCGGCTTAATCATCCCTTACAGTAACCGAAGCTGGGAGGTTAATGGTCTGAGTGCAGAGGAAATGCTGTTGTGATTGTCGATGGTTTTCCTTTACAACAAGCACCTCAGAGTCCATAGTCATCTCACGTGATGCTCTGCTGGTGACTCTGAATATGCGTGCACACAAGGTATTTTTGAAAACGTCACGTTTTCCCTCCGTTTTGGCCTCCTAATGAAATGTTAATGATGTTTTTAATCACTGACAACTAAACACTGAATTAAATTGTTTTAAACAATGTCACATATAGTCACGATGAGACTGACACCTAGAAAACTTTGCATCTATTTTCTGCCTTGCCATGACTGTCCTTTGTTTCACAGTTCATTTCCTAACCCCGACATGTACCATTTCTCTCTCTTTCTCTTGCTCCAGGCCTAAAAAAAAGTTGTTTTTCTTTAGTAATTTTACTTGGTGTCACTAGTGAAATAGAAATGATAGGCTTTGCCTTTTAACTGGCAAAAATGTAGGTTACGGTTTCATGCCTACGATGAAGGTAAACTATACGTACATTTAAAGTCCATAAGCCTTTAAAAGTAGAAAGCTTGCATTTTTGTTAAAGCACCATATATGTGACCCTGGATCGACAAAAAGTAGCACAGGAATGTTTATGGCCAACATAATTGTCAAAATTGTTGATTTTTCTTCTATGCCAAAAATCATTATGTTGTTAAGTAAAGTTCAGGTTCCATTAAGATATTTTGTAAATTTCCCACCGTAAATATATCAAAACTTTATTTTTTGTTAGTAATAAGATATACTAAGGACTTCATGTGGACCACTTCAAAGGTGATTTTTATTTTTTTGCACCCTCAGATTTAAGAGTTTTAAATGATTCTATCTTGGCCAAATATTGTCCTAACAAACCCATACATCAATGGAAAGCTTTTTTTATCCAGCTTTCAGATAATGTAAAAATCTAAATTTCAAAAAATGTACCAATAAGACACTTTTTTTGTTGTTCAATAAATTCAGTATTAACGTCCGTGACGTTGTGAGGCAAAGTTTGTCTCAACTTCCATTGCAATTGCTTCACTGTAAGCGACATTTCTAAGCTTTCTGTGATTTGTAATTTGTATTGAGCCTGGAGCATCTCTTTAACGCTCCTGTGGGGTCAACAAGCGAGATGATCATTGAGCATTGATGAGACAGTGAGAGCAGTCCTGTCTTATACACAGTCACATAATAGAACTAAGATAAAATTACACTGAAAACTATTTCCGGTTTCATCTCTACGTCCTTCTGACACACAGGTATTATAGCTTTTCCCTGTCTGGACTATGACAGATGATTTAGTTTGGGCTTAAGTCATATTAGTTCTTAATCAGAAATGATCCGTGGCACTTTAGCGATTTAGTGTGTGTGCTCAGCTTTTGTCCACAACAGAAAAATAAGATGAAATTGGTGCCACTGCAATAAGAAAGTAGGTCAGTGTTAAAGGTTTGAGAGGCAGGTCAGTCTAAATAAAATCAGTGTTTGTGTTCCTGATCCAATATGCACTAAAAAACAGCTTCACGTCAGAAGAATTTGCAGGTTCGAGATCAAACCAACGATGCATTTAAATGCATAAAACGTAAATGGAATGCATGACTAGTTTTAAAACACATCTTCTCCTAAGGGACAAGAAATTGTATTTTTACATGTTTAGCTGTTATATTAAATGGATGAATTCCCTCCAAGCTAAGAAACGTGATTCTCCATTCTTCCTAATTAAAGCAATTGTCACTGGTGTTTGTAAGATGGTATAAAGCTGCCTATTTTAAATGAAGTGAATACATAATACTCTGCAGAGTATGCTACCTTAAGCCAATAACAAAACACCCCTGAACAACAATGCAGTCGCACTGCAGATGCACGCAAAGTCTTTAGAGCATTATGGGTTATGTCTGTGGCTGCTGATAATAGTCTTCTCTCCCTTAGGAGTCCTTGAAGTTTTACAAAGTGCTTTAACAAAAGAGAGTAGGACAATAGAGACTCTCAATAGTGTTTATCAGGTGCCAAATGCTACACGATTACTTTGGGAAATCACTGGTCACAAGCCACCTGACAATCAAAAGATAATGTACTTGGAAATAAAACTATGTAAATATATTAGCTTGTGGTAAAGTGTGTGGTAAAGTGGAAGACTGATCAAACACAGCTGTAATATTCTGAAAGAAAGAAGACCACTTTAACCAACACACCAGCAGTGACTTTCGTTGAACAGCTAAAATCCCTCCATAATGCGTCCATACAGTTATTGCGTTTTAAATCATAAGTGCTGCTTCTATACGTTTTCAGTAACACTTTACAGTAAGATTGTATTTGAAGTTCATGTCGATTTACGCATTTATTAATACTTTTTCAAAATCAAGTTAACTGTTAAAGGAGTGGTTCATCTCAAAATGAAAATTCTGTCATTATTTACTCACACTCCTGTCATTTTAAACCTGCATGACTTTCATTCTTCTGCAGAACACCAAAGAGGATATCTTGAAGAATGTCGGTAACAGAAAAACATCGAAGAGAATGGGGACCAACGTTTGTTTTATTAGAAACATTCTTCAAAATATCTGCTTTTGTGTTTTGCAGAAGAAAGAGAGTCATAAAGAGAAAGAGAATATTCTTTTTGAGGTGGACTACTCCTTTAACATAAGTTACTGTAATGCACAATCAATACGCTTACGGAAGTTAACAAGTACAATCTTTTTACCAAGTGTTACCAACAAAAGTATTATCCCCTCACTGGCAGATTATTTTGACTGTAGTGGGTTGGGTGCTTGTAGCTTTGATCAATAAGATTAGTTTATCATCTCAAGCACGTGACTTCATTGGCAATCCACATGGGAGACTCCAGGAGTCAATCTTACTCACACACACACGCAAACACACACACACACACACACACACACACAGTATGGGTATCTATCCATACCCTGAAGGACAGCAACAAGTGCAGTCTGTTTAGGGAAGTCCCCTCGTTCTGTGACCACACATTGAACCAACACACAGAGACGATCAAACTGAGGATGTATAATGGCTGCCAGACTGCACCCCTTTAGTGCTGTGAGATGAAAAGCTACTGCAGTGAGGATCAATCATGCTGAATCAGATATAACAGACACATAAACATCACAGTATTTCCTCATCACGCATAATCCCTTAAAGCAGGGTTAGAATTTTTTCAAAACCGCTTTAGAAAACTGAATCGTGCCAAGTACCGAAACAAACTTCAGCAGTAAGGAGCAGTCCGCTCATGTTGACGGAGGGAAGAGACCAAGCGGCATTAGAAAGACTGTAGAAAGAGCGATGTCTTATTTATTACATAAAAGTAAAGGTTCTGTGGATTTTAAGTATAATAAAAAGGATTAAAGTCAGGCAGGAGCTAGGACCCTTATTAGCGGAATGACCTGCAGTATGGCAAGGCTTTCGGCGGAGATACGTTAGTGCCAGCAATACTTTGGTGAAGGCTTTCCAGAAGAGAGACGTTTGCAAGCAAGATTGTCTAATAATTACCCCCGAGGAGGTTGCTTTGATTCGTATCAGTATGTGAAAAACATTGGTTTTGCTGTTCGTCATTGTTTATCTGGAACCAGGGTGCTGCTTGTATATACTTGTGTCGTCTTCGCTTAAGATGCTAAAATATCAAATATAAACTTTCGGTCAAGATCAGTGGTAAAGCTCTATTATTAAATACCCTATTTTTGTTGCATGCGCCACAAACAACATTTTCTACGCAACATATACAGTTTCCATTGCAATTTGAAGCTTGTAAGTGACTAGAAAATTAAAGGAACCATTCACCCAAAAAAATAAAAATTTCTGACATCATTTACTCACTCTAGAAGTGTTCCAAATCTGTATAACGTCTTTGGTTAAAAGCATTTTTCCAAATATCTTTCTCTGTGTTCATTGGAACAAACAGTTCTTGGCCACCATTGACCAGCTAGGAAAAATTGCTATTGCTGTCCTGTATTCTTCAAAATATCTTCTTTTGTGTTCAACATACAAAGAAATGTACAAAGCAATTTTCTCCATTGCAGTCATTGGTGAAAATCCAACATGATTCGCGATGTATAAAAAGAAGAGCTCCAATTATAATGTGACGACACAAACAGGTAGCAAAGTGCTGGAAGAAAGTGTTTCTGCCAGTTTAGCTACAGTACACAGATTAAGACCAAGCTCCTCTCCAACATTCCAGTCTTTTCAAACATGTAAGCCAACCCAAACTCTTCCAAGAAGTTTTCAGGGCCGAGGGCTGTCAGAGAGGCAAGTGTGATATCTGTCTGGTAACACATTTTCATCGTGCTATTGCAAACACATTGCTCTAAACACTTTTAAAGGTATCTCCTGCAACACTAAACATGATGTTCAACACACCAATCATTAACCCTAACTCAATAGAACAAGAGAAAAGAATGGAAATGTCCTTATGTGTATTTGTTTGAGAGAGAGGGAGAGGGAGAGAGAGAGAGAGAGAGAGAGAGAGAGAGAGAGAGAGAGAGAGAGAGAGAGAGAGAGAGAGAGAGAGAGAGAAAACTGCCAACTTTTGCAATGTTTTCTTATCTTGCAATAACACTAAAATTAGGTTTTTCGAAGGTAAACAGTAGCAAAATCAAACTTAAAACATGACCGGGGCCTCATGTAGCAACTCTGCCTATGCATAAAAACTTTGCGTATGCCTACTTTAACGCTCAACGCTCACGCTTATTTCATTGGGTCTTTGGGCATGATCACTGGCTAAACCAACACAACAAATTGGATTTAACGGAAAAAAATAAGCAAGGCATATATGCAAAAGAGCAGGAAACAGCTTTAATGATAGGACATATTAAAGTGCAACACCAGTGGATTGTTAAAGCCAACCGCATGCTAAAGGCCAACAAGAACGTAAGCAAAGCAAACCAGATGCTTTTAAGAAAATTAAAACCAGTGGATCACCATTAAATGTTAATGTAAAGGCGGTCAAAAGGAAATAATAACTTTCTTAAAGTGGAGAGGAAATTGGCTTTCTAGCCATGCAGAATGCCACCAATTGCAGGTTGGAAAGGCAATAATGTCTCAATGCAGCCTGAGGGAGGTTCATCACTATAAAAAATAACTTTGGAGGAATAAATGCTTATTAACGCGGTTTATTCTAATGTGGCAATAATATTTCTAAATCCAATTTCCCAGCTGGACGTAGGAAAGGTGATAGGCAGAAAATGACTGACTGGCGGAGGACCAGCTGTGTGCATTGTTGAGAGTGACCAAATGTACATCAGCATTCATCATCCTCATCGCTAGTGGTGAAATATTCATTTCACCTCCTACAAAACAACAGAACAATATTCAAATTTTCAATGACTCATATGTGCTGATGATAAATTAATAACTTTGTCATTTTGCAACGGTCCATTAACAAAATGAACGGAAGTGAACTGAAAAATACTCCAAAAGTTGAGCAATTTATCAGTTTTTGTGAAGTTTAAAGGCAACAACCGAGCGCTTATGTGGATCATCCGACCTATAAGGTCAATGGAAAATTACACATAGCAGTAATTGCTCTGAAAGGAGATAACACTCTGTTAGATCACCATGGGGGCTAAAGCCAAATCCCAAACACACGAACACTTTTCAATGAAAAAAAAAAGATAAGTTACAGCCAATTTAAGCAACCCATCACATTTAAATGTAATGTCTACTCTCATTTTCTCTTCTAGTTTAATTCCTATATCGCAAAACCATGCAAAAATATCATTCTGCTCCAAACCATGGCACTGGTGAAGCTAATATTGCAATGTTACGCTGGTTGGATCCACAGTATTAACTGTTTGAAATCATCCTTTGAACAGATTACTTATGTTTGCCAAAGCACATTAAGTTGATAATACAAGAAAATATCAAATGAGGTCACATTTCACATTTAAACAAACAAACTCTTGAGAAAACCTCTAGAAAGAAAGCCAAAGTCCTAATCAAGTCAAAATGATACACCTGAAGATCTAAAAGGTTACAGACTCTCTGTATACACCATTTGCGTCATAATGGACGATTCTTTCAGAAATATCTACATTAGCATCAGTGCTGCATAACGTGCAATTACAGGTGAGATGTTCCCAGAAGAGACAGACACAGTAGACACATTACGACATTAAATGGATTGTAACTTTTCACTCAGGTTGTACAGTATAGCACTGTATTGACTGTCAGCTGATATAGACCAAAAATATACACAGCAGTTGCAAGTCTACTTAACCTTTAGTGTCTGGTAGATGAAATCTAACTTAAATATATATATTTTTCATTAAAATCATGAAGATTATGTATTAAGTCATGAATTGTTTTGCAACAATATACTGTAGGACTCTAACTAAAGCCAAATAGACAAATAAACGGTTACTTCCAACAATGTTGGTGCGTATCTGATTCTGTACCACTTCAATACCAAAACTTTATATAAAGTGATAGTTCAACCAAAATTTTTCATTTAAATTCTGTTATGAATTACTTTCAATTTGTCCCAAACCTGTGTTAATGTCTTTGTTCGGTTAAACACAAAGAAAGATAGAAAGACGTTAGCAATTGAGATTACTGAGACACCGTTGAGTACCATAGAAGAACATTTTAAAATGGTTTGTCAAATGTGCCCCAGAATTGTTTGTTTTCCTAAATTCTTTAAAGTATCTCATTTTGTGTTCAACAGAACATTATACCATTTGTTACTACTATGGTAATCATTGATGCCCCTGAAATCTCAGTTGCTAACATTCTTCCAAATATCTTTCGTTGTGTTCAACAGCACAATTTTTAAGAACTTGAGGGTGAGTCGTTCATGTCAGAATTTGTATTTTGGGGTGAACTATCCCTTTAATGTTTAACCGACAGCTAAACCTGAATTTAATTAAAGCACCACGACTTAAGTACAAAAAAACTTGGTTAAAATGGAACAAGTGTTGGGGCCACCCACCCAAAACACTTGTCTGCAATGCATAAACATGTTAACCAGCTATAGTGCAATCCTGGCCTCTTGCCTCCATACCGAATTTCAGGACAGTCTTTATATATATATATATATATATATATATATATATATATACCGTATGTGTATCTATCATTCTTGTTCTAGAATATTGAAAGAGTAAACTAGGCAAAATGTTTTATCACCCTCAATCAGACTGACTCTAATTGAATAAAGCCCAGACAAAACGCCAGTGCTGGAGGCCTATTTATAGCTGTGATGTCTTCCTGCGTAACTGGAGAATGAGCGGACTATTTACATCACAAAAATCTGACGCCTGGCACATTCCAGTGTCAGAAATAACCGAGCTGGTCCTTCAGGCCAAGACAAGAGAGACACTGACTCCATCTATTCTAAATAATGCGTTGAAGGTAGAACTAATTGTTTTGATGAAGTTTACTTGGGATTAAACAATAGGTTCGGCATAAATTCTAAGGTCCCAAAAGTGTTGCTTCTATGACCATGTACCACAGAACAAGCAAAAAAATAAAAAAAACACTTTTAGATTAATATACCGATCTAAATAGTCCTTTTCTTTTCATTATTTGCAATGATCATGCTAGTGGTGGTGGACATTTAAACGTACCCAAAGAAATAAAGGTGAAAAAGGAGCCAGAGAAAGAATGTAAGACAACAAAAATATAAGAAACTTCAATTCGGAGCGTCAGAGCGACAAAGACCTAAAGACAAATTTTGTGAAATATCAAAGTCTATTAAATTAACCGTACAGTATTTGAGGACTCCTCTAAGTAACCTCAACTTTAAATGAAAAATCCCTGAGGACATTTTCTTTTCCATCTCATGTTAATGAAACAAGACTATAATAAATGAGAGAGCGCATATGTAAAACTTAATGAGCATAATACACGCCCAAACCATCTCCATATAAGGGCTTTCCTTACAACCTCAGCCATTCATCACTCTCTAAAGACGAGCTGTTGCCTGACAGCGCACGCCAACATCTTCAAGAAAAGTTGAGCGTGCCATTCTCAAAACCAAATGAAACGAACATATTTTACGTAGATCTACACACCTAGACAACATCTGTACGTTCATGCAAAAGGCCAAATATCTTGAGATTTCAGCTAAACGCGTTTTACATTTAGAATTAGGCATTTAGCAGACGCTATTATTCAAAGCGACTTACATTGAATTATCCTATACATTTATACATAAGTATCAGCAATCCCCTGGGATCGAACCCACAACCAGGAAGACTAACACTTTAACAGTGACGAATCAAACGCTCTGTAAATGACTCATTGTGACGAAGGAAAAGAGAAAGACATATGGCACTTAGCTGACTGACAGGACAGGTGTAAATGCAAATTGCTCACAGGACTGACACATGCATCATGACCTGCAAACGTCACAGACCTGTACCGCACACGACAGGCTGATGAAAGAGTAATAGACTTGCTCCTTTACCTAACAATCGTTGAGGCCGGGAAAAATGCTTTAATATTACCAGATGTGAGTTTTTATCATGTAATGCAATAAATATACATTCAAACATTAAACGTCTAGTGAATGTCAGCATTTGACTGGCTAAATAAAACACAAACTGTTTTTGTTGATTAAACGGTTATTAAAAATATAGACACAGTGAGAATCATAAAATTCATCTTATTGCTGGCAGTTTGGCAATAGGTGTTTAGCATCACTGGACACATAACACTATCAGATGTGCTCTGAGACAAAGTTCATAAAGACAAGGACAAAAGACCAAACCATTACAGACATATAAAGCCAGACAACATCACCTTACAGATTAACTAAATAGCAAAAATATGAATATGATCCTTTTAAGACAAGACTTATATAATTTATTTTTGGAGGCACAACTTAAACAGTTTGCTAGGGTTCTGCAATATATTGAATATATTCAGAAATAGGTTATTGGCTATTACGTTTTCTAAAAGTTCAACAACAATTACGTTTCCTGAATTAAGAATCTTAACTTCAATAGCCAAAACGATTTTCATTGAAAATCATGTAATAGCTTTGAATTTTATTAAAAACTTCAATTCATTTGAGCCGCAACTTAAATCAAAATATTTGTTCTTTTTATATTTAAAAATGAACCAATCTTTATCATGTTCATTAAATGATAAACAGTCATTAGAAAAAGTGTTTAATTGGTAAAAAATAGGTGAAATAATACTAGCTCTTCTAAGAAACGAAAACTATTTGAGGAACTTGCAGCAAATATCAAGATAATTGTTCAAAACCTAAAAAGGCTGAATATAATTTTTTTAGGTATATTACACAGCCAGTGTTGTGATGTTCTGAGTTCTACAAATTTGTTCAAATTCCTTGCAAAGACAATTTTCCCTTAAACGCAAAAGGCAAACAAACTCCGCTGCGTATTCATTTATTTCAGTAACACAACCAAGTGCTTATTTATGTTGCTGAGAGAAGACGAAGCAAGCGACAATATCACGCTCCACTTTAGGACAGTGAGCAGCTTGAATCAGCTGCCTCCATCATTCTCTGCCACCAAACAGGTTCTTGGGGTAACTGCCCCCGCTGAACCCCAACCAAAGGAAATATGAAAGGTGGGGGGCCTAACCTCATTGTTCGTGTTGGATTATGCACCATTTTGTAAAACCATCCAATAGATGCGTAACCTATTGAGCGAGTTATCACATTATCACTATGTGGCATTAAGAGACAGTGAGAACATTAACCTTTCTCTATTTCCCTGCTTTAACTTGATTATTAGTGTCATGATAACAGCCCACAGTTCCTGTATTGTGATTCAAAGATGCTCAACTTCAGCTTTACAAGCCTCTCTGCAGTTTAAAAAAAGGCACTAACTTCTCAATGTGAAAAGCTTGTATAAATAATGTTAACTTAGCTAAGTTATTAGTTACCTTCACCCAAATCCAAAACAGCCAGAACAGCGCTGCTCCGGGCCTCTCCGAGACTGTTGGTGGCGATGCAGGTGTAGAGGCCAGCATCACTGGGTTTGCAATCTCTGATCCACAATCCTCCATATTCCTGGTTGTCCATGTTGAGCAGGTCATCATTGTGGTACCAATAGAGAGAAGGTTGAGGGTCTCCACCAATGGCCACTTTCAGACGGATATCACAACCGGTACCCACAGCGGCATTTCTCATCTTCCGAATGAAAACCGGAGGGGTCGGGGTTGGGTAGTCAGAACCGGAAGGGTCCGGTACGAGCTGATCGGATCTCACTTTCGGTCGTTTTGGTGGTATCCTGGGGCTTGGAGTTGCTTTTCCTCCCGGTTCTTCATCAGCACCTTTCTTGAGGGTCATTTGGATCTCGGCCTTCCTCATGATCAACTTGAGAACTTCTTAACACTTTTGGACTTTATCGACTTATTAACACTTCAACGGACATCTACAACTTCTCTCTAATGCACAGTAGATCTTCCCTTAATAAAGCAATTTACAATTTGGTGTTTTGATATGGTAAACATATTCCAAACACTTCAGCAGATGTCATGAAATACAATACTCCATCACCACCGGATGAGTGCAAAACTTTAAAATGACTTAGGAAAGTAAGATGCTTAAGAAAATCTATAGCGGATAAAAGATGGCCTACCTGCACTAATAACAAAGGCATGCAGAAGATATCCAACTTTACGGATTGTAAAAAGGCACCATAAATGTTTTGGAATATGTTTCTCACATCCTAGAGACGTCCAGTTAAAAAGTTACAAAACAAAATGTTTAATCTTTCCACCAATTAGGGCAGCGCATGTACTCCGGCTGGATGTTATTTTTAGAGTGAGTCCAAGTGGATCATATTGCATTAGCAGCTCCCACCGTTGCCTTCTAGAAGTCTCAGCCTCAGCTTTTCACCTCTCAGATTCAAATCCCACAGTTCTTGGGGGTCTAAAGGGAAAAATGACTCCTGGATCCTTTAGCGATTACTCAGTTGCAGAGTTTCCAACCCTGTAGTGGTTCCAACAAGGGTATCCAGACTTTCGTCCCCTTGCCCTCAAAGTAAAATTGTCACACTCGAGATCGCTCGCTCCCTCCACTCTCACATCCCCCGGGGGAGGTGACGGGCAAGTCTCACTAAGCCATCAAGGAACAGCTGTACCCTGATAGGTCACATGTTTTGGACTACCCGGATACTTTGGGTCTAAAGGAGGGGCTGGGGAAAAAGCTCTGATTCATGTGTCAAAGATAGCTGCTGAATCAGAACGAACCGTGTCACCCACACTGGTGGCAAAGTGATACTAGATTTTTGGAAAACCAGCACTGATACAACATTAGGCCTTGTGAGGATTCATACTTTTCAAACCATCTAATCACCAGCAGTATATTGAACATTGTGTAGATTACTCCCTACTCTGTAAACCACTCAAGATACAAACATCTGCTATAGGAATACATTTACATTTAGTAATTTAGCAGATGCTTTTATCCAAAACGGCTTACAAAGAGTTCAATGTTAATGTAAAACTAAATGTAATAAATATGAAACCCATCCGTTTTAGAACAAAAGACCCCCAAAACCAACAGCTGCTGTACAACATAGACTGCCCTCTGCAGGACATTTCAAGCAAATGGAAGTATAAAACTACTTTATTGCTCTGGGTTAATAAAAACTTTAATAATACCAATAATAATAATAATAATAATAATGAAATAAAAAATACAATATCAACGACTGTGGTACGATATAGGTATTTTAATAGCCATTGCCACATAAGCGTGGCAATGGTCATTTATAAAAGGACAGCAATAAAGCTTTTTGCTTTGAATTATAAATTACTGCACAACAAATATTTATTTTAGACTGATTTACTGTTAAATGCTTATTCTAAATGTACTAAAAGACATCTGAAAATAGAAAGCGTAGGCTATACTATAACAAGGTTGTTGTACTGTATGTTGATTCTTTGACACAAAGAAAAATGACTGCTTTAGTGCATCGGCCAACCGCACATAGAAATCGGCTGAACACAAAAGAGACAAATAACACCTGTTTTTTTAGCCTGATTGATAATTTAGACTAATCAACAAATTACCAATTTCAAGCATATCAAATAACTCTGCATAATACATTTTAAAATAATAAATAACTTAACTCAATAGCCTCACAAATGGTTTAACCTCTGCTACTGTATACTGTATTTTTAACACCAAGTGTGTGCGTGTTACAAATAACACCACGAACCATCAACCCTCTTGCACAGTCAACAGACGACTAATGTTTTGTCTACTTTTAAAATGAGATCATAAACAAGTAACATGATTTTATCGTGCTGCATTGATGCATGCCAATGTTGATTTCATGCTAAGCATGTGCTCCCCTCTCCCTGGAAACCCCTTTGAAAGGAAAATCCTTTCTGTAGTTTGTCCTCCAAGGCCCTGTTGTCATAGAAACAGCATCGCTCTGTGGACCGCTGAAACGAGAGCAAATGTGTGGATGGTGTACAGGTTTCTGAGTGAGTGGGAGGGAACAGGGGAGGCAGATACAAGACTTTACTATTCCAACGCAATAGGGAAGATGGCAGATGATCCCCTGGCCAATGTATATTAGGGGCTAAGATGATTGGAAAAGAGATGATGAATGGCAGGCATGGAGAGATGACGATGTTAATGGACAAAAATGAAGGTGAGCGTTACACTTACTGTACGTGTGGTCGAGTCTCACTTAAAGCTGGAGGCTGAGTGCTGTGATGCTGTTGAGTGGAGCGCCTGATGTGTCTGTGTGTGTAAAACATCGCTCTCTGCTGGCTGAAACATTACCATGGTAATAATTTGGGTGTTTCCTCTGTAATATCACTGAGCACGTGATATCACGTTCAGCATTTGCCTAGCATGTTTAAAATGTTTAGAGATGCAGTTTATGATTCATATCTACATACCAGGTTAGTGAACTTAGAAATTGAATTATGTTGCATTTCATTTAGTATATTTCTAAATTGTTTTTATGTGTTTATAAATACACTTACACTTACTTTTTCATATTTCAGAAAAATATGAAACTCATCAAAACTGTGAAATATCATATGGTTATGTTGCAACTACAGAACCGAAACAAATTAAAAATAAAATTATCATTTTATATATTACGATCTTCGATGTAGTCATCTTTTGCCCAAAATGTGCATTTTATCTCACCATCCTTGAGGTTTTACCAAGATGTTCTTTAATAACTGTTACCTATTTTAAATGAGTTCCCAGCTCTTATTTGCTGCTCCTTTAATCATAAGTTGTCTTAAGTCACACATTTCAAAGACATTTTTATTTGGAAAATCTTATATTAGTTTATTATTAAGTTTAAGTTTATATTTGCACACTTATATTTTTGTCTATGAAACAAATTATAAAATATAAAAAGTTCAGACATTGAAGCATACACCTTCAGATGACAACATATCATAGATAGATAGATAGATAGATAGATAGATAGATAGATAGATAGATAGATAGATAGATAGATAGATAGATAGATAGATAGATAGATAGATAGATAGATAGATAGATAGATAGATAGATAGATAGATAGATAGATAGATAGATAGATAGATGGCACAGACAGGCAGACAGACAGACAGGCAGACAGGCAGGCAGGCAGACAGACAGGCAGGCAGGCAGACAGACAGACAGACAGGCAGACAGGCAGACAGACAGACAGACAGGCAGACAGACAGGCAGGCAGACAGACAGACAGGCAGACAGACAGAAAGACAGGCAGGCAGACAGACAGACAGACAGACAGGCAGGCAGACAGGCAGGCAGACAGGCAGGCAGACAGGCAGACAGGCAGGCAGACAGACAGGCAGACAGGCAGGCAGACAGGCAGGCAGACAGGCAGGCAGACAGACAGACAGGCAGACAGACAGGCAGACAGACAGACAGACAGACAGGCAGACAGACAGGCAGACAGACAGGCAGACAGACAGGCAGACAGACAGGCAGACAGACAGGCAGACAGACAGGCAGACAGACAGACCTCTAACATTCTTGTGTAGTTATGACACTGCATCACACAAACATTCAATACAACCAACACACACCACCGTGTCTACTGACTAGCATACGTGTCGGATTAGCATGAGATCACAGCTAAACTCGATCTTTAAACGCTATTAACAGCTCTTTCAGTTACCATTCAAAATATCTCCCGGGGCGCCTAACATATGACGGAATAAACGTTACGCTTTGTTGGTTAAGTCATGTTTCTGCTCAAATGTGCCCTTGGTATATTACAGTTATAATCTTCAAACTCCGAAGCGGGAAATTGAAACGAATCGCTCAGAGACTCACCCTCAGGCCAGTTGTTGCACCTGTGAAGTAGGGTAGTTTTCTTCCGCCATCTGCTGGAATAGTTGTATACAAACGACACAATAATACACATTTCTGAAAGGGCGATATCTTTCAAATATATTTGATTTTTTATTGCGGTTAGCTTAGCAGCCTTATGCAATTTCCTAGTATTGAAATATCTTAAATTAATTAAATATTTGTCAGTTCTGTTCCGCCACACTAGACACGCCCTTATTCCAAAGCCAAGCCCAATATACTTTTAATATTTGTAAGGAAGCAGAGATGAGCTGAACAGCAGCATATTGTTTTCAAAAGAAACACCAGCGAGCATTTTGGACTGACTACAGGCATCTGCTTTTTATTATTAATAAAGCGTTATTAACAAGTTCCGCGCTTCCGGTGTGTTTGTCCATATATGGGAGGTCCCGTTAAAGCGCGAAATTAGTATTTAAAGACAAGCACCTAAAAATGACCCGTTATTCCACCAGTGATTGGATATTTTTATTAATCTCCAAAAGTAAAATTATACCATTCACACACATAAAACATTCAACCACAATAGTTAGTTTCGAGTATTAATTCCACAATTAATTATTTAAAGACAACCTCTGCTGTAATGCAGTCTATCGTCTTATACAGCTCTGGTAATACAATCTAACAGAAGAACGGGTCAGAAAAAGCATTTATACCTATCAAGTAATGAGCACCGTAAACATATCGGTTATGATTTGTTAACGTCAAAAGGTGGAGTGTATTTGTATAGTTAACCTCTAGATGGCGCCATTGTTCTGGGTTCTGTTCGCAGTGATAAGGCGCGTCGTTTTCGCCGTTTAAAATTAAAAAAATATTTCTTTTTAGCTAACGGAGACTCAGGACAAACAGAAATACGATGAATATAAAAAGGCGTTATAACTCTTTATGCACATTAAATAAATAAATGAATGAATGTATAAAAAAGGCACATCATTATTTATAAAAAGAACACAGGCGAATGTATGAAAGATGTCAGACAGGGTATATTCTCCTAAACCAAGACCAAAGAGGAAGAATCTAAACGTTGTGATAGTGACAATAAAGCAGGGTGTCACGGTTGTTAAGATGACATCACTGGAAGTGAAGCCCGTCCCACGAGCTGCGCAGATCGCGGACAGGTGAGACATTGAAGTCGGTTTAAATGAAACATGCCCGGGGAATAAACCAGCTCAATACATCGCTGTTTGAGGAACATTCCTGGAAAGTGCGGAGAAATGAAGGATGTGATTAAATGATGGCTGGATGGAGAGACGGGCTGTTCGTGAACGGATCGTCTTCCTTGCCGGTAAAATAACGCAAACTTCCGAAAACACATTTGGGTAAGTCTGTCAGATCACGCATTGACACGTCGCTTGTTTTTTATTAAAGGGAATACTGTGTTTTATCGTGTTACATTTTAAATGTAAAGCCTGCGCTTTTTATCATCTTATAAAGTGGTTTGATGCCAATATTTTAGTCTTATTTAAAACGTGTTGAATTACATTTAATGCAGTGTTTTGTGGATACAGTGTGTCAATATAGGCTATGTGTAGCTACTTCAGCCGGGGACAACACCCTGTGAAGTTTACTCAGACACATGATGGGTTTGATGTTGACTGTTTCGATACATAAATCTCTTGATGAGGACTTTTTGGATTTCTGATACGTAGTACAGCCTTACAATCTGATATTCAACCTTATACGTACAACACAGCTGTTGTGTGATGTCAATGGAGGAAAAGTATTTTGAAAATGATGTTGGGAACTTTGCATTAAGGTCTAGGCTACTTGCTGTAGCTGGAGTATTAAAAGTCTTTTAATGTGAATTTGTGAATGACAATGGACACTTCTTATTAGTTATGTCTTAGAGAAGCAAATCATGATTCATAAACTAAAAGCTAATGGTCATTTTTAAACTGGGACGAGCTTTTCATGATGTCGGACCTCAACTTCCTGTTTCAGTAGGAAATATGACATTAAAGGAAACGCTGAAATAAACCAGTTCAAACTAGGTCATTGAGGGTCAAATCTGTTAGAGGTCCCCGGCTGACAATTTGAAGGTTGATGTTTTTTATCTGGAGTAAGAAGCACCAAAATGATGAAGAAACACGAAATATCAGACGTCATGGATGATTGATTCTACTGATAGACCTACAAATCTCTGTGTGGAAATAAAATAAGGATGCTTTTTGCCTGCTGCTTTTAGTCAATTTTCACCACCTATAATTTGGCTCCAAGTTTTATGTAGAAATTGATTGGGCACATTTTGATAGTTCACCCAAAAAGTGGAAATTCGTTTATTCACCCTCGTGTCATTTCAACCATGTTTGACTTTCTTTCTTCTCTAGAACACACATTTTTTGAAGAACGTTGGTAACTAAACAACAACGGCACCCTTTGACTTAAACTGTATGGACACAGATATCTTCTCAAAAAATCTTCTGTTGTGTCTCACAGAAGAGTCGCTATAATATTACAGATTTGAATGACATAAGTGTGAATAAATGATAACAGAATGCTTATTTGGTGAACTATTACTTTACGTACTAAATATTCGAGTTGATAGCGAGGCAAGTTTCCAAAATGTGATTGATTTGACTCTTGACAAGGTGAACTAAGATTAACAAAATGCTTATTAGTAAAACTTCTTGGTGCCACAAAAATGTGTGAAGATTTTGGTACCAAAATGAGATAACTCCGTTTAAAAGATTTGTCTTTTTATTATGTTATCATGTTTTTATTGTGTAAGTTAGCTGTATTTTTTGAGTTATTGTGGCTTAAATCAAAACAAACCAACTGCAGTTTGATTGATATTAATTGGAATGCATAATAAAAAACATGATTTTTGAAAAAGTTTAAATACGCAGTTTTGGAACCAAGCTCTATATGTTTCTCTTTTGCAGACATGGCGAGTGATCGAGTGGCCATCCTTACGGATGATGAGGAGGACCAAAAAAGAAAATATGTTCTGTCCGAACCATTTAACACCCTGTCACTCGGGCAGGTGGCGAACACCACCCCGTCCACGCAAATGCCACCCCCTGCCCCAACCGACACACTCCCCCCTCAGCCCTCCCAGAATATGGACTGCATGGAGAGGTGCTGTGTACGAATTGACAATCATCTCCTGATTTCCAAAATCTTCTATTTCTTCTTTTACTCTGCGTACGGCTCTCTACACCCCCTGCTAGCCCTGTACTACAAGCAGCTTGGAATGACACCCACCCAAAGTGGCCTGCTGGTGGGCATCCGTTATTTCATTGAGTTCTGCAGTGCACCGTTTTGGGGAGTGGTAGCGGACCGCTTCAAAAAAGGAAAGGTGGTTTTACTGTTTTCTGTGCTTTGCTGGGTGGTGTTTAACTGTGGGATCGGCTTCGTCAAGCCAGCTGAGATGAGCTGTATTAGTAGGGACCCTGCCGCTGCACCACCGACCAATTTAACAAACTATACACAATCTGGCAACCGTACCAGACAGCGAAGATATTTGATTGATGATTTGTACTCTTCTCAGATGCTATTAGCTGCATATGAACCTCACTCGAGATATGTTAGAAGTGCGGATGTAAATACAACAAATGATGTCAGTATGTCGCCAAACTCGACGACAGAGTCGCCATGGACCTCAACAAGCACTTCGAAATCTACCTCTAACACTGCCAAACCCAAAGACTACATTATTGTCTTCAATAAGGAACAAGTAGACACTATATTTCTGTTGATATTATTGGTCATCATCGTTGGCGAGTTTTTCAGTGCCCCGGCTGTGACAATCGTGGATACGGTCACTCTTCAGTACCTGGGTCCGCACAGAGATCGCTATGGACTCCAGAGGATGTGGGGATCTTTGGGGTGGGGTATCGCTATGCTCTCGGTGGGCATTTGGATTGACCACACGCACATCAATATCATCATCCATGGCTCAGGCTGCATCCTGCCCGACTACAAGAACTACCAACTAGCGTTTATCGTTTTTGGTGTTCTGATGACGTTGGCACTCATCGTGGCCACGCAGTTTCACTTCGACAACAGGGTTTATCGTTCAGATGAGGAGGAACTGAAGAAGGAGGATGTGGAGATACCTCAGGTCGTCCAGGAGGTCTCTCCTCCAGAATCCACGTCGGACGAGGCGCCCGTGTGCCCTGAAAACAACCCCCAACCTTTTCCCTTTAAAGACCTGTTTCGTATCATCTGCGGTGTCCGCTATGGTACTGTTCTCTTTGTGGCCTGGTTCATGGGGTTTGGGTATGGTTTTGTGTTCACGTTTCTTTACTGGCATCTGGAGGACCTGAAAGGGACCACCACTCTCTTCGGGATCTGTTCGGTGCTCAGTCACGTGTCCGAGCTGGCGGCGTATTTCATCAGCCACAAGCTCATAGAGCTAGTTGGACACATCAGGTGAGACTTTATTATAAACAACGTGCATTTTATTAACAAAGGACCAGATTTACTGGTATTTACTACAGACAAGCTGTGAAAAATATCACGATAATGGATTTCATGTTTATTTTCTTCCTAATTTATTGTTTACCTTTTAAATCAGATATCTTAGAATAAGTAAATGTTCAATGAAAAAGAAAAGTACTTAAGTTGCGTTTAAGAAGCTTAATAAATATTTCAATAATACACAAACAGATTATTATTTATATTTCATAATTTAAAGAAAATGTAAACACCTTTGTAGTACTGTGTAAAGTACTGTGATTTAAGAGAAATCTAAACAATTATGCTAATATGTTATCTTGAGTTATTTACATTTTGAATCGCGCAACGTAACAATATTGTGAAATGTGAGTGATAAACTGTATTGTTGAATATCAGCAGTAAATGTATCCGCAGTTATTATTTGCATTTTGTATTGACACAGTTATAGCTAGATGTCCTCTGAAATAAAAAAAACTGTCCTTATCCAATGTTCTCTTATATCCTTGGCGATAAGTGTTGAGCAAATCTTTGTATGGGCTGGCCGCAGGCAACATTTTAATTCAGTTGTTTGGTGTTTTATGTATTTTGGACCTGTGCCCATTCACTGGCTTCATGCAATGGTTAGCATGTGCTGGTTGCTAAATAATTTATGTGAAGAGAACCAGACACGTCTGCTTGAAAGCAATACTAATGCACTTCTCTTCTGTGTCACCTTGAAATGGGACAGACCTGGCGTGTCTGTGCCATAGAGAGGCATGCAGGGGAAGTCCAAAGGTTGTTTTATTGTGTTTTAGTTATCATTGTTGACCTTGGCTCGAAATGGGCAGTGCCTTGCTAGGGCACATGCCGTCCAACAAAGACGCAGACGTGCCTTTTTCCAGGATGTTTACGGTGCGTTTGACAGCACTGATAAACAGACACATTGAAAGGACTGCTCACATCCTCAGGCCACCTTGAGGCATTTCTCAAGTGTGTGGCATTTCCCAGTGCCCGCCCTTCATAAATCACCTTAAGATGGCCAAAATGTTTGACTGTTTTGTGTTATTTTGTGCTTTTAATAATGATCTGGGCAGAGCAGAGCTAGAGTCAGTTTAGTAGAGTCTTTGGTTCTTGGTTGCATTTAATACGTTTTTGAGTTTTGCAGGGAATACAATCATACAAAAAAGAAAATATTTCGCTCATCCGCGTGTTAGCCGCAGTACTGTCTCTCCTCTTTGTTTAGTGGCTTGTTTTTGGTCGGACGCCCTAAGCTCATGTAACATTATCCTCCCATTAGTCTCATCATGCATTGTCTAGGCTCTTCAACATTGATCCACTCAGCTTTCTACTTCTGTCGATCAATGGTAAAGCTTTTTGTAGGCAAAAGGGTGTGGCGGAGCCTGAATTGAGCAAAGTGAGAGTTTTATGGTGGATAGCAGAGTCTGTATTTGCATGACTATCTTCCAGAGGTGCCTTCGCATTTAGCTGCACCATAAGGTAGCATGAAGAAAGCAGTATGAAACCTCACATTTGAAGGTGAAGTGCAATGCTTGACTTGTTGGGCAACAGGAACACTAGTGAGACATTTGTAAGTGGATTCATTGGTACATTGTAAACAGTTTGACTGTTGGCGTTATCAAAACACTGCTCTGCTCAACCAGTGTCGTGAGATTAGGGCGGGGCTATCTTGACTGGTCATAGACTGGGAGTGTTTATGAGAAATGGTTCTGATCAGATATTGTTAAGTTATGGGGTGTAACAAGCTACCATTCGATACAATACAAAATACTGGATTCGCGATGCGATAATATCGTGATGTTTGAAAAATCATGATATTTGGAATGAAATTGGACCTAAGTCGGTACAAAAGTAATTGAGTTTAGTTCATGATTCACTAAAATACACAATAATGGGTTCGCGATGCGATAATATCGTGATGTTTGAAAAATCATGATATTTGGAATGAAATTGGACCTAAGTCGGTACAAAAGTAATTGAGTTTAGTTCATGATTCACTAAAATACACAATAATGGGTTCGCGATGCGATAATATCGTGATGTTTGAAAAATCATGATATTTGGAATGAAATTGGACCTAAGTCGGTACAAAAGTAATTGAGTTTAGTTCATGATTCACTAAAATACACAATAATGGGTTCGCGATGCGATAATATCGTGATGTTTGAAAAATCATGATATTTGGAATGAAATTGGACCTAAGTCGGTACAAAAGTAATTGAGTTTAGTTCATGATTCACTAAAATACACAATAATGGGTTCGCGATGCGATAATATCGTGATGTTTGAAAAATCATGATATTTGGAATGAAATTGGACCTAAGTCGGTACAAAAGTAATTGAGTTTAGTTCATGATTCACTAAAATACACAATAATGGGTTCGCGATGCGATAATATCGTGATGTTTGAAAAATCATGATATTTGGAATGAAATTGGACCTAAGTCGGTACAAAAGTAATTGAGTTTAGTTCATGATTCACTAAAATACACAATAATGGGTTCGCGATGCGATAATATCGTGATGTTTGAAAAATCATGATATTTGGAATGAAATTGGACCTAAGTCGGTACAAAAGTAATTGAGTTTAGTTCATGATTCACTAAAATACACAATAATGGGTTCGCGATGCGATAATATCAGGATATTTCAAAAATCACTATATTTAAAACTACATTTGACAACCGTCAGTACTAAAGTAATTGGGTGTAACAAGTTCACGATTTAAAACACAATGCTGTATTATCGTGATATTTCAAATATCATGATATATGGGATTACATTTGGAAAAGCCAGTACAAAAGTAATGGGGTGTGGCAACAGTTCACGATTCAATACAAGACAAAATACTGGGTTCGCGGTGCAATACTATCAAGATATTTGATATATCATGATATTGCAAACTAAATTTGATTGGACTAAACTTGAGAAATGTCAGTACAAAAGTAACGGGGTGTGTAACAATAGTTCAGGATACAATACAACACACAATACCGGGTTCGCAATGTGATAATATCATGATAGTTGAAACAAAATTACATTTGCTTTTCAAAACCTTTTTCAACATTCACAACATTTTGAACAACATACAATTATTTATAGAATTGACAACACTCAACGTTCAATTTTTCGAGTTTAAAAAACTTCTGTACGTGAATTAATAGAACTGTCACTGAAAAATAAAACTGATTTTGAACATAAAATTGAAATTAACATGACAATTATAAAAGCTAAACCCTAGGAGAGAACATCTTAAAGAACAAAATGATAAAACAAAACATTTAAACATAGTGACGCATGTGTTGGAGGCTCAACCAATAAGATTAAACAACACCGCATCATAAAAATATTGCCATAGCTTTACATAGACACATTGTAGCGTCTTATATTGCGATATAGCTGAATATACAGTAGCTAGTCATCTAAATAAAATATGTAAACGTCAATATAAGTAATTTTTCCGACAATGACAGGATTGGTTTTATAATGGTATCGGTCAGGACTCTCAATGCATTGACGTGTGAAATGTTCCTGTTTGGAATTTAGTTCTGTAGACTAACACAGAGATCTGGTGCTGCCACGCTTACAGACAGCTCATCCTTTAGACCGTGTGAGTCATTCATGTACGCATCAGAATAGAGAATGACATCATCAGTGCAACGCCCGGTCTTAAAATACAATGCACAATAGGCGTTATGAAGAGGGTGATTTAACCTCACCCAGTGTTTCAAGGAAAACATTGTTTCATGTGTTTAAAAAGAATACAAACATGTTATACTGTTTTGCCTTCTTTCATTCAGAGTCCTGTATATCGGGCTGGCCTGCAACACCGCACGCTATCTGTACATTTCGTACCTGGAGAACGCATGGATTGTTTTACCCATGGAGGTGCTTCAAGGTGAGAAATGACACGTGTAGCCGGGTGGCTGCAGCTTGCTTTGTCAAACAGGATGTTTTGGATTGAAGGGCTATGCTGAAACCACATCGAGTTCGCCTGCGGACATGATTCAGCTGGTTTTAGAGTATATCTCACAATTCAACCACCCATTTTGCAATCACACTGTTGCAGTTTAGACATAAACAACCACATAGGTACGTTCTTTCAAACTGAAAGACCACACTAGATGCTCAAAATGACATGCAACGTCAGTTCTTAGAAAGGTGTATTTGTCAGCACCGTCGTGATGAATAAATGTGAAGGTCATTGAAACTTGCTAAAGCAGGTTTTGGAAAGCCAGTTTATCCACTTATTCGGAATAAGTTAAGTATAGACATAAAGGCAGATTCAATAGCTTTCTCACAGGTACTGAATCTGACAATAGAAGCGGGTCGACCTGTAGACACAGTATATTTGCACAGCTTTTCGGTGGGAAGGACCGACATACACAGCAGAATATGCCCAAAACAAGACGACGATGCTAAAGCTTTTATTTCAGTATGTCAAGAAGAGTAACATCACAACTTTTTTAGCTGATACGTGGTCACGGGTTTGCGTATATGAACATATTAACCATGCCTTTGAATGTGGCTTATGTAGATTAGATGGAAATCATTTATTATATTGGTTTTATTAAAGTTTGCTTTTAACTTGTGTGTAACGTAATGTAAAGCTGTTTTTGCATTGTGGCCAGACTTAACTTACTGTATATATAAATCATTTCAAAACCATTTTTAACCCTCTGAAGTATGAGGTGATTTTTGGCTCCTGTTTTGTGCTTTGTGCTTGTATTAGTGGCTAAAATGTGATAATACTGTGTTCAGCACAAATTGTGGCACAATATTACGTAAACAACACACATTTTTTCATAAATAATCTTAAATATTATATAATATAATACAAGTAATTCCAGGAAGGTATACTGTACATCAACAACACACATATTTGTGTTTTAGCAGCAGCTGCTGCTGTATTCTTTTTTCATTGTATGTGTATGTATTGAAAGTATGTCAATCTTTCACGCAGGTTTGACACATGCATCAGTATGGGCCGCATGTATATCGTATCTGAGCGCAGCTGTTCCGCCTGCCCTGCGCACCTCGGCTCAGGGAATCCTGCAGGGTCTGCACCTGGGGCTGGGGAGAGGCTGCGGAGCCATGTTAGGAGGAGTTTTTGTCAACTTCTTTGGTATGACATCAACACAGATCATGTTATTTCACAAACATTTCATGCATGCTTTTGTGCTTTCCTATATTTAGTCACAAAAACATTTGCTTGGCTAAGAGATAATCTTTAAGGTTGACTTAAATAAGCGTTGACTGTGAATTTGAAAAGGTTATTTAATGAAAGTTTAAAGGCAAGCATGTGGTCACACAGAAGGAGAGAGATCATGGGTGGTTGCTTGGGTATTTTAGCTGGTTCTTAGGGCATATGTAAGATAAAAGAGTTAGATATTTTAGATAAACTGTTTGTATTAATACTGTCTTACTCGTATGTTTTTATGGAAAAGTTGCTTTGCAAAATTAAAAAAAGAAAATAGTCATCATCTGTTAGCAAAAGTGAAATCAGTTTTATTTGTTGTTTTTAATAAAGTTTGCTTTTGATTCATTGGTAATACTAAATGCATGAATACAACTTTATTCAAAAAGCTAATTTTCCAGATGCAATAGACACGTTCAAAAAATGTATTAAATACCAAAACCTTTTATATTGTGACCTCCAGCGTGAATAACAGTCATCTTGCAACAAAGTTTTAGCTTAAGCTTCTTCCTGTTGTTTTGCACGTTTCCTGTGTAGGTGCTGCTGAAACCTTCAGAGGCCTTGGAATGGCCTCCCTGGTCACGTTACTCATCTTCTCTCTCATCCAGTGGTTGTTCGGTCAAAATGATGACAGAAGTACGTTCATTCTTGCTGCTTTACAAAGTTCACTTTACTTCCGAGCATCACGCATCTTATTGATTTGTATTCAATTCTCTATGCTCTTTACAGAAGACTCAATGTTGGCTGAGAACATTCCAGTACCATCCAGCCCGGTGCCTATTGCCACTATTGACATGGTACAAAACCAGTTTGCATCTCAGGCCAATCTGGAATCCAAGACGCCTGTGAGGAAGACTAGGCATCAAGAGGAGCAGGAGGACACTAACAAGCCTGCCTGGGTGGTATCCGCGTCCCCCTGGGTCAGCATCAGTTACGCCCTTTATCAGATTAAAGACATGATCGCCATGACAAAAAACAACAACTGCATTGAAAGTCAACCTTCACAGGTAGGATGGCACCCGTTGTGAACTGGGATGTGGACCTGAAGATTTCCTGATTTTATTAATTTCTGTTTTGCGAATTCTTCCTCATTCTGTCATCTTGACTTCTTGGTGTGTAATGAAAATCAGAAACGTTTACATTCATACTGATGGCAAACTATATTTGATCTCTTCTTTTTGACTGATTTATAAACTCTTTCTCTTTTCATTCATGCTGTCACTTTCCTCAGGGTAAAGGTGAGGAGAAATCTATCTTTGTACTTTTTACGCACAGCATGTTTACGTTTACATACATTTATGCATTTGGCAGACGCTTTTATCCAAAGCGACTTGCATTGCATTATAATATACATCTGTTTCCAAGCACGGTATGTTTAAATGATGCATGCACTTATTGTGTTTCCTCTTTCATACACTTTGTATTCTGGTATAATATACAGCAGGGTGTTCAAACTCAGTTCCTGGAGGGCAAATTTCTTAGTTCCGATCCGGCTATAAATAAACACACATGAATCATGTAATGAAGGTCTTCGGGAATATGAAATTATAGACAGAACTGCGGCTCTCCAGTAACAGGGTTTGACATCTGTGGTTAATAGCACGAGTTTTACTAACATTATCATTGTATAACACTCTTTCTACCACAAATAAATGCTTTACTTTTGTCCGTTTTTCTTTGTCGTCTTTATTTAATTGTGTATCCCTGTCTTGTGTGTAAAACGTTTGTCTAAATGTGTTATGTGGTATGTTGACATGTTAAAGGAACAGTTCACCCCAAAATGAAAATCCTGTCATCATTTACTCAACCTTGGGTTGTTCCAAGTCCAAGCAATAAATGTATTTGTTCTGATGAACACAGAAAGATATTTGGAAGAATTCTTGTAACCAAACAGTTCTTGACCACCATTGACAATTTTTTCCTACTATGGTAGTCATAAGTGGGCAAGAACTTTTTGGTTATAACCGTTCTTCCAAATATATTAGTGTGTTCATCAGAACTAATACATTTATACAGATTTGGGGGGTTGTAAATGATGAAAGAATTTTCGTGTAAACCGTTCTTTTAACAGAATATTTGTGTGTTGTTCGAACGTTTTATTAGTAGTGTTGATGTCTGTATGATGCAAAAGTTTGTACAAACATAGGTCACACTAAGTGATTTATTCATCATCAAGATTGATAAATCGCTATATGTCCTGATATGAAGATTAGAGATTGTAAATAATATTGATCAGCATTGTCTGATAGTCTTGTTCTGGCTTAATACTTAATCAGCCAAATGATTTTTTATTTTAAATTCTGTAGATAAATACTGCAATATTTTCATTCTGTAGGCCACAAGTGAGCAGAGCTCACCATCGCCACCTGCTGAAGGATCAACATCATCACAAGCAGGTACATCAACTCAAACAGAAATTCCATCCCCATCACAGGAACCTGCCGGTGAGGAATGTGTTCCTCAAAACACAGATCCTGAGGAAGAGATGCCTACATCCACTGAGAAAAAAGAAACGTCAGATAACGCAACTCCAGGACATTCAAAAGAACTTCCTCCAACCGCACAATCAACAGTAAACTGATGTTATATGAGATATTGCCTTATTATAAGACTATGGTATGGGGATGTCAAATATTGGACCAAAGAGGTGTCGGTGAATACACTGTTCTAGGTTTCGGTTTGCCAAGGCAATAGAAATAATATGCTTTGCACTGCCAGAGGATTTGATGTAGTGGGTAAAGTGGGCATCTCGGGGCCTGCTTAAAGGTCCAAACATACATCGTGATGAATTGACATGAATTGAGTGTAGTCGTCTATAATGTGTACAGTAATATTTCTCTGATTCAGCATCTCAACAATTAAGCTTAGTTGCTTTTCACCCTGTAACTCGTGAGTTTTTTTCTAATCATGCTTCCGTGTAACATGTGACAGAATGTAAAAATATCAACAGTATCAAATAAAATATACTAAAGCCTTTCAATGTTTGGTTTTATGTGCACTGTTATCTGTAGAGTCAAGATGGCAAAACCTGGTACATTATTTAAATTTGCACTACATGTGGTATTTGATGTACTATCCGAATCCTTGTGTATGCCTGACCTTCAACTATTTTTAACATATGACACAGCAACACACGTTTCTTACTGAGACTTTCAAGAGCCACTTGTCTTTAATTAAAATAACAATATAAAAAGATGTAAAAACTTAATGTCAACTGTTAATTGTTTTATAAAAACATCAAATATTCTCATACAATATACACTCTTGGTCCAACTGAACAGTGAACAGAATAGATCAATCTAATTTAAATGTCTCTTTACATTATTTCTGAACCTGTGTGACTGTAGAATACAAAAAGTTTAGTTTTAGAAGAATTCATGATGTGCTGTTGAGCAAAAAACGTAGAAGGACAGATGTTAATAGCTTACATACTCAGAAAACTAACTGCATTTAGCTCATTGGGACTTTTGTATACAAACAGTGCTTTTATATCATTTTATGTCTTGAGAGATCTTTCATAAGTATATTGGTTCATGATTTATTTTTAGATGAACAATACCTTCACATGACACTAGAAGGCAATGTTTCCTTATATAACAAATTGTCACTGTAGCTCATCATTTTTTTTAACTATTTAGAAAAATCAAGGTTGTGCAGATGGTCATGTATACCTGAGATAAACGTTTTTTAAATTAACATAAATACAATGCAGCGGAAAATGTATGACAGTGTTTCCAAATCATGATTCTGGCATACCCGTGTAGAGGGCTTGGGCCTCCAGGAACAGGACTGGAAAATACTGCTGTATCACTTGGGAATAAGAATAAAAAGTCCACTGCTAAAACAATAAAAGCCCCCCTTTTTAAATACACAAATGCAAGAGAGATTGTTTTAACCATCCTCACGGACTCAAGTTTCTCAAAAGTCATGCTTTCCTAATGACATTGGGGATTAAAAGAGTCTTTAAAAAATCAAAGATAAAAATGAATCATTCAGAAGTAGTCCTGGTCTTCGGCGTCCATGGGTTCTGGCTGAGGGCTGTAGTTTACGGGGGGATACGGGCAGCCAGACGGACTGTATTCAGAGGGTCCGGGGAGGTTGTTTGGGGTCAGAGGAAAGTTAAGTTGCAGCTCATCGTGGATGTTCTCCTCCTCTGCATTCTGTGGCTGCCCATCGTTGGAGCTGCTGTTAAACAACATGTCCTCGTGATACGCCCCTCCAAGCCCATAATGACTCTCGTGACTCTGAAGCTCCTCTGGGGTGACATGGCAGCCGCTGCGCTGAAATTCTGCGAACCTGAAGAGAGGTGCAAATGACGGCCGATGATTCACTTTTACTAAATATCTTCATTTTACGAGACATATTGTCTAGACAAATATTGTTTTAGCATTTTATTTTCCTCTTACGGTAGGGGTTAGTTACTTGCTTTAAAGTCGTAGCTCACCCAAAAATGAAATTTACTCAGCCTGTATAACTTTCTTTCAGAACACAAAAGATATTTTGAATAATGTTGGTAACTAAACAACATTTACCCCATTGTATGAACAAAACCACTGAGACATTTTTTTAAATATCTTCTTTTGTGCGTTTTACCGAAGGAAGTCATAATCAAGGTTTTGAACAACACGAGGGTGAATAAATGGTGACAGACGTGATATTTTTGGGTGAACTGTCCCTTTATGCCTAGTTATATGCATGCTTTGCAATATCCTGGATTCATCATATTGTCTTGCGGGCATTTCTACCAATTATTTTGAATATTTATTTGTTTTATTTTTAATTGATCAACTTACAGAACTCTAACAGATTTGAAAGATATTTACTTTTGTGGTGATCTGAGCCTCAGTACAGTGTCCCATGCAGGAAAGCCGGGTTTATTACAGTGCTCTCTCAGTTCATCCAGAGAGGCTTTAGTGTGTCTCTCCCCCTGCTCTCGGTACTCGGCCTCAGTCAGCAGTCTGTTTCTGGGTCGCTTCTTCCATCCGAACAAGCCCGGTAAATAGCAGAAGAGCCTGAAGGAAGACAGTTATTATATAGATTGTTTGTGATCAAACTTTTTCTCACTCAGAGGGATAACTCGCCTAAAAATAAACAATTCTATCATCATTTACTCACCCTCTTGTCATTTCAACACTGTATGACTTTCTTTGGCAGAAAAGTTTTTATTCTGAAAAACGCTGGTAACCAAACAACATTGTCCCCTATTGACTTCCATTGCATGGACAAAAAACCACTGGGACATTTATCAGAATATCTTATTTTGTGTTCCACAGAAGAAAGAGCCATATACGTGTTTTGAATGACATGGGGGTGAATAAATGATGACAGAATCGTTTATTTTTGTAAGAACTATACTTTATACCTCACTGTTCTTACCTGCACATTCCCACCAGGAGGCTGGAGACCAATTGCAGGATCTTCCTGCACAACAGTAAAATAAGCAGTATGTAGAACGCCGTGGGGTAAGTGATCCCGTGATAAATCAACACAATGCCTCCTGCTTGCATGCACAAGGTCATGAAGCCTATAGTGTGTTTGTTTGTGATGGGTCCGTGTTTGTAGCATACAGCAAAACTGACCAGCCCTGATATCAGCACATATCCTGCAGGCAAAAGGAAATGACATCAATCCAAAGAGAAAACATGCAAAATGACAGAATAACTTTGGACCGGTTTTAAATCAAAGCAAAGAATAAACATTGTAACTACTATATTGATATACAGCCGCGAACATTAGGAGAACATTTCAAAATGAGTTTTTCTGAATTATAGGTATGTTTAGTTAAAATTACCATTTTTGTTTCATTCTGTGAACTACTAACAATATTTCTTCCAAATTTCAAACTAAAATATCCTTTCTATTTGCATTTATTTGCAGAAAATGAAAACTGGACAAACAGGCCGAATTAACAGAAAAGGTGCATTTTCTATATATTGACTTCAAATACTGCAAACAAAACTCCTGATGTTTGACTTTGTTGAAATTCAACAGACACTGGACTGGAAAAGTCTCAAATTTTTCAACGGCTGTATTTCTAACAAAAATGCAGAATTAATAACTGAACAAAGAAACAAGGCTAAAATATGAATGTTATAACATATACATTTTATATTAGAAGGTCTTTGGGAACAAAGAGAACAGTAAAACGAACGAGAATAAGACTAATCCTTGCAAAGCAGTTTGTTGCGTGCCTAGAAATCAATGATCCAGAAGCCCCGCTGCCTCTTTCCTTTAGTCTTAATATGCTTGTGGATTTCACATTCAAATACTGATGCATTAACATACTGTAAGTGCCTGAAGAGGGAAATTGATTTGGCAGAGAATAGACTCAATTGAGCAGTCAAGAGGCAGTCATTACAGCATTCAATGTACTTGGCCCTCATAATATAACACTAACTGAGCCAGTATACATAATATAAAAGGTAAATGTCAGTCTGGTCTTGCCTGTTACTGTAAGGTGCTGGCTTGTTAAATTCGAGCATTTGGGATGATGGAATATGCGATGAGTGTGTCGAAGGATAATCTGTCTAAATGACATGTATAATAATGACAGCATTGTATGGAGAATATATATCAAGCAAATTAACAGGCAGCTCGTGGCATTCGGCTGGCGTGCACAACGAACGCTGTAGATGTACAAAGGTACATTTAAAACATCAACGTGGAGGTCTTACTCATCGAATTGGCTGATGGGAAGATGAGCAACACAGGGGAAATTAGGTTAATAAATAAAGAAAAAGGTTGCTTGGTTACCCAGCAATTCCATCCAATGTTTCGTTACGATATCATCCCAATCATTTAAAACCCGCTGGATCCCCATGTAGGAAAGACTCGACCCGGCACCCAACAACACCAGGAACAGCCCTCGCTGTGGAGAAAAGTTTGATATTGAGATCTGTCCCGAAGCTGCGGGCTGTCAAACAATCTCTCATTCACGCATTAATAAACAGAGCAATATTCACAGTTCTCCGGAAAATATTTGAAAGGCTCATGCAGTTTGTCTCTGCATATTAAACCGGGATAGATAAAAGCAAAACAAAAGAACTTCAATTATTGTTACAGCTTTAAATAAAATACAAACTGTCATTAGATTTAAATCGTTTCAGTTTCCTAAAAAAATGCCCTTTTCATAAACCTGCACTAAAACAAAGTGTATTGAAAAAATTGCTTATAACACAAATTTTCCTTTACTGCATTGAACAACTTCAATTTAAAGACTACAATGGATAAGAAACACAGCACACTTTAACAAAACAATTACATCCCACAAATCTTTCAGCTTTCAAGTTTGTGTTATATCAGCCAGTTCTATTGGGCATCACTAATATATACAAATAATAGATAAACAATTCCGCTACATGTTCACTACAATAGATGCACTTTTTGTCCTGGATGGCGACAACTCTCCGGCGCTCTAATCTCATCACTAGAGATAATGGTTGGCAGCATTGATCAGTTTACACACACATCCTAGTAATAGATGTTTGACCAGTGCAAAAAAACATGATACTTCCTTTTTATATCAGAAATAATAAAGTCACACTGTGCTGACGGAAGACTGCTTGATTGAAATTTCTTGAGTAAAAACGAGAGAAGCATTGTGCACCTTTGGTACGAAGTTTCGGAAGATAAGGAGGAGAAAGACAAATATGGCGATGACTCCCAATGAAACTCCGGTGGTGTAGAAAAACAGAGAGCTCCTGGAATTAATGAAGACTGGATCAGGTTCTCATAAAGATACAGTTCGCCTAAATGAATATTGTATGAGAAGATTCTTCTGTTCCACAAATAAAATCGGATGATTGGGATTGTAAATTGTGCCTTTTAAAAGATTTTGTCATACAAGGAAGTGTGTTGAAATATTGAAAAGAGATTATATTAAATACGATATTTTACGAAATACTCTCGATCTGAGTCTGACATTTTTACTACATCAGAGCAATTAACTACAAACAAACTCTGACTTGCCTGCATATGGATCCTGCTCCCAAAAATAGCACGAGTCCAAAGATAAAAAGCAGCAAGCGCATTCTATTTAACCCTGTGAACAACAAGAAACAATTTGATTTCCGTGTCTAAGTACCATGCACTATTTTTTAAGACATAATAGGTGCTTACTTTTGTTCGAGACATGCAGTGTGTACTCAGTGTTGCTTCTAGGCGATTTGGTCATGAAACAGACATCTTCACCAACCAAAGGAATGTCCAAAGCTTTCTCTCTTGGGATCGTGGATCCCCAATAATGTTCAACAAAGCAATTAATAACTGTAAGGAAATCATCCGGATGCTGACAATTTCTGGTCTCCATGGGAAACACGATGAAGACGTTCTCGTTGCTAGTCACGTTTACCTATGAATGAAAGGGATACGATCAGCTTACATCAATGATGGCTACTGTCAGAGCCCACAATAACAAAAAATCATAAATAGCTGATTTTGGATATTAGCTAGAATTAAAAGTCTCTGCATTCACACTTCCCAACATAATATGCCATATCTACATCACTGTGTACTTTATATTACACGTGCTTTACTTTTGAAACTAAAAACAAAATGGATAGTTTAGTTTATTTGACGTGTCTAGTAAATTTGTTCAGCGAAATCAAAAATAATTGCAAAAATAATAAACAAGAATTAACACATATGACCAAGATTCAAATAATTTTTTTAGCATCTTGAAACAGTTTCAGTTTTAAAAAACTAATTAATTTGAATCTTGGTTATACTTGGTGTTTGTATGAGCCTCGTCCAATCTGGCCAGCATTTCATTACCAAGGGAACAGATGGATGAAATAAACAATCCAATTATCCATTTTGGTAGATGCAATTTATTTTAAAATCAACCATTTAAATAATGATGAGTATAATAATTGATTTTAGTTCTGCAGTATGCTGCATTGCATCATGGGCAACACAGTTTAAGTGAAAGAAAGTGAATATGATGAGATTTACGACACATCCTCCCCATTCCCTCCAGCCAAAAGAAGCTCAGGTTGAGTACATAAGAAGATTACAGGTATATATTACCCTGAAGGTGGACCAGCAGTCTTTCCATCTGATGACAGTACCAGGGCTGTAACAAAAGCATCTACTGCCAGAATATGAGTGGGCACTGTCCCCTTTCACATGACTACAGTCTGCAAAACACAGAATTATTGATTTTATAGAAACATTGTTCATTGTTCAAACATATACGGTGGTGCAGAGCCTAAACATGATGTCTAGGTAGGGAACTTGATAGGATTTGAGCTATACAACATGAAACAAGCATCTAACTGCAATCTATCACCTAATCATACTTTTAATATGATGTTCGTATCTTTAAGATAAAAGTATTTTAGGTGTACCGCCATATTCAATATAGCTGATAAAGGCTACAATAGTCGAGTTGTCATTACATCAATTGAGCTGAAATCTATTATCTTCACGAATACCCACCGGGACAAAGATACACACACAAAATAATCGACATAAAATGTATGCGTTTAATACAACTGTGTATAACGTTGACGTGTATGTTGATGTCTATTTAGCATGCCATGCAAATGTTTACCTGCGTATGAATAATCCCTATTTCCGTCTACACTTCGCCAGCCAGCGCATACTAGAATAAAAATGTATATAAAAACATCCCCTTTCCCCATGGTTCGTGTTAAACAGGCGGATTTGTCAGAGTCGGCGGGTAAATGATTAACCCGGTTAGCTTTGGCTAAGCTAAGCTAATGTTTTCGCTTTCAAATTCGGTGGCTTTCCTGCGATACAGACCTGACTAACAGATTCAGAGTCAACGACATGGAGGATAATAACTTCTTCATCCATCATGCAGAAAGATCGCAGTCTCTATAAATACAAATAAACTAACAACTAACAAAGATCTGTTTAAATGTTCTGAATTTTAAAAAGGGAGGATATTTATTTGTATTAGCCTTCGATTAGTTAGGTCTGACGAGTGGTCAAAGGTGTGAATGGAAAATACGGCTCTTGTCACTAAATCCTTTGTGTTTCGAGTCTGACGTCATCGCGCAATCGTGTTTTATTTGACAAGTTTAACAATCGAAGGTAGTGTATATGGTAAGAGTTATGTTATGGTATGTTATGGTGTGGGTTAGAGTAAAGGTTTCATAAGGATTTAGACAAAACCAACAAGCCACGCCCACGGATCTGACTCGAAACCGCCGTAAAGTACGCATGTTGCCTGTGCTCCCAAATTTGCGTACTGCGCTATGTAGTACGTTCTTTATAGATTTTCTTTTTGACGTTTTAAACAAATATGTTTTAAACTATGGGACATGCCTGATTAAAAAACACAACAGAAATCATCACAGAATTTAATTTATAACGGGTTAAATGGTTAAAATGCAAATTTTACTGGTTTTAATAAAAACACAGTTATTGTGTTTGGTTACTATTGGTGGGATGTTATTTGTAGCGTGGAGATCAATATAACACCATTCAGTCATACTAGAATAGTCCTAAAACCGACAACATAAAGGAAATTGTAATGGTTTAATGGTAAACAGCAATACAATGTTTTATCGGATTAAAGAAAACTTGTTTTGCATACAGAAATATAACATATCGTGCATAGTATGCATACTGTGTGGTAGTAGCATGCTATGCAGACCATAGCCATTGTGTTTAGTTGTGAACAGGTCAGGCAAATCCTAAAGTAGTGTGTTCATTATGAAGTCACTGTGATAAATGGTAAAAGCGAATTTTAATAAGCCAAAATTAAATAATTCCCTAAAAAGACGTTTATTTTTAATTAGAAGCCTCATGAAAAATCGTTTGACTGTATTGAAGGTTTCTTTGTTGTACAGTTATCATTGGGCATTTTATTTACTTTAGTGAATTTATTATTATTCACCGAAACATAGTGCAAATGTGGGACAATCTAGCGTGACATTTTTCATGATAAAACGTCTTGCAAACACAGGCTTGAACCAAAGACACAGATAATCTGTGGGAAGAAAACGTTAAACCAAAATCTAGAGGAGACCAGATGAAAATGTCATCTCTGAGCAGTCTTCACTCTTTGAAATGGAAGGGGTATTTTCGTGGTGGGTGTAGACACAGCAGGCGGCTACTTTCTCATTTCTCTAGGATGCAGAGACAACAGCGGCTTTTCCTTGACAGGCACACCCACGCCAGGCTCAGACCCACTGTCACTTACGCTTGGATGGAGTCGGCAAGCATCTGACTAATGCAGATGCTGTTATTTTGGTTTCTAGGAAGGATTCTGACCTTATTTACCCAGATACTCTTTAATAAAAAAACTGTATTGGGAAGAATTTTTGTTTTTTTCATTTATGAAAAATAAAGTCAAAATATTAATGCAATATTGGTTTTAATAACAACGTTAGGTGTGGTAGGTGTGCATGTTCTGTTGCAATGAGGCTTATCTTTAACTGCAATTGTTGACAAACGCTCATGTCCCACAGGGGAAAAGTACTAAGAAAGTGTTAGCTGGTGGAAGGCTTTTGTGGTTTTTGGTAAAATTCAGAAAGTCCCTGTTTTTGCTGTAGTGTCAGTTTAACAACACGGTTTATCTGATTATGATCATTCATCATTGCATGAAAGTTGATGCAAAACAAGGTCATTCAAAACTAAAAAATGCTTTGCTATAACAAAATTCAGAAGATAAATAAAACAATTAAAACACTAAATACATTTTATATTTTTTCAATGCGCATTCAAAGGATCTTATATAACTCAATTTTGTACACACGAAAACTATTTTTATTTGTAAGTCTTCAGTGAGCAAACTAAAGTCAACTGTAGAAAGTTTCAAAACATTACATTAGTAAAGAAATTTGCATTGAAAGGTCCACTGCTGTGTGTGTTTTTGGAAGATCTATTGACAGAAATGCAATATGATATACATAACTATGTCAGACGTGTATAAAGGCCTCAGATAATTAACCGTTATGTTTTTATTTCCTTAGAGAGAGCGATTTATATACTTACACGGGTCCCCTTGCATGGAATTCACCATGTTGTTTTTACAGGAGCCCTAAACGGACAAACGCATTTCGTTAATACATTATCTCCTTCTGCAAAGAAGCGAAGATGTGATGACATCTTAGTTCTGTGTCAGCCACCGTAGAGCTTCGAAAGGGAGGGGGACTGGTGTCGTGAGCTGCTGGTTGCTTTTCGCAACCTCACCACTACATGCCGCTAAAATCTTCACATTGCTCTTTTAAGCATCATGCTCAGCCAGTTCTCTTCTGTCTATACAGCGGAAACATAGATTCAGCACAAGGTAAGTTTATAAAGTATATGTATAATGTAAAGTAACAACCTCTGTAATGTAAAGTGTGGTATAAACTTTCTAGATGAATTTGAAACAGGATTCATGTTTTCCCTCATTTTATTTTACTGTAGTTAAGTTAAGTGTCAACTTAACAAAAAGCATATATCAAAAAGAACGTTTGGAAATGAGTTTTATTTCATGGAATAACGCCTCTCCAAAACAGAAAGGAACTTCTGAGCTTGTGATTAGTGGGCTAAAATCTGGCACCCACAGATCTGGGCCTTATGTTGGTGCACTTAAGCTCGTCCTACACCCAAAATAGTTGTAGAACTTTGGAGGCGAATGAGACTTTTGGGGTCTTATAAGACTTTCTGTCTAATGAAAGTGCTCGGAGCTGACCTGGATGTGTTTTTTCTTGTCCTGTCATTTGGACCCTTGTTCGATTTTTACCACATTCAATAACGCTCCAACGTTGTCCGGGACGCACCAGGGGCCCTAATGTATAAAACTTTGCGTAGATTTCATTCTAAAAGTATAAACGTCAAGAGTTTGTAAATGTACATATTTACACATTTACATCAGGTGCTATAGGACTAGTTTTGTTTTGACTATCTACGAATGTGTTTAAAGTTTTAGATTTCTTTCGACCTGACAACTGTGATCTAAATTGATCTAAATACAAGGTATAAACCTTTATCATATCCCTTCGGGACTTTTGTTTTATTATTATTCGCAAATGTGCAGGCGTGCGTGTTCTTCAGTTGTTTGTGTCATATTTAGTGGCACGCTTGCGTTGTTTCATCTTTGTTTTGCGAGTTGGAAGTTTGGTTGTTTTTTAACTCTTGTTTATGCTTTTCCATTCCTGTTTCCTAAAGGAGGATTGGATGGTAGGCTGCTGCTAGGGCTGCAGAGAGCAAGCGTGATGATTGACAACAGCAGAATCATGAGTCTCTCTGTAAGTGGGTGGATGAGTGGGGCGGACCAATCCTCAGCAGAGCTCGTTTTTAATTGCCGTCTGGTAAACATCAAACACGAATGGAGACGATTCCATCGTAAGATACAGAGCGTCTTGGAAAATATGTAACGCTGTATGATTTCATCTGCTCCTTAAAGCTGAGCGTATTGAGAGTTGTATTCCTGAGACTCTCACTGTCTTGGGTTATTAAAAAAATCAGCGTCACCTCTTGTTTGCTTTGTTGCTGGAGTTATAAGCAGTGCATATGAGTGAGCTGAAGAGGAGTTTTTACTTGAGGGAACATTTGAATGCTTTCATGCTCATGCTAATGTTGTTCTTTAAATTAATTCTGCCTGTTTTACAGTTCGACATTCGATTAGTGATTCTCTTCACTTTTCCTACAGGGTTTGGGGGTTAAGCCCACTCATAAAAAAATCACAAATGCACAAATGTTGAGCATCTCAAATGAGATTAAATTGGGACCGAAAGGAGAAATTAGCTTAAGTCAAAAACATACAGACTTAAGTCTGAGACAAAATAGTTTGAGACGTCATTGTTACGTCAATGAAACTCCTTAAAGGAATAGTTCACCCAAATGTATTTATATTTTCATTCATCATTCATGATTCACAATGAAATTCATTGGTTCTTTACATCTTGTTTCATGACAAAACACACATATGACAACTAATCTCGAGACACACAAGAACCTTGATTTGAGGTTGTAGACATGTAAATCTATTACATTGATACATTTATCAGCTTCCGAACTACTCCTTTAAGTCTTTTTAGCTTTAAAGATCAGGGTTGGGTTTCCCGAAACCTTCTTAACGCTACTTAATTCTCAAGTTATACCTTAAGAGTGGTACCGATATATTCTGAAGCACGACGCAGTCATGTGAAGGTTTCTGGAATCCCAGCCCAACTCTTTCCTCAACACTAAATAATGATCCGAACAGCTATCGATGTCGAGGTTTCGGGGTTAGATGACTCTCAGATAATCCTTTAATTCTCATTTCTTTATTAAAGATTCTTCATTGCTAGTTTCAGTCCTCATTAGGCTTGCTGTGCAGAAAAGAAGGTGGGCGGCAATCAAACTCTGCTAGTCCTAGAAGCCCCACCCACACAGCCAGGTCCACCAGGGGCCCAAAGAAGTGATTACAGTTCATTAACATGGTGTGTGTGCAGGGGTGGGAGGGACACTGGTCATTATTGTGTTCGACTGTAGGCGGTGCCCAGAAACACACAGGAAGATGTGGGCAGAGCACACGCCCATGCTGTAGCCCTTAAGTCCTTTGTGAGGAATATTGGATGCAGAGTTTGACTCTAGGGAGTTGGCAGTGCATAATTACTTGGACAGGCAGGCAGAAATGTGTGTTTGGTGCTGTGGCACCTTGAGCTTGACAGGCTTATTTGAAGGACCGGTTCATATTGTAAATTCGGCTACAAATCAACCACAGGTGTAATTCACAAAGCATCACGTACTGTAACATAATGCATGATGGTATTTAGTTGTATAGTGAATTTGATTCATTTTGGATATTTACCCACATTTAATATATTAAAAATGAATTAATGGATTTGTTGGTTTCCAAATGAAAAATATGAAACCCTTCTACGATATTTCAGGGTCCTGTTTTACCTCAAGATAAATAGAAAGGAATTAGAAATTATAAAAGGAATTCTTAATACACGGTAAAAACACAGGGTTACTTTTAACCAAGGGTTGGGTGCAAGAAATACAAACACAACAGTTAGGTTATTTCTACCCAAAACGTTGTGTTGCATTTACAGTTTTACACATCGAAAACCGTTGGCATATTTTGTTTAAATTTTTTTCCTGTGCAACATTGGCCCGTTGACTCACATATATTATATTATACATCTAATATAAAATATATAGGATGTATTTAATATGTAATATACAGTATATTTATATGTATATTCATATTTGTTCTCCATTTTTTATTGTATGCCAGTATATATTAAACATATTAAACAAATATAGAAATATTTTGAATTGTGGCATTTACAAAAATGGTTTGGAAAAATACCTTGTGTTCTTTATGCATAATGTAATATCTTCATTTTGTCTTCGTTTTCAGGGCTAAAATGTGACTCGGACATGTTTTCCTTTCATTCTCTTATAAATTCTTTCCACCCGATCTTAGAATTTAAATCCCTCAGTTTATCTACTCCTCGCCGTGATTCAGTGAACTCATCACACTAGCAAAGCCACCTTGATGTGTGACAGGAGTTCCCCCGGGCAATGCACTCTGGGAAGCTTGTGTGTTCAAACCGCAGGATTACACCGCTCAATCCCCGTAGCAAATAAGGGAATTAGGATGAAATTTAATCATATACGAAATTATAGTCACTGACACGTTATTATAGCCCCATGTGAGCTCTGTGTGAATGTTGCTCATACTGACTGACTTCATCTCATTCCTCAAGCTGATTTCTTGTTCGTGGTGTGTCTCCTTCTTCTTATTCAATCGCATTTCTGCTGGATTTCCCTGTAAACACACATTTAAGTTTCTTCTGTGTATTTGCGTGATCCTTGCGGTCCCAATAATTGATCTTAGTAAAGGTTCAAGAATGCCATTGAACTGGTTTGATGCAAGTTATTGATTCCACATGGTTTTTCAAGGCTCGGGTCATATGGACCTGAGCAGTCATTTATCTGCTTTCAGTTCTTTTATTCTGGAAATGTCTTGCTCATTGCAAAAGCTACGGTACATACAGCTTTGTGTTAAGTATTTATTTCTGATTTCATATAGAATTTCAAATTGAATGTTTAAGCAGGTATTTTTCAGTTTTGATGTCACTCTGTTTCTCCTACCATTCTTTTGCAGAGACAACTATGAGTAATCCATTTTTCGACCATCAGTTTTAACTATGTTCAAATGTTTTTTTGACGAATACATTTGAATATTTATTAATATAATTTTTTATAATATTCATATCTCTTATCAACTCACAGAGTTATCAAACTGTTATATTTACTGTAATATTTGTGAATAACCACTTTTATAAGATTTTCGACACTTTCCATTTTGCTAATATCACTGAAATGCACAACCTCTTGTGGGTTACATTTTCATAATATTGAACAATAAAACCATTTCTATTCCTAAAATGATTTTCAAATACTTTACTTGTTTAGGAACATCCGTTCACACTCCCCTTCCTCTTTGCCCTTCACTCGGGCCAATGACTCTCCAGCGTATATATCGGTGTGTGTCGTGCTCTGGGGTCATAGCACTCCTCTCCACATCCCACGCAAAGTTTGTTTTTTGGAATTCTCCTTCAGTTCCTTTCTCACATCTATATACACCCATTCATGAACAAACACACACAGTAAACATTTATTTTCAGACAGGAAGTGAGTGAGTGTTCTATTTACACTCTCATCGGACATGAGGGGACATACTTAAAAAATCCACGACATTTTCAAGGATATTTGGCTAGAACACAAACTTTAATAAAGTTTTTCAGATTTGGCCTTCAATTTATACACGGCCGTTCTAACTGAGTAACTGTTGTTAAAAAAACTCCTGTAAAGATTCAAACGAATTTCCACTTGTCAGAATTATAGTGTACTGCAGTGATCACGTGAGTCGCGAGTCTTAGCACCTCCAGTTCCATCGCCCTAAAGTTTGGGTTTTTGTTAAATGGCTTAAAATCAGATCTGTGGTTAACAAACCTATACATTTTTTCACGTTTTAATCTATGACATAATACACAGTTGTAACCGCTTGTGATTTTTTAAAGCTTTATTGTGTTTTAAAAGATGGTGGTTACTAACAAGGTGCCAAATAGCGTCTACTTCCTTTGGATAACCAAAATGTGGGTAACCATAAACATTTTTCACTAAAATAATTTTTACTGTGTGTAATTTATAATATAATGTATGTCTATACTGCAATCAGTAATGTTACTTTTGGTCTCTGAACAAGACTTAAAGGTCCAGTGTATGAAATTTAGAAGCATCTAGCGGTCTGGTTTGCGAATTGCAACCTACGGTTCACTCCACCCCTCCCTTTTGAGCGCTACGGTGGTTGACAACAAATATGTCGTTTTCGCTTCTATCCAGAAGGAGATAACATATTTATTTTATTACTTTATACACCTCTGAAGACATAGTTATGTATATTATATTGCATTTATTTCAATAGATCCTCAAAAAAATGACACACAGCACCTTTAATGACAAAACAATGATTCAATTTGATTATTTACTTCTCGTATTTACATAAAGAGACCTCATCCTAGCAGAGGACTCGGTCAGCCGTCAGAAGTCTATCTATGGAAAATCATCTTCCCCAAAGTGAGCAATGACCCCTGACTTCACACTGGAGCCATGGGAAAGTTTGCTGGGAAATCTCGGACAGGCAGAGCCAGACGCTTCCGAGTCCCAATCTCTATCTTTGGATGCCAGATACCTCCCACCCACACCGAAACACACCCAAGCGCTAGAACTCTGCCCACTCTCACACACACACATGCTTTCTCACAGATACATTCGCACACAAACACACAAAAACACAGATGTGCGCAACTCGCCTGCCTACACGCACTCCCAAACACTCGAATACACTAACACATAAATACCTGCCCACACTGACACACGTTCACGTAGATATGCAAAGACGCAACTCTCTGTGGCCGACAAGTTGCGTTCTGCAACTCCGCCGATACACCATACTTTCTAATCCGAATAGGCTCCACTTTGGTTTCAGCCTCGCATGTGCGTGCAATGAATTCACACACTTTCTGCCTCCTTCACACACATATTTCAAATACATTGTGCGTTTGTCTTTCATTGTGTCCTTTTCTGTGGCTTCTCGCTCTTCCGTCTCGCTCTTCTTCTCACATGCACCCTATGGAGTGCAGAATGCTGTGTGTACTGTATGCATGTGTGTGTGAGTGTGGGCGTAGTGGCGAGGAGGGGGAGGTATTTTCGATCCTGAATAACAGTAGTGTGTCTCTGGCAGCTGTGTGTGTGTGAGAGAGGCAGAGAGCAGAGCTGTGTGGGCGTCCTCAGCGCGCCGGCCATGCAGAGACTGTCGGGCTCAGACCGGGCCTTGTGGCTTCTATCCACCGCGCTAATTGGCCCGAGTTGAAGTATATGCTCTCCACAGCCTGAAATACATTGGCATTAAAGTCTGAAGTACCCGCAGTGCAGTTCACACGAAGTCTCGCGTTACCGCCGAATAAAAGTTTTCCCGAATACATTTTGATGTAAATGTGGCCTTACAGGTAAAACAAATTGGATTTCGAAACTTCTTAGCGGAATAATTGGATGCATATTTCACTCTCGCGGAAAGATTTTTCATACGACTGAATAGAATCGCGACTTGAATAAATCAGATCTGAAGCAGAATAAAGCAATAAGCCACGAGAGGCCGGGAGGGGTGATGCAAAACGGTGGTAACAACAGTTTGAGCAAAGATGCCAGTGTTCAATAAGTTGTACGTTTATTAGTCGTCTTTATCAAAGTTTTTCCATCTAATAGAGTTAATTAGCTTGTAGGCGTTTTTTGGTTGCTAAGCGACATGGCGTGTTCATATAGAATGTACTTTCACACGCTCGTGATCATCTGCATTTTAAATTATAATTAAGCTAAGTGTATAAAAATAAGGATATAACTTATATCATATAATTATAAATACAAAAGTATAAACCATATAGAGTTGACAAATATACTTTGGAAATATGCAAATATTTAACATTTTAATATGAAATAAAATATTTAATGTATAATAATAATATATATGAATTATAATTCATTTATGTACAATTATACAAAAGAGACAGTTGTACGAAAAATTAAAGTATTTAGCGCATAAACTATAGTCTGTGAATATACACATTTACAGATGTTACACCAATTGGAAGTTAGAGTTTATATGAACAGCCATAGATATTTAATAAACAGTAAATCATCGACTGCTATTACCATCTTATAGTTTAAGAACCCTTTATAGCCAATAATATACTTACATTTGTCCGTCTGTGGTTGCAATGTCCTTTAATAAGAGAATCTGATTTCACTGTAGCTTTAATAGTCACATGACATATGAAGCTCAGGTGATTGGCTAACAAACCGGCCAGAATCAGTACCCATGAGCAAAAATGACAGCAAGTCTGTCATAGAGATGAATGGTACTGTTTTCAGTGTAGCTCTATACAGGCATGTTGGACCTCCTGGGTGGTCACAGGGACTCAACTGCTTTTTACAATGGCTTCAAACACAACTCACAAACAGAGTTTCACATGTTTGGATCGAGAATCTTATTCTGAGAGAAAGATGAGGGTGAACACAATCCCAAGCACACCCAGTTAGAAAGAGAGAGAACACAGGGAAATCAAGAGAGAGGTCGCAGTGAGGGCAGTTCAAAGCCCAGGGGAAATGAGCCACAGGCTGTGGGCGTTCAGAGAGAGTGGGCTACCTGTTCTGTTCTGGAGCCGATGTCATTACAGTCTGGGCACACAGATCTGACAGCTGCTGCATTAGTTCTCCAGTCAGTGATGAGATAAAAGATTATTTTGTCTTGTGAGGCCAATACACATGAGAAAAAAAGGTTATGGAGGAGATTCAGCCAATTATGCAGCCAATGTTGTGCACAAAAATACATACTCTTGCTCTTTTCTATTTACCTATGCATATACACCTACTATGGTGAAACCACGTACTAAATGTTACACCGGGTACATGAAAGGGCATCTTATTTATTAATTTAAAATATGTTTTTCATTTGTTGAACACAAAAGTAGACATTTTGAGAAATACGATGGAAGTCAGTAGAGGTCAACGTTGTTTGGTTACCAACGTTCTTCAAAATATCTCCTTTTGTGTTGCGCAGAAGAAAGAAAGTCATACAGATTTGGAATGACAGGAGGATGAGAAAAGGATGAAAGAATTTTCATTTTGGGGTGAACTATCCCTTTAAGATCTCACGTGCAGTCTATTAAAAAACACATACAACTTTCCTTGTTTTGAATAGATTGCACGTATCCTCATCACCCAATACAAAACTGTGCGGTAATGGAACTGCATGTATTTGAACCTCAATCCACAGTTCCTTGTAAGTGCCACAGCAGCATTCATTTACTTTCCCCTTCAAACTGACCAGCATGAACGTCTGGTTAACTATTCCAGGAAAGTGATGATCCCACAGTTCAGAGCACAAATGTGATTCACTTCTATTCTGATTCATCTAGTCTAGACATTTGTATCGTATCCACTAACATTTCATTTCAGACCTACGTGTCAAGTGGTTTCTTTTACTGCGTACAGGTGGGGTACAGGTGCACAATCCTGTTTACAGCAGTTCAGATACACTTGATTAAAGGGGCTGCAAGCATTTTTTTAATCTAACACAAAATGTGACTGGATATTTTGCGAATCCAGTTATTTTAAACTTAAATTCGCCCGCTAAATCAATTGGCTACTTGGTTTGGAACACTAGCATTGACAAGTTTGTACATTAAATCGACGTTGTACGAATATTATTATTATTTATTTATTTTTGCCGTTCTGTAAATGTAGAGAGACAAGAAACGATGGGATGAGAGGGATACAGGAGACAGGAAAGGACCACGAGTCAGGATGCGAAACTGGGTCACCTGCAGCACTTTTGCCCAACAGTCCACTGGATCACCGGCGTAGACTAGTTAAAAAAATATATATATTTTGGGAATCTCTGTTTATTTAAATAACTTACAGCACCTGCTACAATTAGATTTTAGTTACGGTTTTTTTATCAGATTTATAAATATCATGTTTTAGATCGCATGCTACAGCTCAAGTGTTTAGTTTTTTTGCAGGAAGCTTAATACAGATCTCAGATAATATGATGCGTATCAGCTCGTTTCTCCTTTTGTGGAGAGATTGTACAGCTGCTCCTCGAAAACTAAACAAGTGTAATCAGATCACATGTCTTGGTTCTATATGAGGTCAAGCAATTATAACATCCTTTGTGCAGAGAGTAAATTATATTCACTGAGTCTACAGCTGAGGGGAAACACTTGACCACCCATTCACCTGCTTCTGCATATAATTTACCTTGTTGGAGCCCTTTCTGACACGAACTGTTTCAACAAGTGTCATTCACTTTCATTTCAAACAGAACGTAATGCTGATACCCAGAACTTCAATTAGTGCTGCATGTGTGCCAATTCATTTTAGCTAGCTGTGATCATACAAAACACAATAAATTATAGTTTTAACTTACGGAATTGGAAACACAATGAACACAGTATTTTAGATCATGTATACAGCAAAATAAATGTATTGTTTGCATTTTTACAGTAAATGTAAATGTATGGAACCTGTAAATCCAACTCAAACGAATTATTCTCCCCTGGTGTTTTTTCCAAGCGTTTCCAAAACTTGTTGTCATTGGCACAGTTGCTTTTCCTTAAATCAATGTGGCTGCCATCTGCCAATCAGCTGTCAAAACAGAAATGACTAAAAAAAATTCCTGGCAGCGTTTATTTGTACTTTGGCACGCTATTGTTACATTTATCATCTTTTGAAATTGTCTGTGTGCCCTTGTGTGTCTGGGGAAAAAAGAAGAAATAAAATAATTAAGTATGCATGGCACCTTCGCTGGGCTGCTAGCTGTTGCTGGCCTACTTCCTAAAAATAGAATGTAATACCAAGGCAGATTTGAAGATTTTTTTACTGTACTGCTCTCTGTCTCTCGCTCTCTCTCTCTGTCTGTCTCTCTTTCTCTCTCGCCCGTTCTTGCACCCCCCACTTCACCATACCCAGCCTCCACTTTCTCTCTTTGTCTCCACATATCTCAATATCGGTCTGCTCACACCCTCCCTTATTAGTGGGCAGACCGAAAGTGTTGTTTAGCTATTTATATCATTAACTGTAACATGTAAGTATATTAAACAAACTCGGAACAGCATTCGCATGTTTATTCGTCTAAATTGAAATGGGTGTTTACGTGCGTTTTCTCTGTGCATTTTAAAGATTCAATTGTCACGAATGGCTTAAGCAGCCATGGCAAAATCTGGACCCTATAAGATTAAAAATGGGCAAAGTTTTTTGTATTTTGTACTGTAGTTTGTTCATGGTTTTTGAGGATGAGGGCATGTAACCTGTCCACACTGGCATCCGTCACATCTAAGTCACAGATAAGTTTGTGACAAGTCTGATGGACGAACGGCCTGTTTCATCAAGATATAGAAAAAGCGTTCTCTCCACCCTTTCAAAGGTTGACAGGATCATTTAAAAATCACGACATTGGTTTTTGCTTTGGCTGTATCGGATCAGACTTCGGCTTGTGACCAACTGAGCTGAGGCACGCACACTTTAACTAGCATGAAAACAATCTTTAGCCATCGTCTTTGGTCATGAGTGTCTGACAGTCTAATCCAGCGGCAGTGTATTTGTGTGTGTGTGTGTGGAAAGTATTTGAGCCAGCTGAATCACTGTGTGTGGGAGTGTAAATATCCTGAAAGAGAGTGTATAGTGTAGCTGCATACAGGACCACGGCCCCTCCCATCTTTCTTTTGAGTCCTCTTCCTGCGGCAGACCCCGAAACATGTCTGTGAGAACATCTCTGAATGAATCTCTCTATACGAACGCCGAGGACCAGCAAGCTAGATAGATGTGCAGAGGGGAGAGGTTTGTTTTGGTTGAGTCACTGTAACAATAAAAGCCCTTCAGTATCAAGCCCCTTTAGGGTTTCTGGTTCCCGGTGGGTTTTTCTTAAAAAGAGTACATAAGGACCACACGTTAAGACAGCGTGCACATCTGTGCATGTTCAATGACTTCTGTGTCTTACAGTGTTTGCAAGACAAGCGGCGTACTATACCATGCATTGAAAAGAATTTGTGCATCCAAAATGTTTAATTCTTCCATCATTTACTGAATTTCCTTCTTTTGCAGAACACAAAAATATGTATTTTTACGATGGTAACCAAACAACATCGGACCTTATTGACTTATATTGTACGGACATAAACTGACCGAGACATTTTTCTAAATATCTTCGTTTGTGTTCTGTAGAAGAAAGGGTCATGTACAGGTTTAAAAAACATGACGGTGAATAAATGATGACTTTTGGGTGAACTGTCCCTTTAAAAATCTGCAGCGTCACATGTGTTTATTGTCCTCACAAGCCTCCAGGCAAAGCATCTCTGATGCAGCATTTCATTTGAGAACCAAAGCAGAAATTACACTAAAGCTTAAACTTACAAATGCACTGTACTTTTTTCTTTCGACACATTATTTTTCCCTTTTAATTTAAAGACTGTGCACTGCATCTTCAGAGAGTTTATTTGTAAAAGTAATGAGATTTACTTTATTTACAAGTACAGTAATGCCTTGGTCATCAATTAAGCAAAACACTCTTAAAATGGAACAGTTAATAAGAAGATCCGAAGCCCACTGTCATCATGCATAAGGACTCCGTGTGACAGGCTGTGGGCAGCAGGTGAATTTACACTGGAGGATGGGAGGGGGTCAAGAATAGCACAGCGGTGGGTGTACAGGCAGCCACCGAACCGTGCGCGTCCGTGATGCCGTTCGGTGGGGTATTTTCAGTAAGGTCAACAAACACGATAACCGTCCGTGTATATATGTGAGGCGTTGCATGCGGCTGATATGAGGTTTGGTATTCCATGCAGCAGCCTCCCACGCGCCGCGACCGCCCACGCCAGGATCTGCGTCACGCAGCCGCGTGGGAGTGAGAGCGCAATGTAGCAAGCGCGGAATATCCCAATTCTGGCAGTAGGGGAGAGAGCGGAAACCAACTAGTTTGAGAGTCCCTCCGTTTGACGCTAGTACAAACTACGGAGAGTTCATTCAAAAACAGAAGTAGCGTTACGCGTCGGACGCCGGCACGCATCCTCTCCCCGCCAGCAGGACGTCAGGTGAAGCGTCATCCCGTCGGAACTTTTTTTTAACATACAAACAAGTGGCGATTTGGGAAGGAGCGCGTTTCGGAACAAAGTAACAGCGTTTGGGGAGGAAGAAACAAAGACAACTTAAGGTACGTGTCAGTAAGTTTCAGTGGCGCTTGCGTTAATGTGGGTCCGTGGGTTTTGTGCAACTTTCCTGCGTGTGCGCCAGTGTTTTTGCTTCCATGTGCGCGCCGTGCAGACCGGGACGGCGCGAGATACCGAATGCGCGTATCGCCCGGTGGGCGTCAGATGTGCGGACAGCATCCTATGCGTTTATTTACTTCCAAGTGCACTTTTCCTAAAGCTCTCGGGGGTGTTCTCGGTTGTGCCATAGCGCTTGAACGTCTGACAAGGAGAAGATCAAAATAAGTTTTTTGTTTGAGAATGAATAAGCTGTTTGAATTCAAGTTTAATGGTAAATAAACGTACTTGAAGTATGTATGTGGATTATAATAGGCTACTGTTTTCGTCATTGTTGATTGGTTATTCTCATCAGTAGACTTGGTGATGCTTCATTTCTGGTTTGTTAATATCTTAAATGAGCTAATGTGGGCATTTTCTTTATGGCACTGTGTTGTCTACAGTAGGTCTCGTGGAGATGACTCATTGTTTACCACCTCACACCCCACCCTCCAAAAGACCATCTCCGATGTTACTAAATCTAATCGCAAGGTGGTGAACTTTGGTCATGCCTGGTTTTTTACCAAATTTTTCCCCCTTGTTGTCACTAACAGATGCTTTAATGAATCATATTTAGGTTAAGGGTACTTACAGTCACCATATGCCCAGTTGACATCGCAGAGCTTGAGGAGCTTTCGGGCTTCACAGTAGAGAGCACAAGGCTGAAATTGAGTCATTTTTGCTCGTAATAAACTGAAGCGATAACAAGTCTTTGTAGCATGTGCTGTAACAAATAAGGGATACGTTTCGTATTTTCCCCAGATTTGTTGTTAGTTCTTTTACACATTTTGCCGTGTAAATGATCACCTTCCTTTGCGATAAGGTGGCAATAACATCATGGCTTTCGTTGGAAGCATCTTTAACCGTTCTTTACCCATACAGGTTTTTTTCTTTGTAATCCTCCACTTAAAGGCCTTATGAAATCAAGATAGGAGATTTGTGGCTATAGGCCTATAATATACTCATTTTTCATTTAGTAAATATACAAGATTTATTTATGAATATATCAATTCCCCTAATACAATGTGCTACCACGGTTCAGGGGTAATGACTGTGATTTAACTAAAACCTTTCAACAGTTTTTTGTGTAAAGGATAAGACAAGATGACCTTCAACCTCCTACTTAAACTTACGGTTAAAAATGTAATCATAAACAGAGCAAAAATACTTGTATCACCCCTTTAAGAGGCGAATCGATTGTGCAACCTTATAGGAGTTGTTCACCATTGACTTTCCATAGTAGGAATAATATTGACCATAGAAAGTAAATGGAGACATATTTCGAAGTGAACTACTGCTTTATTAATTTATGTTTCTTTCAGTTGTTTCCCAATCATTTATACGACTGAGATCACCTCTTTGATCGTTTTGTACTGTTATTTACGGACGAATCTCAACGTGAATCCATTATTCAGTTGGATTGATAAGAGGCCGCTGTTGGGTAACATGAACAAATGCTGTAAGTGCTCTCAGCGTGTTGCATGAAGCCCTGGCCTCAGATCTTCAGCGTTACGAGCTGGCCGTGCTGGGGGGAAAGAGAGTTTTGGATAGATTGCTGCCTAAGTGCTATTCATGCTGACACTGAATTGGTTTCAACAAGGCACCCTTCACTTGGGTCTAGGCCTCCGTCATCCATTAGAGTGGCAGAAACACTCTGCCGTGCGACGGGGCGTCCTCATTAGACTTCATACTCTCGCTCTTCAGTACTCGCGCTTGGCCTCGGCGGGTGAGTTCTTACTCACTTCTAGTGCACTAAAAGTCATAATGACTTGGTAGAATGTGTGATTTCTTTTTGAAACTAAAATAATATTTAGTGAGTCACAGCTTTGGCATTGTTAAAGCCTTGATCTTAAAGAATTGTTATGATTTGTTGTAATATTACGTGTTTGTTTGTTTGTTTTGACAAAGGAGCCATTGTAACTGTAGACTTGTATAATTGAAAGTTGCTGGAATAAAAGACATTGGGTTTTAAAAAATGAAATGAAGCTGTACATGGGGTTAAACTGTACATTAAACATCAGACATGTTCTGCTTGGCTGTGGTTATGGTGTGCACAGCATTTCGCTTTTTAAATGTGGACAGGCAAATTACGAAACATGTTGTGTCGTGTCTGTTAGAAGGCTGCATGCCGGCATAGAAAAATGGAAACGTAAACCTATATGTCAAAGCAGATTTGCTTTGTGACCGTTGAAAGGAGGAATATACATATTTGGGAAGAAATGCTTTGTTTTAGAAATGAGGATCATGAGTCTTAGAGGTATATTTTGTGTGGGTATCCTTTAAAGTCGTAGAACACATACATGCAAAGTTTAATTCACAAATGCATGCAATGAGCAATTTCGTTTTTGTGAATGAGGTCGCATTTGTGAATCAAATTCTGTGAATATATCTGGAATATTCTGACTTCTTAGATATCCATTGCTTTCCATTACAAGATGTGCTCTGCTGTGTCTTTTCCCAATCCCAGGAGACACATCGTTTCCAAACTTTTACCTTTCTAAAACACATCTCATCTCGGCCAACTCATAAATGGGCAAAGTGAGCTTACCGCATTAGTATGCATTACAGTGCCTCTGACAAAGTTTGCAGAGAGCATTATATGCGCTTGTATGTTTGCCATCATCGTACCATAATCCTTGGATCCTTTTAAGGAAGAAGTGGGTGAGTTAAAGTGAAATGCAGAACTATATCATTTTAGCATGCACACCTACTGGCCCACTCCCACACAAAACTCCATTACCCCACCTCCCTCCCCTGCAGTCAATCTCGCTTTCATTGCGGCTGCTGCGGATCCACATCCTGACAGCGGCAGCTGTAGAATCGGGATCCCGGCAGGAACAAATGAGGCCTGTGCCGAGAGAGCCCACCTACGCTCGCTGCAGAGGTGGACTGTGGCATGTGACACTCCCAGCAGCCCAGGAGCCTGACAGGCACACTGTTATAATCTTGAATTCAGCCACACATTTCATTCAGCCTCCCTCCCCCCTTCCGGGACAGACAGTGTCATCTCTTTCTCACTCTTTTGAGTCTGGATTTCCTATGTATTTCCCTTTTTTGTCAGGTATGAGGTTGATTTTATAGTGATGTCTAGGTTAGTGTTTAGAAACTTTTTAGGGAAGTTTTATTACAAGACGTATGTCTCACATCCTTTCCGTCACAAGTTTTGACAGGAGCGGCATTGTATTTCCATTCATAGAGAGTAGAGGTGTAGCGATACGCTCAGCTCACGATTCAATACGATACATGTTTTTACTATTGCATCATTGTATTTTTTAAATATGTTTTAAATACGAAACTGACTCTCAAATGACACATTTTCCCAGAGACATTTGTTATTTTGTTAAAGAATTAACAACATTCAAGGTTTAATTCAACCATTTTTAATTTAAACTAATAAAAACGGAATGGATCTGTAATAAAACAAAAAATAAAACGAAATAAAAAAAGTTGCCATAGCTCTACGATACAGTTTTTTACGTTTTTGTATTGCGATATGAGATGCATTGAGATATTGTTACACCCCTAATAGGGAGTTTCTTTTTCACGTTTAAGAGGCCGGACTGTAATGTTGTGTAAATGAATGGATGGTAACAGATCAAGTTGTAAGGGAATATATGAGTTATGCAGATGGTCTTGAAATTTTGTTAAATGTATTTAAAGTTAATAAACACATTATAAATGACAATAACAATAAATTGCTCAAACTGGTCTAAAATTTTCGCTGTTAAACCACACATTTACAGTTTATTTATCAACTACCCAACCTCACATGAACCATTCTTAAATAATTGTGAGCAAATGTGCTCATTTTGAAGCAACACTCATGTTGATGTACCAGATCGCGAGAGGATACAAGAAAAAATATGCAACATTGTTCTTTGTGTTCATACAATCAATGTAAATTTTTATATTGGCATAGACGGTTTCATTGGATGCACTCACATGGCCCAAAGTTCAATTCAGGTCTTTGTTTGGTTATAATATAACAATTAAATTGAGCTGTAATTTATTATTTTGTTGTGTATTATAGTATTACTACTAAACCGTTATTGATTATTTGTGGAGGTCTACCGGAAGTTAAGTTTGGGCCGCTTAACCTTTGTTTATGTATTTGATGCTGAAACCATCTACAGTGACGTGAAATATTGCAAAACATTAATAATACTTATCTTAAGAAATATATTTATTTTGACTCAAATTTCTTTACTCCGTCTCTCTCCCTCAGGTATGGCAGCGACTTTACCAAGAACCCTTGGAGAGTTGCAGCTCTACCGCATTCTTCAGAGGGCCAACCTGCTGTGCTATTATGACGCTTTCATCCAGCAGGGCGGCGACGATGTTCAGCAGCTCTGCGAGGCCGGCGAGGACGAGTTTCTTGAGATCATGGCACTCGTGGGCATGGCCAGCAAGCCACTGCATGTCAGACGCCTACAGAAAGCTCTGCGTGACTGGGTCACAAACCCCGCCCTTTTCAATCAACCCCTTTCCTCCCTACCCGTCTGCAGTATTCCTGTCTACAAGCTGCCCGAGGGCTCACCCACGCCGTTGCCCGGTAACGGAGCACGGGTTGAAACCCAAAGCGTCAAAGTGCCCAAGTGTTTGGCAGCTGCTTGCGTAGACCCCGGTAAAGGAGAAGCGGGCAACGGAAGCTCCTCAGCAACAGTATCACCCCTTCAGAGCGGCAGCGAACCACGGTTTTGGGCCAGTCACGGCACAGAGAGCGAGCACAGTCTGTCACCGGCGGAATTGGGCTCCCCGTCTTCTCCACGGGATGGGCTAGAGGCGCTGGACGCGGCAGCGGTTCAGTCCGTGGTAGAGTGCGTGGAAAGAATCGCACAGACTTTGCCCAAGTGTGACCCGGGAGAGGTTAAAGAACTGTTGAAGGGAAATAAGAAGTTAGCCAAAATGATCAGCCACATCTTTGATATGAATGAGGAAGATCCTCACAGAGAAGAGGAAATTCGCAAATATAGCGCCATATACGGCAGATTCGACTCGAAAAGAAAAGATGGAAAGCATTTGACTCTGCACGAGGTACGAGGTGCCCGACATCACTTTGGGTTCTCCTACATAAACATTGTGTGATCTTGCTTGTCATAACTATCATTTACTCACTCTATAACATATTTATTCTGTAAAGCACAAAATAAGCAACTTACATTTTACATTCGTGTGCTTTGTGAAGCATAAAAGCTTCAGTGTCCACTCTTTATAATCCGTAAATTCTTAAAAATTGTATCATTTTATGGTTCACAGAAGAAATAAAGTCATACAGATTTGTGAATGATAACTGTAAATTATATTTTGGAGACACACTTCAAGGCAGGCAATTCGGATTGTTAGTTACTTACAGTACATACTGTAGTATTTTTTCCAAGTACAAATATTTCAAAATTCCTAAATCAAGATACCTAAAATATTAACTTAAACTTAATAAACTTACATTGATTAATATTCTTAAAATATATAAAACCTTTATCAAAGAAGTACTTATTATACTTATTAAAGAAATAAAGCTTGGGATGGTTCACCCAAACATAAAAGTTCTGTCATCATTTATTCATAAAATGATGATGTATTATAAATGACGACAGAATGTTCATTTTTGGTGAACTATCACTCTAACTTTAAAGTTTATTTTTCATACCTCATTGACTGATATTTGTGCTTGTTTCAGCCATAAACTTACATACAGTAAACCCACACAAGACTTAAATTCAGACACAATTTCTTCAGAACCAAAAGATTAGTATTATTTCGATATTTGTACTGCAGAACCAGAAATTTGTTTTTGGATTGCATTGTCATCATCGTCTGATGCTGTATTTTTGCACATAACGTCAGTATCTGTAAATCATTATTAAACGTCTGTACATCTCCTTGATTTCTGTACAGCTGACCGTGAATGAGGCCGCAGCTCAGCTCTGTATGAAGGAGGTGGCGCTGCTGACTCGCAGGGATGAGCTTTTCGGACTGGCACGTCAGGTCTCCCGAGAGGTCACCTATAAATACACCTACAGAACCAGCAAGTAGGAACTTTCTCATAAACACAACACTTTACAGTTTTTGTGTATTTAAATGTATTTTAATTTGTTGCACTTTATATACCTCACATGGCACTGGATTAATCAATTGTGATGTTAAGCCTTTAAGCCGAGAAACAGATATAGCTAATGCTAAAGCATCGAGAGAGGTTTGTGCTTCGAGTCGAGCCGAGATATCAAATCAGCTTTTGTGTTGAAGTGGACTGAGGTGGAGGGCTGGGAACACTCCCACTCCTTTGCATATAAAGACTCATAGTCTTATCAGGCACCCTAAAGGTGGCATCCAAAGAAGCCATTCAGGTGTTTCTTGGATTACCAGCCTTGCGTGTCAGAGAATGGAAAATTCCATTTGGTGCTGTCGCTCATTCAAACCTTTCAATCAAGATTGCATCACAGCGGTGGACTGCGTGTTGCGAAAGTTATCTAGGCCAGGTTTTCTTAAAGTGCGTCTTACGTCATGATGAGATTTGCCAAGGGCATTCGTATTAGTATGTAGGTGAAAAGCTTATGTAACATGTTGGCACATCAAAGGATTTGTAGTTTTTTAAAATCATTATTTGGGAGAAATGTACAGTTTTTATTTTCAGAAGAAAATGTTTCTTTGACACTTTTTCATAAAAATGACTTCATGTATGACTGTATCAACTCCGTTCAATCCGTTTTAAAAACCTAAATGGCATGTTACCAATTAATGACAATAAATCGCTGCTGTCTTTCTGAAACCTATCTCCATATTTCGTGATTCATTATTATTAGTCACCCTTTATATGTGTCACAGGATTTTTTCAAATATCTAACCAATAAAAAGTATTAAAACGCACTTGTCAACTTTGACACAACAGTATTTATTGATTTAAAAAGTACAGTGCTTTTTCCGTTTCCTGAAAAACAGCGAATCTGAGGTTTCGGAAGGACAGCGGCGAAATATGACTTGGTATAACTTGTGATCCTCCAAAAAATCAACTGTAATTTAAACCTGCATTTCGTTGGAAATAAAAGTTATGTATGAAACTTCGATTTTAGGGACGTAATTGAAACAAAAATAAAGATGTAATGTTTCATCTATTATGTTTTGTGTCCGAGGGCTAAATCTTCCCACTCCTTTTCCACAGATCTCGATGTGGAGACCGAGACGAGCCCTCACCCAAAAGAATCAAAACAGAAGTGAGTAAAGTGGCAATCTTATTTAGTTCCTAACAGTCTCTGACAAAAATTTCCACCTGAACCAAACGCTCCAACTGAATTTCTCAAGTGGGTTTCTCACAATCGTGCGTCGAGTTGCAGCGCTGACACCAGCATGCAAGGAAACAGTGGGTAGGAGGCAAGATTGACACTGGGTGGGTCCAGTGGCTTTTGTTTGCATAGCTGCCTGTCTGCATGCTGAGCTGCGTGGGAGGCCTTTGCAGGAGCGTGTGGGGGAGCTCCATCAGGATTGCATGTCATGGTATAGGGGAAAGGTCAAAGTTCAGCGTGCAGAAGTCACAAAGCGCTAATGTTCGCGAGCCCACTCCCTCGATCACACCTTAAATCCATATTTAGCCGGTCCACGGTCGTGATTGTTCCATATCAGCGCCATACGAGGCGATCTTATTGATGTGCTGTTTGCTAAAGAGTCCTCCGCTTTTGTATCTATGGCAGCTGTCCATTCAGGGCTCTCTCGTGACACATTTGATGAGCGTCCAGTCGTTTGATCTTCTGGAAAGTTCTCACATCTCACATCAATGCTATGGGCTGGGCCGGCGTCTCAGGAAGTGAAGGTGGTTAGCCGACTCACCCCTGCCTCGGTTTCAGTAAACGTACGGGCACACACATGTGACCGACTCGGAAAGTCAGTGGTTATTACCCACATCGGATCTAATGAGAAATGAGTATGTCTCGTACATCACTATCCGACGGTGACAAGTTACTGCGTAGCTGCTTTTTTTCCCTAATTTGCATTGTTACTCACTTAATATTGCAATTTACGTCATTTGATGTCATGTTGCCACACTGGAGATGTGAATGAACACCAGTGCTGGGGAGTTTTTAAAAATCTACAACTTAATAGAATAAATGTATATACGTATATTCTACATATCTTAAATATATGCATGTATGATTGTGTATTCACATACTGTATACACACAAACAAAAACATTCATTTTCAAAACGATATATTGCGATTCATCGATTTGACAGCACTACTTAGCAGTTAACTGCATTTCGCATTTGCGCGACAAAAATGTTGGTTTCATAATAGTGAAGTGAAAAGTCAGTAGCTTTGCTACTTTTAATGAGTTACACCCAGCAGGTTCATGTTCATAGATTGCAAAACTGTGTAATGCAGTTTCAAAGGTTTCACAGTTATTAGCAATGCCTTAAATAAAAAAAAACACAGTCCCTGTCTGGCCTCGACTCTGCCCACACTACACTCCCATCCACACCAGTAAGAATAAGCCTCCTGCCCACACGCACCCAGACAAGGTCCAAATGAGATCAGTTGCGCGCCTACTACCCGTATTCTTGATGTAGATGTGACATCATTGCGTGGGCGCGCTCGGAATCACCCACGCCCATGCATTTGCGCAGATAGGCGCAAAAAGTGTAAAGGGGCAGAGTCTGAAGGCACATGCGTATACATGCAGGCAAACAGACGTACGCTCGCACCTTTGTCTTTGGGACCGGCCTCCGTGTCACGGAGGAGTGTAGCTCTGACTCTTAGGAGTGGCTCAGTGACTTCATTGTTGAGTGTTGGCAAACTTGCGTCAGAACTGTTATTAACAGTTACCTCTACGCCTCAAATCCAACAGCTCGCAGTGAAAAGAGTGGAATGTTGTTGTATGCTGCCATAGAGATGCGTGTAAACATTTGTGCTTTCTTAACGTAGCGATTTAGTCGTAACATCGTACAAAATGTTATTTTCATATAAACTGTTCATTGAATACACCTCTCCTCATACAAACTCATCCCGAGGGGAGTCTCAAGTGGAATGACATTTACTAGATATCAACTGAACTTTCTGCCTTGGAGGAATGAAGCGTTTTCTCGTGGCATCGTGCTTTGCTTGAGATTTGTGACATCTTATGTATTTATTTTCAGGTTTTGTCACCTTGACCTATTGGCCTCCAGAGTGAGGTGTTCATTAATACATGGAACTATTGCACATGTGCTTTTTAATGGTTATGTGTGTAAATTTTTGAGATGGCAAAATACGTTTTACTAGCGCTGCAAGCTTTTATTATGTATTATTCTGCTCGGGATATAAAATCTCAAGATATTGTGAATATTGAATATTATTGAAAATGAAGATTAACGTGCATAAAATTACTTTTGTTAATGCTACTCCTTTATGTAAAGGAGTTAAATTGCTAGTGTTCTCGAAATAATAGGTTGTTAGTCATTAAGTCTACAGGCTTTACGTTGTTTTTGCACTAAATTGTTTTAATGTTATATCTATATTAAATTGGGGCAAAAGAGAAAATCGTCTTTTTAATTATAGAATAAAACCAATTGATCCATGCAAAAAATTCATTTCTTACTTTCAATTTGATATTTGGTACTGAAATCTTAGTATTTTTGAATCAAGATTCATTTATTTGTGAAGAAAAACTGCTTTAGATATTTGATCCTGTTTACTTAAATAGTACCAAAATTATAAAAATATTGGTGGTAATGGGGTAGGTAAAAAAACTTGAATAAAGTGCGTAATAAAGAGATAAACTTCATTTAAGTTAATTACAAAAATGAATTCGAGGAAATTATTTTACTAAATAAACTATAGACTTCTATAATCTAAACGTTATCGACGTTATAATCTTCAGATTTAAATAAACAAACTTTAAACTTAAGTTTACAGAATTAAGATGAAACTTAAAGTAAAGATGAATTAAAATAATTTTCCTCATTGGCAGAATATTCTTGGTAATTTATAACTAAAATATAACTTACTGAATTCGTTTTTTTGATATTTGTACTGGAAAACAAGAGTGATCATGCATATATTGTTTATCTTCATAAATTTGGCAAAACATTCTGTATATTGCCCAGCCCTACTTGGTAATATGCCAGTTTAGTATGCATAGAAAACTTTTGTATAACTTTTAATGAAAGCCATTTATAGGTTCTCTGCCCCATACATTGTGAACATTTAAGATAAAAGGTAATAACTAGCGCTGTTGGTCTGCAGGAAGGATGCTTTGACCTTCAAGAGGCCCTGCAGGCCATTCACATGCGCCAGGAGACCCTTAAGGAGCAGTTAGCCCACGCAAGATCTAAGGGAGAGGAGACGGTTGGGCGGAACATCCAGGTGACTGACTGCATTATGACAGTGTGTGTAGCGTGTTTATGTGTGTGTGGGAGAGGAATGCTCTCAGGCGCCTGGCTGACTCCCATCTTCATGTCTTTCTACCACCACATGTCTCGCTCTAGTATCCGATTGTGCTAGTTTTCAGGTCAAAGCTGCATTTCACCTGCTCTGTCCCCCATTTTATGTGACCTACTTTTTGTCATGTGGTCAAATGCTTCGTCCCGAGTGGAACCTTAACGTTGTTCTCCTATTGGAAAAAAAGGAGATCTCGCACAAGTTATTTAATATCTTCAATGTTTCTCATAGACAGCTTAAGTAGATCAAGCTAAATACAGGTGGTCAAATTAGCTTCTGTTTTGACTTGTAATTCAAGATATGAACATTTCTATGACCATATTATGTGGACTATACAACTCATATTCATTTTATAGCTCAGTCATAAGCTTTCTTGGATGGTATAAAACAGTTCTAAAGGAGCTGAAAGACTTTCCTTCACTCACTGTTCTGTCTAAATGAAGACAATGAATCGTAAAAATGTTAAGGGTCTCTTCAAAGCGTTGGTTCATCATGACAGTATTTTAGGTTGATGCGTACCTGTGTTGTATTGTGACATTTCAGAATGCGAACTAGTGCTTGTGTATTTGGAAGCATTTCTTTATTTCTCCTGTTGAAATTTAATAGAAACATCTAAGACATATTTGATTTGTAAAAGAAACAATACTAAAACTAAAAACGTAGTTACTGTATGTCGGGCTGTTTTTCTTGCTTTCTTTCTCTGATTGTCTTTTCAATAGCTTCAGACGGCTGTGTTGGAAACATCAGTTAAACACGCCGCTTTCGTTTTCTATTATTTGAAGAAGCAACGTGTCCTTTTGTAACTGCGAAAGCCATTTTGTTGTGTAAAAAAAACAAAGAGAATTCCTTGGTAACCATCAAGCTCATTGCTTTGTGTAGTTTTTGATAATAAGCTTCATTAATGCATTTCAATTTGCCGTTTTAAAAATTTTTAATTAAGTCATCATTTACTCGCCCTTTTATTTTGAAGAATGTTGTCAACCGGCACCCATTCACTTGCATTGGTTTTGTGCCCATACAATAGAAGTGAATGGGTGTAGCCGCTGTTTGGTAACCAACATTTATCAAAATATCTTCTTTTGTGTTCTGAGGAAAAAGAGTCATACAGGTTTGAAATGACAATAGGGTGTGAAAATGACGACTGAATTTTCATTTCTGAGTGAACTATCCCTTTAATAATAGAAGATTATTTTGTAAATCCCAATACATGTTCAAATATGAATAAAGAGCAATTTAAGTATCGTTTGATATTTGGAAAGAAGGCATAGGGCTTTGTATACAGTTAGTTTTGTTTTGCATCACTCGGTTGCATTATGTTTGTGAATGGTGAATATTGGAAAATCATTTCTGTCACACCTTACGTACAGTATGACTCTTCACACATCCGTTTGCCTGACTCCCTGCTGTTTGTGCATATTATAGATTCAGCTGGAGCGTCTGCTGGCCAAGCAGATGGAGATCCTGCATGACGCCGCGGCACAGGACCGACTACAGGCTCTCGAGTGGAGGGTTCCACCAGGACCCTATAAACACAGCGGAGAGAGACAGAACAACAATGGCATCTCCACCGACAAAAGGGCAGAACAAGGTGAGTTTGCGCGTTCTTGAGAATTGGCTGTTATTGTTTTTTTGTCCTGAAATCCTTCTTTTTATTGTACTTTAATGCAAGTGTATATGGAAAGAAACCATGTTATATAAGGGATAATGTACCGGCAGCCGGTTGCTATCACCGAAATAAGCCCCGGCATACGACAACTGAAGGGGCTTATGTCGCGATAACAGCCGGCTGCTTGGACGTTATCCCACTTATTTCACAGCTACTTGCCACATGAGAAACAAACTGGACATGAAATGTGATTTTGAAATATTTTATTTGCTAATTCTTACCGAATGCAGACCTTCTGCGAGGACAAGCAGTTTACTCTCGTTTTTAAGATGTCACGGTTTGGTTTAATAATTTGTAAACATGATGTCATATATTTTATTAAAATATATATTTCCATTTAATTAGTCAAAAAAGACATCCGGGTTACCGTGTGTTATTAGTTTTGAAAGGTTATTATATGGGACTAACGCACCTGCAAATGTCGCGATTGGCCAGTCAACATCAAAAATTCCAACTAGACATGTAATAAATGTGAATAACAACAAAACGCAACTAACCATATCTTTGTGCACAGTGTGGTGTAACATAGAAAAGCTAAATAAAGGCTTATTGACTTTTAAAACAAAGAAAAATGTTTGCATATGTCTTTCTTTGTTACTTTTGTACGATAAATGATTTGGTTCTGTGTTGGATTGACATCCAATATATAAAACCTGGGTCCTAAGGCAAAACCAGTTTAGAAGCACTGATTGAATTCACACAATGTAGAACAGATGCAGAGCAAGAAATTTACTTTCCCTGACAAAAGAAGCAAAACATAAAACCCGCTTCTGTTATTTACTCTTGATTGACCTTCCAGGTTATTTTTATACACGTTGAACAGGTTGAAAAAGCGACCAAGCGTTTCATTTGCCGTTTCTCAGATAATTTATCTAGCTTGCATCACCTGTTCCAGAATGCTTTATTCTCGTTTCTCGTTGGCACTTTCATTTCAGGGGCTCATCTGGCAGCTGCAGGCGGAGGCGGGGTGGTGGGTGTCAGGAAGGGGAGGGGGGGAGATGGGTGGAAATATGAACAGAGCTTTGCGTTCTGCAGCTAATCTTGATGCTGCATGACTGTGGTTCATTTTGACCCTTGCGGTGGAGGGTACATGAGAATAATTACTGCATGGACATAGTGAATCCGAGCGCTGATTATCTGCATCACAGCACAGGGGTAATGGTCGACTGATATGGGTTTTAAAGTGGCTGATACCGATATCTGGGGTGGGCAATGGTAGACGTAGCCTGTATATAGGGTTATGCCACTGCAAAAATACGCTGATGTAGCTTTCGTACATTATACATTTTAAGCAAGAAAATTAACTATTAAAATGATGAATTATGAAATATACAAGGTTCAAAAGAAAGAGTTAATTTTAAAATGTGTTATTTTAACGCACCGTGTGCCATTTTTGTGATGATTTTGTGTAAACAAAAGGGATAAAAAAAGTTGAGTTAAAAGTAAGACAAAATGCATTATCCTTACAGAAATGTGTAAAGTAGGCTTGGGTATCGTTTGAATTTGAGCAAATTCCGATTCTGCTTAACGTGTGCATAAAATTAGATTTTAGCTTTATTGTAGTCTTGATAATATTGAAGCACTGTTCGGCTATAAAGAAACCCTACGTGCTTGCGCACATCCGTGTACATTATTTTAATCTAAAAAGCTTTTTTAATACACTTTGTCGACGTGTATGTAATTTTAAGTAGTGTGCATATAAATACTATGTCTCCACTGGTTTTAACTTTTTACTGGAGAAATTATAGTATGTCACGCGGCACAAACATGCAACATGGAGGCCGCCATTATTGTTTATTATTGTTGACTGAACAAGTAATACGCACACGCATTTTTGGAAAACGCCACCTTGAGTGTTAACACGGAAACGATAATGCCGTCGTTTTCAAAAACCTACACTTTAAGACCGTTTTCGTGTTAATGAACAGCCAAACGCATAAAGAGTTTTCAGTTTTCTTTACCGGGAAATGGTCTCGTGTAAACGGCCTCGAAGTTAAATCAAATTTCAAATTTAATTTAAAGTTTTAAAGTTTCGGTTTTAGTAAACAATAATGAAGCTTCTTTAATCTGCCTGAGTGATGAACCAGACTGCATTGGTAGCTTTTTGTGGTGTTTGTCGTGTATGTCCAAAGGAGTGTACACCAACTCAGCAACCAGGAAATTGTAATAGTAATGGATAGCTTTCTCTGAGTATTACGACTTTGTTTGGAAAAATTGCATAATCACTCTTTATTTCTGTTTCAGTTTAATGTGACATTTTGCTCAGTATTTATGATAATTATTTGTGGTCCTGATTTACGGTTTCAAACTATGCTAACAGAGTCCTCCCCCCCCCAGATCTGAGAATCACTTCTTCCTGAACTCTACGAGTACATGATCTCTCTCAGCTCCCTAATATCCCATGTGTTCTCAAAACTCCAGAGTGGGCGTATAGGATCCGCAGAGAAAAAATGAGAGAGAGAGAAAGAGAGGCAGTATTAAAAAAAAGACAGAATTAGATGAGAACTAAACTATCCCTCACGGGCTCTGACTGTCCCTCTGCAGTTGGGTTTTACCTACATTAATAACGCCCTTTTGGTCATTGAAAGTCCTTTTTAGATCAAATAAATAAAGCTATCGAAACAATTTTGTCATTCAGCCAGAAAGAAAAAAAAGGCTCGATGGAAGTGGGCAACAAATTTAAAGGTGTTCTGAGATTAATCCAATCTGCCGTCAACGGGGCTCTAGCAGCATCCTTTGTCCTCGGGCTGTTGTGGCATGTGCGTTGGCTGGCTGTAGTCGAAGAAAGGTGCATTCGTATCAAATGAAGATCAGTTGCACGAGCGAGTGAGAGCATTGTGCTGAGTGTTTCTGGTAGGCGGGATGCTTGTCTCGTAGCATTAGCTTGTAACGCAGGACCCTGTAATGGACATAATGATCATGAATGCACTCTTGAGGTGAACAGAGATGTAAGCGGGAGTTAAAATGACAGGTTTGGTTTATCGCTTGCCGGGTTCTCTGACACTATGTGCATATGTGTGTTTCTAAAGGAGAGCGTCCGCTGAATCTGAGGGTAACCGGTCAGAGGAAAAGTGTATCTGAAGGAGAGACGCCTCTTGGAAAGCAGCTGGCCAATGAGTTGAAGAGGCATCACCAAGCTAATACAGAGGGGAAGACATCAGGGGCCACAGGTGTGTATGGAAATATGTAATCTCTCTCTCTCTCTCTCTCTCTCTCTCTTTCTCTCTCTCTATTCCAAAATCAAGGCAGCATAGGCATGTCCTAAATCCAAAAGTTCTTTAAAGAGAAGGCATCCGTTGCTCAGCTCCCGTAGCAAATCCTTCCAAGGTTGTGGATGAAGTAATCAAAATAATATAAATATAATTACCACCAAAATCATGGATAATGAATATGAAGCTACATATAAATTCCTGTGAGATATGGGTGACTGTACATTCAGAAAGTATTTTACAAGGTGACAAATTTGTATAAATTGGTAAGATGTGAATCGTGACACTTATTTGAATATTTTTAGATTAGGTTAGAATGTTAACAAAGTTCGAATATTATTGGAATTTTTTTATTTTATTTTATTGAATTCGTCATTTCTTTATTTATAATTTGTATGCATTACTAAGATACCAAAAATGTTGGAATGCTAGAAAGATATTCTAGAAAAAATATTATAATATTATTAGAAAAGTTTGAATATAAAATAAATGTAACGAAGCCACACCCACATTTAATTTTATTTCAATTGTAATTTATTTATTTGTAATGTGTATGAATTTGTGAGATGTAAATCGTCCAGAATTATTATAATATAATTAGAACAAGTTAGAATATATAGAAAAAACAGTAATGAAGCCCCACCCACATTTTATTTGTATTCTTTCGTATTTGTGATCTATTTATTTATAATTTTTAACATGTGAATCTTGCAAAAATATTATTAGAGAATTTAGTATATTAGAAAAAGAAATATATATAAAAAACAGTAAAGAAGATTTGTTTTTATTGTATTTGTAATTTATTTTTTTATAATTTAATTTGTATGATTTTGTAATAAAAAATATTATTATTATTATTGTTAGACCAATATATTAGAAGAAAAACTGTAATAATGCCCCACCCACATTTTATTTTTATTTCATATATTTATTTATAATGATTTTTCAGGGGCTTTATACATTTAATGGGAAAGCTCAGTAGAGAGGTGACAGGAAAGCATTGGGGTGGAGATGAGGGAGCGCGTTCAGCAAAGGACCATCGAGATGCGAATGTCAGCACCTAAAGTCCTAAACACAGGGCTATCGTTACCGACTATTTATTAAAACATTTTTTACACATTTAAACACCCTAAATCATAAACATAACAGTGCTTCGTGACCTCAATGATCATGGCATATAATCATATATTTGTCAATTTACAAATGTTTTCAGTAATCCTGCTTTTAACATTGCGTTTACTCTTTTTCCAGAAAACGGAGATGCTTCTTCGCGTGCGCTCAACCTCTCAGAGAAGAAGGTCATCAAATCAGAACCCGAGGATGCCAGATAGCAGCCCTAAATTCTTTCCTTTCGAACCTGTACACGTCTGTCAGTGAATACTAACCAAGCACAACTACAGTAGAGCCTTAACAACCAATGTTGCCTCAAAATAGAGTTTATTTTCCTTTCTCACCTTTTTTGTTTTTGCCAAAGCACCTAGAGCCCTTATTTGCATTCTCCTGAGTAGATTCACACTGTTTCATTCGCTTTGTCGCTCACTAGCGCTGAATCCGAAATCGCATACTGTGACAGTACGTACTGAATTTGAATTATTACCTTTCGGCCGTTAAAACAGTACGTTCTATATAGTATGAGGGAGTAGTATGAATACATTTCGGATATACTTTGTCCGCCATGTTTTACCGTCATGTGACCCGTACGTTTTTTGACCTATGATGTATTAACAACAACCTATACGTTGATAAAAACATTATTGAGTCACGAGAAATTCATTTATAGGCACTTGCATTAAAAACGGACATCCGCCTTAAAATTTTCCGCTATATTTATTTTATTTACTTTTACAATTTGACCGTTGCTCAGCTCCCGTGGCATCATGGGATAGAGAAGTGTCTATCCGATCCACACTCACAAATCTTGTAGTAGACCGTCCGGGTAATTCTCGCCTACTGTTTTTAGCATACAGAGGTTTTGGACATACTATTCATGACTCGTACTCATTTTCGCCTACTATATAGTATGGAAGTATGCGATTACGGACGCAGGACATCCCCCAATGCTTGTTTTTCTCCTTATGTTCTTTCTCACTGTGTAAATTCCGATATTTGTACATACATAGAAAATGTCTGTTTGAAAACAATGTTATTTAAATACAGTATGTGTTGTATGTATATATGAATGCATGTAAAAACGAGAGTTTCTCCGAAACGGGAGGGACACTGTGTTGTTGTCTTATGCGATTTTCAGTACGCAGCTGTTAGTTGTCACCTATTTAAGTAGTCTTGAATGGAGTTTCTCTTTAAGCACCTGTGAAATCATGAAAATGAAATGATGCCCACTTTTTAAAAAAATACCATAAGGGTTTAAGTTACGTCACAGCTGTGGTTTGCCACTTGCTAGTTGCATGAGTTGTTTGAGGAAAGGATTTTTAATTTACAAAGCATTCGTTTTGACAAACAAGTAGTGCGAGATGAGTCATCAATATTTCCAGAAATGGAAAGACTGTAAATTATGATTTCACAGGGTTTTTAAGAGACTTTAAGTAGTTGACTTTTCCTCCGTCAGAGTTTCTGATAGCAATGCTAATGAATCAGAATTTAAAGTCTACTATGGTGCTATGGTTAAAATGATTTACGTGCCGAGGGAATCTGTGGTAAACATCGCTATTTAAACACTGAAATCTCCGAACCACACAATTGGTTTCCTTGTTATCTTGAACGAATAGTAATGCTTGTTTTCTTCCGATTAAGATACTAAGCACAAATAATATATTTCATCCTAGTCTATACGTTCTTAGGAGAGCGATACTGACAAAATGCTAACACAAAAAAGTCTGTGAAATTCTCCTCCTGGAAAAATAGTATTGTAAATAGCTCAAACACATAAGCAAATGACTGGATGTTAAAACAACCGTCATGACCGCACCATTCTAGTCTTTATCGTATTCACATAATCAATGTATTGTATTTCTGTATATATAGTAGTAGAGCAATACCGGGTAGCTGTTGTCACTTAACTCAGTGAAATTGTCTAGTAGTCCCTGTCTGAAAGGACATTCTCTGTACAGTATTTCTACTCTGTGTATTAGTGTAAACATAGTCTTAGATTCGACTAAACGTGCAAATGTATGTGAAACTGATATGCACTAGTGTTATTCTAAAGGCATTTTTAGAATTTGCATCCTTTTGCCCAACATTTCTCGTGTTTTTCAATGGTGATACCTGTTTTTTTATTGTAGGACTTGTGTACCGTATATCTGCCTATCATTGGTTTGGCCTTGAGTGAGTTACACTCTTTCTGTAGTTTCCGAGTACCACGTAAGGTGAAGTAGGCACGAGTTAATCAGGTTTTCCACAGTTGTGTTTGTTACGAACCGGTCAAGCTGTTATCTAATCTGTATTTGTGTCGACTACAAATACCTCTCTATGTCGGTACAAGAGACCGATTTTAACGTCTTGATCATACACTTCAGTATTTCGAGGGAACGCGTGGAGACGTTGTGTGCGCTTTTAGTTTTTTATTCTAAGTTGTTTTCAGAGACTAAAGAGATCTTAAGTATGCAAACGTTTTCTTAATTTAAGTGCCATTTTAGATATATTTTTGAAAAGTGTGGTGGTAATGTGTTTCAGAAGATGATGAGACGTTGCGTATGATAGTGGGCGATTTATTGGTGGATTATCAAATATCTAACGATTGTGTGAACATTTATCTGCGTTTTCAACTTTTTGCCTTAGTTCGAAGCATTCCACATAAAGGTATTTTGTTAACTGAGTACTGTTTTTGCAGTGCTGGTACTTTATTTTGAATGTGCGTCTTTTGAATGGTATGGACAATGAGATTTGGAAGTCGTACGAACATTAAGACTTGGCAATATTAAGATCTGTATGTGCATCGATTCAAAATTTGTGTTGGCAAAACATAAAAGTGCAAAGTTTGACAAAGAAAAAAGCTCATCTGATTGGACCTCACTGATACACAGTTACCAATGACCTATATAGCAAGACATATCTAGATGCTTACCTTTGTTCCTTACTTGTTACCGTCTCAAACCACTTACAGAAATTATCTGTTTTCTCTCATGTTTGTAATTGCTTTGTATAATAGACTTATGCATTTTGGACTGTGGGATAAAGCTGTTGTCAGTAGAACTTGTTCTCATCACCTTTGAGTAGAGGGTACATTAGGATATGTATACAGTCGTCCTGCACATATTGTTTTGTAAACACTAATATATTTAATTTGTTATACAGCACATGAACATTAAACTCTATTTTTTTGAGATCTGATTGTGAAGTGTTTTTTATTCTCGTTTTTATCGCTCGAGTCTCTTTCACCCTATTTCGGAAAACTCGCGGCTTCTGCGTGCATATTGTTTGGGATTCTTTCAAAATGTAAAAGGGAAAGTTCAGAAGTGACGGAAAGTTCCCCCAAAAATGAAAATCGTTCATTAACCCCTGTGTCATTCCAAACCTGTTGTTGTCCTGCAGAACACAAAAGACATTTTGAAGAATGCTTGTACAGTAACTAAACATCATTGGCCCCCATTGTATGGACACAAAACCAGCGAGACTTTTCTCCAAATATCTTTTGTGTTCAACAGAAATATTTAGTTTAGTCATTGTTAGTCAAGAAGCTTTGATTTATAAGAATTTCCTAAATGAACAATCCTGGTGTGATGGAAAATCCAAAATACCTTACACTACATATGCAAATGTTGAACAGACATTTAGAGAAATCTTAAGATAAATGTAATTTTCTATGGTATGTGGGACAACATGTGCATCAAGCAAAACATAGTTTTGATCATTTCTTGCTATCTGGTTTCAAGTAGGCCTGTTACCTTTGATGACATGGATACAGGCAGATGACAGAGAGGGTAGCGTGTGGGTTGATGTGTCTTCACCTCAATTCATTTGCATCTACATCATATTTACACATTTTGAAAGTGCGGAATGACTCACACACTCACTGTTGTGCTTCCACCCTTTGTTGTGCGTATGCAGCGTGTCTGTGGGTCTAAACCTTGTACTGATAAACACACCACTGACTGCCCACAGGCGGCCCAGAATGACTTCTCACAATTAGGTCCGGGTACGTGACATCATAGACCCTTTTTCTTAATACACATTCCTGGTCCCATTGTAAGTGATTCATAAGGGCACATTATTGAACAAAACAAAAGAACAAAAATTTGTCGTCGTAATTTGGCACCGCTTTTTGAAATGACTCCTTGTTTCCATATATCCCATTATGAAAGTAACATTTGTCACATTCGATTCAAACGTTTACGATATTTGACAGTGTTGCATAGCCGAGTTTTAACCAGCTTTACAAGAAAATAGAGAAAACACAACAACGTTAATAATAGTAATAATATCAACTTTTAATCTACGAAAACTGTATATACTTTTCTGGGACTATTTTATGTTTTGTTTAATATGATTGATATCGGGTATCCTATTGAGCCAAACATGCCATTCCTGCTTACATGGAAATGGCCCTTGAAAATGACATAGAGCACTGGTGTAACATACAATATTCAAGTGTCAGGCCCAGCTTCAAAGACACGTGTCCTCTTGAGAGATTTTACAGCCAGAGTAAATAAATGTAACAAATAGCCATTCAAATATATATTTTAGTGAGCATAGGCACAACTCTGTAGCCCCGAGAGACTAAGATCGTAGAGTTTGAGCTGTATATAAACGCAGCAAATACTTCTGAAGCGTGAATACAAAACACGACCCTGTAGCGCCCCCTAGTGCAGGTCGACCGACAACAACCATAACGTGACGGGCTGTTTAACAGGCTAACCATTTCTACAAGCATTATGTTCATGCTGTTTAAGCCAGAGTAAGATGTTAAAATATTTGTGTGTCTATTTATGTCTGAACCCTATTCTATACTACTGTCTCCAGCCCTAATAAATGATCGTCCAACGTATCTCATATATATCGTATGCTATAACGTATTGGTTATTATTTTACTTTATTAATATTATGTGCAGGGTAATGTCAGTCGTATTTTCCAATGTAGTGTACACGTTCAGCACAAGATGGAAGCAACACACGATTGTTCATGTCTCACTCGGCGTTCCCGTAACATGAAATACCACACACCGCCGGTAGGGGGCAAAACACACAGTTTCTGTAGTTTCCAGCCCTGACTCATTGAACTACTGTAGGCTGGGAAGTTTCTAGAATGGGTAGGGTGGTCGATGACTCATGAAATTACTTTTCATTTGTCTGAAGTACAGAAGGCATGTGCTGTAGGCGAATTCCCAGACCAAAAGTCCACGAAATACTTACGTTTTAAGATGTAAAGTTTGGCAAGAAGTTCCCGAAGAGGCCAGCTAACAAACTGGAAATGGACCTAAATGTGAACTTGCATACACTCTCGCTTCTTTGATGAAAATCTGATATGTTTACAAACAGGCAACCTGCTTAGCACTTTATAGAAGAGTCATTGAAAAGATAGACATCACGTGGTTCCTCTTTCACACTGTGTCAGACCTACACCACAAATGAAAGATCTGGCGGCCACGTGTTGTTCACTAGCAGCTAGAGTTAAGCATGTTATCCTCAACATGCCATAATCCAATTGTTCTGTAGCTGGTCATGATGCGGCGATAATAATATGCAATAATGACATCATTGTTAAACATAGGCTACTCTCTCCATTCATTTTAAGTTTGGACACAAATGACTGGAAACATAGTCTTGGTGTCTCTCGGTTACATTCATGACTCGTTAATTGATGCAATTGATTTTTCCATTGGGGCCCTTTCAATGGTAAGTGATACGTTGAATGGCAGAGCTCAAATGACCGCAATAGGCTTACATTTCCATGAATAAATGTCATGCAGTGAAGACAAACATCGTTCTCTTTTCATATGATGTATTTGTTAAATAAACACCACACAGCCTGTCAGCATTTTGATTATACCGATGTTAGCCTACATATTTTGTCAAATTTAAAATCATCTGTCAATAAAAAACTTGTTCACTATAATAAATGAAAAAAAATTAAAGGTTAATAATGTGCATACATATCATGGATTTATTTAGTATTAATTACAATAATACTATGATATTTAAATATTCATATGAACAAATATGTAAACGAAGGCGTTACATTTTGTACATCTTGTATCACGGATGGGGAAGATGACTCATTTTCCGAAGTTTTTTTGTGTGTACATTTACTGAATGAGAGAGGCACGTGATGGTTTTGTCTGGGTTTGACTTGGATAATATAAACGCTCTGTTTGGGTGGAAACGAACGCACGGTGCCGTAGTTCATTTCTTTTTGTGGAAAATGATGAGAAATCTATGGATTTTGGTATGTTTGGGAAGGGAAAAAGTCCAACAAAAAAGCTAAACATTAAAAAGATATCAGTGCATAATATGTCTGCACAGGCCTGCTTGTTGTTTGGACAGAGATTCATTCACATTGTTTACGATCATCTGTGTGCAAATAGAGATGACAAAAATTGTCCACTATACTAAATGAAAATAAAATATTAAACGTTAATTACGTGTATAAATATCACGGATCGCACGACAAAATACTAATAAGAATAATATGATATTTAAACATTCAGGCGTATAAATGTTTACATTTTTATGCGGGACGTATAATAGTCACAGCAGGACGTGATGCGCGAGAGTCAAATATGAAACATGTCATATCCAGCCAATAACGAAAGAGAAAGATTTGAACACGTTTTCACTCTGCCCAATAGCTCAATAGGTGGGCGTGTCCGTGGCATATCGCTCGCGAGCCTCACCAAAGGCGCTTCACACACTAGACGCGCAAAGTGTCGCTTCATTGCTAGAATCTGCGTTCTAGTTTTATTCAACGAAAACAAGAAACGAAACGAATTGCTCGACAGGACTGAGATGTTACAGTTTAGGGCTTCTGTTGTGCTGAAGGAGTTGATTCAAACCAGCCATAAGCGTTCGTCATCAGACATTTTAAGGCTTAAAAAGACTTTACCGAGTGCGTACCGCTTCAGCGCCGCTTATTCCAATGGCAACGCACCAAAGTTAAATATCGTCCGTCACGGAAGACGTCTACCTCTCATTCGACCTCCGTCTTCGAGGAGATGCCTATGTACGAAAACCGAGGGAGCGATCGAGACGGAGAGCGCGAAGACGGATGAGACCTTCCAGGAAACCACGGCGGACAAGTACGAGATTCATTTATAGCGTTTGGTCGCTACTGACGAGAACCTGGCGTGTTTTTCCCCATCAGCGGGAGCGTGTAAACGTCACTGAATGTGTACATTATACAGCGAGTGGGAGGAGAGCGAGTGTACTCGTTTTATTTCATCTTGTGGAGAACGTTTAAATGGTCCCAAAAAGTGTCAATTGAGAACATGTGGCCCATCGTGTAGATTTGAAGTGTAGCGTGCTATGTGTCGTTTCCTGACTGGAAGTAGAGAGGGAAGTGGCCGTGTCTCTTATCAGCTGCTTATTTATGACGCCATACAGGCATGTGAGGAATGTCAATAATCCATATTGGTCGACACATGTTTTGCTGTAAGTCAACGGGTTTCTGGATAGGATACAATAAATATCACCAGCCATACATTTAACAATGTGCGTGTGGCATGAGGGAAATAATAGGCATGTGTTTATATGCCTATCTCTCGATATTTTACCTCTCCTGTCCCATGTCGACGCTGGAAAGTTGGCAAGATCACAGTACGCACATGGGCGTTTTTCTTCTGTTACATGAGATGCGTGAATATCCTATATTTGTTGACAAATATGTTAAAGCTCTTATCGTTTTAATATTTAAAAACTGCCTGGAGATATTATCAGTCATGCTCGGTTCTCACAGTGCGCGTGAGCGTGATTATTTATAGGATGACGCAGAAGGGTCATGCTCGTCCCGACAGGGAGTCTTTAATCTTGGGCTTTTTCACATCGTGGTGTTATTATTGTTTCTTTGGTTGCCATCTTGTATCAAGGATGGGCAAGATGACTCATTTTCCGGAGGTGTACATCTACTGAATAAGAGAGACACGTCATGGGTTTGACTTGGATAATATAAACGCTTTGTTTTGGTTGAAACGAACGCACAGTGCCGTAGTTCATTTCTTTGTGGAAAAGTATGAGACATCTATGGATTTTGGTATGTTTTGGAAGGGGAAAAGTCCAATAAAAAAGCAGAACGTGCATTAAAAAGCTACACATTAAAAAGATATCTGTGCATAATATGTCTGCACAGGCCTGCTTGTTGTTTGGACAGAGATTCATTCGCATTGGTTACGATCTGTGTGCAAATAGAGATGAGAGTCGTTCATTAGTGGATATCACTGGCCATTTGGTCAGATGGGTGAAAGTGACCCATTTGTAAATTATGGTGACCCATAACCAAAATTTAACCCATCCAGTGAGTAGTGAACACACACACCCGGAGCAATGGGCAGCTATCACTAAAGCGCCAACTGGACTATATATCTACATATGCCTTGATGTGTTGGAATTGGAGTTATAAATAACACGTTGCATTACAGCAGATTGCACGATTAGTAATCGCATAGTTTTACTTCATGTTGTAATATCTTGAAATATACGGTCTGAAGTAACATACAGTGCCCTAATGCTAATGCCTTGGATCAAACTCATGACCTTGTCACTGCTAGCACCATGCTCTACCAGATGAGCTACAGAAAAGCTAATATAGACAGAATTTAAGGGAATCTCCTGTTGCTGCTGTGATATCAGGTTATGTCCACACAGAACTCCATACAAACAATTTTCACTCAGTCTCAAACCTTATCACAATATTTTTCTTGCACAGAAGACAGGCTGCTGGTTTTGTTCCTGAAGCTGATCAAAAACACCAGATGCATGCTGTTGCTGTCACAGACTTTCAGCCGCTTTGCTGTTGCCTTGTCAACAAGACTTAAGAGGTCGTAATGAAAGAAGGTGTGAAAGAGTGAACGCATTTTTTATATATCTTTAAAATTGCTTACTGATGTCACACTGTTGTTGTTTTAAACAAATATTAGGATATTAGTTTAGTGAATAAATGCAGTGGTAGCAAATAAAATGCTGCTTAAATTATATACACATACCAGCGATACAATTTCTAAATTGTATACTGGACTAATATCTATATAATATAAACGTATATAACATACTGTAACAGTGCTGCTTTATCAAGCTGTACACAGAATTACTGAGTCACTTATTTAGCTGATTAACAATAACCAAATACTGGCTAATATATTGTTCTAGCATTACTTTTATATACTCTTTGACTGACCAATGCTATGGCCTGCAATTGGCCATTTATTAACCCCCCCCCCCCACACACACACACACACGATCTCAAAACTGGTTTTTATATTTTACACTTGGTTTTTGGCATACCGTTTAGTATTTAAAGTGTAAGATGTAGGCAGGGCTGTTAGTAAGCATCAAAAACATTTGTATCCCAAACAATGAATGTCACATTAAATTACCCACACCTATATAAGATTTATGTCATACCTGTTTCTCAGCAAGCACTTTGTTATTCCATATGTCTATCTTATTGATTAGTGGTATGACAGTTAAAGGTCCAGTTTGTAAAATGAAGTGGCATCTTGCGGTGAGGTTATGAATTGCAACTAACTGCTCAGTCCATGGCTCACCCCTCCCTTTTAAAGCACTACGGTAACTCACACAGGAAAAGATGTTGTCATGTTTTCGCTTCTTTGCCGAAGGAGATAACTTATTTACAGGACACGCTCTGTAGAGCAGTTTTTCGGTTTAGGGCTACTGTAGTGTTACATCTTCCCTTAGTCTAGGGTTTAGGAATGTAACAAAGCAGCGTGGAGAGAGAGAAGTGATGAGGTCTCCAGGTCCCAAGGTATCACACAACATACACGTTTGAAATTAAAATATAACAAATGTTTATTTTACAAGTCTATAAGCAGAGACTTGTGCAGGGAGATGGCCACAAAATTACAAACCAAAAATGTCTTCCTTGCCCAGTCTTTCAACCCAGCCAACAAAAGAGAAAAGAAAAGATAAAACACTGCCCCTGACTAGCTTGCTATCCATATAAACAGGAGAAAAATAGCCGTAGCAAAACAAAATAATGGCATCCCATCGCTTGCATTTCATGGGAATTTAACTTCATTTAGGCAGTAAATGGGAACATAGGCCCTCAGGCACCTTAACAGACTGTAAAGTTATAAAGAAAACGGATAAATCAAAAGACTACACCCGGCTACATGCTCTGGGTGCATTTCTGTGATCGTTGAGACCTTGAAACCAACAGCTTTGGAACAGAGGAAAAGCTCCAGTTTTTCTCTGACTCTGAAACAAAACACATAACACACATACATCACAAAAGGATAAACACTTTAACACACTTTTTATATATATATACGTCCCAATGGACGTAACAGTAGAAACAACATAGTGAATTCCATGTAAGGGGACCCGCAGTGTAAGTAGATAGAAATAGCTCATTCTAAGGTAAAAAAAACATAACGCTTCATTATGTGAGGTCACATTATACACCTCTGAAAACATGGTTATGTAGATTATATTGCATTTCTCTCAATAGATCTTCCTTAATATCACACGTTGCACCTTTAATATCTTGAGAAAAAGCAGAAAGCCTTTTCATTTCTCAAATGGATCTCCTTAATGTTCTTTCTCACTCACATTGTGTTACAATCCTGGTTAAATTTATTTCATAAAATTCTGTTTTTGCCATTTTTTTCCCATTTGCTTTTATAATGTTCCATTATTCTGGGTGTGCCGGCTGCTGGAGTCCAGAACTGGCTCAGACTCTGAGAAGTGTGTAGTTAAACCGTTGCTGCAGTTCTTCGGTTGAAACATGTTGCTCTTGGGAATCAGCCGTTGGAAATGTTCAGAATGGGTGCAGTTTGTTGAATTGAAGACCAAAACCCTGTGAGTTGCATATTTAGGCACCATAATGCATGTTAACAAACTGAAAAATGCTCGCTGTTACCTTATATGTACCTCATTTGTAACCCAGTTTCTAACAGTGAGTCATTGTGATCCTGGAATGACTCCTTTGGCTTCAGACTCGCTGTTGATGTAGCAGAAGACAGCTAGCATCCTGTGAGATGAATTAAATTTGTCTTCTTGATCTCTCCAACCAATCAACTAATTCTGTCCAAGGTGACAGATTGTGAGAAAAGCTCCTTTTGTGCTGTGCACTTTCCACATCGGTGAAGCTGTCAAACATCACTCCATCTGGATAATGAAGATTTTTAGCTGAATTCACAGGATATTTGCTTTTGATGGTGTTGCAACCAAACTTGATATAAGATTTTTGTTTATTCTATCGATGGTACAGTTGACAGGCAGACAGATGAATGAACAGATCGATGCATGCACAACGCATTGCTTGCTTTGTGAGTAAGAAGCACATATTTAGACTGCGCTTTTTTTTCTGTTGCAATTCCTGACATTCAAAGCTAATCCTTTAATCACAAAAGTTGTTTAGTCGAACAAATTGCTGCAGAAAGAGGAGGATGAAGTGAACGTAAATTATGTTACGGCAATTAAAGCCGTTACCTGAAGAGTTAATCCGCAAACTCCCTCTTTCTCTCGCTCAGGGAGGCTTTGTAAAGTTATCTGATACCTGAAACCAGAACCGACTGTTCTTTTGAACAGCTCGTGTAGAGGTGCATGCTGTCCCCCAAGGGCCTCTCGGATGTGCAACAGAGCATATCGGTATCGATAATATATATATAGCCGATAAATCATTTCTTCTGGTTTAACTTCTTTAACTGCACGCTGCTCACAGTTAAAATACAGTACAGAACTGTCTTTCTGTCGTGATCATTCACTTACTGCTATTAGCAAAACATTGTTGTACAGTATGTAGATATTTATGAATGTGTAAATCATAGGAACAAAAGCATATTGTTTGAATCAGACTGCTGTCTGCATGCTTTCTGTCTTGAGACCTGTTAGACATGTGACTATAAAGAACACTTTTCTGGGTTTATAACATCTATAACTGTTTAATTAAATAAAAAAAATATACCAGAAAAGTTTGAAGGTTAAAGTATTGTTAATAAGTAGGCTAGGCATGGTACATTGTTTCATGGGAAGAAAAATAACTAATGATTACTTTGTTTGTCGCTGGAGTGAATGTTTCCAAATAAATGCAGTTGTACACTTTTTGCCTTTCGTTTCAGTCTTAGGGAATTTTATATGAATATTAAGATACTGTATATCAGCGAATTTATTGGTTATTGGCTTCCAGTATTAAAGAATAATCGGTTATCGGCCGTAATGTACATATCGGTGCATCCCTAAACTAAACCATGGTTGTTGTCAAGTGACAAACCCGGTGTCTGTATCTGAAATAGCAATTTCCAGTTGGCACAGAGTTTAGACCAACGAACCGTCGTGTCAGCTGTGCTAATTGTAGTATACAGTGTCCTTTCCAGTATACAGTGTGTCACATTTCTAACCTGCTCTGTGTACTCTGATGAACAAACACTTAACCTTGAGCCTAGACAGGCCGGTTTACAAAGTGGCTAATGCATTGGCCTTGAACGGGAGCCATCAGCTGAACATAATTTAGATGGCAGCTTTATAGGTTTCAGCATCTGTCATGTAAAAACTGACTGAGGGGCGGTTTCTCGGACAGGATTAGCTAGGCCTTAGTTAAATTAGAATATTTAATGGAGTCATTTGACACGGCTAAAACGAATATTACCTTTTGTTTTAGATGCAATGCACGGTGTACATACACGATTTACGGTTCAAAGAAGCTGTATTTTCCACATACCGTGCATGTTTGTTTCTCCTCTTTGCCCCGGTCCTCTCTGAAACGTGCATATTTTTTACAAAGCTCATCGCTCTGATAAGCGAGGTGTGCTTTGATTGACCAGTTAACCAGCGCGTAGGGATTGGTCGAATACTGCAAGCGTGTGACGGAGATGTATGCCTCTTACACTTACCGTATTTGGAAAATCAGGTTCCAAAGCAGTTGTACTGACAGGTACGACCACCTTACCTGGGTATACATTTGGGCGGTCTTAGACAAATTATACCACAAACTGACGTAGATTTGTGGGTTACATGAGGCATTTCAGGCAGGTCTGGGTGAGCCTCTTTTGTTCAGACACTTTAGTTTTAGCAAATTTACGTGTCTAATACATGCATGGACAACTTATCACACACCAAAGACACAGAAAAACACGTCAAAACATACTTTGCCAAAACATTGCTGATGTGTATCTTGAGAAAAAACAATTACCCTCACATGTGTTAATATGTCAGCACGAGATGTTTCAGATCAAGACGCCTCTAACATTAAAGCTAGTCTTTAGCCCGGTCCGAGAAACAACCCGTAAAAGAATGTTTCTTTTAGTGCAGGATTATTCTGTAGTAATGTGGCTATTAGCGTTGGGAGCGATATTCGTTCTATCACCAGCCTGTGGATAGCCAATACACGATAGTATCGGGGGAGCGGGTCAATTTACACATTTATCTATGAAAATCTGGATTTGTGGACGAAAAACAGAAGCAACAGTGGCACATGTGTGACCACATCAGCCTTCTATCAGAGTGTGAGTTCAATGCAGCTGGTATTATTATTTACCACCACAACCTTTCATACGAGTGAAAGTACTATCGCTGTAAATCAATGTCATTAATTCAAATGCGTCATTGACGCCGTGTGCGCTGTTATTACTTGATTGCCAGACTGGATCATTTGCACATTATAAACTCTCTCTGACGCGAGAGAAGCCAGAGTCGCACGCATTACAAGCTCTTCCGCATGCCGAAAACTCAAATCCTGTACTCTATCATACTCTCGAGGAAAAGCTTAAGCTGCCTGCATTGCAAGCTCTCTTGCATGAAGAAATGTGCAATGCGCATTTGTTGTAAGATTTATTTGCAACAGCCAACTATCGTCTGAGGAATCGGCTATCACCAAAATGTCTGACAATCGGCGATATACAATACTATTGTCATTTGGTACAACCCTAGTGGTCATTAATTTAAGTTTAAAGGTTTTGTCATCTTTTACTCCAATATAGTGCAGATAATAATGATGCAAGTGGCGTTGTACATAAAGAAATACAATTCTGGGTTGCAACACAATGTGGCTGAATAATAAATAATTTTCAAATTGTAATTTTTAAGGGATGTTTTTCCAGATTTTCCGAAGGCAGTGTGTTTGTTTGATGGAAAAGGCAGTTGTTGTGATGAAGTGTTGAAGATTTGTCCCGTCAAGGGCATAAATCCAGAAGGTTTGGACCATTTACTTCAAAATGACTTCCTGGTGCGAAAAGGAAAACGCTCTGTTTCCAGGCAACTAACTCGAGTGTTTTCTTCACTTGGCCAATATACTTGAGATCTCACCTGATCTCCATGTTGACTGAGAGATCAGCCCATGAGTAGTCTATCTGTTGTCATGCCACGTTTGTTTGTGTAGCACTTTATATAATACATATCGTTTTAAGAACATACGTCGTATAACACTTACAACTCTAGCATTTGCTTGGCAAAGTCTCTTTTTGGTCGAGGGAGCAGTAGAGAACCCTATTGAAGGGTCTCAGCTTTTCTCTTTCTGATTCATATGGGTATTTCTGTTCTTAGCCACATTGTGATCTAAATGTGAGCAATGAAATGGAGTTATTGCAGTTTCCTTCACAAAACATTTTATGCATGCCATTGGGTCTGTCTTCTGTGAGCTGTCTGTGTGAATTGGAGTGTAATGTTTGTTTGATTTATTCTACTGGAGGTTGAGAATTTGGCTCTAAAAATTCCTGGAATCTCATGTGGGGTTGAGTCTGTTTAAAATATGTCTTAAAACAGGTCACATCCCAAAAGCAAAACAAAAAATTGTCTTTTTTTATTTTGGGGTGAAATATAGCCGAGGCCTTAAAAAGAGGCAGAGAAAGAGGTGATGTTCAACACCAAAGACCTCTGGAGAATAAACCCCACTGGTCCAGCGCAGATGATTCACCTCTTTTTTTACGATCTCTTGTCTGTCTGTAACTGTCTGTGTAGAACTACGGACCTTCTGTTTTTGCTGTAAGCTGATATCGCAGTTCTGGTCAACAGATAATTAATTTCGTATCATATGATGCAGACTGTAGCTAAATGCTTCCTGTGACCTCACATTAACTCTGATGAGTGAGAAAATCTAAACATCTGCATAGTTGAGGCACAGTTATTTACAGTATTTCTGATGTATGATCATCACAAACCAAAACAAAGTACATTTCAAGACCTAGAATGACTTGTGTTTGTTTTTAGGTGAAGAATGACTTGTTGAGCTGTTTGTCAGATTAAAAAAAGTATCTCTTTCATGCATTGAGGATTTAGGAGTTTTGCACTTTAAAGCAGGAACACTTTCTTGAAGTTCTGCATGAATCATTATTATTATTTGCTTTTTGAGGTGATGCTGTGTTTTTAAAACTTTTATTTAAACATCATAAGTGATACTTTAGCCATTTTTAAGAATGATCACCTAACCCATTACAACTAGGGTATGTTCATCTCCTATCTATTATTTTCTGATTAAATAGATTTGCTAGTCTAAATGGGACCAGTCACAACATTTACACACGCGTTGCCCCTTTTGTTGACTTGTTTGCTTCTATTGGTCTCCCTTATTAAGTCACTTTCGATAAAAGTCTCTTAAACGATTAAATGTTAAATGATATTGTCACACTAGTTTTATGCCAACACACTTTATTGTGTTGCTTTATTAGAAAACTGTCTGTTTTTAATGTTAACGTTTTAGCTCTGTTTGGTTCCATTATATGTCCCCGACCCTTACTTTAGTAATGATGTTAAAGAAAACTTTCACTTTCTCTATCCAGCCTGAATATAAAATCACTAAGTCAATAAGAGTCAATAAGAATAATGATGATGAACAATTATTCTAATAAGCTGCATTCAAATTAGACCGAATCAAATAACACTTAGGAAAATGAATAGAACAAATGGAAAATGTGGGAAATCATTGTAGGAGATCTAGGCTGCAGTACTGAGGTGATTGAAGGATTTATGGTTCATCATTGAATGATTTGGTGGGCCGTAGGCATGGGCCGATTACCGGTTTCAAGGTATACCGAGGTTTAGAAAAGCTGTGGTTTCAAAACCACAAAAATGTTCCCTTTATCCTGTTCCTGGGGTTTTTTACTCGTCCTTAAAGACCGAAAGTGCAGGAATACCTCAGGTTGTGTGCAGCGAAGAGCATAAGTAGTAACGTGCCCCCACCCCTCTCCGGTTGGTGCAAGCTGTCAGAGAGTGAGAGTCACCTGTGTGCAGGATGGCCGAAGGAGATCAATCCTTGGAACTTTTCTCCCCGTTCGAAAAAAACGCTGGCAGCGTTCGGTTACAAATAGCAGAGGAACGCCATGACTTCGGAGGCAGAGTCTGTGCATGAGAAACAGATAGGCAGCGTATAAAATTGAATAGAAAGTCTATTTTGATTACAAACAGAGAGCGTCTCTGCAATAACTAATCACATATTTAAAAACTTCAATACGGTCCTGCATCATTAATAAACAAACTACAGTTGGTTCAGAATGCAGCTGCCAGAGATCTAACCAGGTCCAGAAGATACGATCACATAACCACAATGTTATCAACCCTTCACTGGCTAACCAGTGTCGTATTGACTTTAAAGTTCTTTTAATCACTGATGCGTAGCACCTTAACTCTGGAATAGCCTTCCCGATACTATTCAAGGGTCAGACACACTCTCCCATTTTAAATCTAGATTAAATACACATCTTTTCAGCCAAGCGTTCACTTAAAATATGCTAAATTAACCACCGGGAGACTGCATTTATTAGATATTATTTGTGCGTGGGCGTGCTTTTCCTGGAGACTTGCCCAGTAAGGGAGTAAGAAACGTAATGATTTTTCATGTTCGAAAAAAACTTTCCATGTTAAGCATGAGAAGACAGCACGTTTAACACTGTAAAGAAGTCAGAATGCATGACACACCATTGCACCAGCCCTTTAAATTAACATTTGCAACCATCTAAAAGAGTTAGCGCGTTCAACACTGTAGAAATAAATACCTTTTTCCCTTTCTACCGAGGCAAATAACATGGCTAATCAACTAGCCCAACATAAACTAGTTTGAACTAGGTGAACATGCTTGCAATCCTGCATCATAACTTGGACTGAAAAATAAATGTGTAGTATGGAAGTGAGCATGTCTCCTAAAACATTGTTCAGCAGCAGGTTCGATGACTGCTTTATTACAGAAATAGTTTTAATTGTTGACCTGCGGGTTATGGCTCACTTAAGTGACTGTATTTCTTTTCATTTAAATTATTATTTACATAAAATGATTTATGTTCTGAACGTCTGATTATTGTTGAGCTACAGGTAATTTAATAGAATTATGAAGAGCTCAAATATTTATTTAAATGATTTAACCCGACCTGTTTACTGTTCCAAAATGTTCTATATGTTTCTTAGAAATAAAGGTTCAGTTTTTGTTAAAGTAACACATTTTAGAGATGTGGTAGTTTTGACCAAGGTTACCATATCGTCAAAATCTCATACCGGTCATACCAGTGGGAATGACAGTCCTGGCTGGGTTCTCTTGACTTTTAAAGAATGCCATGGCTCAGAGTCTCAGCAGCTTAGGCAGAGGTCTGTTAGAGTTAAAGCCATCTAAATGTGATAATGCAACAGCTAAGTTAGGGAAGCTGTTAATACAGTATAACTTAGCAAGAGTGATGCAGCAGTCTTTGAGATCACGCACAATGCAAGGCTAGAAAAAATACACAACGTAATATATAAAATAAGATTTTGGTTTTTGTCACGAAATGTGAATTGGCCTGATTTACCTGTATTGATTCAAAACAACCCAACTGCAGTTTCATTGATATTAATTGGACAGCACAATAAAAAACAGATTTTTGATATTAATTGGAATGCACAATAAAAGTTTTCTGTTTTTGCAAAAGAACTAATGAAATCTTCAAATACATTTGCAGTTTGATACAATACACGATACTGGGTTTCCAAAACGATAGTATCGCAATATTTTTTTTTTTAAACATTTAATTAAAATTGTCAGACATACAAAAAGTATCGTATCAATTTCAGAAAGGAACAAGGTGTTTGTCATGAGCACGGACAGAGGTCTCAGGTGCAGACAGCGGGTAAGGGGTTAACAGAAGACTTTAATAATAACAACAAAACAAAGACCCACGAGGGGGTAACATAACAGAACAGGGGAAAGTAATAACATGACGAGACAGGACTAAAACTAACTACACTTAAACAAGACTTAAATTAACTTTTGACATGAACTACAAATAACTACACTAAACTAGACTACAAGACACAAGAACTCACCACACTACCACAATGAACCAGCGCAAGACAGAAGACACAAGGGCAATAAATAAGGGACCAAATCAAGAGGGGAACAGGTGTAGGACATGATTCAATAACTAGGAAACGAGAGGATGGGAACAGAGACGACACCGGAGAGAGTGTATGGAAGGCCGTAAGGGCCACACAAGAAATGAGACTCTGTCATGATCCTGCCACTAAACAAAGAAAAAGATGACATGATGCAGCAGAATCCTGACAGTGTTGTTAAGAAAATATTTGTTAAAAATAATAAAATAAGACAAAAAACTAAATATTGGTATGATATTGTTTACATTGGACTACAGGGCTGTCATGCATGACTGAACTGTACACACCAGTAGCTACTTCATGTTATCTGCTCTAACAGACTGTTTACACACACACAGCATCATTTGCACTCTAAACTGCTCACTTGCACACCAGAATATTATACTGAATGCTCATTTGCACTAATGGTCTACCTTCATAACTCATCTACTGCACTGTAACTCTATTCACTGCATCTACTCATCTATTGCACTATAACTTCAATAACTGCATTAACTCATCTACTGCACTGTAATCTTATTAACTGCATTATCTCATATAATGCACCGTAACTTTTATGTCTATAATTAATGCACACTTAACTTAAGTCACTTGCACTACTGTTTAGTCTAAATTACTGTTCATATCCACCTGTACATTAATGTTCATAGTATATAGCCATCTGTATATATTGTTCATAGTACATACCTACTGTCATCTTTGCTAATTGCACTTCTGGTTAGACCTAAACTACATTTCGTTACACTGTACTTGTATATGTGTAATGACAATAAAGTTGAATCTAATCTAAACAAATTAACATAACTCCGGAAACCCTACCCTCCCCAAAAGCCACCACAAGAATAAAAAATGATATAATCACATATTATTATGCATGTATCGCAATATTTGAAATAAAAAATAAAACCTCTAGGAAGATTTAAGAGAAATTTATATAACCGTCATATAACCTCACTGTTCCTAATAAATCTCCATATTGCACTCACTCGTTTTCCTGCATTTGAGCCATCATATTAAATATTACTTAATATGAATTTCTTACATCCTATCTTTCCAAATGTTCTGCCAAAATATACCGCGAATGGTCGTGTGAAACTTTTTATATGCCTCGTGTAAATACGACAAAAAGGTTTTCCATTGCAGTTTTGTGAAATTGATGTGTTTCCATTGGGCAGATTTTCAAGTATTTCAGTTTGCGCATTCTGAAGGGTAATGGAAACCTGCCTAGTGAGCTGAAGACACCGCTTGACTGCCCGAACGAGAGAGCTTACTGAAGCGATAGGGTTGGCTTGTGTCAAGTGACCTGGGTCGCTCAAGCAAACAATGGACCGTGCTCTGCTGGACAAACTAAATAAATACACCATTAACAAGAACTGTATCTGTGTCATATGTTCCGTAAAAAAAAAATAATCGGCGGCATATTGATGCTGATATGTCTGCGACATGCTCTTATAAGCCGATAAAATCGGTCGAGCTCTAGAATAGGGGTGGGCGATATATATCGTCTGCGATAATATCGGTATTGTTGTGTTAACGATGTGCAAATTCTCATTATCGAGTATTTTAATTACTCCGAAAAAACACTCCAAAACACGCATTAAAACTCCACACATTCAGAAGCTGCAGCAGGGCGTCACGTGATTGCTGTTGTTTGCATACATGTTTTCATCTCTCTCACAGGTTAGCGCGTGGCCGCACGCATGTTCAACACCGGTTAACGAATGTGGTTATGCTAAACATTTGACAGAAAGAGACAACATGCAGACACCCAGAGCCTCGCAATCTACTTTAGATAACTTAGTTGCTAAACGTGGCTCAACCTCACTTGCATCGAAGTGGTTCGGTTTTGAGAAAACTGATGTTGCGCAAAAGACGGCACTCGGCAAAGTGTGTAGGAAACATGTTGCTGTTAAAAGCAGCTCGACGACCAACCATAGTAAGGAATACCAAGAGTATGAAAAGTTCAGAGACTCCGCTGCCCGAGAAAAGCCGACATCGGCTAAGGTACCTGCTGCACAACATACGCAGCAAACTTTAGCGGAGTCGTTTAGCGTAAATGTGCCTTACGATAAGCAAAAAGCAACAGTGCCAAGACATTACAAATGCTATCACCAAGTTTAAACAAATGCTAAAACAATCACCAAGCAAAATAAATGCTGCCGATTCAGTAGGTAGGGAAAGTGCCAAGTCGAAATGATTTCAGCTCAACTGCCCTCCCCAACTTCTATCATATATTATAATTTCATCTTGCTTGTATGCTGTACAATTTACAGTACAGCAGAGGTGTACAACTGAATGTTTACTCAGAGTTCGATGTTCTTACACTAATTCAATTAGTATTTTGTATGTCTTTGAATTGTTTTTACTTGAATACTTACATGTTAAAGAAAATAAATAAGCACTGTTTTCATTCAACATGGTGCCCAATAGTGATTAAGTAACTCAGACTTTTAAAAACACATTTTTAATGGATATCGTCTAATTATCGTTATCGTTAAAATCGCCAAAAATATCTAGATTAAATTTTTTTGTCCATATCGCCCACCCCTACTCTAGAATACAATATAGAAATTTGTGTCTGTTCTTCTTTCAAAGACCCCATAAAATGAACATGAACATTTATCTTGCTCGTGGTACGTCTGTTTGCATTTAGTTAACCGTGTTTATTTGTGTGTGTTTGGACTTTTGACCAAATACACTGATAGTTTATCTTGTTTACTCATCCTGCTGTTGTCAAATAAAATGCTTGATTTTTTCCACTAACTAGCATTAACATGTAGCAAATACAGTAACACAAAAAAGTCACACATTTGTCGAGCCGTTTCATGGGGTCTTCAACTTTCCACTGATTTTCTGATTCCTTTTGTTTTATTTTGTGTCTTTGTTGCATGCGTGTTCGCCACATCTAGTGTTTAATCCTCAACCAATCATTTTAACATATGGGCAGACACATGCGTCACTTCAGACTAAACTGTTGTGACATTTTGTCATAGTGGAAGTCACCTCGGTCAATAACCCAATATATTCTCTCCGCTTCCAGGAGAAGGAAACCTGGAATCCTGCCCAGCTTGGAGGATCTGCTCTTTTACAGTATCGCTGAAGGCCAAGAGAAGATCCCAGCCCACAAATTCATTAGCGTGAGTGACGGGGATGTTTTTGTTCACGTCTCCTGAAGTAGGTCAACTGCAGTGTATCTGCATGTGTTGTTTGCAAATGCATGACTGAAGCAGTGTGTATCGTGTCAGTGTGTAGAGTTACTGTTGTTATTTTTATCAGCATCGGTAAATAGGGCACAGAGTCATGTTTTACTACACCGAGTCTTATCGAACCCGGCCGACAATGAGTTTAAACCCAGATAAGAGTGTTGGGATTGTAATGAGTTACGCAAATAAAGTTTTACGTGAAGAGTGTGTGCTTATGGAAATCGTTTGTGTATGTGCATGTAAACACAGGCGCTGAAGGCCACCGGACTTCGGACGGGAGATCCACGGCTGAAAGAATGTATGGACATGTTGAAAGTGACCCTGAAGTCCACGTCAGATGGCGTGATGCTGGACCGGCACCTTTTCAAAAAGTAAGCTGGCAGTGTGCTATAGACTTCCAATTGTTTTGCTATAGATTTTTTATGCTACCAAGCAAATCAAAATCATACTTACATTGTTACATTGTTTACTTTTAGTTTAAGGTTAATCTGAGCATAGTTTGAGGCATTGTTGAGATCATTTCTTAAAGATACGCATATAAGACTGCTAGGGTCTTTTTCATAGCCAAAAACATCTAAAGTCTCAGCAATGGAAGAGCTCAAGTTATGTCAAACCAAGTGAATCCATTTAAAAGATTCAAATTTAGAAGTTTCTTTCTATGTGATCAAACCAGTTCCAGATAGACAAGCATTTCAAGTTCATTTCTTTCCTCAGGTGTGTCCAGAGCAACATTGTACTTTTAACCCAGGCCTTCCGGAAGAAGTTTGTCATCCCTGATTTCCAGTCGTTTTCTTCCCACATTGACACTCTCTATGAGAAAGGCAGAAAACTTTCTGGTGGACTGGTAAGAAAAGAACATATATGCGGTTCATCTCAAATGCCAATAAAACTGCAATGAACTGCGATCTATTGTGATTTCTTTGACGACCAGGTTGCTGACTACATTCCCCAACTTGCCAAATTTAGCCCAGATTTGTGGGCCGTGTCCCTGTGCACAGTCGATGGACAGAGGTATGAATCCTCATGCTATTTTGAGATTTTGAATTCTTAGTTTTGAAGATCATAACAACTTTAATGTTCATAGGGTTGAATGATCAACTTGGACACAGATCAATCTATGCAAGTTGTGACATCACAATTGTTTGCTATTTACGCAATATAGAGCACCGGAAATACTTTCATGTTGGTCACTGAAGAATTGTCAGCAAATCTTATCGTTTGATAAGCACTCCTTTTTTCTAGACCAAAGATACAGGTTAAACACACTTAGCGGAGTAAAATGTGCTAAAATGTTAGTCACGTGAGACAAATTGACAGGACCACAAAATCATTATCTCTCCTCTCAATACTTAACCCCAAGTGGCACGGTACATCAATTGATCTGAACATTAGGAGATAACAAAATATACAATCTGTATTTTAACATGTTGTTGTAAAGATAGCAGGGGTTCATATATATGTCCATATGGCACACTGTTATGTGAACTGAAGCTTTACAGTGCCAGAGCCTTGAGCCATCATCCGAAATAATCCGATTGGTTATTTACCTTTGATTTTGTGCTTTACAGCAGTGGGACTCAACTGGGTGACTGTAGAAAAAATACAATCCAAGTAACCATATAAGCGTGCAAAAGTAAATACGTTTATTTTGTTTTTAAAAGGGAGGAAAGAACACTTGTTGTCAGGGTTAACGCTTTTATCTTTAAGAGACGTACCTGTAAGTGAAAATGAAATATGACCAAGGGAAGGGAAACTTCACCCAAAAATGAAATTGTTGTCACCAGTTACTCACAAATCTGTATAAACTTCTTTGTTCTGATGAACACGGAGAAAGATATTTTGAAGAATGCTTATAACCAGACAGATTTTGCCCACATTTATTACAATAGTAGGAAAAAAACAATGATTGTCAAAAGTGCCCCAGAACTGTCTGCTGAAGGCCACCGTTTTTCAAAATGTCTTCTTTTGTGTTCAACAGAACAAAAAAAAGATAATTTTTCCTACTGAAGTGTCCCTTAAGATGCCATCCAAGATCTTTTTACACATGCCTCACTGATTCACCTCAGTCAGCGATCTGATCTCTGTTTTATTTGCACAGACACACGGTGGGTGATACTAAAGTGCCGTTCTGCCTGCAGTCGTGCGTGAAGCCGCTCAAGTACGCCGTTGCTGTGCACGATCACGGCACCGAATATGTACATCGCTTCATTGCGAAAGAGCCCAGCGGCTTACGCTTCAACAAACTCTTTCTGAATGAGGAAGGTGAGGATTACAGCCTTTAGCATTACTGCTGGCTTGTGACACAATGATAAAATATATAAGTATTACTGCAAAGCAACATAATATGAACCGTTGTGAGTTTCATATGTTTGTTTATACACAGATAAACCACATAATCCGATGGTAAATGCCGGCGCTATCGTGTGTACCTCTCTGATTAAGGTAAGCATCTCATTCCACTGGTTTACATGTTAAAAATTTACATTGACTTTACTTGAAATGATGTATTTTGATGGCTAAATGTTCAAGTTTTTTGGGATGTATTAAGTAATGATATTAAGAATTCGCTGAGACCAAATGCTCGTATTTTCTAAGTGCTTTTTGTCTTTTCTTTGTGTTATATTACTACAGGTTACCGATCATTTTTTGACATTACTGCTCATCTTCACTTTCAGTGTAAAGTCAAATGTGTGGTGGTCATAAAAACAAAGTCTGTTGGTAATGAATTGTTCAAGTTCATCCAGACTTTGTTTTCGCCAAACATGTTTCCATCGTCTTTTGTGTTTAACAGTAAATGAAAAGATCAACTGGTATTGTATTTACTGTTCCAAATATTTGCAAACTGACTATGGTACTGTACATAGCAAGGACTTGTATTTCTTGGAGATGTTTGCACTTCCTGGTTGTTCAAGTGTGCGTTTAAGCTAATATGTTTGCGTTGGTTGATGGTTGATGCAGCCAAATGTGTTTTGATCTTTGTGCAATAGACACCACGCTCCAGCTTGGTTGATGATGTGTTTATTATAATATTAAGTTATAGATTATAAAGTCTTAATGCTTTGCAAAAAGATGGCACTGTACCTGTGCTGTATGCCCACAATTGAGCCCTTACTCTGAGCTGGGGTGAGCAGTATTACCACTATATGCATATTTTTTGCTGGGATAAAAAAGGAGATACAGTATATTGTACTGCAGCAAAACACTTTTTGTCATATTTTATCTTAATTTGGAGCTTTATGGGTCCAAAAACCTGAATGTTTCCCATTATGTAACACTTGAGTTTAGTATAAAAACTTCATACAAGTCCAACTAATTCAGTTAGAAAATGGATGATTTCTAAACCAGTGTACACATCCAGTCTGTAAGGATGCAGAAAGTGTAACACCTTTTCACATTTAGTTTTTCTGTATTTTTACATTATAGCTTTTCTCTGCCGTCATACTGCCCGCCCTACTCTGTGCATGTGTACATTGAATCCCAAACCTCAGAAACGATCCAAGTCTTTGAAAACTGCAGAAACCATCATCCTCTGCTGTGACAGGCTCACATCAGAAAAACTGTTCACATCTGTGACGTGTTTGATTTATCCCAGCTCAAATGCACGCATGAGAAAGAGGATGCACCGTTACAATGTGTAATGAAAGTTAAGCATCCTGTGAACAGCAGTTCCCATCACACCTATCCAACCTAAGCTCAACCATTGTGATCTTCTCTTGTGAATAGCGTTGTCGTAACGCAAAATGTCTGGTGTAAATCGTGCTTGTGGATGCACTTAAATAACGCATGACATCATTTCCTCCCGAGTCCTCGAGCAGTGCCACCGGGCGCGTTCTAAAGCGTGTGATACTCTGTTGAAGGCTCTCTGTGTGCTTTTATGTTGTTGCATATTTTGCAGACGATCTGTGGGATTTTTTGACCACTGCTGCAGGTCAATGACGTTGGTAATTTTTTCCTTTCCATTTTTCCTCCCTCCCCATGATCAAAGCCTGGATACTAAAATATCATTAGTGTCATTGTGTTCCTTAATAAGGCAGAAACCTGTGCAGGATCACATGGCCCGTATGTTCACTTTTTACATCAACTACAGAAACCCACAATGGCTGTGCATTATTTTATCCTTTTCCATTTTTAAACTTATTTTCTGAAAACTAGCTTGTAAAGGCTGTGTAACGTAAAGATTTATAAACCTATTTTAAACCGAACAAGAACATTGGGAGGCAGACAATTTTGTCAGTGTTTCTTTATTTATAATACTCCGCCAACTGAGCTTCAGGAAAATTCCTTCAAAGATGTTTTAAGAAAAGGATTCCCCTGTCTATTACAGGATGGCTTGAAATAAAGAAGTAAGAAAAGGTTTAGAACAGGTTTTAAGTAGGTTCTTTACGAAAATAAACCAATGTTATATTACTGCATGGCCTCTGTGGGCTTCTGGGCGAACTGGATATGTATCACATTCCTTTTTACCCCACTACTTTGTAAGCATTAATGTTGTTTGACACATAAAATAGTTGTTTATTTATACAGATAATGCAGTGATTGGCCGTCACTTGCATCTGTATTATCTCAGCAACTGCCCCGTCCACATTCCCCGTCTGACAGGACACTGTATATTAATGGGAAATTATTTATAAAGTAAAGCTTTAAGTGTAATTTAACCTATTTCGGACCTTTTTAGACACACAAACTGTTATTACAAACCCTGCTGCTTTACATTCACCTCTCTTTTTTAGCCTACAGGTCTTCATGTACAGTTTATCTCAAGTTTCTGCTCTGTAGCGGTCCATCATCATCGCCTTTGTAGTGAATAACACAACTTTACCGTAGTCAAGTTATGTAATGATCATATTAGGGTTCATCATACAGTAGTGCCATTGATTTCTAACCACAGACTAATAATGAGTTTGCGTTTGCGCAGATCATTTTTAGAGAATGAAATCTTCTCACTGATAATCTGTATGAGTTAGTTCTGATTTGTTTCTTCCCATATTACATTAAAAACGTGAATTTGTTTTATCTTGAATAGCATTTTGAACAGTCGGGGAATGAGAAATGTAATTTTCTTTTTTCTGTGTTTTTCAGCAAGGGGCGGGCAATGCTGAGAAGTTTGATTATGTGAGTCATTTATCAGTAGATTACATTAAAAATCACATCGAATATTTTTACTGGTGTTGTTGGTTTGTTTTAACTCGCTTTATTTCCTTACTTGCAGTTGATGAACTTCCTGAAGAAGATGGCAGGAAACGAATATGTTGGCTTCAGCAATGCCACGTAAGATCGAGTCTCATTAGGACGTTTTGTCGGAACTACGTTTATGTGTATGCTTGGCTAACTTTTTGCAGAATAAGCAAAGACTTTTTAAACGGACAGTTCACCCAAAAATAAATGTATACAGATGTGGAACAACTCCGGGGTAAAATGATGACAGAATTGTAATTTTTGGGTGAACTGAAGATAGATCAATACCCTGTGAAAAGTCGAGTCTATGTGTTGGATTGATGCATCTCAATGTTTGTGTATCCTGATCTAGATTTCAGTCAGAACGTGAGACGGGTGACAGGAATTTCGCTATTGGCTATTATCTGAAAGAGAAGAAGGTCAGTATCTCAAAGCTGTTTTGATGTGGTTTAGTGATTTATTGCACCCATCATCTCTGTATATCTCTCACTCCTGAATATTTGCTTGTCTGGAGTGATTTAGTGTCAGCTGCACAGATTCAGTTTTGATTCTTGTCCAACATATTAACCCTTTCTTCTCTCCGTATGCAGTGCTTTCCAGAGGGTACCGATATGAACGGTGTTCTGGACTTATACTTTCAGGTACATCCTATGACATCTTTCATTTAAATAATGCAAATTTGTCCAAAACGTAAAAATTGCTTTGTTTTGACCAATTCAACGGTGAAATGTTTTTTCTAAATCTTAACTCTTGTTATATGCGTAGTTCTAACACGATCAGAATGACATTGATTTCATGTTTTTATATAATGGTTCATGTTTGTATTGCTGTTTGTGCTGTGCAGCTCTGCTCCATCGAGGTAACATGCGAGAGCGCTAGTGTCATGGCAGCCACGCTGGCCAATGGTGGCTTCTGTCCAATCACAGGCGAGCGCGTGCTGAACCCAGAAGCGGTGCGAGACACCCTTAGCCTCATGCACTCCTGCGGCATGTATGACTTCTCGGGGCAATTCGCCTTCCATGTAAGTGAAAGTAAAAGATGAATTCTGGTTATTCCGGATGATAAGCAAGTCCAAGCTGTTTTTTTAGTTAGATGACGTTTTTCCAAACTACACCAAGCTGGTATTTAGTTTATCGTTTGTTCGAAGATTGTTTTCCAGCTAACTGTCTTTTTTTGTGATTGAGGTGGGTCTTCCAGCCAAGTCAGGTGTGTCTGGAGGTATTCTGCTGGTTGTGCCAAATGTAATGGGCATAATGTGCTGGTCTCCTCCATTGGACAAGCTCGGCAACAGTGTCCGAGGCATCCAGTTCTGCACGGTCTGTACATTTTCTCATTTCACCTTAAAAATGATTATTAATAAATGAAAACTTGGACTATTTAATGATTAGCCAACATAGATAGAACTAGAAATATGCATAATGCAATCCCACATTCCACTTACCTGTATAGCCACAGGAAAGTAAATGAATAAACCATTCCAAATTTTCATTTCAGCTTTATTTATATAGCGCTTTTCACAATGTTTCATTGTTTCAAAGTAGAAGAAAGACAATAATTTACAAAAGTTAGTATTAGTATTAAAATAACAAGGGTCCATCTTTGTTCTTCGTTGTTGACGGAGATTGCCTGTGCTGGAGCTGGGATGATCAGTTGATTTAATCAGAATTTATAGATGTGTTGTGGCCATTCCAGTCCAATTTTCATTTTTGGGTGAAGTATCCCATTAAAGGGGGTCATATGGCGCAAAAACATGTTTTTCTGTGTTTTGGGTATGTTATAAGTTGAATGTTGTATAAATGTTATAAAGGAGGTTTATGGATGTGTTGAGAGACGCGCAGGTGGTTGGTTTGAAAGAGGCAGATAGTGATATGGGGACCGATGGTCCGCTGTGGCGACCCCAATGGGAGTCAAAAAGAAAAAGAAAACAGGATTATTGACTCAATTATTATCCAATCATTAGTTTATTTGTTTTATCAAGTGGTTTAACCGTGCCGTCTTTATGCTTTTTTTTCTCAGTATTGAATAAAATGTTCTGAATCTGTTAAATAAAGTCGAATAAAATGTTCTTAATCTGTTTCTTAAAATGTCACTTTGTTCTTAATCCCACAATACATTGCAGGCTCATTAGGGCTTTACATCCATCTGTGAAATGACAAAAACTTGACAGTGTCATTTTAGATCCTTCTGAGAAATAGCGCGGGTTAGAGTCTGAATATCTGTGTAGCTTGCTGTAGAGCATCTCAGAGCCTTGTTAAAGTTCAAGGAGTCTGTCTGGTAAAATAGCATCACCATGTTCTGTATAGGCTGACTCTTACAAGAGAACCAAAGGTTGCAGGTTCATAACTGGTACAGTTAATACTAGGGGAGAGACTATGGACAAAACCCTCTGTATCACAAGACATAAACTGTACAAAATATCAGGCAATCATGCTATCTTTCTTCGCTGTATTAATGTGTTATAACACCCTGCATTTATAAGATGACGTACAGTGAGTTAAATTCTATTGCCAACGTTAGGGGCGGAAAGTCATTTGCACATATACCAGCATTTAGACCTTGAAATGTCACCTTTAAAGGCCATTCAAATAATCAAGGGCCTAAACCGGAAAACAAATGCGACCTGTGTAATGACATTGTACCATGGCAATGCTGAAATAAGCTTTCATCATAATGGGATTCGATAAACGAAGGTGACGTCATTTTGGACGGAGACTCGTTGTATTTGTTAACAGTAGTAAATGCGTTAGTTAACAGGATTCAACCGTGAGTTATATTGTTTTATAGCATTTATTAATGCATAACTAATGTTAACAAATACAGCTGTATCATATAGTGTAACCTTGGGACTGCACACTCACTAGCAGACCACCCTGAGACCCTCAAGCATATGTGTTTGCTTCGAGACATTGCCCTCTGTCACTAACCCCTTTGGTCTCTGTTGTAGGATCTTGTGTCCTTGTTCAACTTTCACAACTATGACAACCTGAGGCACTTCACCAAGAAGCTCGATCCTCGCCGTGAGGGAGGGGACCAGCGGGTGAGTGTCCCCATCCACGCACTACACCGCATCTACGAGTGACTTCTCGCATACCGATGATATTTTTTCCCCCAAACTATTGCAGTGGAAAAGTAGGTCCACTAAACTTCATTCAAGGGTATTCGAGACGATACGGATCACGATACATAGCTCACGATGCCGATAATGTCATGATGTGATGATACTACGTTAATCATTGTGTTGTTTGGTAATTCTTTAACGATACATAACGATATCTGCCTAACTATGAAAACAAAATGCCCAAGAAATGTTAAAGTGCAACATTTGTCTCTTTATTCAAGTCCACAATGCAATGTTTTCAGGAGTTAAATTAATATTTTACAAACACGAGAAACATTTCAAGTAAATTAAACATTTTATGCTTAAATTAAAAGCTTATATTTGTAAACCGACACATTTAAAACATTTTTATACTGGCACATTTCTTTATTTAACAGCCACTTATTTAAACCTGGGAACATCTTAGTGTTAACCAGCTTAAATAAAATAAACCTAAAAAAATATTTGAGTGCAGCAACTCGCATTAAGTCTAAGCGCATTAACGTTCATTTTTACAAATATGCATGGTGCATGTTTTATTTTACACGCAACCCTAAACTCTTTCTCAGACTAGTTTGTTCACGTTTCCGTCATTTGCGTGTTGAGCGCCACCGTTCGGAGCCATGATGTAACAACGTTTTTAATATATATTTAGAGCGTCTTGTTTTATTAATGATTTAAAAGATCGATATTTGGCGCAGCGTATCGATTCTCGTATCCCACGGAGGAGGACGAAACATCGCCATATCGATATTTTGGCACAGCCCTATTCTATGGGTACGAGTTAGCGTACAGACGTTGCACCCCCTGCTGGAATATCTGCTAACTGCGTCAAAGTGTAGTTGGTATTGTAGATGTTTGGTGGTTGATCATGTCAGCTGTGCATGAGTTTATAATTCTGCATGTTGAACACGACCGCTGAAGTGTTTTTTAAGCAATGAATCTGTAATAAATGTTTTACTTGTTTGCTTGCTTCAGTCTGCATACCCAGATTTGACAGGATAACCTGTTTTTTAAATGTCATAGTTTTTGCTTCTCTTAAGTCTGAACTTGTCGAACTTTGTAAATTGGTCTGAAACATATTCGCTAATCCGCACGTACAGATTTTGTGTGGCCCTGTTTGATAATGATCATGACCTAAATACTATTTGTGCGACGTAAATGATGCAGCTCATGTTATAAAAAACTCACTTGTTGTTGCTTTTTTATGGTCACGCAAGTTGTTTTTATATTTTAGGCCATTTTAATATCGCAGCTACTTTCTAAACTTGCGTTGAGTTGAGTTGGAAACCCTCTCACGTCACCATATTGAAGGGTGCAAGTCATTTCCGCACCAGAACTAAAATCAGCCTGTCCTTGGAAGTTCACAAAACTAATCCATTCTCCGTGTCGCACAACAGAGCACCTCCGGACCGCTGGATTACGAAAGCCTTCAGCAAGAGTTAGCTCTCAAAGACACATTCTGGACAAAGGTCTCGCCTACTGAGTGCAATGAAGACAGCTCCACCACTGTAGTCTATAGGATGGGTGATTTTGAAGATCAAAACTAAAAAGGACCCGACTCGCCTGTGGGGGCTTGCTTGACGTTATATATATTTTTATATACAGTGCATTATCAATACAGCTATTTATATTTTCAATGAACCTCAGTGGATTGTGATTTTGGTGAGAGATATATTTGGTTTCAAAGCCATTCCTTCTCTGATGGTCAGCCTGTTGAATGGGTATGTGCTTATTCTGTAGGTCATGTCTGGGGGAAGCTCGGTTCTGTCCTGCTTGTCTGGGGTTCATAACTTATATCTGACAATACATCCTGGGACGTTTGGGTTGTGTTCACGTCATGTGTCGTGTCGTGAGTGGCCAAGTGTGATTTGGAGGCCTTGTTCTAAATATTTATGTGTAGACTTGTTTTGGTCGCAGTTGAGGATTGGCTGCTAAACAGATGTGGTTCAATTGCAATATCTTATTCAATTGTAAGTTTTGCTTGCAAACAATAACCCTGATACAACAACGCCATTAATGATATTAGTGTTTATTTATCTTTTCGGAGCACAAACACACTTAGCTCCTCGTTTGGTTCTCAGTAATTGTCTACTTTCTTAAGGTGGTGTTTTTTATAGTGCAGGTCTTTTAGGTTTGTTAATAGAATGGGTAACATATTTTTCCTTAAGGACAACTTTGTGTTTCGTGCCCTTTCCAGATCAGCTACCAGCTTTTGGTTACATTCGATTATTCATTTGAAGTCATGATACGTTCTTGGTAAATGGAGCGTGTGATGGTGCTTGTGTAATGAACATGCATCACAGATCCCCAGCGGTTCTGTTCAGGAGCCAACCTGTATGTTTCTAAAGTTCATGATTTGGAGGTGAAACGTTCTTGCCCGTGCATTCATTTATACTTCTGTATCTTTAAGATCTCTATTGGATAATCAAAAGTGTCTGCTAAATGACTAAATGTCTATAGCTAAAAAGGTTACGCACCTTCTTGATGTTCAAGTTTTGGATAGATACTGCCCTCGTCAGGCTGTTTTGTGTTGTTTTTACTTGTTTTAAGTGCTTTAAAGTTTTTTCTGTGTTCCCAAAACATATTATTAAATTCAGTTGTATTTATATAGCGCTTTTCACATTGTTTCATTGTTGCAGAGCAGCTTTACGGGAAACAGAAATTCATATTAGTATTAAAATAACAAGGGTCCATGTTTGCTCTAGATTGTTGATGGAGATTGCCTGGGCTGGAGCTGGGATGATCAATTCATTTCACATATGAATTAAAGTTCTTCATTGTATTTTTGCATGAAATATTTCTACAGGAATGTTGTAGTTTGTTTGGCTTAACTGTTGTGGGTTTGTTTTATTTTCATGTAACTGGATGTTTTGTGCTGCTACAGTGTTACCAGACCTTTTGCTTATTAGAGGATGCTGGTTCTGTCTTTACTGACAGTTTTGCAGTATAACAGCAGAACTTTTAGCTTTTTCATCTTACATACGTCACCTGAACTGTTGTGAAGATGCACTTATGCTCTTAATGACCAATAGGATGTCTGTCTTTTTTTACCATTTTACCATCACCTGGTTTTAGTTATAACATGTCTCATTTTCATAAACAGTTTATTTTTTAATTTGTCTTCTCCTTGTGTATTTATGTTACTTGGTCCTCCTGGTTTTACTTTTTGTATCTTTAATAAATATATTTAATCTCATGTCATTGTAACCTGAAATTATTTTTCATTTTATTCATCTGTGTTTTTGGATAGACCAGCTAAACTTCATTCTTAATGCTGCTTTGACGGTTTATTTATATTTACTGATAATATTTGTTAAAAAAATGAAATTTCTAGTTTATGATTATTTTAAACTATACTGTTCATGAATATTTACATATTTTTAGGAGACTTGTCAGTAACATGGACAATTTTTTCTGTAAATTGGTAACGTGTGCCCTCTAGTGGTGATTTGCTGGTAAACATTGAACGCTTGCTTGGCTTAAAACATTTGCTTTAATCAGATATTTTCAGCAAAACTGCATTTATGCATGTTTGCAAGCATCCACCTGTAAATAATTTTTTAAAGGTAAAATATATAATGAATATTATATATTCTTTATCATTTTGTTTATTCAATAAAAACTTCACTCTATTCAATGTATGTATGTATATACATATATATATATATATATATACATACATGTATATATATATATATATATATATATATATATATATATATATATACATATATACGCACACACACATATATATATATATATATACACTTTTTTGTTAAGTACATGCAATCTCTTAGACTCGAACCTGTGCCGTTGTTGTCGCGAGCGGCATTCTCTACAAGTCCTCCCGTCCACCATCATTATGGAGATCCTTTCAATTAGGTATTCACTGTTTTACTCTTGCCAGTTCTCAATTGTTTACAGATGTTTCACTTTCATTCATTAGACCTAAAGAGACGGAGGTCACTGCCTTTCTGCCATCCCTCCATCATGAAAATTTATCACAGAAACGTTCGACAAAGTTTCTTCTTTATCATTACAGGTGAAATCTGTCATCAATCTTCTCTTTGCTGCCTACTCCGGAGATGTTTCTGCCTTAAGAAGGTACAAAGCATTCTATTCGTTCACTGCAAGTGTTCAAATTGTGTTTCTGATTAGTTTATTTATTATCTGTGTGATAATCAGGTTTGCATTGTCCTCCATTGACATGGAACAGAGGGATTATGACTCCAGGACGGCTCTGCATATAGCAGCCGCTGAGGGTAACATCACAGTCATGTTATTTTATAATCATTACTCTTAAAGGAACAGTTCAGCATAAAATGAAAATGATGTCCACATTCTTTTGTGAAACATTTTAAAATAAGTTAGACACAACGCCCAGTCTGTTCTGTGAAAAAGAGATGTTAGATTTCCCATTTTGCGCTATCAGAGGCGTATCTGCATATATGTGATTTAAACGTGCTGTTAAAATAACTTTTCCCTGTAATTGTAGGGCAAATTGAGGTGGTGAGGTTTCTTCTGGAGGCCTGCAATGTGAACCCTGTTCCCAAGGACAGGTGAGCAGATTACTGCAATAATTATTATTATTATTATAAAAGGATCAAAATTATGTAATGAAGAAAAAACAACAATTATTTTGTTAATGCTCAGCTCTTAAGACATGGCTCTTTGAAAGTGTAATCTTTATGAAATTGGTTTATCACTTTTCCATGATTCACGAACCACTGAAAAATATAAAAAGATGGGGCAACACGCCAATCGATGAGGCGAGGCAGTTTGGGCAACATGATGTGATCACACTTCTGCAGGAGTACACTGATAAATACAATCCATCTACAAACCCTGTGGCAGACAAAGAGACCGCTGAGAAAAACCTGGACGGGAAGCTGGAGACATAACCAGCCAACCAGTCTCCCACCATGCAGACAAAACTCTTCTGAACCCTTATGAAGGACTGCTATATGTTTATAAGGTTGGTGTGTTGTTTGTCCTAAAATATAGAAATATATATATATGATATATATTTTTTTAGGTTCTATTCTGTGGTTTTTGTGTTTTTTTAAGACCTTTGCTTTCTTCATTTGGTTCTCGCAAGACAAAGTAAGATGTCAGTGTGCAAACCGCTTATTGTTGTTTGTGCAAATGATGTCTTGTAAACACTGACAACCTTTTCTTGTAAGGATGCACTTCTTTATTGTTGTTTATTGTTTAGAGTTAAATATACCAAACAGTTTGCTGTTTAGTGAATGTTTTATTTTCAGGAAGTAATGTCATAACCAATGTGTGGAGCGGTCATCATATTTTCTCACATAGTTTTGTACATTTTAACCACTGCCAAAGACATCATTATTTCTGCTATTATTCTTTACATGTGTAACCATACACTGAATACTAAACGTAAAGGTAATGTGTGAAATCTGAATATAAAAGTGTTAAAACATCACATTTCAGTTATACTTGGAAAAAGAAATTCACAAAAGTCACATTGTGATCTACTTTGTAGACTCTGGTAAACCATTATTAGAAAATGTGTGTCTGTGTTAGAAAAACACAGCGTAAAAAAATTACAAGGTTTACATACAGCCTCGGAAAGACCTTTAAGAGACCATTCCAAATTTTCATTGAATCATCATCATTTCTAGATGTATTGTGTCTATTCCAGTCCAGTGTCTGTTAAATTTCAACAAAATCAAACCTACATGAAGTCATCCAACAGCAATGTGAAAGACAGACAGCATGACAAGACACGTCATAAAATTCGAGGTAATCACATAAAAAATATTTGTTAGCTTTTCCTAAATACACGTACAAATATTACTGTTGTATAGCCTAAAAGTGAACATGAACTCGTTTTACAGAGCATATTTTCTGTTATTTATACCTGTTTCTTCAGTTTTCATTATCAGCACATAGAAAGATTTTTTTGACATTCAAATTTGGTAGAAATATTGTTAATATTTCACAGAATGAAAGAAAAATGATCATTTTACATAAACACTATAAATAGTACACTTTAAAATCGGAAAAATGGTCTCTAAAACGGTCTCTTAATTTTTTCCACAGCTGTATATTCGATATTTGAATCGATGTGTCTTTTAGGATATTGTGAGGTTAATGTTGAAACATTTGCAAACGAAATGAGTGTAAACTATTCTTAAGAGTCAGTGTTTAGCTGCGCACAAACTGATAACAGCTGACTGTGTGCTGTGTGTACATGTGCAGTAAAGCAATGCCAAACAAATATTTATTTTGATGTGCAATAATCAATAAAATGGTTTAAATAAAAGGGAGTCTTTTCTCATACAATACAACTGACTCTATTTAAAACACTGCAGTTTGGTTTCTGTTAGTTCTGTGCACTATTGTCATATGTACATCAGTTCGATATCAAATCAGATTGCGGTCATCGCATCGTTATGAACATTATTTTTGAAAATGATTATTTTTCTTCACTTTAATTCTTTGGTGTAAATGTGCACTTTTGCCCAACCCGCCTGCTTTGACTCTTGGATAGTAATTGTTGAAAAACAAACAGACAGCATACATCTTTCATTAAGCCAAATAAAAAAACCAAAAGGGTTATTTTACAAATCAGATTCTCAGAACAGTGCTGGAAACATGTTGCTTTGTATTAAAATACATTTTCAAACTCATTGTACACACACTTACTTTTACAAAGTTTAACACTAGCTATCAAATACATTTCTTCAACCTAAAATATGAAACATTCAGAGAACATTGTCAGATATACACACGCTGTGTCCTCTCCGTTCAAACCTCTAAAGTAGATTATGACCTACAAATACAAACTTCCCACCAACTAAAATGGAAAGTAAATGGCATCCACCTCATAAAACCTCCCAGTGTGAACATTCAATATGAATGCATCATTCATAGAGAAACTTGTATTATTTTGTTGAGAAACACACAATCTGCTCTCACAAATGGGCAAGCTTTATCAATGCAAACCATTAAATAATCTTTATTAACATTTAACATTATCCACCATTGTCCTATGTGAACGTACGGATGCCTGGTTGAATCTGAAAAAGTATTTCTTATTACAGTTCAGTGTAAGCTGGCATTTATTTCCTTATGGTTTAATGTAGGTTGTATTTGTCCAGCATGTGTACATGTGCAATTGAGGCAACGGTAGATGTATTCTGATGTGCAATAATAAATAAATGCTTCTCAAGATGAGTCCTGATATCTTTTCCTCAAACAGATGACTTCACTGAAGAAGATGTGTATGCGTTCACTTTCGTAGTATGTCCTGTAGTATCTGGTGACTGGTATATACAATATATACTGGTATATATAATACAACTCTGCAGTAACGTGCAGGTTTCTTCAACGTCCTTTCACATTTTATATAATAAGAACGATTATGTTGTCAAACTGCAAATGTAATCACTGGTATGAAGGTGCAGGACAGCTGAAGCGCTAATATGATACAGAGGCGACCTGTGCAAAGACAAATCATCAAGATTTCAGTCATCATCCGTGTATTATTGTGATCTGATTAACAGTATTTAAAAATGATCTGTAATGTATACATACCAGTGTGTCTAACCCAAGTTCCTGATGTCTAGGACTGTCTTGGGGTCTTGAAAGAGGGCTACAAATGTGAAAACAAAATAGGTTCTTTTTCAGTGACACGAATGAGGTGTTGTGCCGAATACTGACTTCATTACTCTCGGTGTTGAGGAATCTCTGACCCAAACCCACATCTATACTTAAGCATACATTGTTAAACATTCATCACTGCTAGTGTGCAACTTGTTTGTTGGTGGATTAATAGGAAGTAGCTTACAAGTCTGAGACCGAGATCATGCGTCTGTCCATGTATGGGCTGACTGGTCTGTCTATCTCCATTTTTTCTGAAGCTGAGGAAAAATAGACTTCATTATATATGCATTGATGGTTTCAGGTAGATTTTTAAGAGGATTTATACACACGTATGTATGTATATACAGTATATATATATGAATATTTATTTGTTAAAATCAAGATGTACTTATTATTATTATTATTAACATAAAAAATTAAGTAAATCCTTTGTTTTTACAGTGTAATCATAATTGATAATAAATTATCATAAATAATTTTTGTAAAATGTTTACATAGAAATTGCTTATACCATCTTAGAAATACATGCTGTTTGATTTGATATTTTTATATCAAATCGTAAAAGTAAAGCTTTTACGAATTAGTGTAACGTAAGAATACATATACTTTTTGGGGCCAGTTTATTATATAAAATGTTAGCATATTCATATTAAACATATTTTAACCTATAAATAGGCATTGTTTTATTGATGATTATCGCATTGCTGGATATTTATGGTTCTTGAACGTTTTTTAAAATCTAAGCTCGATACAAAAAAAATGCATAAATGTAAAGTGTACCTTCAGGCGGGCTGGTAAAGTAGCGACCGAAAGCCACGTCTCTTGGGATGTCCGGGTACAGATAGATAAGAGGGTTCACTGGAACCGTCTCAGCAGCAGTGAGAGTATAGTCACGAATGACGTCCGGTAAGGAGATGTTGGCCAGATCTGATTTAGTGTAGGGCTTTACAGAATGGATTTTCGGTTCACCTGCAATTTATACACGCTATTAATATACAGTTTTGTGGAAACGTCTCAGAAAACGACCCAAATTAAACACACCATTTTGTGCATGCTCAACCCATGTGATGGTGATTCCTCCCTCTCGACAGGTTTCACTGAAGCGCAAAAGGAAAGTGCCCGGCAGTTTGTCCCGCAACAAAGTCTTCTCTTGCTTCTTACTCAGAAAGCCTAGAACGTACCTGCATATGGTTAACAAAGAGCGAAGACCTTGAGAGGTGACGAAAATGCTTGTAAAGCTGATTGGTGGATGAGAAAGTCCTAACAAAACTAAAATATAAAGTTATATATTAAATAATCCATTTTCATATGCACCAAATATGAACAAAATGCTTATATTCTGTATATTAAGGAGCGGCAATTCCTTATGTATTAATCCATTTTTTAATATTCTTTGTATTATTTGATATATTTAAAAAAAAATATTGAACGCATTGACAATATAGGAACATATATTTTCTTTGCATAAGGGAGCAGAAGGATGGATCATGACTATTCTCTCAGGTCAGAAAATGTACATGTACATTTATTCATTTGGTAGATGCTTTTATCCAAAGCGACTTACAAGTAGGAGAAGGAGTATTTTGTGATTTTTCATTATTGCCACTTTATTTATCATATTTGTAATGTGCTTTCCTGTAGCTCAAGAGCATGGCGCTAACAATGCTAAAGTCAGCCAGGAACAAATGTATAGTGTAATGCAATGTAAGTTTCTTAAGCGTCCGCAAATTCATCCCTCCCTTTCCTTAGATCCTCCTTAATCTTACAGACTGGTCTTTTAAATCCGCTATATAATATAAATAACAATGTTCGAAAATGTGTTAATATTGTATTTGTACATCGAAACAAGATTCAAGCATTTCTTTGAAACTGAAAAAGTCTGTACACTAAGAAGAGATATTGACAGACTGTACACATATAAAATGGAAAATTATATTATAAAATAAATGATATATTATAGTTATATTGTCAGTTTATTGCCACATTTATGTTGTCACATATATTGCTCAGTTGGACAGTATTTGTTCTTAAGACTGTATGGAGTCTTACCCATCGTTCCAGATGTTAAGCAAGTGTCTTTTAATAAGGTCCAGTATTCCATCAATCCACAGCCAAAATGCTATACCCCTTTCATTAGAAGAGATCTACGTAAAAACAGATAAAAAAATATTTTTTCATATATGAGAAATATCTGAGACAAAGTTAATAACCAAATTTAATAAGTAAAATAAACGTTTTTTTAGTAAAACAATAAATAAATAAAATGTAAGACTTAAATTTGAAAAATAGATCTGAGAGGGGACCAGATGTGGTGTCAAGCTATCTATATTCATACAGTATCTGTTCTTTGTGGCGTTAGGTTTCGCAACCACAGTCTCACTAAGTTTTGTTTTCCCAGTAAACCTTGTGATGACAACAGAGACGCAAACAAAAGCTTTTGTTCAATAATCAAGTAGCGAAAGACAAATTTCTGTTATCGTTTCTATAAATAAAAACACACCTTGCTAAATTTATTCCAAGGGATGAGCCCCTCGGGATCACCCCCAGCTCCAGCGCCTGAAATCAAATAATGTAAAAAATAACACTTGTACTGTGCATCTGACTAAGAACACTTATTCTCTCCCATTTCAACTCACCAAGAAGTTTGTCTGCCAGCATTCTGAGCTGCTCAGAATTCAGCACTCGCTTGGTGACGGAAGAAAACTGCCAGTTTATGACCTTTGAAAGCTGGCCCCATTTCACCGGAGGTGGATTCAGGAAAAAGGTCAGATTCTGAGAGCGAGACGAACAGCAAGATTCACAATGGAAACATCAATGGAAGATTAACACGATTTTCGGATACACTGAAGACTGGAAACATTCATACGTGAGGTTCACTGGAAAGCATGTTGTACCACAGGATAGAGGCCCAGGCGTTCGGCAACTGCATCACATGTGAGATCACCACGATGGGCAGGGATGTGATCTGTTTAAACACAACGTTGCAGTTACTACCAAAATTTAAAGTCTGTATCATTTACTCACGCTTATGTAATTTTATACATGTATACATTACTTTGAACAAAAATATTATAATATAATTTTCTTTCTAATATGTGAGTGGGTGATGTCCCAGAATTCTTCCAAATATCTTCCTCTGTGTTCCTCAGAACAAAGACATTTTGAAGGGTGAGTAAATGATGACAGATAATTTATTTTTGGATGAACTATCCCTTTAAATCCTACATTTGCTCAAATGCTATACTTCACAAGGGTTAGCATACCGATAAATCGATGCATAGCTCAGGCTGAAGGAACTGCGTTTCAAATGTGATTAAATGCATCTCCTCGGAAATAATGAGAGGATTCTGAAACAATAAAAAACTGATTTTAACGAACAACTGGTCAGTTTACGCTATATGACAATTTTATGTACATTTCTGGCTTACCTCATTTGTTCTGTTACATTTCATTTCTTTTATTTGCTGTGGAATAACAACAGATTAACATGAGCATGCATGTGCAATGTACAGAAATATATGTACATACATTTACAATGTACGGCTCTGTCTGATTCATGATGCATTTTTCATGTCATACCAAATGACGGAATTCAGCTGCCAAACACCCGCTGGATTCCTCTAAGTTAATGACTTTCGAAGCCGCCCCTAAAATGTTGAATTTCCGGAATCTAGCACAAGAGAGAAAACTTATCATTTCTATGCTAAAACACACGTTTTTATGGTATACATGTAAATCAATTGGATCCAGTCCAGTTTTTTGTCGGTGATATATAAATAAAAAGATATTGTGTCCTGTAAGTTTGGTGGCATGCGCAGTAAAACTAAATGTTGTTTTTCCTCTATTGACCGCAATTTTAACCCGTTTAGTTTTTGTCTGTAAATATTTATTAAAATATAGTCAACAAACAGCACTATTACGCTTTACATTTACATGCTTTCTCTTAGCAGACACTTTCATTCAAAGCAACAAAGGATTTGTTAAAGTTAGAAAAGATGTTCTCTATATACAGTATGTAAATGTTCTGTTATGAGAAAATGTAAAGGAACAGTTTGCCCAAAAATAAAAATTCTGTCTTCATTTGCTCCCATACCATAGTTGAAAAATGATAACGGTAGTCAAAAGTGCCCCAGAACTTTTGCTTTCCTGTCTTCAAGATATTTTCTTTTGCGTTCAACATTTATAAAGCAATTTATTCATGCTATGGCAGTGCACGGTTGCCAAGATCTGTTTGGTTACAAGCATTCTTCTAAATATCTTTCTCCGTGTTATTCATAAAAAAGACATTTAGACAGATTTGGGTAATAATACTAAACATTATGTAACAATGCTGTTTATGCTAAACAAGATGTTACATACCCTGTCATTGTGTCCATTTCTGTTAAATTCCTAGAAAGGAAAAACATAAATTAATTTATAGACAGACAGACAGACAACCAGTAACAAGTGAACATTTTCGAAACGTTCTCCCAATGTTATCTAAAACAGAGTTTTACCCGCATTATAGAAATATAAATAACATGTTCATACCTTAATACAAATGTTATCAAAACATTCTTGAATATTTTTGTTAGCTGGTCAGATTCAAGAAAAAAAACACTTACTTGTCAATAGAGACCTTCACTTTAAGTTGACAGTTCAGTTCTGGGAGTTTGACTAGTGATCTTAAAAATGATGAAGTATATTAGATTCATATTAGATACAAACACAGCTTCTCCCATACATTTACTCTCATCTTAAAGATATTTACCTGATCTTAACCGTGAATTGAACTCCTGTCTTTATCACCAGGGGTCTGTATGGATGTGTGGGCATGCATGGCTGTCTCTCCACAACAAGACAACTGAAAGGCACAACAATCATAACCACATCCAGTCTACATGACATATAGCCCACAACAATTCCCCTGAGAGCATTCAAAGCCACAAATCTGCCTATTCAGCCAAGACTGCCAACCATAACTGTTTCAATAAATACATCTCACGTTCTGTATATTAATTTATGTTGAGGATGAAGTGCATCAAGGAGTTTCTCTCACTTTAATATAAGGTGTTTAAAGAGTGAAAGGGCCTGTTCATCCAGCTGGCTCTTGCCCAGAGTGAGGGGGTCGTTGTCGTAGGTGAATTTCTGGACCAGTTCCTGAATTTTTTTTAGCTGTTGGCGAATCTGCTGCAGACAATCTGCCACTGTTGTGAACCTGTAACATAATTCATGCATTAGCTGATTCAGTAAGGAGTAGAAAGGAGGGTCAAGTAATTTGGCTGTCCCCCCTGCATCAAATAAGGCCTCTGCCTGCTAAGAATGATGGGTAATATGATGTAAAATCATCATTACAAGGGTTCTCACCAGCTCTGCAGTTGGTCCAAGCAAGCATTGGGTGGACCGCCAATGCAAGCCATCTGTTGCCTTTGCTTCCATTCAGGTAACTCTTCTGATATGAGTATTTGCTCGATCTGCTCGGCTAGAATCAGTACATTAGCTATGTCTTTTATCACCACCTGCACACACACAGAGATACATATACACGTTTCTTACGTACTTCTTATCTGAGGACATTCCATAGAATTACATTGGTTTTACAATCAGCTAGTGATAAATACTATGACCTAAACTTGACCCTTAAGTTTAAAGTGATGGTTCACACATAAATAGAAAATGCTGTCACCATTTACTCGCCCTATTGTCATTTCAAACCTTTATGACTTTATGAACAATGTTGTTAACTGCCTCCCATTCACTTGCATTGGTTTTGTGTCCATACAGTAGAAGTGAATGGGGGCCAGTGCTGTTCTGTTACCAACATTTTTCTAAATATCTTCTCTGTGTTCCGCAAAAGAAAGAAAGTCATAAAGGTTTGAAATGACAGTGAGTTGAGTAAATGATGAGTAAATGATGTCAGAAATTTCATTTTTCGGAGAACTAGTCATGTGTTCATTTACTCTTGACCTACCTCTCTCTTTTTGTCCAGCTCAATAAACATTGTTTTGATGGCCATTTCCTCCTGCTGAATCTCTTTCGTTATCTGCCCATTCATCTCAACTTCCACTATAGAAAGAATCAAAACTAGTTTTAGTTTCACTTGTCCACATTCTATTTCGACAAGCCCAACCGATTGCACAACCCGATTCTGTGTTACCTCGACTCTGCAAGGTCTTCTTCTTAAAATCATACTCATCTTGAACATCTTCCAAAACCTGACCGTCCTGTTCTATTTTCTGGAGGAGGACATACATGTTTCTGTTTACAGCTGGCTAAAACGTGTCAGAAATGTCTGTTGTTTGATAGTTAGTGCATGTCTGGGATAAAGGTTAAATGTTTTTTTTAAGTAGGTACATATATAATGAACCCATGTGAGAAAGGTATGTACAATATGTTTCAAACAGAGATGGCGAAATCTGTAATAGTTGCCATACCTGCACAGTCTTCCTAAAATTGTTGACTTTATTATCCAATTCATTTTGTTGTTCCATCATAACGCTCCCCTGTGATGGATCAAAGTTACTCTGAACACACAACACAACACGACACGACATTTGTTAAGATGAATGAACACAATAAACTTTGAAATGCCACTGCAATAAAAAACATGAACGTACTTGACAACTAACTGCTGTTTGCAGTATCTTCTGCTCTTCATTTAAAGTGCTGGCTATGATCATGGCCATGTGAACTGGATCTTCCTGGAAGTGCACCTGATAAGATGATCATTGATATTAATATATACAGTACAGCTTACGGTCATATTTTTTAGAAATAAACACAAAAACACACCTGTAGGTTACGCTTGATTTTGCGTATATTATGCTGTAACAGAAAATTGTTTCCCAGGCTGAGACGGCTGTAGTGCTCATCTAGTTGGCTCAAGAGCTCATGAAAGCGTATGGTCGCCAAAGACACGTTACTGGCAACTGATTCCCTACAACCAACAACAGTTTTTAGGATTGACAGCACGATGCTGGATATTAAGTGTACGAAGACTAAACTTTACAAAAAAATTATAAATTAAAAGAAATAATAAATATATTAAAACAATTTATTAATATATGTGACCATATATGTGACCCTTACAGTCTTGAAATCTTAAGACTATGAGACGACGTGCATAACATTTTGATTTCAGTTAATAATTTGAATATGATTTGAATCTTTGACCTTACATAGTCAATATGATAGATTTCGCTGCTGTCCTTCTTTAACCTTGTCTCCGTATTTTGTGATTTTTTGCCTTAATCGTTATTATCACTGGATTTTGCAAATATCTAAACAATACAAATATTAAAAAGCGTTTGTCAACTTTAACAACACAATGTTTAATCAGTTAAAAGCACAGTGTTTTTCCATTCCCTGAAAAACAGTGAATTTGGACATCTGGGGTTTTGGAAGGACAGCGACGAAATCAAGGTTACTGTCAATTTTGACAAAATGTTATTTACATTGAATTACAAAAAGCTGGATTTTCACAAGCTGGGTCGCAACAAACATCAAATGTTAAACAAATCTCACCAGTCATGACTCTCGATCCATTGACTGAGATACTGACGGATCTCCATAGGGAAAGATTCATCGTAGAGCTGGTCCACTTGCTCTAAATACAGAGGGTCCAGCAACTGCAGCTGTTTCCACAGTGTCATCTACGATCCATTATTACACAAGAGCCTTTATTTACAACAACATCCTCTCTCTGTTGACATGTGTCACTTAATATTCACTATAATGGATGGAAAATCTGATTTGATTTTAAACCAGACATCCATTTGCAGACTTTTTGAACATTTCGGATAGAAAACTGATCAGATCTGCGGACTGGCACAGACGTTCTGCATCACGTCCAAACTGAAGATCTGAGCAAAATCTTAGCGAACGTCTCGTAGTATATTAAAGAGTACTTTGCCAGTGTACATTCAGACGTACATTAAAAATACAAACAAGTATTAGTTCTCATAATGAGCTATATAACACATATTTATTTTAAAATGACAAATTAATAAATCAATTCAAAACTATATTTTATAATAATACAATAGAAATAGGTAATAAAAACTAATAGTAGATTTTGATCTCATTGTGATTCGGCTCTTTAAAACCATTCATGAGTTTTTAGTAAGGAAATATTTGACATATTCTGCACATCTGGTATTCCATAATAAACATCTAAACTATTGCAATCTGCATTCCTTGCATTGTTTTCACAAATCAGTTCATAAGAACAGTTACTATAAAGTCCAAACAACATTCATACAACCTTTAATATTAAGAAAATATATATTAATATGAATCAAAAAGTCGTCACCTGTCAAATAATCAAACAATCAAATAGCCATTTCGTATACGGATCAATGTTTATAACAGAAAATTACCTTTCAACATATAGAAGAAGGCTCAGGCATGAAACGAGTATTCACGTCTCCGCTTCAACTTCACACTTATATTCTCCATAATGACCTAAACTATATAAAACATGAACTAGTCCAGCAGGTTTCGCCCACTTGAAGATTTTACACCAATAACAAGGCGGCGTTTTAAATATTTAAACAGCTCGGCGATGACAACCAATCGTTTTCCGGCTGTGCACGTTAAACCACGCCTCCTTTTGCGACAGGCTGTTGAGGGAAAGCAACCCCCTCCCTTGACTGCTGCCACATAGAAGCGCAACTGATGGGAAAACAGAAACCTATTAAGCGAGCAGAAACACTAAGCGTGACATCCCATAATCCATCTCTGCAGGGGTTGACTCCCTTGTTCGTTCCCTTATAAGTACAATCGATTGTTTAATTAATGTTATTTGAGAGGTGATTCAAGAACGACGTCTCTCGTGCGTCGCCGTGGTTCTTGTAAAAGCTTTCATTCCTATAAAGCAGCAACATCGGTATTTGTATTACTCACACCCAGAACAAGAAAGTGTGAGGTGCATTTCGGAACTATGATTTAGTGACGTGATGTTATAACGGAGATGATGTGATCGGACGCCACGACCCGTCATGCGCTCTGCGGCGGAGGGGGAAAGTGAAACTCACGGAACAGCCTTCAAGTAACCACGCGTTTTCCGAGAAAGCGATAGTGAGGCGGACAGAAACGAAACTCGGAACTGCGTCGGGTTTAGAGATATTTACATTACGGCATGGGATAGCGCTTAGTTTCCCTTTTTCCTGCATTTACAGATCTTAGCACAGATAAAGAGGAACATTGTGCACAGGCATCAAATGCATAAACATTGAACGTTTAGCTGGGTGCATGCAAAGTGATGTAACTCACACCTCAATGCAACTGCACTATTCTTGGAAGCACAGCATCTAGTTAAGTATTAATTATGAACATGATAAATATTACGCGGAAAGAGGCTTGTACACATTTCCCATGATACTTTGAAACTTGTTGCAACTTGTTACCTCTGCACAAAATAATTGAAATGTCAACAACCATTATTCATAACATGAGTGATCCTATAGGCCTATTTAAGCATCAGTGGACCGGTTGAAAGACTATTAACATCACTTAAAGTTCACAAACGTGACAAAAGCAATTTAGAGATCTTTATTTAAAAAATATATAGTAGAGCACATCTGAAATTGCTCGTGTTGAATATGTACATACGGCAAGCTGTATTATGTGAAAGCAGAACTTTTGGGAGAACCGGACAGCATTATTTTACAGATGAGACTTTATGACATATGTACAGTAAATTGATTGTTACTAACTTGACATTTTTCATCTGTGATACAGTTCTATATTAACAATATCTGGCAGTAAACAAAGATGTCAAAAAAACAAGTTATAGTGGCACAGAGCCAGAAAAGAAACAGGAATAAGGTTTTGGCACGCTTTAAACACATCCGAAATCCTGGATCCGAGCAAAATGTTGCTTTCCTTCTAGGGTGAACTCATCTGCATTGAAACAAGATAACCAAGTTATTAAGTTGTTAAGCGTAATTATATTCGTTTACCTGAATAAAGACAATATTCTGATAAAAGCATCAATAATATGTACAGTGAGGTCCAAAAGTCTGAAGTCCCAAGATCACCCGTCTGTCTATTTTAGATGTCGGGGTAAGAATTTTAACAAAACCCTCAATTGAAAATAGAATTGAATTAAAATGCAATTAACTTTTGAATGTCTTAGAATTTTACTCAATTTAAGCGTCAAAGATCATCCTGTGTACTTCAATGGAAGCAATGAAATACAGGTTTACAGTGTGGCCTCAGACATTTGGACACACACACACAGATATATTTCAAACTTGAAATCATGTTAATTGAATGAAAATGAATTCATACAAAATTAATTAATTAAAAATGTTATTTACAGCAGTTTCAATCTCAAAAGGACTTAGGTGCTGGCTCAGAATGTCAAACATTCCAGGAGACATTGGGGGTTCAGGAGAGGAGCATGCATGTTGGACTGATCCACTGAGAAAACGTAAACAATCAGAATTAAAGCATTCAACATGCAACATTAAAAAGAAACGAAATGAAACTTTTACTCACTTCAGATGGGAAACAGGAACTAGGTGTGTTTGAATGTAAGGGCAAACTGTAAACCACAAATACAGGTCCCATTTAGAGATGGCTTATGCAATTATTTGAAGTCACTTAAATAAATGTTGTAATGTTGCAAATTGATAAAACATCATTTTAGCATTTAAGGGAACAAGATACTGTAAATCTGTTCATCTGTAAAAATCTAGATACAGCTCAGGGACAGCCTACCTTTGTTTTTTTGGCTATTATAATGTTTGCCAAAAGCTTCATCCTTGGGGATGTCAGGGTAAAGGTACTTTAGAGGGTTCTCTGGGACGACACCATCTGCGATGACCTTATAGTCCCGTATGATATCGGCAATAGCTAAAGCGTTGAGACGGTTTTTGGTGTACGGCTCTACGGAGATGAACTTTCGCTCTCCTGTAGGTACAGAACCTGCGTTTAGGATTACATAACAAAAGGGCTTACGAGAAAAAAACAAGCATGAACACTTTCTTTGGAACAGCTCAATCTTGGAAATTCCCGGAGCAATTCCTGTTAGTTCAGGACAATGAGGGAATACATTCTTAAGCAGAAGTTCCTTAACTCTTAACCTTGTGTGTCCCTGTGAAAATAACACTTTAACTGTTGAATAACTTTGCTATGTTTCTCCTTGTTCTATTCGTATCCTACAACTGGACATTTAGGACATCAGGTTTGAAGAACGATTATAACAATAATGCAGATAAACAAACCGTTTTCATCCTGTTCTACCCAGGTGAAGGTAATTCCTCCAAGGTGACTTTCACTAAAGCGCAGCAGAAAGGTACCAGGCTCCTTCTCCTTCAGCAAGGCACGTTCCGTCTCTTTACTTACAAATCCCATAATGTAACTGAGAAACAAGAAATAGCAGAAAACATTGAGAACAGGAACAGTAAACAGCTGCTCAAATGCTTTATGTAAAAACATTTTATAAATTGCAGGACTGCGAGATGGTAGATTTTTCACAGGATGCATGAAAACTCAAAATACAGGAACACAAGTTCACCAACCCATCAATCCAAACAGGAAGTAAATGTTTCTTAATAAGGTCCAGAATCGAGTCCAGCCAGAGCCAAAAACTAAATGATTTGCCCGGGATGTTCTCCTGGAAGCCACAGAAAAAAACAGCCCATGTAAGATTAACATTGCTTTGCTTTTCATGTTGCATGGTGTTGAAAGTAGAAGAATTATACCATTAACTCAACATTACCTTCCAGAACTTGGACCAAGAAACCTGACAGTCATTATAAGAAGCATGTTGACCTTCAGAAACAATGACAAATACAGTTTAAATGGAGGTCATACTGAATTAACAGGAGTTTTATAAGCATGTTGATGAAACAAAACAAAGCAAGGAAGATGCTGATAACCTACCGAGAAGTTTATCTCCGAGCATGTTGAGTTGCTCCTTGTTGAGTCCTCGTCCAGCAAAACTTGAGAACTGCCAACTGAGAACCTCAGAGAGTTGACTCCAGCTCGCCCGTAACGGGTTACTGAAGAATCCGAGATTCTAAACGGGTCAGGATATAACTGTTAGGTCACTTTGACTAAGAATTGGATTGGATTCAATTTATTGTCATTACACACATACAAGTACAGTGTAACGAAATGTAAATCAGGTGATGTGAGTACAAATGATGTCTTCCTTAAATTTCAAAGCCGATCCTTAGTTTATACTCCACACACATCAGTACAACATGCATACAAAATTCTGAATAAAGAGCAAAGATGTCAATTGTAAAAAGCAGACACAACTTTGAGCTCGTATTGTATATTGGCTTTTGACAAATCGCATATGTATATTTTAAATGGAGATGTTTTGTGTGATTCTATACTTAAAGGGAGAGTTAAAACAACATTTTTATTCTGTCACCATTTACCCTCTTGACCTTTCAAACCTATATGAGTTTTTTTCTTCTTCTGTGAAACAGGAACGTTGTTAGAAAGTTGGTCACTGAACAACGGCGGTAGCCATTCACTTGCATTGGTTTTGTGTCCTCACAATAGAAATGAATAGGTACGGCTGCCAACATTCCTCAAAATAACTTATTTTTGTTAAGTTATACTTAAAGACAAGCGGACGAGTAAATGATGACAGAACTCTTTAAAGCGATATACAATATATCAAGGGTAGACATCCATACATTTTTGGCATCAAACTAGGTCTTACTTTTGGATCATCGGTTAGCAGGTTATACCACATGACAGAGGCCCAGCCCCCTGGTAGCTGACTGACATTTGATATGACAACCAGTGGCAGGGAACAAGTCTACACAGAAACAAAATATAAATTTCACATTTCAAAATGATCGTCCAAGTAATGTAAAAAATGATAGTAGATCATGATAAATGAAGAATTGTCCCCATAAAATTAAACAAAATAGAAAGGGTGAGTATGAAAATACGAATGTCATTTTTGCATGAGCTGTCACTTTTTAAATAAAAAATGAAAACAACAAATAAAACCTTAAACATACCTCAAGATCAATATCCAGGCCCTGTAACATTAGCATGGCCTCGAAGTTGAGAGAATGTAACTCCTCTGTAACTGACAGCGGCCCCTGAAATAAACACACTTCAACTTTAATGTGAAAATGAATGCTGTGAGCCTGCCCTCTGCTGGCAAGATGATGCATTTAACAGAAAATAAACAGTATAAACGTGAATAAATAGTAACAGGACACATGACATTGTGTTAAACTTGAACTTTTTACTATATCTATAATTTATATTATATTCTTATAATATATAATTATATTATTCATACACATGGGCCACAAGATGATGTAGTCTTACCTCATTTCCTTTTCCTCCTGTGGGACACTTTCTCTCTTTCAACTGCTGCAGAACACAAACAGTTTAGAAAGTAGCTTGCGTCGTACATGAATGGTTCACCCAAGAATTCTGTCATTACTTATTTACCCTCATGTAATTTCTGACCTGTTTGCCGTTTTTAAGATGACACACTCACACATACATTCATATTTAAAATGTATGTTAATTTATGTATATTGAAATTAATATCTATTTACTTTTAAATTATTTTGACATTGACAGGCTCTTGTTCAGGTTTTCTAGTCTTGTGTCAGGATCGTGGCAGTACCCACGTGTTTTGTATGAGAGAGGCATGGCATTGTTGTTTTGGCATGCCATGCGCTCTCTCTGGTCTCGTCTCTTGGCCCCGCCTTCTCGTTCCCTCCTTAGCTTCCCCTTCAGCTTCCCTTCATAAGCCCCTTGTAGTGAGTGTGCCGGTTCGTTATAGTTATTCGTGTCTTGGTGTATTTCCAGGAAGTGTACGTTCTTTTGCGCTCTCAAGGTTATTCCCCCTCTTGGAAGGTGTTTTGTTCATAGTTTGTTATCCGTCATTATTATTTGTATTATTTGCTGTTTTGCCCCTTTGTGGGTTTTTTTTTTAAATAAAGTTTTTTGTTAACCCTTAACCTGTCTGCGCTTGGGTTCCGTTTACCACTCCTGACAACTGTAATCTCTCATGAAAATCACTTTATGATTACTTTTAAACTTGTGTTTCATGGTGCCGATAATAGCATCTGGACTGAGAACGACATCGGGTTGAGCCAACGATGGCTTTTTAACAATAATGCACTAGAATTCAGCATCCGTACCAAGTGTCTGAACTCGACAGAAAGGCAGCCAGTCGACTCCTCGACATCCATCACTTTGGTGTTGTTGGTGTGGATGAAGAACTGTCTATTCCTACAGGGAAGGATCATTAACATATTTCAAACAGGTCTCATCCATCATACCACAATGGCTATATAGAATGTGTAGTTTATTCAGACTACAAATGTTTTTCTGGTGTAAGCATCTCCCCCACACGCCCCACACTCATTTTGAGATGTGGCCTAAATAAACAACAGGAAGTTGCTTCTTCTGTTTGCGGTTGAGTGCACTTACACTTTGCCTGGTGGAAGGTCTCTGCACATACACAAACAAAGAAGAAAGTGAGGTCACATCGGGCAAAATAGAAAGTTGATACACATTACTGGATTGACATGGGCATTTTAAAACAGATATGAATTATGTTAGTAGTTGGATTTCTCACACTAAAATATTTAATTCTGCTTTAAATAAATGAAATGCTAGTTATTATATTGTGATGATTATTTCTACATTATTCCCATCATGCATCACAGGATGTAAATAAAGAACTATAAACAGCATAACAGGAATAAATCCATCTGACGTATACACGTCATGAACTTACTTGTTAAATGTTGTCTTGACTTTGAGTTGATAATCCACCTCAGGTAATTTAACCAGTAATCTGGAAAGGATCAGAACAGTGTAATTTGATTATAAATATTTGTGTTTTTAGTAGCTCGGGCATCACACCTGTTTACTTGAATTGTTTTGGGGTGGACTGTGGTTCGTACCTGACCTTCGTGGTGAACTGCACCTGGGTTTTAATGATAAGAGGTTTCTGAGGGTGTGTAGGCATGCATGGCTGCTTCTCTACCACAAAAGAACTGCAAACATGAGGAAGACAAAAAGCTAGAATTCACACCCTTGTTTGCACACCTTTATGCTTTATTTCTGCGGTAAAACAGAAGATAGCTTGTTTATAGAGTAATGAATTTCAGCTTGACAGATACAGTAGCAGAGCAATAATATGGTACCTTTTCCTTGTAGATAACTAGCAACGTCAAAGTAATGGGATCATTTACAATTTAACACCTTGTGGTGTTTGGGGTCTGTGGGACTCGTTTTTAATGTTTACAGAAAAACAATGTGTGATTTACAGTATTGTTATTCAAACGCAAACATTTATATATTAAAAAAATATATATTATATTTTTTTAGATACTAACAAAACAATTTTAAAATTGCAATAAAGGTCCATTGTATGAAATATAGCGGCATCTAGTGGTGAGTTATGAATTGCAACCAATGGCTCACTCCACCCCTTTCCCTCCTTTTCAATGCACTACATGGCTGACACTGATCTAAGACGTTGTCACGTTTTTGCTTCTTTGCCGAAGGAGATAACGTATTTATGATACGCGCTCCTGTAGGGCAGTTTGTCCGCTTAGGACTACTGAAGAAACAACATGGCGAATCCCACGCAAGGGGACCCACCGTGTATGTAGACAGACATAGCGCATTCTAAAGTAATAAAAACATAAAGCATCACGGTCTTTATACACCAATGTAGACACAGTTATGTATATTATATTGCTTTTCTGTCAATAGTTCCTCCAAAAAATGACATATGGGACCCTCTAAGTATTTAACTACTAGTGAGCTGCAGTTGAGAATTCTGTTAAGATATTTCACCTTTTGATGAGATGAAAGATTAAGTATTTGACTTGTTCCTCCATCTGGGGTCTTTGGAGTGGGATTGGATCGCCCTCGTAAGTGACCTTCAGAATAAGTTCACCCAGTTTATCAAGTTGTCTTTTGATCTGGAACAGACTCTGGGCTGTGAGTGTAAACCTGTCAAAGTAAAATCACACAAAATTAAGCGAAATCCAAACATAGCAAGCAAGCAGTTTAACAAACCAATCGGGAGGCTGAAACTTTCAAATGACCTAGCAACAAGACCCTAGCAACCAACCAGAATACCGTATAAAAAATGTCTAATCATAATATTATTTGCGTTGAAAAGTGATACCAGTTCTGGAGTTGGTCCAGTCCTACCAGAACCGGACCTCCGATGCAGGCAATCTGTTGCCTCCGTTTCCACTCCATCAGTTCTGGATTAAGTTGTGAGGAAATCAGGCTGTCGATTTCCTTTATAACATCTGCGATCTTTGACAGAATCTCCTGTAAAGACAAAGAGTACAAAGAAAGGTTAACAGTGAAGACTCAAAAACTGCTCCTTAAAATGCATGCGTTACCATCACACAGGGTGTGGTAGGACTATAGGAACACATACCTTTCTCTTGAAATCAAGACGGTTCAGTATCTCCTGAAGTGTAGTGACTTCCTGTTTCATGGCCAAAGAGTTCCTCTCTGTGGTATCTGAAAGATTTCTGAGTGACTTTATTTGCATACTAAAAACCACGTCTCTTATGTTATATCTCACAGACTGTCATATCACAAAAAGGTGCTTCACGGTGGCATAGAAGAATTTCTTTTTGGCTAAATGGTTAACATCTGAAGGACCTTTCTGTTTCACAAAAGGGTTCTTAGTAGCAAAACAAAAAGGTTCAGATTATAAAAAGGTAAGAAAGATATGGCCTTTGACTGAATGGTTCTTTGTTCTTCTATGGCATGTCTGTGAAGAACCTTTTAAGCACCTTTCTTTATGTAAGAAATTGTAGTCTGATGTTAAACCCACCTCGAAGTTGTAGCGTCTTGTAGCGAAAATCAAAATCGTCCTGCATGTCTTCAAGATACTTCACTGCCTGGTCTAGCATCTGAGAAAATGCAAAAATTACATACTCTTTATTAGATTTTCCCACATTTTGGGAAAAATGGTGAATTCATCAAAACTGTAGATTTTACTGTAGACAGTAGTAGAATAGCACAAATGGGAATTATGTTGTAAATCCAAAATAAATCAAAACTGTGTCACCCTTTGAGTACAATTGTTTTTGCCTTAATATCTTGAGGTTTTAGACTCTTATTGACTGTATTTTCTAATTTGAAGTCATTCGTTACAATTGTTTTTAATTCTATGTATGTAATTTTTCAATAAAAATAATTCAGTCAAGAGACACTAAACTTTTCAACGATAACATATGTAGGCTTAATATCTGTGATGATGAATACATTACAAATTACCTGAACGCTGCTTTTTATCACTGCAACTTTGTTGTCAAGGACTTTCTGCTTTTCCATGACCGCTGAGCTTTGCATTGACTTCTCCAGAGGACCCTGTCATTAATAAAATAAAATAATGATTCTAATGTACTATAGGATTATAGATAGATATACTGAAAAATGTGTCTATTTCAATTAAATCTTGATATACAATGAAACTGACATTGGTACTCTTGTCCAGAAAATCATTGCTTGGATAACATGGAGTGTAATGATAAATAAAGTATTATATTCGAGAAATACTAAATAAAATAATTGTCACTTGTGGTTTAGACTTTTAGACCACATTGGTAAAACACCATATGGGCTCTTTTGGTTAACAACATACTAGCAAAGCATAATTTGTGGTTTTGGCATGTTGTTTGTCACTTCTGTCTTTGCGGTACCTGTTCCTGCATGCTGGCCGTAGATAAGATGCGTCTCTCTTCCCTCAGAGAGGTACAGATGACAGCGACCATGTGGAGTGGGTTTGCCTTGTATTTCACCTGGAAATGGGATGCAAGAAGGGATGCATTAAGAAATTGTGCACACATGAGTTTGGATGGGCTGTTGTTCTGCAATCACAATTTGACAAATATAAATATGTTTATGACATTATATTTACAAAATGATCCAACCAAATTGCCTGTTGGTGACATTTGAATGTCGTTTCTGACCTCAAAACCTAAAGTAAACAGCTCTTCCTCGCGGAAGGGTCGGCATTCTTTAAAAACCTAGTTAATAAAATATTTCACATTTCATGTCAAATTTTTTCTTATGTCGCAAGTAGCTGTGTAATAAGCGGGATAATGTACCTCAGGAAATAAGCCCCTTCAGTGTGATACAAGACCTTGTACATTCCCCTTACATATTCAAGACACCCAAAAATGAATATAATGATTTACCCGTGTGATTCCAAGCCGGTATTATAAAATATTCAAATTTACAACTATACAAAATGTTTAGTTGATAGTGAAGGATTGATGTGTTGATTGAGGTTATTTTTAGATTCCATTACTGTATCTGAGTACAGTACGTAAGTAAAACTTGAAGCACATGAATAGGGCAGCAAAAACCTGGAAGGCCTGTTCCACCTGCCATTTGTTCAATGTAAAAGGAGATCACAATCACAGATGCAATTTTTACTTGAATATATGTGAAAATCTCCCTGTGGGTGTTATGTTTTTTTTCTCAGACTTTGATGACAACATTTACAGAGAATGCCGACACAACTGAAAAGTAGGTTCAAAACAAAAAGTAATTTTGTAGCTGCCCTACATATAAAAACATTGTTTGTTGTTTCCCCAAGCGGTGTTCATCTATTTTTGGTTGGTGAGTTGGCAACACCAGCTCCAGACAGATATGCAATTTGTTTTTCTCAAGTGAAACCCTGACATTTACTTTCAGTCTGCGTATATAGACCTACTGAGAAATCCCCACAGCCAACACTCATTCAAAACAAAGCATTTTCTGATTAAATCCGTTGGCTAGTATGTAAAACAATTTTGCTAATGTGATGTTTTGTTAGTTCATCCAGGATCTTGTTTAAGAAACCTTTTGAGCACATCTAACACAATAGTTAGTATAGGATAGTAGTGTACATTTTGGTCATTGTGTACAGACCTACGTCTGGGAAATATTCAACCTTTCTAAATCTGTTAAACGTTGGGTGGGGCCGGGGGACATAACCTCAGTTCTAAATATTCTGTTTCCACCGAAGTACAAAATTAACAAAAACCCACATCCAGCAATGGCCATTAAAGCGATATTTCAGAGGCAAAACAAAATTTCCCCATGCTTTAAGCCCCAAAAAGCAGCGGTTACAGGGCATTTTATAACAGCTAAGGGAGTTATGAAAACCCCCAGTTGTTATAAAATGCACTGTTACCCAATCCTTTCGCAGGGCTTATTGCTTTTATAAAACGGTTATTCCATTTGCGTGGCAATGTTTCATAAAATAAAGTAAATAGAGTGATATTTAGGCTATGTAATACGGTCAGCCGTTATAAATCGGGGTATTTTATAACGGCTTAGAACTCGGCTCAATCGGGGATCAAGGACCAGAACTGACCGTTCTTCTTGAAAAATAATGCAGTCAGCGCTATAATACCACATTTTCCAAGCCGGTAGAATGGGAGTGAATGGGGGGCAATTTCTTTAAGCTCTAAAAATTGCTTACTTCGATCAAAGAACGGCTCCACACGGCTCCCTGGTCTTAACAAAGGTCTTCTGAAGCAAATCGATGCGTTTATTTATTAAATCCATATTAAAGAGGATATTTAACACTGTTTCATGCATTATGACTTCCTTACAATGTTACACACGCTGGCTTCTCATGCTTAACATGTTGAAATTGTTAAAAAACGTGTTGGACGTAGTATTTCTGTGCTATTTCTGGCTGCGCTGTGGGCCTGCAGCTGCAGCTCGTTACACTTGCGATAGTGAGAGAAGTCTGTACTTTGTTTGTTCACGACATTTCAGTGCTGGATGTTATATAAACGGTGGATATAACGCTGGATTTGGAGATCGTTTGAAACTGATAGATGGCGCGGTCCAAGTGCTGCAAGATGCCGGACATGAACCGCACATGGTAAGTCAAACTAAGTTAAATGTCTGTGTTTTGTTACGTGCATAATGTAAAAAACACGAAGGGATTAATGTGATGATGCAATGTTATTGTGTGCTCGTGCTCTACTTCCGTCCCCCCTGCACACTTCCAGCAGCTCGTGTTCTTCCAGCATCTCTCTTTTATAAATGTGATCAAACTACCTACTCTTTGAAGATATGATGTATGCAATACTACTGTATAGGGATTGGCAGGAACTGTGTGTATAACGTTTATGTCTATCTTCCGTTATGCAGCTTCGAGTCGTGGTTGTGGGTGGATTAAAGCCGTTGGTTGCAATCTGCTACCTCAACGCTAGATGTCGCTAAATTTCATACGCTGGACCTTTAAATAACTTCCCTGAATTTGTTATATAGCATGTGTGTTTTGCATTACGTGAAATAAATTGCCAGCATCCATGTGTGTTTGTTAAATAAACAGACGTAAGTCGTAAACACCCAAAAAAGTGATGATTTTCATCTTGACAGTGCAGGCTGCCATGTCTCAAAATGTGTGTGAAGTTCAGGTTAAAGGGGCCTGTTTTTAAGAACGTCATGGTGTGTGTCTTACCTGTATCTGATGAAATATTCTTTTCAGATTGTGTCTGTGAAGAAAGTTCTGTTCCTGAGAGCACTGCCTCTCCAACTGAATAAGGAAATTGTTGAAGAGGACTGAAGCCATGGATTCGTGATTTGAGGCCGTTTCCCTGAGGAGACAAAAATGTGTACTGCATTTAGTATCAATAATGTAAAATAATTTGCCATGTAATCTACATTTCGACTATAAGATACGAATGGAAATTTCAAATGCAAAATAGCCACACACCAGTCTTGATTTTCAATCCAGGTGGCCATCACCTGTCTCAACTCCATCGGAAAGTTATCATCATAAAAATAATCCACCTGTTCGAGAAACTTGATATCCAGCTGTTGAATTTTTTTCCATTGACTCATAGTGATCCTAGTGAAAGAAGATTTGAGATATGAATTATAACTGATTTTGCTACATGTGGCTTCCTTTTTGCATATACAACTTTTTCTAACCTCGAAAGGAAATGAAATAAAATAGAAATTCTGTCATTTACTCAAATGATTTTCAAACCTATATACATTTGTTTTGTTCTGCATTAAACTGTGCATTTAACTTTTGTCATCCTCGTTCTTGAACCTCAAAGTAAAATAATCTAGTAAAATAAATCATAGTAACCATATGTTTTGGCATATTTATTATTATCATCAGTGGTTTCCTAAAAACATCACAGTTGGTCAAGCCATGGTTCATTATGATAGAAGTTATTGGTGTGTTACGATTTGTAATTCGCATGAAGCTGACACTTCAAAGCTTTAAATACTGCACGTACCTGTTTCCTTTGTAAAAACGACAATCCAGGTAAATATATGTTGTCAACAGAATAACTGTGTCCTGTTACTACCGAGTCTTGTCCGCATCAAATGTTCTTAGAAGTCTGGAAATGAGTTTCCTTTCATTGATGAACGGAAACATAAATGTCAGATACGAGTGCATCCAGTGAATGAGCAGGTGGCTTCTTCAAGGAAATGTTGAGTACTTCACAAACACGGAAACACATTGGCAGAAAAAACACACGGGGAAGTCCCAACACGATCTCTTACGTTGGCTTTAATGGGTACAAACAACAACTTTCTTTACATTCTGCACCTTTGTAATGAAGTTATTTTGTCTGTAAAGTAATGGCATTCAGCTTCTTTTGAAGACTTCACGTATTTTCTTCTTTCTTGCGTGTTAGATCTCACGAAATATAGTGAGAAGATCACATCAGTTCTTAAAAGAAAGTTTTAATATACGAAGAAATGATGAGTGAACGTCACGTTTCTGTTTTTAACTTTATCGGTAAAATTAAAGTCACATCAAATGTCACAATAAATGATGTGAGCGTTTACTAAATAGCTAACCGCTAAGCGGCAAACAAACAAAATGATATTTTAATTAATAAAATAAACAAATGTATTTTATAAACAAATGTATGTCATTGCTAAATAAATTAGAAATAATAAAAGTATGTTTTATCTTTTGCTTGTTCCTTTATTATTTTAGTTTAACCACACTTTCTTATGAGACATAAATTCCACCAGGGGGCGCACTGTGCTCAGAAAACGGAATCCAGTCATATCTCAGGAATTGTTTACTTATATACTTAAAATATAGAAGATTGGTAACAATCGTAAGTCACTGCTCAATAAAAATATATATTTAGAGTTTAGAAACACTTTATTATTATCGTTGTGTAACTGTACCGATGATGGACATCCGGGCCGCATGGTGGCGCTGTGCTCAAGTCTGTCGCTTCACTACATGCGAAGAAGAATTCTACGGTCAGCGGCCACATGTGAAAATTTAGCTACAGAAACATGGTGGAGAAGAGTGACATCCGCGTGGTGCGCTGCGGTGGTAGCAAAATAAATCTTAGAGCTCCGATCATCTCTTATGACTCAAGGTATCCGATTAATCTTATATCTGTTTTATATTTTTACTAACGTTACATAACTGTATGAACACTCGCGAACGTGAGGTCTGAAGAAAAGGTGCATGATCTGCTTCAACATTACATTTCGAATCTGGATACGTGGCTTTAAAGATCGAGTGACAAGTTTAATTGCATATGTCAGGGATGTCTTATTGTTTAAACCGTTGTTGAATCTCTGATAAATAAATAATAGAAATATCGCATACATGTTATGCGTTTCTTCTGGTTGTAATGGGAATTAAATAGGTTTTGATGGGAACTATCATGGGTGGGATGTTGTCTGAAGGCTGGAAACCAACAGAACATCATTAAATCTCACTGGAATATACCCAAGACACAAATCTCCTTAATAGAAACATTAGATTGTTTTGTTCCAACAGGGATGTTTTGAGGTATTCATAGACATATCTTTCATCCCCATTTCATCTGAAGCTGTGAATTATGATTCTACACAGATTAGCTTTATCAAAATCTTTTTTGATGAAAAAACGGATATTAGGATCCCTCCGGTTTTACTGCAGCATTGATGCTCATCCCAAGATGTTGTGTACAGTCTAATAGCAGAGGAAAAGCATATGCCACAGATTGTATTGTTTAAAGTTATCTTCTTGTTGCAGGTTCATATTGTGCACATCTGGAGATTTAGTAAAGGTCTACAGCACACGCACAGAAGAGTGGATACATACTCTGCAAGGCCACACCAACCAAATTACAGGCATCGCACTGAATCCTGCCAATCACCTACAGGTGTGTTTCACTGAGGTTCACTTTATAGACAAATGTGGGTCTTTGTTGTGTTTTACATTTCACAGTAGAGTCAAGTGGCTGAGGCTGATATGTATTGACTGAGTTCCTTTGCTCAGTCAATATCTAAATGCAGCTTTAGTATTTTATGTTATTAAAGTTGGATTCTAGAACTTAGTTTTTTTTGTCAGCCATCAAGTCAGTGTTGCATTTGATCAGTTCATAACCCTTACTGGGTAACATTACAAAAGGATTTATCTCTGTTTTAAAACCAGCTTTATTATAACTGGGGAAACGTATCCTGACAGCTGGACATGTTATTGTCAGATACTGTTCCCCTTGCGTTAAATTCATACTGCTGACTATCACACGGCAGAAAAGCATGGTAATATACACTCACCTAAAGGATTATTAGGAACACCTGTTCAATTTCTCATTAATGCAATTATCTAATCAACCAATCACATGGCAGTTGCTTCAATGCATTTAGGGGTGTGGTCCTGGTCAAGAAAATCTCCTGAACATTCCTCAACGGAATGTCAGAATGGGAAAGAAAGGGGTGATTTAAGCAATTTTGAGCGTGGCATGGTTGTAGGTGCCAGACGAGCCGTTCTGAGTATTTCACAATCTGCTCAGTTTCTGGGATTTTCACGCACAACCATTTCTAGGGTTTACAAAAAATGGTGTAAAAAGGGAAAAACATCCAGTATGCGGCAGTCCTGTGGGCGAAAATGCCTTGTTGATGCTAGAGGTCAGAGGAGAGTGGGCCGACTGATTCAAGCTGATAGAAGAGCAGCTTTGAGTGAAATTTCCACTTGTTACAACCGCGGTATGCAGCAAAGCATTTGTGAAGCCACAAATGCACAACCTTGAGGCGGATGGGCTACAACAGCAGAAGACCCCACCGGGTACCACTCATCTCCACTACAAATAGGTAAAAGAGGCTACAATTTGCACGAGCTCACCAAAATTGGACAGTTGAAGACTGGAAAAATGTTACCTGGTCTGATGAGTCTCGATTTCTGTTGAGACATTCAGATGGTAGAGTCAGAATTTGGCATAAACAGAATGAGAACATGGATCCATCATGCCTTGTTACCACTCTGCAGGCTGCTGGTGGTGGTGTAATGGTGTGGGGGATGTTTTCCTGGCACACTTTAGGCCCCTTAGTACCAATTGGGCATCGTTTAAGTGCCATGGCCTACCTGAGCATTGTTTCTGACCATGTCCATCCCTTTATGACCACCATGTACCCATCCTCTGATGGCTACATCCAGCAGGATAATGCACCATGTCACAAAGCTTGAATAATTTCAAATTGGTTTCTTGAACATGACAATGAGTTCATTGTACTAAAATGGCCCCCAAAGTCACCAGATCTCAACCCAATAGAGCATCTTTGGCATGTGGTGGAACTGGAGCTTCGTGCCCTGGATGTGCATCCCACAAATCTTCATCAACTGCAAGATGCTATCCTATCAATATGGGCCAACAACATTTCTAAAGAATGCTTTCAGCACTTTGTTGAATCAATGCCACATAGAATTAAGGCAGTCCTGAAGGCGAAAGGGGGTCAAACACAGTATTAGTATGGTGTTCCTAATAATCCTTTAGGTGAGTGTATGTCACACACATTAGAGCTTTCTTAATTTTTCAGAAGCATTGTGGAAAAGCATCTGATAGTAACGCTGCAAGCTGTCAGAATGTGTTCCCCCTGCTGTGACGAATTTATGAAATATTTAGGGCTTACATGTCAAAAAGTAAGAATTTGACCCGTGTTATTAAACTGGGGGGGGCAGTATCTGACTTAAACATAACCATTGCTAGCTATAGTTGTAGTTCATGGGCTATAGGAGTAATTTAGCTTTCTGAACATGCATGAGTCCTTAAAGATCCTGCTGTATTCAGGGATTGCCATGCTGTCTTCAAACTTAAATCTACCATTGTGTCTTTAATTTATTTATTCTTCTGCAGGTGTACTCTTGCTCAGCAGATGGCACTGTTAAATTGTGGGACTTCATTGATGGTATTCTTATCAAGGTACAGTATGTGTTCTGAAACACAAGGCTACTGTTTTAAAAACTTCTAGGGCTTTGACGGCTGTAGTTTTTGACAACCGTGTTGGTAATGGACAAATTGACCACGGTTGTTGGGAAATATACAGCATTATGTAAATAATATGTAAATAACATAAATAAATATATCAATCCTTAACGCAACTGGCATCATTATTACACTTATATTTGTCACAGTGTGCGATGTGCACTATACCGTTGGTGGCAGTTCACAACCGCCGTGGCACTTTACCATCACGGCGGTCCAGTTGTCACCGCCGCCGTCACAGCCCTAATAACTACACTAAATATTTTCATTCCTCTCATGTTGTCTTTTTAATCTTTTTTTGATCAGACGTTTGTCTTTGGATACCCTTTGTTTTCGTTATTTGTGTCCCGGAAACACGAGGGAGTCATTTTCCTGCACTGTCCTTTCGCTACCAAATCAGAAGATGGTATGTTGTTGTTTTTTGTTTGTATGTGTCAGGGTTTGCTAATAAACGCACATCGTTGTTTAGGTCTAATAATCAAAAAATGCTTCACAATAAAGTTTACTTTCACAAATCTGACCAGATTTAAAATGGGGCATTAGCCAATCTAATTCAATCTGAAGGTTTAAGCCAGCTCTTGCTTTTTTTTCCCTGTGTTCCGTCTGTAGATGAAACTATAGTGCAAAAAGCTTGTACCCATTAAACAGGAAACATGCCGACACCAACTTGTCAACATCCTTGAACCTTAGTACCATTTACTAGCATATCAAGTCAGCTCATGGAGTAAAAGGGCATGAAACTGTTATGGTCCACTGCAAGTATATATAACAAGGTTTATGTTTTTATTTTGTCCAGAGGCTTTCCAATTGATTGCCGTCCATCTCCCCAAGTCAGCAGAACAGGAAGTGGAGGTCAAAGAGCTCACAGCTGTTCTTTGTGATATCAGCCCAAATCCCAGCTGCACAGCTGTTGGCAGAGAGGTATAAACGTATTGATAATTACTGTCTTAGACTTGCACATGTTTATTCAACAGACACTTATATCTAAAGCGACTTGCAAAAGAAAGAACATGTAACATCTTCTTACTGAGTCAAAGTGTGTTCATTTTATCTAGATGGTTACAGATTTAATCATTTCATGTGTTTAATCTCATTGGGGTTTTAAAGTCACAGGACAGGACGTCATACTATCGCCAACGTTTAATAGCACACCCGATATAAACAGGAAAAGATAAAAGGTGTTGCCAAACTGTATGCTTCCTGCAACAATGTTATTGACTGAATACTGGCAATCTGGTGTGGAAGTATACACTTAAATGTAGTCATTTAGCAGACGCTTTTATCTAAAACAACTTATAAAGTGGAAAACAATAGATGCAATTTGTGCAACAAAAGAACAACGATGCATAGGTGCAGTAAAACCGGTCTCAGTTAGCCTACCACAGTATACAAAGCTAAGTTTTTATTTTATTTTTTGGGGGGGGGGGTGTTAAAGGGGAAGTGCATGCAAAAATAAAAATGTTCAAGTTATCATTCTCATGTCAATCAAAAGTTGTATATGGCTATTTATGCTGGGGAACACAAAAGAAGATATTTTGAGAAATGTCAAGACTTCTCTTATGAAATGCAAAGCAATGAATGATACAGTTACCAGATTTAGTTTGAAATATAGTGTTTCTCACAAACCTCTGTCTAGCTGAAAAGAGATACACGTTGAACTTATTCCTGTAATTTTCTATATGCATGTTTAAACAGTAGTTTGTTTGGCTGAGGTTTGTAAGCGTCAGAAATTCTAGGTTTGTTATGGTAAAAATCCACCTGCCAGCCTGCGTAGTCATTGCATTTGTCACATGGTTGATGTGGTACAGTAAACATGGTTTAAACCCCTGTTGGTTAATTAGTATGGCACAACACGGGTGTTATTTTTGTAGAGTGAGCTGTGCAGCCATGTTTTGGAATAACCAGTTGTTTTGGGGAGGTCATTACACATCATGACTTCAGATTTTTTTATGTGGCACGAGTACAGAAGGGCACAATGTGCACAAGCCGTGTGTTCATCCGTGCACAAGGACACAATGGAGATGGCTCATTCCTCACTCTGACCTTGCTGTTAATTCACCTGAAATTCAAAGTTATTTACCCGTTCTTGTGTTAGTCCAAAGCTATTTAACATTCCTTTTCGAACACGTATATAATATGTAATATAATATATTCTAATATTGATTCCCACTCTTACAGGGAATGTCAGTGGGGACTGAGGCTGTCCATCATTAACATGCATATTGCTTTTTTGTTATATCTGTATAAAACAATATACGGATGAATAATTGAGCTTTTATTTTTCTCATTAACAATTGATGTATTCTTGTTTATTGTGTTTTCAGGGTGAATATATTGCATCTGCCAAACACCTCAAACTTCACGTTTATTTCTTCAGGAAGCAGAGGACATACAGGTAATAAATACTGTATTTTGACTGACCTTCGTTAAGTTCAAAGCGCGTAAGAACGTGTCCAGCTCCACAGGTTATTTACGTAAAAACGGTTAAACTTGGAGCATTTAAGTAAAAGAAATAACCGTGCGTCAAGTCAGCTTTTTACAATTTTCATTGTTACAAAGCAGCTGTACAAGAAAAAATGACTAAGTAAAACATAAAAGGTTATGGAATTCAAAACACAGGTCAAATATCAGATACACAATAAATTCCTATATGCAGTGTTAATTAAATAAGACTACCAAATTCTAGCAGCCCCCCCGGCCAGGCAAAACAGTGCAAAACAGTATGCAAACGGTGGCGAGGAACCCAAAACTCCATTGGAGGAGAAAAAAAACCTCGGAGGGAAACCAGGCCTAACCAGGGGATTCCAGTTCCCCTCTGGCAAAAACTGCTGCCTCTGCACAAGCTCAACAGTGCTTGCACAACAAGGCAAAAATAAAAAAAATTAGATTTAAAATTATCATTAATAATCTAATAGTGGCTGAAGTTTTGTAGGGACGTCACTTCCTTCGTCCAGCATTTGTCAGGTCTAGGAATGGATTGCGCCCTGCCCGCTCCACTCTTGTAACCTTGGAACAATGAGACAAGACTGGCTGAGAGTAGAGTACTGTTCTGCACTCTTTGATGCAACAAATGCATCAGTTGTTATTGGAAGTGTCCCTGGTTCCGGTTGATCTAACTAGTGCAGCCTAGATCTTTGAAATACATATATTATGATAATGTAGTGTATGCAAGATTAAAAAGATGCGTCTTTAGTCTAGATTTAAACTGACAGAGTGTGTCCGCCTCCCGGATATTGCAGGGAAGACTGTTCCAAAGTTTAGGCGCTAGATAAGAAAAGGATCTGCCGCCTGCACTTGATTTTGAAATTCTAGGTATTACCAACTGACCTGACACCTGAGAGCGTAAAGGCACGTGATGGACTATAATACGTAAGAAGTTCTCAAGTAGTGAGGAGCTAAACCATGCAAGGCTTTATAGGTAATAAGCAAGATTTTAAAATTTATGCGATGCTTTATAGATAACCAGTGCAAGGTTGACAGAACCGGGCTAATATGCTCATACTTTTTTGTACGTGTAAGAACTCGAGCTGCCGCATTTTGGACCAGTTGGAGTTTTTGTAATAGGCCTGCAGGGCAACCACCTAATAGTGCATTACAGTAATCTAGTCTTGATGTCATAAAGGCATGTATAAGCTTCTCCGCATCTGATGATGACAGCATATCACGTAATTTGGATATATTTTTGCGTATGTGTCTTCTCTCGCAACCCCGTAAAAACAAGTACACAAATGTGTCATAAGGCTGAGAATGAGGATTATAACAGATTTTCTTTTTCAGTCACAGAACTGTTTATTTAATTGACTTCTATCTTCTCTTTCTAGCTTTTCTCTAAAGGCAACAGACAAGAAAATGGCAAGAAATACGTTTACGTGCGTTGCCTGTCACCCAAAAGAAGACTGTATTGCCAGCGGTCATGAAGATGGCAAAATCCGTTTATGGTGAGAGATGAGCGCTGCATTTCTTCATATTTCCTTCATGTGCGTGATCTGAATGAATAAAGCCACACTGAACTGTTTTTTCTGTTCTGCAGGAGAAACTTCAATAATAAGAAAGAATGGACACATTCTACCATGCACTGGCATCACAATGCTGTCAACTCTTTGTGTTTTACCTCGGAAGGTAATTTTGGGATTGTCTTTTTGCTTTTTACCACTAGGGGTGTATGTTAGCTCTTCTGACAGCATGCTGTCGTCACTGTCTCTCTAGGTACTAATCTGTTGAGTGGAGGCATTGAGTCCGTGCTTGTCCAGTGGCACTACGGGGGCGACAAAAAAGAGTTCCTGCCCCGTCTCGGAGGATCGATTTTACACATATCTGCATCATCCGATGGCCAGTTGTTCTGCACATCTCATTCAGACAACAGTACGTCTTGGGAAGAAGAATCTATAAGAACCTGTCAAGAATATGTTATATATCACTCCATGATCAGAAAGATTATTTTTGCATAATGAAATTCATAGCTGTCTTTAAAGAATCATAAACAAATATATATGTTAATACGAACATCCGGTCGCCTTCTTACTAATTGATTGACAAAAATATTTTTTGCAGTAAAATTTTATATATTAAGTATTTTTATGCATTTAATTTATTTGAATGCTAGCAACAACATATGTTATTGAAGTTAGTGTACTTAATATTTTCTGTCTTTATTGCCTTAAATGTATCTCTTTAATACTTTTTTAGGTAATTATGTAATGATTTTATTTGTTTTATATATTTATAATGTGCTGTTTTGTTGTGCTTTTCACTTAACACCAGGCTTTGTGCATTAGATACTTCATATTGCTATATATTTAATATTTGTCTAATATCAGACTTTTTTTGGTTTCTCTTCAGAAATCACAGTTATCGAAAGCAGTCTCAAAGTGTCTGGGGTCATTCAGGGCTTAGTCAAAGGTTTGTACAGTGTTTTATTGTTTTAGATTCCATAACGTGGGCAATAAAGGTTAATTCCTTCCGATGTCCTTGATGGTTTCAGGAGATGAAGTTTTGACCGATCTAATGATTGACCCGCGCAGTAAATCTCTGGTGCTGAACGGGAAACCGGGTCATCTGCAGTTTTACTCCCTTCTGCGTGACAAGCATCTCTTCAATGTAAGTCTGCTGCTGTCGATACTGTGACGTTCTTTGCTTTAAGAAGCCAACATTTGTCAAAAGTGCATATAAGAGCAAGGACATGGAGAAAGGGGAAAGTGGATGTTACTACTGGAAAGTGTTTGATCATGTGTACAAAGACACCACTTGTTTAGTTAAAATTCAGCTGACTCAAGTAAGCAGTGGTCATGTGAGCTTGGGGCCTCTTCATGTGAAACCTTGTTCTTCATATTTTATCTGTGGTTTGCATAACCGCGTGTCTTTCTGCATTTACAGCTGGATATTGTGCAGCAAGAATATATTTATGAAGCCGGTCTGGATCAGTTTGAGGTGGTCAAGGCGGCCTTCGACGTAAAAGGCTCTTGCCTCGCTACAGTGGAGCAAAGGGGGCAAAAGTCCTCCGCTCTAGAGATTTTCCTCAAATTATGGGCTTTTGATGAGCAAACACAAAGGTATTCATCCCCACATTGGATTCGGATTAAGATTCGTTCCTAGATAATTTCATTGTGTTGCTATTTGGAGAATTCCACAGTATTTGCAATAGGTGAATGTTTTACAATAAAATGAGAAGTCAATATTGTAAATGTTAGCAATGCGAATAAACAATTCACTGAACACAGACTTGAAGGGATACCTTGCTGGGAACAACAATAGAAACCCGTTACCAAAACTCTAATGGTTTCCATTGAAATACCATTATGATCTATTCACTTTTTCTATTACAATCATTACAACATGTATTTTTTGTGGTGTGTTTTGGGGATTATTCCAATATGATTAATCTGCTTGTTAACACCCCACCTATAAATCCATCAAATACCAATAGACACGTTACAGCTTCCATTAAAATCAAAACCGATCTTTTTTAATTGTAATTTCTTTAATGGATTATTTTTTCCCAGCAGGGATGATTTTATTTCTGAACTGTAACACACTTTTCCGCCCCTTTAGTTTCGTCCTGAACACCTCCATTGCTGCCGCCCACGAGGATCAGATTATATCCATGTGCTTTAGCTCTTCTGAGGAGACCACCATGCTGGTGACCACAGCCAAAGACTGCCAGTTTAAAGCATGGGTGCAGGGGTCCGAAGCAGACACGCAACGTGAGCCGCACACTGTAGACATTTGCATGAGTGTTAATGTTGGAACGAGAAGTCTGACCTGAAGGTTCAAGAGTGAATGTAGACATACCTGTCTCACCACAATATTTCCATTCTTGTTGCAGAATCCTTCTGGTCATGTGATTTTGTGGGTAGCTACCATAACCTAAGGCCCACAAACTGCAGCTTTTCAGCTGATGGCTCTCTTCTGGCAGTGAGCTTCCAGGAAGTAGTCACCATATGGAGTCCAGAGACCTGGGAGCTGCTCTCTACCCTGTGCCAACCACCTGGAGAAATAAGGTGTGGACCTTTTTCCTAACCGCTGAGGGTATTGCTGATGTCAATACTTTGACTAACCTCATGTGAAGGGATCGCAGGATTTTTGTCTTCAAGTTTTCGCTATAGGCGTTTTCAAAGGCTGTGTAGTCATTTACTCACCCTCTTGTCATTTCAAACCGGTATAACTTAAAAGCACAAAACACATAAAGAACCAAAAGAAGGTATTTAAAGAAATGTTGGTTAACGAAACAACAGTGGCACCAGTTCACTTCTATTGTATAGACAAAAAACAATCCAAATGTGTGCCACTGTTGTTTGGTTACCGATATTCTGCAGAAAGTCGTACAGGTTTAAAATGAGAAGAGGATGAGTTAGTAATGACAGAATTTTTGTTTTGGATGAACCGTCCCTATAGGTCCTTTAAAATATACAAAAATGTGCCCAAAAATGTTTTTTAGATTATTTTTAATTTGTTGCCCCACAAAAAAGTCCTACTGCGGGACAATGATGTTATCAACTGGTAATACCTTCTTTGTGTGTCTGTTGATCTTATTATGCAATAAGTAAAAAGCAAACAAAAACTAGACTGCTCATTAGAATGAACGAGTCAACTTTGTCATTGTCATGGCGGTCATTGTGTTATTTCTTGTGCACAGGAATAATCAAGTACCAGCTCAGTTTTCCACAGTTCAAATGTTTGTGTAATTGATAGGGCTGTAACAATATATCATATTTAAAGTCGGCATGAAATTAAACGTGATCGTTCTTATTGTTTTACACAGCGGTGAAGTATTTATTATAAATTATTAATGCGTGCACATCTCTTTTTTTTTTTATTCATTTGTACTTGTAATCTTTTATCCAAAATGTTGTCCTCCTCCCCCTCTCGAAACGACCTCTCATCACTTCTGGTCACAAGGATTGGCAAGAGGGCGGGGCTGCAATGACTGACAGATTGCAAACTGGGGTTCAAATCTTTCACTTTTTAACGATCAATCAGTTGTCGGTGGATGATATATAGTCCCGATGATATATAGTTTTTTTCTCATTTCAGAAGACGTTTCACTCGGGTACACGTCACGATACAGAAAAAAAGACAATTGTTTCATGCCGACTTTAAGTTATGTATCACAGAGCTTTTGTGATCCCCTTATCTATCCATTAAACCTATTAGATGTGTCAACACATGATGTGTCAACACATGATTTTAATCATGTAAATTTGATCCTAATTTCCAAGTTCACAGGGTTTAGCTTTTTGTACACTGTTAAAAGAGACACATAAAAGGACCATTTTTATTATACGTGACTGACCTTTTAAGTTTTCATACGAAAGGTTCAGGTAAACGTAAAATGTTGTCAGTTCAGTAGCAAGTTTTATTGACATAATTCCAAAACATAAACAACTTTTATTCAAATTTGACTTGAAGTTTTAACATTTTGAACAAATGTTGTGATACTATCTTGATCGTGTGTTTTATCAAATGAATCGTGAGCTGAGTGTATCGTTGCACCCCGTGTCAGTCATGCTTGCTTTATGCTGCATTTGCAGTTTAAAGACTAATGTAGCAGTAGTTTCTGCTTTCCCATGGTTGTTCAGATGAATGTTAACACCAGGTCCTGCGGTTGAATAGTAGAAACATGGTGATTTAAGCTTTTAATTGTTAGCCAGAAAGACTCATGGAGCTGTCTGTGAGCCAGTCACTGGAGGGTCAGTGAGGACAAAGTTTTACTCCATCATTGTGTGGGAATAAAGGAAGTTCAGTAGGTGCAGCTGGCGTGGATCTCGAGCATTACTTTCCGTCAACAAGTGCTCTCAGTTCTGCCTTTCTTCACTTTTTAAGAAAGTGGAAATCGATTAACTTAAGATTCACTCAGCCAATGAATTTGCGTTTAATCATTTTACTGTCACATATTTACAAACTGAATGTTTAACAGACTGTTACATTTGATAAAAGTGACTGCAGGATGTCTGATGTACCGTGATGGATAATTGGATTAATATGGGATTTCAGTAAGCGACATTCTTTGCATTGACTGCTGAGTCATTAAAATGTGGCAGTGTTGTTATGTCGTGCTGAAAGATAAAATGTCTTGTCATTATGAATCCATCTAGTTTATGTACTTTAAAAGAATTTTTCACTTTTTATTTGCCTTATTTTTGTTGCGTCATCTTGGTTTTCGATGTACAGTATGGTAAGCTGTACTTATCGCATTGAGACTAATCTAGTAAAATATGTGTAAAATAAGAGACGCAGTTCTGGCTGATCTCGGTGGTCTTGGAAAAAGAAAAGACTAAAGGCAACACCTTTGATCCAACAGGGACCTTTGTTTCGGACGATTAAGCTGCTCCAAATACCTGCTTGGCACCACCACCAAGAACCTTCTCTGCTGTTGGAACCTCCTCACTTGTGCATGTATGTGCTCACTACAGTTTATATTTGTTTAAATCTGTATTTGCAATTGCTTTAAAAATGTTTTATTACATTCTTAAGTTGAATGACTCCCCCTTATAGGTCACCTGTGATACATTTGTGTAAACAAAACACTTTTTTCATGCAAAATAGTTTATTTTGCACCCATAATGCACCGAAAGAGCAAATCATTTTGGATGAATTACTCCTTTAACTGTTAAGATTTGTTTTTACATTTTATTTTGTGTGGTCAGTGTTGAATGACAGATCTCTTTGGTTCACAGTGGAGTGGTGCACTTCTTTAGATGTTTGGACGTTGCTGCCTGATCCCCTCTCTGAAAACGTGGCTGCGTTTTCATACCAGCCTACACATACAGACCGTAAGTATTTGCTGGAGTTCGTTGCCAGTTTGACCTATTTTGCATCTCCTCAGCATTTGCCTCAAAATGTAAATATTCTGTGTTACACTACAACTTAACGCTGAGCAAATGTCTATTTCTTTAAATTTGATCTTATTTTCAAACACGAATGTCACTCGCAAGCTGCTTTTAATTTATTCTCTGGTATATGTACAGTGTTTGTTTTCAGACCCAGCGAGCCCCGGCCTTTATTTACTCATAAGTCCGTGTGCTCGGGTAAGGTGCATCGCGCCGTCTTTGTTCCCCGGGAAGAGCTGTTGGCCAGATGTGATGAAGGTTCCCAGTGGCTCAACAGATCTCAACTGTACTTTCTCAGCCAAGACATGGTACATCCGAGATACCGCTTATCTTCAGATGCTTTTGTTAATATGTGATATTAAACTGACTGCGTTCGGTTCTCAGGATTTATTGACCTTCAGCACGGCAACAGAAGACGACAGGATGTTGGCTACGAGTAAACGGGTACAGCTTTTAATGTCACCCTGCTGTCCTTTATGTTGTGGTATTTTGAGTCCTCTCACTGGACCTTCTAACACTTGTCTTTCTGGTACAGCTGGTGGTTGATGATAGTGTTGCTGTGACTCCATTTTACCTGCTGTTGGGCAAACATAGACAACAGCAGGAGAAACCCAATACATCAAATCCTGTGACTGGCAAACCTCAGCTGCCACTGGGGTCAGTCGCCATCAAAGAGGTAAGACCATAAAGATAAAACCCATCATGGATATAATGAATCATCTGTATCGTCATCAACTGTAAAAGCATCTGTTATATAGCGAACACGACCATGTTGTGATAATTTTATTATTGAACATTTAACACGTTTGAAAGTTTAATATTTTGTAAAGCTTTCATGTACCATTATAAATGAGTATAACATTTCCTTTGCTTGAATGTTTCTTTTGTTTAAGTTGTTACACACGGCAGCTCACGTTTTGCCGGCCGCTTCGGTCCTGTGCTCACTGTTTGTCAGCTCCCTCCTGATCTCCAATACTGGAGTCCGGTAAGACGGCACTCGGTTCATTGTGTAGATGAATTGCCATCATAGATATTTTGAACTCTATATACTTGAAGTTAACTGAAGTAGAAAAACCAGCTTGTCTGTTTCCCTTCCCTGTTTTTGATGCTTCATTCTTAGAGAGGAAACGGATTCTTCAGAGCAGGAAATGGACAGTGAGAAAGAGGAAGAAGACTCTGAGGAGGAAATAGAGGCGTTTGACAGTCAGCAGGAGCTCAGAGCTCAAGGTTCTGTGGACGAGGTGACACCGAAGCTTTCCAAAGCAAAAGACAAAGAACTGAGAAAAGTCAGAAAAACTGACTTTAGTTGGATGACTGGCCTCATTGACTCCAAGTCATGATGTTGCAATTTCACAATATAAATAAATGCTTCAGCTCTATTTAGATACAGAAAGATGTGTGGTGGGTTAACTATTGTTTATTCAGGCCGCAGTCTACCTTCAGTGGTTTATTCTGAGGATTTTCTAGGGAATTTAGGAACGGGAATGCTCTTTTGTAACTGAAGTTTAGTTTAATGTTCAACCTGCCTACGCCAACGATAATGTATAAAGAACCTTTTAAACAATGTATAATGATGTTTTGACATTTTATTAAGGAATTATTGTGAAACTTTTTTTGATAAACATTTTAACCCCTTCAAACATTTATTCTTTACTATTTTATAAAATTATTTAACAGAAACTGAAAAATTACTTTTACAAAGTGTGTGCAAACTAATCGTTCTGTCGGTGGGACCAGATGCTTTAAATTCGTACTTTTTGACAGTGCTTTGAAGTTCTCAGGGCAGGTTATTACTGTCATTCTAAGACCGACTCAAGGTCATTATTTACTTCAGTTCTGACTTTTTATCCTAATCTCTCTCCTACACGCACCACACAGATTGAACGCTGTTTCCAACAAAAAAAATCCATGTATCAAAGGTCATGATGGTTATATGGTCTTCGACTGAGGACCAGCATATCCTACATGTGTTTTGCAATATTATAGATTTTAAACAGCCCGCATGGAATATACAGATTTTGAAGAAAGATCAGCAAAGGGATTTCAACGAAATTAGTTGAGACCAATATCACAGCTAAAATATTGTTAATACACTTTTACATTTTAAATCGTTAAGTTAATAAAAAAGATATGTAATTTTAAATTGTATTTTCATGAATAATTTGAGATTTATAAACTGATTTCAGAGTATGTGTTTCAGTACATTAGTTTACTATTACAGAACAAATGAGAGAATGTCTTATCTGGATTAGTGCATCTAGATTTCTAGTTCTAGCAAAGTAGACGTTGAACTTCAGCTGAGCTTTGCACCCACTTTTTGAGGTTATTGTGTCTCTTACTGGTCCTAAATACAACATGAAGTTGTCTGTTTTAGTTGCATGCAAACCTAAGATCTCAACCCAGTAGATTGCTTTATTTCTGTCATCCACTTGTTTTCAAGTGAATCATTGTCGATGATGAATTATAGTTAACAAAGACTCCACGAAAGCTTTCAAAGTAAGTGACCAGCAAACACGTCTCAGGAATTTGACCCTGTACATTGCTGGAACCGTTCCAGAAATCACTTTCAGCCGGATCATGCTAAAGTGGTCACTTGCAATCACTGAAACAGTGCATTTGATGTAGATGTTTTTATTTTCGTTCGAACAAAAGTGTTTCACTACAAGTCTTGAGCTTTCTGTTCCCTCTGAAGGAGTGTGAACAAGCATTACACAAAGGGAGCAAAATCAATGTGCTCCCTTGAAAAATGCTTGCTTTAGTTTCTGTTACATTCAACTGGTATTGGTATGAAAATTTAAACAGTGGTACGTTTTGTAATTTCTTAACGGGAAAATCTTGTTTGTCATACAGAGGAAAAAACACAAGAATATAAAAAAGTACAGCTGTAAATAAGGCTTCATATTCACAAAGATATACGATGTATCGTGCACTGACAGAATGCACACAATACATTTTCATTTCAAATTATTGATTTTGAAAAAGCTTTGTGAGTGGCTCAGGAAATCTATTTTCTTGTACAATATTAAGCATCAATGCTGGGGATCCACTTGGCACCTGTTTAAACAGCTGCACTTCATAAAACCAACAAATCGTCCACTTTGACTGAGTCACAACCTTCAACAGTGGACTGAAATTTAGGTGGAGACGTGCTGATGTCCAATGTCAATATTGTACAACCGCTACAAAATTTCTCGTGTATGTCAGACCAACTGTGGTATTCAAATGGTTTTAGTGGCACGAGTGTAAAGTTTGTGGCTTTGAGGTTGGCTGGAGCGTGCAGTACCAAGTGTCACCAATTCCCAAGCTTGTTTTTGGAATGTTGAAATAATTAGCATATGGATTTGAATGTAGGAAAATCGGAGGTGCGGTGTCTCTGAGGGCATTAGGAATCACTAGGACAAGGGCGGTAGAGTTTTAAGTGCGAGCACCTGGTGATCAAAATCCCATTTTTGTTGTTTTGAGGCAGGTACAGTTAGAATCTTGACCAACAAATACCAAGATCTGATGCTGAACTACAAGAAAGAAAATATCTGAATTCCTGCCAGACATTGAGTGTGGAGGAACTCGCTGAATATTGTGCAAACGTTATAATACCTGAAGTTTGTTGTTACGCTTATCATTAATGGACAAAATTATAATCATGTAAAGTGCTAGTGTGACAATCTATAAAGATTAGAAAAATGTGCTAAAATCACTTTCAAATCAAACAGGATGAAAGAATAAAATATAGTATTATAAAAATTGACTTTGCGGCGGCTCGAGAAAATCAGCATCTGCGTCTCAATGAATGTTCACCCCAGCAATATTTGGAATGTAACCCACGAACGCTGTAATTCCCTAACTTCCAAAATCACTTCCACTTTGGTTACAAACTGTATGTCTGCATAGCTTTTGTTTAGATATAGCACCACCAAAGCTTAGATACGGAATACTGACTACAGATCTTTAAATGTATAATCATATCTGAATAACTAATATACTCCGAATAACTATTAAAGAGACTCATTGCTTGCAAAAAGGAGGAAATACAAAACTACTCATGCATTACAAAACCTGCATGCCCATTCTGAAGGTTAACTATGATAATAATAATAAAAAACTATAAAATACGTCAAAGTAGAATAAATATGCTTGGTTCTGCTTTGGAGCTTTTACAAGCGTTATTAAAGCGAGAACCATATTTTCAGGCATGGCTTGCTTTTTTATACCTCTTCGACAGCTTCCGCTCAATAAGCTGTACTGTAGTTTCTGACTAAGAACTTCTGTATCTTTGTTAATTCAGCTTACGGCTACTGCAAGAAGCAAATGCGTGCTTATTAGTAAAGCATTTGGAATAAATTCCTGGTGGGGTAAAAACCCAGCGCACAATACTCTTGAGTCTCTTTAGAGAGTTAGACGGAGTTTGGAAGTGAGGGAATATTGGGGTCTGGCTTTTCCTCGGGTGAACAGAAAAGGAAAAGCCGACTCCGAAGGCTTTTATAGGCGAACCTGAAATACATCATATGTCCCATGGCAACAAAGGAAACCGAGATGATGACGAGAAGACCGAAGGCCTCTGAATTCGGTGCGAGAATGACCATGATGAAGTGCAGAAGATCGAGAAGATAGTTCATAGAGTTCTGAACGCCGTTGATGATTCCTCTCTCCGACTCGATCACATTCTCCTGGATCAGTTGAGTCACGGTCAAGTCAAAAGACCAGAGACCTGAAAACAATTCATGAAAATGAATCCAAAGTCACGTAAGAATTTACAGCAGCACACGATTGTCATGCTTGGGTCTCAAAGGTTGGCTTCACAGCTGATAAAGAGATTCCGATATTACCACCTTCCTCTCACGATAATGTACAAAAATTTGAAAAATTATTAGTGTTTTTCCTGTTGGTTGCTCATTTACTTACCGACTCTAGCAGTAATAACACCAGCGAAGAGCAGACTGACGGACATATAGGACTCGATTTGGGGGGCTTCCTCAGACATGGTGGAGTTGATCTGGATGGCGGAATCTATGATATCGATCTCAAGCCGAGAAGCACTGTCTCCGAACAGATGTCTCATAACGTCTTTGAAGGGTGAGACGCTGAGATCAAAGGGGCTGCCGGGAGCAAAGACGGATGCCACACAGAGCAGGAGGCAAGACAGCTGGACAACTCCAGCGATGAAACCCGTTCTGATCAGGCCACACTTCTTTCTGATCCAAGTGAAGGCAACCGTTCCACAGATCCCGGATATAGCCGAAGCTCCCATGAGCAGACTGAGCACAGATCCATTTAAGCCCTGAGTGTACGCGTAGCCCGTTGTAATGCAGTCGAAACCCAGCACAGTCATGTAGAGGAAAGCCAGAGACATGCCAGCGAAGAAAATGGACTGATTGTAGTATGCAACCCAGCCATCTTTTAAGGTACGGAGCGGCTCTCTCATTTGATAGCACCAACCGGCCTTCTTCTCTGCGATTTTCTTTTCTTCAACGGTTTCGTTCATGAGCTGCGAGCCTTCAGCTGGACCTTCGGTGTTTCCAATCTCTGCAACATTGAAATGGGAAACAAATAGCATTGAATCAGGGAGTAAAAGAATATGAAATTCATTTTGCAATGGCTTAATCATTTCAGTTTTGTTTTGAATAACAATGTGAGAGCAAAGTTTGGGCTGCGTTCGATATTCACCTTTTTGTATGTTGAGATGCTTCAATTCTTGGTTGTCACTGTCCTTGTGTCCAGTCTTTATGGCCAAAGCTGGAGTCTTCTGATAAACCTTCCAAAGCAGAAAGTACTCCAAGCACATGGAGAACAGATTCCAGCCCGAGATAAAACCACAGCCCATGAAATGAGAACCGAATGCCATTATCTGGCCCACCAGCATCGGAGCCAGAATGTTGGTCAACTGGTCGATTATTCTGACAGTGGCATTCATATCTATCCAAATACAAAAATCAAAGTATCTTTAGTAAAATGTAAAAAAGAAAGACTTTTCTACACAAATGAGAAGCTTGTGATTTAGTTTTTATGGATTTTATTTAGGTAACTAAGTTCATTGAGTGCATTAAGTTGAGGAGTGACAGCTGATGCAAGCACTCTATAAAGATAAGACGCTTGATGGTGACAGCTGAGCAGTTGTAATGTATTTTATGAGCTTTTAAGACTAGATGACATGAGAGTTAAATACAGAAAAATGCACATAATAATGATGTTCAAAGCTCAAAGGTGGAAGGTGATTGTCTATATTATGAAGATTTAAAATTATGGAAATTCCGACCTGCTAAATTGCTCCGATCATCTCCGGCCACCACCACCACCCAGTCCCTCTGGATGGTGATGGACATAGCTGTGCTGGCCAGGTTAGCAATGTTAGCGAGGGTGATGACCATAATGTAGCATGTTGTCTGAAATGCAACAAATATGGAATTAGGATATCTTATTAAAACAAAAAAAATATGTTTTGTTCTTCACGCACAGTCCAGAACATCAACAGTTGACTCCCATGTGCTTTTCTCGACCTCAGTGACTTAAAACAAAGAGCAGGTTTTGTTTGCTATTGTGTCCTTAAAATTACAACTTTCAACCCTTTTAACAGAAGACTCAAAGACTAATATTGACCAAACATAGTTTCTGTTCATGTGACAACCCTTGGATTTTGCTGACGTTTCATTATCATTTGTTAGGGAGGTGTTGTGTTTCACCACTGTGGAGAACATGAACTTAAGTTGAGGTCATGAAGAAAAATTGGGGGGAGGGAGACTCTCTCTGACTGAATCGGCATTACCTCTTATTTTTGTTATTGTAAAATTGTAAAGATGCTTGAAAAACCCCAGAGTAACAGTAACGATTTTAGACCTTACAAACTATAAGAACATTTGAAATGACATTTAAAAGGGAAATATCACAAAAAGACTTGGTGCATGTGGACATTGCATTTTACGATAAACTGAAGTTCCTTCCTGATGTGTGTTTCTAACAAAGAAACCATTATGTACCACTAAGAACTATAATAACAACAATACAATTTGACTGTTAACTTTTGGCTGTAAACCGTTAGAGCGCCAATATGGCCAAACAGAGACTAGTTAGACCAGCCAAAACCACCCAATATAAACAAAATAAGTCGGGCTGTTTTTAGAAGGGTTAAGATACTCACCAGCAACCATCCACTGTACATGCTAGAAAGCTGTTCTTTAAAATGGAAAACAACCATCAGCAGTACTCCACAGAGAATCACAGCACTGTTCTGCACAACCAAAGACTTCTGTGCCACTGAAATGAAAAAACAACACCCATAAACTTAAAAGAAAATGAAGAAAGCAAATAAGACTATACTCGTGTATGATGTTGCACAATAAACATCTTGAAGTGGTTGCAGGTAGTTTTCCACGATGAAGGGCATAACATGCCTTGTTTACCTTTAAGTCTGGCATTTTTGTCAACCCAGTCACCAATAATAGCACCCAGCAAGAGGACGGACCCCGCGACCACCAGTCCATACACGGCCGTGAGGAGTAAACTATTGCCATAGAGCTCCACCAAAAATACAGCCACAGCGAAATTCCACATGCGATCCCCCTGTAATGAACAACAATAATATTCAAAGTGTGACATACATTTTTTTATATTTTAATTCATGCCAAAGATTCATGCGATATTTTGCAGCTTAATAATATTTACATCAGTCATTTTTAATAAACATCAAGAAACGAAATGTGCTTAAACTTCTAAATACATAATTCATAATATATAATTAACAATAAAACACGTCAATAATTGTAAATACATTTAAAATAATTGTTTTTATTAATAATAAACCTATACATAATATAAAGCAATTACAAATAAAGCAACAAACATACGTAATTTTTTGTTTATTTTGTTGTTTCAGTGACTTTTGTTTTGACAGCCCATACCTGTCAAACCCAGATCTAAAACGAACGCGCTCTTACCCAGGTTGACAGCGCATGTCCAAGGTAAATGAGGAATTTCGCAGACGTGAAGTACTGACAGAATCTTTCTGAAGAAACACAATTCAAAATATCTTATTATTTTTGTTCTGGACAAGCAAAAAGGCGCCGTTTTCCTTTTATGTAACAACGTGTAATGTAGCCTTTAAATGCAACTTACCACAGCAAGGTTTCTTAGATGCAGCTTTGTCCATTGCGGCTTATATATATGTCGCTTCGTTTTGTTCGGCTATATTTATCAGGATTGAAATTCCTTTGTAGAGTTAAGGATAAACGCAAAACAAATCTTTCTGGCAGATATTCCCTCGCAAAAACACGAATTTCTCTTTTTTCCCCTCTCCGTACTTAGCTATCACTGTAGCTGAAGTTGGAGAGAAATAAACGCGGATAAACACCTAAATGTGTGAGATTAAATAATCGCCGAAAGCGCTGTATGCGCGCGCACAGCTCCACAGCGCTCCGTGTTTACGAGACAAACCGGACGGGGCTGAAATATATGGGCTGAAATACAGGCTCCTCCCCCTTTCAACAAAGAGATAGCCGTGACACAGCAACATATGCAATAACGCAAACTCATCTGACGAGGGCGAGTTCTTGAATCTGTTTCATGAATGCATTTGATACACAATCTGTCTTCAAAGCTTCGTCTCAAGCTTCATTGCTTCAACGCCTGCTGATCAAATCACTAGAAATTATAAGGGTTTCTATTACTATAATTATGAAATGATCATTTATACGATTTACAATATTGTGACTGACCCAATAAATGTTTTGCTTAAGACACAGACCGAATATGTGAATGGCACACTTCTGGATGATACTAGCACAGTATGCACTTCAGACAGCATTGTATTTCACTTACGGTATCTTCACCTGGAGATGACTGAACCACAGCTTATCTGTCTCAGAAATGTTATTTTCACAATGATCAGGTTGAAGATGATAATATAGTTTTAAACATTGCAATTTCATCTAGCAGATAAAGGAGTTTTCTTCTTGTTGTTCTGTATTGGAGCATTGACAGCTGTTTCCCAACAACTTGGCTGTCCTCTTCCCGATTACATCCAGATCCATTCTTTTCAGGCCAAGGCTCATATCGTGAGCGTGAACGAAAGGGCTTAACAGGGAGGCAAACATAACTTTTGCAGACATGTAGTGTTTGTCCAGACAGGTAATGTATGTCCAGTAATGTATATTATGGTGAAATTATTTTGCCCAGCACAGTTAGTTTAAAGAAAGGCTGTGGGTTTTTTGTGTGCTACTTACTCCAAAAAAACTACAGAGTGGAATTTTAGTATTTTATACTTTAATATTTATGCTATAAAATGCATAACAACGCAATGCTCAGTTTGACACTGTCTATGCTGAATGTCACGGTGAAAGCAATATCAAGATGTTCTTGTCTGGTGAAATGACTTTTAAACAGTCTTTTTTTATCATTTTATTTATTTATTGTGTAAATAATGCATAAAAGGTTTTTGTTCTCTTCTGTTTTCAACCGAGAGGATTGTGAGATAAATAGAATTGCATTGTTAGTCCTTTTTGTTAGTCTCACCACATGTTTGTTATCTGTTTGGCAATGACAAGGCAAACAACGCAACACCTAATAGGCCTACCTGTGGTTTTGATTAAAAAGTCTGACACTGTGGAAGCATCCCATTCACACTTTAAGCTGACTCATGTTGCGTATACAGAGCCATCCTATCCACAGAAAAGGGACTGATCACTTGAGTCACACACTTAGTATTGTTTTCCCTCACATTTATGCACCAGTGGTTTGGTTTGGTTGATCTGAAGCCTTTACACCTTGATCTTAATTTAACCAGATCATGAACACATCCAACATCAATAAAATAATCGCACTTGAATCTCCCCACATCAGTCATATGATCTACATATTATCACACATACAGTCTATATTTTATTGGATATATTGATTGTATATTATAAGTTTAAGACATTACGTTTTTCTTACTCAGTTTTCTTTCACCTTACATTTTAGCTGTATAAAATACAATTTCCAGCGATAAGTGTACAAACACAGGTGCGTAGAATCAATACAGCAGTCACTTATTTCCATGCCCATGACTGAACCCAAACACACTTACGTGTTTGAGTATTAGCAGCAAATAAGCAAACACTGTCCACGTGATTTAGCCCTAAGCTTTTTATGGGTGACCACAATCAACAGAACTATACAGCACAGAACCACAAGCACAAACACTGTAATTCTGTAAATGCTGGCTTTCAATGTTGCGAATGAGGTTTAAAGTTTACGAAACCGGACAGTGGGATCTAACTGGTATTAAAAATAGGATTGATTACAAAAACCAACATGTTCTATGTTTAGATTACTAATATCAAGGACTTAAGATAATCAGATTTGTTACAATGACTACCCGATGCAGAATTCCAGTCTTTGATTTATCATGATTGGAAAATCTGTTTAAATGTATACATATATGCATATGGAAATGTGTCATGTCACTCATTTTAAACATCATCATTCTTTGGTCTACCTTAGTTCATTTTACAAGTACAAATATTCCTGTGTAGTCTTTTACTGTCATTAAAACGGTATGCACAAAATATTTTTAAAACGTTTAAACAAAACAAGTTTTACATAGATTATAACAGACCCAAGGGCCAATGGAGATGCTTGAAATCGTATGTCAATCACCTGTAGGCGGTAAGTCCTGAGTTTAGTTTCAGTTCAAGAAACTATACAATACTACTTGCACCCTGTACAACTAACATACTTTTTTACAGTAAGAAAAGTATAAGTGGAAAATAAAACGTATTTCTCAAAACTTTGGATGATTTATGACAAAGAGGTGGAAGTGTGCAAATCCAATTCTAACCATTAAATCCATAGATTATTTTATCTAATTATAAACCATAGCAGTTATTGCTCCACTCGGGTTTTCTTGCATGGTTTCACCTGTCTCCTTTTTTCAGGTGTTTATCTCACGTCCTTGATCGGTAAACACTTCCCGACGCACTTTCAAAGAGACGCACTCTCGCATACGTCATTTGTGTGCGACGCACGATCTCTTTCATGTGGGGGGATATGTTTCCTTAAAACATCTAAACATGTCATCTAAGAACAGTAAGCGAGAAGAAGAGAATGCTCATGAAGAGCTTACAATAAAAGAGGAACTCAACAACAAGGTTTATAATCCACATTTTTTCGAGTTAGTTTATGTATCGGTTTCGTAATAATATGATGTTTGCGACCTTGCAGCAGGTTTGTTTAATTGATCTTTTTAAAGTAAGTGTTTCCACACTTTCATCATCCACAGATCAAAGAGCAAAAGATCTTAGTCGACGAGTTGTCCAATTTAAAGAAAAACAGGGTACGTATGTCCTTTGCGCATTTCTGCATTTTCCTCTTACCCATGGGTTTACTATAGTAACGATATATTAACTAAGGTAATACAAACAGTAATTAGACCTTTAGAATAATAACTATACGTCATTTATTAGAAGAAACTACATTTTCCTAAAACAGGTGCTGTCGATGGTCAAAATGAAATCTGCATGAATCGGAACATAACGTGGTTAAATTGTAACTTGAAATTACAGTTTATATGATCAAAATAAGTACATGTAATCATAATATTTACAATGAATGAATAGGAAATATTTAATAATGAAATTACAATTCATTGTAATCGCATTTGTTTCATAATATTTACAACAAATTAATGTTATTTACGGTATAGGTTTACATTACTTTTAAGTTACTCCACTGACGGCATAACAGCTGTGGTAAACTACATTTATGTTTAAAAATGTACAGATTCAACTCATTTTAAAGGGAAAACTAGAATGCAAAATGAATGTTTAAACATTTGCTGGAATATCATTATGGTCTTGTCATCATATGCTTAATCTTACAGAGAGTCTACACACAGCAACCCAACAGCAATATATTCTTCCTGGCAGATAAGGGAGAAACTCTCAGCTCTTGCAAAAGTACGTTTTCCTTATATACACACAATGCCACGGTACCATTTTGACTGCCTTCTAATACTGTCATCCTTTGTCTCTTACAGAGGAACTGGACACCACAAGAAAAGAATATCAAGATTTATAGTGCGGTGTGAAAATGTGTGGGATCTGTTGTGTGGTCAGTTTGACCACACTGCAAGATCTACTTGAGAAGCATGTGTGTGAAAAACTTAAAAACAGAGGACCCAACTCTAGCCAAGACGTCACAGAAACATTATCAAATCCAAATTACAGTCTTCTCTTTTCTGCCCATGTGCTTCACATGAGGGGTTGCTTGACCCCTCAGCCTCTTCAAGACGAAAATGGGAATATGTTTCTTTGGAACGGCGAGGTGTTTGGTGGTCTCACGGTTGGGCCGGATGAGAACGACACCAAAGTTATTTTCCATCATTTGAGAATGGCACAGAGTGCCTCAGATGTGGTATCTGTACTATCACAACTAAAGGGACCCTGGGCCTTTATCTATTACCAAAAAGAAGAACGCTGTGTTTGGTTTGGGAGGGACTTTTTCGGAAGAAGAAGTCTGCTTTGGAAGTTTAATTCAGAAAGATCGTCCTTCACACTCACATCAGTTGCTTCCCAGTCAGTGCATAATATGACTTCCCAGTGGCAAGAAGTACCACCTCATGGAGTGTACAGGTTTGATCTAAGGGACTTATCACAGCGAGGGACATTTACTTTTGAACTTTATCCATGGGTTTTCCACGGTGACGATGTGCCAAATCACATACAGGAATTGAAATGGGAAGGCCTCCCCTGTTCTGTCTCTGTAAACATAAACAGTTCTGGACTTTACTTGACGTCTCCTGTTTGTCCAATGAACACATCCATTGCTTCACCTGAAACTGCCGAACAGGATCAGAATGCCTCTCAAACCTCTGTTGAAAATCTGAAAGAACGTCTTATAAACGCCGAGAAGAGAGAAATGGTTAACAAGCTTATTGCTGTTCTCAGTGAGGCAATCCGTAAGAGAGTACAGTACCAACCTACTCTAGACCAATCAGCTCTCCCCTTCCAAAATACCAAAGCTGACGTTGCTATTCTCTTTTCGGGGGGAATTGATTCAATGATTTTAGCCGCCCTTGCTGATAGACACATTCCTGCAGACAAACCCATTGACCTGCTAAATGTCGCTTTCAAAATTCAAGATGCAAAGGTGCCGCCCAAGTCTGTGAAACGAGGGAAAAATAAGAAATATAATCCTGATGAAACAAAATCCGATCCGCTAAGATGTTTTGATGTACCAGACAGAATAACCGGTAGAGCCGGTCTGCAGGAACTGAAAAATCTCAGTCCACAGCGGAATTGGAACTTTGTTGAAATCAACGTAACTCAAGAAGAGCTCCAAGACATGCGTCAGAAACGAATTTGTCATTTAGTGCATCCTTTGGACACCGTTCTGGATGACAGCCTTGGATGTGCCCTCTGGTTTGCAGCTAGGGGAATTGGTCTTGTAAATGACGGCATTGAACTTTATACTTCAAAGGCTAAGGTAACTGCTATTTTTTTATATTCATGTTTAAATAAGGTCTGCTTTTTAATGTTACTGGAAACATTAAGTCTTGGTCACACTGTTGGTTTTGGTGTATGATGTTGATTTTCCTTTCCTTGCAGGTGGTTTTGACTGGCATCGGGGCAGACGAACAGCTGGCTGGATACTCCAGACACAGGGTGCGGTATAAAAACTCTGGGCTAGACGGGCTTGTCAAAGAGCTGGATATGGAACTAGGCCGAATATCCACGAGAAATCTTGGAAGGGATGACCGGATCATTGGGGACCATGGAAAAGAGGCCAGGCAAGACTTACACAAAATTATCAAAACGTTTACCCAAAAGGAAACTCAGGTCATTGTTAAACTCATTGTAAACGAACAATGTCAGGTCACAGGGACCTCAATTGTGAAACGCTTAACAACACCAACAAAGAACCATTAAAGTAGTGAATGAATCTATGAAATAAGCATAAAACAGGTTTCTTTGTATCTCAGGTTCCCATACTTGGATGAAGATGTCGTCAGTTTCCTTAATAGCCTGCCTGTGTGGGAGAAGGCAGATTTGTCTCTACAAAGAGGACTTGGAGAAAAGCTGTTATTGAGGTTAGCAGCTGTCGAGTTAGGATTGGGACTCTCGGCCCTGTTACCTAAGAGAGCCATGCAGTTCGGCTCCAGAATCGCCAAGTTAGAGAACAACCATGAGAAGGCCTCAGATAGGTGCACAAGGCTTGCCACTGTGTAATTTAACATTTTAACAAGAACCAAATTTATGTGATCTAAAGGTACTTTTATTGTAAAACAGATACATTGTTGGCCTGTTACGTACACATCTGAAATCATTGGTGTGGGATATTGAGTACAAATCAATTCCTTTATTCAACTCCAAAAAAGCAACAAAATACTGATATTGCATTGTGAATAAAAGTGTTAAGATTGCAACCGCTTGTCTGGACTACATCAAATAATCTGTTGGGTTTTTAAGCTGGTCTTTGAAGTATTTGTCACATTCAATGTATGATGCAAGATTTCCCACATCGAATCGACCAGATATCCTTTGAACGTACACGGGCCTCCTGAAATGAATCGCAATGCGATTCCAAGTTATGGATGGTGAAAAAATACAGGGGCATACAAATATGTACAAAATAAGTTACCTTAATATAAGCCATGATAGAAAGTTTCCAGGTGCATCCCGTTCTTCAATGGGTGCATTCTGCATGGAGATATGATGCATTAGAACATCTGGCACTACAGAGTGCTAAAAAGTATAGACTTGAATGAGCTCTACCTTTTTCTCTTTGAGAAAGGTGGCTAAAAGAGGAAGTGATGTCTTTGAAAGCAAGTAAAAGCAAGGGCACTGCAAAAAGAGGAATTTAAACAAATAAGATATATATTAAATTAAGCCAGGTATTAAAGACTTGTAAAAGGAAAACGTACTGCATTGCGTGAACTTGTTTCATTTGGATGAGGCTTTTCCTTCATGCATTGCACTTTAAGGTCTTCATCCAATTCCAGAATCCCATACTTGGATGTTTCTGAGCAGATAAAATGTAGAAGGTAACTAAGGTGGTAATAACAATAGATTCAGTGAATATGCATTATTTGTTCATACTGCAGTCTGGAAATATTGATGCTTGCTCTTGATCAGTGGATCTCAACCTTTGAGAATTCAAGGCCCCCAATCCCAATTTCTGCTCGATAAGATTCTTTAGAGCTTAGCATAAATAGATAGATTCACATTTGTTATAAATAATCAATTGCTATTAATTATTTTGCGTTGTTTTAGTTTGTTTTGATGTTTACATTGTCTTTTAAACGACTGGTCTTTTAAAATCATACTGGTTTGAAATGACAACAAGGTGAGTAAATGATGACAGAATTTAAATTTTTAGGCAAACTATCCTTTTAAAGCACCCATTTTAAGAAACACTGCTTTAGGTCAAATGACCACATGTAGTATTCGATCAGCCGCAGTTATCGATTAATGCTATCAGTCTAAAGATAAATCAATGTTGGCCAACGATCCAGTCAGGCAACTATATCTGTTTCATTTCCTCTGACTGAGTGACATCATTCTGCACTCACCCTCATCTTTGCATAGGTATGACAGCACTAAATTGCTCTCTTTGTCTTTATTTTGCACTTCAAGGAACCTCTCTGTGAATCTCCCAAGGCTGAAATCGTCTTTGAATAAAGTATCTCTGAAATAAAAACATTTGTCACAGTACAGCAGTGTTTGTGATTCCCCATTCAATCTGATCCTATTCATACCCTCCAATAACAAGCAAGTGATCCTCCACATCACAAAGCTTGACCGCCAACTGGAGACAGGCGACAGCCCCATGTCTGTTCTGCAAAACGTTATTAAAAAGAAATGAAAAATATATAATGTTATAACAATACAAGGGTGCACTTACTATGCTTACCTCATTTTTTGTCGTGCCATCATTAATGACTTTAACATTGGGAAATTCTCGTGCCCACTGGAGGAATGCTTCATGGTAAAGATCATTTGTCTGTTTAATGCAATGGTGCATGTGACTACATACATTTAGTTTGCACACTGATTATATAAAACTTATTCTGAACTTACAACCACGTGTATTGCGTCCACGCATCCGGTTTGGGTCAGTGCATGAACCCAGTGAGAGATAAGAGCACATCGACCGACCGGAAGCAGCGGCTTGGCGATGCCTCTCAGATGTTTGAAATTCCCAGTCCGGTCATTCTCGATATCTCTCAGCAGTCTTGTTCCATAACCTGCAGCTAAAATAACAGCTTTCATCGTCAGTTGAAAATGTGACAACTGCACTTGTCGACATGTGATTTTGGTTAACCAAAATCTGACAGTTTTGACTTTCACTCAGTTTTTGATTTAATGAAAGTAGTCACGAGTCCGCGTTCTGGCTTTTCCCGGTCGGAGGTTTATAGAGTTCCTTAGCTGGACACAGACATGCGCTGTTCTGCCCCCGTTATCAAAAGTGAACCACGTCAAAGTCCCTATACGAAAGGTCACCGCACTCGGCAGCCACGTTTGCACCGCCTCCTGACACCTACGTCAAGACCAATTCAACTCTTACCTAGTTGAATAGGCGAACACCAATATCTCTAAATTCTCGGGCTAAGGTCGAAAGAAAGCAACAAATAACAGCGTACTTCTTGTTTCTTATACTGAAATTGCGCTTGAAACAGCTGTTCTAGGTTGCTACCCCTCTTTTCGTCGTTGCTCCTTTAACTGAAAGGCTGGACTTCCTCAGCAGAAGGGTTGCGCTTTTTCCCATTCATAAAGATAGAATTGCGGTGTCTCGTTAACTTGTCACAGTCTTTGTTCAAGGCTCACGCATGAAAGAAGCTTGCGAGACCACCAGCTTGGATACAACGTCACCATCTAGTGGTTCTTTTGAAGAAGTGCACTACGTAGATCTGCGTCACTGGTTGCCAAGACAACACTGTTTCAACTCATACCGAGCAACGGAATCTTTTAACCGGGACGTTTAACGATCTTTTGTCGTTTAGTTGATCTAGTTCTACCTCAGGCCATGAAGAGTTTGTACCGAAGCGGTGTATCATTAGATCAACATAGTGAGGAGAGCGTGCGAGCTGCGCTTACTGCGCAGGCGACTGCGAGCGCTTACCTGCAGAAGTATGACCGCAGGGAACTGCAGGAACTGCTCAGTCTTACCGCCTGCAACTGGCTGCTCAGTGGAGAAGAACACAGACTGCACGTGGATGCGCCTCCGGGCATCATCAGACAAATGCGCAACATCTCAGATCCCAACATCGTCATTCTTGCTCCCATTGACTCACGTTTGCCCCTAGACTACGGGGTTGTTCACCAGATAGTAAGAGAGCTGACTGTGGGAATATATGGGTTTAACCAACTTCCGTTTATCAGTCTCGAGCCCAACTACGACCGGAGCTCCACGTGCCAGTTACCACCAGCATATTATGATACAAAAGTTGGACAGATTTTAATAAATATAGATTATGTCATTAAGACTCTCTGGCACGGATGTTATATTTCTAAGGAGAAGCGTGTGTGCTTCTCAGAGTTATGGAGAACCATCATGGGTGTGAATTCAGACGGTGCGCCTCAGGGCAAGAAAGATGTGCTCGCAGAGTTTCTCAAAGCAGGTGAGATGGAAAAAATGGATCCCGTTCAGATGTAAAGAACGTACATTTCTAATCATTTGTTTCACCAGGTTTAATAGACATCTCGCACGACCCCTGCTATCACAACATTTATAAGGAGGACACAGATGTAGACCCGACCTACGAGCCCAACAGCGTAGAAGAAGAGACTCTCTTCTCAAAATACTCAGAGAACGTCCTGATCAAGTTGAGCTCCCACCTGACCTCTATCCGACAGCACCAAAATCTGTTTGTGTTTGATGGGACTCATAGCCTGTCTAATGTTGTTCGACTCACTGAGGATGAGATTGATCTATCCACCTATCAGAGGTTACAGAAACGACTGTCCGGTCACATCAGACTGGTGAGAAATCACCTCGGACGTAATGCAGAAGTCTCAAGGGATCTTGCCTACCTGAAACTGATCACATTCCTGGTGCCCCTGCTGATCTCCTTAAGAAAAAAGATGTTGATTCCTAATCTGTCTCAAATGCTTCCACCTTTGTCAGGTTTGTTTTGTCTTTTAAAGATGTGATTGTGTCGGCTGGTAAATAGTATAACTTATTATAATAGTCTTTTCTTGTTTGTTTTTTATAGAGGACAAGCTTAAAACAGAACGAGAAGTACCGCCACATAGTCTCGGACCAGAATTCGCATGCAGGCACTTTCCATACAAACAAGATCAGTATTTTCACCTACATGGAGGGATTGAATTGGATGTTGGGACTCCTCCCCTGGATGACATTACTGAGGAAATGAAGGTGCCGAAAGTTAATTTTTCTCAAACTTTGTTTAATTTTTCATACCTGTTTGTCCAAACAATGGTAGTGACAAAATAGTCTTTCTTTCTTTCTTTCTTTCTTTCAAGGTGGCCTTCAGAACACTTCATACAGAAGCTGCAAATTACCTGCATGAGCTGCTTCATCATGACACCACGTACAAAACACACTTTTCAATTCCACTCAGTGAGATTGAGGACAAAAGGCGAGCGAGTTGGACTTATAAAACTTATAAAAACACATATTTAATTCCACATGTCATTGCATCTAACCATGCATTTGTGTTTTGCAGCTATAATGTCATCTGCATCGAGTTAGAATCACTCTATCCCCAGCACAACACGATTCAATGGTGGGGAGCATTAAACTCAAGCATCAAAACACTCAAAGCAAAGAAACTTCCTCTGACTGACATTGAGCTACACGAACAGTTCAAGAGAACGTTTGGTTACACAAATGCTATGAAGTGCAAGGTAATACATTGTATTCATTTTTTATTTCCGAATACCTCCATGTCATGTACCTTAACACTGAAATGTGTTTATCGCACAGAACGCGGCCTTTGGACTGAAGTCAGCCACAGAGAGAGGACTTTCAGCCGAGTTTTACTCATTGAGTCGCAGGAACTCTCCCTCACACCTGCATGGCCTCGACGAGAAGGGTCTCTCTCTGGTGCACCACGCTGCAGCCAGTAACAAAACACACATCATCGTGCAGCTGGCTACTGCAGATGTGAACCTCAATCAGACACGCAGCGAGAGATTCACTCACATGGGTTGTTTTGTTTAACACGTTATAAGTGTCTGCGAATGTACACCGGTCTTTTAATGCTGCTAACGGGGGTCTAGTGATTTGTAAATGATCCACTGATATCCATCCATCCATTTTTATATTGCTTTATATTGCTCAGCTTCAAGTCTTTGTCGCATGTAGTTAAATGCTTCGTTCACAGCACTCAGTATACAAAATCATTGACACAAAGTATACACAAAAAAATACTAAAATATAAACTCAAAGATTGGAAAAAGATTAAGAGAATTGCACTGTAAAAACAACTAGCAATATTTGACAAAATTAGCATTTAAACAAATTTTTACTTTAAACTGTGTAAAAAAAGATGTTAAGTCAAATTTACTTTAAAAAAGAGTTTTAGGTACAAAAAAGTAAGTAAATCCTATAGTTGTTTAAAAAAATCTTTAAGCAATTTGTAACATTTATTATGGAAGAAAAAGTCATGGCAACACATATATTTTTACGTTACCTGACAAAATAAGTTAATACATTTATAAGTTGCAACAAGATTAAAAATAGTAAGTTTCGAAAATCTGTTCGAAAAATCATTTTTTGTAAACAAACGTTTATAATGTATATGAATATACATGTGAAAATTAAAGTGTATCTAGTATCTACAAAATTCTTTAGTTTAATATCTATTTTCTTAATTTATAATCTTCATTTACAATCTTATTATTTCTTTTAACCAACAATATCAATATCTTGTTTTATTATCAGGAAAACCAGATGAACTTCAGCAAATAGAAGGAGTAGGTAAGGAGGCTGTCACATCCCTGAAATAAAAACATTGGGTTATATAAAGGCATGACTTTTTCTTCTCTTGCAGGGCTCACGCCAATGCACCTCGCTGCACAGTGCGGCTCTCTCGAGTCTCTAAACTGCCTTCTTGCACTGCGAGCAGACTACAAAGTTGTGGACAAGAGAGGCTGGATGGCCATTCATTTTGCTGCCTTTTACGGCCAGGTGGCGTGTATCCAAGCCCTATGCAGAATAGATCCTACTCTACTGGACTTAAAAACGTCTGCTGAGTATGTGATAAATTAACAAAGGAGCAGTTCATATGTTTGTTATAATTAGATTTCAACACCATGCTCGGGTGAAGATCACGGATGTTTTGCAGGTATCGCAGTTCACCACTGCTGCTGTCAGCTACCTCAGGTTCAACGGAGGCTCTGGGATTTTTGTTGTCCATTGGGGCAAACTGGAGAGATGAAGACAGCAGGGGAAACAATGTAGTCCAACTAGCTGCGCTTTACTTCCACACAGATGTTCTAAAACTCCTTATTCAGCTGAACCTGGATGGGTTTTCGGTGTGGGAGATTCTTGTTGGTATGAGTTTCACCCAAAAATGAAAAATGTGCAATGGATTACTCGACCTCTTGTTGTTCCATACGTGTATAAATTGGTCACTTTCATTTGTTCTGTTAAACACAAAAAATAAATGTATTAAATTGTTAGCAACTGAGATTTCTGAGGCACATTAGAATAGATCTCCACACTACCATTAAAGAAAATAAATATTTAGTCATCAGTTACCCTCATGTCATTCACGACGTGTGTGACTTTTTATTCTGTGGAACACAAAAGATGTCCATGCAATGGAAGTCATAGTGTTGTTCGGTCACCAACATTCTTCAAAATATCTTCTTTTTGTGTTCTGCAGAAGAAAGAAAGTTACACTGGTTTGAAATGACACGAGGGTTAGTAAATAACGACAGAATGTCGCTTTAATATCTTCAAGGAATGTTATTTGCCTCTTTTTAAAATGATAATTTTTTCATATAATATTAACAATTTAATAATATAACTATAAATCACTATGAACTATAAACCATGTTGGTCTACAGAGATGATTCATAGTGAGGACTCCAGGAGGATTGAGATGGCTCTCAGATCCCTTGAGGTTCTCTGTGTAAACACTGAATCTTTCTGTGAAGACATCATGAAAGCAGGTCACAGAAACTACACTTTTATACTGTTTGCTGTAAAAGTCTGAAGAATAGTGAAGATTGGATGATGTTTTTGTCTAATAATAATTTATTTTTGTATGTTTTCGAACTGCAGGAGGTGTTCCAGTCTTGGTGGGCCTACTGTCTGCAGGTACACAGGTGGTCCAGTGCATGGCTGCAGCAGTGCTGTGTCACATGACAGAGAATGAAAAAGTTGGTGAAGATCTGGTGAATTATGAGGCTATATCGGTTGTGATCAACCTTCTCAAGAGCCACCAGCCAGAACTGCTCTCTCGCTGTGCTGTCATACTGGCTGATCTGGCAGGACAAAGCGATCAATACCAAAACCTTATTGCACAACTGGTGAGCGCCCACCCCATTTTTGCATCTGGGTTTTTATCTAAAATGATTTACACTGTTCAGTGTTGCTGTTTTACAATACATCTCTTTTTGCATGTAGGGTGGTGTGGCCCTGATAGTTAAGCTCCTGACCTCTGACCTCCAAGATGTGCTTGTAAATGCCATGAGGTGCATCTGTGCATTATGTGTCAGAAACCCAGGAAATCAATTTGCCATTGTGCGCGCTGGAGGAATCCCACATCTTGTTGAATTTCTTTCTGTGAACACTGGTACTGTGCTAGAAGGAAGGGAGATAAACACACGCAGTAGCCTACTATTGAAAGAGAACAAAACATATTTTTGAGGATATGCAAGGAATTATAAGCATCAGCTCACTTGTTTTTTGTTATGGCAAAAGTATTGCAGGAGGAGGCTTGCTTGGCTCTGGCAGAAGTGGCTTGGGATCACAAGGAGAACCAGGAGCTCATCTGTGCGGCAGGTGCGGTCGGTGCCCTGGTGCAGGCACTGCGAGGGAGGCGGATACCTGCTCAAGTCAAAGCAGCCAAAGCACTTGAATCTCTAGCCAGGCATAATCCTGCTTTACAAAAGAGCTTCCTTGAGCAATCTGCTGCCAAATATCTTTTACAACTTTTAAAGGTAAGTCAAGCTTTAGCACCGTATTTAAGGCTCTACTGCACATGTTGCCTCAGGTAACAAACTTTCCAAGCGCATGATGCATATAAGGTGCCAATATATTTGGTAATTTGGGTGCAGAGACTGTAAATGAAGCAATTAAACAACTTTTTCTTGATTACACTACATACTGGTACTCATTTAAATAATATTTGATGGCATAACCATAAAAAAATGTTTTAAGTAAAAGTACATCATTTAAAATAAAAATAAAAAAATAATAATCTTCATTAAAGAGATTTTTTGTTTGAAATAAAAGAAGGTAGTAATTGCATTTTGAAATGGAACTGGCAATATACTGATAGTTGAAGTGGAGGAGTTAACAGATGCGCCGCCCAAGCCATCTAACTTACATAATTTAAGATGGATAGTCACTAGAGGGCGGAAGTGCATTTTCGATTTAACTGAAGATTATGAGGGCACATGAATTTTAAAAAGAGAATGACCCAAATTGGTATAAGCTATTTACAATAAATGCTGCAATATTTCATGAAAAAATAGGAATTGTTATATTTAATTTCACTGGGCCTTTAAATGACGATCTATAATATTCAACAAGACAAGAAAAATGTACATTTACAATTAAGTAAAAAAAATAACATAGTTTCTTGTAACACTGTAAAATGTATATAGTGAAAAACAGTATAAGGAAAATTACAGGTTAGGCTGTTTTATGTAACTAAAGAATTGTATAATATACCAAACGTTTCCTAAAACGTTGCATACAATTTTGCTATACGATATGTTTCAGCTATTTACATGTTTCCTGTATTTTTTACACAGTTATTTTTAACCATAAAAACAGCACCTTTTTAAAACGGGTGTATGAGGAGCCGCTTAAATATGTTTTGATCTCCAAAGCAGCAACTTATCCAGGATAACCTGTGGCACAGAACACAATATACCCACTAAACCTTTCCCTCTGTGTGAAGGTGTTTCAGGTGGACGTTCGGGAACAGGCTGCAGCATCTCTGTGGGCTTTGGCTGGACAAACTCTAAAACCACAGAAAGACATGGCAGAGCAGATGGGCATCTCGCTCATACTTGACCTTCTCCTCTCCTCCTCAGACAAAATGCAATACGTGGGTACGGCCAGCTAAATTTTTGCTGTCATTAAACACAGTCCCAGAAGAGATCGGCCAGTTCTATTCCCCCATCAGGCACATTTGAGTCACTCATAAATGTAAGGAAAACTCTCCCCGCAAAGCTGTCGTCCAGACAGAAGACGCAACAAATGCAATAAAAACAGTTCCTATTCAGTAAGTGTTGACAGGCACTGGATAAACTAAGCAGATTGACTGCTGTTCGGAAGGTTACTCTTACTCCCCGTTCTGACAGCATGGGTCTGATCCAGCGGGTAAGCGGCCAGCACTTCCTGTCTTGAGACAGCATCAATCTGTTAGACTCATATAGGAAGGCATGCGCAGAGGAATGTTATCCCTCCAGTGTCTCTCTCTGTAAACATTGCTTACAAGAGTGCCTCCGTACCTTGTATTGCTATTAATGTTAGGCTATGATGATCCGAATGCAGACGGTGATTTTAGAACGACGGTATATTCCAAAACGACTTCTCTTTTGGGTCAGATGTCTGGATCGTGTAGTACTCTGGATCATCTGCTCAAACGTTTCGTTGAACAAATGTTTCTGAAAGATCTTTTTTTTAAAGAACTGTTTTCACCTTATGGTGTTTTCTGGACATCTTACAGGGTGCCAAGCGGTGATGGCTTTAAGCCGGGATAGCTGTGTCCATCAGAATGTTTTTTGCGAGGAGAATGGTGTACCACCGTTGGTGCGTTTGCTCCGAGGGTCTCGAACAACACAGAAGACCCTGCTTAGTGTCATCAAAGCTCTGGGTTTTTTGTGTATCGGTATTATTTCACACTTCACCGTTTTAGCTTTGATATTTAAAAATGATTTGTGTTACAGTGCGCATGATGAACATTTTCATTTGTGGTTGCAGGAGTGGCGCTCACCGCTAATAAAAATAGTCAAAAGATTATTTGGATGGAAAAGGCCATTCCTACATTATTAGAGATTTTAAAATCTCATGAGTGTTTGCAGGTCAAGGCGAGTATGAATACGTTTTGACACCTTAAATGAGATAAAAATAGGAAGTGACATCAGAGTAATGGCACCTTGTGTTTATAATGACATTAGGTGCAGGTGGTTCAGACTCTTGCCTTTGTAGTGCTGGGGAACCAAAAACTCCAGAAAGCATTTTGGGAACAAGAGGACTTCTCTTATGAGATTATTCTGGATCTCCTGAAAGCCGAAGACAAAGTAATTCCTTTTCTTTACATTATTCCTTGAAAAAGCTAGTCCATTACAAATGATTGACTGGTATTTGTTATTCAAATGAACTGCTTATTAAGATTTCATTTATGGGTTTCTTCCAGAACATTTGCCTGGATGCTGGACATGCATTATCTCTATTTGTATTGCACAACAAATCTCAACAGAGGGCCATTCGACAAATGCATGCAATTCCAATGAACACATATGAGACCTTTTTGAATTCAGACAATGAGATGGAAAGAGCTAACGCAGCATTCCAGGTAGTTATAATAACAACACTTCTTAAAAACTTCAATTGAAAACAAATGTGGATTTTTTTTGTACGTCCTTCTTCACGCACTTGATTTGGGAAAACCGATTCATCACACTGTCACTCTGCTGCTGGCAGAGATATGCTTCCCTGTCACTTCTCGTTTCCATGATAGACATAGATAATAAATATAAAGATTTGTTTGGAAAAGCTCAACCTTTCTTTGGAATGTTGCTTTGATAGTAATCACAGAAATTCATTCACAGATAAATAAAAAACGAGTATGATAGAATGTCCAAGTAACTTATGGCTTAAAGGGATAGTTCACCCAAAAATTTATATTCTCTCGGGAATTACTCAACCTCAAGTTCCAAACCTATATACATTTATTTGTTCTGAAAACAAAGATATATAGAAGAATGTTAGCAACTGAGATTTTTGATGTAGTCAAAAAATTGTAGTCAAAGGTGCTTTCGAACTGTTTGTTTTCTTCAAAATTGCTTCTTTTGTGTTGAACAGGACAAAAAAATGGTTTGGTTCAGAAATGGTGCCTCAGAAATCTCAGCTGCTATTGTTTCCCCAAATAACTTTCTTTGGGTACAACCAAACAAATAAATGTGTACAGATTTGGAACAGCTTGAGGATGAGTAATTCACGAATTTTCATTTTGGGGTGGACTATCCTTTTTAGTATGTAATGGAGTGGAAGATAAAAAGCGATTTCAACACTGTTCTTTAAAATTAAGATCACAAAATGAAGTTACATTTATTTATGTCTGTACTTTAAATACAGAAAAGTTGAATAGTAAGATGAATTTATGAAACGTTTGTGTGTTTGCAATAGTTGAACAGCTCTTTCACACGCATACACACACACTGTTGAAGACAAGGGTCTTTTCACTAGGTTCTGCTGTCAGCTCTGCATCTTCCTATTATTTGAACGTCCTCCCCCACTGGCTTTCCCACAGAGTCGGAGTGTGAAGGAATTAGAAGAAAAATGACACAGAGAACAGAATTATTTAAGATGCCTGTCCAGGACAATGAGAGCTTGAGGCATATCTAATAGTATAAGGGTCAAAGTTCAGCTCGAATTGAGGTTTCTGCTGCTGGGGAAAATAAAATATAAGGGTCTTTCTCTTTTCCCCAGCCACTGCATCTCTGCCCATTATTTGGTTTAAATCTCCGTCTGTACTCATACCTTTCCATCAAGAATGAACGTAATTGTGTATGTGCTGACACCGCACAATCTTCATTTTGGTATTAATAGTGCTATTGACTTGCTTGTCTTTTGCATGGCAGATAGTTGTGTTAGCCAGAGTCATAACAGGGTCGGATGAGGTGGCCTTGACTACAAGGGGTATCGTTGTTCTTGTTGAATTATTGCTGTCTGATCAATCTACTACTGTTGTCATCACAGGTGAGATGACCCAGTAAAATATAATTGCATACATTTTACAAATGAACAAATACATTCATTTATGTATATTAATACAACAAGAACTAACCATCTCACACTCTAAATATGATTTTTTTTTATTATTCCTCTTATTTCAGCACAACTCCTTGCTAATCTGGCACACATGAGAGAAGGTTTAACTGATGCTATTGTCACATTGGGCACGATAGACCATCTATGTGCTCATTTGAATTCAAAGGATGAAGAGGTATTTTTATTCACCCTGCTGTGCAAATCTATTTAATTTGTTATCTATTTGAATTCTGTCTTCTTTCCTCACTTTCGAGTTGTTCCATATCTGTATAAATGTCTTTGTTCTGATGAACACAGATCTGGAAAAATGCTTATAACCAGACAGATGTTGTCCCCCATTGACTACCATAGTAGGACAAATACAAAATCTCTCTGCTTATAAGCGTTCTTTCAAATATCGTTCTCTGTGTTCTCCAAGGTGAGCGAATGATGACAAAATTTTAATTTTGGGGTGAAGTATCCCTTTAAAAATGTTTGTGTTATCATTTTTCTTTAATGTCTTAAAATCTACAATATTATTTTTGTCTGTTTTAGGTTCGAACAGCTTGTGCAAATGCTCTGGGTTATCTCACCTTCAATCGCCACGCTCATCGACAACTTGTGGCGAAATGCAGACGAGTCCCTCGCATGTATCATCTTCTAATGGAGAATCTAGCTAGAGATGCCAGAATCTCACAATTCTTTACAGCAGAGTATGAAAGACAGCAAAGAGAAGGGTTTCCATCCCTCAGGTGCTTGTAATGCCATGTTATGTCACTAAATATGAGGTAATGCATAATTTACAAGCATAATTTGCTCTTCTTTCTGTTGCAGTTTGGAGATCAATGGTGGCCCACCTGTGCCCCACCGTACCAATAAAGGTAAACAAACTGACACGTTTATATTACAATACTGTCATAATTCTTAAGAGAAATACATTTAAAAATGGTTTGTTTGTGTTATAGCATTTTTACCAGGTCCAATTAAATGGAGTGCTGGACGTAGTCGGTCAGAAAGCAGTCTAGGGCAAACAGCAGCCTGTGTGGCACACCATCCAAAACAGAGGGCAAGAACTGCACCCAGATTCAGGGTGAGACAGAAGACCCAAAGCTCTTCCGACTGTCTCGGTGACAGAGCATGAACTTTGTATATTGATCATGGCATGCCGGTGCCATTTATGCCAAAAGGTCAAGTAATGTATTTTCAATTTAAGCATATAAAACAGATAATTATTTACATAAATAATCATTTATTCATAAGTAAGCAATGCTGTTTATAATACAATGTTCAGTTTTAACGGTGGATATTTGATTGCAGCCTCTTTAACCTCCGTTGTCATGTCTAATCCAAGTGGTGCCCTAAAATAAAGACATATTTTTATTACGTCAAACCAGACTCCGTCATGTAAATGTTGCAGACACAACTTTAAATTTATGTTGACTTGGTTATGATTTAGCTATGATTGATTTAGGCGTCCCACTTACTTCGGTTCATAGCGGACGTCTTCAGTATGGGACAGGATGCCTTTTCCATGCTTTAACCTCTCTATACCATTCCTTAAACCAACATTAAGGTACAATAGTGTTCGCTATGCAGAGATTGTAAGCAAAACAAATGAGTGATATTTTCCTACCATGCAATCATAACTCCATTATCAGTGCAAAGCTTTGAGGGAGGGCAAAGCAACTGCAACCCAGTGGAATCCGTGATGATTTTGACAGTCTGTCGGATGTATTCGTTGCTCGCTACTCCTCCCGAAACAACCTGTTGTGGGTGCCGTGTACAACAATTTTTGTTAGGAATATAAAGAGTGGAGTAAAATTTTAACCAAATGTCATGTTATGTCAGGCACTCATTAGTTGTAATTTTACAAAATTGTACCGCGAGCCAAGCTTGAATTCATTTTCATGTGTAATGTCACAACCAAGTCCTGTGGTGCTGAAGACTCTTACCAGAGTTGGATTGTGCTGTGGTAAAAGACCTCTGGCCTTACAGAACAATATAGCACGGTGTGTGCGTTTAGCTATATGAGACGCCACTGTGTGTTGTGAGGCAGCAGCGATGTCTTTAACACAAGATAATAACTGTCCGGCTTCAACACCTTAGGAAACATTATCTGGCAGTTAATATTATACAGAATTTTTCACATTTAACCAAATATCCACAATAATTACAACACAACAATGTTCTGCTTTGTTTCAAATCCGGTCTATGTATGCTACAGCACAATACATCTGCGTAGGCAGTAGACAACAAGCAGCTCTATAGATTTATTAGTTAAGAATAAATAAAAACCATACCCTCTTCTTTCTCTTTTTGGTTTATCGCCATGGTCACTTGGTTTCGCAAACCAGCGAAAGAGAAGTTGCAATCGTACTGCTGTCCCATTGGTGACCTGAAATAGAATGCGTGGCGGTTTCCCTCTTTCGCCAGAAGCTCTATGGCTTGTCCGCCGCTCACAGTAGAACATTCTGGATGATTTCTAAGCGAAAGCCTTCTGGCAATCTATCATTAAAAGCAAAAACAAAAGACATTGAACATTATCCCTGTTTTTATTCAAAGCGTTATAGTATCCTGATACCTTATCTAAAGTGTCCCCTGGTGCTTCATCCAGTGTTTGTCCCAAAAGGAGAAACTCATCGATTCCTTTGGCCAGCGCAAGGAGAGAATGTCCCCCAGAGACGAGGAGAACAAGAAATGGAAAGTCTACAGGTTGCAGCATTCTTACAGTGAGGGCATGTGCCTCCATGTGGTGTATGGGGATAAATGGCTTTTCATGAAGTCTAACAAACTTAAGACTGAAATCCAAACCGATCCCCAAGCTGAGGGCGAGACCAGGCTTCACTGTTGTGGCCACAGCTGTGAGTTCACATGGTTCAATTGAACTCCTGTTTAGCGCCTCCTGGACAACTCGACTGATGTTTTCTCTGTGTAGACGTTGTGCTACAGTTGGGATAATGCCACCAGCACTATAAGACAACAATTAAAACAAGCTTAGCTGATAAAATGGACATTTACAAAGTGCATATTTAAGGTTCTGTTTTTTATATTTTAACAGCTTGCTCAAACGTTATGTAAGCAATTGCATGTCTTCAAACGGCATCTATTTTAGTGATATGCTCTTTAGCATCTATCTATCTATCTATCTATCTATCTATCTATCTATCTATCTATCTATCTATCTATCTATCTATCTATCTATCTATCTATCTATCTATCTATCTATCTATCTATCTATCTATCTATCTATCTATCTATCTATCGCTAAAAAAGGAAAGATTCTGGAGGACCCGGATGATTTTTTCTGAAAATCAGTGGACAATTTAAAGAATCAGGACAAACAAGAAACCCTTAAACAACTATGACAAAACATATAAACTGTCATTGATGGTGCAGATTGTGTAACATCAGTATTAAGAATCAGGATGTAAACTTTTGACCTGGGCTATTTTTAGAAATTCTGTTATTATTCTTTGTTGTGAACTTGATGTTAACATTTCTGTTGTGAAATAACTTGCTGGGGCTAAATTAAAAAATAAACCTTCAATCTTTTTAATTCTCCGTACTTTTCCCAAAAAGGGGGACATAAACTTTTGAGCACAACAACACAATTATATACACACACTTATGCATATGCGTGTGCAGATATTTATACACAAGTTTTAAAAATGTGCAGGTTGAAATGCAAACTGTTAATAAATGTCCAAAAACATCATATACACTATATACACACCCCCATACACCCAATGATATCATTTAAATTGGTTATTATATTATTTACTCCATAAAAGTATCCCAATACTTAAATATACATAGGTAAAGGGTTATGACTAGCTGCTTACTCTAAGTGGGTCTGTTTTTGAGAATGCAGAGATTCCCCCAAAATCACTCCATTCTCATCCAGCACCGCCGCCCCAGTCTCATCACAGCTCGTCTCAATCCCCAAAACTAATCTCGGACGGACTGAACTCAGTCCTCTTCTGACACGCATCCAGAAGCGAACCGGTCCAGTCAAAGCTCTTGGATTCATGTTGCTCTCATAGATTTATAAAATTGTCCTCGTTGACATTTGTCTCCTCGATAGGACAGCGAGATCACGGTCAATGCAGTTATGTTAAACAATAATCATAAATGTTAAACAATCCTGGATAACGCCGATAAACCTGCATGTCATTAAAGTTCACCCAGACGCGGCATGACGCGAGTGTTACATATAAATAAATCCTACTGAAAACAAGTTCAGCAGGGTTCCGTTTTAAACGCTATTAAATTATGATTTAAACATTGTACGGTTGTTCATATCAAGGTATAATTTAATTAATATAAATTAATGTTTTGGTGATGGTTTCGCGTCTCGTGCAAAATAAAGTATACTATAGGAACCATCGCGCGTGCTTGTTTCCGGGGAGAAATATAACCTGAGGGAGGGATGGAGACACATGGGGTAGAAGTGTCGTACTGAAAGATTAAAGAAATCTTTATACTGTGGATGTCCTTAAATCATTCCTATGAAAAGGTTGTGTTTTTATTTGTAACGTCCTTCAAATAAGGTAACTGTCCAACAACGTTGTGTTTTGAATGGTTTACGTCAATTGTTTTCTTTTACCACGTTTGTTCATTCAACATCGCACACTCGTTTATTTTAATGGTCACGTGTTGTAATACATGTACTTACATTTAAAGGGTAAATGAATTATATCATGTCTCTCAGTGATTATGTAAACGGCATGCATAATTATAATAAGATTTAAATTGATAACACATTTAATGTCAGCACACAAACAAATAAGAGTTCTGGATGAAATATAAAAATATATGATAAAGAATTATAATCTTTTTTGTCTTTAAAATGTGTTAAATTATCAGACTTGTCAATTGAAATTGACTTTATCATTGGTTGTGTTTATTATTCACCTAGGCTTAGGCCATTTCTTTAGATCAGTGTAACGCACTACCACTTTTATCCTTTACAGATGACATCAAGAAAATCCTGACAATCATTCATTGAGAAGAATAAGATGGAGCCACAGGCCAAACGAAAGAAGGAAATGGACGGATGTGACGTAGAGTGCTGGGATATTCTTCCTGTTTTATCTGATGAGCAATCTCAAGACGCTGAATTGTTACCAGCCTACGCAGCACCCATCATCGAGAAAAGACAAACATCGCGCTTGGTGAAAGAGCTTTCTCTGATCTACCCCTTGCCTCGTCTCCAGCACATTAAAAGAGTAAGAGCTTCCAAAGACAAAAACAGCATTCATCCTTTGGAGGTCGTTGTGTGCTTGGTCAGGGACGTGCAAGAAGCGACGAATGGCAAAGGAGTTTCACTTGCTGATCTGCTTGGCTCGCAGTCTTTTGATTTTAGTGGTTTGGGAGAGCCTTTTCTTGTTAAAATCCCAGCTACCCCGCCACTAACCAGACCACAGTTTGAAGAGGCTAGAAAACACTGGCCTACGTCTTTTCATGAGGATAAACTAATAACATCAGCTCTGAGAGGTCAGTTATTCACTGCCGCTCAGAAAGTGAAAATTCAGGAGTATATGACTGTTGCTGTCCAGGCTGCAAAATCAGGGCAGGAAAGAGGAATGAATGCTGTTGGTGCAGTGATTGTTGATCCAGAGTCTGAGCAGATTGTCGCTGTGAGTCATGACTGTAAGAACGGCCCTCATCCGCTCCATCATGCTGTCATGGTCTGTATTGATCTTGTGGCCTATGGGCAGGGAGGTGGAGCCTACAACTACGACAAATATCCAGCCTGTCAGTTTAGCAGCCAAGAGTCCCTTAGGAATTCCTGCAAAGCTGTCAATGCGAAAGAATCTAGCCAGCCATACATCTGCACTGGGTATGACCTTTATGTCACTAGAGAGCCATGCCTGATGTGTGCAATGGCACTGGTCCACTCTAGAATAAGCAGAGTGTTTTATGGAACAGCCTTTGCGGATGGTGCTTTGGGAACCACATATAAAATTCATTGTGAAAAAGATTTAAATCACCGCTTTGAGGTGTTTAAAGGGGTGATGCTAAATACATGTGAGGTCTTGTGTAAAAAGTGATTTTTATCTTTGTTCTTAAGCAATGTGTGCAATGTTAAACATTGCATTTTATTTGATTTACTTTTACAAATAATTTTTAATAGGACCATAATAAAAGGCATGGGAAGAACAGAATAGTTGTCTGCCTTTAAATGTACATTCATTTTGTCAGATATTAGGTGTTTTTTTTCATTTTAGAACACAACAAGGTTTCTAATACTTTGCAAAGTTTATTTGTTTGCAGCATATCATACAGCACATAACAAACTATGTCCATACCTCTTGAAAACAAAAGGAAAAATAAACAATTGGCACAATTTAACCTTAGATATTGTCAGGAGACAATAAGAAACAGAAGGATACAGTATCTGGAAGGATACAGATTTTTAGATGAAAGTAACTGGACAATTTGTGGACAAGATTGGTATTGTTATAGAGTTTCACATCTATATTCTGTGTAAAGCCAACATGAAAAAGCATTTACAAGACTACTTCCATTATATGACATGTCATAATTAAACAGGACCTTTAATAAGACAAAATTACATTAGGACTTCTCAGAATGGTGCTAGTGTGTTGGGGGGGAAAAGTGGGGCAAGTTGTTACAGCTTGATGAAAGAAGACTTCTTCCTAAAGAATTGGGCACAAAACAACCAGTAACATAACTTGGATAATTTAGATTTCATGTTGACTTTAATGAATGGGTAAATAACCTAAATACTAAAGGTTTGTTCATGTAAATTATTTTTTTCATTGTCACTTCTAAGATGTAATGCATGAAACTAATATATAAAACTATACACTAGTATAGTGTGACTAAACATATAGCTGTCAGGAAATCATGCAGATCGAGTTATTTTTCTATAAAGCAATGATAATTTAAAGAAAACTCAAGAACCAGCAAAATGGTTACATGGCTATTAAACAATTTTAAAAACAAATGTAGTCAATTCATGGCATCAACAAAAGAATGCATTTAGAAATGTGAAATGACAGTAAAAGCATTAATCTAATTGTAACTGTGTTATCTAAACAAACAAAAAACGAATTAACAAAAAAAATTAAACATTAAACCTGGGCCAGCCCAGATCCACAAGGAACACAAAACATCTAACAAAAACACATTAAATATCTTAAGTTAATAATGCTTGTGGAATCATCCTCCTAACATATCCCATCAGTGTTTTTCTCAAGATATATCAAACAAGAAGACTCACAATTACACAGACTGTACAAAACTGTTAAATTTACACAAATCTGGTACAAAGTACATAGGGTTTATCTTCTTTGCCATATCAGGCAACACCTCTGTGTCGATCTGTGCCTTCTCAACACTAGGCTTAATACTTGTTTATTCCAAAGATCCTGACCCCATGGAGTTGTGGCAGTTTGGGGATTAAAACGCTCAAAAGTGAAGCTGTGTTTATCACAAAATGAGCTGTGTCGTATTTCGTGTAAAAGCTAGCGAGAAAATACCTGCAAGAAATAAAACAGGTCATTATATATATATATATATTTTTTTTTTAAATATGATAAAACAAGGCTTTCACAACAAATGGTGATCCATGTCTAAAATATTTACAAAAACTTAATATTTTTAACATGATTTGACACACATCTTTGACAGAAAGAAGAACATGCAATGCAACATAAAATAAATTACTTACAAAACTATTGGTGAGATAGTAAAGAATTTTCTGGATGATGTGAACTGCACGCCATAATCCAGCTGTTCCCAATGTGTGAGAAGTCTTGCTTTGCCCTGGTCTGGAGTTTCAAACGGTGTGCCTTTCACTGCATGCATAAACACATACATACCCTTTGGGAAGATAGAAAGATGATCCGAATGAAGTCAAACACGTATCATTCTCAGATACACATTGGGACTTCATAATATTCTAGGACACGGATACAGTATCAAGAAGTAGAGCATTGCAATACAGATGGAATACAACTGTAAAAGGTAATTACTCACGCCCATCCACCCTACCCTCTTCCACCAGCTTACTAAATTTGTATTCCATGTCCACACAACAAAAACAGTACAGATTCCATGTGAATAGCTTCTCTGGTCATTGTACTGCAGACACTGTCATTACACATCATCATGTGCCAAAGAGCTTTAACTTGGTCGATGATGTCATAGCTGACCTTGATTCTTTTTTCAAGTGAGTCCTTGCAAAACAATAGCGCATAGACAACTAAGGAAGCTCAGTGCACTGCTAAGAAAAGCCATATACAAGCAAAATTAGGAAAATTAGGTGGGTTACTTAACAAGGCACACTTACAAAATTGTGAAAGACATTTGTGAGGGTCCACACAACAGGAACGCTGAAGAAAGGAATGCTCAACAGCACAATGTGAAGCATTCCTACACCAAGTGCATATGTCAACCATATCCCCCGACTGTTCATCACACGAGTGTTAGGGTTCACTTCACTGTGTGCCACGCCAACGTTCATTTTGCTTTCTGTTGGGAAAGAATAAAAGAAAAGTACACAATTTCAGAAGTGCTTGTCTCAATACATGATTTAATATGAACAAATAATACAATAACGACAAATAATAGTTCTAAATATTGCAGCTGTTGTCCGAATATTCAAAAGCCATATTTGTAGGGTGTCAAATTTGTCTTCCAATACAACGTCTCGCCCATGCCAACAGAAGTACGTCACTGACCCACAATAGGGAAATTCATCATAATAATGTGTCACACTGATCTATTACTGACCATGCCAACTAACACTTATCTACAATAAGGATGGCCTGAGGCCAGTGTGAGTGTGTTGGATCAGTCACTTTCCATGTCAGGAAATGATAAACAAATTAGTAATGTTTTGCATCATACGCTATTAATTTATAGTGTTTTCTATACAATTTGCACAAAGTCTTTAATAACAATGTAACATGCAAATGTTGTCAGTGCAACGAAGGTAAAAATGACATGCTTTTACCAAATGTTTGGTACATGGGTCACTGCAAACTGTTCAGGCAGATAAAAATCAAAGTTCAGCTAATACACAATGTTATCACTCTCAACACGACAGTCTCTCTAATCTCTTCATTTCTCAGAATCATCTTGGATTCATACACACAAAGCAAATCACTCGCAATTTTGATATATGTTAAAAGATCCAGAAAATGCCAATATTTACTCAATTGAAAATAAACAAATAAATGCTAAATATAAACCGGCAGGCAGAATCAGACTCAGAATCAGACTCAAAGTCTACTTTCCATAATCTTGTCAATATTGTCCAAGAAACACCTTTGATCCTGACTATTTGATTCACCAAAGACTTCAACATCTTAGTTGTTAAAAACAACATACAGTGGGAGACAGTCCCGGCGAACACTTGCTCCTCACGAACAACTTCATCTAAAGAAAAAGGTCCATAGTCACAGCATTTGCATTAAGGCGTCCCATATACCATAAACGTGTTTGTTAACTTTGTACACCCGCTGCAGAAAATAAACAAGTCCATGACAGATAGTTAGCAGCACAGCTACAATACAAAACACTTTCTGCACAAATAACAAAGCACTCCATCTGTAACCGCCTCCCTATTATTGAGTTTCCCCACAGCATGCGCTTCGAGAGAAGATATTTCGGCTCAGGGGCTGAGCCATGCTATTTATTTAGCATCAGCCGGCAGCTGCTTCAATAAAAAACACCAGTTGCTTTTGTTTTACTCTACTTAAAAAACACCCCAAACACGAATAAAAGCTTAATCATTTAGTTGTCAACCCATTCGGAAGCGGCCCATTTAAAACGACCACTGAAAACGACGTGTCTTCATCGCAGTTGTGTAACGGTACCTTATTTGCGTTCGGGTTGAGCAGGCTGGAGCGCTGCCGGCCTCCGCTGCGCGTACTGCAGGTTGACTCACCGCGCGCACACACACACCGCTAGCACACGAGCTAACGAGATCAGAAAATAAAATCTCGCGACATTAACGCAACGCGCACACTTGAAGTGACGATTACAAAGCAATACATATTACGAGTTTTTTTATGAACCCCAAAACTGTTATGTTTGGATTTTTTGAATGTGACCAAAACGCTTTTTTTATAATCAACTTAATTCGGTTTCTATGTAAATTGTATATACGTAAATGTAAATTTTCTAATAGCAAACCTATATAATAGTATTTCTAGAAGAGATAAAACTGTATTTAAAAACTATTATGTTTTCTTCCAATACGAAAGCACAAAGGACTTGTAAAATTTGCTCTGCTTATAAGCTTTTCAACCTATTTAATTTGTAATTTTTTTATTATTTGTGTAACTCACTCTCCTGTATTTGTTTTCGTTTTGTTTTGTTATTATTCTTTCTATTTTTTTCTCTTGTCTTGTCTGTTTCGAGCCATGGTAATGTTTTATTTTCTCTCTTTTCATCAATCTAAGATTTTCTTTATGTTAAGTTTCTGTTGCAACATTGTTTTGTTATAACAAAATGTTCAATAAAGCATATTATGAGAGAATATATTACGAGAAAGGTTTGAAATTGTTGAAAATAGTTTAAAATGTTACGTAAAAACGTTTTACAGTGCCCTCACAGGTGCATTCTCTGCCTAAACGTAAACTAATATTAAGATGTTAGTATCATTTCCAGTGTTTTTCATCATATTTGTCACAATGACAAGTTACTCTGCCCAGGTTATCAGTCTTTGATGAAACGTAGTCAAGAAATTAATACTAAATTGACAAACACGTGTCGATCTTATCCCTTATCCCTATATAAATTATAATTTACGACCATTTAGGTCTGTGGTAGAAATAAAATAATCCTGTAAACCTTTCTGATCGACAAATGGAACACCAATCACGGTAGAGAACACGGATGACGTCATTTAGGCGCCCAGTTAAGCCATGTCGTGGTAACGTGAATCGTGTAAACATTCGTGAATCGCACTTTTGATGTAATTTTTTTGGATATGTTTAACGGGTTCCACTAAGTAAGTAGAAATAAATATAGAATATTACAAACATATTCGTTTAACGTCGTGTTGAGAGAGAAAAGCGTTTCCGCCAATGAGTTATTAGACACTGCGTGATAATCCACGGTTTGCGTAAACGTAATGCGCGAAACGGAGATTTGTGACCGTTGTTCGTGTTTCAGTCCTAAATGTTTATACTTCATTTCGTAGGGTCCACACTATGAAGGCACTTCCAGCTGAGACTGTGCGTTTGTTGTGCAGCTCACAGGTGATAACATCTGTCCTGAATGTTGTCAAGGAACTTGTTGAAAATTCACTTGATGCTGGTTCCACAAGCCTCGAAGTCAAACTGGTAATGTACTTCATTGAAATGTAAATGTTAATTTCTAGTAAATAGATAAAGGCACATTTGTATAGTGGTACAATTTTAAAACGCAGTTTTGGACACATTTGCCCATCTGAGTGGTCCAAAAATGTCACCAATTTGCATTTATTCTAAGAAATATCTTGTTTTAGAAATATTTAACGGACATTTTTAATGCATTTAGTGTTAAGTGATCAAACAATACATATCCCATCTAAAAATAATGCAAACAATTTAAACAATATGGTCCCTCTGCTATAACATATGTGTGAATTTAACAGATCTTTAATTTCTATTATGATCAGGAGAATTATGGATTGGATCGCATTGAGGTCAGAGACAATGGTTCTGGTATAAAAGCTACAGATGTTCCTGTGATGGCTGTCAAACACTACACATCTAAAATCTCATGTCACGAAGACCTGGAACACTTGGAGACATATGGCTTCAGAGGAGAAGCGCTTGCATCCATATGTGCCATTTCAGAGGTTACATGTCACGCGTCTATGGTTCTAATGAAATCACATAAGATCTTATTTTGAGTCCAGATCTCCTAATGGATTCTTACTTTTTTTCCATCTCCTGCCAGGTTATCATTACCACCAAAACCGCAGACGATGACTTTAGCCTTCAACATACAGTTGATCACAATGGTCAAGTTGTCTCTCAGAAACCATCACATCTTGGAGAAGGTAGGCGTTGGGTAATAAGAGCCACAAAGGGCTATCACAACTGCCTGATAGAGAAAGTTGTTAATACTCTTTATTTATAGGATCACACAACTTCTAAAATACTTTTATACCCAGGCACCACAGTGTGTGCTTCAAATCTTTTCAAGAACCTTCCCGTCAGACGACAATATTATTCCAACACTAAGAAATGCAAAGAAGAACTGAAGAGAGTCCAGAATTTACTCATGGCCTACGCTGTTATTAAGCCTGAATTAAGGATCACCTTGAGTCATAATAAGGTATGTTATAAAGTATAAAGTATAAAGTAGTACCTGCACTTCCTAATGAGTAGACAGAAACTTTAGATCCGGTTTAGACTTTAAATGTATTGGTGGCTGTAGATTATACAGAGTTTCAGCAGCAACAACATAAACAAACGTTATGTGGCCCAAACATAACTTCCAGTAGACCTCTGCAAAGAATCAACTGTTGAGTAGTTTTAATGCAATTAAAATACAATCAAATATTTATTTAAATTAACATAAATGAATACATTAAATAATAATTAATAAATGATTAAATTCATTTATAAAATGTTATATTATAGCCAAACACAGACCGTACGTTGACTTCCAACTATATTTTCAACAACCTTCTTTTATTCAGCAGCATTCCTACACTTCCAAAACTCTAGAAATATCAAAAAATCTTAGGAAAGTGATGTAGATTTCTAAAGTGAATGTACATTCTTTTCTGGTCATACTCAGTTTTCAAAATATTTTCAAAATATTTCTCTTCATTCAATAAAAAAATCATATTGCAACAATACAATCCTATTCATCCTACTCTAAAAAAACGATGTCATGTACATCTTAATTTATGTACAGTTGTTTTAAAATACACCAAGAGAATGAGGTTTTGCATTAAGGCAGTCATTCGACCACAAGGTGGCCTCACACATCAACAAATACAGCAGTGCTATAACTACAGAATCTACCCATATAGTCATTCAATAACTTCTAACTATTTACACGGCTTGAGACTAGTTTGTGCTAATAGCCTTTATTAGAACTTTAATCGCATACCTCATTATAATATTACAATGGTGTTAATGTTTTTGCCTTATACATTTTTTGGTCCTGATATTAATCAGCAAAAATAATAAATTGACATTCCTGCATGCAATGAAATTAACTGCTCGAATGCAAATCTATTAAAAATGTGTTTAATAGAAAGTGGGAAAATGTATTTGAAAGAATAGCTCACATGAATGCAGACCCATTTTTTTTTAGAGATCCTTCATCTAATAACTGTGTTTGTTTTGATGACAGCCTGGACATGGTCAGGATTTAAACATGTTTGTCTAAGGATGCTGGTCTGTCATCAATTAGAGCTCAAGCTGTGTTTGTTTTCGTACGAGGAGGAGAAAGTGAACATTTCAACTGCTTCTAATCCAAAATTAGCGGTGCAACCGCAGGGCGAGCCACTAAGCTTTCGAATACAACACTGCCACATGATCCTAAAGTAACAAGCAACGCAGTATACGTTTTCAGACGGTTTTGTTTTTCGATAACAGCTTGGTCTCATTAGAGTGTATGGATCTGGCCTTGCTCGGTGAGACCTCTCGTAACTTTCATTAAATTCATATCATTCAGGTTGTAGATCATCAGGGGAGGGCCGTGCGCTCATTTCATGCCATCAGCATTTCCAGGCATATCTTGTATCACAAACTTTGCACTTCGTCCTGCATTGGGTTTCATGACTTTTCCAAAAGCTGTTTACTAGTCTGATCTCTTTACAGTCACCAAATTGTATATTTCATAGCAGAGATGTGTGCTGCGAACCGCATGCTTTCAGAAATCAACACCTTGGATATATATACTTGCCCGTATAGGTGCCAACGACAGGAGGAATCGTGGGTGTGAAATATGTGCAGCACTGCGCTCTTTACATTTATTGGTCATTGGTTGGCACTGCCAGTGACCCGAGAGCCCAATATAAACGTTTTATAATGATGACTAATATTTTTTTTTGTTTCGGAGTTTGGAAAATGACCGTTTCACATGTCACTCTATTCCCTTAGAATCTCTTAAGATGAAATGCTTCGTCTCAGTTTGTGCGTTTGCAAGCAGTGCTCTCTGGATAGTTGATTTTGTATCCAAACTTTCCCAGAGGATAATTGTTTATTATGAAGACTTGATTGGTAGATAATGGCTGTTTGCGAGCACGCATTCCCACAGGTGGTCTTATTTTAGGATGACCAAAAAATAACTTGACCTGTTTTACCATGTTGTTACAGGCTGTGGTCTGGCAGAAATCCAGGGTGTCGGATCACCGAGCTGCCCTCATGGCCGTGCTCGGAGCGGCCTGCGTAGCCAACTTGCTCCCCGTCCAACATCGCCAGGAGCAACCAGAGGTCAGTGAAGCACAGAAAAAAAAAACAGAGGCATATTTATCATTTCCACCATGAGCAGTAGGGTTCCACAGATGCACCAGCACATGGACCGACGTCAAAGTTTGCCATGGGAAGCTTATTTTTAGTACAGATTCTTTCTTCCCACAGAACTTTATGTAAATAAATGTGTTTGCACTCATGTGCATTTAAAACATTTTAAACCTCTTTGCGCTTCTGTCAGGCTGCTAAACCCAAACACTCGTGAAATAAGTTAATTCTGAGCGGCTTTCCTCTCCCTGGAGAGGTGCTTCACTTTCTGGTTTTGCATTCCACTGCGATGAGTTCTTGCATGAATGACTCAGCATTCTACCTAGGTTGTTTCTTATATAAAGCTATTAACGTTCATGATGCGTAAATTAATATGCAATATTTGTACAAATTAACCAACCTGGATATCTAGAAAGTGTTTACAGAGGCTGTATTGCTGTATGTGCCCCACAATATTGAAACGCAATCTGTGTTATTTGTTTTGTGCAACAAGGTTATAGTTTTGCATCTTATAAAGATTCTTAGTTTTCTAACAAAAGTGCATTTAAAGTGATAGTTCACACAAAAATGAAAATTCTGTCATAATTTACACTTCTGCACCACACAATGGAAGGTATTTTAAAAAATGTGTTAACTGCCACCCATTCACTTGCATTAGCATTGTGTCCATACCATAGAAGTGAATTGGTGCCGGCGCTGTTTGGTTACTGACATTAAAAAGATCTTCTTTTGTGTTCTGCGTAAGAAAGAAAGTCATACAAGATGAAATTACAAGAGTGAGTAAATGTTGACAGAATTTTCATTTATGGGTTAACTATCACTTTAAATTAATAGTTGTTGTATAGCATCTGACAAAGATTTGTGCAGACGTGTGCTGTCGTGTGCCGTTTCCCTCACCGTTTCAGCAGTCCTACAGACTGAATGTGGCAAACTTTGTGACAAATGCAACAGTGAATTAAAGGTGCCTGCGGAAGAGACTCCAATGAACATGGTGAAAGGGCCCTAGGGGGTCATAACCTGCCAGTGTTGGCCAATGGGCCACAATCACACCGCTTTGGCACCAGTTTAATATACTGCCATGAATGCAACGGGCAGGCATTTGTTGGACAACATGTGTGAAAGAGATTTAGTGATTTCAACCAAACTTGGATACATTACTCTCTCACACAGACGTGCTCAAATTTGGTTGGTGACCCTCCTCAGAAATGCACAATTTTCAAAGAAATTGCCGTCCACCATTGTTTATTCCATATTTAATAGAAATAAGACTTTGCTTTAGATTTCGTTTATTCAACATAATATTGTTAAAAATAAAACAAATGAAAATGTTATGGACAAAAATTATAGGAGCCCTAACCTAATATTTTGTTGCACAACCTTTAGAGGCAATCTCTACAAGCAAAGGTTTTCTCAATGAGACTTCTACACCTGTTAACAGGTAGTTTGGCCCAGTCTTCCAGAGCAAACTGCTCCAGCTGTATCAGGTTTGATGGGTGCCTTCTCCAGACCTACAAGTTTCAGCTCTTTCCATAGATGTTCGATAGGATCAGGACTCATAGAAGGCCACTTCAGAATAGTCCAATGTTTTGTTCTTATCCACTCTTGGGTGTTTTGGATCATTATCCTGTTGGAGGACCCATGACCTGCAACTGAGACAGAGCTTTCTGAAAGTACGTTTCGCTCCAGAATTCCTTGATAGTCTTGAGATTTCATTGTGCCCTGCACAGATTCAAGGCACCCTGTGGCAGATGCAGCAAAGCAGCCCCAAAACATAACCGAGCCTCGTCCATGTTTCACAGATCTTTTTGTCTGTGAACATAGAGCTGATGTGACTTGCCAAAAAGCTCCAGTTTTGACACATCTGTCCAAAGGAAATTCTCCCAGAGTGATTGTGTCTTGTCAATATGAATTCCAGTCTGGCTTTTTATGTTTTTCTTGCTCAAAAAGCTATGCATGGTGCGATCAGAAACTGGCGTACCTTCACCTTGGAGTTCGACACTGTCTGTTTGGCAGTTATCCTTGATTCTTTTTCTACCATTCGCACTATCCTTCTGTTCAATCTGGATCGATTACCGCAACTCTTGTCACAAGAACATCGAGCTGCTTGGAGATGGCCTTGTAGCCTTTACCATGCTTTCTGAGCTCCTAAGACAACTCTATCCTTTACTTTCTCAGGTCCATGTTCATTGTGGGGCACACGATGATACCCAACAGCACAGTAACTACTTTTCTCCATTTAAATAGGCTGAATGACTGTTACAAGATTTGATGCATATGTGATGCTTATTAAAGAAACAAATTAGTTTGAAATAATACATCATTGGATTATAGTGATATCTTTTTGAAGGGATACCAACAAATGTGTCCAGGCCATTTTAGAATATCTTTGTAGAATAAGTAATAATTCATCTACCAAAGGCATACAAGTATACATGATACAATAGCTATTAACTCTTCAGATGGAATGAAGCATTATTTAAATGAGCTTTAAAGGTACCAACAAATTTGAACATGTCTGTATGTACACGTATGGAGCTTTAATGTTTCCTGCAGCATTGGTCTATTTATAATGTTTGTTGCAGGTATAACAGGCTCAATGCCTGCTGTGCTTTTTATCACTAATCCTGCTTGACATATTTTAGTTGGTTTATTTTCACTCATCAGTCCATTTTCATGATATATTGGATGAAGTTTTAAACTTGCAATTCCTCTAGATGAAAATTATTAAGTCTTTGTCACTTTTCTTTTATGGCAGTATAACAAAGTGAACATTGGGTAACAACTATATAGTCTGACTACTTAATGCATATTTCACCCAAAATTGAACATTTTCATCATTTACTCAGCTTTATGTCATTCCAAACATGAAAGAGTTTCTTTGGCAAAACACAAAAGAGGGTATTTTAAAGAAGGTTAGTAACCAAAATCATTGGTCCTTATTGTCTTCCATTGACAAAACCACAGTTACATTTCTCAAAATATCTTCTTTTATGTTCCCCAGAAGAAAGTTTTTCTGTTTTTTAGTGAACCATCCCTTTAATAACATTATTATGTAGCAAGCAACTGACATCATTTGTTGGGAAAAAAACGAACTCTTTATGTCTCAAAGTCTTTTTATTATCCTGGGTTATAAAAATCATGTAATTATTTATCAAATTTGTGCCCAAGCTTGTCTCGATATACTTCCGAAGGTCTACTATGTCCTTTTATAGAGGTACTCAAGCAAGATGACCCACAAGAATATTCTTTTTACAAAGGTTAAGGAGTTCAAAAAGGTATTGCATTATAGGAACGCTGCCGCCACAATTATCTTTCTATTTTTTACTCTCAAATGACGCATTTGACCTTTTCCACCTTCGTCAGCATTAGCACACTCTTACCTCCCTTTCTTTCAGCAAAAGCTCCCCTATCACAAAATCTGCCTCTCGTTCTATAATTATCCCCCCGCTGCGAAGAACCGTATGGGTCATACAGTACATGCATGACATAGTGAATCTAATTCCGGCATTTGGCCTGATCTCATCTTCGCCCTGCTGGAGAGGATGCTATTGTTGGGGCACACATGGTGTCCTACTTTGATATGTGAAGTTGATGGAGAATGTACAACGAAGATGGCTAAATTTGCCGGATCATTTAACTGTGATTTATTCACGTTCAGCATCTCACAGAATACGCATTTAGCAGAACCGTGCGGTTTGAATAGAGTCCCGCTTGTACTTTGAGCTCGTGTACGAATCATTCTCAGTAGGCACACTTCAGTATTTGGCTCTGTCGGATACTGGCAGCCCTCTCATCTCCCGCAGAACGTATATCAGAACACATTGCCCATACAGCTACGCTCGAGGATGGATTTCGCTGAGTCTTGCCAATGTTCTGTAAAGCCATGTGCCAGATGAGAACGCATCTTTGCTCACCGTTTATTGGTTGCGGGCCGTCCTAGCATTCTAGGAATTGGTGAGCTTTACCAGGAGTTAATTTATGGCCTGAGAGGGGAGGATCTGTTGGAGTAATCAGTCATTAGCTTGCGCACTCATCATCGGGTCGAGCGAGATGCCAAGACCTTTGCAAACCCTTCACCCCCTTGTGGCTTTGACATGTGAAGCCATATGTAGATTGCAGTGAAGTGTTGGATTTTTCATAAACCTCGGTACCAAACTATGTCATGCAGACATAACAGTTTGGCTCTTCTGAAATTCTGAATTATTAAACAAGGACATCTGTTCTTTGAAGAAAGGATAATGTAGGAGTATTCATATTGTTTTAGTAATGTAATGTACTTGCGAACATCGCTAGCATTTCTTCATAATGTATACTTTAGGTATCACATTTATATTTCATTAGCATTTTTTGTAAATAAAGCATGATTTCACCCCAAAATGATTTTTTTATTTTATTCATCATCATGCCATCTTAGATTTATTTAGCCAAGCAGAAATTAAGTTGTTTTTATAAATATATCCTTCACTTAATGTACATATAGGTCCAAAAACCACATGCATCTATAATAAACGGCATCATAAATGTAATCAAATTCACTCCAGTAGGAAAACCATTCCAATTTTTCATTAAATCAGCATTTCTAGATATATTGTGGACATTCCAGTCCAGTGTCCGTTGAATTTCAACTAAATCAAACCTTTAGAGTGACAAAGTCATTCAACAGAAATGTGAAAGACTGACAGCATAACATGACGCATGAAAACTGTGATAAAAATCAAGGTCATCATAAAAAAAGGGATTTTGAACTTTTCTTAAATACACGCTGAGTATTACTGATGTATTGCTTAAAAGCGAATATTAACTTGCTTTCTTTGCAGTATTTCAGGTCTGAAAAAATACAGAGCACCTTTTCTGTTATTTCTCAAATTTTCTATAGAAACTATATTTTTATTTGATATTTGTTAGAAATGTTGTTAGTAGTTCACAGAATTTATAAAAATGATCACTTTACCTTAACCTATACCTATAAACTGTAAATTCAGAAAAACTGAAAATAATTTAGAAATCGCCTCGTTTCTGCAACTGTATGTTTGTAATACAAAATTGTTCATATTTTCAGTTTATTTTGCTAAATTGAAGCCATAGCAAGGGCATCACAATGTTAAATTAATATATTGTTACTCAGAATAAGAATTATTTTCACACACGTGTCATTTTGAAAACCCACTGGGTTCATTTGGATCAATTTGATAATGATGTAATATTTAGCTTTTTGGAACTTCAACATTTTGAAAATTTGTATGTACGTTTAGTGACGGATATTGAAAATAAAAATGTTCAGCAGAAATAAGAATGTCAAAAACATGAAATGCATGAAGATGTATTTCAGTCACTTCAGATTTTTTTTATTCTGGGGTGAACTATTCCTTTGAAATATTTTCTTTCATGTATATGAAATGCTGTACTTCATGTATATGCTGTACTTCATTGTATATAAATTGCTATCCTTTAGTTTTCTATACAGTAGATACTGTGAGGGTCTCAGGTTTTCTGAGTAACTCCGTATTGAACAGTGCTTTCAGATGAAGTGGGTTTTACCAGTCGATTGTTTTTGCACTGTGGCCGGATCCTTCTGCAATTAAAAAGCCGCAATAATAACCTCCATTCAGAGCTCGGAACAGAAACGACTGGGTCACCTACACTGGCGTAATGGACAAATGTGGCAAAGTACACAAACCATAAGTGGTGATTGTGAAAGTCACAATACCCCTGATTATAAAATTTGTCAAAGACTCCAATTAAAATGTCCTTTTGCCAGCCAACTGCTGTGCTTGTTAATTCTAAATTGTGAGCTCAAGCATCGCACTCCAGCGCTAGATCACTGAATGATTTGTTGCTGTTTCTCTTCCCGTCACATCGCCGGTGGCGCGTTTAGCCAACAGAAACTGTTTTCATTGCAAAGTTGAGCAGCTTGGCCACTCCATAGTTAGGAGCTGACAAATGGGCTCTAATAGCACAGCAAAATCCTAATTGGTTGCTGCAAAGTGGGCTAAAGTGCAACAGTGTCATGCATGCTGAATGTCGCTCTGTTTTGGAAAAACATTTACGGAAACCTTAGACGTACCTTAAATGATGTTTACAACAAGGTTGTATATTTTATCATTAGTCAATGCATTAGCTAACATGAACTTACAATTAGCAATGTAGTCTTTCAGCATGTATTAATGTTAGATAATACCAATACAATTATTTATGTTTGTGCAATAACTAATTTTAACTGTTACAACATTTGATTTTAAAATTGTATTTGTAAATAATGAAATTAACATGAACAAACAATGAACAATACTTCCAATAAACACAATATATTTACATTTTTGCATTTAACGGCTGCTTTTATCCCTCAAGGCAAGGGTTTTCAAACTAGGATCTGGGGACCCCAGGGGGTGTATTGCAAGTCTACTAAACATTATTACTGTTCCATTTTAAAATCTTCATATTCATAAAGTATTATTTGTCTAACATTGTATATTTAGGAATACGGAAACATTTGACTAAGACGAATATATATGTTAAGAATGGGTTCATCATATTTGGGGGCATTGGCATCATACAGTTTGGAAACCCCTGCCTTAAAGTTCAGTATAGTTGACTTTAAAATTATGTTACGATTATTAATCGTCTGGTGTCGTGTAGAGAGTTTGGAAGCTGCAATGAAAGCTTTCCTTGTGAGCCCTGAATTTGTTTTCGACAAAAGAAATAAACACACAGACAGATATGACATGTGGGTGTGTGAATTATCATGAACTACTCCTTTAACCACTCCTATAAGGTATACATACATTTTATATTTGATTATGTGTTGGATGGGGTTCGAACCCATGACTTTTGCACAGCTAACGCAATGCTCTTGTATAACTTAGTTTTTTCTGTCTTGAGGTGATTTTGAGGAGTTTTATCTTTCCACAGATTGACATCGATGGCTTCTTTCCCAAACCGGGTTCAGATTTAAATTCTACAAGCTCTTCAAACCCAGATAAAACATTTCTCTTTGTAAATAGTCGACCAGTGCATCACAAAGATATACTTAAGGTAATTTGTCTCAAACACACCATCAAAAGCAGTTTGCTTACACTTATTTTTACCGCATTTGTATTTATGCTTTTGGCAGATGTTTTTATCCAAAGTGTTTTATAGTGTGTCCAAGTTGTCCAGTTTTTAAGCAGTGTGTTCCCAGAAATTCAAACCCACCAGCTACAGGAATACCATTTAAGTAAATGTGTGTTGATATTTTTATGGTTCACAATTATAACCTTTAACCAAAGGGTCTTGATTGCTTGGCTCGGGCGTTATAGGAAATATTCACAATATAGTGTATTTGGAATGATTATGCCAGCGCTAAAAAAAGTCATCCAAATAATGTATATCCTGATGTCTTTTACCAGTATATGCTAAGTCAATTTCATTTGCTAAATAATATTTTCATCCGTACCTCTCAGCTTGTCAAGCAGTACTACACCAACAGTCACTCCAATAATGACTCTGTAAGCCGGCGGTATCCCCATTTGATGATAAACATCACCACACCTGCATCGACTGTGGACATCAACCTGACGCCAGACAAAACCCAAGTGATGCTACAGAATAAGGTACACAGTTCAGACAGCTTTACTCGGGCTAAAATGCTGTTCCCTCGCCTCACATGTTTTACTGATAGAACCTTCTTTAACACTTTCTACCAGGAAGAAGTGCTGTTGGCCGTGGAGATGATGTTGATCTCCTTGTATGGGTCTTTCTCCATTGGCGATGACAAACTCAAAACGGGGAAAAACAGCTCGGAGCGTGTGCAAAATCAACACAGGATTTGTACCGATGAGGAACAGCCCACCACAGATGTTAGTTTGATGGGCCCAACTGAACAGCCCACTACAGATATCAGTTTGATGGGCCCACCTGAACAGCCCACTACACATATTAGCTTGATGGACCCACCAGAACATCTTGAACATTCTTCCACAAACACATGTAAACATGAGGGATCTTTGAACACTACCGAAAACACCAGCTCTTCTTCATCTTCCGATGATTGGATAATCAACAGAAGATCAAGTGATTTTGACAGTATCAATTCCTCATCTGTTGATGACGTTGCAATGAACTCTACAGAGGATCTTAACTGTAACTCTCCAAAGGCCTCAAAGTGCGACAGTGGCCGTAGTGGAGATGATAACCTATGTGCTGAGAGTTGGAGCATGGGCAAGTCCTTCTCAAATCAATTCACAGGAGAGGACCTAGAACCTGTGAAACTCCATGTCCCGAAAGCCAACCAAGACAGCAAAGAGCCTACGACGACTAAGAGGGCCAGTCCGTCCAAGACCACATCTTACACGATCATGGAGAAGATGGCCAAGCTGACAGCCTACGACCTTATCAGCAACCGCTCCATGCGTCAGCCTCTGTCTGCCTTTTCGCTGTTTGAGCAAGACACCAGATCGCAAGTCCTCGAGGAGAACCCGAAGGCAAGTCTTCAGGATGTCACAACTGCTGTAAAAGAGCGATGGGAATGCCTGGGGGAGGAAGACCGAAAGAAGTAAGTTTCCAGATTTCCAGTTGTTGTGATTTACTTTCTCAGCCTGCCACTAGCATGTGTGAAATATGGATTGGAAAATCTGCCTGGCGTGTTCGTGTTGCTACAGGAAGAATTGTTAAGATGAATCGTTTGCGTTTTCCAGAAAATGGCATGTGATTACTCGGTTTGATGGTCGATAGGCCTTTTTTCCATTGTAAAACAGGCATTCTGTTTTCTGAGGAATGTCGTGTTTTTGCACCACCCTGAATTCCTGGATGCCAGATGATTCATTTTTTTTCTGCTTATCTGTTTAATTTATTGGTTGTTTATGAGCTCTGGGAATACCACGGTTGGATATATGGATAAACCTGTATAATCTTTTTCAAGCTGGACACACCTGTTCGTTCTTTATTGTGAATACATTCAACATTTTAGAATGAAAGCAATATGTTCGAAACTATAAAATAAGACGAGTGGAAATGGGAATTATGTTGCGAAAAATGTTACAAAACAAACTCATATTTTAGATTGATGCCTACTTGGCAGTCTTTCAACAAACTTCATGATGCGTCTTCCTGGGATGCTTTTACACAGAAATCAAACCATAATTCACAAATCTCTGCTTATTGCTTCTTATGTGTTTGCTTGTCACATTATACCGGTATTGACTCTAAATATGAAATAACTAGCGTAATTATTGATATTGTGTACATATTTATTATATGACTATATCATAATAATACCTTAATGTTGTATGTTGCAGTTTTGCACCAGTTTAACATTTTGGCTTAAGCCGCAATGGTTACAAATCTCTCTCTCTCTCTTTTATAGTCGTATTTTGAGTGCAATTGATTGGCCCAAGAGAATGGAAAAACAAAATCAAAATTAAGATAAATCTTGCGTTATTTATTAATAATATTTAAGGGATCGTTCATCCAAAAATTAAAGAACTTGTCATCATCTACAGTTAAGATATTTTGAAGAATGTTGGTAGCCAAACAACGGAGGTACCCATTCACTTCTATTGTATAGACACAAAACCAATGCAAGTCAATAGGTACCGTCATTGTTTGGTTACCAACATTCTTCTAAATATCGGATTTTGTGTTCTGCAGAAGAATGAAAACCGTACAGGTTTGAAATGACAAGAGGGGGAGTAAATGGTGACAGAATTTTGTATTTTTTGGACATGTCAAGTAGGGCTGTGTATTGGCAAGGGCCTCACGATACGATACATATCACGATAGATGGGTCCCGATACAATATATCACAATACATTCGATACGATACAAACGTTCGATATATTGCAATAATTTGTTTTTAATAAATAAAAATTAAGAGTGAGCTAAAAATACATGTTGGTGTGTACAATCTATGGTATTCTGGTATGTTCATCTAATTATAGTGATAACTCTGCAGACACAAAAGATTCCATTCAATTTTATTAACAAAGCTATTTATAAGAGGTATTTGTCATCTTGCTTACACAGTGTTACTGAACAGCGAACATATAATGTTTAAAGGGCATATTTAGTCATTAAACATTTAAATGCAAATGCCACAAAAAACATATTTTTCTCAGTATGTTGTTAATAAAAAACAAAGTACATTAAAATATATTCATAAAACTGAAATTGTCAGTATGACTCTCTTTTATATCCCACTCCACCAGTGCAGTTTTCAGTAACTCCGCAATGTTTATGCCAGTATGGCTCATCTCATGCATTGCGCGTGTCTGTGGTTGTGATGTAATCCTAACATACGATGCATTGCAAGTCAGGGTCACTCGCTCCACCAAGGGATTTTTTTACCTCTTCGTAAATCCAGGGTACTTCTACGTCCGTTATGTGCCTGCGAATCGGAATCACATAACACAGCTAGTGTTCACCATATGCCCGAAGCCGGGGTTTTCAACCACACTGTCGCAAATCCTTGCAAATAAAATACACCACGACTCTGTTATTTTCTTTGCACGAGCTAAGATATACGGAAGCTTGTTGGTGATATTATATGAATGAATCTACTTTACGCCATTTGCTTTCTCGCACCCGCTTACTTTTGAGACATTGTCCGTATGACAGCGAATCACAGCGACATAGACAGGAACGGAAAAAATGGTTATGCGATGAAACGTCATTTTGAATCCATTCAAAACATGACTTATTTAAGGTATCGATACTATAGGTTGGACTATCGATACACTATCGTGAAAAAAATTATCGCAATAGTTAGCTGTATCGATAATTTTGCACAGCCCTAATGTCAAGGGACAACAGGACCATAGTTATTTCAACAACAAGAGGTGTACCCCTCCCAAAAACAGTCCAAAGCAAAGCAGGCCAAGTCAGCATAATTATATCGGACGGAAAGTGTATCCCAGCATTGCTAGTGGTGCTTATGTAATGTACGGAAAAAAGTTGCACATTACCGCTGTCTCTAACCTAAAATAGGCCTTAATAAGTCCTTGCCCCTTTCCGAAGCTGTATGGTTGCAGGGACTTCTAAAGGATATTTACATGAAGCCATGTAACAGGGGTTCATGTAACATATGGGCATGCTGAGTTTAGGGGTAAGAGATTGTTGTCATTGATGCTTGGGGGAGGGAGATCAAGAGTTGTATAGCTCGAACAGAACCTTTCCCCCCAAACCATGCTTGTTATATTTTGGTTGCAGTGTTCTGATTCAGCAATAAAATGGTTGGCGCTGATCCAGGGACTCTATATGAACTTGGTTTACGTCCAAAGTGCCCACAACAAGGGAACGTGGCTTGCTTATTGCACAGTTTATGTGCTTTTGCTGCTCGTTATGAATTCCAGGCCTGAGATGCAAACTGTGCTCCCTAAATGGCTTTTTAATGTCCGTTAAGGTTGTTCTCGGGAGGTGAGAGAATCCATGTGCTCTTTTAACACTCCTTGTATGACTGATATTATGGCCTGTTTTGTGGCTGATGCTATAGTGACTCTCTCGGTAGGGTTCATGGTATCTGTTGCCCGGGTCTCTAGTCCTATTCCTAGAGGGTCACTGTCCTTCAGAGTTACCTCCAACCCTAATCGAATACACCTGCCTGTCATTTTCACGTAGTCTGAAGACCTCGATCAGCTTGTTCAGATGGGTTCCATTAGGGTTGGCGGTAAACCCTGCGGGACGGTGGCCCTCAAGGACCAAAGTTCAACAGCCCTGGCCAAGATAAGTAGTGCCACAGATAAAAGGATAATTTTGACAACTTCACGGTTCAGATAACACACATCCTTGTTCAGAAGAACACAGCCGTTTTATAGAATTATATACATTTCTCTTCAGATAAATTGTTGTACATTTTGTTTGTTCAAAATGGAAGAAATCACCCTATGATGGGTTTAGGTACACTTTACTTTGCGTATTAAACTAGGTGATGAAAAAGTATGACTTACAGTATTATTCGTAACATTTACCTCTATGAAACTGGTAGGTTATTTTACGTACTTATTTTTATACGTGTTGAAGTCAAATGATGTCAAACTGACATTGTCTGAAAAACTTTACCCAACAAAAAGTGTAAATCATTATCGTGAGGGTGATGAAAAGAGACCATTTTCAATAGGGGTGTACGCTATAGAAAATACTAGCAAATAATTTATGTCAGGATATTTTCTGGGATTTCCGGATAACGATAAACAGGCGATATTTTGCATCTATAGTCTTATGTTGTACTAGCTCCATCAAACAAGTTACAAGGGAAAGTCATTTTTTATATTATTAATAGAGGATGAGAAAGATTTTCAAGTCCTGTATCCATTGACTTCTAAGTTCTGCACAAGTAATAGGCACAAAGGTTCACATGAGAATAAGTTCTTCTTTCACAGAAGAGTCCTATACAGGTTTTCAAGAACATAACTTGCGCACTATTTAAGACCAGACACAGCTGACAGAGACAACGTGATCGTCTAAAATGCTAACCGCCCTGTGAATGTGCATGCGCAGTGCTTGACTAAAAATTGTTGATTATGTGATCTTGCAAAACAAGATTTATGATATTCTCACACACGATATTGGTCTTAGTAAATATCACAAAAATAAACAAATATTAACTTGATAAAATCTTTTAAAATCATTCACCTGTTTTTAGTCTATATTTGAAAAATGATAAAAAATCAACTGTTAATTTCTCTTAAATGTTCATATATTATTTAAGTTTATTGAATTAAAAAAATAAGTATTTAATTCACAAATTCTATTTGAATATACACCATGTTTTTGGTGAATTCTAATAGAAACATTTTAGTTACTCGGATTTACTTACATTTACATAATTTTAACCGTATATTTCATTGATTCCACTGCTTTAAAATGTACTCAACTTTTCTGCGTGTAAATTGATTTGTGTAAAATCACAGTAAACTTTATGAGAGTGTGCACACATTTGTAGGAAACTGTTTGGAACGAAGTACACATGTCTACTGAACGCAATCTTTAACCGAGGTTAACAGCAGGCTTGTTTTACGTGCAAATCTTCCTTGAAATCCAAATCTTAAACTCAAAGGTTTTGTGACGATCTGTTAAAGTAAATGACTTGTTAACTATAACAAATTATGACACACCCACATTATTTTGTCCCTTAAGCTTAAAAAAGTACTGTAGTACTTTATTCGAGAATTTAAGATTTATTTTGAGAACTTCTGTTTTAATAAAAAAAAACTGTTATATATTTTTTATCTAAAACTGTGTTTAAAAGTGTTAACTGACATTAATTAATTGCAAACGTTAAAATTCAAGAATTTAGAAAGCCTTTCTTTCTCCTAACTATACCGAAATTGAATGGAATCGAGACTTCAAACCGAGGTACGAACCAAAACGTGAATTTTGCGTACCGTTGCACCCATAGTTTTCATCACGGATATTTATGTACCTGCACAATAACTCATTTTTGTAACCAAAAAAGTTGGTTACGGATTGCAGCTTAAAGATGCCGCCAATTCTAAGCGTTGGTCATGTAAAACGCCCTAGAAACTAATGTCATGAGAGCCTTGTTTTTTCCCCAATTTTTGTTTTTATCTTTCATACTTAAATGTCAACCTTTTTATTGCAATTCAACTGTGTTATAGAAGCAAACCAAAGTCCAAAAGCCCTCAGGTCAAAATACAATTCAGTGTGCATGGCACAGTGTTCCCTCCGGCTTCAACCTTCTGCTCTATTATGAAATCATTTATCTCCCCCATTGGCCTGTTATTGCTTTTCTCTTGTTTTTAGCACATTTCATGCCTTCGTCTTGATTTGCATCTTTTTCTCGCACCCAAGCTGAGAAACCACACAGCGCATTTGAAATAGTGCCCAGTCTATTGTACAGTAGCGAGCTCCATGCAATTGCACAGCTGTTAATTGGCAAAACCATGGAGAAACTTCCAGCGGAGGGTCAAGGCTGCATGTTTTTACAGGCCCTCCCCCCCCCTCCTGCTCTTCGGCCCCCATCTGGTCACAGGTAGCAGATGTTTTTTTATCTCGCCCGTTTCTCCGATGTGATTTAAGGCAGCCCGCTTAGAATCACACGAGCAAGGCTGCGTGTGTGAATTGAGGTGATTTGTTAGTTACAACTTCTGGCCTCTTTGCTGAAACCCATTCATACACTGCATGCAAAGTCATTGGTGAATGTTCCAGGAAATGGAATTTACACCTACATATTATTTGTTAAAGGCATTGTACACCCAAAGATTAAAACATTTTATTCCCCCATGTCGTTTAAAACCTGTATATGACTCTTTCTTCTGTAAAACATAATAGAAGATATTTAGAGACATGTCCATACAATAGAAGGGGGTCAATGTTATTTAGTTACCAATTTTCTTCGAAATATCTTTTTTTTTGTTCAGTCGAAGACTAATACTGGTTTGGAATGACAAGAGGGTGAGCAAATGAACTATTGAACTATTTTATGAATAATAGTTAGTAGAAGTTATCAAAACAAATGGAAATATTTCACCAGATCTTTTTTTGATTTTATTTTCCTGGGCTTAAATGTTTGCTGTAAATTTTCTCAACAAACTTATTAAAAGTATGCCAGGTGGACAAACCCGATTGAGTATTGAATCCCACACTGTAGTGTACAGACCTTGGGTAATGGATGACGTTTAACCACATAATATGTTGCTTGTCTTTATTCAAATAGCCACAGAGAAGGAAATACAGCATGTACTGCTCGGACTGTAACTAAATGTTTTTGTATCACATCGCTTCTTAGGTATGAAAGCAAGGCGGAAAAATCCCTGAACTCCTGCAACCTTCAAAGGAAGAGGGCAACGGAGGGAGGTGGCCAGTGTGCAGAGGGCAAGAAGCAGATGAACGCCAGCTCTTCGTTGAACAAAGCTCAAGGCGTGAAGCGCAAGGCCCCCCTCGCCAACCAGCAGGCCCTGGACAAACTCTTCTCCGCTCAGCCCCCGAGCAAGAGGAGCCCTGCCAAGCACTCCAAACCCCTCCCGTTCAGTATTGAATCCCTCAAGCGGAGTCTTAACCTCCTCTCCAACCAGAAGAGCTCGAGTGCGCAGGGCCTCAGGCTTGTAAACCGCTTGGCTTCTCACGGTGCCTGGGTCGTTTTATGCGGCAGAAAGCTCATGTTGTTGAACCCGTTTCGAGTGGAGGAGGCCTTGCTGTTTAAAAGACTTCTGAAGAATAATATACTTCCAACAGCGCGACTGCAGACCCCTGTAAAGCTGACAGATGGGTAGAAATGGCTCTTAATTTGGATGTGTACAGACCCGCGATTTCTGTTCTTGTCGTTCTCTTAGTAGATTTATTTATATTATGATTTGAAATTTGGAATTCATGTCTGTACGGTTCATCATTTATTAGCTCCCCAATTACTATGCTTGCACTGTTTATGAACATGCACTTCTTTTTTCAGGGTGCTTGGTGGGCAGGAGTACATGGATATTCTCATGAATATGGAGAAAGGCAGCCCCTGTCGTAATGGAGACATCTACTTTACTGATCGTAGGCTTGTAGCAAATGGTTTTCGAATTGAGCTAATTCCAGGTAACTTCATAACATGGTTGTTGGGATTTTCTTCCGTCTTCATTTTTTTAATAGGCAGTTAATGGTTAATTAGGCTGTCTCGCAGTCCGGCTCGAATGAAGCATGAAAGGTCCGGATCCGGACCGCGAGTTATCAGACTTCTATTAAGAGGGCATTCCCCTAAAGCCACAGAGCCTATACGTGCATATATACAACTATAAAATAAATGGCCTGATAAAAAATCCTATCTTTTATTTATGAAAGTTTTGCATGTTTTTGTTGAATACATAAATTTAAATGATATTCTTATGTTCATACATTTTTATGTATTTCATAAATATATGCATGCATGTGTATGTTTTTATAAATACAAAATGTATATGCAAAGTACATAGACATATATTATGAAAACACAAACTTTTATTCTGAATGCGATCAATCCTTTAACAGCCCTTCAGTAAACTTTGAACCATTTTCAAAATGTATCCAATGATACAAGAATTGTCCTAAAAAGAGTCTCTCAAAGCTGAGCAATGCTTTTTTGACGTGCTATTCTTAAAAAGGGGGGGACAAAAGGTTCTTAACAGTGATTTTTTTGGGGGGTTCCTCAAATAGCCATTAAGTCAATAATTTTATAGACCATTTTGTAAGACCTGAACATCACTATTCCAGAAACATGTCTGTCTTCAGTTATTTAGCTCTATGCAAATGTCAAAGCATTTAGATCTGAATCAAAATGTTGACAAACAGCTATAGTAAATAAGAAAGATGTATGCCTTGGACCTATTTTCACTATAAAGATTTTGCAGATGTTTAAAGGTTTTTATGGAACCATTTAGCCAAAAATAGTTATTCTATGGCATCATGAAGCATCTTTATTTAGTGTTTGTTATGCAAAACTGTGTTTGATGGGTTTAATTTAGACTCACATAACCGCCTCGGTTATTCAACTTGGTTACTTTGGGGCCGAACACAAAATTTAAACCGTTATCTAAATTTTTCCGTAACACGGTCCAAGAATGTGGTCAAAGCTTCGATTTGATCCTCACACGCATTCGTATGCACTTCACACATACACTCCTGCACGGATGAATCAAATGAAGCAGTTTAGTGAAAACGGATGTACATGGACATTGTATAAGCAACAGACGATATCATTCCACATTCAATGTATGTTAATTCAGCATCAAAATATTTCTGTAGCTTTTAATAACTTTTAATATCCTCACCATTACCTTTGAGAAATTAATTCCCGCTGTGCCCAAAGATGAGGTCACAGCGCTTGGTCAGCATCCCCTTCCCTACGCAGCACACTTAACAAATATGAACTTTTTTTTTAAGAGGGGGTTTAATTCTGTGGAATTAGGCTACTTCCGGTATGACTAAACCTCTTCTTCCATTGTAAAGGTTTTTTGAGATGGTCATTAAGTACGTTCGCTTGAATTCGCACCCCACCTTCCCTCCTCATGCTCATCACGTGCTGTGGAGTGGGAGAGATTTAGAAATACTTCCATACCCGTTTTTTTTCAGTGCCAGGTTTCCCCTGAGAAAATGTGCCTTTATTAATTCAAGGGTCATGCTGTTTAAAGGTCTCAAGGATTGTCCAATTTGATTTAACAAAGGTTGGACCCGCTGGACATCATTAATGCCGCAGTTCACAAATGATTTAGAAATGTCAAACGTTACGGCTTGAATAACAGGATTATAGTCAATTATTTCTAACAGAATTGCTTGCGTTTCGCTAGCGAGGAATGAAAGCATGGTGTTTTCTTTTCTTGCTTTGCCTCTTTAGATGCCAATAATATCAAAATCTTCAGGCTGGTGATGAAGTATAGATCATATTTGCTTCATTTAAAAAGGCAGGCTTAAACCTTATCTTCATTTTAAAAACTGATATAAAAAACGTCTCTGTTCACGCTGATATTACAAATAACATCACTAGAATGAATTTACCTCTTTAAGATATAGAACCTTACAAATAAATAACAAGACATGTTCTCTATGCTCTCAACAGTCTGGTAACAGGTGTTTATTGTCATAGGTGTTACTACATTTTGTGTTTTAGTATGGCTAATGTGCAGTGTTGTTTTCTATGTGATGAGGCTGCCATCTTTATCCTCATTTGACCTTATTTTGCTCCTCGGTTATGAAATGCACTTAAGTCCTCCCACTCTGTTCCTCTTAAGTGTTTTGTTAGCACTGGTAAGGGTCATCGTGGTTAACGCTGGCTCATTGCCTGGGTTTACCAGCACAGTAGATTTGCACTAAATTGTGATCTGGAGGACAATTGCCCTTTACCAAAGGCAACTGTTTCTTGAGCCAACTTTAAAATGGTATGAATCTGGCCGAAGGCATGCACCTGATGTCTTCCTTTGAGAAATGCATAATCATAAGGTTGTACATTATCCTATAATTTTATCACCTTTGATGAAATATACATTTTACAGGACTCCGTTTGGTTTTCAGGTGCATCAGGTTGATTAAATAGTGATGCTTGCTAAGGCAAACTTTGGATGTTGTTTTGCGGGTGTGTAGGGTTATGGATTTGAATTTATCTTTCAACCAGACCTGTATTGTCATGTGTGCCAGTAAAATTCTTATTTTGTTTAGCTCCTCTTGAGAAAGATGGGGTTGAAAGGCAACAGACAGTAATGTACAGAACATAAAATAATAAAGATAAAACAATTTAGGAAATTAAAATAAACAACAACAATATATAAAATATGTTTATATTATTATTGTATATTAAATATGGCTTTTTTGACACTGGCCAATTAGCAGCAACCTAGCAACCATCTATAGCACCTTAGCAACACCTGTAAAATCTTATAGTGGCTTTTTGGAGTATGTAGTGAGCTTTATTACCTAGGTTATTACCAATATTAAATTAACCCATACCAAAATTGTCATCAATATTATTTTGAAAGCGTTTGTAGATTTTTAAATGGCCGTGGCTCTCTGTCGAGCAGTTAAGGATGGAGAAAACGTGTAGCCTGCGCTTTCTTGATGACCTTTCCATACATTTCACCTAGAACAGAGATCATCATTGAGACATCTTGTGGGAAAAGCAATCATCTTTAAATCATCTGTTGAAAACCTCCTCCATCTTGATTTTTCTTTCCAGTCCGCATAGACATGGTAATGGCATAATTAGGTGCAGTCGCCTCTTGACTTGGTTTCCAACCAGCGTGTAAATCACAATATTTATTTATTATTTTTTCCTGGAGAACGTTGTACTTGGAGTTTATTAATCCTTGCTCGTTGCTTATGTTGGCCAGGTTCCTCGTCTACTGAGAGATGTATTGAAGTGACGGGCATGGCTGACTGCATGCCTTTCTACGGGATAGGAGACCTGAGGGAGATTCTGCAGGCTGTTAAAGGCCGGGATGCAAAAACTGTGGAGCACTGTAGACCTCTTAAAGTGTCAAACTACCTAGAGGTGAGAGAAGCTTTTTGGAACACGCTTTTTCAATTAGCCATTGTGCTATTTCAGGGTTTTTCGAGATTTGAGGACTGTTTTCCCGGCATTTGGCAGATGCTTTTATCCAAAGCGATTTACATTGCATTTTTTTTACTATACATAAGTATGTGCAACCCCCTGGGATCGAACCCAGGTCCTTGGCGTAGCTAGTGCCCTGCTCTAACCACATGAAACCGAATAAAACAGTTCACCAATACACGGCCGACAATGAATGAAATGTAGAATTTACGTCCAGTTTGTGAAAGTATAATTTTTTAGATTAATTTGATTCATTCAAGATTTGGACTGATTCAATCACAGCAGTTAATATAAAGAATTTGATCAGTGAATAACTTGTAAAATAATGTTTTAACCAATGAATGTTTCTCACATGTGTCTTGAAATGATGCCGAATTTTCATTTTTGTGTGGACTGTCCCTTTTTATACAAGACAATGATAGTTTAGTCCTAAATCTGGTTAAAATGCTTGTGTTCTACCATTTTGTCTCGCAGGGTGAGGCGGTCAGACTAGTCAGACAGTTACCTCTGAATCTCTCTAGAGCTGACGTTAAAAACACACTATGCCGAATGAAAGAGGAACTTAACACCGAGAGTCAAGTCTGCCTTCACGGACGACCATTTTATCATGATCTTCTCACTGTTCCTGAAACAGAGGAGGAACATCTCAAGATCATGTCTAATTCTCATTAAGGATTTCAAGATCTTAATTATGATGCAAACTTGTCATATATTTGTTTTCGTTTCTATCTGTATCTTATAGAGTTTTGTGTTCTGGAAAATAAATGTTTTCTGGATGAATAACTCAAGTGTTGTTATTTGTTCACCCCAAAATAAGGTTTTGGGTTTGGAACCACATGAGGGTGAGTAAATAATAGGAATTATTATCTTGTGAACTGTTCCTTTAAGGAAGGTACTTGTGTTTATGGGAGATGCATATGTATTAGGCATCTGTTCAAGTAAGCACATCAGTCAGCTGGGACAGAATTTGGTTTCATAGCAGAAACTGGAGCCCCGCTCGCTCTCCTAGAACGCGTCTGCTTGCATAACCCAGGTTAGCTGCTGAGTTGAGGGAAGGTTTATGGTGGATGACATACCTTGATTTTAAAGGGCAAGTATCCGTGCACATTGCTGATTTTGCAGTGTTTTACATTATATATAAAAAAATGTACGGTATTCAAGAGACCCTTTGTCATGATGTATGGCGTTTGTCTATGAACGATTTTATAAGGAAGAATCTAAACTGTGTGCTATTATGACGAAGTAAGATTTGTGAACTTTAGTTAGTTCAGCGCTTTTGATTTATTGACAAGAAAATTGTCTTCGTCATTGCTGGCCATTAAGGAACACGGTAAGCACCACGCTTGAAAAGTTTGCCTTGTTCACTCCTTATTAGAAAAGAATACAAGCTAGAACCACTGACCCCACAGCAGATGCCAATGAACCACGAAATTGAATGCAGTGCGGTTATAAATTTACTCTCCCCCAAAAATCAGCACCTTGAGTGCTCATGGTGAAAGCTGGTGCTGGGGGCCCATAAAGCCGAAAGATGGGCTCTGGGGTTTGCCAAAAAGCGTGCAGAAGCTGTGAGGGACCTCCAATTACCATCTGAACATAAAGTTTAAACAGTTGGTCCTCTGTAGCCATGTGCTTTGTGGTACTGCAGTTTTTGATCAGTTCCACCAATCGTTTAATCGTGAAAGCCAGAGCTTCTGTTCGTGTGGTGCACTTGCCACTCCAACGTGTTAGCAAGAAACGGATCATCACAAAATGTAAATTCACATTCATTCAGAAGTACAGCCCTTAAAAATGTTGTATTTGATAAGGATTCTCATTTGATTTCTTACATGTCCTGCCTGTTGCTTTCTTTTGGTGTCCATACTGTCAATGTATTCGTTACGAAATGATCCTCGCACACAGCAATTAATGCGGCATTCGTACCAGCTGTGGTTGGTTTATGGGAGAGGAAATGTTATACGTAATTAACGGAGCTATTGAGTTCACCCTCTAATGCGGCATTCGAGCGGAGCTAAATTACTCTGATGCATGTCCTCCTGCGGCCATAATTTTGCCAATCGACAGCTGTAAAGCAATTACGCTGCAGTCCTTAACTCGTGGGCTCGAGAAACATGTGCTCTGTGTTAAATATTACTGGTGTGAAAACGTGTTTGTCTTTATTGTCATTTTTGAAACCAGGTTAAGCTGCACAGAACATTCACTATTGGACATATATAAAAAAACACAATGTTTTTTATTGTGGCAAAAGGTTCATGTTAAATTGACGGATGACAATCTTGTGCTTGGAATGAAACATCAGTGTTTGCTGAATAAGTGTAGACAAGTCTGTAAAGTCTGTCATATGTTTTTGTACTATTAATGTATGAAGTTTATTGAATAGATCAGTATGCTTTAATGGTTTCCACATAAAGCCTTCTTAAATACTGGCACAAACTCTGAAAGGTAAAGTTCTGTCATCATTTACATTTACGTCATTTTAAACTTGTATCGTGGCTTTCTTTCTTCCACAGAACACAGAAGAAGATAGCATACGGGTTTGAAATACACCTTAGCACAATATCCTGATGTAAGGTTGCAGTGCAAGACGGATGGCAAAGGGCATGACCTTGAGTAATTAGAAAAGAAACTGTAAAATCAGTTTTTGACCGTATTTCAAAAATACATTTTTACCGTTACATAAGTTACACTCATAACGTTACCCTGATAATACTGTATATTTAATCAACTTAATTGAACGTCACATTTATTGTCTTGAAGATGTAATAAAGCGCATCACACGTGATAAAAATGACATACAGTTTAGGCTAATGTGTGTAATAAAATCAATTCCCCTGTGGAGAAAACGAATTGGACTTACACTTCCAGAGCCGATTCAGCACATAAAATCACACATAACATTTAATTTTGCACATAAAATCTCATGCCTTAATCTCCACAAATGTTGCTCAGTCATGCACCAAACCATGTTTCCCTTGCTAAATGAAAGCAGGTGGATGTTGTGCTGAGTGCTATTCTCTGGCCTATCTGGATCCTCATCGCCGCACTAAAAATAGCCCAGAGTAGATGCATCCAGCACGTGTAATTTCATTTTGGATGGTTAAATGGGCAAAAGTTACTGTACTTGAAGCCAAAGAGAAGTGCAGTGGTAACACAAACTACGGGCAAAAACCTCACGTAAGAAGTGCTTGTGTTTTTACTTCACACGCGTCATCGTGCGATATCCGCTTCGATTCAGCTTCTTATAGTTGGGTAAACTGAGTGACAGCTGGTCAAATAAATCCAGTGTGACCTTTTTAACGGAGCTATCATGTTTTCTAGAAATGATCATCATTTAATCCTGACTTATCAGACTGATATTCATGCCAGAGCATATACATTATAGCCCCATCGGATCTGCTGTTCTGGCTGTTTCGAGAGCGCACGCACACACCCTCAACTTTAATGGAAGTCTCGAACAAGGGTGAGTGAGAAATGAGGCCCCCGAGTGCTCAGAGCCCCACACGCCTCCCTCACCTCTACCCTGCTTTGCCTTGCTATAGAATTTGCACCCTGCAGCGATGCGAGAGCGAGTGCTGAAGTCGCAGCAGAGGGCGGTGAAAACTAAAACACGTGCTGTGGTTTGACCTTTCCCTATGTTAAATGCAATATTATCATAAGATGTACTATCGAGTTACAGTGCCTTCGCATGATCTCGTTCGCTGCCACGTGGGCTCTGCGCTCGGGTTCAGCACATGTGTGCTCATTAGTGTTAATATGTTGTTCTAAATGTGGGGCGAGCTTAAAAACACTATAGCTGGACATTTTTCGAGGCTATTTATGAGTGAGTATGTTCAAACGGTAAAGGGATAGTTCACCCAAAAATCATTGTCATCGTTGACTCACTCTCGAGTTGTTCCAAATTGATAGAAATGTCTTTGTTCTGATGAATACATGAAAGATATTTGGAAGAAAGCTTTAGAAAACGTCAACGATAGTCAAAAGCATCCCAGAACTGTTTGCTTTTCTACATTCTTCAAAATATCTTCTTTTGAGTTCAACAGAACAAAGAAATTTGTAAAGTAATTTTACCACCTATGGTAGTCATTAGTGGCCAAGAACTGTTTGGTTACAAGCATAAAAAAAATGGACGTATCACCCGTTTTAACTTCCCGTTCAAACAAACAATCTCCAAAGGTCTCCGTAGATGCAGGGACTAGTTAGGCTACATCTAGCTGTCAAATGGCATTCATTAATTAAAGAATGAGCAGCTGGCTGTGGTTGAGTACTGTATGAGGGTTTGGCATGAGATGGAGTGCACATAGTGGTCAGGGGACATGCCAAATACCAACCCAGTGCCTCTGCAACCAGGAGCAAAGGTTAAAAAACATTGTGGCTCTGTAGACAGATGCCTGGGCAGCCGGGGTAGATATTATCATTCTAGACATGACACCTGTCAAAGTGTGGACAAACTGTGAATTTAATTTAGTTGGTTCTCGTGGTCATGAAGATTTTTATTGAAATACTTGAACGTATGTTTGTGGACGAGCTGGACCAGAAGTGCTCAAATGTGATTTTATATGAGTTAGCTATATGAAATACTCTATTGAGAATAGTTCCAGACAAATACATATCAGCCGTTTGTCATTTGTTTGCTCAAAGACACTCAAGGAAAATCATCTCTACAATTACATTTTTATTTTATTATGACTTTTTAGGGTTAAGGATTATGTGGATCTTTCAGATGAAATTGAGGAGTGCTGGTCTGGCCTTGGTCCTGTCTTGGTCTCAACACACTCTGCTCTCGGGCTTGTCTTGCTCTTGGTGTAGGTGGTCTTGACTACAACACTACCAGGTGGATATTTGAGCTATTTTAAAGAAGCTATTTTTAAAAACATTTTTGATTACCACATCATCACAAACTCCCAATCTAAAGGCTGCTTAAATCTTTTTGTGAATTCTATAGAAAGATTTTATTTATTATTATCATATATCAGTTCTGGTCCTTGATTCTGATTGGCTGAGCCGCGTTCCAAGCCGTTATAAAATACCTCGATTTACAACCACTGACCGCATTACACAGCCTAAATACTCCACTTCGCGTTGTGCCACAACACCCTTAGCTATTATAAGATGTACTGTAACCCACTGCTTCTGGGCGTATTGCTTTACACTACCGTTAAATTACCAATTTTACCATATTCACTGATGTTTGTCTCCATATGACAGTAAAACTTTCCGAATGTAAAATACTCTTTTGCATATTTTAAATATTTGCATTGTTAAAAGATTTGGGTAAATGGCATGTGATACTTGTCAAAGTCCACAATTTAATGAACGACTTCATAAGCTTTTGTACTGAATGATCACCTTTTTACTGATACTAACCTCTGAACAATGTGATGCATTATATTTTCCCCAAGAAGTAGAGCTTTCAATGTAGCTAAATTAAAATTTTCACTTTGCCATAGTAAATGTTAAAGTAGGCCTATAGACAGTATTTACCACATTTGATAAATTTACTGTAATTAATAAAGAGTACTACAGTAATAACTGTAATATAGGCTACAACATTCTACATTTTGATTTGCAGTTTACTCTAGTTACATACTTTAAAGTAATAATTGCTATTATTTATTTGTAAATCTGTATTATATTTAAGAAAATCATAATGCATTTGTAGAACCCAGCGATTATTTAGCGGTGTTTATTATGAAATGAGTATGTATTTTGATAGAAATAGTATTGCCTCGATTTCAAAACAAAGTAAAACTACTTCTCCATATGAGACACCTCGCATTCCTGCATCTCCAGCTGTCTGACAGGTGTTGTGATGACACATGTTTCCAAATGATCCAGACATCTCGCATTCTCCTCAGAGCCGCATCTATTCTCCATCACTGTCAGTCATTGGTCTCCTGGGGGCATATGGTTTACTGCCACAGACCTTTTCCACTCCGGTCATTAGTGTGCCTTGTAAATGAACTTAGACTTATGGACAAAACTTGCTGAATGACTCATTCCAGCCCAAATGCGATATTGAGTTACACATTGCTAAAACAGGACACATTCCCGTCCTCGACGTCGGGAAGCTTTACGATGTAATCCATCAAATGTTGATTCCTCAAGGGTCATTAATGTTTTGGGAGAGACGGATGTCTATTTCTTAGCTAAGTGAAAAAACAAGCGACGTTGAAGGCAGGGATGCGCTGGATAAATCCATCAGGAGTGTTGACAGGCAGCTGTCAGTGGCTGACCGAGGCCGATGCCTTTTATTGCTTTTCATTGCTTTCTTCGGATGAGACGAGAAGTTCGTGCAGAATCTCGTGTCCCCTGGTAACTGAGGCGATTATTACATTGCAGTGTTATATTAATCGGCACATTAAGGGCACTTTAGTTGAGCACCTGACTGCGCTTGAATATAACTTATCCCAGTTCCCCTTCTTTAATCGAATAGGAAGGAAAATGAATAATGGATTTATTACCATAATTTAATTCTTCGGCAGACCAAATATGGTCAAACCAAACGATTAGTTTTCGTAATGATTGTGCACACTTGTGGTGACGTGAAAGCACAAGCTCTGGTTATTGCTCTCGTAATTCTTAATAAAGAGTTACATTTCCTTGGAATATAACACATTAACATGTTTTAAGGAACGGGTGATATGCAAATAAGCTTACAAAATATTTCAAATGAATATTTGCAGTTATTTAAAGATCGGGTGACAAACGCAGTTTCTGCCAATCTCATATTAATCTTGAGTACCTATACAGTAGTTTTGCATACATCGTATCTTCGAAGGGTATTTAGTTTGATCAAATTAATAAAAGAGAAATACAGCTGTACGATTATTTCCAGAAAAAGACGAGCTGCTGAAGGCGGGAAGGGGCGACGGAACTACAGCACAACCACACAATTACATGGCATCATCGCATTAATCCCTTCGTGTTTTTTACATTATGCACGTACGCGTCGATTGCCAACAAAACACAGACGTATGACTTAGTTTGACTTACCGCGTGCAGTTCATGTCTGGCATCTTATAGCTCTGGGACCCCGCCATCTGTCAGTTTCAAACGATCTCCATATCCAGCGTTATATCCACCGTTTATATTACATC